>NC_045784.1:113523882-114816566 GCF_008692025.1 Phocoena sinus
CACCTAATTAACAAAGAGATATCCAGTTGTCTCCTGGTTTCAGGGTTGAGGATCTCCCCAAACACAATCTTAATACATAAAGTAATACAAAGGACCCCCAACTAGTACAGTACTTGATGTAGCTGTATTAAAGAATCCATATCACTCTCACACACCACGAAGAAAATTAACTGAAATGCTCACAATGAGAACTTAGGACATACAGAACTAGGTACATGAATTATAATAAGAGAGCAGCTACTTTTTTAAGATCTTCACAGGCTAAAATTAATCACAGGCTGGTTTTCAAGCCCCTGCAAAGATTCGATTGTGGTAATGCACTGAATTTCCAAGGCAAAACAGTTCAGAGTCTGGGAGCGAATCTATATTCACCTAATCTTAACATGGTTCACACATACAATAAATGAAAGGGTCATTCATTGGATCTTATCAAAATAGGCATCTATGACCAAGGGAAAAAGCACCCTTCTTTGCACCTCCAATGCACGTACGCACAGACACACACACAGAACATAAAGCCAGAAAATTCGAAGAGACAAAAGGAAACAATACTTTTCTACATATAAGAAGGTGCTAGATGTTGAGAGTCTTAAATTTTGGGCACTGAACAAACACCCTTCAAAAATGGGTCACAGCAATTAAAGTTTTACTGGTGACCGACTGAACTAGCCAGCAGCTAAACAAAAGGCCCGAGCACTCCACCCACCACCTACCCACCAGGGGCCCTCAGCAGGACCTTCGGGAGACCTGCTGATATCTGAACACTGAAGCACATTTATTTGTTTTGGCAAAAACTAAGGAAAAAGAGTCCACTTCCATGTTACAGATAAGATCTTTACAGGAAGACTCTGTCTAATGGTAAAGGCTTGCCTTGTGGAAAGGGCGACAACGGGGTAGATACCCGGGTAATGTTTCTGCTGGCAAAGTCATCTTCCCCCGAGTGCAAAGAAGCCACACCAACAGGCCACTTTTGCCCGTTTGAGCCTTGCATACACCACGTATTCTGTCTGTGTTTCTAAAAAGCATTCCTTGAAAATGTAATCTGGCATTCTTGCCAAAGGCCCTGTCCAAGACACACTTATGAATTAAATCCCAAGCCACACATGGGCCAGTGGGGATTCAGTGCCATAACCAGTTTCCGCTGATGAGAAGTTACTAGGAAGGAAAAGGGGACAAGTCTTGGCGCATCTGAAAATGAAACTATAGCTCTGCACTGTACTAAGAACTGGAGCAACTCATTTGATTTTTAAAACCTGAACATTTCTACTGTAACACCAAAAATGATTTCTATGAGTAAAAGCCAGGGCATACGTATCAATGGAAAGACATTCCATTTTGCCTGTTGGAGACTGCTTCTAAAATGCTGTGTCTGAATGAGACATGCTTTCTTTCTCTGGAGATCACCTCTCAACCTGGTTATCCTGTATACTTCTTATTTAAGAAGGATGTCACAATTTGTTCTTTAGGCTGAAAGCGTTGAGCACAGGGACGACAGGATCCAGTGTGGGACAGGAAGATCACAGCCACTGCAGGGGAAGCGGTGAGCTCATGCATTTAAAAAAGGGGGGCGGGGTGGCCCTAGAGGATTCTGATCCATACCCTTCCTAAAGAATTCTAGTTTGAAAGGCTGAAGCATTAGAGCCACAGAAGAACCGGGAATCGAAGTTCATCCAATGGTTTGAGTCAACAGTGGGTTATGATCTACAACCATCATTTGCCTCCTCTATTTCGCTAACTCAGCCTCCTGCTTCCGGGACCTTCTGTGTTCTTCTCCATGGCCCTCTTCTGTCTGCTTTCCACTCTCTTTTCACTCTGCTCATCCTGTTCTCCCTCACCACACTCCACCTCTTCTAACTGCACATAATGTGAAACCGAAGGACTTTTTTGTTTGTTATACTTGTTGAGAGTTCCCTGTTCTTAATTTTTTTTTTTTTTTTTTTTTTTTGCGGTACGCGGGCCTCTCACCGCTGCGGCCTCTCCCGTTGCGGAGCAACAGGCTCCGGACGCGCAGGCCCAGCGGCCATGGCCCACGGGCCCAGCCGCTCCGCGGCATGCGGGATCCCCCCACACCGGGGCACGAACCCGCGCCCCCTGCATCGGCAGGCGGACTCCCAACCACTGCGCCACCAGGGAAGCCCTGTTCTTAATTTTTAAAGCAGGTGAATTGAAGGCTTTATGGATTTCTAAGAAAGCACCTAAATTAAGTTGCTTTTTGTACATGGCCCTCGATTAGGGTTTTTCTTTGTGGGTCAGTGGCCCTCAAAAGAAAAAAGGTCCCTTAGCCTTGTCCTCGGAGGCTTGGATGAGAGTCAATGAAGCGTGCTTTTAAAGCTTAACTCTGTGGCATTAAAAACAAAAAAATCACTCGAAAGAGCCAAACTTTTTTCAGTCACACCAGCTCTGTGTAATTTCCCTTCAGTCTTAATATCAATGCCTTCGTTTTTCAAAGCTGAACAAAGACAATCACAATAAATTACTACTCGATCCTGCTGAGTGTGTGGATTGGTTCCTTTTTTTTTTTTTTGAAGCATTTCCACTCAATAGTTAAAGAAGCAGGCATTGACTATGAGGAATCTAGTCCATCCTTTAACAGGGCTCTGCGGCGGGCAATCTGTAGAACTGTGCTTTCTCATTTTATTTCATTTCTTCCTCTCACCAAAGGCTGGCTGTGATGTACAGATGGGGTGCAGATAATGTCCATTTATTTCCAGTTACTCATAACCCACCTGGCCCATAGAAAATGTTATAAATGGTGGTTACATTCTCAGGCCAGCTCCCAGCCGATTTACTATCAACGTAACTACTTCTAACTGTAACTTCATTTTTTTTCAGCTTAGTTTCATATTTTCTGAAGATGCATTTAAAATAACATCCAGATTCATGTCTTTTTTACATAAAAGGACATTTTCTGTCAGTGTCATGTAAGAGATGAGTAAAGGGACATTATTAACGTGATGCTTCCTGATACACCACTATACCCCCAATTTAATTTTTCAGTAATAGTTCCACATTTTACGTCTATTAAAGCATACATGTACTTTGTTTTTTTATACAGCAGGTTCTTATTAATTATCCGTTTTATACATATTAGTGTATATATATCAATCCCAATCTCCCAATTTATCTGTAACTTCATTTTGAAGTCCAAGTAGAAGCCAAGAAAATGTCTCTCAGATTCTCACACATTTTTGGGGAGATGATGATAGAGGAATACTTGTAGTTACCACTAGGATGTCAGCTTTCTATACCTGTAGGAGATAAAGTAAATGTCTTCAGGATTACTCCTCCAGAGTCCTAAATGGAGGAAACAGCAGCCAGAAATTTTTATGCGACAATGCAGAAAACCCAGGCATGCCTGCACCAGCACGATTTGGACAGCAAACATTCTCCGTAGCCCAACTCATTTTACCAAAAATGCAACCAAATGCCTTTGGTAAAGAAGAGACACACAAACTGCACCCTAAGGGTGGGGGCTGCAGTGAGGGACATTTGAGAATAACGGACTGGAAAGCGCTTAGGAAAACTGCCAATGTAAGAGATTCGATTTTGCAGTGGCCTTTCATGCAGAAAGGGATTTGGAGAAAACTTAGCTCCTTTTTTGTGTTTTTGAAAATTTTATTTTCTTGAAGTACAGTTGATTTACAATGTTGTGTTTAGTTTCTGCTGTACAGCAGTGACTCAGTTTATATATATATATATATATATATATATATACACACACACACACACACACACACACACACATATATATTTTTTCATATTCTTTTCCATTATGGTTTATCACAGGATATTGAATATATAGTTCCCTGTGCTATAGAGTAGGACCTTGTTGTTTATCCATTCTATATATATAATAGTTTGCATCTGCTAATCCCAAACGCCCAATCCTTCCTTCCCCCTTGGCAACCACAAGTTTGTTCTCCACATCTGTGAGTCTGTTTTTGTTTCACAAATAGGTTCATTTGTGTCATCTTTTAGAGTCTACATAAGTGATATCAAATGGTATTTATCCTTCTCATTCTTACTTTACTTCGCTTAGTATGATAATCTCTAGGCCCATCCATGTTTGCTGCAAATGGCATTATTTCATTCTTTTTAATGGCTGAGTAACAGTCCATTATCTATATCCACCACATCTTCTTAAGCCAGTCGTCTGTTGATGGACACTTGAATTTCTTCCATGTCTTGTCTATTGTAAATAGTGCTGCAATGAACGCTGGGGTGCAGGTATCTTTTTGAATTAGAGTTTTCGTCTTTTTCTGGATATATGCCCAGGTGTGGGATTGCTGGACCACATGGAAACTCTATTTTTAGTTCTTTGAGGCACCTCCATACTGTTTGCCATAGTGGCTGCACCAATTTACATTCCCACCAATAGTGCAGGAGAGTTTCCTTTTCTCCACACCATCTCCAGCATTTATGATTTGTAGACTTTTTAATGATGGCCATTCTGACTGGTATGAGGTGGTACCTCGTTGTAGTTTTCATTTGCATTTCTCTAATAATTAGATATGATGAGCAGCTTTTCATGTGCCTGCTGGCCATCTGTATGTCTTCTTTGGAAAAATGTCTATTTAGGTCTTCTGCCTATTTTTAATTGGATTGTTTGGTTTTTTGTTATTAAATTGTAGGACCTGTTTTTATATTTTAAAAATTAAGCCTTTGTTGGTTGCATCATTTGCAAATGTTATCTCCCAGTCTTTTCATTCTGTTTATGGTTTCCTTTGCTGTGCAAAAGCTTTTAAGTGTCATTAGGCCCCATTTGTTTATTTTTGCTTTTATTTCTGTTGCCGTGGGAGACTGACCTAAGAAAACATTGGTACGATTTATGTCAGACAATGTTTTGCTGTTCTCTTCTAGGAGTTTTATGGTGTCTCATCATTTTGAGTTTATTTTTGTGTATGGTGTGAGGCTGTGTTCTAGCTTTGATTTGCATGTGGTTGTCCAACTTTCCCAACACCACTTGCTGAAGAGAATGTCTTTTCCCCATTGTGTATTCTTGCTTCCTTTGTCGAAGATTAATTGTCCATAGGTGTGTGGGTTTATCTCTGGGCTCTCTATTCTGTTCCATTGATCTGCATGTCTGTTTTTGTGCCAACACCATGCTGTTTTGATTACTGTAGCATTGTAGTATTGTTTAAAGTCTGGTAGGGTTATGCCTCCAGCTTTGTTCTTTTTCCTCAGGATTGCTTTGGCAATTCTGGGTCTTTTATGGTTCCATATAAATTTTAGGATTATTTGTTCTAGTTCTATGGAAAATGTCATGGGTAATTTGATAGAGATTGCATTAAATCTGTAGATTGCTTTGGATAGTATGGCCATTTTAACAATATAATTCTTCCAATCCAAGAGCATGGGATACCTTTCTATTTCTTCGAATCATCTTCAATGCGTTTATTAATGTTTTGTAGTTCTTTTACCTCCTTGGTGAAGTTTATGGATACTTAGCTCTTGACAAGGGGTTTTAAAGAAGTGAATTTAAAAAGCTTCCAAATGCTTGATACTATCTGTGTCTTTTATTCTGTAGGCCTAATGGTAGTCTGGGGAGAAGACGACTGATCTGGGGAGCAAGAAATATGGGTTTGAGTCCCAGCTCTACGTGATTCACTGTAGGCTCTTGAAGAAGCCCTTTGTAAAGAAGGAAGCATTATGAATACAGTGCAGTTACAAAACCAAGACAACGATGAAGAACATCTATTATACTGGTAAGCTACTGAATGAAGTTCTCCAGAAAGAGACTTTTCTGATGACTTGTACTAGGAGAGGCAGAGGGGCCAGGAGAGCAGCACCTTCTTTCTTCCAGCTACTTCAGGGAAATTTCTTATTGGAGGCAGAATTTAGGAGAATAGAGATAGCCAGAAAAGACAGCATTATCAATTAGGAGTTCAGTGGCATGCATAAGTGATGGGGAACTGATGGCAAGTAAGTACAGACATTTATTTAAAGGGCCTTCAAAAGAAAAGCCTTGGGAGCCTAAGGAGACATGATGACGAGACATAATGTGGTACCCTGGCTGGGATCCTGGAACAGAAAAAGACATTAGGGGAAAATGAAGGAAATCACACAAAAACTTACATGCAAATGTTCACAGCAGCATTATGCAAAATAGCCAAATGTCCAACAATGGATGGATAAACAAAATGAGGTGTATCTGAATAATGAAATGTTATTCAGCCATAAGAAGGAATGAACTTCTGAAACGTGTTCCAACATGGTGAAATCTGGAAAATACTATGTTAAGTAAGGAGCCACTCACAAAAGTCCACATATTGTATGATACCATTTACATGAAATGTCCAGCCTTGGTCAATCTATAGAGACAGAAGGTGGATTAGTGGTAGCCTGCGGCTGAGAGGGGAGGGTGGTGGGCAGGGGGATGGGAAGTAAGGGAGGGGTTACAGCTAAAAGGTATGAGCTTTCTTTCTGGGATAATGAAACTGTTCTAAAATTGATTTTGGTGATAAATGCACAATTTTGTGAGTATATTAAAAGCCACTGTATACTTTAAATGGGTGAATTGTTTGGGATATGAATCATACCTCAATGAAACTGTTAGTAAAAAAAAAAAGCTAAGGAAATCGGAATAAGATATAGACTTTAGTTAACAATAATGCATCAATATTGGTTTATCAATTATGACAATGTACCACAGAAATGTAAGGTGTTAATAATAGGGGAAACAGGGTTTGGGGTATAGGAAAGCTCTGGGCTATCCTCGCAAATTCTGTAAATCTAACCCTTCTAAGATAAATTTTATTTTTTCTTTTTTTTAAAAAGCAAGCTTTGGATTTCCCTGGTGGCGCAGTGGTTAAGAATCCGCCTGCCAATGCAGGAGACATGGGTTCAAGCCCTGGTCCGGGAAGATCCCACATGCCGCGGAGCAACTAAGCCCGTGTGCCACAACTACTGAGCCTGCGCTCTAGAGCCCACGAGCCACAACTTCTGAGTCCAAGTGCCTAGAGCCCGTACTCTGCAACGAGAAGCCACCACAACGAGAAGCCCCTGCTGGCCGCAACTAGAGAAAGCCCACGCAGCAACGAAGAACCAACGCAGCCAAAAAAAAAAATTTTTTTTTTTTAAAAATTTTAACTTTAAAAAAAAAAAGCAAGCTTCAGTTTTCAAAGTAAAAAGGATCAATACGTGGGGGGGGGCTTTCATCAGTATTACATCAAACACTTGATGTAATTCTAATATTGGGGAGCAACATCAAACTATTACTTGCTGCAGTAATTTTCCTAATCCCTCGATTGCTACTTTACTCTTTTCCTAATTTTTATTTGTTCTGAAGGTAAAACAATTCCTTGCCGTTGGTCTAAAGAGTTACCAAAATAGTTTCTGTTCACTTTCTAGATCTAAATTCATGTAGCCACAAAATGAGCCAAAATGCAGGTTGCTGTATAACTCCATCCCCTCCAAGCTATCTAAGAACCCCAGGAGGAATATACAATGCTCTGCTTCATGGGAACAAAGAAAGAAAATCTCTAAAGGTTTTTAATAATCCCAGGGGGATGAGGGAATGTATACATTAATCCATCCTTCCTCCCTTGCAAAACAGCAGGGAAATGACTGCATGTAATGTGCTATGCACATCCAAAGCCTGAAGCCATTTGACCTAAACCGTAATAATAAAGCACATAAATTACAGTCATTATGGAGACGTATGATTTGAGATCACCTACCAATCAGTAGGAGAAATGCAGCCAGTTAGCATTTTGCAAAACCTTTCCGAAATACAGCTCTGGAGGGCTTTGCTACCGATTATTTTTAGGTCCACTAATCCTGCAAGGTAGGCTAGAAGGCCAATCAGAAACACATACATTTCAAAAGTCAGTTCTATTATATTTTTCTAAGAATACTTCGTTTAAGTGTAGTTGGAAGAATTAGGGCTGCTACTTTCAAACCCCACACTTCATTTCAGTGAGCTTGCAACAGCTTTAAAATCCACCTCAGATAGAAATCAAGCAGGGCTTTTTATTGCTTTATACTGATAAGCAAATGATGAACCAAAGTTTTTATCTGACAATCTTCAAGCTCCATTTTAACTGTACCAAAGGTTCACTGAAGAAAGGCACATCAACCAAACTGAGTGAATGACCTGAAATGCATACTCTGACCTTATGTTACCATCACTTTAGAGCACGTAGAGCAACTGCATCTATTCTGCACATTTCCAACCACTTAGTCCAGGTCCAGGACTCAACAGGAATAATAGTACTGGCAATCAACCCAAATCTCTTCAACGATTCTGAGGATCCAGTAAATACTACCTAAGCTAATAAAAGGCTCCCGGAAATGTGTTGGTGACTTGGGGGCGGGGGCCCCCGACAGGGGCAAGCAGGAAAAGAAGGAGCTCTGTTACTTGTTTTACAAATAATGAAGATCTTTCCTGTCAGTGATTCAGGTGCACATACCTGGAGTAGCATCATTTGAGAGCTTCTCTCGAACACTAGTTTACGATCTCCATTGAGCTCGACATTTAACAGAACGCCCGAGTCCAAATATGCCTGTTTCAAATTCAGCTACAAATAAAATGTAGCCTAGAGAGGAAACACCACTGGCTAGGACATTTTTTTTCTTTGGTGCCCAACAGTACTTCTTTCTGGAACCTATGTACCCAAGCCAAGCGTCCTAATTACTGGTAGAGCGAGGCCTCGTGAGGGCCATCTCTAAGACAGTGAAGAGACCAGGCTCAGAGGGTCACGGGGATTCCTGGGATGGGAGGGATGCTGGCCCCCAGCATCTTGTCCTTTCTCTGCACCCCTAGCGTACACTCTTACAATGATCCCCGCGAGCAGTCTCCTGCGGGCAACCGCATCAGACCTCAGAGAAAGTGGAGGAGGAAGGCATCCTCAGAAAAACACTGGAGACACTCCTGTCCCCCTCTCCCAGGGGTCTGACCGAACACCAGACTTCCAACAGGGAGCGATTTTCCTGATTATCTCCTAATCATCTCTAAAGAAACCCCGAGGAGCCCCATTCTAAGATAAGCCTGCCACAGCCATTTAGGTTTCACAGCAAGATTGGAAAGGGTCAACAGCTGGGTACCAAGTTTATTCCAAGTGTAGGAGAAAATGCAGTAGTTGGGTGGGGAGGCGCTAATACAAACATTAATTAATGCCTTTCGTTTTATATGCGTGTCACGGGTCGTGTGGGTCATGAACATTTTTAACATTGTTTTCTCTTTTTTTATGCCTTTTTTCAGCTTGGGTAACTAGAGAAATAAAAACCCTCCTTAACTTCTCTTTACTCCCCCTTTCATGACATACCTAAAATTCCTCCCTCCAGAATACAGTGTGAGAATAGGTTTTTAGTAAATCTACTTTCTAGGAAAAATATACCTAAATAACAACACAGTCATTCATTAGGAATTCTCCCACAGATATTTTTCCAAATGGCTACTTAGAATGCCTTTACCATGAGTGATAACAAAGTTCACTGCCTCACGTAAAGAAAAATGATTCTCTAACAACAGATTTCAAGCCACATGAACCATTCTTTAAAATTCTAGCCAGGTATCAATGAAATGGCGAAGGGGAAAGAAAAGTTACTTTTTCAAAGTCTGTACTTAATTAAAACCCACTTGCACAAAATTCTTGTTAAAGGTCACAGTAAGTTACAGCTGACTCTAATACAGATTTGCATTTAAGGACTCTTAATTTAATTAGTCTCCCTTCCCATGGACATGGGCCACAGTTGAACAGGGGTTAATTTTTATAGCATGAGATAAAAGTGTTATGCAACCTTAGCGCAGGCAGATGGAGGAAAGGCAGAGACCTCATTTTGCAAGGCTGAGTTTCCTCAACCCTCAAAAAAGCTCCTCTTCACCATTATCTAGTATCCTAACACTTGGGCCTGCCACCCTTGGGGCAGACACCCTAGAATTCAGCCCCATTTTTGTTGCCAAAAGTAAAGTTTTCAACGTACATTTCCTCTTTTAGGCTATTTACTAGAGTTTCAAGCAAAATTTGTCTCCATCCTAATTTTGGAGAGGATGCCACCGTTACTGTGGCTATACAGAGGCTTGACTTATTTATCGCTAACCCTTTGCTTCCTGCCTCAAAGCCAATCATAGTAGTTGATGGAACAGCCCCACAATTCTGTGGTGATGCCAGTTATTTTAAGTTTCCTTGGCTTGCTGTGCAATCCCACGAAGAGCTTTTTGAAAGCCCAGATAGATCACATTCACTGGTTTCCCTCTGTCCACATATGCTTTAGTCCCTTGAAAAACACAAGGTCATTAATCAAGCACAGATTCCACTTATAGAAATGATGTTGCCCTTCCTAGAAGATTAAGTTTGCTTAACTTTCCAGTGTTCCCATTCTCTATTATACATTCTACCTGCTTGCCTTTATAAGTGAGGCATCCCAGGTCTGATTGGCATTTATTTTAATGGCCATCTCCCTATTTATTCTAATGACCGTCTCCTTGGCGCCATTCAATTCCCCAATCCCACCTTTCAGAATCTCTCCTTTAGGATCAGACCTGTTGATTAATTACATTTGATTTGTTCGTGAGGATTAAAAAATTGAGTACATTTACTACTTCAACCATTCCACCTCAAGAGATTATCTGGAAATGGAACTCTGTCCTAAAATTTTCTCCAGCTCTATATCAAAGTATTCGTTCACTTCTCCCAAACTAACCTTTGGCCCAATTTGACAACACACAAAAAATTGTTGGTGTTTAATGCGGTATTTACCCAGTGCCTCTTACGTGCTACATGCCATTCCTCGGTGCAAAAAAGGCAAAAGGCTTGGTCTCCACCCTCTTGAAAATTACAAGATGAACAGAAGTGGATTTTTGTTGCTCTATAGGCTTCTTCTCTCTCCCTCTTAATGTATATTCTGAATCACGCCACTCCTCCCCCCTCCCCTGACCAAAGATCTCTGAGGTCTTCTCATCTCATCCAGAAACAACTGAAGTTCAAAAGACAGGAGAGGGGACACTATCCCAGGCAAATCCACCCAGCCCATGCTTCTTACACTGGGGGCATCAACAGATGTGCCTTAGGAGGTGCCTTTGGACAAACTGGGAGAGATTCATCTACTCAAATATAATCTATACGTTGCCAGATATGCTGTGGCCATTTTTTGAGTCATCCAAAACTAACAGAAGGTACTAGCTTGGACTCAAAGCAAAATCTTGCAATGAGCAAATTCCTTGGGCATCTAGTTCCGCTGCCTTTCTTGGTCAATAAAGCAAAATCCACAAAGGAAAAACTTCACACAAATGCTTTACTTATTTGGCTTGACAAATCAGGTCACTGAACACGCAAATTAATTTAAAAATGCCATCTCTCAGACGATGTTCATGCTTCAATTTTTGAAACGTCTCTAGATCTAAATCTGGTCCCTTGATGATGAGCTTCCCGAACCTTATATTCCAATAGTCAATAAATCACTGGCGTGACACCCCATCCAACTCCTGCAGCTGAGGTCAGAGGACAGGAGCTTCTATGCCCTCAAGTGACTGACAAACCAAACAGCAAAGGAATTGAGAGACTTCATAATTCCTCTCTACCATGCTAGGAATAATCCCTGTTTGTTCTGGGCTCTGAAACTGATAAAAAGGTACTTAGGGCTCCCCTGGTGGCGCAGCGGTTGAGAGTCCGCCTGCCGATGCAGGGGACACGGGTTCGTGCCCCGGTCCGGGAGGATCCCACGTGCCACGGAGCGGCTGGGCCCGTGAGCCATGGCCGCTGAGCCTGCGCGTCCGGAGCCTGTGCTCTGACACGGGAGAGGCCACAACAGTGAGAGGCCCGCGTACCACAAAAAAAAAAAAAAAAAAAAAAAAAAAAAAGGTACTTAAAGTTAAATGTAAGGTATCAATTAGGAAATTCTTCGGCTGGGCCGTCATGCCAGCCATCTACCATTTTCCTCTGGTTTAAGTATCACAGAGAAGGGAAAAATAAGGGCAGATCTTGGGCACTAAACAGATTAATGTGATTACTTATTTATGACACACAAAAAAATTTACTTCGTTACAGAAGAAGATGGAAGTGATTGACCTTGCCAACAACTGACGAGGAAAAGAGAGAAACCAGTCGTTCGCTCTGCATTCAAGCCCCCACTGGCCTATTCAATTCCTGACCATCCTCAGATATAGGCTGGCCAGATCAGCGTCCTCTTAGTCACCCCAGAGCCACAGAGATAGATATGAATGTTCCAGAAAGCAACTAGTGCATCAGAGGTACCCTGGCCCTGTTTCCTGCAGAACTGTCAGAAAACTAAGAATAAAGGGGTTGCGTGTTCCCGTGTTTTGCTTTGGGTGGGGATGAAAGGAGAGAGGCCATTCTGCTTTGAGCCTCGAAGAAGACAGGAAGGTTGCCGCCATAGGGCTGACACTGGAATCACTATAGAATGGTGTCTGTCACAGGACCTAAGAGAAGTACCAGAGCATCAGAGTCTGGCCAGGAGATAGTCTGGAGGCCTCATGTTCACAAATTCCAAACATCAGACAGCTTTCAAAGGCCTGGAGCAATGGGAGAGTAAGTACCTGTTTCATTATTTCAATATCCAATTGCTTTCCATAAATCTTTTGGGTCATGGGCCAACTACTCGTAAAGCAACTGATTTGGTCAAATATCTGATCCCAAAGAAGTTCCAATTACTCCTCCAGTCTGGGAATGTGACTCTGCATCAAGACCCATCAGCTAATTTAGGATGAGCAACAACCATGGGGGATGGGGAGGTTCAGGCTGCAGGGGTAGGGGAGGGAGAGAGAAAGAACTGAAGGGAAATGGGCCCAGGGAATGGGAAAGAAAAGGAAGCTGGTATGAGACCCAGGGCCAAGTAGTGGCAGGGCCACCTAAAGCTGATGCTAGTGGCAATCTGGCACCAGGGCCTCAAGTTCACGGTAACTCCCATCAAGCAGAGGGACACGTTTCTCTATCCAGTTTCCACTACACAGAGCCTGCAGATGGCACACAGCATTACTACTGCAATTATTGACTATAATTATTGTGAAAAGTCTTTGATGTGAGAGCAAAAATTATTAAAATGGCCCTTCTTAGAAAAGAAGGGCAGTAAATACAGCCTCCTTTGGAAAATTCAAAGACCCAATTTCATACCAGGACTTTTTGCCAGAAAAGAATAAGTCACTTTAATATACTTGTTTTCGGCTCCTCTCCTTGAAGATGTTTTATCCTATGTGAAAAATGAATAATGGTATGTGGTTTAGGATGTATTTTAAGAATATACTTAAAGGTACTTCAAAGGAAAGTAAAAACTAAAGTAACTTTCTCCTTGCAGACACACACACCTATATTTTGCACAAGCTCCTAGTTTTTCCAGATCCCACAGCAACCCAGGAGAGGCAATTTTTTAAACTGTCTTGGAGGATGAGAACAAACAAGCGACACTAAATGTCTGTCTTGTTTTAAAAATAACACTGGGCGGTGTTGTGCTTACCTGTTTGAATTAGTAAACATTTTATTGTACTTAAATGAGCATTGGTAACTAGAAATATGAAAGAACGGAGAATAGCTTACTTTGTCCTCTTTGCCTTTCATAGGATCATAAACCGTGCAAGGTCACATTTTTAAAAAACACCTACCTAATCTTATGTGTTAACTCTGAGCCAAGGTGGCATGATCCCAAATAAGAGCCAATGTTACAGGAGCATATGCATTACCATGCTGAAAGATTTTCAATCACATTCTGGAATCAGTTTCAATGTAGTAGGGAAAGGCCATTCCAAAAGCTGAATGTCCAGCATTATAAGCCCTGGTTTTTGCAAATGAACTGCTTAAGTTAGAATGAGTTCGACCGGGTGATCTGAAAAAAATACTTATGTTTTTGCCCATGGGCGTTTCTATGTTGAATATATTACAATGGACACAGCCCAATACAAAAAGACCAACTAATCATATCGAAGTTTAACCCTACTATGGTATGATAAGTTCAATCATAGAATATCATTCTGAGACCATAATTAAGTAAGCTTGGAAAAGGACCACAGCTCAATCTCAAGTTTCATAAACATACACGCCAAGAGGTGCTCAGTGACACAAGTCCGACTTTCTGGGTTTCCATTTGGCCTGATGACTGAGTGGGTATGGGTAAATGGTGGGTATCCTCTTATAAAAAGGCATTGTTCCATTATTGTGAGATGAACCTCTGTGCTTGTGAGATGAACCTCTGTGCTACCATGATCTGTGGCCACAAATGTAAACAGAAATTATCTAAGGGATTATTACAAAATGAGCCTATGGAAAAAAAATAATGAGCCTATGTTTAAAAAAAATCATGATGCCTTATTGGCTAAAACTCTTATAATAGTGTTGACAAATGTGGTAGCCCAGGAATAGCATACAGAACTCAAACTTCTTTTCATCTCACCAGTGAACAGCAACTTGGAACAGGAAGGATCAGGCTCTCAATGAACCTAGAGCTTCAGCTTATTTTATTCAGCATCACCAAGGTTCCTCAGTCAGACCAGTTCATTACAAAACAAATGAATAAAGTCACTACAAGCAGGAAACTCAAACAAAGAAAACTGAAAAGCTTCCTACACACAGTACTTGTTCTGAGTCTTTGAGGCAGGAAGGCACCATGTTATACGGAAGGAATCAAGGCTTTGGAGTTACATAGACCTGAGTTTGCACTGAATTCTGCTGCTTACTAATTGTGCAACTTTGGGTTGATCTCTTTACTTCTAGACTACTTCTTTTGTAGAACAGGGACAAAAACAGAACCTACTTCATAGATTTGTTGAAAGCGTTATCGTTGAAAGCATTAAACTATATAAGTGTCAAACTATATATAATATATATACAATATAAGCATTAAACTATATAGGGCCTCACTCAATAGTAGCTATTATTATAAATACTGACATCAAAAGATGCTATACAGTCATCTCTCTGTATCCACAGGTTCCACATCTGTGGATTCGACCAACCGTGAATAGAAAATATGTATTTTTTTTTAATTCTAGGGACTTCCCTGGTGGTCCAGTAGTGAAGACTCTGTGCTCCCAATGCAGGGGGCCCGGGTTCAATCCCCGGTCAGGGAACTAGATCCCACATGCCGCAACTAAAGAAAAGATCCCGCATGCCGCAACTAAGACCCAGCACAGCCAAATAAATAAATTAGGTAAGTAAGTATTTTAAAAAATAAATAAAATAAAATTCCAGAAAAGTCCCAAAAGGCAAAACTTGAATTTGTCATGTACCAGCAACCATTTACATAACATTTACATTGTATGAGGTATTATAAGTAATCTAGAGATGATTTAAAGCATATGGAACGATGTACTAGGTCATATAAGGGACTTGAGCATCTATGGATTTTGGTATCCTGGGGGGGGGGGGGGGCCGGGGTCCTGGAACCAACCCCCCACCCCAATCCCGAGGAATGGCTGTATATTCCTCAGAAGGGAGGTCCTTTCTATGCTTCAGGGTTCAGCTACATTTAATCAAGGGAAGAGTGTTGTTTTCCTGTTGTGATTATTACTACTATTAGTAGTAGTCTTAAGAAGCATTGCTTCTCAAAATTACAGAAATAACCAGCAATTTAGCTTTATTTAGCCCAAAGACAAACTGTCCCTTGGTAAAACTTCAGGCTATAGCAATATCACTTTGGGATTACAGACTAGAGGATCTTTTCTTTAGTTTTGAAATGGCTCTGTTATAAAGTTGGAGATGAATAAAAAAACAAAATAATAAAGGTTGATTCATATGAAGTTGCCATTATTTCAGGTCAAAAGGGTGAAATATCAACGATTTCACATAGCCCAGCCTAATATTTTGAGGAATCAACTTTGCATCAACATCCAAGTATTTCTACAAATAAACTATGAATCATTTGCATTCTAGAACTCCTGCACTCATGAATACAAAAGACTGAAATAAGACACTCCTATTTACTTACTTAAATATGCATCTTACTTTTTAAAAAAAATACATGTGCCTGGAGTACATACTATGTTAACTGCACTATCCTGACAAATGATCAGTTCTTAATAGCCAATCACTTTGTTGAAAGAACACTCTGCTCTATAAAATAAAGGTGGATGATTCAAAAATTTAGAGTATCTAAGGATAAATGCGTATCAAATAAAAACAAACAAAAACACTGACCCCCAGATGAAGGGAGTTTGTTCCCTATCACATCAAAGAAAGGGAGAACAAAGATGGAAATGACAGCTGCCCTGCACAATTGTGATGCATTTAAGTGCTGATTTTTTGATGTTGCTGATGAGAGTATATCGACCTCGGAGCGTCTGTCAGTTTATCATCTGATCACCTCCTTTTACTCTCTTTATTTCTTTAATATTTCTGTCAAATAGGCCTTTCTCTACTAGGTTTTAGACTGGGGCCATAGATTTCCCTGCATTTCCCCTTCACAATGGTGCATATAATTTACAGACATGAGTGAGAAAAGGAAAACTCATCAACATAATACTCACCTGCCAGGATGTGAAGGCAAGGTTTGGAAAGATGAAAAATGCTTCCTGAACAAATGTTTCCATAGGGTGGAGGTGTGCAGGGAGGGAAGGGAGGACGGGGGCCTGAGATACCCTGGCCTTGGTCCTGAGTAGTATATAGAAGTTAGTTAGGCACCAAGGAGCTGGATAAACAGTGTGTAGTGGGGATCCCAGCACTATGAAATTCAACAACGCCATGGGAGAGGTAAAGAAAAGTTCAAAACTACATGGCCCATTTTAGAGTAAGAAGCTATGACAAAACCAGGCATTACTGAGGGAGAGAAAAAAAAGGGTTCAAAAAGTAAACAACAAGCAAGATGCCTGGAGACTGGTTTGAAAATACAGGGTTGGGGGGGGGACCTTTCCTTATTGTTACTTCAGAGTAAGTGCTCCCAAGCACTTAGATTTTGAGGAGAGGGCTGGAGAGAGAGAGAGAAGAGAACCTTCATCATGGCTAAAAGGCCAGAGTAAAAAGAAGTAAAGGTATCATCGATGAAATAAAAAGCTAGTCCCAGACTGGGTACGGAGAAAAGCCCCAAAGGCATAGAAGGTTAGACACAAAATAAAAATTAGGCAGGAGCCACTTGCAAGAGATTGCAAAGCCAACAGAGTAAGAGAGGAAGCCATTTAGAGCATCCGAGGACCCACTTAATCACAGTCACAGGCTAAAAAGGAGATGCTCAAGAGACTGAATGAACTCTTTGTCTTGGAAAGAGATTCGCATTCCCAAACAAGAACACTGAACTCAGCAGGTCAGAGGTACTAGATCAAATAGTGGTAAACACGATGCTCTGCATCTAATCACAAACCAGGAGTAGATAAATCACTGGGACCAGATGGTATCCACCAGCCAGTTCTGAAGTCACTCAAGGGTGAAATTGTTTTGGCCAACATGTGTCGGCCGTCATTACAAACAGCCACTGTGCCCAAGAGATTGGTGCTTGTCAACGCGATTCCTATTCATAAGAAGGGTTCCAGAGGGGACCCTGGGAAGTAGAAACCAGTAAGACTCATTTCCATATCAAGTAGGCCGGCCAACTTTACAATAAAGGTGAAATCAGTGCATATTTACAAAAATAAAGCCTGGGAGGAGAGAGAACACCAAATATTTTGGCAAAGGAGAAAAATCCTGTTCACCTAATAAACTAGAGCTTGTGGGGTTGGTGAGGCAAGGAGAATATGCATTTGAATAAAGGGGACCCTGAATATACAAGTTACGGAGGGTGCTAAAAACATAACAGAAAGCATTACCATGCACCTGTGCTCCTGTGTACTGCCACTGAACCTTAAAAGATACAAAGGAGATAAGTAAAATTCCGAAGTTAGATAAAAAGAAGTTAAGGGAGCTGGAGGAGACGAAGGAAAATAAATTACGGTTTGGTGTGGAAAGATGGGAATATTGCTTTTTTTAATTACACGTATGGAGAGGCTTTAAAAGTATTTTTTATGGACTACCGATATATTACACTCATCCAGTAAACAACCCTAGAAGCATAGCAATCGCTCACACATTGCCTCAACCTTTGAGACAACCCAATGAGCAAGGGAAGCTGAGGTTTAACAACAGCAAGAAGAGGAAAACAGAAACAGTCAAAGTCTGTGAAATTTACTGTAGAATATTGGAGCCACCCTCCGGGACGCAGCCTTTATTTTGCACACAAATATTCCAGTTGCATATTTAACCAACTCTGTTGTCTGATTTCTAGACCTTCAGTTCTGCCCTGGGTGAAAAACGACAAAGAGTGAACCCAAATCAAGGACAGCTCAAGTGACAGCTGAAAACGGAGGCAGAAGCAACACAGGCAGAACCTTCTAGGGCCGCTTAGCTTAGGGGCAAATAGCTCCTCATACTTCAAAAACCCCTAAGGACATTACTGCACTAGAGTATCATTTATTATATGATTTCCCTGATGACCCTGGGTCTTCTTTAATTAGTTATGGTTTTCATCGTTCTGTTTAATTAGGCAGGAGAATAAATATTTCGGAAATATTTTCACTGAGATGTTTAGAACATCTTTAAAAGTTTGTTTGATGTGTAAAAGAACAGTTATCTAGAAAAATCTTTTACTCCAAATATTTCCTTGTCAGATGAAGCAAGACAACTAACACATAATATTTGACTGCCACAAGTGTAAGGTCAACAGTTGTCCGAGGTTACAACTCAAGAGCTTCACAAAAGTTCTAGATGTATTCAGAGAGAGATCAATGGAGTGATTTATTAACGAAAACTGGTTTGTTTTGTATACATTTAGATCCTTAGATTTTGTTCCAAAAAAGAACATTCTTTGTCCTTCCACCTGAGTGTGGTGTCCTTGCCAGAGACACAACTGACCAGAGAGCTGACCCAGGTCATAATGCTGTTTTTTCTTTCAAAGGGCTTCAAACAGCTGATTCATATTACCAAAAATGTTAATCCTAAAAGATTTAAAAGAAAAAAGTTAAGTAAACATGAAAATAAATTTACTTCTCAGAATGGGCTTGTTTATTTCTACAAACACATACTTTCCTACTTGGGAAGAGAGACTGCTGTCTGCACTTCAGACCATCCTTAATTTCTCTCAAGACAACTAGGTCTTAGTGAAGGAAACACATCTGAAACATCCAAGAAGAAAGCAAAAATAAGATGCTTAAGGAGAGCCATTTCTCAAACCATATGCCTTAGAATAAGCCACTGCACACACCAGAAGAACACCATAGCTGTCTGAAGTGCTCCAGGGAAATAAAATGTTAGAAAACCTGGGTAATATCAAAGGCCAAAATAACCAAAGTTTCTGGAACACCAAATTGCATAAATTCTATCATTCATTCATTTTAGAGTACCCCAATGCAAAAATTGCTCATCTCTCACAAAAGAGAACAAGTGACAAGGCAGGACGCTCAGTAAGGAAAAGACCCCCCCCAAACAAATTACATATGATAATGGAAACAAAAACCTTGAAGGAAAAAGACAGAGAAGAGAAGAAGCAGGAGACAACAGTAGCTCACTATTTCTCATTCTAAAAGTGCCAGTGTACCAAATGTTACCTGCCACATCTGTACCCTATGTGTAACATAAACACAATACAAGTTCAGAACGGTTTTACAATTTTAAATGGCCCTGATTTGGAGACTGAACTTTGACATAAAACCATCATGGCTCCCAGTGACATAGGGCATTTTATAAATGGACATGTGTGTGGTCATAGATGGTGCTTAGCACTGATATTCGGAGATCATTTCTTTAGAACAAGGCCCTCTTAACATTTCCTACTTCTTTAGCAGGATCAGACACTAAAAGCACCAGACTGATGCCTTGCTAAAGAAGGGATGAAAAGCTTACACACTGCCAGCATTTCTGGGGGGAACGAACAAACATCCTCTGTGAGGGATGTCCTGAAAACAGCCCTCTGTGATGGCTCACACAATCTTTATTTCCGGAAAACCTACACAACGATGACTTTTCAGTAAAAGCTTGTAAACTCCTTGTTTCCTCTCAGAGCGATGATGAATGGGTGCTGCTGTGGATCTGGACCCCCTCCACCTCCCACCCATTGCACAGCTGTCTCCCACCACAAAGAACAGGTAAGTCAGGTCAGGTGAGCCAGGCTAAGGGCAGAAGGGGAGGGCAGGGCAGAGACGATGTTCCTTTTGGTAAAACAAATGGTGGTGATGGATTTCGGTTCTGACAGAAAGCTGAGGCATGAGGAGAGCTGGGATTTCCATGGCAGAGAGGCCAAAGGGTGCCTGGGTAAATCATTGTCAATGCCCGGCCTGGATCAGTAATAGGAATTAACCCCACATGCATTCCCTCACCCAATAGTCTGAGAAATCAGATTTGTTTTTTAAACATATAGCTCTGCTATAGACTGAATGTTATACTGAATGTATACCTCCACCCCCCAAACTCATATGTTGAAACCTAATCCCCATTGTCATGGTATCCGGAAGTGGAGCCTTTGGTCATGAGGGTGGAGCCCTCGTGAATGGGATTAGGGACCTTACAAAAGATACCCCAGAGGCTCCCACCAGACACTGACTCTGCTGGCACCTTGATCTTGGACTTCACAGCCTCCAGAACTGTTAGAAATAAATTTCTGTTAAGTCACCCAATCTATGATATTTTTGTTATAGCAGCCCAAAGTGACTAAGCCAAGCTCCTTTTCTTCCCCCCTTCCCCAGATACCCTCAATCCTTTTATTATGAAAAGGATACGCTATTTTTCCCACGGCTCAACTCCCAACATCACCCTTCATTCTCTGGTGATGGAGAACAGTGAAATAAGGTTGCATGTAAGTAAATGCCATCAAAGTTTCCAACTACTAAGAACTGGAAGGGACTTATGATCTTGAGATCACATTTCCTCAGTCTATAGAATGGGAAATGAAGTTCCCTGCAAATGTGGATGAACTTGTCCAAGGTGGGACAGTATCAACTTATTTGGTTAGGGCTAGAACCCTGGTCTCCTGTGGTCCAGCTTGTAATTCTTCCATCCCATCAGTCAGGTGAACGCCGACATTAGCCATTTGAGAACTGGACATCGGAAACGATGCTAACATGCTGCTTTCCACTCCCACCCTGCAACTTCTAAAAATCCTAATATCATTCACGTACCATACACTTTGCCCACTTAAAGTGTACAATACAGTGGGTTTTCGTATGTTTTAGAGTTTTGCAACCATCACCACTATCTAATTCCAAAACATTTTCCTCACCCCCAAAAGAAATTTCATACATATTAGTAGTCACCATCATTCTCTCCCCTCCAACTGCACACATACATCAGCCCAAGGCAACCAGTAATCTACTGTCTGGTTCTATGGATTTGTCTCTTCTGGACATTTCATATAAAAGGAATCATACAATATATAGTCTCTCTGTACTGGCTTTTCTCACAAACCATAAAGTTTTCAAGGTTCATCTGTGTTGTAGCATGTATCAGTGCTTCATTCTTCTTTGTGGCTGTATAATATTTCGTTGTATGGCTATACCTTAGGGGTATACCTCAGAAATATTGCAGGTTTGGTTCCAGACCACCACAATGAAGTGAATATCACAACAAAGCAAGTCACATGAATTTTTTGGTTTCCTGATGCATACAAATGTTATGTTTACACTATACTATGCCTGAATTTTACATGCCTTCTTTAGTACGGACATTAATTTTAAAATACTTTATTATTAAAAATGCCAAAACAATTACGACAGTAACGCCAAAGACCACTGATCACAGATCACCATAACAAATATAATGAAAGTCTGAAATATAGTGAGAATTACCAAAATGTGACTGAGACATGAACATGCAGGATTGCCACAAACCTTCAATTTGTTTAACAAAACAAAACAAAACCACGCAATATCTGTGAAGTGCAATAAACGATGTAGGCCTGTACTTTGTTTATCCATTCATCTGTTGATGGACACTTAGGTTGTTTCCACCTTGTGACAACTGTGGATAATGTTGTGACAAACATACTCACATTATTTATTATAGTATCAGATTTGTATTTTGATACTGGATACAAACATTAATAGGAAACCAGTTTTACAGCACTAAAATCTCAGTAATCCCCAAATTTACAGTTTTGTTTTTCTTTTTTCTGCCCAAAGGGTTTCAATTCTCTTAGGTATGTACCTAGGAGTGGAATTACTCAGTCAGGCCAAAAAGTATGTTGAATGCCATCCACAGACATTTTACAGTTAAGAATCTCATCTGAAATGACCTCGCATACAAGCTTAACACAAGTTATTGGTCTCCACAAGCTCCTCTGGCCACCAGAAAACAACAATGCCATTTAAATTGGGAGTGATGACCAAAACAAAACAAACTCGAAAACATGGGTTTTAATCCCTCAACTAAGAAAAAACACTTAAATATAGTCACTACTTCCTGTTTTCATCCTAAAATTTAGCCAGGGCACTCAGAACTTCAAATACACACACGCAACTGTAAAACTGGAATGAAATAGTAAATAAGAATCAGATAACTTTAATAACTCTCATGTGAATTACATCTTTCAGAAATAGTAAAAGGAAAACATAATCAACTTTCCAGGTCAGAACACAACAAATTATCCCAAAGATATCCAGATATGAATGCTGTTGAAAATCTAAGAATAGCCACTGTTTCTAACTAACACAGCTGAAAACTCAGTAAGAAATTTAAGACAGTCTCATTCTCTAACAAGAGATCCTACTAATGCAAACATTATCAATTCATTTTAGGAGAATGGCTTGGGTGGATAAAATGTCATTCTTGTCAAAGATGGTGGGAGGCCGCAGTTGGACAGTCACAGACCTTGTTGATTTTTTTTCTTCTGAAAATTCTTTTTACTCATTACTCAGGCTGCCGGGCAGAGCATTCTCCCTGATGACAGCTGCAGAATTTTAGCCCCAAAGCCAAATACGTAATTTTTTACAACCTCCCCCAATTTGTTTTTAATGTTTCATTCTATTTCAACTACAGTTTTGGTGGCTGCCTGTAGACACACCCTGTGGTTTCCACCTAATTTTTAAAACTTGTGCTTTTTAATCCCAATTTCATTAGTCTTTCACCACTACCATGCTTGCTCTACCTATATCTCCACCAGTTTTCTGTCTCTAGTCACTCAAGTATTGTGCCAGATGATGAGGATAAAAAATGATCACACTCTCTGCCCTAAAGGAGCTCGGGGTCTAGTATGGATTATTCCACCAACCCACCCCTATACATTTCCATTCCATCCCAGTTATGACAATACCCTACCAAGCTTCCATGTCAAACTATCTATTTGAGAGCCTGCTGAATTTGAGATCTGTTCCCAGAAGACCCTCTGACTTACTGCTCTACCATACTCAAATTATTCAATTTTTATTCTGACGCTGAATACCAACATTGACAGGGAAATCTCTTCAAGAACAAGAAAGTCTGAAGAATTTCCAGCCCCACTTAATAAACGAAAGTCAGAATGATTTTATTGTCTGAGGTCTTCCAAACCTACAGGCTGTGATTTTGTTATTTTTTGTTAGAAAAGGAAACAACCCTGTTAAAACCTGCAAATATGCACTATTTTCTGCATTACTCATCTTTCCTAAATAGTTGCAGCTGTTTCACATGCTTTTCTCTGCAGAAAGATGGAGCAACATCCTGTACTAGATGTTAGGTTAGAGGGTACATGTTTTAGACAGTAAGATCAGAAATGGCAAATGATTGGCTGATAAAATGTTAATAAGCAATCCCTCAAGAGCTGGACAGCAAGGATATAATACTATAGCAGGACATTTATCAGTCCAAGTGTTTACATGCCATCAGAACGGCCTTCTCAAGTCCTGATCAGCTTCACGCATTTCAGGTCAAAAGAATGTAATGAAGGCATAGATCAGGTATGCACTGAGATGACTCAAGTTTAAAAGCATTTCAGATCATAACATCAAGTTCCAAGACCAAAGCTCCAAATGTTATCATTACATTAAGGCACACACACGTTTTCAATGGTTCAGTTCAGTGGTTCTCAACCTGTGGGTCTTAGCGATATTGCCAAACATCTATGGATTTACAGGTCTGCCAAGTACTTTCTGCACACTGAATACTGCCCCACTTACAGAACACACTATGGTTTTCTCAGACTACAGAAGGTTGGGATCCACTGCAGCCTACCCTGAGCACTACTGCGCATCCCTCAGAGAACGCAGCCAGTGAGCTGGTGCACCAGAGACAAATGATCAAAATGATTTAGGAAACGATGGTGAACCATTCTCACTCTGTACTCAGCAAAAACTGGTCACCATGGATGACACCAAACCAATATTCTGTTAAGCCCAAAGAGAGAGAGAGAGAGAGTACCACAGTTATCATTTAAAGAGCAACGATGAAGGACTTCCCTGGTGGCGCAGTGGTTAAGAACCCGCCTGCCAATGCAGGGGACACGGGTTTGAGCCCTGGTCCAGGAAGATCCCACATGCCGCGGAGCAACTAAGCCCATGCGCCACAACTACTGAACCTGCGCTCTAGAGCCCGCGAGCCACAACTACTGAGCCTGAGTGCCACAACTACTAAAGCCCGCGCACCTAGAGCCCGTGCTCCACAACAAGAGAAGCCACGCAATGAGAAGCCCACACACTGCAACGAAGAGTAGCCCCTGCTCGCTGCAACTAGAGGAAGGCTGGATGCAGCAACGAAGACCCAATGCAGCCATAGATAGATAGATGGATAGATAGATAGGTTGATTGATTTTAAAAAAGAGCAATGATGAAGAAGATAAGAAGCCTTGGTCCTCAAACTGACTGTGCCACAAGGCAGCTGGGTGATGTGGGTCAAGTATGACAGGTGATGTGACACCTCTCTGGGTGTCAGTGACCTCATCTGTTAAATGACTTCTGACGCCCGCTCTGGCTCCAACATTCATAGGAGCTCTAAGATCTTACCATGCTCCCATGATTCTGTTCCTCAGGGGCACCCAGGGACCTCCTGTGGAGGACAGAGCTAAGGAGCACTGGCCCCCGAATGAGCTCCTAGACTGGGTGCTCCTCTAGCAGCCAATGGTTTCTTTTATTCACCTGAGCGTCCTCAGAGCTGCAGTACCTGGTTGAGTTGTTCTCAGTAAATACTTGGATGAATAGAAGGGCTGGAAAGGGCCTTCAGACCAAACCTCTCATTTCTTAGTCAACGGAGGTCCTTAGAGGTTCTTAGGAAGATCGGATCATTTCGGATTCCTTCTGCAGTGTACCTTCTCTTCCCCAACCCTGCCTCTCTGTGTTCAACGGCAACTTCTACATTCTACATTTAGTAGCAGGCCAAATAGAGTAGCTGTATTTTTATAAGTTATGTATGAGACTACAGTTACGTCTACCTCTGTGGGATGGTCCAGTTGGTACGTTCCAGTGTATGAATGCCAAAAGCTGGCAACCAGCAGAGTTTTCGGTCCATTACGTCTGCAAGGCTGGAGGCCTGCCAAGGCTAATGGGGGGACATTTCTACAGAAATAAACGGACTTTGCAGACTTACCCTTTGGAAACCAATTTTAAACTTATACCACCGACAAACAGAATATGATTCTGATTCTATCAAAGGGTAAAGGACTGAAAAGCAGCAATGAATTAAATGGTAATAAACTAAAGCAAAACATTCTTCCCATGGCCACTGCCAGCCTAACCTACTCCCAGTGCCAGCCTAGCACGACAGAGGTAAGTCCCTAGGACCAACTTCATAAATTGTATCCAAGCAAAGTACTTAACCTTTGGGGGTCTCAGTTTCCCCTGTACGCTAGCCCCAAGTCTAATGTACTATATGGTCTTTCTCTATTTAATTCTTCATTTAAAAGAATCCAGGAAAAATCACTTGCAGTTGATTAAGGTAAGAAAATCCTAAGAAATAAGTGTTCTAATCACCACTGAAACTGAAAGTCAGCAAGATTAACATAACTTGTTCCCATGACCATAAAGGTGCACACGTGAAGCTCTCTGACAATGAACTCCAAGGGCACAGGGCTCCACGGAAAGCAGGCGGAGGTGGTCCGAGTCTGGCCTTATGAGCTAAGGTACTTTCAAAACATGGGGAGCCGTGTGTTCTATCCTTGCTACTTTGCCCTATTCCCTCTGTCATGGTCTCTCTGAACCAGATGGCGAAAAGAAGCACTTCCCAACTGCTCCAAGGTAATCCAGTTTTCTCAACTGAGATATTCTCCTGGTAAGTAACTTGTAACTGCCCTATCCACTGCTGCCCAAATAACTCAGTTTTCTTATCATCAGCCAGGGATGGACTGGGACCCCATCCTGGCCCAATTTAAAGCTTCCCCAGAGGGGCCTGCCACTCATGGCTCCAGTTTAAAACACTGCCCTGGAAAAGGAGTTGACCCACCCTAGTGCCCCAGAACTAAAAATAGTCCTGCAGGCCTGTGGGCGGGCCAGTTCCAGGCCTTCTTACCTCCTGCTACACTTAGGTTGCACATTCCTGTCCGGGAACTCTATGCATTCTGAATCTCATCCTGCTCGGGGCAAGGGTTAGAGCTGAAGGCGCTTGTAAAGCCCTCCGTGACCTCTCCTGTTTTAGCAAGCGAGACACAAGGGTGAGTGAGTGAACGTGTCTCCTGTAAGCAAGCAATTCACTCCTTTAACCCCAGAAGAGTATTTCCGTAGCTTTGTTAAGCCTGGAAAAGTAGAAAAGGGGACCTAAAGCACAGAGGGATTAAGTGACTTATCCAAGGTCATCCCATATAGCCTGGGAATCAATCACCCTGCTCCAAGTCCACTAAACCACGTCATAATAGTAAACACATAAATCTGATTCGAAAACACCTCTTCTGCACTATTTGGACATTTCTATCCAACTTGGGTATTATGGTGTTCCCTAGGCTGAGGAGATTTGATCACCAGGCACAAAACCATAATTCATAGTTTCACCCTATAGCACTGTAAGCAGTTTTAAAAAATGCACAAATAAAACAGTAAAGCGCGCTTCTTGGCTGCTCTTTGTTGTTCCCTGGAAAGAGGTTCACAAGAGAAAAGATTGTCTTTATCGGTGATTTCAAAAACAAAAACACTGGCAGGCCCTGGAGGAAGGCAGTTGCATATACTGCATCCAACTCTCAGGCAGAAGCCTGTGGAGGGAAGCGGATACTTGAGAGCCCACAAAACTCCTCCCAGCGCGTGTGAGTCGTGGGCCCCCACTCTTACTGTGCCTGCGTGCGCAGCCAGGGTCAGGAAAGGTGCTGTTCATAATGGGGGCCCTGGAGTGCCATCAGAATAGGCCTCAATTCTATTCTAAGTGATTCTTTTTAGACATCGTCTAGATGGCTTTCTTGCGTCTTTGAAAAGTGCTCTTCCAACATACACAGAACCTGCTCCTCCAGGACATCAACCTGCTGCTAACTTAGGCTAACTCACATCTAGCAAATATTTGCAAGTTCACGTACCCAGTTTTGGGAGCAAGACTCTTTTAAGTCATATTTAATTATCGAGTTCTTTTTGTGAATATACCGATTCCTGTCCTTAGGGTGACCGTAAATTATAGTCCACCCCAGGACACGTTTGAGAGTGAAAGGAGGCGGTATTAACAATTATGCTGGGACAACAGGTGAGAAACTGGACTGTGCTGGGCAAACTGGAACAATGAGCCCCTCCCTCACCTATAATATTTCAAGTAAAGTATCTATTTGATGAGATTTTCAAATAAAAGGGTAAAATAAAATGCATAGTGGTTCAACTCCATGCCATCTATCTTCCAACTGTGAATCATCTTGAAACCGTACTGGAGATGAAATGGATATGCTATTATTTTTCCTGGCAGCGTATGAAGTCTTAATTTAATCCCAATTATCTGCACGGCCAATCTAGGCCCTTCGATAACGGTGCAGGCCTCCCTGAACAAGACACCCCGGGGCCGGCGAGGGAGCATATTTTACAGAACTCCCAATGTCCAAGCTGAAAACACCGCCTTCTTTCCCTCCTCCACACCAAGGTCTAAGGGGATGTTTTCATTTCACAAAAGCTCTGTTAATAAAATTAATCACCTTTCGACGTCTTTTGTACTCTCATGACTTACCATCTGAAAGACTGTGGATTCCCTTAGAGCTTCACGCCCAATATTTTTAAGAGCGTGGTAAGTTTATCACCTAAGAAAATACTGACATTACTTCAATATAAAGGGATACAAGGATGACACATCTTTAGACTTTGACCTGGCTTCTTGATTGTGTTCATATATCCAAGTGTAAATCCTACTTATACATAAACGTATACATGCAACACGTCATAAAATACAGTACAGACGGTCCCTGACTTAACAAAGGTTCAACTTATGATTTTTCGACTTTAGGAAAGTGCGAAAGTGACTCACACTCAATAGAAACTGCACTTCGAATTTTGAATGTCAATCTTTTCCTGGGCTAGGGGTATGTGGTAGGAGAGTCTGGTGATGCTGGGGCAGCGACAGCCGCGCATTCACGAGGAAAAACCATCGATAAATTTATAATCATTCTGTACCCAAACGACCGTTCTGTTTTCCACCTTCAGGACAGTATTCAATAAATTACACGAGGGCTTCCCTGGTGGCGCAGTGGTTGAGAGTCCGCCTGCAGATGCAGGGGACACGGGTTCCTGCCCCGGTCCGGGAAGATCCCACATGCCGCGGAGCGGCTGGGCCGGTGAGCCATGGCCGCTGAGCCTGCGCGTCCGGAGCCTGTGCTCCGCAGCGGGAGAGGCCGCAACGGTGAGAGGCCCGCATACCGCAAAATAAATAAATAAATTACATGAGATTTTTAACACTTTATCATAAGATAGGCTTTGTGTTAGATGACTTTGCCCAGCTGTAAGCTAATGTAAGTGTTCGGAGCAAGTTTAAGGTAGGCTAGGCTAAGCTATGATGCTCTGTAGGTTAGGTGCATTAAATGCATTTTTGACTTATTTTAAGTTGAGGAAGAGCTGTACCTTTTTGATATGCAAAACCAGGACATTTTTATCCTACTTATAATTAAGTAGTTTTATATAAAACCACACCCTTTTATCTCCCCCCAAAGCAGGACATACAATTGATTTAATCTTTATTACTGCTATGTTTGCTTTCAGTCCTGTTACCACATTCCTTCATGTAATAAAGTGCTCTATAAAAACTAGCATATCAGTCAAGTTTGCCTTCTCTGAGGAAGGTTATGATCCTTTCATACCCTGGCAGGCCTCTGACCCTAGTTCCTGTTTTTCTTTTATTTCTGTGAAGCTGTAGTTCTCACAGAACCATTGTCACTTATATGAGATAACCAGAGTCTGTCTTAAATGATATTAAACTTGTACACATCAGACAATGTGAGCTAAGCAAAGAAACCTAATATATTATGATGCACTTGATAAAGAATGACATGAAACCTAGTCAAGAACGTCAAAATATTTTTCAAATCCTTCGTTTGCACAGTGAGTTATAATGCAGTCACTCAATCCATGGTACTAGTCTCTTCAAAATGAATTTAAATTGAATTAAACACCCCAGTATTTACAAAGCTTTCCTTCCAGGACACATAATTCTTTCTGAATATGATATGAACATTGAAATGAGGAATTCTTCAATGGCAAGTAACTAGTTAGAGGTACAGTACTGAGCATTTAATTATCCTAAGGCACTGGGGGAAGACAGAGGTCAAGAATTAGGCTTTAAATAAATCATTTTCATCAGAAAATTGTTTAGTGACCTATGAAACATTCAACCAAGGAATCTGGACTCAAGCACTCACAGCCCAGCTGTGACTAATATTACTATTAACAACCCACCATTCAAGAGGCAGATCAAAATAATTAACACTCGACTTGATAAAAAAAAAAGAGGCCAAATTACTCCCATATGATTGCTTTTAAAATAAGCAAGTTATGTCAACTAGTTGATTACTTAGTTAAAAATGAAAGCTGACAAGGTGGATTGAGCAGAGGTGGGAGGTCAGGGCTCTCAAGCCAGTACATATGAAAATAAAATTTCAAAGTTAAGTGTCTTCTTACCAAACGCTTTAAAACAAAAACAGAAGAGCGCCTCAAAACCCACCCACATCGCTCCCAAAATAAGTGCTTTTGCCCTGAGAATACGGGACATGCAATCTGAGGTTTTTGTTCACCTCAGCGGCAGCCACAGCAGCAAAATCTGTCCCCCAAATTTTCTGGTAAAGTCAACAATCTGTTTTGTCTTTTACTGTCAACCCAAAACCAACCATGGGTGGAAGGGAGGGAGGAAGAAGCTATTTTGCAAGAGCTGGTTAAGACTTCCAGGTTGGTTTATTTGATGGAGAAAAGCATTTTTCTAGAGAACCACTTGACATAAAGAGGCAAACAAGCAGACGTGGATCATTGGGAAACCTCATCATTTGGACTCATCTGCATCAATTCATAGTTCCTATACCTAAGTTCTTCAGTTTTTTTTGGAGACTGGAGATTCCTATTTTCATACCTTCGTTGTTCCAGGGGGACAGTTCCATCATCGCTACTTTTCGACCTGGATCAAATTTCCAGTCTTACCCAAGAGATGCTTTAAATGCTCCAGTTGTAATAAGCCATTTTTTCCTCTTTGGATGTTATTCAGCCGCCAGAAGCCACTTAGAGATTTTACTAATTTCCCTGCCAAGGACTGAATGACCACTAGCTCTATAACTATTTAAGACCTAGTCCTACATTCAGAAAAATTCCATAGAATTGCTAACCAAAAGAGATGTTCTTTTAAGACTGTAGCTCTTGGGGGGGTGGGGGGAGCTCGAAGTAAAAAGGAAGTTTCAATTACCTTGTGAAGTGAAGCAGAAAAATCAAGTGAGATCCAAGCAAACTTTATTAGCTATGACAAGCAGTCCTTAATGCTTTTGTTTCATGAGTGCTCTGAAACCTTTCCTAAAATATTTGAAAAATTCATCAAGCTGTGGCATCCCAATTTACTGCTGTGTGTGTGTGTGTGTGTGTGTGTGTGTGTGTGTACACATATATGAAACCAGTCTTTAAGTAAGTTCCCCTTCAGTGTGTTTTATGAGCATCACTTTTCTTAAAGTCCTAAGCCTTCTTCCTGTTCAAATATAAACATAATTGGAAACTATAGCAAATTTTAAAACTATTAATTAAAAGTCTACTTTTTTCTTGACTTCTAGGCCTAAATAAGACAGGGCAAAAAAAAAAAAAAAAAGACAGGGCAGAACTACAAATCGCTAAGAAGCAACTCATACTCAGTGATAGTGATATTTTTAAGGCAAACACACAGTCCGTTGAAACATGGTGTTTGTTATTTTAAATTGCTTTTAGTTTCAGGACTAGAAACTCACATACACACAATATGTGTGTACATATTACTACCAACTCTTTTGCTTTCCTCAAATCACTTTGTCTTTTGGGGGAAGTGTCAGTAGCCTCCCTTCCCCAATGCTGAAACATGCTCAGGTTTTGGAATCTAAACAAACTCATCAAAGAAAAGCCTGCAGCTAGGGCTTCCCTGGTGGTGCAGTGGTTGAGAATCCGCCTGCCAATGCAGGGGACAGGGGTTCGAGCCCTGGTCCAGGAAGATCCCACGTGCCGCGGAACAACTAAGCCTGTGTGCCACAACTACTGAGCCTGCGCTCTAGAGCCCGTGAGCCACAGCTACTGAAGCCCTCGCGCCTAGAGCCCGTGTTCCGCAACAAGTGAAGCCACGACAATGAGAAGCCCGCGCACTGAAACGAAGAGTAGCCCCCGCTCTCCACAACTAGAGAAAGCCTGCGTGCAGCAACGAAGACCCAACACAGTCAAAAATAAAAACAAATTAATTAATTAATGTTTTTAAAAGGCTGCAGCTATCATTTCTAAATATAAATAAAGCTATCTTTATACACGAAGCTTGTCCTTAATGGACATAGGATTTCTTTCACAGGAAAAAAAAAAACATGCTTGAGTTGATTTCTCTTTTTCCAAACTGATCAATATAAATCTAACAAACCTTAGGCCATTATATGAGTTACAAGGTTTCTCACAGAAAGAGGCAATTCACAGAAACCGAGGCCAAGGTAAGTAATTTACTTTCCAGGACATTCTAAAAGTCATTCTAAAACTGAGCCCAAAGGGCTGCAGGTAATTTCATAGCAATGAGTGTGGCCCCCTATCCCAACACCAAGCCGCTCCACCCAGACCCTGGCTCAACAGCTCGAAGGAGGCTCCATGAAGCCCAAATTTTGCTTTTCAACTCCAGAATTTTTTTTTGTTTTGTAAGGAGGCCCCAAGGGTATAAATTAAGGGTAATCATAACATGCGGGTGTTCATTTTCTAGAATGAAATCTCCTGACCCACTCCCAAGCTTAACCCTCGGACCCCTCTCTCCAGAGTCATCTAACCCTACTTGTAAAGATCCCCCCCAGCCAGTGAGCTTCAGGACTACTGACAACAACTCTTAGATGTTCGCGGAGAAAACACCATTAAATGCAGTTTCTGGTTCAATATGAACACCTACTTACTAGTTCCTTCAGAATTCTTTCCGTTTCTTACATTTTCTGGAAATGATTAAAAATCGAGACACATGGCATAAAGCGGAATGTGTCACACACACACACACACACACACACACACACACACACACACACACACCCCACTCCAAAAAAACCAAATTATAACATTTTCCTAAATGCCAATATATGGTAAAAGATTTTTATCCCCCTGCCATATGTTAGAGAAAAACAGCTGTGGTCTCCATTTACTGATAAACACTATCCCTTCATCTTTCCTGAGGAAGATGGAATTATTTCAAAATTCTGGTTGCTGACGATTGTATCTACAAAGTTGTAGATACTTTGCATCTCTGAAAATATTTTTCTGACCCACTCTTCTACCATCTACTTAGAAGCTTCACAATTGACTTGAGGACACAGGGAGGGGGAAGGGTAAGCTAGGACCAAGTGAGAGAGTGGCATGGACATATATACACTACCAAATGTAAAACAGATAGCTAGTGGGAAGCAGCCACATAGCACAGGGAGATCAGCTCAGTGCTCTGTGGCCACCTAGAGGGGTGGGATAGGGAGGGTGGAAGGGAGACGCAAGAGGGAGGACATATGGGGGGACATATGTATATGTATAACTGATTCACTTTGTTATACAGCAGCAACTAACGCAACATTGTAAAGCAATTATACTCCAATAAAGATCTATTAAAAATAAAATAATAAAAGCTTCTCAAGCAATACAGATCCTAATTCTAGGAAAGCCAGTCATTACTTCAAGGTCACAGCCAGCCAGATAGGCATCACTTATTTTCCTAACGCGGAATTTGTCTTCTGGACTGTTCAAAAGTCTTTAATAAGAATGAACAAACAATCTCTTTAAAAAGGCTTTATTCCTAGCAGTATCATGGCTAAATGGGGCCTGAGGGTGGGAGCGCCAACGATCCAAAGCTTAACACAAAGCCAAGTTTTCACTGATGGGGTTAACGTTGCTACTAATAGGTTACTGTGCCCGGTGGGGACAGTGGTCTTGGAGGGAAGGTTGTGGCAGCTCGGAAAAGAGGATCGTCTCAAATTCCCTCCCCTTTGCTTCCCAATTCCTTTTCCACTCGTCCATGGTCCACCTGCCTTGACAACGAGAAAGGGCATGAAATGCTCATTCCCCAACCCCTACCCCACGCCTCAGAGGTTAAGCTCAACTAATTCTCGTAACTGCCAAACGGGAAGTTTTGCCAAGGCCTTTGATAAGGTCTCTGGTACAAATTAAGAGCATTTGAGGCGTTTGCTTAAGAGCAAGCACATGTCTTTGGAACTGCTGCATTCCTGCTTATCACATTTTGAAAGTTGCTGGGACAGTTGAGATAGCAAGCTTTGCAAGTTCAAAGCAATTTTCTATATTGCGCTCCTTAGTGTGTGGCTTTTAATATCCTATTGTGGGACAACATTAAAACCAAATGACCCCACAGGTTTCACTTTGGAATCTTCACTGATACCAGAGGGATGTGAATACGTGCTGAGCTTCAAAATGCCCTGAACTCCTGGAGTCTCCCCATTAACATTTTATTGACACTTTCTCAACTTTGACACCAAGCCCGCTGTTCCGGCAATCAGAGATATCTCAGATAGAATGTCTCACTCCCACTTGTTTTCTGACTGCACGACAGGCATGTCCTCAATGGCAAGTAAAAGCATTCCTTACCAGATGCTCATCTTCATATAAATGAGAAAAACGCTAAAAAGAACCAAAGCAGCTACCTGGAGTACTGATGTCTATAGCATTAGTCCTACTACATCCTCTAAACCGGCTCCTTTTTTCCCCTTAAAATAAACAGAGCATCATGTTGTTTTCTCCTCGATAGGGACCAAACTCACAAGACAAGAAACAAAAGGTTGAGAGGAAAGCATACGTCTCGTTAATACACAAAATGAGATACATCCCGAATTTGTTCTGACAACAGCTTTACATGCTATTTTTAAAATGCTTCCATAGTTGGGTTATTTAAAGAAATCACACACGTATACAACAGCATAAATGAACTCAGTTAACAGTGACAGGTATGTCTCAAAATGCTAGGGTAACTTAATCTTCATTAATATCAGTGCGTAAGCTCACTCATTCAGTGAATACTGAGCATCTCCTATGCCACAGGCAGGCACTGGGCTCAGAGCTGGGGTTTCACAGTCCCTGCCTTGAGCAGGCTTCCAGTCTTGGGCTTTTCTATCACCAGGGTTCAAGGGGCATCCGACAAACAACGAGGCTGCAGGAAGTCAGACATCAGAAAGGGAGTTCAACACAGAGGCTCTCCAAGGTCCTATCCCGGAACCTGTAGCATAGGAATTGGAGTGCAGGGCACACTCATCTCCAAGCTTACTGGACTCTAAAGAAGTTAGTGATATGTCAAGCTAGTGAGGAAAAATGGGCAAACATCAGGAAGGCCACTGTCAAGGTGGGGAAGTGAGTAGCCACACGGCTCCTCTTATCACAGGGAAGGGACCATACACTGGGCCCTCAGGATGTCACTCTGTACACAGAAAAGAGATTTGTGGTTGCCTAGGACTGAGGCGGGGTGGGGGGGGGATAGGGGGAGACTGACTGCTAGAGGGGTTTCTTTGTGGGAGGGAGACAAAAATGTTCTAAAATAGACTGTTAAGTGATGGTTGCACAACTCTGACTATATTACAAACCACTGAATTGTACACTTTAACACGGTCAGTTTCATAGCATGCCTTATAGAGCTGGGGGAGGGGGGAAATACTCCAGTCCATGAGAGACCAAAACCAGCACTCCCCCCACAGCAACCAAAGGAAAAACAAAGGCCTACGCTTTATACAAACCAAAGGGTAACTCACTTGTGCCTGGAATAACGTCTGCTATTCTAAAACACATGAACACTACCAAGAGACTTTCCGCAGAAGGGCAACAATAACAATAAAATGAAAGGGCCAGGAAGGGAGAAGGCCAGTGGGAGAAACAGACACAGTGGAAGGTGGGTGGAGGAAAGAAAAGAGAGATGTGCAAAGTCACGAAGAGCATGGCCAGGGTGAGCCGAGACCTTCTTTGATTATAGAAACCTTTAAAATGTATCCAATAGGGAGAGTGGGGGAAAGGGCAAAAGCAACCTATATCCAGTCTGTTACACAGGTTGAGAGGAAGCGAGGCTGACTAGGTCTGACTCTATGACCTTGAGAACAAATCAGTGACCCTTCTTGGGCTTCCACTTCCAGTCTTCAAACGCAATGTGATTCCTAATTATGCTCAAATCCTCTCCCATTAATCAAGCAGAGCCCTTAAAGAACCAGGAGCTCCTTGTAGCAGGGCTATCCTATTCCATCTGAGCTCACAATACAGAAACTGACTAAGAAAGTCATTCAGCAGGTATGTGGATGACATAGAAATGGACCAACATTTCACAGCAGGTATTGAAAACCCATCCATAGCGTTTAAGACCCTGGCAAAACCTTTGACAAAACCTTGTTGGTTTAGGCTGTGAAAACTCCCCAGGAACCTTCAGGTTTGTTACGAGATTGTTGCAGCCTATTAGGAGACTGTGTATTTTTTTGCTGCCCAGTTGGCCAGTATAGTCTAAAACAAGAAATATAAACACTTCCACCTTCACATACTGCATAATAAAGCAACTTCAAAGTTTCAGACCATTTCAGACCTCCATTTGTAAATATCAGCTAGCATGCATGACAAAGTAGCTCACAGGATTAATACAATCATGGAAATTCTGCCAACATTTGTATATTGTGGGATTACAGAAACCGAACCAAGCACCCCCGTATGTGTATATGTAGTCATCTACAGATTTTTGATTTGTTAATGTGTCCTCCAGGAAATAATTCTAATGGAAGCAGCTCACAGTTAAGTTCTCCCCAAGATACCAAAAGAAACATGGTAACAAGACAGATAGAGGCACTTATCCTATATACCAAAGGGCAGTGTACAGAAAATGGAAAAAATCTGTCTCTTTTAATAATCAGATTCTCAAAAAACAATTTATTCATAGTCATGGAATAAATAGCATTTTTTAAAAGCTAAAAGCCATTGACACTAATAAAAGAAAGTTTAATATGAAACCACTTTACAACCGAGGCAATTTCCATTACTTAACAATATTAAACTGGGGAAAGTACAAGCAGTTACACATTCTGGAAAATGGCCCACTTGTACTTGGGAATACCATAGCCTTTGGCCGTTTAGCAGTCCTGTTCTCAAGTTCTGTTCAGGAGAGCAAAGCCTCCCTTCTTTCTTTTTCCCTCCAAGGCAGTGAAAAGCAGACTTTTTTTTTTTTTTTTTTTTTAAAGAATGAGAAATGCTAACCCAGGAAAACAAGTACAGGCTCTAACTGGTCCAACCATTAAAAACAAGCGCCTAGATTTGAACTTTCCTTCTTATTGTCCATTTCAACGGTCCTTACCATATTTTATTGGCCCAGATACTGGTCTAATCCTCTCCATAGCTGCGGAATCACAAAAGTACACGAGGGGATTACGCTGTAGGGTTTGCAACAGTAAAAACCCGTTTAGGAAAGGAGAGAAGAATGTCACTTGAAATAAGACAGAGAGAAATGGCCCCTCTTCAAATTTCCCAGCACAGCTTTGAGAGCTGTCCTATAGCCAAGTCTCCCCGGGGTTCTCCTAATCCTCGGCAGCCACTGAAGAGAGCCAGGATGAAACTTTTTTCTGAACAAAGAGAACTGAAAAGGGCCAAGTCTCAAAGTCACAGGTTCCCAGCTCGCCACTGGCTCGAAGCCAAGGAGCAGCCCACGTGCTCAGGCTGGCAGTCCCACAGCTGATGGGCAGACAGCAGGCTGGAGAGGGGTGGGTGAGCAGGCAGGGAGAAGCTGCACATCAGAGCCCAGGCCCTTTCCTGCTGCCCACGACCACCCCCTCCCCTGCCCCAGGCAACAGGGCTGCACGCTCCGGGCCCCGGTCCTTGCCAATGGATGGCATTTCACACTTGCCAGCCTCCTGGCAAGGATATCCCCATATCTGCCACGATGGCCCAGGCATGCGCTCGGCCACAGAGCGTGCGTGTGCGGCTTCGGCTGGCAGAGGCATCCCTACCCCCATGATGGAATCCAGCACAGATACCCTCACAGAAGCAGACACCAGCGCTGAACAGTCTCTCAGTGACAAATCACTCAGTGGGTCGATAGCCCAGGGTGTTCCCGGCCGTAAAACACGATCAGTCCACGCAGGACACCGGCTTATGGAAAGGAGGTGCAGAGACGGCAGGAAAGCACTCTGTGATCTGAAACCTTTAACCATATTTCCTCGCTAGGCACTTTACACACTCGGTTTACAGCCTGCCCATTGGACTCGAGAGCATGTTCTCTGGACATGATCCTCAGTCCCTTTATGTGTTTGCTTTGAGTCTGTCTCCTCAAATACTGGGGGGAGGGAGGCTGTCTTTGCTCTTGTGTGCCCCCCAAGTGGGACATCGTCCCATGCCTGGAGCCTGCAAGTTGGAACACAGACAAGGGCTTGACTCCCTCTGGAGGGCCTTCAGCCTGAGAGCAACTGGACCAGCGCAGCAGCTCGGCGTTTTGTTCTGCTTTCTTTTCACTCACAGATCCCTGTCTTTTAGGCTCCTGCCTTCCATCCCATCCCAGCTTTTTCCTCCGTTGCTCTAGAAAAGCTGCTGGTTCCTTTGCTGGCATGAGCACCTACCTCCAAGTTCCTGGGTATGGGAGGCATTAGGCAGAGAGAGGAAAACATATCCAAGGGAGCTAATCTACACCAGGACTCCTCCAACTGTGGGATCATGACCTCCAAAGAAACCGGAGAGAATTTCAAGGGGGTCAGAGACCCTGGAGCCCAGAGCCCAAGACCTCCCAACATCTGTTGTCAGTGAAGGGCAGAGCAGCCTTTTTAATACAATTTCCTCTCCCACATCAGCACCAATATTCTTTTTCTAGCCCTTAGGTCTCTACCCAACGCCCCCTGCCACATGACCTCATCTCCCATTACTATCCGAATTATTGCCTCGTTATGTTGCCCTGTATTGCTCACTGCCCTCGGCAGCAGGCTTGAACTAAGAATTCAAATTGTAAGAGGAATTCCACCTACTTCCTGTCTTCACTGTCCCATCGTGAACACCATCTATCAGTTGGATCTTCAAAACCTATTTTATGATGCTAATATTAATAGTTACCAGCATGCAATGACCACTGGTTATGTGTCAGACACCATGCCAAGCACTGTATTATCTATATTAGCCCCTTTGATCTCCACAACTCTATGAGGTAGGTATAACCTATTATTTTACCGTCTTTTACACATATGAACCCTGGAGCAGAAGTCACTAAGGAATTTGTCCAAGGTCAGAGCTAATAAGCGGCAGTAAGACTCTAGAGCCGACATTGATTTTTAACGCTTTAGTGACATACAATATTCACCCATTTAAAGTACGCCACACAGGGACTTCCCCAGCGGTCCAGTGGTTAGGACTCTGCACTCTCACTGCCAGGGGCCTGGGTTCAATCCCTGGTTGGGGAACTAAGATCCTACAAGCCGCACGGTGTGGCCAAAAGGAAAAAAAAAAAAAAGAACTGTATACCACACGACAGTTCTTAGTATATTTAGTGCACCATCACCACAGCCAATATTAGAACATTTTCATGACCCCTAAAAAGAAACTCCATACCATAGCTATCACTGCCTAAGTCCTAGGCAGTCACTGACCCGACAATCTATGGATTTGCCCATTCTGGATATTTCTTAGAATTGGAATCATACAGTATTTGGTTCTAGAACCTACCCTCTTCACCACTACCTGACACTGAGGAAGAGGAGATGGCCACTGACAAATTGCAAACACCTGTCCTTTCCCCCAAGCCGAAGTCATATTACCACCAACTCCCCTCGGAACACGAGACATGCTGAAACGTGCTTCGGTTGTTGGCTGGAGGAGAGACTTGGCAGGGGGCTGCTGGAGCCTTTGCGGAGTTATTAGGAGACGGTATGGCCTAAGAAAATGAGCACAGCCTCTGGTGTCAGAAAGACCTGCGTTCACCTCACACCTGCTGATGGCGGTGTGAAATAGTGCAGCCACCGTGGAAAACAGTTTGGCACCTCCTCAAAAGATAAAACACAGGGCTTCCCTGGTGGCGCAGAGGTTGAGAGTCCGCCTGCCGATGCAGGGGACACAGGTTCGTGCCCTGGTCTGGGAAGATCCCACATGCCGCGGAGCGGCTGGGCCTGTGAGCCATGGCCACTGAGCCTGCGCTCCGCAATGGGAGAGGCCACAGCAGTGAGCGGCCCGCGTACCGCAAAAAAAAAAAAAAAAAAAAAAGGAAAAAGGAAAAAAAAGAAACACAGAATTACCATATGTCCCAGCAACTCCACTCCTAGGCATATACTCAAGAAAACTGAAACAGGTGTTGCAGGCAAAAACGTGTACATGAATGTTCATAGTAGCACTACTGAAATAGCCAAAAGGTAGAAACAACCCACAGGCCATCCATCAAATGAGGAATGGACTAAAATGTGGTATGTCCATACAATGGACTATTATTCGGCCATAAAAAGAATAAAATGCCAATAGATGCAACCATGGGGATAAACCGTGCTAAGTAAAAGAAGCCAGGCACAATAGATCCAATACTGTATAATTCCATTTATATGAAATACCAGAGTAGGCAAGATGCTTACAGACAGAAAGCAAATTAATGATTGCCGGGGAGGTGTGGGGGGCGCAGCAGATGAAGAATGGTGGCTTAACAGGTACAGGATTTTACTTTTGACATGAAAATATTCTAGAATTAGAGTGCTGACTGTTACACAATATTATGGAATGTACTAAATGCCACTGAACTGTACACTTTAAAATGGTTAAAATAGGGAATTCCCTGGAGGTCCAGTGGTTAGAACTCCGCACTTTCACTGCTGAGGGCACGGGTTTGATCCGAGCTTGGCGAACTAAGGTCCCACAAGCCACGCGGAACAGCCAAAAAAAAAAATAAAGAAAAGGGTTAAAATGGTAGATTTTCTATGTGAAATCTACCACAATGAAAAAAAATAAGAGTTAAAAAAAGAAAGTCTTGGGTTCAAATTGCATGCTGCTTGATCCCCTGCAAGAGACTTAGATAAGTCTCAGTTCCCTTAAGTGGAAAATGGGGGAGGGGGAGTAATTTTACAATGTTTTGCAAGAATGAAAGGAGGTGACACACGAAAATCAGTGCTGAAACAGTGGAGTTTCCATAGATAAGAGAGTGGTCCTAAATAGGAAATAGTAACAGAGAAATATGGGGCTCCAGGAAAACTAGATGGCTTTGACCCGGAGATGGGACAGTTCCGAGTTTTCTTCACAAAACCTTAACCTTTTTACAATGTCAGCTCCTAATTCCAAGGACCCATTCCCAATCAAGCACAGCAGCCCCATAAATTTGATGTAGCTCCCAGATAGCAAGAGGTTTTCAGGCTAAGGATCTATCTGTCTCAGCCAATCTACAGAAAAACCCAAAGGTTCCCAAGAATAATAGAGCCAAAGCATGTTTAGTGAGGGGAATTATAGGAAATAATACACATAGAGCAGAGCTGTATCTGTATTTTGTGGAGAATCCCTCCCTCCAAAGTGAAAATAATGTATTTGTTCCCCAGAACAGAAGGGCAGCACCTTGCTGCTGTTGTTAGAGCACTTGTCTATATACTTATATGCAATGTGAATGTCCATATTTGAAAATAAGCTCCTCTCTAAGGTGGTGTTTTCCCTTTGAAAACGAGGTTTTGACATGATTGAAAGTTTCCCTAGTAAAAGATGGTTTCTTTAATCCATCAGGGGAAAAGTGCACAGAAAAGAGACACAACTGAATCCAGTCCTCTTACGATCCATGCCAGAGACTTGAAAGAAGACCAGAGTCTAATATGCTTTTAATTACTCTAGGACGACAGTCCATTTGAGGGCTCAAATATACAGCCAGCCTTAGTTAGACCAGCTCCAGGGAAGCCTTCTTGCTACTCATTGCTGGCCAATTCCTCATCCACACCAGCAATAATGAGTAAGCCAGAGGTCTTAACACGGCATTCTCCCATCAATATAAAACCAGAAGTCACTCTTCGCATGCTAACCGGCCCTCCCAGGCAGCACAAGAGGCCCCTTGTGGAGGGACTGACTGGTAATGAGAGCCCTGGTCAGTGGACCCTCAAGAGGAGCACTTCTGGGCAGCACATACAAAGGAGGTCACATGTGAGCAGCTACTACCCACCGCCACTCAAGAAATCAACAAAGGATATTAACTATAGTCCACTTCGCTACAATGCTTATTTTGAAAATGTAAATTTCTTCCAACGCCATTGATAAATTAGGAAGCAATTTGGGCATAATTGTGAATTTCACAGCTCACTTGTGGTTCCCTCACTGGTGATTTCATCTTCAAGAAACACTAGGTAAAAGCAGAGGACTCCAACCAGCTGAAACAAACCAAGTAGGAATCCACACATAAACACACAAACATCCACCAGCTCTGTCAGTTCACTGCGTTGAGTCACACCCGTTCACATTTATTAATTTCCCATCTGACTTCAGATAACATCCTTCTACCACTTCACCAGGACCCACAGTCTGCAACCCTTCTGACCACCCCCCACCCCCGTGACCACAAGCAAACTTCAGGTGTTCTTTAAGGTAAAGTGTCGTATTTATTGTAGTTTTTATATATTTCTTAACCATTTTAGCATGTGCAAAAGTAGGCTATTGTTTTTCTTAGGTTTCCTGCTTTTAAAATGTGCCACTGGTGAAGTTTTTCGTTTTTTTTTTTAAATTGTTGGACCCTAACCCCAATATTCCCAATAAGCCCTGTGGTTTTACTGCATGATTTTACATAGCAGAGTGACTTTTAGGAATGAATATGTTATGTTATAGCAGAACTAACTGGATTTTCTGACATGGTTTATACATTCAATAGGTTAATTGGCAGCTGCACACTTAATTGATCACTAACTTTTACCTGCCCTTTCACCAGTCATGTTAATAAAAGTGAATCGTTCAGCAAGCCCGGGGGAACATATACCAAGCATGATCTGCCTTAAACCCTACGTATCTTAGGTGAGATATGTAACCAAAATTAAACTGTCTAGCTGCCAGTTAGAAGAGAACAAATGAACATCTGTCATAGGATGAAAAAATATTAATAAGAAAATGAACAACCTGATTTAAAACATGAGGCAAAGACCTGAGAGACCTCTCACCAAAGATACACAGAGGGCAAAAAAAGCATTTGAAAAAATGTTCCACATCATCACTAGAGAATTGCAAATTAAAACAATAATGAGATACCACTACACACCTATTAGAATGGCTAAAATCCAAAACACTGACAACGCCAAATGCTGGTGAGGCTGTGGAACAACAGGAACTCTCATTCATTGCTGGGGGGAATGCAAAATGGTACAGCCACTCTGGAAGGCAGTTTGGAAGTTCCTTACAAAACTAAACATACTCATTTATTCAAAGGAGCTGAAAAGTATATCCACGCAAAAACCTGCACACAGATGTTTACAGATTTATTCATAATTACCAAAATCTGGAAGCAGCCAATATATCCTTCAGTAGGTGAATGGATAAATAAACTGTGATACATCCAGACAATGAAACATTACTCAGTGCTAAAAAGAAATGAGCTATCAAGCCATGAACAGACATGAAGGAAACTTAAATGCATGTTACTAACTGAAAGAAGCCAATCTGAAAAGACTACATACTGTCTGATGCCAACTATAGGACATTCTGGAAAAGGCAAAACTACGGAAACAGGAGAAAGATCAGTGGTGGCCAGGGGTTGGGGGCAGGGGGAGAGGGAAGGATGAATAGGCAGAGCACAGAGGATTTTTCGGGCAGTGACACTATTCTGTGTGACACTGTAATGGTGGATCCATGTCATTATACATTTGTCAAAAACCCACAGAATGTGTCACACTAAGAGAGAATCCTAATGTAAAGGGTGGACTCTGGGTGATAACGTAGGGTCACTGATGTAACTCTGTAGGCTCAGACTGTAACAGATGCACCACTCTGGTGCAGGATGTTTATAGCAGGGGAGGCTGTGCATGTGAGGAGGTGCAGGGTACATGGGAACTCTTTGTACTTTCTGCTCAAATTTGCTGTGAACCTAAAAGTGCTCTAAAAAATAAAGTCCGTTAGAAAATATTAAGAGTTGCTCTTAGAGTTAAAAAGCCCTTTCAAAACCATTTATGCTTATTATTGTGATAATGCAATGTGAAAAGTTTCTTCAGAGAACTAAAAATGCACAAAGAATTGCACTTTAATGTGTCCATAGGAACCCACTACCCAGAGCAAATGGCCATGCACAAAATAAAAAAGCCCTAACTAATTGTGACAACTTTGACTCCTTTATGAAAAGGAGCCATACAATCTTTTTCTTTTTTCCTGGAAGGAATAGTGCTATCTGTTTTTTAAAAGTTAATAAGTCTCAAGGATCTCTGTCAAACAAAGCCACGTCCTTCAGCTGAAGCTGGGAGCAGGGCCATACATACCATGTTGTTAAATCTGCAGTGAATTAAACCCATTTCTTAAAAACCCCCACACACACACACACACCCCGGACCTCAAAGCTCAAACTTCGAAAGGGGAAAGTGAGAAGAGATGAGAGGAACTTTAGGGTTGCTATAAATGTCTCAGTCTTCAGTTTGAAAGGTTACATAAGGATGCACAATTACCTGAGTAGGAGGGAGAGCCCAGGCCAAAAGCAGACTCGGGGCCTTGTCTTTGGCACATGTAAAGCGTTTCCGGAAGGCTTCAGACGTTGGGCTACATGTACAAGCAGGAACCTCGAAAGGTCCCAGGTCAGACATCACTCCCCAAGGGTGTCAGCAAAGACCTTCAGAGTAACCAGGAACCCTAAGAAGCTACCAGCACAGATGTCACATCTCAGGCACATGCATACAGCCCTGACCCCCGCCCCCCCCCCCCCAGCAAATCTCTTACTAGCCAGCATTCCCCTTTCTGACCTGCCGCCCACTCCCCACAGAACAGGAAGAGTATCTGGACCCAGATTGAAAACTAAGGCCTGCCCTCTCTAGTCTGTAACACCCTGCTGGGAGGCACTGCCCTTCAGGAGCTTATCCCAGAATAGGCCCTCTGTACTAGTTACAATACAGGTCATCTAACTGCTGAGCTCCTTTTGCTGTGCCCACCTACATCCCAAAAAGCAAGGGAGCCAAAACTCATGTTTGATTTGTGGATGGCTTATCTATGTGTATGTGCTGTTAAGCTAATGCTGAAATTAAGGGACATTCCTAAACTACTGATAATAGTAGTTTGGCAGAGGGATAGGACTGGGGTTTCAGCTTTGCCAAGGGTACTGATGCTGGTTCTTTATGCAGCAGCTTTTTGATACAGGGGCCTCGTGGCTGTGAAATAGCATTAAGGGCACCGGCGTCCATTTTATTTGGTTTGGGGAGGTATTTTTGTTCTTTGGGTTTTTTTTTTGTTTGGTTTGGTTTGGTTTAGTTTTGTTTTTAAATCTAAGCAGTTCCTTCAGAGGACTCTACCAGGGACACAGATGGAATTGGAAAACGTTTAAACAAAGAATACATATTTGCTTGTTTAAATTAAAATTACTTCTAGGCACATTAATCAAGAAACTTTGTCTGGAAAAGTAATTGGGCAAAGTACCAGGGCCCTTAATTCTAACACGTCGTGTTTCAGGGAGAATGAAAGGGACGTGATTTTATTCCCTTTCAAAGAACAGCAATAAAGAACGCTGATGGTCCTGTATTACACATGATATGCAGCTCTTAATGACGTGAATGGAAATGAGAGGCAGGTGCCCATGCTCAGAGCCTAAAGAACAACCTGAGAAGTGGCTGTTAAGTCAGGGATCTGTCTATTCAGATCCCCCCTTGCCTCCCTTGTTTTAAGGACCGGCTCAATAACTAGCAGAGTTGTGAAAGCATTAATAGTCCTAATTCACTCTGGCACACTTAAAGTACCTATTCTCTGAGTACAAAGGACTCCCCCCCACCCCCCGCCTCCAGTTTCTAGTCCGTTTAGTTTATGTTTTTGAGATGAGAGCTCCTTTTATGCAGAATTTGATTTTAGAATTTCATTTTAGAAAAAAACTCACACCCAGCGCTTCTGGACCCCAAGCTAATTATGGCCATTAGAGACCAGATTCTGTGGGAAGACTTGAGGGGGACAGCAGCCAGAAGCCTTCAGTCCCTCCCTCTGAGGGGTCCATCATGCAACCCAGCCCATTGGAGGTAGCAGATGTTGGGATCTGCAGCCCATGAAGAAGGATACCTGTGCTACGGGCCAATGGGCCGTTCAAATCTTCACTGTGACTGCTGATCAGCTGTGTCCTGACAGGAGCCTGTTTTCACAGATGTCCACTAAATCTTACTTGGCCATAACACACCGGCCTCAGTTCACAAGGGCAAAGTGGCTTTATGGGAGAAGGCGTCCGGTTATCCTTGGGGTGAGCTGAGAGTCTCTCCTTTGGTCTCCCAGTATTTTCTGTTATTGTAGTCACGCGGCATGAAAACAGCAGTGGGTTTCAGTTACATGCTGCGAATAACTGTCCCGAAGCATTTTGTAGTGATATTAATTCCTTGTTATTTATAGTTGTCTGCCAGAGTAGAAACAGCAGAGAATTGGAAGCATTTCTGAGGAGTAAAGGTTAATTTTTGAACATTAAATAAATAAATAGGCCAGCAAGCAAGCACAGAAGACTAAATGAGATTTCCAACTTGTTAGTGAACTATAGCTTATGGGTTTAAAATATTATTTCTCAAATTCTTTCCTGAAAGGTTTAGGAATAATTATATAGCACTTAAAGGACAGGCCTTGCTAGATAAACCTAGTAAGTCTATAATTTGTCCTAGAGGCAGGGTTTCCTGTAAATGAGGGCTGGATTGAATTTTATCATCATACTCAGAAAGGTCTGTTGATAATTAATCACATGATATGTAGGACCTGTGAGGTTGCAGCCCTTCATTTTCCTCTCAGTGCAGTGCTGATGGTTGAATCAAAGGGCTTAAATACTTGAATTCCCCCAGTAAGTTCTTCAGTTTCTAACTCTGAACACCCATTTACACTCAGCATAATAAATTATCCCTAGCTATATTATTTTCACACTAGACTCAAGAACTAGATAATTAGAAGTTGTTTTCTCCAACACCACTGTGTGGTCTAAAAGCCTTATTTTTCCTGAAACAATTCTTCTGCTAGGCTTTTCTACAGCTGAGTAGACGGCATCAAATCTTTTCAATAGATGCACATATTTGTAGCTAAAGCACTCTATCAACTCTGGGCATAACAAGATAGGTGGCAGGCTGGAACGTGCACTCATCCAGAAGTACAAATGGGCAGAAGTCCTTATTTTGGAGGCTTCACAGTAAAAAGAAGACCCTTCCTGTATGTACCTGGCTGGCAGCGACTGGTCTTAACCCTCTGTGTTTTTAGTCCACTTGATGTTGAGGGAAGTGTGTGCTTCAAAGACTAACACGCCTGCTGTTGTTAGATCAAAGCACCACGCCAACGACGACACTTTGGAAAGGGCTTTGGGGAATGTATGCCCTTTTTTTTTTTCATGGGCAAAAGCTGGGTGTTTTTCAAATCAAGCTAATAAACACTTATGGAGCTCCTGTACTGTGTTGCGAGGCGTGATGGGGGATTATAGAGCTGAGCAAGACATCAGGATGCCTGACTTCGAGGAGCTTCCAAACCTGGAGAGGTAATAAAACCAATAGCCAATTTTAATAGGAGATGAGGATTGTTTCCTTGAGACACAATCTGTCTTTTTATATCCCTAGTAACTGCCACTTAGTTGGGCACATAGGAGATGTTATATAAATGCTTACAGAATAAGTGAATGAATAGTTCATTCTAATTCTAATGTCCATTCATTCGTCCATCTATTCCTTCCTAGCAAAATGCTAGGGGCAAGAAGGGGAGATGTTCAACCATGGGTATCAGAGAAAATGAATGCAAAGGTTTGTGAGAGACGCAGAATATTCAATGGGCAGAAGTAGGTAGGGGCAAGTTTAGGCAGAAGGAAGAACACGTGTGCCACGGTTGGTGGGGAGGGGACCTGACAGTCCTGCTGTTCTTGGCGAATGAGTAGTCTGGCTTCTTTTACTTGGCAAGGTTTATCCGTCTGGATTGTGGGTTATGTACTGCTATTGGCCTCATGGCCAGAGAGACTATTCTGAACGTAATGATGAATCATTTCACTTCTGTCTCATGCAGGAGCCACTGAAAGAAAATTCAGAAAAAGGCAGCATATCGGGATGTTAATGCCTTGCCGATGAACTTTCTGGAGGGTTGGCTTGATTGACTACGTCCACTCTGGGACTCTGGGACTACGTCCTGAGTCACAGGGAGCAAGCAGCGTGTCTGTAGCTTTTCAGAAGCTCGAGTGCAACATTCCGGGCACCAGGCAGACAAGCGAATCCTAAACATACACACACTGGCCCGGGCAGCACCCTACTTCAAGCAGAGAGGCCCGCCTGGGCCGGGTTTCTCTTTAGAATCCAAGCCACAGCTCCTTAGCCTAGCTCTTCACTCCCAACCACTTTTCTGATCCTTTACAAAACGAGGCATCTTCTGATGCATGTCTAGCCATCCGGCTACACACCTTGGGATACACACCGAGTCCCCGGCCCCTTCCCGGGCTCAGTGCCTCCGCACCTCCTCTCATCCACCTACTGTGACTAATTAGCTTAGAGAAGAAATGTGCTTATTAACTACACTAATGTCTAGCCTGAGACAAACAGGGATAGAGTGACACATGGCCTATCTGGAACCTAAAAATAAGCCCCAAAAAGCTCTGATCAACCAAAGTCCACGGGCTGGGGTCATAGGCGAGGCCCTCCCAACAGCTTCTCTCCACTTACTTGGCACAGAGTTCTGGTGAGCCTAATGCTACGGTTTCTAAGAACACAAGGGAAGCAGCCAAGAAGGGGGGACAGGAGTTGCTAAAAGCCGGCATGCTGACAGCGATACAGAATGACAGCTGACAGCGAGGAAGGAGACAAAAACCATTCAGAAAGCTCAGTTACCCAGAACTGCTCATTTCAAGGTTTTATTGTACTCGAGAATACATATGCAATGAGGAAAGGGCTTTCCTTATATTCCTCTCATCTTTCCAGATCATCTCATCAGCTCTCAACACATTTGCGGTGAAATACAGAATATCAGAGCTGGAAAGGATCTTAGTGATGATCTAGTGCAACGCCCTCCTTTAATGAACACCAGGAACCAGGCCCTGATATGATGACTTACTGAATGCCCATCACCCCCGCTGGTCAGGGGCCGAGCAGGGAGCAGAACCCAGGCTTCCTGACTCGCAGGCCATCCAAGGAAGGCTCTCTCCTGCCTGCCAGTGATATGTTTCCGTGCTTATGTTACAGCTTGTGTCTGCTTACGAGAAAAACCAAACCGAACCAAACCAAACAAATCAGCTTAAAGTCGAATGTAAATATTCTAATCAAATGGCATAGTGAAGTAGCTTAGAACTTCTGAAAAGGTCAGCAAAAGGAATTAAGAGCTATGCGTATTGTCAAGTTTCTCGAAACCCCTCCCTAAAGAAAACTTTAATTATTATTTGCTGTTACTGCTAGCATCTGCCTTCACTTAGGACACTGAGCCACTTTCTTTAATATCAAGGCTCTCTAATTTACAGTGAATTTCCTAAAACCCCATGCAAGAAGCATCCCCCTTCATGGCAGACAGAAAGCTTTCCCTGCCTCAGCAGATGGCCCTCTTTCCAAGAGGCCTTTGTTACCACAGTGTTCTAGTACAAAAAGACAATGTGGACCGATTTCTGCTCCCTGCTTTCACCGTTACTGATCACTCAGTTTCCTCCCCAAGAGGCCACTTGGAAGCCAGGATTGGGCTTGAGCAAGAAAAGAGGGTCTGGAAAAGAGCCTCCTGGATCCCCAATCCTTTCAGTTATGTATTGTCTTAGCTTCACTTGTTTTACTGGTTAATTCTTTAGACCGGTTTAAACCTTACATCTTATTCTTAATTATTAACAGGGCTTAATCTGTTAAATGTACTGTAGTCGACAACACCAAAAAAAATTGTCCCCGAACCTAGGGAGGGGATGGGAATCAGAAAACACTCTCCTACCTCTCTTCCAACCACCTGGAATATTCTTGTATGATGCTGGGTTGTGCAAATGAAACAAGCCGTAAACTGAATTGAAGGCTCGGGAGACAGAAACTGGAATGATGAAAAAAAGTCAGCAGTAGAATGGGATGGGGAGAGAGGGCAGTCTGGTACCGGAGAGAAGATGTAAAGGGATACATATGTATTCTAACTCTTAGGACATCATAAAGGCCCATTAACCCTAGAAGTGACAATCTCAGGAAGCTACCAATAACCAAAGGTTAAAAGACCTGGAGAGTTGCTTCAGTTATAACAAAGAAGCACTAACTTATCCAGCAGGCAGTCGACAGTCAATTTGCCATCCCCAGGAGTGGTATAAACTAACGCAAGCATGGCTAAAAGCAACTCAGGACTATTGGAAGATATCCCTGAACACCAGGGTCGCTGAGACCATCGGAGATACCATGCTGGCCTGGCCTCTGGGGCTGATCCAAAGCTACAGCTCCCCCAAATAAAGACACCTAGCTTTTGAATGACTTATCACTACTGTTCACCATCACCGGAAATTAATCTACACAGTTGCATCCTCTCCAGATTCTAATTCTGCTCCCAGTAAAAGGCAAAGACCCCGAAACGGTCCTAAAAAGGGCACAGCTGTCTTCCAACTGGAGGCCTTGTCGGCAAACTCCTCTCTCAAGGCCCCGTTGAGGAGAAAGAGCACAATAATCACTCGCCCTGTGTCAGAAAGCCCCAGAAGCAGCAGCTAACCTCTCTCCTCTCTCTGCACTGAGATGCCCCTCCTCCTTTACCCCACCCTGTAAGCACCTCTTTCACCAGCCACCTGTCAAAATAAAGCAAGCCACGGATCTTTCAAAAACTGACACTGGAAAGAAGCCGTTGGACGATTTCTTTCCAGGACCTGTTGAAAGATAAAAGATGAAGCGGACAATTTAAAAGGCGAGACTGTACCCTCCCGATCACAAAGCTGAAAGCAGACAAACCGTGGAAGTCAATGACAGAGGAAACGCCCTTTGACCAGAGACAGACACTAGGCATAGCAAAGTTATTTTCCATAGAGAATAAGAAGCTGAATTAAGCCATTTCACTAATAGTCATAAAATCTTCTCATTGTCAAAAACTGGGAGAGGAGTGAGAAGGAGGGTTATTACAAGCCCCTCCATTGAGAAAAAATGACACTGCTTTCTAGGAAGTTCTGTTTAGATGACAAATGTTTTTAGGAAGGGTTTTGTTTGGGGTTTTCCCCTTTGTTTTGTTTTAAGTGGGACACACAGACATGTGGGAAACCCTCCTCCAATCAAAGGGCAGAAGAACCAGAGAAAAAGGCATTGCCCTGCAAGCAGCTCATTCATACTCGCCTTCAGGTTTAATCCCCCCTCCCACCAACCAACATTTGAGTTGTTTCTGGGATTATTGCTGAACTAGGTTTTTAGGGACCAAAGTACATGTAGGTTCCTGGCAAGAGCTGAGAGAGGGTGCATCTGGGAAATGCTGGAAAAAAACAACTGAACTCTTAGAGCTGACCAAGTCCCTGGGTTAAACCTCGGATTTCCTCTCCTCTCTCTTCCCTGCACACCTGAACAGAGGAGGCTGGAGTGTGCCGCCAGCACGCTTGAGACACCAGGGGAACGTTTCCTTTTTTTTTTTTAAGCTTTCTGAAATTAAAAAAAAGCAACAGAGATTTACATAAAATTTAACTTAAGGAAGTTCTTCAACAGAAGCCAAACACATAGGGATGAAGATGATCATCGTTGTGCTCAATGTAAAACCCAACACACACATCTACAAACCACCAGAAATAACTAAACAGCCGTATGGGGTACGTAAAACAGATTCTGGTACATCAACTTCCGGGACTACCATACAGTTATTAGAAAATTTGAATTCTATAGAACTACAGAAGCATTTTTCATGTTATGTTAAAAATAGCAGATAAAGGAGAAATTGGATGAAGGTGGTCAAAAGGTACAAATGTCCAGTTATAAGATAAATAAGTACTAGGGATGTAATGTACAGCACGATCAATAGAGTTAACACTGCTGTATGTTATATATGAAAGCTGTTGAGAGAGGAAATCCTAAGAGTTCTCATCACAAGAAAAAATTTTTTTTCTATTTTTTAAATTTTCTATCTATACAAGACGATGAATGTTCAACTAAACTTGTGACAATCACTTCATGGTATATGTAAATCACATCATTATGCTGTATGCCAACAATATCTCAATCAAACTGGAAAAATAGCAGATACACCAAGTACTATAATTTAAGCCACACAGAAACGTGTACATGTGAATAGGGACTGGGCTGTGATGTGCAAAGGATATAAAAGTTACTCATTATTATTACTGTTATATCATCTTTTCAATTGGAAAATATGTAACCTACCATAAACAGCAATCTCTGGAGGCCAAATGACACTCTGACAATTCTCAGTGCCAGGTACAAAGTCCTGAGAGCAGAGTCAGGACAGGGAGAAGAAAAATGGCTGAAGAATCAAAGATGCTGTCCAGCTCCCCAAAATGGTTTCAATCCCTAGATCTAAAGTGGCTTCAGCCCACAGGCTCTCACTTCCCCTGGTATGTAACTCTTTCTGGTTTTCTGGACATTGCAGGTGGCTGTACTTGCTGATATCATGGGGTTGTTACAGGAGAGCTCTGACTCAGAGACCAAGAGATATGAATTCATACACAAAAAGGAAGCAGCTACCCAGAAAGGTAGAAGAGGTGAATTCTTTAGACTGAAGATAATACCATGGATCTGAAAGCCAGACTGAATTTCTCAAATGTTGTTTCTTGGGGTTTTTATGGGAGATCAGTACAATAAATGACATCATATTGATGACACTGATTACTACACTGTTTGATGTCTTTTACGTAAAAACCTATATAATAAATTCGTTCCAGGTTTAGTAACAACAAGAAAGTGTCCTGCCTGAAGAACTGTCAGGTTTCTTTTTCTCAGATAAATGCTACCTGGAAAGCCTACTGGCATAGCCCATTCACTGGCATAAGCCTTGCTTTTAGAATTCCTCATTCCCTTCTCCTTCCATCGTGTCTTTTTATTTTCTGTTTATATAAAATGGGTTACTCTACATAATGCTTTCTAAAAAGACCCATAATGAGTGCTCAGTACATACTATCTATTGTAACTAAAACAATGATGATCACTATGATTGTAGGAATCTTACTGAATATGGATTAAATAATCTTAAGTAGGTAGGGTTTATATTACAGTTAAATTTTTAAAACCTTGGAAGAAAATGACATGACTTCTCAAAGTTTCAGGCCCTGCCAGATCTTTAAAAATTAAAGACATATGGTTGAAGAACCGGTCACCAGCACCCTTGCTCTTGAACGGACCAACAGGTTTCCATTAATAACGCAATTAGAGGGCTAATGAAATCACGTTAGCCTCTTCTTGTTGTTTTTTTTTAAATATTTATTTATATGGCTGCGCCTGAGTCTTGGTTGCGGCATGCGGGATCTTTGGTTATGGCATGCGGGAACTAGTTCCCTGACCATGTATTGGACCTGGGCCCCCTGCATTGGGAGCGCTGAAGGCCCAGCCACTGGACCACCAGGGAAGTCCCTCTTGGTTGTTTTTTTTTTAAATGGAAAAAATGTATCAATATTGACTGATTAAACAAAACAAATATTAGGAAAGGAAGAGAAGAGAAAGGAGATGAGAAAGGCCTGGTCAAGGTTACAATAAATTGTTTAGAAAAGAACAAAAGCACAAAAGTCAACTACTTCAGTGGACAGAATTCAATACAACCAAGAAACGTACTGAAGTGATGTGGTATTTGAAGAAATCTCCAACATTTTACATTTAGCTGGAGTAAAATGTCCTGCTATTCTTCCTGGGGTTTTGTTTTGTTTTTTTATTTTGGCTGTGCCACACAGCATGTGGGATCTGTTCCCCCACCAGGAATCGAACCCGTGCCCCCTGCAGTGGAAGCTTGGAGTCCTAACCACTGGATGGCCAAGGAAGTGCCTATTCTTCCCTTTTTTTTCTTTTTAATATTCCCTCCAATTAAGAGGGAGTAACTCCTTTTTTTTAACATAAATTCATTCATTCATTCATTTTTGGCTGCATTGGGTCTTCGTTGCTGTGTGTGGGCTTTCTCTGGTTGTGGTAAGCGGGGGCTACTCATTGCAGTGGCAACATACGGGCGCTAGGCGCGCGGGCTTGTTGCAAAGCACAGGCTCTAGGCGCGCAGGCTTCAGTAGTTGTGGCACGCGGGCTCAGTAGTTGTGGTGCATGGGCTTAGTTGCTCCGCAGCATGTGGGATCTTCCCGGACCAGGGATCAAACCCGTGTCCCCTGCATTAGCAGCGGATTCTCAACCACTGCGCCACCAGGGAAGCCCTATTCTTCCTTTTTTAAATTAAGGATCAAAATTGTCCTTCATTTCCAAGAATGACTATACAAGTGAAATACTTTAAGGACATTTTAATGGTCCCTTGGAAGCTGTCTGCAGTTGGGGTTCTGCTTTCTTCCACAAGAGCGTACACTACTAAATATACACTATTATGAAAATTTAAGGTTTGATCACACATCAAGTAACTTGAAAATGGTGAAAAATTCCTTTACAACCAATTTTTTAAGAAAAACACTTAATACTGAGGCAATTCATATTTGGCAAAATACAGGATCTAAATCTTACATTTCTTAAGTGTCACCCCAGGAAGCCACAAAGCATTGGCATAACACTCCGGCATATAGCACAGATTCAAAGACATTTCTGAAATTAATAACTGCGCCAATGCAGTCATTTCCCTTTATTCTTAGTGATCAGCTTGCATTCCTCTCGCATGAAAAACACATCTCAATTTTTCGGGTTGTTTTTCCCTTCTGAAAACTCTGAGGATACAACAGCTGCTGGGACTTCAAGAAGGAAAACATATCCTGCCCTAACAGCAGAACTGCCATTAGTTGCTATGGTCAATTACAGAAATGCCTTCTATAAATTTGATTAATTGGAGGGAATATGAGTTGAATTATACAATATTTTAAAGAAACACAGATTTATCACTTTTAAACCCAAAGTGACTTCTCCCCACTCTCCCACCATCCGAAGTTTTAAAGTAACTTAGAGACCCTACTTCAATAAACAGAGAGATACTTGTAATTAACACAATGGTTTCAATTAAAATGGCTGTTCCTGAGGTGTTTGGAGATCCTCACTTCCCCTATGCAGGTGTCAAACATCTCCCAAGATCTTATTTACACCATTCATTTGCCTAGGAAACCCTTTTATTACAGATCCAGCAGAGATAAACAAGCTTAGCCTCAGCCTCCATTATCCCAGAATCTCACTGTATTTTACTTCATTCTTGAGCTTAGGAGCAACGAAGAAAATCTCTGAGCTCTAAGAGAAACACTAAGAGGTTATTGGAAAAAATGGTCCATGCTGTGTCTGTTTTAAAAATAAAACCAGAGACAATTAATCACTTCTCCCTAAACTTAAAGCTATGTTTAGATAGCCAAGGACTGGTTTGCCCCAGCATGAACCCACACATCTTAGTCCAAACCATGAGTACTTCATAGCATATGGACCATTTGCTTGATTGGACAAGAAACAAAATGCTTATTTCTATTTTTAATCAGGCAACTTATCCTTATATATTGATAGTGCCAGCCTATTGTATTTAAAATAGGGCATATGCCAAAATCTTCATATTTAAATCCATATATAAAATAGGGAACACCTTAATCTGCATATCTACGCAAGACTTGGCCCTTGCATACAAACATACGCACCCATTTACTACAGATACAGCCAGTTCACTACGTTAAATCAAGAACTTGGGGCTTCAGCCTTCATCACTGCAATACAGACTGTCCTTGCTGTAAAAGGAGGGGGTCTGGATTAGAAGATGGTGAAAACCACTGGTTTGTAACCGGGAAACACTGGGAATACTGGGATCTCATGACTCCTTGTGCACTGGTAGGTAAAACTGTCAAGCACGCAAGGTGGTGCCTATACATAATCCAGCCTCAGGGTTCCTCATTAGAGGTTGGAATTTCCGAACATACTAACAAAAATAAGGCCCTATTTTTATCCAGAGTACTCATCTAAAATGCTGAAAACCATCAATCCTATTTCAATTTAAAAATATATATATAATAAAATTCTGAAATACACTCCTTCTTGAAATGGGGACAACCCTGTTCTGAGGGGCTCAATGTACGGCAGGGAATGCTCCTTCCCATCCTGTTCCGATGATAACTGCTAGAACACTTATCACTTGGGCTGCATTTCCTTACAATCCTATCTCCCTGGCCAGCCTCTGCACTCATCCGCACAGTCAGGGTCCCCCTGTCTTGGAGACCTGCACACCTGGTTGCCATTCATAAAGGCTTGGAGAGGGAAGGAATCCTGCTACCAACTGGCAAGAGCATCTGGCCCATTTCTGCTGACCCAAAATTCTACTCGAATAGTCACTGAGGGGCCGGAGGGCTTCATGCTGAGCCACTCACTGGTCAAAAAAACTAGCATTTCAATTATTAGAGAAATGCAAATCAAAAACAACAATGAGGTACCACTGCACACCAGTCAGAATGGCCATCATTTAAAAGTCTACAAATAATAAATGCTGGAGAGGATGTGGAGAAAAGGGAACCCTCTTGCACTGTTGGTGGGAATGTAAATTAGTGCAGCCACTATGGAAAACAGTATGGAGGTTCCTTAAACTAAAAACAGAGTTACCATATGATCCTGCAATCCCACTCCTGGGCATATACCCAGACAAAAGTATAATTTGAAAAGATACACGCTATATAAATGTTCATAGCAGCACCATTTACAATAGCCAAGACATGGAAACAACCTAAATGTCCCTCGACAAATGAATGGATAAAGAAGACGTGGCGTATATACATACATATATGTATATATACACATACACATGTGTATATATACATACACATATGTATATATACATATACATATGTATATACACAGAATATTAGTCAACCATTAAAAAGAATGAAATAATGCCATTTGCAGCAAACATGGGTGGACCTAGAGATTATCACACTAAGTAAGTAGACAGAGAAAGACAAATACCACACGATATCACTTACATGTGGGATCTAAAATACGACACAAATGAACATACCTACGAATCAAAAACAGTCTCACAGATATAGAGAACAGACTTGTGGTTGCCAAGGGGGAGGGGTGGGGGAGGGAAGGATTGGGAGTTTGGGATTGGCAGATGCAAACTATTATATACAGGATAGATAAACAACAAGGTCCTACTGTACAGCACAGGGCACTATATTCAGTATCCTGTGATAAACCATAATGGAAAAGAATATGAAAAAGGATATATATGTATAACTGAGTCACTCTGCTGCCAGGCAGAAATTAAACACAACATTGTAAATCAACGATACTTCAATAAAATATTTTCTAAAAACTAGCATTTCTGTGGTCTCTGTGGGGCTAAGAGTGGACGCTGACCTTTCACAGAAACCTGGCGGCTTCAGTACTCATGGTACCTGGTGGTTCCTCTGCAGAGCACCCCGACAACAGAAGACAACCGTGCAAAGTGACACAAGAGTTCACCGTGCACTTTCTGGTGCCCACGTAACCCTGTCTCTAAAATGATGGCCAAGAGAGAAAACCAGAGAAGAGTGCTCCGGGTAAGCCTCGCTAACTTAGGCCCATCTCCCCTGTGCTGTTCCAAGTACTCCGGCCTTCGCCTCAGGACCCACTGGCAGTAACAGACCCTGCCATTCAAGTTGCAGAAGCGGTGGTTGTGATGGTGTAAAACGCACATCTCCTAGGAAGTGAGAAAAGCCCCATGGGCCTAAATGGGGGGTCTAAAGTTCCAACACACTGTGCTCCACTCCGGTCACGTGCAGTATGCACTCAAGACTACTTCTCCTTCAAAGTAGTTATCAGAACCGTCACTAAATACTGATTTGGAGGATTACCAAGTCAATATGTGTCTCGCCGTTTAGACTGTGACGCCATGCATGCGAAGCCTGTGTCCTCTTTGGTCGCTGCCTCACCCTCAGTGCCCATGGGGCACCATGCCCATCAATTCAGAGGTACTCGAAAGTAGTTGCTGAATGAACCTTCGGCCTAGGCACCCTCTTTCTACAGATGGAGGGTCAGATGTGTAGCCTCACACTCACAAGTAGGATGCTCTTAGGAAAAAGCTTTTGGACGGTTAAGAGCACGCTACTTGCCAGGAGGAATCACTCATGCATTCATTCAAGAAACATCCGAGTGCCAAGCAACGCACTAGACACTAGGTGTAGGGCAGTGAGTAAAAGAGGCAAAGTCCCTGCCCTTAGGTCAGATTGTGAGAACTGAACAAAGCAGTGGGGGAGAGGGACAAAGTGTCTGTGGGAGGCATTCTAGCTTACACAGAGGTCAGGAAAGGCGCCTCCATGAAGGGGATAGGTAAGCAAAGCCCAGAACCCTGTGAGGGAGCCAGCCCTGCTGAGGAAGACAGACCAGTGTATGGGGGAAAATGATAAAAAGCACAGTCTGGCATGGGAGGGGGCCAGAGGCAGACCCTGCAAGGCCTCCTAAGCTTCTGGCTTTTGGTCTGGGTGGCAATGGGAGTCACTGGAGCACTTTGAGCACAAGTGATAAGGTCAGAGTGAGGTTTAACAGAATAGGATCACACTGGCTAATGTGCTGGGAACACACTGGTGGGGAAGAGGCTGGAGCAAGAGCCAGAGCAGAGAGACTCATCAGAGGCAACTGTGATAATCCAGGGAAGAGGTGATGGGAGATGAGACCAGGACAGTAGTTACCGAGGTGGTAGAGAAGAGGACAGATTCTTGGATCCATATTGAAAGCAGAGCTCAAAGGCAGAGATTCCGAGAGAGCATCTAAACAGAAACATTTCCCACCCAGTCACCTAAACCTTTGTTCTGATCCTAAGAAAACAAACAGTCTCTTATCTTGGAAGGTTCTGATTTCTTCATTTGCCCTCCAACCTGAAAGACACAAGACCATCTTCTCCCATCGCCACACTGCTTAATGATCAACCCACCTCCCACCAGTAAAGCCTTCTTCCCAGAATGAATCCAGGCTTGCAGGACCCGAAGAGGCAGGGGAAAAAGAAAGTTACTTCCAAACTGGGGATAAACAAGGCAGAATATTAACCAACCAGCCAGCTGGGGGCAGTTAGTTAGGATTCGGTTTAAAGTGAACCCACTGCACTCCTCCCCTTAAAAAAAAAAATTCTCCCCATAAAAACAAAAAACTATTCCTCGTCATAGCCTCTGACATCCTAGTCAGAGAGTGATTTTTAAGGACTATTTCTGAAGTACACCAGTGAAAAGTTGTCTTGCGTTGCTTTTTAAAATCTTAGCATGGGGAAATATTCCATAATTAAGGCAATTTTAACAATAGTAGATAATAATTTGACTATAAATTGTAAGGAATGCAATGACTGCTTATTCTGGCACCAAAGAAGCAGGACTTTCTGTGAAGTGACTGCCAAGAAAAATGATACTCCCACTCAGGCTGGACCATTGCAAGTAGTAACTGTTAACCACATGTTTCACACTGCAGTTTGCAAGGACACAGTTCTTCGTTTTCATCTCTAACCAAACACCAGACTGAAAACTCAATGGAGACAAACCCGGGTGGTGGAACAGAAACAATAACTGAAGGGAAAATTTTTTTTCTGCGGCTTGATGCTTGCTGGGATGCCGACGTCAAGGGTTTGGAGAACTAAGGAAACCTCTGCAGTCCAAAAGAAACCACTTCCCAGTCTGCTCCTGTAGACAGAAGCCCAACATCAAGAAAGAAGCCAGGCTTAGAGAGGCTTGCGAAAGCCAACGGACAAAGTAGCTGGGAGGAGAAAGGACTGGCATGAAAAGATGGCTGGGATGAAGTGGGGACCAGGTGACCTTGAGCTAGACTAGACAAAGAGGGCAACCCTGTCTGGGGCCCAACCTGAACTGCCTGGGGAAGGGGAGGGACGCGAACACCTGGCTGAGAGTCTAAAGCAAGGAACAGGAGCAAAGGCTATTTTTTCTAGAAGCACCTCTGCAGGTACAGCGGAGTTCCTGTTAATGTCTGGAACAGACAATGTAAGAAGCATCAACCATTTGTCTACCAGGATTAAAACAAACCACATGAAATACTTAGCTCCCACCTCTGAGCAAGCTGAGAAATAACACTACATTCTAAGAAAAAAAAAAAAGATTCTCTTTCTCACTTAGGCATCTAGGACTAAACGTATTACAAATTTTAAAATAAATAGCTAAAATCAAGTTAATTGAATTAAAAGGGATGGATGAATAGAAATATTCATTCCCAGAATGAATACAAAAGTCACAAATCATGCTTGAACTTCTTTGTGAACCACAAACATTTCTCTAACACCTACCATGTGCCGGGCAGTGTGATAAAAGCTGGAGCTACATGGCCGTGATCGGGCAGCAACAGATTCTTTTCCTTTAAAGGTTCCAACAGCCACCTCATCAGAGACAAGGACCCTCAAATGTGTCCTCATTCTTAATACTGTACTCCCGTCCTTAACTTCTAGTGTTTCTTTAAATATGATTATCCATTTACTTAGTTTGGTAAATGTATAAAAGGGAAACCAATATTCACATATTTAAACCTGTCACCTCTAACTCAAAACCAACTCTTGCCTTTAGTGGCTTCAGGTCAGCATGTCAGTTTCCCAAGCTGAGCACAGCAGGTGGTAACAGCAGTATCTGACATTCTATGGGGATTAGAAGACAAGGTGCAGAGGAACAAAATCACCAACCAAAAGCTCTGAAGTGAGTAAACCACTGAATTAGTAATACTCAGTGGTATTAATATTAATATACTTTTTTTTTTCCAGAAAAGGACAAAGTGACACACAGAATTTACTCCTTATTGACCCAGCACTGTTGGGAAACTAGGTGCTCTAAAAAGGTAATGTGCTTTCAAGAGCAATTTTTTGTATTTAGGAGATGTCCACTCTTTCTAAAATATACTTTCTGGGAATTCCCTGGCGGTCCAGTGGTTAAGACTCTGCGCTTTCACTGTTGAGGGCCCAGGTTCAATCCCTGGTGGGGGAACTAAGATCCCACAAGCTACATGGTGCAGAAAAAGAAAAAAAAAAAACCTTCGGAACTTTTAAATCAGAATATACAATTATTTAATACTGCCCTGAGGGACTTCCCTGGCGGTCCAGTGGTTGCCTGCCTCCAAACCCCTCTGATGGGTCCACAACCAGCACTACTTGCTACTCCTAATCAGGTAAGGAGTAGCAAGTAGTGCTGGGAAGCCAGGTAACCTAAACTTTTTATCTTCCCACATTTAAACCCTATCTACCTAATTTGAATGTAAGTGCCTCAAAAAAGCTTGATTCTGGTTTTAAAGGAACTCTTTGAATCCCCAGCACCTAGCATTCTGCTCTTGATAGAAGAGCTATTCAATCAATGATTGCGGGGCTTCCCTGGTGGCGCAGTGGTTGGGGGTCCGCCTGCCGATGCAGGGGACACGGGTTCGTGCCCCGGTCTGGGAGGATCCCACATGCCGTGGAGCGGCTGGGCCTGTAAGCCATGGCCACTGAGCCTGCGCGTCCGGAGCCTGTGCTCCGCAACTGGAGAGACCGCAACAGTGAGAGGCCCACATACCCAAAAAAAAAAAAAAAAAAAAAAAATCAATGATTGCGGATGACAAATTTCTGAAGGCCTTTTCTCCAAGTAGAATGCATGGGCTTTATGACAGCTGTTTCCATCATTTAGCTTTTCTGCTTACTTCCACATTCCCAGCTGTGTTCTGGATGGCTGTGCCGGCCAGAAGCCCAGGGATTTACTGTACTTCTATTTCTTGATAAGGTACTTGAAGAGAATAAACACATGGCAAAGAGGACATTAAAGTAAGGGATAAAGAGATTTCTTTTATTTTACCAATAAAGAGAGGGGAAGAAGTATCACCTAGCACACTGACAATCAATAAACAACAGCAAGGCTGGATTCCTGTCTAATTCTCTCCAAAGTACTCTCAATGTCCTAGTCTTATTTCTCCACCCTCAGCAAAGCATCACTGGTTATGGCATATACTTGCGTCTTGATTAAAAAATATTTTTTCCCAAGTTTAACAGATGTTCCTGGACTTCCCTGGTGGCGCAGTGGTTAAGAATCCTCCTGCCAATGCAGGGGATACGGGTTTGAGCCCTGGTCCGGGAAGATACCACATGCTGCGGACCAATTAAGCCCATGCGCCACGCCACAACTACTGAGCCTGCGCTCTAGAGCCCACGAAGCCCGCGTGCCTAGAGACCGTGCTCCGCAACAAGAGAAGCCACTGCAATGAGAAGACCGTGCCCCGCAACTGAAGAGTAGTCTCCGCTCGCCGCAACTAGAGAAAGCCCGCGTGCAGCAACGAAGACCTAACACAGCCAAAAATAAAACAAATAAATTTTTAAATAAATAAATAAACAAACCAGAGGTTCCTCTTAAATCCAAGTTAGCCAAAATTGAAACAAGCATGCACTGGGTCTAAATCAAAGCTCTCTTCTGAGATAACACTTTGTGATGAATTTCATTGGAAAATTCAGAATCACAGAATCTCAGAGATGGAAGGGAACTCACAGATCATCTAGGGCACTGGTTCTCAACCATGGCCGCTCATTAGAGCCACTGAGGAGCTTTTAAAAAGTTACCAAGACCTAGCCCCACTGCCAGAAAGTATGATTTAATTGGTCTGGGGTGATGCCCAGGCACTAGTGGATTTTAAAAGCTCTCCAAGGGCTTCCCTGGTGGCGCAGTGGTTAAGAATCCACCTGCCAATGCAGGGGACACGGGTTTGATCCCTGGTCCGGGAAGATCCCACGTGCCGCAGAGCAACTAAGCCCATGCGCCACAACTACTGAAGCCCATGTGCCTAGAGCCCGTGCTCCGCAACAAGAGAAGCCACCGCAATGAGAAGCCCGTGCACCGCAATGAAGAATAGCACCGGAAAAAAAAAAAAAAAAAAAAGAATAGCACCGGCTCATCTCAACTAAGCCCGCACACAGCAACGAAGACCCAACACAGCCAAAAATAAATAAATAAATAATTTAAAAAAAAAAAAAAAAAAAAAAGCTCTCCAGGTGCTTTAAAGCGTTGCCAGGGTTGGGAATCACTGATGTAATCCAGTATTCTAACAACCCCACTCCCATTTTTCAAATCGAGGAGAAAGAACCTCACCAAAGGTATCAGACAACTGATTTGTCACAGAGCTAGGCTAGAACTGCTCTTTTCAAGAAACCATGGCCTTTCCATGTAAACTACTCCACCTAGGACAGTGGGGTTTCTTCCCTCTTGCCCCGCCCTTCCTCCATTATTTCCTCTTTTCAATAACCCAATGTCCTCACCTATCCCAAAGTAAATGCATTTTCTGAATATACTCCATCTTGGAATCCCATTGCATAATTCTTGACAATCTAAACTAGGTCTGTTTCCCTGTATCCACCCACTTGCTTCTTTCAAAGATCTCTGGGAGGTTAATCAGGCATGGCTGCCCCTTAAAGAAGCCATATTGCTTTTCCTCTAAGAGGCTGGACTCAGCCCACCCTTTTCACCATTATCATCACATGGGCCCTTTTTCAAATCCCTGGCAAGGCTCACCTCTGATTCTTTCAGCTCACTTAATTTCTAGTTTGTACCTGCCCTGCCATACCTCGTGGACTTCCTTCTGCTGGCTTAAACTTTCCATTTTGTGAAAGATGCCTTTTTCCCTGAAGCACCTCTTTCACTCTGCCAGTTAGTCATGCCGGGTTCTTTTTTTCTTCCCCCAAGCAGCTGGTCTTTTTGATGTCTGGCACACATTTATCTGGGCTTCCAATAAGATGTTTTTACATAGTTTCCAGGCTTCCTGGAGGTTATTGCCTTTTTTTTTTTAACTCTTCCATTCAATTTTTTTCCTAATTTCTAACATTTGTTAGAGTTTCTTTTTCAAAGGTTGAATACCTGGTTGATGGATCTCTTTGATTTTTCTCTCCCACCAGATTGCTGAATTAAATGCATCAGAACTTAAATGTATTTCAAATTACCTCCAAGATGGAATCGCTTCATGAATTTTCTGCACTTTCATGTTCTCTATAGTAAGCAACAGATGTTTAGCCAAGTGGAATTGAAAATGCTAGTTTTTAACTGTTCGTATTTTAGTGTCTGCTTTTTTTTTTTTTTTGGCCACACCACACGGCTTGTGGGTTCTTAGTTCCCCGACCAGGGCGTAGGAGGTGAAAGCGCGGAGCCCTAACTATTGGAACGCCAGGGAATTCCCCGCTTATATAAAAATATTGATATCCTTAAGCCTGTGTACTTCACCTTGGTAAAGACAACAAATTTAAGAATTTTTTTTTTGTGTGTGTGTGGTATGCGGGCATCTCACTGTTGTGGCCTCTCCCGTTGCGGAGCACAGGCTCCAGACGCGCAGGCTCGGCGGCCACAGCTCACGGGCCCAGCCGCTCCGCGGCATGTGGGATCCTCCCGGACTGGGGCACGAACCCTTGTCCCCTGCATCGGCAGGCGGACTCTCAACCACTGCGCCACCAGGGAAGCCCAAGATTTTATTTTTTTTTAAAGGTAATTGACGTGCATCAGACAGCTCTATATGCTGAATCTAAGGTGTTAAATTACTCTTCTCCATTTGTTCTAAATTGCCTAATCACAAGTCTCGACTGTTTGTTTCTTAAAGAAGTGTATCTCAAGGCGGAAAGAAAAACAGAATTCCGAATGCTTCTGAAAAATGCCTATGACACTCGGTTATTAATGAAGTGGTGAAGATGAGTACACTCCCGAAAGAATAAAAACATTCTCCAAGTTATAACAACATTTCTAGGAGACTTACTCTAAATTTATTTCACTTCAGAATGTTTAGACCCAAAAGCTTCCCAGGAGAGCAAGAGACCATGGGATGATGATCTATCACCAAGGCAGTATAATCCCGTGATAGCACCGGTGTCCTGCCAGACAAGGCGATAGAATTATCTGTCATCCCCCTACCTGTTTAACAAATACTGCACCGCACTCGCGCACCTGGTACCACTGGGCACACAAAATGCCAGGAGCTGCCATCTGTCCTCAGGTTACTTACGGTTGAGGCAAGAAGACACACATGTGCCTGCACACACGATGAACTAGGAAACAAGACAGCTGTGTGCAAAGACCATGGATCCGATGTAACAGACAAGAGGCAGTTAAGAACTATTTAAAACAGCCTCCCAACAGCTCTCCCTGCCTTCCCCTTGCCTCACCAACCCTGAACTCTGCAGTGCCACCAGTTATCTTCCTGGAACAGCCTGACTAACGAAATTCCCCTCCTCAGAAGCTATCGTGGGCTCCCCATGACCCAGGAAATACAATTTACAGTCCTTCTACTGTTAACATTAGATTGTCTCTGTCCGGGTACAACACTTTGCCTGCAAAGGACGTGACTGGATCTCTCTACTAGAGCATCAGCATAGCGCTGTGATGATGGTCTTTTACCAGTTAGTTGCTGGTCCTCTCATAGCTTGTTTCTAAGACCAGCCCCCTATGGGAGTCAGGAAGGTACTTTCTTATTATCTGTACAACACAGCATAGACTATACTTTGGGTCAGATAAGACCTAGGGTTCAAATCCCACCTCCAACATTAACTAGCTGTAAGACTGCGAATAGATTTCTAAATCCCTCTGAATCTGTTTGTCTGTAAAATGGGGATGATGAATATAATCATCATTCTGATTTTATATGGTTGCTGTGGACTTTAAATGAGACAATCTTGTTTGGGACCAGGCCCAGGGAAAGCACTTAATAGCCACTAGCTCTTTTCATCTTTTCATTGAAGCCAAAATGCATTTTTGGTGAACATATATGGCAACCACCTCAGGGCTAAAACAGATGTTATTGGGGAGCCACAGACCCCTTCCCAACTGACTTAGATAAACACTGATGTCTCCCTTGTTGAGACAACAAAAAACCTTCCTTTTTCATTCCTCAGTCTACTCTCCAGCTAATCCTGAAATTGCGTGCAACCCAGTGTGAGTCAAACAAAAAAGGAAAATAGTAATTATGCTGAATCAAACATTTTATATTTGTATGTTCTAACTAGAGATTGAGCTGCATAAGCCAGAACTTTTACCAAGTTCTTTTTTGAGCATGTCCAGGAGATAGTCCCTGTACTACTCGGGACAATTTCTATACTGACAGGTGAGAAAAATCACAAGTTCTCTGCAAAATCCAACCCATCTACTTAAAGTAGGTAAGAGGGAATACAATTCTTGAAGACATATGCTGTGTGTCTTACATGGGATAGTCAACGCAGTATCAGAAAGTATTCCTGGGGCTTCCCTGGTGGCGCAGTGGTTGAGAGTCCGCCTGCCGATGCAGGGGACGCGGGTTCGTGCCCCGGTCCGGGAGGATCCCGCATGCCGCGGAGCGGCTGGGCCCGTGAGCCATGGCCGCTGAACCTGTGCGTCCGGAGCCTGTGCTCCGCAACGAGGGAGGCCACAGCAGTGAGAGGCCCCGCAAAAAAAAAAAAAAAAAAAAGTATTCCTACTTCTCCAGCACACGTTTTCCCATGTAATCCTAACATAGCTTATGTGATTCCCTCAGAGGTACACATATGAGCATGCACGCACACTCACAGGTGCACTGGTCATGAGCGTAAATGGGAACAGGAAAATAAAAACTCCCAAATCACACCTGTGATGCAAAGTTCTCCTTGGTATCGTTCGATGTCACTGTGGAAGGGACCTTTGGCAAGGTGAAGTAGGTTTAACCAACTGCCTCACTCTTCAAGACAATTACAAGCAAAGATTAGGTTAGTAATAAATGCCAATTGTTGCATATCCTGTCCTTACGGAGGGAGGTGCAATGAGAATGGTAAGATTTTACAATTCCTTGTTATAAATACTATTTTTTTTTTTTTACTATTGAACTACCATTAGTAAGTTAATATCCTAGTCCCAAATCCCTTCTCCCTTGAACTCCCCAGGTACTCCTTTCTCCTCATCTGTACCACTCATATGGTCCTTATCACACACCATGTTGTATTCCAATCGTGTGTGTGCAAGACTTATCTCCCTATTACCTGGGAAGGTCCTGGTGGCAGAGGCCCTCCCGTCCTTCCTGCTGACCCCATGATGCTAAGCACAGAATATCGCACACAGTAGGTGCTCCAAAAGATATGCCCATTGAAGCTGAACAAAAACCCATCCTTTGTGTTAAAGATCCCTTTTGATCATGGCATCTAGGCTACACATTATTTGGTTAAGTTCAGGGGTCAAGTGGATAGGCAATGCAGGACCTAGGTCGGAGCCCTGTTAGCATGCTGTACTCCCCGACACCCTTGTGAGCACATCAAATTATCTTAATTATAATCTAAAAAGACTGAAACGTTCCTTAAGATCGTGGAGTATTCTCAAAACCTCTTCAAACCTCTAGAAGGCAAGTGCAAGGCCATCAAGAATCAAACCTTAAACTTGGGGCTAGGCACCCAGACACTGTGACCCTTTGCCTGGAAAACAATCCTGGACTTCTTGCACTTAAGAAAACATACGCACACACCCCCAACCAAGGAAAGTGCCTGGCAACTAATTCATTCAAGTCGCTACGTTGACTATGCTCTCCCAAATGACCAAAATTATCTGAGTGGAGCCCAGGGGAGACAACGACAATGTATGCAGCTGGAGAGGCCAGGGTGATGGTAAAGATTACCCCGTTTCTATACTGGCCGTCTAAAGGTATTTACTTGGGTCTGTCTGTGTTGTGACAGTGTCCTAGACTCAAATGAATGCCTCTAACACTCCACATTTTTGAGCCATTCAGTCATGCATTTTTGTTATTGTTGAAAGTGGTGCGAAATTGCACTGCATGAGCTAAAGTCCTTGGTGGTCTTCCAAGGATTCCAGCTAAAAAGGCACTTCCTTTGTTCCTCGGGAGAATGCAGTCCAGTAGGTCATTCAAAAGGGGAAATAAAAGCAGCAGCCCTGGGAGGGAGATGAAGGACAAGACAAAAAGAATAAAATGTTTTGGGTGTGAGCACATTAGCTTCCATTTCCTGCTGCTGGTCACTAATAACGCTCTTATCTTTAGGGGGAATATGTCCAGAGAAATATTTATGCAAAAACATTCCTCAGGTGTTTTCTGGGGACCATGACAGTCAAAGGGAACATCTAGCACTGTCCTTGGGCACCCTTCAAGCTTCATTTTTCCTGAGTTGCTGGCGGGGGAAGATGTCCTGCCCTTGCAAGCCTGCACAGAACACAGTTGGAGAAAGTGGGGAGGACAATTTCACAGCCCACTCCCCGAACGCCTCCAGTCCACCTCAAAGGCACATATTGTTTTGCATGAGCAGAAGATGAAAACTTGTCACGTTCCCATTAAGTGCATCACTGCATCTATCCCTTCTAAATGTGGGAATGACAACTGTAACCTTCACGCCAATCATCTCCACTGGGCCCCGGGCCCGAACCGTGCAGGGCACAAAGACCCCAGGTCTGCCCTGTGGAGCCCCCAAGCTTCAGTGGCTACTGGCTCAACTTTACTTTTTCGAGCGGGGCGGAAGGGAGAGGGGAAAGAAAGAGGGCTTCTTAGGGCTCTACAACCAATAAAATCGTGCCGCTGTGAAGACAGACGTGAGCTCCCCAAAAAACAAGCAGCTCAAGGGCAAACAGTCTCTAATCAGTAACGTGCGAGTTACTTGATAACTCCCAAGGTGCGTGGGGTCCTAGGCTGCTCCAACCATTTCTTAGGTTCTATTTCTAGATAGATGCCGGTCACACAAGAAAAGTGCCCAGCAACTTCCCTCAACTACCTTTGTAATTTTTATGTAATTGATGACTGCACTTAATCTCCAAGGTTATTAATAGCCCTTCCCAAAAAATGACCCCCAAGTCTTCCTAAGCCTTTGGAAGCGCCTGGTTGAAATTACAGTATTTCCTTTGCTGGCTGCCGGCCCCCTGCCCGCCCCACCCGGGTGACCAACACCGCGAGGCAAAGGCGCGCTCTGCTCACTTCCATGAAAGGTTTGGAATGGAGGCTTGGCCCCCGGGGCTCGAATCGCTCACTTCTCCGTTAGGTTAAGCTGGCCATCAGCCAGCTAGATTCGTGGTTCTTTCCGAACCCTCGGGGCGAAGAGGCTACCTGCGCGGCCGCTGGCCCCAGCGCGGCCCGCGGGACTGCGCGCAACAGTTGGCCTCTGCGAATGAGTGCCACCCAGAGGGGATCGGCCCGGCCACCGCCGCCAGCCTGGCGAGGAGGGGCGAAGGGCACCCGCCGCAAAGCTGCCTCCCCAGCGCTGCAAGAAGGGCTTTCACAAACACCCCACGCACCCCCAGCGCCGAAACCCGATGAACTTTTTCACAGGCTAAGCGGTCTCTATTTGCATAACCATCTCCCAACTGAGATTCAGGCTTCCAGTAATCAGTCCTTTCAAAGATTTGTAATTTAAAGTGCAATTAACCCTTAAAATGAGGTGAGAAATAAAAGGGGGGAAAATACCCTTCTCGTCCAACACGTCCCGGAAAGCAGGAGAGTCCCCAAAAGTCAGGGTTTGGAGGAGGAGTGGAGAGTCGTTTGCTTTTTAAAGGCCACTTCTAAAGCCGCTGCAGCTACTAAAACTCCTAATCCGTGTCAGCGGTGGAAGAGAGGCGGGGAGTGGGTTTTTAAAGAACATCAATGAAACATCAAGTTCCACGTTTTGCGCCCCCCGGAACCTGGCAACCTCCACCCTACCCGACCTCTCGTCACCCACACAACAAAGCGGGGAGCCCAGTAAGGAGTTCAACCCGGAAAAGGCGAGGGAGCCGGTGACACGCACTTTGCGGGCCAGAGTCCTCTGGGGCTTCCTGGGACCAGGGAGACCGCGGGAGGAGGGGTGGGGGAAGGAAGCAGAGCGCGGGAGTGCCGCCGGGTAACTCGGGGGCGCCCCTCCGCCTGCTGCGCACCCGGGGCCCCGGCGTCCGCAGCGAACGCTCTGCGTCGGGGCTCGCTCCGGCGCGCCTGCCCATTTCTCCGTCTCGGCTACCTGCGCCCGGCGCGAGGGGCGGCGGGGCGAGGGGGCTTCTGCGGCCCCTTCTCCCGTCTCTGCGCTCGCCTCCCGGGGGCTCCCACCTACCGTTGATCTCGTGCGTGGGGGCATCGTTCTTGTCGAAGCCTTTGGACACGTAGAGACGTCGCACTTCCGAACAACTTTTCGACTTGAGCTCGGCAGCCAGCAGCGCGGCGCTGAGCGCGGCCAGGGTGCAGAGCAGCGCGGGCAAGACGAACCGTGCCATGGTGCCGGCCGAGGCGGACGCGCTCCCACCTTCGGGGCGGGACGGAAAGTGGCGGGCGGGCGCGGAGTCGGGGGCTCGCGAGCGGAGTCTGAGAGCGAGGGGAGTTGGAGGAGTTGGAGGAGGAGGAGGAGAGCAGGAGGAGGAGACGCGGGGCGAAAAGTGGAGCTGGGCCTCGCGCGTCAGGCAACGGTCCCCGGTGCCAGGCGCCCAACCCGGCGAGGAGGAGGAGGAGGGCGTGGAGGCGGTGCGCGGCCCAGGGGAGCGGAGGCGCGGGCCGGTGACCTCCCGGCTCCGCGGGGGCAGCGATCGGGGCGGGCTGGCCGGAGGCGGGACAGGGGCGCGGGGAAGGAGGGGAAGGTGGCAGGCGCTGCGGGGGCCGAGGAGGGCTTGAGGGGCGGCGGCGGGCGCTCGCGGCGCGCGGCTCGGGCTGCCCGGCGCTGGTCCGCCCTGCTAGCTCGGCTCGGCTCGGCTCGCTCTGCCCTCGGCCGCACGGCTGTGCCCTCTTCAGCTCTGCCGCTGATTGACTGGCCGGCGTGCGCGGCGGCGCTCGACAAACTTGGCCCAGCGGGCGGCACTCAGGGGGAGGGGGCGGGCGGCGGGGGGGCCGGAGACGGGCGGGAGCAAGCAGGGCCGGGACGGGAGAAAACCTGGAAACGGGGTTGGATCCGGAGCGTCCAAATCCACTTCCTAGGGGGCCCGCACCGGGCGCGCAACGCGCCCTCGCGCGACACGCCCTCGCGCGACACGCCCCGCGGGACTCCTCCCTCCTTCCCTCCTCCCGGGAGGCGGGGAGCCTGCCCGCCGCCCCCCACCCGGGGAGGACGGGCTGACTTCTCCGGGGTGAAGGGCCCAAGTCCCAGGGGACCGAGAGGCTGGGGACTTGAAACCCACGTCCGAGTCCTAGGCCGTCTGCGCGCGGCCACCTGACCCGCTGCCCGCGGGCCAAAGCCGGACGGAGCCCTCCGGCCTCCATATCTAACCACCAGCACCCCTCCGCCGCTGCTACAGCCTCGCAGCCTGGAGGACGCCCGTAACCGCCCAGCTCCTGGGCGAGGAGTGGAAAGCGCTGGCATTAATCTCATTGTTTGATGCGGGCACCAGAGGGACTTGGGACTCCGAGCTGGCCCTAGAGCCTCACCTGGCCTCCTCAGACCTGCTTTCCGTCAGACGGTGCTCATGGAGCACCGACCTGTTCGGAAACCTGGCAGGCATTCCCAGCCCCCCCAGCCCCCAGTCTGGTTCTGCTACAGGTCTAATCAAACCCTGAAGCGGGAGAACCGCTGCCCTGCCAACCGCAGAGCAAATTCAGGGTTGACCTTGGAAACCTTCTGGCCCAAACCCTCCTTCTTCACGAAGGGAAACTGGGGCCCAGAGAAGAGAAGCGACTTGCTGATAGCATGTAGCTGGCGCGGGGAGCGGGGGGTGTCCAGAACCCGGGACTTCACTCCCAGGTCACATGGAATAAAGGTAGCCCAGGAACCCCCTTCCCCTCTGCCCTTAAGCCTCTTAACAGAGTCTCACACCTCTCTGGGTCCCTGTCTCCACTTAGCCACCTGAAAACTGGAAATGGGTGAGTCTTCCCACCTTCTAAGCTTTGTCACATTCCATTAATGAGTGTTTTTGAAGCTTCTAGGGCTCCTTTAATGAAGGGAACTGTGCAGATTGAGAACTTGTCATTACGGTTGTTATTGTTACAATCTGCTGTAAGAGGTTAGGGTGAGAAGCGCCTCAGACACCTCGGGAGTGTGCTGGGAACTGGGCAGATAAAAGGGGCTGGAACTTATTATTTGGCTAGACTCTCAATTCCCATAAAACTACATAGGGTGAAGATATGAACCATCATTACAATTATCACCCTCATGGGGTTTGTTGAGACTTCCTCCACTGTTGTTTGCGAACCTCGTTGACATGGTTGGCTGTGAGGAGCTGTAGAAAGTAGCTAGCTGTTGTTTTGAAAGCCCACTGCAGACTCTTCTACATTTTATTAACTCTTGGAGATCATCAGCAGAAACAGACAGATTGTGACCCATCTATAAGTGGAACTTAAATTTCCAGTTTCGGTGGGTTGGCATAACATTTAACTCTGCAACTAGGAGAGGAGTCTTTCTAAATAAGCAAACTCAGCTACAGATGAATTTCCTGCCATTTTCGAGGGACTTTCAAATGGTCCAGGTTTTCCTTAAACGGATAACCGTCAGGTCCTCAAGGCATTGCTAGGGCTTAGCCCAGAGCACTTTTAACTTTCATTGATTGATGCATTTACTCAAAGATGTTCTTTACCAAAAAGAATACGATCTGAGATGCAACCAACATTAATAATAAAATGAAACCGAGCCACTGTAAGTGAGAAAAAGATACTCCCAAACTATGAAGCCCAAATCAGAGAAAGCTTCCTTTCATACCAAGTCCAGGGGGAACTCATTCCTTGCCCCCCAGTTTACTCGGCTCTTCCTGTTCGTGTATTATTAACCAAAACTTAAGCCTTTTCCACCAGAAACGTTAACCTCTGGCTAGAAACGAATCTGGACAAGTCTGAACTTTACCACGCAAGCCAGGAACCCCAAGCCCTGCTCAGAGGCGGCTCCCACTTCAAAGCCTCCTTTCATGTAAATACAAACAGGGTGAACAACTGGCAATCTACGAAACAAATACCATCCAGCTTCCCTTTTCTGATGGCCCGAAGCTCCTCCTTCCCTCCCCCCACTCCCATTCCAGTTTTCTTGTGCTCCTTAGTAGAGGTGTATCTACTCTGTAAGTTCTCTGAATGCCAAAAAATGGATTGGGGTCTGCAGGTAGAGTGCAAGAATCAACAACTTCTCAGGATGATTAACCTTCATATAGCCCTTTTGGGGGGCTTTTTAAAAACTGTGATAAAATACAGTAACAGGGAATTCCCTGGTGGTCCAGTGGTTAGCACTCGCGCTTTCACTCCCAGGGTCTGGGTTCGATCCCTGGTCAGGGAAATAGGATCTCGCAAGCTGCCCAGTGCGGTCAAAAAAAAAAAAAAAGTACAATTTGGTGGCATTTAGTACATTCACCATGGTGTACAACCATCACCGCTATCTAGTTCCAGAATATTTGCAGCATCTCAAAAGAAAACACATTAAGTCCATTCCCTTCTCTCCCCAACCCCTGGCAACCACTAATCTGCTTTCTGTCTCTATAGATTTGCCAATTCTGGACATTTCATATAAAAGGAATCATGTCACATGTGGCCTTTTGCATCTCGCTTCCTTCATTTAGCATCATGTTTTTAAGACCTATCCATGTGGTGGCATGTGTCAGCACTTCCTTTTTATGGCTGAATAGTATTCCATTTTATGGACACACCACTTTTGGTCATATAGTACTTTAGAGTTTGCAAAGCGCTTCCAGGCACACTCCCATACTGATTTTTAAAATAGATCAGCAGGGACTTCCCTGGTGGTCCAGTGGTTAAGACTCCGTGTTTCCGATGCAGGGGGTGCGGGTTCGATCCCTGGTCAGGGAACTAGGATCCCACATGACATGCGGCATGGCCAAAAATTAATAATAATAATAAATCAACAAACTGAGTCTCGCTGAAGTTATGTGGCTTGTCCACAGCCACAGAGCTCTTGAGTGGCTGAACCAAGACTGAAAAAAATGTAAGGCCTTTGACTGAATCCCATATGAGTGTCCCTATTTCGGATGAATAAATGTTTATTGAGCACCTACTATGTGCCAGATGCTGCCCAGCCCTAGAGAGAGGGGAGATATACAAGCCGAAGGGAGTTCACGGTTTACTGTATTTGTGGCACAGTTGGTCTTCCCAGGTGAGGCATTTCTCCTGATGCAGCACTGGGGTATGTTCGCTGGTGGGCAGAAGGAACAAAGTATGTACTCACTGCTGCTGTCCTTAAGAATTAGTTGAGTTAGGTCCATTCTCTCAGCTTTGGGGGCCCTTCTCTTGGCCTGCTGGGAAGCTGCTTTGGTTGCCAAATAGGCGGACAAAGAGTAGGATGTGGCTTCCTCCCTTAGGATAGGTCTTGTGGGCCTCTAGTCTCTCCCCCTATCATACCCAACCCTCCCACAGCCATCAGAGTGAGCCTTTGACATCACTTGAACGATGTCCCTCCCCTGCTTAACCCTGCCCCTCTCCCCCATGGTACCCTATTGCTTTCCAGGTCAATTGCCAAGTCATTCAGCAGCTCTGGATCTTTGCTATTGGGCCATAGTCTACATTACCAAGTTTCTCACTGGGCCTCCCCAACCCTGTATCATTCTCCACCATGCCTGCATCCTCACCCTGCCCCTGCTGGGAATACCTTTTCATTCCCCTCCATTCTTTGGACAAGTCCTTCATACTCATCCATCAAAACTCAGCTGAGATAGTACCTCTTCTTGGAAAACCTTCATAGATCCCCCCAAGCAGAGCTAATGGCTCCTGCTTCTAGGCCTCCAGAGCACTGTCTTTATAAAATGACTACCACATTTGTGCCTTAGCAGAGGTCCTGATTTCTCTGAGAATTCCTCGACCCCCAGCCTCCAAAAGGCTTTTTAGGCTTTTTGTGTAAATGCCTGTTGCCTGCAAGGGTACAGGTTCACCTGATGGGCAGTATCCCGGGGAAAACAAAGACCTAGAATTGTATCTGAAATCTCCTGATTTTGGGGGTTTTTTTTTGGCCAAGCAGCACAGCTTGCGGGATCTCAGTTCCCCAACCAGGGATTGAACCCGAGCCACTGCAGTGAAAGCACCAAATCCTAACCGCTAGACCACCAGGGAACTCCCTGAAATCTCCTGATTTTTAAATTAGTTACTACTTCAGAACTCTTAAAAGCTTCCTGGACAAACTCAGCCTGTCTTCAGCCTAGATCTCACCAAGTAACTTTCCTCCCTCGCTCCACACCTCTCCTTTTCAAGCAACCAAGCAAGTAGTGTCTTCTGACCACTTCCTGTGAACAAAAGTTGGTTCTGCGAAGGCCCTAGAAACTTGAAAGACCAGAGGCCTTTGAGGAGCTGGCATCTTGCCTGGGGAGGTAAGATCCATATCTAAATGGAGAAAGACACTGGGGAAGAAAGCAGAAGGCAATGCACGTCCCTCGGGACACTCATCCCAATTTGCTGTTTGTTTCATGATGGCCCCTCTCCTCTTGGTCCCTCTGGAAATTTACAGAAGTACCAGTAATTGAAGGATCAGCCACTTTGAAGAAGTTGATGTGTGTGGTCTGTTCCTGTCTCCCTACTCCTGACCTCCCTTCAGTATTCTTTCTCTAGTGCCTGAAGCTTGCCTTACTTTTCCTTCTCTCTCAGAGAGCTCATCTGTGTTTACAGCTTTAGTCACCAACTCCAGGTACCTAGCCACCATACTTTCCTGTTTGTGTCAGGGTTGTCCCCAGTTTTCCCCAGGCCATAGGTGCCACACTCCCTCTCTCTGTATTAAAAACTTGGACTGAGTCTTCCTTTCCACTCAACAGCCATCAACCTTTGTCCAAGTTCTATTACCTTTTGTCTGGACTGTAGAGCCAACACCTAACAGATCTCCAACTTCTCCCTCCATCCATCCACCCAGGGGCTGTCACAGAATCAATCTTCCTATAGCATGATTTCCAAGTGTCACACTCTTTGGTGAAAAAAGAATTCCATAGGAAGACAATCTCACAATAATAACACATTTGTTTAGTGCGGCAGAGATTAGGTATTGCTTCCACATGTATTATCTGTGAAGCATGTATTATTTTCCATAACTTACGGGTGAGGAAACTGGCTCGGAGTCTTAAATTGAGGTCCTCTGAGTCCAAGTTCAATGATGTAGTCACTTCTCACTATGTTCCAAGCCCAGAATATGCCCAGGAAAACTTCGAGGACAGTGCAAGGCTGATGTGTAAAGGAGTGGAGAAGGTAGGTCTCCTTTTGGACCATGAAGGATGGGGAAGAATCACTAGGCAGTGAGGATTGGGGATTATGAGGCCAGTGAAGGCACCATCTTGACCAAGTACAGGTTCATCCGGGTGACTCATGAAATACGGTGCCAGATAAGGGGGACACATTACCCTGGGAGGACGGTGCCATCTTGATCCTATCAACACTGAAGATTTAGAAGCAGAGAGTGAAAAGATACAAGTAGTGCGTTCGAAAGAATGAAGTGAGGAGGCATAGGACGGACTGAAAAGAGGCAAGTTAGGCCATGGCAGTCTTCTCAGCCAAGTGATAAAGTCCCAACGATTCCTTATCCGGGGATTCTTTATGAAGAGCAGAAAATAAATACAAGACATGGGCTTCCCTGGTGGCGCAGTGGTTGAGAGTCCGCCTGTCGATACAGGGGACGCGGGTTCGTGCCCCAGTCCGGGAAGATCCCACATGCCGCGGAGCGGCTGGGCCCATGAGCCATGGCCGCTGAGCCTGCGTGTCCGGAGGCTGTGCTCCGCAACGGGAGAGGCCACAATGGTGAGAGGCCCGCGTACCAGAAAAAAAAAAAAAAGAAAAAGAAAATAAATACAAGACAGACAGAAGAAAGGTAGTGTTGCCCAGTGAAAGAGGCGAGGCTATAGGGTCAGGCAGACCAAGAACTGAATCCTGGTTCTGCTACTTCCTGTCTGTGTGTCCCTAGATAAGTAACTTACCCTCCCTGAGCCTCTCTTTTCTCATGTGTCATGCCTACCCTGTGAAGATTACAAGAGAAAACATATGAAAAGCATTCCTCTTGGCCTGGAGCATGTCAAATTCCTTTATGTGCCCTCAGCACCAAGCATGGAGGAGAAAATATCTATTCATTGAAATAATCGGAAAGCACTTACCATACAGCCTGGTACAAAGTATCCATTTATTTATCCATTCACTCATTCCTTCATTCACATATTTAGAAGATCAATACTCTTTCAGGCTTTGGGAATATATTCATGAATAAAACAATGTCTCTTCTCTCACGGAGCCTAAAATTTGGGGCTCAATCAGTATGAGCCAATACTATTGTTATTATGGTTATTATAAATTCCATCTACTTCACAGTTTGTGCAGATCCAGCCCTGTCAGCATTGAATGCTATTTAGCGGGATAATAAATTGGTCTGATAATTTTGTATTGAGATACATGAATTACCTCTGTATTGGTCCATAATTAGCATTGAATTATACAAGTTGTAGAGCAGAGAGGGATCTGAGTTACTTTCATACAGTACGGCTCTGTCACTACAGGGAAGGTGTTTCTTATTATCCCCATTTTCCTGATGAGATAACTGAGGCCCAGAGAGTAATGTGGACATTTTTATGCAATAATCACATATCTACTGGTATTGATATTTTCTCATACTTTATTACTGGGGCAAAAGTTTCATGAAGTATGTAGTTTGTAAAAATTCCGACTCATGTCTCATGCTTGTAGAACAAAAACCAAAGGTGGTATGGGAAGAGATCTTTTGTCTCTGGTCTTGGTCTTCTGTACACCTAAGCTCTTATTTCTAATTAATGGGAAAAACAAACCACTTTTCAGTGGGTACACTTCCATGTGATGGCAAAACTCTAGCTGTTGGCTGTAATTTGCCCTACAGCTTTAGATATAAAATGTGTATTTCAATATAATTGGGAGAGAGTTCCTTCTGTAATTTACCCAGTGGACATAAATGGTTCATTGATGGAAAGAAAATTATTCCTTCATATCCTTCTGATTAAATAAAAGTACTAAGTGTTTGGCATTTAGATTGTGAAGGCGCTTCTGGAACATTCATTTCTCAAAATTGTTTATGTGACTCTTCCACATCTCGCCTAGCTGATGAGAAAATCGCACAGGCAAAAAGGTAGCATGGAGGCAGAAAACCCAGCATGGTCTGAGTAGAGGCTACTAGAATGTGCGATCTGGAAGGGACCTTAGCATTTGTCTAGTCAGTCCACCTGAAACCTGACCTTTCCTTTTTTGTTTGAAATTTCAAGCCAGGGAAAGACTGTCAGAGGCAAAACATGGGTTCTGACTAGAACAGTGGCCATATTAATGGTGTTTGTTTAACCTGGCTGCTTCTACTCAGGATTTTACCTGAGAACACAGGCTCCTAGGTATCGGGCACACTGTGGCTCAAGGTGGCGAAGGACACCCAGGGACACATGGCACTGCCTAGTGCATTTTATGTTTATTCTCTGCTTTGTTTAGATAAACAGACAAGCCGTCTGGTGGCAGCTTCACACTTGCAGGGCTCCAAGAAGCTGAAGGGCACCCTCGCCAACACTGGCCCTGAACATTTTGAACCCAGTTCCTCTGTGAGCACCAGGATACTGAGCTACCACACAACCAAGCCCCCTTTAGAAAGCACCAGAATGTTTTAAAGGACGTTCTTAATGAAGTGCCAATTTAGCCCAACAGGTTTTTGGACTTGCACTTCAAACCTAAGAAGTCTGAATGAATGCCTTTTCTTTTATTTATTTATTCCCCACCCCCCCCCCCCCACCCCCCCCCCCCCCCCCCCCCCGTCTTCTCCTCCTCTTCTTTTTCTTCTTTTTCCCTAGCTCCATCATCCCTGCTTTTATGTGAAGAGACAATGTGCATTTTTAAGAAGACCCAGCAGGGAGCAGGCCTTTTTATTCCAAAGAGATACCACAGATAAAAAGAACTGAAGAGAGTCAGGGTCAGACATGGTTTGACATTGTCATTTTCTAACCAGTGATGGGTAATGTCTACAGAACGGCTGCTCTTGCTGCCCCTCGAACAATAACACATTCAAATGAGCAAGGAAACCATTAAACCTGGACACACATTCCGGGCCTCTCGCGGAATCCAGGCTCCACACGCAGCACAGGGGTTTGGCCTTGCCCATGTCCCTCTCTGCTGACATACACGAGTTTCCCTTACCCAGACTGACTTTCCAGAATTCAAACTGCCACTTTCTTAATTTTCCGAGTACACAGCATGCACGTGGCTTGGGGGGAAGGGGGAGGATGCACACGAGTTGGCAGAAATGAGTGCCTTCCCCACTCTTCCACTTCCACCACCTCTAAGAGAACCCTGACTGCTCTGCCCTGACTTCTCAGGGGCAAGGTAAGGAGGCAGCCACAAAATGCATCAAGAGAAATTTGTTTTCATAAGTCAAATTTCCGATTTAAATGCTCTCATGTCTCTGACACCTAACTTTATTTCTTTTGAAGTATAGATTCGTGTCAGGTTGTCCACCTTTAATAAATATGTACAAATGATATGATTTTTAAATTTTGCTGGTGTTAGGCAATATTTATGAAAAAAGGAATTCAAGAAAACCTTCTGGGGTGTTAGAATGTTCTATATCTTGTTACCACCTCGTGGTGATTACATGAGTGTGTACATATGTAAAAATTCATCAGTCTATACGTTGCAGATTCATGCACTTTATGTATGCTATACAAAAGAAGGGGATACAAGAAACCACAACTATAATTTTTTTCAGTAGAAGGGTTGAGGGGTGTGTGTGTGTCTACACACAAAATTTGGAAACTTTTCTGTATTTTACAGTAAAAACGTGGGATTTTTACAGTCTCGAAAACAATAAACATATATATATTTATTGAAGTGTAGTTAATTCACAATGTGTTAGTTTCAGGTGTACAGCAAAGTGATTCAGTTATACATATATATATGTGTGTGTGTGTGTATATATATATATATATATATATATATTCTTTATCAGATTCTTTTCCATTACAGTTTATTACAGGATATTGAATATAGTTCCCTGTGCTATACAGTAGGTCCTTGCTGGTTATCTATTTTATATATAGTAGCTTGTATCTGCTAATCCCAAACTCCTAATTTATCCCTTCCCCCCCTTTCCTGTTTGGTAAGTTTGAATAAACATATATAAATTTTTTTTTTTTTTTTTGCGGTACGCAGGCCTCTCGCTGTTGTGGCCTCTCCCGTTGCGGATCACAGGCTCCAGATGCGCAGGCTCAGTGGCCATGGCTCACGGGCCCAGCCGCTCCGCGGCATATGGGATCTTCCCGGACCAGGGCACGAACCCGTGTCCCCTGCATCGGCAGGCGGACTCTCAACCACTGCACCACCAGGGAAGCCCTGAATAAACATATATTTTTAAAATGAGCATCACTGTCCTGGTGAAGAGAAGCTCTCATTTTCCTTACTTGCTTTTTTCTTTCCTCTCTAATGCTCCCAGTCTGTTAGTTACATTATACCTCGGCTCACTTAAACAAAAGTCTTCTTTCTTCTTGCATTATTCTCAAGCATTTACCAAGCAGCTACTCTGGAAATCTCACACCTCAGGGCTCTCAGGTGGGCATGTGTGTGGGTGATGATTAGAATGCAATGCTGAGTTATCTAGGCAAAGCCTGCCCAGGATGCTCAAAAGCTGACAAGCTGGAAAAATGAATGAACCAAGTCCTGGAGGGAGATCTGAGGATGAAGAATAAGTGACTGTTATAGACACAAGCATCCCAGGGCTGAAATGGTGGCATTACCAACTATAGCGCTGAAAGTGGAAAACCAGGTAGAAACTGCATAAGTGAGAACTTGGTTGGAAACTAGGGAGAAAGTCAACAGTACAAGCTACAGGGAGACTTCCCTGGTGGTCCGGTGGTAAAGAATCCGCATTCCAATGCAGGGGATGCGGGTTGGATCCCTAGTCAGGGACTAACTCTGGAACCCACGCACCACAACTTCAGAGCCCACACACGACAACTACGAAGCCCACGCACCCTGGAGCCTGTGCGCCACAGCTAGAGAAGAGAAAACCCGCATGTCACAACTAGAGAAGAGAAAACCCTCACGCCACAACTAGATAGAAGCCTGCGAGCCGCAACGAAAGATCCCGCGTGCCGCAACTAAGGCCCAACGCAGCCAAAATAAAATAAAATAAAATAAAGAGTACAAGCTACAAATTCTATCGAGGAGCATAGTCTATCTTTAATAGTCAGGGGAACCTGAGGTCCTGGCTGTCCAACTGCTTCAAGGTAATAGGGTGCGACAGTCACATCCCCTGAGCTGAATACTGTTAGATGTTGCACTTTTAAGGTCCAATACTCATTTGGCTCCTTTGTTGTTTCTTTCAGGCTGGTGGAAGAGGTTGCTGCCCTACCCTTGATAACAGCTACTATTTATTGATTTCTTCTCATCTATACACCTTCCCTCAAAATATTATTTACCACCTTTTGAGCACCTGCTATATGTTATTTAATCTTTGTGGCAACTCCATGAGGTAGGGTCTGAATCCCCATTTTACAGGAAACTGAGGAAACTGAGGCTCAGGGAGATTAAATCACTTGCCTGAGGGCACCCAGATGACCAGTAGCAGAGCTGAGAACTGTGCCTGATTCTAATACTAAAGCCCTGCTCTTGACTGCCAGGCTGGTCTTATAACACTCTTTGTGTCCCAGTGAGACCACGTGGGATGCTGGGGCAGCCAGCAGTCAGATACGGCCTAGACCTATGAGCTAAGATGCTGACATGCTTTTTTTCCTTCTTTTTTTTTTAATTGACTTGGAATTCACATAACATAAAATTAACCATCTTAAAGTGAACAATTGCATGGCATTTAGTGCATTCACAGGGTTGTACAACGACCACCTCTAGTTATGTCCAAACCTTTTCACCACCCCAAAAAGAAACTCTATACCCATTAAGTAATAACTCCTCCTTTCCTCCTTCCTCTCTCTATTAATCTTCCTATTCTGGACATTTCATATAAGGGGTATCATACAATATTGGTCCTTTTGTCTGGCTCATTTCACTTGGCATAATTTTTTTTGAGGTTCATGCATACTATAGCATGTATCAGTACTTCATTCCTTTTTATGGCCGAATAATATTCCATTATATACAGTATACACATTTTGTTTATCCATTTGTCAGTGGACACTTGGGTGGTTTCCATTTTTTGCATGGCCAGGAATTTATCCTAAGGAAATAACCAAGGAGATGCATAAAGAAATCGTTATAAGTATATTCATTGTGTATATATACTGCAATTTGTTAATCCATTCATCCTCTGCTATGAACATGCATGTACATGTATTTGAGTACCAGTTTCCAATTCTTTTGGGTATTGACATACTTTCTTTATCATGGATTGTGTCCAGGTATTATAAGAGAAGTTTCTAGCCTGCTGTCCTTTGTGGCACAGTAGTTGAGTCGTCTGTATTTGGCAGATTTTGGAGAACGGTATAGTAAGAAGCCATTGGGCCATGAATCTGGAGGCCTCTGATGAGTCCTAACTTTGCCACTTCCCACTTTTCTTGACTTCAATTTTCTCATCTCTGATATTTGGGCTCTGGAGTTCCTTCCAGGTCTGACGCTTGATTTTTGCCCCAGACAAGATCCTGACCCTCAAGAAATTGACAATTTTACTTGGCAAACAAGGCATGTCCCCCAGAGACAACTGGTGACCCACCACCGCACATGTGAAACACCAGGAATTAGTCTTTTGGGTGTTGGGAGAAACATCTGCATCTACCTTCTCCACTCCACATGAAGAAGCCCTTTTTGATGATTTTCAAATTTTTTACTTCAGCTGCTGCTGCTCCTGCCAGTAATTTAAACAGCAGTGAAAACAGAAATGTTATAAAGGTTGAAGTGCTAAGCTGTCATCATGCCCAATTCTGCCTGCACAAAGCTAGCCCTTTACTAGGAAATGAGGAGCAGCTGGCCAGAGTCCTCCCCCAACCCGGGGAAGGCTGCTTCCCTAAACGGCAGGAAAAGCAGCAAAATCTCTAACTCCACCCCAGACCCCTGAGGAAACATGGCTCTCCCACCTGCATTGCAGCCTCTCTGCCCACTCCGAGAAGAAACACAGCTACAGACTGCACCGTGGCCTCGCCATTCCTTGCCCTGTCACTTCTTTCAACTCCATGTTAAATGTTACTTGACAATTGGATAAATTCACATTTCAAAGAATGCACTGGACAACGTGCAGCAGGGGCCCATTAAAACACTGCTTTGGGGGCTTCCCTGGTGGCGCAGTGGTTGAGAGTCCACCTGCCGATGCAGGGGACGCGGGTTCCTGTCCCGGTCCGGGAGGATCCCACATGCCGCGGAGCGGCTGGGCCCGTGAGCCATGGCCTCTAAGCCTGGGCGTCCGGAGCCTGTGCTCCGCAACGGGAGAGGCCACAATGCTGAGAGGCCCGCGTACCGCAAAAAAAAACCACAAACCACTGCTTTGGTATATACCAAAATATACTCATTTTCACAGATTTAAATACTTCTCGGCTCTCTCCAAAGGACTGCATGACAGATGGTTTCAAAGTGAGTCACATTTACAAACAGCAGACAAAAATATTATTTAGCAGATTCTCGAAGAGCTCTTCTGAGCCTTCCAGAACCCGTCTTTTCCCATGGGTTCTTTTATTTCTAATTTGTGGAGGCCCAAAGAAAAAAAATCTCTCCACTTCCTAGCAACCTCCATGTGTATTTCCCGGTCTTGTACAATATAAGAACTGAAAGAAGTTCTAGCGCTATGGAGTTGGCTCCTGTGTTATTTTTGAAAATACTACCTTGGCCTGAAAAATATGAATTATTGGCCCATCACAAACACTGAGCCAAAGGCCGGGGTGGGGGAGAGGAGAGGTTGTGCAAATAAGAGAAGAATGAAGTGATAGAGGAATTGTCACAAGAGTTATGAGTCATGTACGCAGCCACTGGGTAATTACACTTTGATGAAAGCCATCAAAATAGGGACCATGCCCTGGACAACTCCTTTGCTTTTCAAGTTTTGAAAAAAGTCACGTATCAAGTACATATTATGAAGAGGGCATAAGCCCCAGCCCCAGCCTGGCCTCCGGGAGCATCTTCAGCTGCTGCTGCTCCTGAACTGTTTTAGTGGGGACTGAACTGTTAACTCACAAAGCAGGCAGCATGTGTTAGATCCAGATAGCCGGTGGTCCTCATGGTCAGAGGAGGGGTCAGATGGCTGGGCCTTCTGGGGCTGGGTCCAGGCAAGGGGTGTTATCCACACCAGAGAGACTCCAAAGAGGTAGGAGGAAGGCGGAGGGTGTGTCAGATGAACAGAATACTTTGAACAAAGGCCTAGAGGATGAGGAACCTCTGGGGATGAGCAGAGAGAGGAGTGTGGAGGATGTTGGAGCCTGGGGGGAGGGTGGGGCAAGTGAGCTAAACCCATGGGGCTGGCAGCCTGGAGCCCGGAGTGGCTGGGAGGAAAGGATGCTCTGCAATGTCAGTGCAACCCATCAGGTTATGCTGTCACTGTACCAATGAGGACTGTCTTCTTTCTCTTACTGCTAGCTTTGCCCTGAAAACCAATGGTATTTACACCGTCTCTAACGTGTATTGACAAGGAGAAGGAGAAAAAGCCTGAGCAAAGCAACAATATAGATCTCGCCTGCTTTCTGATTAACAGCACAATTGTGGGCTGCTGGAGCAAAGCCATCCTACAAGGAGCTGGTGCATTTTCATCGCTTACAGTGAAATTTTCCTGTTTATTCCTCCCACTCATGTTCTAGAATTTTATTTATAACACTTTCTGGCCTGCTCTTTAAAGTGTGTGTGCGTGCCTCTGTGTGTGAGAGACTGACTGGGAAACTGAAGTACTCTATTGGGCTTTGCGCTTCTGAAAAGCAGGCCCCACATGCGTTCCAAGTATTATAATTATGACCCATTACGCATAAGGAGGAACAGTATAGACGGTGCCCCGCTGTCCTGGCCACACCATCCTGCGTAGCTGCCTCCTGGGCTCGTATCCATCCATTCCGTCCCAGGAAGGCTGCCTGTTCCCCAGGGCCCTGGTCCGGGACCAGACCACCCAGACAGGTGGCTACAGGTGTCCAGAGAGAGGCCACCAGCCCAGCTGGGCACCTGGCACAGAGATGAACCAGCCTGACAGGCAGGAAGTGTTTGCCATACCCACCAGGGAGGAGTGGGCCTCCTTGCCCTTGTTTGTGGCTAGTGGTGGTGGCTGCAGGGGGCAGAGAGACTGGAGGAAGGGCGGGCCTGGCCCACACTGAGGCCCCAGTGAGCCCGGGCGTCTTTCCTGGGACAGGGCTGCCTTTTCAGCCCCGCCCAAGCCTGGACAATCAATCACTTGCCTTTCAGCGGGGTGAGGCTCAGAGATGGGCAATCCCTCTGGCTGCAGTTCAGGGCTGGGGGCTCTTCCTCGGGCCCACAGGGAGGTAGAGGGCTGCTCAGCACTTTGCCTGGGGCTGGATGGATGCAATTGAGTTTTTTCCTCTGTTGTCTCATTGTCTGGGTTAACTCATTCATTGATAGAGGGCAACATGATGTAGAAGGAAGAATCCTAGATTTGGAATTAGGTAAACTTGTGTCTGAAGCCTTGCTCTGCCATTTTGCTCATATGTGATCTCAGGAAAGATATTTAACCTTTCTAGTCTTCAGTTTCCTCATCTGAAAAATGGGAATAAGAATACGGCATTCCTCAAAGAGTGGTTGTGAAGCTTGAACACAATATACTGATGACAAATATTAGCTCCCTTCATTTTTTACGTCAATGTGCCATATCGATTTTTTTAATCCATTTCGAAAAACATGATCTATGTCAATTTCTGTTGATCTAAATATTACTTTAATCAATGTAACACTGCCTAGAGTTTTCGCCAGCATTTTGCTGTGGGGAGATGTGGCTGTGATGGCATGTTTTATAGTTGGATCTCATCTGTATGTTCAGAACTTTTTATTCCTTTGGTGTTTTTCTTCTGTGTCCTCTTCAGATTTATTTTTCACCATCCTGCAGAAGAACTCCAGGTTGGACCCAGGCCTTCTTTTTTTTTTTTTTTTTGCAGATTAATGTTTCTGAACAAATAAAATACTGATAGTACTGTTTTCATTTAACTTAATAATAATCCTTCCTATTGTATTAAATGAAATAACATATGTAAAGTGTCTGGCATAGGGTAGGTATTCAGTTATCAGCAGCTGCTATTATTATTATACAGCAGGAGGCCTTAGGGGAAGACACTCCAGAGGAAAGCTTTATCATTCCTCCCCTTGATGGAATGCTGAGATCCGAATGGATATACATGACATCAAAGGCCTATTCAGCCATCTCAGCAAGATATTGAAATACCCCCATCTGAAGTCAATGAAGTCCCCAGAGTTGTCAACTTGATCATTGAGCCTGAGACCAGAGAGAAAGAGGAGGCCGGCCAGCCTCAAGGTCTGTTTAATTGCTCCAAACAAAAGGTTAATGAGGAAGTGGAGAGGTCCTTCCTGGGGGGACACAAAGGCAGAGCCCTTCCCTCAAGGAACTTAGAATCTCCCCTTGGCTCACTCCCCTCCCTATTATACCCACATGTGTGTTGTTTTGTAAGTGTCCTTAAGTCTTTTCTCAAGAGAGTTGCTAATTGGGCCTGTAAACCCATCGAAGACAAGGGCCCTGGCTTTTGTTTCCCTCTCCCTCACTAGGCGACTAGAACAGTACTCAGCAAAGGGCAGAGAGGCTCAATAGAAGTTGCTGACTGTCTGACCTTGGGGACTTGGTCAACAGGCTAGTTAGAAGCCCAGCTTAAGTAGCGTTAAGTGGCATTAACTGGTGACCCCGGCCGGCTGGCTGGCTGGCTCAGACAGTGCAAAAGGAACCACAAAATGCAAACATGTCAAGGGCAGTTCGGTCCAGAAAGCCTGCCTGTGAGCAGATGGGGGTGTGGGAAGGTGGCACAGGGCGGTGGCTCAGTCATCTCCTTCAGGAGATTGGATATAATTACCTCTCCAACGTAGGCCCAGATTACCTTCTGTGGAATTGAGTCTCTGACAGCAAACTGCCTATTTTGTTTTAATTAAATTTTATTTATTTTTGGCTGCACCGCACGTCATGCAGAATCTTAGTTCCCCAACCGGGGGTCGAACCTGCACCCCCTACAGTGGAAGTGCAGAGTCTTAACCACTGGACCACCAGGGAAGTCCTCAAATTGCCTATTTTTTAAAAAAAATTATTTATTTATTTTTGGCTGCGTTGGGTCTTCGTTGCTGCGCGCGGGCTTTCGCTAGTTGCTGTAAGCAGGGGCTACTCTTCAGTGCCATGTGCGGGCTTCTCATTGCGCTGGCTTCTCTTGTTGCAGAGCACGGGCTCCAGGCATGCGGGCTTCAGTAGTTGTGGCACGCAGGCTCTAGAGCGCAGGCTCAGTAGTTGTGGCGCACAGGCTTAGTTGCTCCGCGGCATGTGGGATCTTCCCGGACCAGGGCTCGAACCCGTGGCCCCCTGCATTGGCAGGCGGATTCTTAACCACTGGGCTACCTAGGAAGTCCCCCTAAATTGCCTATTAAAAGTGCTAGAAGCCAGAGGGAGTGGGGAACGGGAGGTGGGGGTGTCTATTTTGAAAAGCCTGACCTTTTTGTTTGTTTGTTTCTTGTTTTTTTTTGCGGTACGCGGGCCTCTCACTGTTGTGGCCTCTCCTGTTGCAGAGCACAGGCTCTGGATGCGCAGGCTCAGCGGCCATGGCTCACGGGCCCAGCCATTCCGCGGCATGTGGGATCTCCCCGGACCGGGGCACGAACCCGCGTCCCCTGCATCGGCAGGCGGACTCTCAACCACTGCGCCACCAGGGAAGCCCCAAGCCTGACCTTTTAAGGTATGTTTAATACTGTAAACATTTCTGGTTGCTACTACTCCCACCACAGTAAAGGGTTTTGTGTGATGTTTGCTTCTGTTGGCTAAGGAGTTATTGATCATATTAGCCAAAGCACAACATTCTGGTTGATAACAGAAATTCAGGGGAGCCTTTTTGTTCTTGGGGGAGGGGGCAAAGGAGAGCATACCTGGAGTCAGGAAGGATTCCTAGTGGAACCACTGAGATACTATGTGACTTAGGAACTGTCATGTCTCCCTTTAGGAGCAATTTCCTTCCCACAAAGAATCATAAGGATGGAAAGGCATCTATCTAACCAACTGCATATCACTATAGCCAATGCCCAGCCAAATCTGAGAGTCAAGGAACAATGTTCCTAAGGCCTCTTGGTGGGAAGAGAGCAGGTTTAATCCATGTGGTTTCTGAGGGAGAAACTGGGAACAAAGGGTGGAAATTACAAGGATAAAGATTTCAATGCTAAATAAGGAAGAGATTTCTAACACACTAGAGCTGTTAAAACCTAGATGGGTTGCCTGCTAAGGTAATGAGTTCTCCATGTGGGTAAGTGTTTAAGTTTCTGATTTAGTCCTCCTAACCAGGAATCCCGCTTCTCTGCCTAAATTTGCAAAACCAAAGCCCTAACCGCCCATAATTCAAAATGACTAAACACGAGATCCTGGCATCCTGACCTCAGTGGCTGTTAGGTCCAGGGCCAGTGCCAGTGCCAGCTTGTACAATGGGGATTTCTTCCCTTAGAAATCTAAGTAGGGTCCCCCAAGCCTGTCTCCTGGAGGGGACGTGGCTCCAGACCAAGTACTTCCTGGGGTGAGTTGAGATGCTCCCGCTTTGACCCTCAGGGAGTTGGGCACTCCAGGTGTTGGGCCTTCCTTCTGTTATTGGGCTTCCCGGGTGCCAGGCAGGCCCTCTGGCTGTAGCATCCCACCTGTTTAGTCACTCTCCAAGGCAAGTACATTCTTCTGCTCCAACGAAGAGCTGCCACCAAGCAAACTTGGCAAGTAAATACAAGACGTTTACAAACTCCAAACCATTTTTCAGTAGTTTGCCAGTCCCCTAAAGGTACTCTAAGAGTAAAAACATGAAATTAGCATTCTTGACCTTTGACCCTACACAAATCATCATTCTCTGAAAGAGTGGCTGTTCACAAAGCAGAATTCAGCCATTCAGGCCTGATAGACTCAACCTGGAGATGTGCACTTGGAGAGGCAGATTTAGAGCCTATATCTTTTTTTTTTTTAATATTAGCTCTGCTAGACAGAACAAGATGACAATCAGGCCATAAGACACCCTTTAGGATCTGTGTAGCCTTCTTTTTATTTTTTAAAAATTAACTAATTAATTTTTTGGCTGTGTTGGGTCTTTGTTGCTGCGCCTGGGCTTTCTCTAATTGCAGCAAGTGGGGGCTACTCTTCCTTGCGGTGCATGGCCTTCTCATTGCGGTGGCTTCTCTTGCTGCAGAGCAGGGACTCTAGGCACTTGGGCTTCCGTAGTTGTGGCACGCGGGCTCAGTAGTTGTGGCTCACGGGCTCTAGAGTGCAGGCTCAGTAGTTGTGGCGCACCGGCTTAGTTGGTCCGCGGCATGTGTAATCTTCCCGGACCAGGGCTCGAACCGGTGTCCCCTGAATTGGCAGGCAGATTCTTAACCATTGCGCCACCAGGGAAGTCCTAGAGCCTGTATCTTGAATTCCATCTAAGTTTTAAGTGTATTCAGCCCTTAGATGAACATTCATTTTAAAGAAAGCATTCAAGATTTTGGAGTGCTACTTTCAATAATAATAATTTGGGGAGTGGGTATTGATTTATAATTTACAAAGGATTTCATTTCTTGGACTCAAAGGAGCAAAGACTCAGCACACCCCAGGGACATATGCGCTCAATGAATGTTAAGATCTCAAATGAAAACTCAGTTGCCAGGGTCCCACTGGGGTGAAGGCAGGTCAGGTATTGTCACCCACCCGCAGTTTACAGATGAGGAAACTGAGACTTATAGACGTTCAGTGAGTTGTCTTCTGGCCTTATCTGTCAATCTTCAACTAAACAGGGCAAGCAGAAGCCATGAAAATGAACTGGCCCTGTGCTGTTCTGGGAAAGGCAAATCTGTTGCAGGGCAAGGGGTGCTTCGCTGCCATCCTTCATATTGCTTTGCACCCTGCCTCGTATCTAAGCTGCAGAGTTGTGGTTGTCCAGCAGGTTTGGGGTGTGAAACATCTTTTGCCCCCTTCAAATCTTTTTTCTTTTTAACATCTTTATTGGAGTATAATTGCTTTACAATGGTGTGTTAGTTTCTGCTTTATAACAAAGTGAATCAGTTATACATATACACATGTTCCCATTTCTCTTCCCTCCTGCTTCTCCCTCCCTGCCCCCTTCCAATCTTACCCTAGAGGTAAAGGAAAAGCTTTTCATTATTTTAGGGACTCAACAACCCAGACATTTCCCTGAGTTTCTTGGCTGTTTTTGTTAGATTTGAGAGTTTATTATTGTTAGGTTCTTTTGGTCTTTAAAAGTTTTTCAGGTTGTTTTTTTTTGAAGTTTTTTTCTCTTCTTTTTCATCTTTCTTAAGTGGGGGGCAGGGTCGAAAGCTGGTAACGTCCCAACTTCTCTTGCTCTCTTTTAAATGAACCTGTCACCTAGCCCCTTGATTGTTGACTTCCTCTGTTGCTGTCTCGGAGCCCACTTCAATGCATTTTCATGAGTGGGTACAGAGACCCTAAGGGTCCCCTCCCAGCCACCATCACCTCCCTTCTGGCCCTTGAGGAGATCAAGAGCTTCTTTTCCATGAGTTCCTGTGAAGAGTAGCAGGGCGGAGCCGATCACCAACTTGGGCCCACCGTGTTCCAGGGCCGAGCCCTTTGAAGGAGAAGTAGGAGGGTGGCCACAATCACTCCTACTCTGCCCCCTATACTAAATGGGCAAGGAGAGGGGACAGCCATGGGACAACTGTCTTGGGGCGTAGCTGGAGACAGAGTCAAAGACAAGAATCAGTGGGGAATCTGCTGAGGAAATTCTTGCCAACGTGGGTGGCAGAGAGGATGTTGGAGCGTGAGGCCTTATCATTTGTTGAGGGCCTGCTAGGTGTTACTTATTCATTTCTAGGTGCTTTCTTATGTTATCTCATGTAATCTTCCTAACAACCTCCTGAGATGAATGTTAATATCCCCTATTGTGTGTATGAAGAAACAGAGGCCGGCGGAGAAGTGCCGGCACCTGCCCAAGGCCACGCAGCTGCCTCTCCGGGTACTCCTGTGAGGCTGGCTTCAGTGCTCCTGTTTCCTGGGCTTTGCTGCAGCCTGCCAGCTGCGCCAACACTACCTGACAGGGAAGAATAAAGAGGCGATGGCAGGAGAGGCTTTTCCTTCCTGGGTTTCTGCAGTTTCCCGGCACAACCCTGAACCGGGGAAGGTCTGGAGTGGCTCTGCTCCTCTGATTGGTGCCTGTGGGCCTCTTCCTGTGTCGACTCCCCAGGTACCCCGGGAACACACAGTCTTTAGTGTGCCGGCTTCCCCCTTCCCCTCCCCCCTTTCTACAAGCTGGAGCTCTTATCCTAGAATTCAACCCTCCCCGGAAGCAGGAATCTATGTGCTAATGTGTTAATCCTCCTATTCAAAAGGTCGCTCCTTCCCTACTGTGGAGACCAGCAGCAGTCTATAACCCGCTGCATACTGTATTTCTGTCCTGGGGTGAGCCTTGTTCCAGCCTAATTATAGCACAAAGGGGAGTTTAGACGCACTCATGCAGTTGTTTAAATTTCCTGGGAGCAAATGGGGCTAGGGGATTTGGAAAGTAGCAATAGGGTCCCGACTTCCAAGTTATGGAGACCCCGTGATGGCCAGGGCTCTTAGAGAAACTAAGAGGGCATAGAGTGAGTCGTGAATGTGTACCCTAGCTGGAGGGCTTCCCCCTAAGAGGCAGGAACATGTGGGCAAATTACCCAACCTGGGGCCAGGACTGCCTCCTTAGAGGAATGTAGTCCTTCCTCCCGTGTGCCATGGGAGCCTTTAAAGAGGTGGCTTCCATTGTGGGAACCTTTCTTTCCTGTGTGGGAAAGAACTGGGCTCAGGTTTCAACCAGGCCATTCGGAGAAGGCCCGGAGGGAAGGGGACGGTGGGAACAGGCGACCAGGACCTTATTTCACAATGGTGGCAGGCATGGAGGAGAGGCAATGGTGGCCTCGCTATCTGGCTGGGGCTTCCCAAAGGACAGAGGCCAGATGTAGTAATGGGCACTTGCTCCTACTTTGCTGAGCAAATGAAACAGAGGAGAAGATCTGGGAGAGGAGAAGTGCATCACATTTGGTCCCTCTCCTGCCTCGGTCCCTCTCAGCAGCTGTGGTATGACAGTACCAGGAGGAGGAAGAAGCCCTGGTCACTGGACTTGGGAAGCTGCTGAAAAGACTGAGAGTCAAGAGTCCGGGATCCAATCTCCTTCAGTCTCTGGCCCTGTGTCTCTCTTCATCTACATTCTAAGCAGCTTGGACTAGCTCGTTGCTAGGGATCTTTCCAGCTCCAGTATTCCAGAATTTACCTCTGGAGGAGAGTTTCTAGAAGTTAAAAGGCAGGACAGAACATGAGTCTGGAACACAGAGGAGACCTTGCCACCTGGGGAGTCAAAACTGGGATACCGGGGCTTCCCTGGTGGCGCAGCGGTTGAGAGTCCGCCTGCTGACGCAGGGGACGCAGGTTCGTGCCCCGGTCCGGGAAGATCCCACATGCCGCGGGGTGGCTGGGCCTATGAGCCATGGCCGCTGGGCCTGCGTGTCCGGAGCCTGTGCTCCGCAACGGGAGAGGCCACGACAGTGAGAGGCCCGCGTACCGCAAAACAAACAAACAAACAAACAAAAAACTGGGATGCCATGATGGTTGCTGCTTCCACAGTGAACAGCCTCGGCCCCTCTGCTCACCCCTCCGGAAGCACTCATGTGAGGCTATGGATAACCAGCCATGGCTGACCCCGGGGTCCCTGGGGTCCACTGAAGAGCCCATGGCTATTGCTGCCCTGCAAAGGCCTTCTGACTGCCAGATGGCCCAAGGTCCTAATGAGCAAGCTGGGCAAAGTGGGAAAAATATGTACCAAAATGTATCAGTAGTTGTAACAACCCTAAGGTCAGGAATAATGAATTTTTTTCCCTTTTCAGGAAAGTGTTTATAGTAATTTTTCTAAAAATTGCTTTGTTGCAGGAATTCCCTGGTGGTCCTGTGGTTAGGACTCAGCGCTTTCACTGCTGGGGCCCGGGTTCAATCCCTGGTCAGGGAACTAAGATCCCATAAGCTGTGTGGCGTGGCCAAAAATAATAATAAGAATAACTGCTTTGTTAAAAGAAAGTTTGCCAGAGACAAACTGATCTTGATCTATAGGTGGCAAGGTGATTGGGACCTTCATTGGGCCTAGATTTACTTTGGAATTGTACTGTCCAATACGCTAACGCTAAGCGCTAGATAACCATAGCTATTTAAAAAGAAATTCATTGGAATTAAGAAAATTAGTTTTTATTAAAAAAATTTTTATTGGCGCATAGTTGATTTACAATGTTGTGTTAGTTTCTGCTGTACAGCAAAGTGAATCAGTTATACATATAAAGAAAAATTTTAAATTCAGTTCAGTTTCACTAGCTACAATTCAAGTCCCTAGCAGCCACTTGTGCCAGTGACTATCACATTGGACAATGCAAATATAGAATATATCCATCATCTCAGAATGTTCTACTGGATGCTGCTGCTTTGGAACACCTATGAAAAGAGATTTGCAAGTCAAAATCATATCAAATGTGTGTTAATCATACACTAGCCCTACTAAAGAGACCAAATGTCTTTAGAGCACCCACTTGGAATCCTTTGCTCATGGTAACCTGATTGTTTCACTTTATTTCCTTCTATTCATTCAAAGAGGTGAACCCAATCTCTTTGGGCAACACTTTCTTACTGTTATTACATGATGGAAAGTAATAAAACCCTATTTCCTGAAAGCATGATCTTACCACTTTTAAGGTATTAACTGACCTTGACTCATGGAAAGACCCAGTTTCCCCCATCATTCTATAAGACAACCAGTCCATCTGAGAGGCTGCTGTTTGGCAGGATGGGTGAGGTCTCCTGGTAGATCTTGAAATATCTGATCGGATTTTTTTTAAGTTAGTGATTGCCCCTGCATCTTACTCACAGAAAACCAGGCCTTAGGGAGTTTCCTGGTGGTCTAGTGGTTAGGATTCCGGGATTTCACTGCCACGGCCTGGGTTCAGGAAAAAAGAAAACCAAACTTTATAGTGGGGAGTGGCGTTGTGTGGCAGAGTGTAAATAGAGTGGAGGGCTGGGAAGTGGGGTGAAGCAGGCAACAGTGACGTTTGACTATTATCCTAATGCTCCAGGAAGTAAAACTCCTTATAAGGAGATTGGGAGGCCCCAGAAATGCTAGACTTTCCCTCTGACTCCTCCCCCAACTAAGAGAGAACACCCTTACTGCACTCTTGCTGTGGTCTCACTCACTAAAACTCCTCAGGGCAGTTTAGACATCATTAAATGGGCCAAGCTACTCTGACCAGGCTCTGTGCTAGGCACCATGGACTCAGAAATGAGCAAGATCCGGTCCCCGCCCTCAAAAAAGTCACACTTTTGCAGGGGACACAGACATCTAAGCAATGTGTTTCAACGCAGTGTTGCATGTGCTACATACAGACATACAGGGTGCTGTGTGAGTGCAGGAAAGGGAATGCTGCACTCTGAATGCAGAAATAGGGGAAGATTCCTGGAGATGATGCGAGAACTAAACGAAGGATGAGAAGAAGTTCACTCGCCAAGAACAGGGGAGAGTTGGGTGTTCAAGGGAGAAGCATTGAGGCATCTAAGAGTCTGGCCTTGGCTGGCAGGGGAGCAGAGACTAACAGCATTTGGCTCCAGCCCAGGGCAGAGGTGGGGAGGAGATGGGGACACCTGGGTGTTGGAGTTGGCATGGTAGGCCATAGAAGACCCTATGAGGAGTTTGGACTTGATGACAATGGGAACACACTGGAAGGCATATTGGTGAGAATGGACTAGAGGGGGGTAGGTCTGCATGGAAAAAAACAGTAGCGTGTCAGAGACCCTGCTTCTACTCCCAAGATATTTATTGAAATCACTCGCTCAAGGTCACTCAGCTTCCAACCAAGTTCTATCTGTACAGTACATTCCATCATCTCTGAAAATGTACCACAGGCAACAGCCTAGGAATGGGCCATAGGCTAATTTCCATTCATTCAGCTGGTTTATATGAATGACCCAAGGTGCAAGGCACAGTGCTAAGCACTCTGGGAATATAGAGAAGAATAAGGAATGGCCACTGCCCTCAACTCTTCTGCTATTTGAATAATGTAGAATTCTATCAGAGGGTTTGGCTGTAATTTAAACAGTAGCAAACGTAACACTACTCTAAGACATGTAAACATGTTTACAGTGATAACGACTTCTAATAATCACTTTGGTAATATCAAAGCTTTTACCAGGAAATGATAGGGGTTTAGGCAGAAAGTTATTCTACCAAGACTAAAATGTTGTATTTAGCTCTTCTGATCGGCCCAGAGAAGTGAGAATGTTACCAGAAGTCCAAGTTAACCAGTTCCTTACATGGCTTTGGGCATATGCCTTCTCTGCACACCAGTTTGTTCTTCTGGAAAATGAGGACAGATCTAACAGTGCTTCTGTATCTGACAAGACAATGCTAGAAAATGTACTATGAGGTCCCATGAACTATTTCAATATACACATATATATGCAAGACATTTCTTTTTATGTTTTTTTGTCTTAAAAAAATTTTTTTCCCCTTACTGTATGTCTCAGGAGGATTTGATTCTCTTTCCCCCTACGATTTCCAGAATGTTTCAAAACTCTTCTATTGAAAATATGCGAATCATGACTTGTGGGTAGCAAGTTAGGATTTGTGGGGACAGTTAGCGGGGAGGGCAAACTCTGAGATCTGCCAGCAGTTGTTTTCCCCTGTGATTCGAACGAAGGAAAAGATCATGTTATTTATACAGCATAAGGTTCCAGATTTTCAGGAATGAAATCTGAGCCCAGCATGTCAACATATTGGTCTGGTCTGTCTTGGAATCTACAGTAGATGGATTTCTTTGTGCTGGGAAACATTAGGAAGGTCAATATTCTTTTCTGATTTTTTTTTTTTTTTTTTTTTTTTTTTTTGCCGTACGCAGGCCTCTCACTGCTGTGGCCCCTCCCGCCGCGGAGCACAGCCTCCGGACGCGCAGGGTCTGTGTACGGCCCAGCCGCTCCGCGGCATGTGGGATCCTCCCGGACCGGGGCACGAACCCGTGTCCCCCGCATCGGCAGGCGGACTCCCAACCACTGCGCCACCAGGGAAGCCCTGATTTTTTTTCTTTTAAGAAAAGAGTTCACTCTCACACTCTAAAGCCGTGGTATTAGATATCATCCAGATAATACACTCAATGGTCCTGCTGACTTCGGTTTCAAACATAAAGCCCCAGGGTGAACAGCTTTTCTGTATTCAGTTACATGTTCCTTACTTCACAGATGTTTTGCCACAAATACTCGCAGCCCAGGAGGAAATACAGAAGCGAACGATCAAATGAAATAAAAATAATAGTGATGTTAATAACAATAAGCCCCAAATTGCAAAGAACCCAGAGAGACATCAACCTGGGCTTCCCACTCAAGCAGGAGTTGCCCCAGAAAGGGGAACTTGATAGAAGCAGCAGGGTTGTTAGGGGAAACACTGACTGAAACCGACAGCCCTGGCCAGGCAAGGACAGTAACAATTTGCATGAGTTATTTTACGACAGGAGGTCCTGGTAAGGAACAGGGAACTAACAAGCCGCCACCAACCAGAAGAATACCGGAAAGGTCAAAAGGAGAGAGGAGACGCCAGTCCACATGTCCTACCAACCTCCCAGAATCCTCCTTGCTGGAATCCATCTTGGCTGAGCGGCTGCACGCGCCACCAGAAAGGACCCTGAGCCAGAATGATTGGCCAGAGACAACCCGGAAACGAATACCATCACCATAACACCCGAGACTGCGATCCACACGGCAGAGCAGTTCTCCTGGGTTCCCTCACCCTGCTGCTCTCCCCCGGACGCCCCTTCCCAATCAAGGCTCCTGCTTTGTCAGCACGTGAGTCTCCTCGGACAATTCATTTCCGAGTGTTAGACAAGAGCCCACTCCTGGGCCCTGGAAGGGGTCCCCTTCCTGTGACAGATTGGGCAGAAGCCTCCGGGCAAAGGTGGGCGACAGCCCTGCGGGGAAGTGGAAAGAGCGCTGGGCTGAGGATCACAGGACTGGGCTTCAAGTCCTGTCCTCTTTCTGAAGAGCTCTGCAACAAGGTATAATCACTTCCCCTCCCAGACTTTGAGGTTTCTCATCTTCAAAAGAAAGGGGTTGACCTAGACCTAGAGGAAAGGGCACGGCTCTGGAGTCAGACAGCTGGAGGTCTGCCTCCTGGCTTGGCCACTGGCCGGTGTGTAACCTTGGACAGATATTCTCTGAGCCTCAGTTTCCTCCCCTGGAAAGTCAAGGACCATAATACCTTCCTGACTGAGCTATCCTGAGGATTAAAGGGATGCTGTTTTTAAAGTGTCTGGCACATAGTAGCCAGCACTCAGGAAACTTGAGTTCCTTTCCGGCTTCCTCTTTAAGTCCCTTCCAACCCTAAAACACTCTGGCTCCAATCCTGTTCCTTTGTCTCCGAAATCCAGTCCATGCCTTGGAGAAAGCCCTAATTCCCAATCACTGCGGGAGCACACACACCTGAATTGCTTCTTTCAGTTTTCCAAATGGCCACTAAAACTCTCTTCCTGGGAAGTATTTGCCCCAATTCACCGTCTCTTAAGAGCCTGGAGTCAGAGTTTTTTCTTCCCAGATTCCCCTTAGAATTCCCTTCCCCCAGGCATGGGGAGGGGGGCGGGGAAGGGACAGGCCCAGAGCAGAGCTCCTCTCGGCCTCCCATTCCGGATCCTCCAGGTGTTTCACTGCAAGCCCAAGATTTAGCAAGTGTTTCCCATGGAGGAAGGGCACAGACCTGGCTCATCATCCAGGCTTTAGCTTTGGGATTAGTGGATCCCAAAATAGGGTCCCTTGGGGGGGTTGGTTTCTTGGTGGTTTCACCAACATGGCAAGGGTAGAGGGCTGTTTGTGGTGGTCCTTCTTTGGGAAGGGAACTTCTTGTTCTGAACTCCTTAATTCTAGGGAGGCTTCAGATATATATATTTATAAAAGTAACATATAATTTATATATATTTATAACAGTAATATAACCACATGACAGAACCTTTGAAAAGTAGAGAAAAAGAAAATCCCTCCCTGTTCATAATTACAACTCCTCAGCACAGACGCTGGTAGTACTTTGCTGTTTTTTAAAAACATTTTAAAGTCTTTCCCTATTTATTTCTATACACACACACACACTTTGTTGTACCTTGCATTTCACACTAAAAACTTTTCTAGGCAGATACTTCATAGTTATTATTTCAATAACTGTGCACTACACCTAGGGGATTCAGTGTCACTTATTTTAGTTTTCTTGTTGTTAGCCCTTTAGGTGGTTTCCAATGTTTATTGTAACTAACACTACAATGAATATATATTAGTATAATGCCTTTTCACCCGAATTTCTTACTATTTCCTTAAAGTCATCTTCTAGAAATTGAAATATGGCGTTAATGAGTATGAACATGTTTATGGTTCCATAAATCTTGCCCAAATGCTTTCCAAACGGTTGAACCAATATACACTGACCACGTGACAGTGTTTTTTCATCACACCCTTCCCAGCACAGGCTATCAGCTTTTTAAAAAAAAATGTTGATTGTTTTTTTCAGGGTAACTATGCTTTGATTGTCAGTGAAAGGAACACTTTCCTCCCCACACCTTGAGTTTGATTACTAGTTTTTTTCTGGTTTTATTTTTTAAGCAAGGCTTTTGAAGTGAGTGGGATTTGAATGAAGAAAGACGGCTTAGTGAATAAAAAACTGGGAGGTTGTCCCAGTAATGATGTTTAAGGAGAAATGGCAAAGTGGAAGAAGTGAATGAAAGTTCTTTCTCCATGGTGAGGAAGGGACAGGGAGAGTCAGGCTAAACGGTGGAGCCAGCAGGTGTGAGAAAGATGTACCGTGTTTATTAGCAGCTGTCTGGACCAATAGGAGGCAAAAGAGGCTGGACTCCAGACATGAAATCAGCATCAAGGATTTGGGAAGAGATGAAAGAGAAGTGAATTTCGGATTAAAGAAATGACAGAGTCTCTCAAGTACAGCGGGGAGGGAATCCCCCACTCTGACTCTCATTGATTGAACGCATTCCCGGAGCCCAGGGAACTTTCTGGAGGCTATCTCAATGACTCCTCACACTAAACCAAGGAGAGAAGTAACACCATCAGCCTCATTTTACAGATGTGGAAACTGAAGATCTGAGGGGTTCAGTGCAGCGGCCAAGGTCTCACATATATTACAAGTGACAGAAATAAGGACTTGAAACCATGCCTTTCTACTTCAAACTTAATACCTTCAGGATCATGAATAAGATTCGGACAAAGGAGGGAAGAGAAACAGCATTTATCCAGATCATGAAAGCCTGGGGGTCAGGCCCACATCCTCAAATTCTTTGGGGAGTAGGGGCTCAGGGTCCTCAAAATCCAGGCCTGTATCTGGATAGATTGGCCCTGATGGCCATTTACCAAGGCCTAACACGAATTCTGATTTCTAAATCCTCAGCTATTTGAAGGCCAGGTACCTTAGAGCTAGCCACTGCCTCATTCGGGATGCCAGCTCCTCTTGGGACCAGAGTAGCGAATGTGAGATTGCAAGCATTCCTGTTTGCCTAACAGGCTGTCCACTCTCCTAGATTAATGAAAGAATGTCTCCTGCTCAATTTCAACTACCTCCCCTCTCTCTCAATTAAAGTGGAAACTGTGCCTGGCTTAGAGGGTCTGTGGTAGACAAAGCCAGAGTGAAATTTTCCAAGGCACTCGTCCCCTAGCCCCTTATTTCAACCCTCATGATTTCACTAAAAAATGGGTTGGAAACATAGATTAGGTTTGAATGTTCACCAATACAAATGTGTTCTTATTTCACGACTTTCTAGTCTGCACAGAGTCTTCGAAAGTATGGTTGTGAAAACGGTCACGAAGAACCTAGGGGCAGGACAGGAATAAAGACACAGACGTAGAGAATGGACTTGAGGACACAGGGAGGGGGAAGGGTAAGCTGTGACAAAGCGAGAGAGTGGCATGGACATATATCCACTACCAAACGTAAAATAGATAGCTAGTGGGAAGCAGCCGCATAGCACAGGGAGATCAGCTCGGTGCTTTGTGACCACCTAGAGGGGTGGGATAGGGAGGATGGGAGGGAGGGAGATGCAAGAGGGAAGAGATATGGGAACATATGTATATGTATAGCTGACTCACTTTGTTATAAAGCAGAAACTAACACACCATTGTGAAGCAATTATAGCCCGATAAAGATGCTAAATAAATAAATATGTTAGCATTGAGAACCAGGTACTACTTAATGAAACGAACAAAAAGAGAAAGTATGGTTGTGCAACACACATCATTTGGTGATCTGAGTGACTGAGGCGAGCCATGGAACCAGGGAAATGTCTTAGTTGGGCTGGTTCCAAGGCCTGGGTTTCCAGAACCCACACACCCAGCACTCAGCAAGGAAGGAAATCCAGGGGTCCATTGTCTTCAGAGACCAACAAACTTTTGTGTAAAACAACAGAAATAACATAATTATTATGACCTTCCTATTCATTCTATCTCTATCTTTGTATCTGAAAGGAAATACTCCAAAATGTTAGCATCAACGTGTTATGTTGTTGCTGGATGGTGGTATTAGAGCAAAAATTGTCAGATTTTTTTTTTGAGCAACAAAAGCCAAGTTTTTTATTTGTTTGTTTCTCGCAGTTGAAGTACTCCCCCTTGACGACATCCTTGGCCTGAGACTCTGCTATAGTCCTTAACTACCACACAACTGCAAGCAACAGTTGAGTTGCCTCTTGTCAATCTCACAGAGGTGTATGCAATCCCCTAGTTACCAGTCCTCACCAGCCTTAATTAGGCTGCTTTGGTGTTCAGCACAAAGGACCTCCAACTCATCATACACGGGCTCATCCCAGCTGGATGCAAGTTCACAAAGATAGGCTTTGGCAGCTTCTCGAATTCCACTTGCTAGGTCATCCCGGACTGGATGGTCTTCAGCACCCCTTGTAAAGCCCGCTGCTGCTCCAACATCAATGCCTTCCTGGGCCATGGCCCTGGGTTCCCAGTGGAGCTGAATCTTGAACTCGCCCTGAGCCTCCGCCTCCGGGTGAGTGGGGGGTGGTAGGAAAAGAGCTAGACTTTTCTTTAAGACCTTCCTGTGTTTCCCCCAAATTTCCATAACAAGGGTGATTTGCTTTGATATTTGGCAAAACAGCAGCAAGGAAACAGCAAGTCATTTATTGAGAATGTATTTTATTCAGAACCATCAGGGTGATCAATCAGCTATCATATTTTTATTTAGCATTTAAAACCTGCTGGCCTGGAGCTAGGCACTGGGAGTAGGGAGATTCAAAGGGGAAGGCGTGACTGTTTCCTCGAGGGCCGGTTATTTACCGGGTACACTTCTGATGTTTACTCATTTCATCCTCCAACAATCCTGGGAGGTAGGTTTTCGCTAGTACTAGTACTACAGATGAGGAAACGGAGTCACTGAAAGTTTCCAAAAGAGCTTGTGCCATGGCTAAGACCACACTGTAAGTTTGGAAATTCTGAGCCTACAAGGCATGTCTGCCTACTTTAGAGCTTGTGCTCATTAAATATATACCATTTTCCTCCTATAATAGATAAACTGATACATATACAGTATGATTCCTGACGTTTTAAACTTTGTAGTCCAGTTGAGAAGATAAAACAAACACACATAAATACAAGTACAGTCAGTCCCCGGTTTATGGACACTCATCACAGTCAGAAGACCCTCATGTATCTCAGCTGGAAACTCTCCACCTCTGGAGTTTTGGAAGGCTGGGCTGGGCTGTAGGGAATTTGGCTTTTATCCACACCAGCCTTGCTGCTGAAGTTTTTCTGCTCGAAGAGTGGCTGAAATCCACCATTGCTGTCTCCAATGTCAAATTGCAAATCCAGGTTTCACTCCATTCCGCCTTGAACAATTAAGGCAGTGCTTTTCAAACTTTAATGCGCATACGAATCACCTGGGGATCTTATTAAAATGCAGATTTTGAATGCGTAGGTGTGGGGGCTGAGAGTCTGCATTTCTAATAAGCACCCAGGTGATGTTGATCAAGCTAGTTTCAGGATTGGGTAGAAGGCACGAAGAAGTTAAAAGAGCTAACCCAGACACAAACCTGTTTTGTCCTTCCAGCCCCAAGCAAAGTGCTGAGCTGCCCTCTACCTCCCTGTGGGCCCGAGGAAGAGCCCCCAGACCTGAACTGCAGCCGGAGGGATTGCTCATCTCTGAGCCTCACCCCGCTGAAAGGCAAGTGATTGATTGTCCAGGCTTGGGCGGGGCTGAAAAGGCAGCCCTGTCCCAGGAAAGACGCCCGGGCTCACTGGGGCCTCAGTGTGGGCCAGGCCCGCCCTTCCTCCAGTCCCTCTGCCCCCTGCAGCCACTACCACTAGCCACAAACAAGGGCAAGGAGGCCCACTCCTCCCTGGTGGGTCTGGCAAGCACTTCCTGCCTGTCAGGCTGGTTCATCTCTGTGCCAGGTGCCCAGCTGGGCTGGTGGCCTCTCTCTGGACACCTGTAGCCACCTGTCTGGGTGGTCTGGTCCCGGACCAGGGCCCTGGGGAACAGGCAGCCTTCCTGGGACGGAATGGATGGATACGAGCCCAGGAGGCAGCTACGCGGGATGGTGTGGCCAGGACAGCGGGGCGCCGTCTATATTGTTCCTCCTTATGCGTAATGGGTCATACTTATAATATTTGGAACGCATGTGGGGCCTGCTTTCCAGAAGCGCAAAGCCCAATAGAGTATTGAGCACACTTTTTGCTAGTCTGGCTACTATCCGTAAAGTTGTTTCCATGGGAAATGCTTTCCAATTCCCACGGTGCCTGATCGCGTGTGGGAACTGGCTGCACAGATAGGAACCGAAGCCCACTGAGAGTGAGAAGAACTGTTCTGAGAGTGTGTGTTGTAGCAGTTTGGAGGACGGAGGACCTTGGGCTGGGTGTTGACAGAAAAGTTCCTGGAGCAGGGGAGCTTGAGCTGTGCCTTTGAAGAGGAAGAGGATTCTTATAGGTGGGGCAACGGGGTGCAAAGCACTGAGGCAGGAATGGGCTCACGGCACATGCTGCGAAAATCCGTCTCGGGCATTTTGGTTGGAGTCAAGGGATGTCAGGCCAGATGGGATTGGAAGAAGTATTGTCTGCAAAGCTTTCATATTAGAGGAGAAGGAGGGAAGGGGTGGTGGGAGAAGAAGAAAAACAATTTATAATTACTACTCTGGGCCAGGCACTTTACCTGTGTTATCTCTATTCCTCATAGGACCCCAGAAAGATAGGAGGTATCCTCATTGCTTAGATGAGGAAATAGCTTCGTAGAAGTTGTGAGGTTCTTTTCTTTTAAATTTTATTGGAGTACAGTTGGTTTACAATGTTGTGTTAGTTTCAGGTGTGCAGCATAGAGATTCACTTATACATATATTAATTCCTTTTCTGTGGTACATATATATATAATGGAATATTACTGAGCCATAAAAAGAACAAAATAATGCCATTTGCAGCAACATGGATGGACCTAGAGATTATCATACTAAGCAAAATAAGTCAGAGAAAGACATATTTTATCACTCATATGGAATCTAATTTTAAAAAATGATATAAATGAATTTATTTACAAAACAGACTCACAGATTTTGAAAACAAACTTTATGATTACCAAAAGGGAAATGGGTGGGGAGAGATAAATTAGGAGCTTGGGATTATCACACACACTATATATACAAGTGGCTTCACATGGCTTTCTCCCCATGTGTCCCAAATCTCCCTCTGCCTTTCTCTTGTAAGGCCACCTGTCGTTGAATTTAGGATGAATTCATCTCAAGATCCTTAGTCTAATTACATCTGCAAAGACCCTTTTTCCAAATAAGGTCACAGCCACAGTTTCTGGATATTAAGACATGACATATATTTGGGGGGGCCACCATTCAACCCACTAATGTGGAATTCTGCCATGGGAATCTGAAGAGTTCTGGCATGGCCACTTCCTAACTTCAGGTTAAAAAAAAAATTACCCCACAAAGACTCCAGACTATTAACAATAATCCCAGTGCAAGGAGGTAAGTCAACGACCATCTGGGGTGGATATTTTAAGTGTGGTGTCATGCTGGGGGGCCAGGAGATGCTGCTGCCCACTCAGGGGAACTTCCTGCCCTGTCCCTAAGGGAAGTGAGAATGGGGGAGAATGTCCAGAGAGCCTTTTTTATTTTCTTTAAAGATTGTTTCTTTATTTTTACAACATATTTGTGGTTTGTTTCACATAAACCTTTCCCACAGCAGCAGCCAAATATAGAAGTTTTCATTTTTTACATCTTCAATTTTTTTGTTTCTAAAAACATTTAAACATTTCACAGTATAAGAAATTTGGAAGTACAAAGATAAATGACTCCCAATCTTTCTGCCCTAATACAACTGATTTTTTTTTCATATTCTCTTTTGTTATTGTCTACATATGTCTTAGCCCTTTTGTGAAGTATTTCCTTACTTCTCCAGCAGGCTTTAACTTCCTTCCCCCTCCCAAAAGCATTTTGTGAGTTACAACACCTTTCGGTTTGTTTGTGTAATTTCCACTTAGACCAAACCTCCTTGAAAGCAGGGGATCATGTCTTTTCACCTCTGTGTTTCCTGTACATAGCAGTACACCTGGTAAATAGTAAGTGTTCAATAAGTTTTCTTGAAGGAATTAATACACGTATGTGCATAGTCATCATGATAAGTAATTTTATGATTTGCTTTTCTTACTGATCATCACAGTACACATTTGTACATGTTATTATTTCTTTTTCACATAATATACTTTAATAGTTTCCTAATATTCTTTCTGTTCCATTAATGGACAGTCATTTGCTAATCATTCCCCTCTTAATGGGAATGGTTGCTTTCAGCCTCACACTGTTCACAATTACACTGAATTGAATACCTTCATACACAGGGCTTCCTGTTAGTTTTTGCAGTGAATGAAATTTCCAAGAGTGAGATCAACATTTTTTCAGTTCTTGGTAACATGTTGCTTCTCAAGAAGGTTAAACCAATTTGCATTAACATTGTATAGAGGTAACATTTTAACCACAATTCCCTCAGTATTGTGGTTTTTTGTTTCAGTATTTTTTTTTCAGTATTGTTTTAAAATCATTTTTGTAATTGTTTTAAAATATTATCTCATAGTTTTAATTTTGTCCATTCCATTTCAATAAAATTTGACGAACACATTTGAGTTCTATATGTAATTCACACTTTAAAATCTAGCTATATCTAGAAGTTTACAGGTGTCCAGGGGTGCATGTGTATCCCCTATGGACAAGTGCAAAAGCAATATTTAATATTTAGGAAAAAATGGCCCTGAAGAGAGAAGGCACCATCCCAGTACAGATAAGACATCACGAGTCAAGACCTCCCTGTGGCACGTAGGAAGTGATCCATTCTGGACCAGCTCTGAGATACCACCCTCACTCGTTAAAGCCTCCACACATTTACAGTGAGGAAGAAGGGAGACCAACCATGTCTTTAATAGTAGGAAACTGCTTATGGCCTTACTGAGATTGTGTGAGCTCTGTATTTTCAATAAATTCTTCTGACACCTTCTTTAAGCCCTTTAAACCACTGTTAGTATTTTGTATCTAGCTCTCTGACTAAATGAACACGTTCTGACTAGTGAGTGCTATTTAGGTGCTATTGCGGATGTTCATTCTTTCCTGAATATCTGAGTTTCCCTCTGACATTATTTCCCCTCTAAAGAACTTATTTCTTATAGTGCAGGTCTACTGCCAGTGAGTTCTCTTAGTTTTCTTTTCTCTGAAGATGTCTTTGTTTCATCTTCACTCTTGAAGGGTCCGTTCACTGGTTGTAGAATTCTGGGTTGACAATGTTTCTTTTAGCACTTTAAAGATGTTGTGCCACTGTCTCCTGGCTTTCATGGTTTCTGATAAGAAGACGGTGTCCATCTGAATAATCATTCCCCCGTGTGTAATATTTTGTTTCTCTCTGGCTACATACAAGATTTACTTTTTATCCTTGGCTTTCATCCAACTGATCATGCTGTATTAGGCATGGGTTTCTTCATATTTCTTCATATTCCTTCATATTTCTCTTATTTGGGGCTCACCAAATTTTGGAAGTTTCTGGCTATAATTAAAAATTGGTTTTTTCTCTCCTGGGACAGTTACCTATATGTTAGATCTTTTGATAATGTCCCACAGATCCCTGAGGCTCTGCTAATTTTATTTCTTGATCTTTGTTCTCTCTCTCTCTTTTTTTTTTTTGTCCGTGCCACACAGCATGCAGGGTCCTTGTTCCCCAGCCAGGGATTGAACCCGTGCCCCCTGCAGTGGAAGTGTGGAGCCCTAACCACTGGACTGCCGGGGAATTTCCATTGATTTCCTTCTTTTTCTCGCTCATTACAAGCATATTTTTCTTTACCTCATTGACTATAGTTATAATAACTACTTTAAAATGCTTGTCTGATAATTTCAACATCTGGGTCATCTCTGTGTTGAACTCAACTGACTGTCTTTTCTCTTGACAATGGGTGGGTTGTCAAGAGAAATGTCAAAAAACATTTTCCTGTTTTTTTTTTTGGTTTGTTTTCTCTTTTTGTATGTAGGGTAATTTCAGATTGTATACCAGGCATTGTAATTGTTGAGGCTGGATTCTAGTATATTCCTCCAAAAAGTGTTGATTTTTTGTTTTAGTAAGCAATTAACTTGGTTAGCCTCAGACTGCAAACTCTGTCTCACCTATCGAGGACATCAGCTCAGTTATCAGTTCAAATGTTTTAACCCTAGCTGTAATAAGACTTGAGTCTGACCCAGGTATGCATGGTTCAAGGGCCCAGGGATCAGCCACAGAGACCTTGGCTGAGTTTATGCACGGACTAAGGGGCTTTCCTGTTCTGCTTCTCTCATTTCCAGGATTCCCCTGGCGTTTTCAGGTGTCGATAGTTACCCTGGGCTCTGACATCTGATTCTTCAGGCCAGAAAGAGGGCAGGTTTTCTATTGGAGTTTTAGCTGTCTTGTGCCATGCTGCAACAGTAGTCTGTGCTCAGGGTCAAGCTGTAAAAATGGAAACTCACCCCATGCCCCAGGCCTTTCTTCACAGTTTCAGCTTCCATCCAAAATATGCTACTTTTTTTTTCACTCTCCAGAATCTCTAGGTTTTTGTTTTTTTTCTCTTTCTTTTTTTTTTTTTTTTTTTTGGCATTTTCCTCAGTTTATAGTTGCTGTTTTAGGGAGGTTGTTCTGTTAATGACTTATTTCCACCATACTGGAAATGGAAACTCTTTTCAATTTTTAAATAAAAAAGGACATTGGAGGATTTACCTCTAGTAAAAAAAAAAAATAATAATAATATATACATTTTAAAATGACATGACATAGAAAAACACAAGAAAATAAACCTACCCATAATCTCATTTCTAAAATATAATTACTGTTAACATTTTGGTATATTTCCTTCCAGTTTTTTTATGTGTGTATATATATTCAAATGTGCTTATATAAGCATAGAAATATGTACATTTCTTATAACTGAAACAGGAACATACTGTAGATATATTATATATAACCTGCTTCTCCCTGCAACCCAATTTAGTAATATATAATAAACACTGAAAAAGAGGTATTCTGGGTTTAAGAATAAAGAGTTGGCGAGCTTACTGATGAAGACAGATTGAAAAATGAGAACTTTGATCTAAAAGGGCATGATGCTAAGAGGTACCTTTGAGGGTGAGGTCCACAGAAGGATCTCAAGACTCTGTCCTTGCTGGCATAATAGAGAAGAGGGAACAGTGTCTTTTCTCCGTCCTAAATACCTGGGGAGGAGCTGAGGATTTGGGATTGGGCCGTGGTTTCTTCTGCTGACTTCTGGCTATTAGAGACTCTGATGGGAGGAAGTCCCAGTCCTGGAGTTTGCGTTGGATTAGGCAGGCCACACAGATAGATCTGCAGGACACTGGGAGTCACTGCAGCTCCTGGGTGGCCCCTCCAGCTGCAGGTCCTGACCAGTACTAACTGCGCATGGAGGAGTGGGGCTCTGAGTTAGTGGAGCAGAGCTAACATTTGCTGCATTGATTTGAGTTTTCAGGTGTTATCAACTATAGCTGGGGCGAACTTCCTTCAGAGTCAAATTATCTGTTGAGAATCTACTCCTTGTTCTTTACAATCATTCCCCCTTTGTATAGGTTTGACCTGAGGTATTCACTACCCTTCACTACTTATCCATCTTTCCCACTGTGTTTAATCTTTCATTAGAGCTCCACTCAACTTGTTAGCCACCGACTTGAAACTCACTGTGCTCTAATCTGAGCTCATTTCCCTCCGGAGCTCACGCATCTTCTTGCCTTGCCTAGTTTTGTTCAGGACACCACCCCTAGGTAACCCAGTTGTAAAGAATCTTTGCTGAGTCCTCCCTTTCTCCCAGGCCTCCGTCTTCCAAGCAGTTGCTGCATCTTAATGACTTTCATTCCATGAAGCGGAGCCACCAAAGGCTTCTGAGTAGACGGTAGGGTGTGATGAGCTGGCTTTAGCATAGAGAATGAACTGTGTGTCGGGGGAAAGAGACAGATGCGAGGCAGAGAGGTCAGTTTGGAGAACAGCAATAGACCTCGCAAGGGATGACAACACAAATTGCGAAATGGAGGACAGGATTTCAAGAGGCAACTCATAAATGGAATATGCAAACATTTTCAAACACAGAAGAAATCTTAGAAGTCGAGAAGATGGTTAATGTTGTTCAAGATATACTTTTTTAAAGTAAACTTTTAAAGGAAGTATAGTATACACATGAAAAGTGCACTAATCATAAGTGTCAGCTTAATGAACTTTTACAATATGAACACACCTCTGTAGCTATTACCCAGATCAAGAAACGGGGTATTACCAGCACCCTAGAAGCCCCCTTAAAGTCCCCTCCCAGTCATTTAGTCCCCTCCAAGGTTAGTCATTAACCTGACAACTAATGCCATAGATTAATTTTATCTGTCTTTTAACTTCATATGAATGGAATTCTATAGGGTATATTATCTTGTCTGACTTCTTTCACACAACATTATTTTTGTGAGATTTATCCATGCATTTTTTAAATAGAAATAGTTCTTTGCTTCTCAATGCTGTGTAGTATTCTATTGCTTATAGATATTTATGTTGTTTCTACTTGGAAACTATTACAAATAGTGCTATATGAACGTTCTTGTATATGTCTTTTTGGTACCTGTCCCTATACATTTACGTTGGGAATATATTTAGGGTGAATTTTGCTTGTTTCATAGGACATATATCTATCTATATTTATGATACTGCCAAGTACTTATCCAATGTGTTTGTACCAATTTACACTCTGCCTAGCAATGTAAGAAGATTCCAGTTGTTCCAACACTTGGTATTATCTGCCTTTTTTTTGAAAAAAAAATTTTTTTTAATTGAAATATCTAATTATCTTTATGCTTTAAAATATTTATTATTGAAGTATAGTTGATTTACAATGTGTTAGTTTCAGGTGTACAGCACAGTGATTCAGTTATATATAGATATATAAATATGTATTCTTAAAATTTTTATCATAGTATAGTTGATTTACAGTGTTGTGTCCATTTCAGGTGTACAGCAACATGAATCAGGTATACATAATAGCCACTCTTTTTTATTTTTTTATTATTATTTTTCAGCCATACCGTGTGGCCTGTGGGATCTCAGTTCCCCGACCAGGGACTGAACCCAGGCCACGGCAGTGAAAGCCTAGAATCCTAACCATTAGGCCACCAGGGAACTCCCTATCCACTCTTTTTTAGATTCTTTTACCATTTGGTCATTACAGAGTATTGAGTAGAGTTCCCTGTGCTATATAGTAGGTCCTTATTAGGTATCTATTTTATATGTAGTAGTGTGTATATGTCGATCCCAATCTCCCAATTTATCCCTCTCCCCCCCATATATTCTTTTTCAGATTCTTTTCCTTTACAGGTTATTACAAAATATTGAGTACAGCTCCCTGTGCTATACAGTAGGTCCTTGTTGGTTATCTTATCTGCCTTTTTTTTTTCCATAATGTTTTCTTTAATTAATTTTTATTGGAGTATAGTTGCTTTACAGTGTTGTGTTACCCTCCACCACACAACAAAATGAATCGGCCATGCACATACAGATATCCCCTCCCTTTTGGACTTCCCTCCCATTTAGGTTACCACAGTGCACTAGGTGAGTTCCCTTCTGCCTTTTAAAATTTTAGCCTTTCTGGTAGTTATGGCGACTGTGTCTTTCGCTGTCCTTCCGTTAGAGATGACCAAACAGCGTCACATGCATTCATTTACTCTGAATTAAAGGTGAGTCAAGTTAAAGTGGGAGCCTGCCCTCAAGCAGCTCTAAATCCAGTGGGAGACTCACTGACATGTAAACAGATAATTACAACACATAATATGTGCTATTGTAAGTATTAGAGTAGAGGGAAGATAATGTGCTTTTTCAGTCTACAGGAAGGAGTAGTTGGCTCTGTTCACAGTTTGGGGCACAGACTGGAGGGGCCTAGAGGAAGGAAGGAGACCCAGTAGGTGACTATTAAAATAGAACACCTGGGAGGTGAATAAAAAACAAAGCCACTGGAATTGTTAAGCCGGTAGAATTGACATGACATGACTAAATGACTACTAAGATATGGAGAGAGGGAATGGAATTAGCAGACAGTGTTATGATATTAAGGAAGTAGGATGGACAAGGAGGCATCCCATGTAATGTGGAAAATCAGAAAAGTTACCAGGTTTTGGATCCAGGTGTCTGAGTGGATGCTGTTAGCAATTAAGAGAAGGAAACCAGGTAAAGAAAGAGCTTGAGAGTGGGAGGTGGGAAAGATGTCTTCACTTTGGACATGCTGAGTTTGAAAGGCCTGTGAGCTGTCTAGGTGGAGCTCTCATCAGTAGGCATTTGGAAACAGGGGCCTGGAGCTCATAAGAAAATGAGGGGAGAGAGCAGAGGATATTATTTGAGGGATATTTGGTGTTTTGGAAGTATCTGAACAGTGGGAGTGCATGAGATCAATAGGGAGATTGTGAGCAAGCTTAGGACAGAACCCTGTGGAATCCCACATTTAAAGGGAAAATGGAAGAAGATGACCTCCTCCAAATTGAGGTTTATGCATACCTATAGGTTAGGGGCAGGAAGCAAGCAGAGAGGGAAAGGTTGAAGACGTAGGAAGTAGCCATGTTGAGCCAGGTAGCAAGGACACAGAAGTGGGGAGGGATTGACATCAAGATACTGGAGATAAGGAGGGACACCCCTTGCTGATACTGGGGGGGAATGAAGAAAGGGTAGGTTTGGAAACACCTACGTATAGATAAGTTTGAAGACAGGGGAAGGAATACAAAGTTCATAGTTGATGGCATGTATCTCGGTGAGGACATCTGCAAGACATCCTGCTAAGAGCGAGGACGGCAGAGCTGGGGCTGGGGGAAGAGTGGTAAGGCATGGATTAGTCATTGTGGTGAATGGGAGGTGCAGATGACTCCCAGCAACAATAAGATTGCAGAGTAGCCTTGAAAGCTTTACAAGGTTGGCTACCGAGTAAGTCAAGGTTCCCTAATGCAGGGAGAGCCTTGGTAAGACAAGCAACTCGCCTGGGGCCGACGCCCTAGGAATCCACTTCCTGCTGAGCTTCAGGGCCTTGCCATTTTGCTGAAGGCGTGTCAGGGAAAGTGGCTTTAGGTGGAGAGTAAGGTGGACTGGGGGAATTCTCAATGTGTTATTGAGTGATGGGAAGAGGAAATGAGGCCATGTCAGGTGTGATGTCCTTCGGCTAGGTTTCTCATCTGTCCCCGTTCTGGTCACTTCTTTCTTTTACCTGTGGCTGGATTCCCTTACCTTGCTTTAGGTCTTGGGACCTAGCTGCATCCCTGTGTGCCCAGGCTGGTGGCAACAGTGATGTAGTAGAACTCCCAATTTTCTTAGTTGACACCTGGGGAATTTTTTGGCAATCAAGTCAGAATGAATTCAGTCAGCCTTTGCCTCCACCTTCTATTTGCTTTTTGTGTTGGCTGGAATTCTCACCCAGCCATCAGTACGTCCTGTTCTTGGATTTTAAACCGGCTAGTGCAAAAGTGAAGGCAACTTACAGATCCTAGGTTATACTTGAGAAACACAGGCCTAGAAGCATCATCTTTCCAACTAGATGGGGGGAAGAAAAGGGAGCTCTTGATCCAATGGGACTGCCAAGGAAGATCCCATTACAGCGTTAGCAAGGTGTTGGATGTTAACCAAAAACTGTCCATCAGCTTGCAACTCCAGCACAGGCTCAGATGGGACTAAATTTCATCCAGGGAGAGCTATCTGGATGGCTCTTACTCAGGATGCAGGTGTGTTGGGTGATTTAAGTAGTAAACATTTGTGAAACATGCACTCTTTCAACGAAAGGTGGTTTGAGAAGAGTCTACTATTGTTAACATCGTCTTCTTCTTGAGACACTCCACAAGGCAAAGTGCCTCTTTTCACACTGGTTTCAGGACAGAAAGGTGTTGGACTGGACCAAGTTAATCTATTTCTTCAAAATGCCCAAGGAGCCACCGCGACTTGGAAAGTGAGTGACAAAAGGGACCCTCTGAAGATTCAAAGACCTCTCAGCACCAATTACGCCAAGAAATGCTAAGCAAATTAGCACTTTGGCTAATTAAAAAATAAATACTCGAAGTAGTCAGTGAAAATGGCCCATCACCTTGATAAATAGTCAATCTGTTTGAGTAGCATTTCCAGTGTTAATTGAGGTCTGCGTGACTCAGTGCCCTGGTGGCCAAAAGTCGGTTCTGAAAAAAAAAAGAGGAGGTACTCAGAGGCCGGGCCACAGGGCCCATGGCTTCTCACATCTGCACGCAGCCCCCAGGCCAGCCCTTTGGAACGCCAGATGTTTACGGTCCACTTCCTGACCTCTCTTCCAAATGGCAGTTCTTGGAGTCCCACAGAAGGGCTTTGCAGGCTGTTTGTTATTTGTGTGGAGTGCCGTGGATTTGATTTTTGCCTGAAATGACTTCCTGACACACTTGTTTCCCAAAATGACTATATTTCACTAGGAAATGGTTTGAAAACAAGGGCCGAGATGTGGACATGGTCTCCAGTGTTCTCCACAGGCCCGAGACCCCAGCAGTGGCCTGGGCAGGGGGGGAGAGAGATTTCTGTGAACCAAGGAAGATCTTAAGTTTAAGACAGGGTATTTTTTAAAAATAAATTTTATTTATTTATTATTTGTGGCTGTATTGGGTCTTCGTTGCTGTGCACAGGCTTTCTCTAGTTGCGGCGAGCGGGGGCTACTCTTCGTTGTGGTGCGTGGGCTTCTCGTTTTCGAGCACGGGCTCTAGAGTGCGTGGGCTTCAGTAGATGCAGCGCGTGGGCTCAGTAGTTGTGCTACGCAGGCTCAGTAGTTGTGGCACGTGAGCTCTAAAGTGCAGTCTCAGTGGTCGTGGCGCACGGGCTTAGTTGCTCCGTGGCATGTGGGATCTTCCTGGACCAGGGCTCGAATCCATGTCCCCTGCATTGGCAGGCGGATTCTTAACCACTGCGCCACCAGGGAAGCCCAAGACGGTATTTTTTAAGAGTCCCTAGGGAGCTGTAAGCCTGGGAGAGCTCTGCCTTCCCCAGTGTGGAAACCATGCCAAGGGTAACGAGAGGAGTAAACGAAAATGTTGAGCCTGGCAGCACGAAAGATTGAGTAAACCCATAATTCAGTCATTTGCGAAGTGGCTGGAGAAATCACCTTCTTGTTGGCAGAGCAGTCCCGTGTAGGCGATGACATGTCAGTGATAAAGTGCCTGTCACTCCCACTTGCGTCAGGCCTTTGGTACTGGAGGCAGCAAACAAGAAGGGACTGCTTAACTTAAGGGGATGAACAGACCAAATCATTGATTGAAAAGCCCGGTCCAGTGTTTTCAGCTCTCTGAGCATCCCTTCCCATAAGCCTGCCTCTTTGGGGGAAAACCCATTAGCATGGCACTTAACAGACTCAAGTCAAAACAGGCCAGAAACTACTGGCCCCTTATTCTGTACCCAATACGGTGCCAGGCACCAGGGGAAAAAGTAGTACATTTGTGGGGAGAAGAGAGACACACAACACGGAAAGTGTCAGGCATAGGCTCGAGCAGTGGATTTTACGGTGGGAGAGGGCTCACATCTCTGTGGAGTCATCGGTGAAGGTTTGGGAAGGCGATGAAGAGGGTAGAAGGTGGTCCGGGCGGAGGGCTACAGTATGAGCAAAGATGCTGAGGCAGGAGTTAGCACGGCCAGTGCGGGGTTGATGAGCATGAAGTGGGGGAGGGTAACGGTTGGAGAAAAGTTGGAGATAGAGTTGGGCTCAGGGAGGGTTCAATGCCATGATGAGGACTTTGGAATGTGATCCCCTCGCAGTACAGAGGCCCCTAGGGAGACGGGGGCTTTCTAAGGAGAGAAGCGTTTGTGGCAGATGCCTGTGGCTCTGTGTGCATGAGCTGGAGTTGTGGGGAGGGGGCGTGGCTGCAGTGCAGCCATGCAGTGGTTAACGCTTAGCCTAGGCTGGGGGCTGGGAAGAGGGAGAGACGGCACAGCTGTGGCACAGGCCGGGGCTCTGGAGCCACACACCTGGGTTCCAATCCCCCCATTCACCACTTAACAAGCTGTGTAGCCTTGACCAAGAAGCCTCACCTCTCTCTGAGCCTCAGTTCCCTTCTCTGTAAACTGGGACGAACCCTCTTGCTTGCCTCATGGGGAAGTGGCATAGATGAAAGGAAATGTCTTTCTAGCACAAGGGCCGTTAAGCAGTGGCTTCTCATGCTTGTACTCATCGCAAGAGGCTTTTTGAGAAAGAACCAGCAGGATTTGGTACCAGGTAGGATGAGACTTGGGGGAGATGGGGGCCGGGGGGACAGTGGCCCAGATGCCTGAGCCTGGGGACTAAGCTGGTCCTGAGTGAGGGCAACAGGAACTGCCTTCTAGTCATCTGTTTCATATGTATATTCATCTTCGCCTGCAGGCGGGCTCTGAGAGGGCCTTGTTTAGAGAAACATTGTAGCAAAGCAGGAGAAGGTATATTTTAAAGTGACAGGTCTAAAAATACTGCCGTCTCCTTGTCCTTTCACAGCTGCAGATTCCCAGTCGTGATCCTCACTGGGAGAAATAATAAAATGCATATGTTTATAATAAAAATCATATTTCCCTCTTCCTGTGATGTCTCCCAGTTGTAGGTTCCCATCCGTTTGCTGTTTTACCTATCATTTAACAAATGTATTTTAAGAAAAGTAATGTTTTCCACTGACATGTCCTATAAACGTCACATCCTCAGCTTTGGTTCTCATTGACGAACAGAGGTGCATGTTTTGAATATTTCCAAAAATGCTTTTCACTCCATTCCCAGGCAAGGATTTTTCAATCTCTGGTTAGAGACCAACTATACAGAGAATGCACTATATACAGTGATGTGGATCCCTGGGGCTGGATTGTCAGAGGACAAGATGAGAGTTTGGGTTCTGGGAAAATTAGCTACCACTGGCAGCTGAAATCCAGGCCTCCGTTCCTTCTGTGGGTCGTCCCTGAGGTGTCCTTAGTGTGAGGCATTCTGGGAAGTCAGAACTGGGGCCTTACAATGAGTGGAGTGAGTCGGTTGCTGGGAAGTTTCTCCTGAAGAACTGTGGAAGGCAAGGCCAAGACGGGGGACAGTGGGCCAGCTCAGCGTGCAACGTGCAAAGGGCAAGAAACACCCCTTCCCTTGGTCTGAGGGAGGAGGCTCGATCTGAGGGCAGGTAGATGGTAGCTGGCTTTGTCTGGAAGGATCTATCCATGTGTTGTCCTATGGATTGAAGGAAGTGTGTATAATGCACATGGTAGGCCGTTGAGCAAGCAGGAGATGGGAGCTGTTGTCAACACCTCTGCCGACTGTGTTGCAAGTCCAGGCAGGACTTAGGTTAGGGACTGGGAAGAGGGAGGCCATGTGGAAAAGTTGGGGTACACGAGGCAGAAGACTGACAGAAGGGAACTGAGGGAGCCAAGCCAGGGACAACCAACAGGATGGGGGAGAAAAGTGTAGAAAGAGTTGCGATTAGGCAGGCAGGCAGGGAGCAAGTTCTCCTGGTATACTCGGTCATTTCACTGCTTCATTCTTTCATTTATCTAACAGATATTTATTGAGCATCTACTATGTCGTAAGCCCTGATCTAGGTGCTGGTGATTCAGCAGCAAACAGAATAAGAGAGGGACCCTTCTCCAACAGAATTTACAGGCTCACAGTAATAGATGACAAAGGAGATCTGGGGCTGGGGCTGGCCCCGGAGGGTTGGAGACCAGAGCTGGTCTACCCAAACTGCCGAACCCGCCGCAGGGGAGCCCAGAAGTCCTTCAGCTCACTCCTTCCCAGTGCTGATTTGCCCTCAATAGCGGGGCCAATCCCACCCCAAAGTCCTTGACACGGCTGGCTCTGCACGAAGGCACAGGAGACGCTTGACACTGAGGACTTTCTGGGGGAAAAACTCAGTTTCCCTGCTCCCATTTCGTGTTTACTGTGGCCAGAAATGCCTTCCGCAGAGTAGGAAGCCTAACTTTTCCCATCTCAAAGTCCAAATACACTAGGGGAAGTAAAAGCTAAACTAAATGATGAATGATAATCACTAGGGGGGAAAAATCAAGCAGAAGAAAGAGAAGGGGAGTGTTGGAGGGGAAGGGCCCTAAATTTACAGAGGGGAGTCAGGGAGTAATTTCAATGAGGTACCATTTTAGTGGAGAACTGAAGGAGGAGAGGGGGCTAGCTATGTAGATCTGGGCTGGGGGAGAGAATTCCAGAAAGAGGGAACAATCTGAGTGAAGCCTCCAAAGTAAAACTGTACCTGGCATTTTCGAGGAACAGTCAGCAAGTTGTCATGGCTGGAGTGGAATGTGTGTCGGCGGCGGGGAGCAGTATATGATGGCACGATGGGAGGCCAGATCACATGGGGCCTCGTGGGCCATGGTTACGACTTTGGTTTTGACTCAGAATGAGATGGAGAGCCGTGGCAGGGTGCTGAGCAGGAGTGACATGGTCTGACCTGGAATTGAAATGTATCAGTCTGGCTGCTGTGTTTTAGTTTTCCTTTTTTTAAAAAAATTATAGTTTATTTATTTACTGGCTGCGTCAGTCTTAGTTGTGGTGTGCGGGGTCTTAGAGGCAGTCCGCAGGCTTCTCTCTAGTTGTGGCGCGTGGGCTTAGTTGCCCATGGCATGTGGGATCTTAGTTCCCCGACCAGGGATGGAACTGGCATCCCCTGCGTTGCAAGATGGATTCTTAACCACTGGACCATCAGGGGAGTCCCTAAAGTATAGTTGATTTACAATATTGTTTTAGTTTCAGGTGTACAGTAAAGTGATTCAGTTATATACATATATATATATACTTTTTCAGATTATTTTCCATTATAGGTTATTACAAGATATTGAGTATAGTTCCCTGTGCTATACAGTAAATCCTTGTTGTTTATCTATTTTATACGTAGTTGTATGTATCTGTTAGTCCCATACCCCTAATTTACCCATCCCCCCTTCCTCTTTGGTAACCATAAATTTGTTTTCTATGTCTGTGAGTCTATTTGTTTTGTAAATAAGTTCATTTGTATCACTTTTTTTTTTTTTTTTTTTTTTTTTTTTATGCGTTACGCGGGCCTCTCACTGCTGTGGCCCCTCCCGTTGCGGAGGACAGGCTCCGGACGCGCAGGCCCAGCGGCCATGGCTCACGGTCCCAGCCGCTCCGCGGCATGTGGGATCCTCCCAGACCGGGGCACGAACCCGTGTCCCCTGCACCGGCAGGCAGACTCTCAACCACTGCGCCACCAGGGAAGCCCTGTATCACTTTTTTAGATTCCACGTATAAGTGATATCATTTGGTATGTCTTTCTCTGACTTCACTAAGTATGATCATCTCTAGGTCCATCCAGGTTGTTGCAGATGGCAATTTTTCAATCTTTTCTATGGCTGAGTAATATTCCATTGAATGTATATATCTATATATCTATATCTACATCTATCTATCTATCTACCTATCTATCATGTATCTATCCACCACATCATCTTAAGCCAGTCGTCTGTTGATGGACACTTGGTTTGCTTCCATGTCTTGACTATTGTAAATAGTGCTGCAATGAACATAGGGGTGCAGGTATCTTTTTGAATTAGAGTTTTCGTCTTTTCTGGATATATGCCCAGGAGTGGGATTGCTAGATCATGTAGTAGCTCTATTTTTAGTTTTTTAAGGAGCCTCCATACAGTTCTCCATAGTGGCTGTATCAATTTACATTCCCACCAACAGTGTACGATGGTTCCCTTTTCCCCACACCGTCTCCAGCATTTATTCTTTTTAGACTTTTTGATGATTGGCTGCTGTGTTTAGACGAGAGTGTGGGAGAAATAGGTAGAAGCATGGAAGGGGCTATTGACATATTTCTGGCTAGAGGTGATGGCGGCTCAGGCCAGGAAGATAGAGGTGGAGGAGATGAGAAGTGGTCAGATTCCGGATAGAGTTTGAAGGTGGAGCCAATAGCATTTGCTGATGGATTGGATTTGGGGTTTAAGGGAAAAGGAGGAATCAAAAATGATGCCCAGGGCTTCCCTGGTGGCGCAGTGGTTGAGAGTCCGCCTGCCGATGCAGGGGACACGGGTTCGTGCCCCGGTCCGGGAAGATCCCATGTGCCGTGGAGCGGCTGGGCCCGTGAGCCGTCGCGTCCGGAGCCTGTGGTCCGCAACGGGAGAGGCCACAACAGTGAGAGGCCCGCGTACCACCAAAAAAAAAAAAAAAAAAAAATGATGCCCAGGTCTTTGGTCTATGCAAATGGAGGAATAGAGCTGCATTAAAAGAGATCGAGAAGGTCGTGGGTGGGTTTGGGGAAGGAGGTAGACAAAGTTTAAGAGCTGAGGTCTTGGCGCGTTAAATTTGAGGAACTTCTCCGACATCTAAGTGAAAAAGTAGAGTAGACAGTTGGATATATGCACTTGAAATTTATGGGAGAGGCCTGAGTTGACCTTTGATTGGCCAAGGGTAGCGGCCCAGACAGCTTGGGCCTCTCCTTTACGCTGTTCTCAGGGCTGGAGTTGGACCCAGGTACAGGATCCATCTTTAGTGGATGAAGCTGAGATTCCCCCTCCCTTTGCTGTCCCCTTGGCCTGTCTTAGTCTGTATATCTTCCTCAGCTCCTAGGCTCCCTGTGCTACTTTGGCCACTCAGAGTTCCCCACCTCTAGGCCCCTCTCACTGTCCTTTTCCTTTAGGAAGCCCTGGGGGAGAAGGAACAGGCTAGACTCCAAAGCTGGGTGGAGGGTGGTTGGTTGCAGTCAGCGTGGAGTTCCCTCAGGGTCACTGGCTATTGGCATCAATTTCAAAAACAGCTTGTAGGGATAAAGTGCTAGGAATACTGCAATTAGTATGCTCTTTGAACCGATACGTACAATTAACATCTTTGAGGTCGCATTTCTCATGTTTGCAGAAGGGATTTTTTCCCCTGTGATTGCTGTAGCAACAAGTAGAAGTCAAGTGCAATAGTGTGTAAATACTGGAGTCTTTCTTGGACATTTGCCTGAGTCTTCCTTTCTGATTCTCCATTTTCTATCTTGGTGCCGTCAGGTCCCTGGAGGGTACTACCTATTCTCATCTCTTCCTGATGCAGAGGGTCACTTGGGTTTTCCACACCCAGAAACCTCCAGATGACTTACCTCTATAATTGCTCAGTGCCCAATTTGGTACGTGTGTGTTAGAGAATGAGCTGCCTTTTCCCAGGTGTGTGGCAATATCACAGATGCCCTTGCCCTGTGGCCAAGCAGCCAATCACAGACAAAATCAAGTTTGGGTGCCCTGGCACACATGGAGATGCTCTAGTTATTAACGAGAATGAATCCCCTTCTTTCCTTGATAACTAACACTATTCCTTAACCCTGCTCTTATGGACTGCACATTGTGTATATGGATACACTTGCAGGAAGCATGGAATTATTTATTTTCTCATCAAGTTCTTCTGACATAACTGCATAGAAACCTTATGGAGTTTTGGAGGTCTGTTTATGAGTCACAGAAATTAACTTTCTTTTCATGAGAGTTCTTTATAAAAAGAAAAAATAGAGCCAAATGCCTGTTCTTTGAACTTAAGTTGCCTTTCTGTGACTCGCTGAAACCTGAATCTGGATGTCTGCTAGTCTTAGCCTTGCTTTAGCTTTGAATTTCAATTATTCAGCTTCTGCACCCAAGTGAAGGCCCGAAGCAAATGTCCCAAACTGGATCGCACCCATTTCTGAACTCAATCATTTTTTCCCTTGTTCCCATTGCCTAGGTAGCCCCCAAAGGGAATATGGGGAATCCACTGAACACTATAAAAAAGTGGCCATCCAGGGTTTAATAAAAACCTCTGGAGACCCTAGGTACGGAGGAGATTACGATGTTTCCTGATATTATATGTAAATCAACCAAAAACAATATTAAACTGAAATAAGTGTCAGGAAGCCCAACAAAGTTCTGTTTTTCCCATAATGATTATATAATTCCATTTCTGAAATACGAAATCCCAAATGCTTTCAACTACGTTTTTGGCGTGCCTAGCTTCATAGGAGTCCCAAGCATGGGTTGAATTTGTCTATTGGATAAACCATTGCTGTTGCCAGAGAATATTTTGTGACCATGTTTAGCTCCAAAAGTAACTGGGGGTAAAATATGTTCTTGGGATGTTCATCATCACTTTATAATTTTAGGCCTCCTGGAACAACCTTTAAGAGAACTATTTTCTGTTTAAAAGGACTGAGCTTACAGCTTGGTCTCATTGCCATGAAGAGTAAGAAGATACCTTCTATCAGAGCTAGGACCATAGGCAACTGATCATTAAATGGGTTGGGAGAGATCAGACTTTCAGTTGAATTGGAGCTAGGTTTCTGGAGCAGGTGGGTGGACTAGAGAGTAAAGATGCCCAGGGCATTATGTACACATAAGGCAGTGGGGCAAAGCCCAGAGCGCCCGGGTCAGGGTCCACACAAGTCTGGTGCTGAGGGTAAGCAGTGAGACAGAGCAGGGGGGCATATGGGAACCCTTCCCGAAACTGAAAAGGAGAACGAAATGGAAAGTAGTTCCACGGGGACCACAAGGTAAGACGAGAGAAGGTCAGGAACCCAGGCAACCATTCAGCTCAGCAAACACAAGACTCAAATTGGGAGACCTAGGATTTCCCTGGCAGTCCAGTGGTTAGGACTCCGCGCTTTCACTGCCAAGGGCCTGGATTCAATCCCTGGTTGGCGAAATAAGATCCTGCAAGCCGTGTGGCATGGCCAAGAAGAAGATGACCTAGAGAATGTAGACCAAATAGCAGTTTTGTGCAAAAGTGCTTTACATTCACTGGTACCGCAAGAACCAGTTCCAGGATGTGGACAGCCCCAAAGAGGTGGGTGTGAGTAGCTAAGTGGTGGAGTCTGACCGATAGTGAAGCTGAGCGGTCTGGGAGAAGAGTGGACACAGACTCTGATTCACTTAGTCTCTTGAGCCCAATGGAAAGGTGCATGTTTCATCTGAGATAGAGATGAAAATGAATACAGGAACTCTTGTTTGTCCAGCTCACTGTAGACCATGGGATAATGCAGGACCTGAGTGGTAACTGGGTGCCAACCTTGTTCACAAAACACCCGCTGGCAACAGTGCTGTCTCATCCAGTACATAGACCCAATGCAGGGTTCGGGCATATGGCTGAGTCCCACCCAGTCTCAGATCTGGATCTCTAACCCCCATGGTCCTGAGTGGTTCGGATTCCTCTTCGGTGGTCATGGAATTTGGTGTCCTCTGAAGCTCTGCTGACTCGCTGTATTTCCTGCCAATGCTTTCTTGTGCAGCTCCTGAGATCAGGTAGGACACCCCCCAGATGATTACTGGTAGCTCTCGGCCAGTTTTTACTCGTCTGACCTCACAAGTTGTGTTTGCGCTTAATGGTAGCTTTAACTTTTAAGTTTCTCAGTGCCCCTCTGTCAAAAGGACTGAGGGCAAGGTCCCCAGAGACTGGAATGGGTGAACTTGAGAGACCCCATTGCTGTATTTGGTGTACTTAAAGTATCTCCTCCAGACTGATGGTTAGCGGGGTTGCCAGACAAACCATGAGGCTTCTGTTCTCTCCTTCTGCAGATGGAATTCTTGTTTTCCTGATGAATACGCCTCATAATTAGGGTCACTTTCCTCTCCTTTTTTTGTTCAGAAATTCTTAATCCAATTAACCCAGGGACATGCTTCTTAGCCCCCCAAATCCTCTTTACTATTATATTCACTACATATGGGTTAAAGATAATACTTCTTTTTACTATTTTTTATTGTGATAAAAAAACAGACTGTTGCCACTTTAGCCATTTTAAGTGTACAATTCAGTAGCATTAAATTCACAATGTTGTACAACTATCACCGCTATCATTTCCAAAATATTTCATCACCCCAAACAGAAACTCTGTACCCATTAAGCAATAATCTCCATCCCCTGCTCCTTCCAGTCCCTAGTAACCTCTAATCTGTCTCTATGAATTTATCTATTCTAGATATTTCATATAAGTGGAATCATATAAGTTTTTGTGACTGGCTTATATAATTTATCATAATGTTTTCAAAGTTCATCCAAAGTTGCAGCAGATATTAGAACTTCATTTCTTTTTAAGGCTGAACAGTGTTCCATTGTATGGATTTTGTTCATTTATTCACCTATTGATGGACACTTGGGTTGTTTCTACCTTTGGGCTATTGTGAATAATGCTGCTATGAATGTGGGTGTACAAATACCTGTTTGAGTCCCTGTTTTCAATTCTCTGGGGGTATATACCTGGCAGTAGAATTGTTGGATCATATGGTAATACTATGTTTAACATTACAGGAGCCACCAAACTGTTTTCCACAGACGCTGCATAATTTTACATTCCCACCAGCAATGTGTGAGGGTTCCAATTTCTCTACATCTGTGCCAACACTTATTATTTTCCATTTTTAAAACTGTAGCCATCCTACTGGGTACGATGTGGTATCTTCTGTGGTTTTGAATTGCATTTCTCTGATGACGGTTTTTAATAAATTTATTTATTTATTTACTTACTGGCTGCATTGGGTCTTCACCGCTGCGTGCGGGCCCCCTCCAGCTGCGGCGAGCAGGGGCCACTCCTCGCCATGGTGTGCGGACTTCCCACTGCGGTGGCCTCTCCCGTTGTAGAGCACTGGTTCAAGGCGTGTGGGCTTTAGCAGTTGTGGCTCGTGGGCTCTAGAGTCAGTAGTTGTGGTGCACGGGCTTAGTTGCTCTGCCGCACGTGGGATCTTCCCGGACTAGGGCTCGAACCTGTGTCCCCTGCATTGGCAGGCGGATTCTTAACCACTGCACCACCAGGGAAGTCCCCTCCCTGATGACTATTGATGAGCATCTTTTCATGCACTCATAAGCCATTTGTATATCTTCTTTGGAAAAATATGTATTTCAGTCCCTTGCCCATTTTAATTGGGATGTTTGTCTTTTTGTTGAGTTATAGGAGTTTCTTATATTCTTCTGGATATCAAATTCTTACCAAATATATGATTTACAAATATTTTCTCCCATCTGTGGGTTATTTTTTCACTCTCTTGATAGTGTCTGTTGACGCAAAAAAATTTTAAATTTTGATGCAGTTAAATTTATCTATATTCTCTCTTGTTGCCTGTGATTTTGGTGACATTTTTAAGAATCCATTGCCAGATCCAAGGTTATGCAGATTTTCTCTATGTTTTCTTCTAAGAGTTTTGTAGTTTCGCTCTTAAATTGTCATATCTGGTCTGTTTAATTTTTTGTATATGATGTAAGGTAAGGGTCCAGCTTCATTCTTTTGCATGTAGATACCCAGTTTTCTCAGCACCATTTGTTGAGTACACTATTCTTTCTCCATTGAATGGTCTTGGCACCTTCATCAAAAACCCATTGACTATAGATGTGAAGGTTTATTTCTGGGCAAAGATGCTGCTGCTATAGGACAGTCAGTAGAGAGAGAGCTAAACTCAAAGTATAGTTTGGTAGTTTTTTTTCTATTAACAAGGACTTACTTCTTTGGATTGCTTATCCTTTCCTTTATTCACCTCTAAAGAGAAATGCTTTAGCTCATACTCTTAACCTAGTTAACTTTTGGATTAAAATTCTCTACCTGCTTCGTAGTTTCTTCCTTCAGCTTCATTTGGTTTGGAAGCCCTCTGAACCCTGCCTGTCTCTTTCTGCATTGTTGATTTTATTCTCTCTTATGAGATCCATTGGGACAACTACTCCTGACTAATCGGAGGACCTATTTTGCCCCCCACAATTTACCATCTCTCCCCCACTTCTTAGAATCATCAAATCTTAATGTACCAGAGTTGGAAAATACCTTAGTGGCACCTATCCAGAGTTTTTCAAACTGTTCCACAATGACATCGCGATGCCTCGGGGGCTACAATGGGAGGGGCATAGCAGGAAGGTAGTTGGGCTCCCACCCTGGTGCAACCAAAGCAGCCCAACTTTTATCCATTTTATATTGGGGCTCAGTGTATCGTCTTGCTTGGAGAAAGGATTGATTGCTAGTATCATTTAGGTACAAGCAAGAGAGACTGGATAACAAAAGGAATGGGGGATACAGTTTTTTAGAAGGAAATGGGAGTAGTTGAAGTAAAAGAATAGGAACAGGGCAGCTCTGGTGCCCTCAGTTGTGGGAACTCAGGAACAGTTTCATCAGGCTGCTTCCACTGGGATGAATCAGCTTCCACTGGTCTTCTCCCTTTGGTTACTTTACTTTGCTCGACATCTATAGTCTCTGGAGAGACTGGCTTAGCTTGGTTCATCTGTTTGCTCCTTAGCCAGAGGAAGGCAAGAAATCTTCGCTGACATTCCCAAGACAGAATGAAATGGGGGAGAAAGAGCTCTCCCAAAGAAAATCCAGATTTTCTTACCAGAGAAAGGGGTTCCTAGGAATGATGTTCACTACAATCAGGAAAAACTTTTTCAAAACTCACGATCTAGACTAGGACTCATTGAACTACAGCCTGAGGGTCAAATCCTATAAGTAGCCTGCTTTTGTAAGGCCTTTTAATTTTTAAAGGATTTTTAAAAAAACCCAAAGAATGGGATAAATTATATGTAAACTATATGTCTGAGAAGGGATTTGTATCCAGGATATATAAAGAATACTTACAGTTCAACAATAAAGACAAATAACCCAATTTAAAGTGGGCAGAGGATGTGAATAGACATTTCTCCAAAGAAGGTATGCAGGTGGCCAATAAGCACATGAAAAGGTGCTCTAGGGGCTTCCCTGGTGCTACAGTGGTTAAGAATCCACCTGTCAATGCAGGGGACATGGGTCACGGGTTCAGGCCCTGGTCTGGAAAGATCCCACATGCCGTGGAGCAACTAAGCCCGTATGCCACAACTACTGAGCCTGCACTCTAGAGCCCACAAGCCACAACTACTGAGCCCATGTGCCACAACTACTGAAGCCTGCGTGCCTAGAGCCCGTGCTCCGCAGCAAGACAAGCCACCGCAATGAGAAGCCCGTGCACCGCAACGAAGAGTAACCCCTTCTTGCCGCAGCTAGAGAAAGCCCGTGCATAGCAACGAAGACCCAACGCAGCCATAAATAAATAAAAAACAAACAAGTAAATAAAAGATGCTCTACATCATGGGTCATTAGAGAAATATACATCAAAACCACAGTGAGGGCTTCCCTGGTGGCGCAGTGGTTGAGAGTCCGCCTGCTGATGTAGGGGACACGGGTTCGTGCCCCGGTCCGGGAGGATCCCACATGCTACGGAGCGGCAAGGCCTGTGAGCCATGGCCGCTGAGCCTGCGCGTCCGGAGCCTGTGCTCTGCAACGGGAGAGGCCACAGCAGTGAGAGGCCCACGTACTGAAGAAAAAAAAAAAAAAAAACCCACAGTGAGATCCTACTTCACACTCACTAGGATGACTATAATCAAAAAGACAATAACAAGTGCTGGTGAGAACCATGGAGAAATTAGAACTCTCATACGTTGCTAGTGGGATGGGAAAATGGTGCCATCAATTGGTAAAACAGTTTGGAAGTTCCTCGAAAGATTAAACATGAGGTTACCATATGGCCTAGCAATTCCACTCCTAGGTATATACCCCAAAGAATTGAATACAGAGGTCCATACAAAACTTGTACAGGAATGTTCATAGCAGCATTATTCATAATAACACACAGGTGGGAACAACCCAACCGTCAATTGATGATAGAATTACAAAGCATGGAATATCCATACAATAGAGTATTATTTGGTCAAAAAAAGGAATGAAGTAGTGATACGTGCTCCTCGTGCATGAACCTGGAAACACTACGCTAAGTGAAAGAAGCCATTTGCAGAACACATATTTTATTCCATCTGTATGAAATGAACAGAATAGGCCAACATCAAGATTGAAAGTAGATTAGTGGTTGCCTAGAGCTGGGATGATGGGGAAAAGGGAATGACGGCTAATGGGTTCAGGTTTGTTTTATTTTGTGGTGATAAACATTTTTTAAAAATTGATTATAGGGATGGTTGTACAACACCGCACAGAAAAACCACGAAATGATATACTTTTAGTGAATGAGTTGTATGATATGCAAATTATATCTCAATAAAGCTGTTTAAAAACTGAAAAGAAAGAAGAGTATGCTAGGGACCATATGTAGTCTACAGTTCCTGTTACCTACTAGCTGGTCCTTCCCAGAAAGTGTTTGCTAACTCCAGCTTTGCTCTGGCGCTCTCAGCTTACCTCTAAGGATGCTGGGACCCACCCAACTCCCACTCTGCCTCATGAGTCAGCTGCTTACGCTTTAACCCACCCCTTGTTAACGCACAGCGGCACCCCAACGTGAGCAATCTGCTCCCTAGAGGATTTTGAGATGAAACCCCAAAGCCCTATTGCTCAAGCTTTCCCAGTCTGAAATAATAAGCTCTTGGTGAGACTCGAGGGAAGTGAGAAACATTCTCTTCCCATCAGATGTTTCCAGGGCCACCTGCTAGCCCCGTGTTCCTTGGGATTTCAGACCCAATTTCCTTTCTGCGCTAAAGCCTATACTTCTGACACCCTGCGACATTTACAAATTGCTTCAGGAGAAGAAATCCTTAGAAAGGGCGCTAAATTAAGACTTTGTATCCCTTATCATAAAACATTTAAAGTAAAATTTAAGCATGGATTTGGAACAGAGATTGAAGGGCATTTCATCTTGCTCCTTCAGGATTAAAGGTATGTATGAGCCTCTTGCCTTGAAAATAGCCCTGCGGTAATGCTTTGCTTTGCTCTCGGGAATGTCGGTGAGAGGACTTTGTGCCTGCCCCTCCATTTCCAGTCTTTTGGGGGTTGTGCTCCCTCAAATGAAACTGTGATCTCTTTCTGGGGGCGGGAGTATATACAATATGTAATAACGTGTTGGCGACGTTACTGTCTTAGCCAGGAGTGCATCCTTCCTTCGCGGCACCCTTTCTCCACAGAGAGCCAGGGGCCTCGGAAGCAGAGCCGTGCCTGGGGGGAGCAGTGTCTATGCAGTCTCTCCAGCTTTGCTTCTCGCAGACCTCCTGGCCTCTACTCTGGCTTGTGGCCATCCAGATCTGTCCTCATTCCCGAGCCCACTTCTTTGTTCCCCTCTTTATAGCAGCCCCTGTGTACCCGACCTCGTCTTGGACCCCAGGACTGGATTCTGGGTCTGTACCTGGGTCCCTGATTCCTGGCGGGGAGCTCCCGCGGCTGTCCTCACCTCTTACTCCTGCTGGCACTAGGTTTCCGGTAATGAAGCAAAATAGTGTGGCCCAAGCTCTCCAAAATAGGAAATTCGCTCTTGACGCTTTTTCTAACATTGGGGTTGATTCAATCTAGTGGGTCACTGACCATGCTAGTCCCTCCCCTTCTTTTCCCTCGTCTCTTTTCCCTGTGAATTTTCTGTGGGAAAGTCAGTCACCCCCTAGCTGGAGTAGTTTGGTAGGTTTGGTTTTTTGTTTTGTTGTTTTCGAGGCAAGGAGATCATTGACTCAAATCCATTCCGACACAGCAACGGAGGCCGAGAGAATGTAGGTCCAGGTAGGGCTGAGAAAAACTGTACTCCTGGGACACCGCCTGGCACTCATGTAACCTTGACGATCAGGGCAAACTGTTGGAAGCACCCCCGAACCGCGGTAGAAAGCCCCAGACTCGAAATGCTCATTTCACAACGTTCAGTCAAGTTTCCCAGCCTATTTCTGAGGCTGGGAAACACGGAGACAGTTGAGCTATTTGTTTGGAGATTCTTCAGTGAAGTTGATGAGCCACTCTCTTTCCAGGAGTGCTTGAAAATGCCAAGAAACTTCATGGCTCATTTCACTGCTCTTGATTCCCTCCCCGGTCACTGTTGGCCTTCATCCCAGGCCTCCTCTGGTAGCCAACTCCCTCATTCCAGCAATCATTTCTTTGCAGGAGTTTGCTTCTAACCTTTCAGCGTGTGTCCCAAATATTTAGTGATGGACTCAATCCAGTAGAATGATTTCTTTCCTTTAACTCATTGAAATGACTTAGGAAAAAATGAAAGCTGTAAGCTGAATAAACATTGCTGTTGTCTCAGCCCAGTCCCTGCTGGCTGGAGCCTCCCCCGATCGAGCAGTTCCTGGGGCCCCTTCCGTTCTGCCTCTCACCTTCCTAGCTGACCCAAGGGCATCTGGGACTGAAGGGTCCAGTCTCATGCGCGGGGCTTCTTTGTAACATGCCAGCCAACGCTGCTCCTGGAGCAGTCAAGCCTGGAGGGTTCTGTGTGCTTCTCTTTGTTTCCTTCAGGTTTATTATAGTGCATGACACCTGCCATTGATTATCTGACCCTGTAGCCTGGCTTAGCTGTCTGAGGAGGGAAGGAGTTGTCTTCCCTCTGGAGGGGAGCAGAGCTGAGGGCTGGCGCAGGGCAGAGCTACATCAGCCTCCCTGGCTCTGTTTACTACTTGCTATTTTGAGACTTACTTCGCGTGGAAGTGTCGCATGCCTCCAATGCCAGAAAGAAGTGTGAGATGAGAACCACGTGAGGGAAACATTTTGGATGTGTTGACACGTCCTTCCAAGACTCTCTTTGGTGGTGTTTGCCCAGGCAAACTGAGGAGAAATGGAGGTCTGTGGAGATTAGATTACCCGACTCCTTCAAGGCCGGGGGCGGGTGGGGGGGGGGGGAAGGAAAAAAGATGGGATAAAGAGAGAAAAAAACCCACTTGGTCCCATTTTTCTTCACAGTCCATGGGAACATGTGTATGTCACCTAAGTTGGGTCTCTGCTTTCATTCTCCTCAACAATCAACCTGCGTGTGTGGAAACAGCCCCAGTGAAGCCCTTTCTACTTAGTGGTTATTACGGTCGAGGCTCTGGGAAAGCTATGAGAAGAGGCCCTCTTTGCCTCTACGATCATATTATGGTTTCGAAGAGAGAGCCATTTTCTTCCCAGAGCCCTGACTGCTTGTAAAAGGGGAAACACACACCCAGGATTTGCAGACAAAGAATCTTCCAACACTGGAGGCAGGACAGGGAGCCACGGGCAAGAAGCAAATCACCTAGTGCCCACGCCCACCCCACGAAAATGAGAGCATATTAAGCACAGGAAGGAGCCATTTAGCCCAGTTTTCCCATCTTTGGAGGATTTACTTTAATCACATCTTTCAGCCCTCTCATCATCCCCAACACTTCTTGACCTCTCCTTGAACAGATCTAGATGTCTCTCTCCGGAGCCTGAGCCATTCTTACGCGGGCTCCATTGCCCTGCCTCTGATAAGCTATTCCATATGCCTGGGCCCTTTGTTCTCGCAGTGCTAGGTTTTACAACTTCCCAGTGACTTGGAGTTTTCTTATTTTGGCAATGGGCTCTTCGGGGATTTGCACCTCCCACCAACGTACAAATGATTTTCCCCATTGCATCATGTCCATTCCTAATTTTGCAAACATCGTATAAGGAGCTGCCAGAGGGATACAGGAAGGAACCTACACAGAGTCTCGATTCCCCAGGCAAACCTCTCAGACCTCTCTCTTGTACAAACTACTCAGAAAGAAGAAACAAAAAACACAACCAAACCAAACCAAGACTTTTGTCCTGATAAGTCAAAGAGACACAGAAATGTCCTGCCAGAGCTAAGAATGTTTAGGACCCACCTGTAGTCTGTTCACCCAGTAGATAGGCCAGGCCTGCCTTTCAGAACTAAAGATAGCGGGAAAGCACTGTGGTTCAGAAAATGAGCTGCGGAAGCTTCAAGGGGTCAAAGTTAGAAGGGAGTTTAGGTGGCTGCCCTCACTTCCTCCATCAGTACAGGGAGCTGCGGGGTTAGTCTCTCTAGCACTATTCGTTTGATGTTAGTGCCTTAAATAACTTCAGTCTTGCTTTTTGAAGCAACCAGTGCTAAAAATATAGAGACTGATAGTTGCATTCACATCTATGCCTGCCTAACATACCTCGGAAACAGTATGGAATAAAGCAGCAGTTTTACTGCTCTATATTAGAATCACCTGGGGAGCCTTTAAACCCACCTCCAGGAACTGCTTTAATTGGCCTGGGGTGGGGTCTGGGTGTCGGGAGGCTTGAGAGCTCCCCAGCTGATTCTAACGTGCAGCGGAGGTTAAGAGCCGCCGGCATAATAAAAGGATATGGCCTTTGGGATTAGTCAGAACTAGATTCAGATCTTGCCTCTTCCCCTTAATAACAGTGGAATCTCTTGAGCTTCAGTTTCCTTGTCTATAAACTCAGGATAACAATCCTACGTCGATCAGAGGGAATGAGCTAAAGTATAGAAAGCCCTTAACGATGCCTGGCGCATAATACTGACTGCATAAAAGCTACTCTCCCCAACACACATGCTATCTTTAAGCCATTAAGCTCCAGCAGTTTGTAGAAATGATCTCTGTTTAAGTGTGGTATAGTTCAAAATACGTTAGGTAGAAAAAAAACCCACTAAGGTTGTGGAAGAACAGTTCGCTCGAGGTTCAGTATTTAGACTTAGGTTTTCTGGCATAGAAGAATTTGATGGCATCTTCCTCCAGTGATCAGAACTTGAAAAGTGGGACCCACACAAAGTGCTATACAGAGTTTACAAATATCTGGTCGAGGGACTTCCCTGGTGGTGAAATGTTTAAGAATCCACCTGCCAATGGAGGGGACACGGGTTTGAGCCCTGGTCCGGGAAGATCCCACATGCTGCGGAGCAGCTAAGCCAGTATGCCACAACTACAGAAGCCTGCGCACCTAGAGCCTGTGCTCCACAACAAAGAAAAGCCACTGCAATGAGAGAAGCCCACGCACCGCAATGAAGAGTAGCCCCCGTGATGCAGCTAGAGAAACCCCGCGCGCAGCAACGAAGACCCAACACAACCAAAAATAAATAATTAACAAAAAAACAAATATATGGTCGTACAAATTCCAGATAAGGGGGACACGGTTTGATGAGATCATATGAAAAAGATCTTGGGGGTTTGAGCTAACTACAAATTGAAGAAGGGCAAACAGTGCCACATGACTGCTAAACGATGCAACATGATCTTGACCTCATAACGTCCAGAGGAAGGAGCAAAGTAACCCATTATGCCCCTGCCCTGGCCCAGTGCCCTTCAGAGGATGCACCCACTTTTGGGCATCACTGTCAGAGGGATTTTGGTGAATCCACAGGAGGGTTATGAAGATGGTGAGTGGAAGGGGTATCACATGGAGGATGGTTGAAGGAACCAGGGATTTGGAGAGGCTCCATTGACTGTCATCAAATCCTTATCAAGTGGGAGGATTTGGCTGCCTCATGTGGTACCGAGACTAAAACCACTGGGTGGTAATTCTGAGCACTTTCAGCTTATCATTGGGTGCTGGGTCCAGGGAGATCACACTGGCAATTCTAAGAGACTGTGATTCTAGAAGGTTCCTACATATATATTTTTAACCTTCTAATTTCTTGTTTCGTTTGTTTTTTTTGGCTGCGCCACACGGCTTGTGGGATCTTAGTTCCCCAACCAGGGACTGAACCCCGGCCCTCGGCAGTGAAAGTGCGGAATCCCAAACCACTGGACCGCCAGGGAATTCCCATGTTCTAATTTCTTTTCTTTTTTAGTGGTAAGAATAAGTAATTCTTAAATTTTTAAAATTTTATTGAAGTATAGTTGATTTACAATGTTGTGTTTAATTTCTGCTCTACAGCAAAGTGATTCAGTTATACGTATATATTTTTTCCTATTCTTTTCCATTATGGTTTATCACAGGACATTGAGTATAGTGCCCTGTGCTGTACATAGGACCTTGTTGTTTATCCATCCAATATATAATAGTTTCCAGCTGCTAATCCCAAACTCCCACTCCATCCCTCCCCCACCCCCATTCCCCCTTGCCAACCACAAGTCTGTTCTCTATGTCTGTGAGTCTGTTTCTGTCTTGTAGGTGGGTTCATCTGTGTCATATTTTAGATTCCACGTATAAGTTATATCATATGGTATTTGTCTTTCTCTTTCTGACTTGCTTTGCTTAGTATGATAACTTCTAGGTCCATCCGTGTTGCTGCAAATGGCATTTTTTCATTCTTTGTTATGGCTGAGTAATATTCCATTGTATATATATTAGAAGTTTCCTATATTTAAAAAAATCCCTCTTTCATATGAATCACCCACGACCTAGTGGAGGATCTGTCACTGACCAGCTGTATCATCGTGGACAAGTCACTTCATCTCTCTGGGCTTTAGCAAAATGATGTTGGGCTGGTATCAAGTGACTCTGGCAGCAATATTTATTGAGCATCTACTATGTGTCAGTATATTCAGCTATTTCTGCCACCTAAGACATTTCAGTACTGATTCACATCATTTCCTCTTTATCACATTCACCACAGCCTCCCCAGATCATCCTGCTGTAAGCCCAGGTGCCGGGATTGAACTAAAGGAACACCCATAGAGTCTTTAGACCGGAACACTAGAAGACTGAGGAAACTTGCCTTATGGTTTGATGAGGTTGAGTGGGAATTAAATCCAGATTTATCCCTGAAGAAGATAAATGCTCCGTAGAAGAGGGTTTTTAAGAAACTTCACTATAAGCTGCTTTTCTATATAAGATTTGTGGATCAAAAGCATTTTCTACACATGTATATGGGTATATATGTAGGCGTATGGCAGACTTCGGGCACCTCTGGTTCCATGCCTAATTATATCCAGCCCTGGCAAAGTTCAGACAAAAGTTTGTGAACCTGTGGGAGGGGGACAGGTTAGATTGGGTTTGCTAGTGCATTGCCAAGTACTGTGGGGCAACCATGAAGTATTGTACTTTCTGGAGCAATCAGCTTTGAGGGACCCTAACAGAAAGATAAACCCGGAGTTGGCCTGGATCTCTCTCAGTCTGGAGTTGGCAGAGTGGATTGGGCAAGCCTGGCCCGGGGTGAGCCAAGGGTCAATTTGCACTGGGGGAGACTTAACCCGTCTTGCCTCTGATTTCCCAGGAACCTCTGGCGTTTTCTGATTTGTGCCTCCGTGCTTGGAACTGGTAGTGGACGTGTAGATGTGCTCTCAGGAGGAACAGACATCCAGCCCGCGGTCTGGTTCCTCCTTGTAGCCAAGGGAATCCATCCACGGGCGACTTCAGGGGGCTGTATCCACTTGCCTCAGTCAGCCCAGTGATTCCGGCAAGCCCCTTCTAGGCACCCATGACTCTTCAGTACCTTGTGGACCTGAGACTTCCGGTTCTCATGAGGCTGTGTCTCTCAGTTGCCTGGACTTGGTCTGGGTGGGATCTGAGGTTTTCTGTTTTCCTCCCTAGATTCAGATCATGTAACCTCTTGCCTGAATAAACCATGTCTGGGCTATCCCAGAAAGCCTGGTATGTAGGCTGCCATGCTCCTGACCTGGGGGTCTAGAGGCCGGGGTTCTAGCCTCAGCTCAAGAATCAACCAGCAGCAAAACTTTGGCCAAATCACTTGCCCTCCCTAGGTGTCAGTTTTCCCCTCAGTAAAATTAAGGAGCTGGCCTGGCTGGTACTCTGGTTTTCTCTGTTTCGTTTTCTCTCACTCTTTGTATCGTTCTATCCCTTTTCTGTACTACACCCACTTACCTTTCTATCTGCCATTTTTTTTCTTTTTCTCAGCACCCCTCCCCTGCTGCTGCCAACACCTGACTCTCTTCCTTTGATCTTTTTTAAATCGCCTTCTATCTTGCATATCCCTCCCAACTGTCTTCTTCCTGTACCCCTATTCCCATTCTCTTACGTGCTCTCCCTCTTTTTCTTAAATAGCCACCAGAAGGAAGGAAGCATATTTGGGAAATAGAATGCATTGTTGAATCAAGTGTTATGGTCCACTCTCTCAATTACCTGGTGTGGGTTGCTTGAAGGTAAAAGCGGAGCCCCAGCACCCTAGCCTTCCGTAAGAAGCAGTCACTGCAAACAGGAGTCGCCTTTGATGATTATGTGTGACCTACAATCGATATTGGTTTTGTGGGTCAGTAGCCACCGTGGAAGAGAGGTTTCCTGCCCTTGGCTGTGGCAGCTGACCCACTTGGTTAGCTCAAGCTGTCAGCAGGGCATTGCTAAAGAGAGTTGGCCTGGGTGGGGGCCTCTCATGTGGAGCCTGGGACTTGATGAGCCTGTGAGAAGAGGAGGAGTACCTTGCTTGCTATATAAACAATTGATCTTAAAAACAACTCAGCCTTGGGCTTCCCTGGTGGCGCAGTGGTTGAGAGTCCGCCTTCCGATGCAGGGGACACGGGTTCATGCCCCAGTCCGTGAAGATCCCACATGCCGTGGAGCGGCTGGGCCCGTGAGCCACGGCCGCTGAGCCTGCGCGTCCGGAGCCTGTGCTCTGCAACGGGAGAGGCCACGACAGTGAGAGGCCCGCGTACCGCAAAAAAAAAAGAAAACAAAACAAACCTCAGCCTTCAGTTTTCTCAAAGACAGAACTCCTTCTGTAATGCCCAGACCTTCCTGAATCACACAAACTGGAAGGGAAGGGTACGTGGACTTTGTGAAAAATCCAAATTTCAGATATTTTTTAAAAGCTCCTCATTAGTAAGAGCATCGCAGAAGTCAGTGGTTAGACTTTGGAGCAAGGAGCACATCCTGGGTGAGCAGCAGTGGGAGGGTGGGGACCAAGGGCTTCACAAAATCCTGGGTGTCCCCAGGTTGGAAAGCTGCCTTCTGGAGAACCTCTACAGTCTAGCCATTCTCTTCCTGACCCATCCCCACTTTTCCCCTAGAGAATCCAAAGGTCAAACTTCATGCAGCCGATCAAAACTATTGCAATTCTAGATTTAGTGGCGTGGGAATGAAGCTTGACTTTGTACACCTTCAAGCTGATTATTCCCAGACCCTCTTCTCTACTCCCATTCCCCAACCTCTGAGGTTTCCCGCAGCTGCGTGTTCCTTCTACCCTAAAAGAAATTGCGCACTCTTTTTTTTTTGCGGTACGCGGGCCTCTCACTGCTGTGGCCTCTCCCGTTGCGGAGCACAGGCTCCGGACGCGCAGGCTCAGCGGCCATGGCTCACGGGCGCAGCCGCTCCACGGCATGTGGGATCTTCGCGGACCGGGGCACGAACCCGCGTCCCCTGCATCGGCATGCGGACTCCCAACCACTGCGCCACCAGGGAAGCCCCCTGTGCACTCTTTAGCGTTTAGAATGGCATTGTGCTCCATAAAGCTCACCAGCTCTTTCCACTCCGGTGTCTGCTACATTTACATATGTCACTTTAGCATCCGCGAAAAATGTATTAGCTCCTCAATCAGATGACCTGAGAATACAGTCAGCAGAGGAGACTGTCAAAGGAAGCAGAAATAACTCAAGTTTTCCGTTATGATAGGAGCTTGTGATACACAGGTGTGTACTCATCAAAATAAAACCCATCAAATGGTACGTTTAAAATTTGTGCATTTCCTCTGTAAATTTTACCTCAAAGAATAATAAACATGTTTCACACCTTAGTTAATGATATGAATGCTAGGAGGTTAGGAGTAAAGTGTACTCATGTCTGCAGATTATTTTGAAATGAATCCAAAAGATAAGATGGATTGAGGGGTGGGTAAATGGATAAAATGTGATAGAAAGCAAATATAGCAAAGCGCTAATTGAAAACAAAGCTGTCACCTGGGTGGGTTTAAGGCTTACATCCGAGGCACTGCCTTTTCTTCTCCTCGTTTACATTCCACTCAGGCACTGAGTGATGAGTTCCCCAGACCAAGCGAGAAGACATTTGGTCCTCGTCAGCCCTCACCCAGCTGGCAGAGCACCTGTTTGCTACCCGGAGTCAGTGTTTGTCTAAGCTAGCGGTCCAGTGCATCAGATACAAGTTGAGAGACGCTTGGGCAAGGTCAGGTGCATTTTCGCCTTAGTCTTCAGGCCCAACCACAGAAGCACTGGAGGCCTGGCTCCCCTGGGCTCACTCCCTGCCACCTGGCTGCCTTCAGCACAGTAATAGCTACAAGTAAAATACACACGCTATTTACCAAATCCTATTTTGTTATCCTTTTCCGGAAACATGCTCCACTCTAGCCTTGATCTGATCATGCCAGAACTGATTCTAACACGAGGCTGGTGACAAAGCGACAGTGTTAACCTTAATAGTTTGCAAGTTTTTGAGGGGAACTTCAACGTCTTTTTCTTTTTTTTTTTCTTGCGGTACGTGGGCCTCTGACTGTTGTGGCCTCTCCCGTTGCGGAGCACAGGCTCCGGACGCGCAGGCTCAGCGGCCATGGCTCATGGGCCCAGCCGCTCCGCGGCATATGGGATCTTCCCGGACCGGGGCACGAACCCGTGTCCCCCACATCGGCAGGCGGACTCTCAACCACTGCGCCACCAGGGAAGCCCTCAATGTCTGTTTCTTGATGCCGCCTTCTCTCTGCTGCCCTCTCTCTCAAACCTATTCTGTGTTCCAACCCAAAGGCTCTGGGATCCTTGACAGCATCACTGAAAACAACCACTAACGTCATTGTCTCGTTAGTCCTTTGTTAGTCCTCTCTCATGGCTGTGGTCACTTGACACCTGCCCCTCATTTCAGTGACTATTATTCAAGTGTTCTACAAACAGGTATTGGGCACCTACTCTATGCCAGCCAGTAAATAAGGTGTGGCAGAGATGGAGCAGTGCTGATATGAGCAAGCATCAATATCTGCTCTTGAGTTGCACTCGACCTTGCAGTTGAGCTACACAAAGAGGGGGTGAGAGGGACTTCCCTGGTGGTCCAGTGGTTAGGACTCGGCCCTTTCACTGCCAGGGCCCGGGTTCGATCCCTGGTCAGGGAACTAGGATCCTGTAAGCCGCGCAGTGTGGCATGTCACCCCTCCCCCACCAAAAAAAGTGGATGAGAGGTTAGACTGCAACAGCTCTTGGGAAAGGGGCCATCTACGCAATCAACCTCCTTCTCGGCTTTACCTCCCACCCGCTCCCATGACTTCCACCTCCGTTAAGTGCTGGCATCTTCTGGACCCCCATCACCACCTCACATCTCTTCTCTGAGCTCCAGACCCTTAGTGTTTCCAGCTGCCCACTCGATATCTCCTCCTGGATGGCCCACAGGTCCCTCAAACTCAACATGTCCTACATCAAACTCAGAATTTCTCTCACTCCTTCTGCATCTTCAGTCTTCTATCACAGTCTCTTTTGAGACACAGCTCACGTTTCCTCCCGTGCTGACCTCTCCGGGCGGGTTTGCTGACTGCCTCCTAGGTGTTTCCATTGCCCTTGGTACAGACCCCTACCCACAGCATTTACGGCGCTGTCTTGTAATGTTTTTCTTAACCTGGCCTCCCCAGCCATACTCCGAGCTCCTTTAGGGCAGGACTTGTAGACTTTCTCATTTTTGTATCCTTGTGCGTAACACTGCATGACATGTAATGGGCGCTGAGTGTGTGTCAGCTGAACGAAATGGAATTTAGTGACTAACTCTCCTGGAAAATTCAGTAAAGCCTCACAGAGGAGATCATATTTATACTGGATCTTGGAGAATCCAAGTTTGTCAGTAGTTGTGGGAGTGGGGCAGGAAGGGAAGCTGGAGGGCTGGCTCGGCCCTAGACAGAACAGAACATGAACAAAGGGTCAGAGCCTCATAGAGTGTGTTCTTGGCGTGGCAGGTAGTTTGGCGCTGCTGTAGGGACAGTAAATGAGTCTGGAAGACTCAGGATGGGCCAAATCACTCCGCATCTTCAGTGCTTGCCTATGAGTTTAGATTTTAACCTGTATGTGTAGTCGAAGGCGAACCATTGAAGAGTTTTTCAAATGGGTGCAACATAATTGGAGCAGTGCTTCTGGAAGTTTACACTGTCGCCAGTATAGAGAATAGATTTTAAGACTAGGGGAGACTGCAGGCAGGGGGACCAGTTAGGAGACTCGCCATAGTCTAGGTGAGAGACAGTGAGGGCACAGACCAGGGAAGGGGTCGCCAGCATGGAGAGAAGTGAAATCGAACCCAGATTTCATACCTGATCTAGGGGGTAGATTTCAGGCAAGTCAAGTACTCAGTTGAAGGGGAAATATTTTCTGAACATGCTCTATTTGAGTATTTTATTACCTAGAGTGCTAGGCCAGAAAATAATTCAGTGTTTTAAGACTTTGTTGGGCTTGTGGTCTATTTGGGAACATCTACAAAGCAGAATCTGTAGGCTATTGTGACTGACTAGAAATTTGGCATGAGGAGGCGGAGAAGACTCCAGGGTCTTGGGCCTGCGTGACTGAGTGGAGGGACTGGAGGTCTGGGGTCGGGGGAGTGCTGTCCGGGCACCCTGAGTGTGTGAGGTGCTGTGAGACACCCAAGGAGAGCCATCTGGGAGGCAGCTGGAAGTATGGTCCTGGAGCTGAGGAAAGAGATCTCGGCTGTAGACGAAGGTCTGGGAGTTGCCAACTTGGAGACAGAGGCGAAGCCATGGGGTAGATGAGATCGCCCAAACACAGTGTGCGGAGTGAGGGAAAAAAGAGCGCTTGGGATGGCACCCTAGGGAAGATCAGATTTAGGGCTGGACAGACAGAACAGAAGGAGCCCATGAGGGAGACTAAGAAGTAGGGAAGGTAAGAAGCAAGAGAGTGGTAGGAGAAAAAACAGAAAACAAGGGAAGAGGAGATTCGTGGAGAAACAAGTCTACTCTAAAGAAGATCCACAAATGGCCAAGAAGCACATGAAAAGATGCTTAACGTCATTAATTATCAGGAAAATGCAAGTCAAAAATCACAGTGAGGTACCACTTCATACCCACTAGGATGGCTATAATTTTTAAAAAGGAAAATAACAAGTGTTGGTGAAGATGGGGAGACATTGGAACCCTCATACATTGCTTGGGATGTAAAATGGTGCAGCCATTATGGAAAACAGTTTGGTGGCTCCTCGGTAAGTTAAACATAGAATTACCATGTGACCTAGCAATTCCTCCTCTAGGTATACACCCAAGAAAATTGAAAACAGGTATTCAAACAAAAACTCATCAATGAACGTTCATAGCAGGAAGGTTCACAATTGCCAAAAGGTAGAAATAAGCGAAATGCCCATCAGCTGATGAATAGATAAAGCAACATTGACATCCATACCTTGGAATATTATTCAGCCATTAAAGGGGATGAAATACTGATACATGCTACCACGTGGATAAACTTTGAAAACATTATGGCTATGTGAAGGAAGCCAGACTTAAAAGTCCACATGTAGGGCTTCCCTGGTGGCGCAGTGGTTGAGAGTCCGCCTGCCGATGCAGGGGACACGGGTTTGTGCCCCAGTCTGGGAAGATCCCACGTGCTGCGGAGTGGCTGGGCCCGTGAGCCATGGCCACTGAGCCTGCGCGTCCGGAGCCTGTGCTCCGCAACGGGAGAGGCCACAGCAGTGGGAGGCCTGCGTACCGCAAAAAAAAAAAAAAAAAAAAAAAAAAAAGTCCACATGTAATAACTCCATTTACCTGAAATACCCAGAATAGGCAAATCTGTAGACAGAAAGCAGGTTACTGTTTGCCAAGTGACGGAAACAGGGGCCAATGAAGAGGGACTACTAACAGGCACATACTTTCTTTCTGGGTTGATGAAAATGTTCTGGAATTAGATAATGATGACTATTGCACAACTTGGGTAATACGCTAAAAACCACTGAACTGTATACTTTAAAAGGTTTAATTGTATACCATACGAGTTACACCTCAGTGAAGCTGTTACTAGAAAAAGAATAATGCCTTGGTTAGCTTATGTGAGTAAGTGGATGGGATACCATTTAGTGGGGCAGAACAGATGGTGGGGAAAGTGGAAATAAATCCATCCGCTCAAAAGGTCAAGTTTGAGGTGCCTGTTGGACCTAAGTGAAGACATCAGTAAGGAGAGGAAAAAAGAAATAAGTGTAAGTTCTTTCGTCTGAGGTGCTAGGGAGAACCTGGCAGGGGCCTGGCTGGTGAGCATAGGAGTGGGAGAAGGGCTGATTAGGGTGGTGTTACTTTGGAACAGTTGGAATCAGAAATGGTGAGGAGGGACGTGAGGTTATGTAGCAGGTGCTGTACAGTCATGAAGTACGGGCCTTGGGATGGGTACTGCACTGGGGCCTCTTGGACCAGAGTCCATTGTCCCATGGGTCCACATACAGATTTGGTTCTCTGGTCATTCCGCAGACATTAAAAACAGTCTCTGGCTCTTTGTAGAGCACAGGGTAGGTCAGATAAAGAAGGCTGCATCTAGGACTTGTTGGTTTTCTCATCACGTTTCAACCAGTAAGCCATGGTGTTGCTCAGTGATCGACGTAGAGTCTTCTTTAACACCAACACTATTAGTCTTCCTGAGTGACCATCTTTCAGCTGGTATCTGTAGACAGTATGTCCTCATCAGAGCAGCCATCTCTCCTCCTTCTACATAATCTGGACTAGAGTCTATGACTATGGCGGCCAGATGTACAGCACTAAGAGGTAGTCAAGGCGTTGAAGAGTGTCCCCCGGTAACCTTTTCTGGGAGGACAGCAGTGGTGGCCCAACTCAGCAGGGCCTCTGACCTCTGGAAGATCACCTCTCTGTGGGATGGATGTGCCGTTCCTTCTCTAGAAGGCTAGTCAAATAGAAAAAGAACACCAAGCGAATCAGTTGGCGTTAGAACCTGGTTTGGATGGGACCAATGAGGTATCAGGTGTAACAGGGAACAGGGCTCACTCAAAGGACTTCAGGGGCTGGTACCAAAACAGCAACATCTGCCTTGAACTCTACAGGGTGGGTGTGAGGTCTGAGTCAGGATAAGAGACAGGAGCTCAGGAAGGTGGGGACCATTTGGGAATTCGGGCAGGGACAGGAAGTGGTGGAGATCTAGGTGTGGACTGAGTGCAGTCCGCAGGTTGAAAAGTTCAGGGTCAGGTGAGGCCGGGAGCCCCTGAGGCGGGGGACTGAGCACAGGGACATGTTAAGCCTGTGTGCCTCTGGACAACCCAGTGGTGATGGCCAAACTGAGCGGTTAGCGATAGAGTCTAAGGCCTGAGGAAGACGCCAGAACTGGAGGTAGAGACCTGGCAGCCCTGGCATAGAGCTGGTAACAGAAGACGCGGGCCAGGATGAGCTCACCAGGGAGGCGGGCAGAGGAGGTAAGAGGCCTGGGTCCATACCCCGGGAAGCGCTGGTGTGTGAGGGGCTGGTACAGGAGCAACGTGGAGGGAGGGTCAGCAGGCACCCACCTGAGACGGATGAGTGGCAAGAGACCTTTCCAGGGATGACACAGGTAGTCATCTGTGTTCTTGAGTCAGAGGGTAGGCAGGAGGCAGCCGAGGGAACCCGCTTCCCCTCCTCATTCAAGGGGAGTTGAAGAGGCTCTAGCCATCTTGGCCTCTAGCCCTCGGCTTGCGGGGGGGCTCTGAGTGACGCCGGCTCCCAGGCAGCAGGGCGGGGGGTGGGACGTGTCTGCAGCCAGCCAGCAGGACCACTCTGATCCACTCTGATACTGCCTACCTGCCTGGCTCTGTGCATCCCTTTGACCTCACCCTCACCCCAGGACACTGGGGGTGGTGAGACTCCTTTGCATTCCTCTATTCTCTCCTCTTCTCCCCCTCCTTGGGTCTGCCCCATGCTGGTTTCCTTCCTTCCTCCCTCCCCGCCTCCCTCTCTCCATTCCTTACTAAAAACAAACATTTGTTCCTCTTTATCTATCGTAATCTTTTTATTAAATTAATTTATTTATTTTTGGCTGAGTTGGGTCTTCGTTGCTGTGCGCAGGCTTTCTCTAGTTGCGGCGAGTGGGCTTCTCATTGCAGTGGCTTCTCATTGTGGAGCATGGGTTCTAGGCACGAGGGCTTCAGTAGTTGTGGCACGCGGGCTCAGTAGTTGTGGCTCACTGGCTCTAGAGCGCAGGTTCAGTAGTTGTGGCGCGCCGGCTTAGTTGGTCCACGGCATGTGGGATCTTCCCTGACCCAGGGATTGAACCTGTGTCCCCTGCATTGGCAGGTGGATTCTTAACCACTGTGCCACCAGGGAAGCCCTAGGTAGCGAAATCTTTTTATTCCAAAATAAAACTCAGATATAGAAAATCACATAAAACAAATGTATGGCTCAGTGAGTTACTACAATATTAGTAGCCTTGACACCACCATCTAGGACACAAAACAGAACTTTGCCAGCCACCCCAGAAGTCCTTCCACATGCCCCATGCCAATCACAGCCCCTCCCTTGGCCAAAATGCAACCACTGGAATCTTCCCTTGTACATAGAGACAGAGTTCCCATTTATTGAGCACTTACCTCCTGCCAGAGCTGTACTAAGCATGCTTCATGTGTGATATCTCATTTAATCTTTACAACAACCCTATGAATTAGGTAGTATTACTCCCATTTTAGAGATGCAGAAATTGAACTTCAGAAAGGTGCGGAAATGTGTTCAAGATGACATGATGCTAGAGCCAGGACTGTCACCCTGGTGTATTTTGCTTCCAGTCCTGTGTTTTCTTCCTCCACCCTTATATGTGCTGTACGTCCCGGCTGAACTCGGAATAGAACCCTAGGCAGAAGGCTGCCTTTGTGAATTTAACAGTTGTCGCAGAACTAAATCCAGTGGCCACACCGGTAGGGGGTTAGTAAAGCCGGAGCAGCCAATCCTCACTGGCAAAGAGGCTCTGTGGTTTTGACTCTTGCCCTGGGGCCTGAGGCAAGCGTTTCCTGGATCCCTTAGAGAGAAGGAAAGCCACTCAGCAGAGAGAGAATAGAGAGGGAGATTGAGAGAGAGACAGAGAGAGAAAATGAGGGAGAGAGAGAGAGATCATCAACACATTCGCAACTGTCTGTATTCCCTCCTTGTCATCTGATGCTAACTCCTTCCATTACCCAATGGGAAAATAAACAGTGAATGGCCACACCAGTTAAACTGTTTAATTACGTAGGTTGGGAAGAATGACATTTGTGTACATTCCCCAAAGACATGGATTAAAGCAATGACCTTTCCCTTGGTGTGAAACTAATTTGTTGTGTTTGGGAGCTCTGATTGCTTCGGTCAGGCCAGGCATTTTGTTGCCCCGATGTTTATGTCTAAGACTGGAGATGAGGCTGAACGAAACTCCACATTAGGCTGGACCGATTTGTATATTAGCGTTTTTGAAAACATCCCCATCTGAAAAATATTTTCAAAGAAGTGTGTCTTCCTGTAGCCATCCCTGGTATTTTGTGGATTTGTTTGAATGTAAATGTATCTGAAAACATCAAAGGAGTTAGAAAAATGACATTTACTGTGAGTCACAGGGTGGGAAAAATGCCCATGGATCAACAATGACTGTTAAAAAGACATAGGAGGACTCCCCTAGTGGCACAGTGGTTAAGAATCCGCCTGCTAATGCAGGGGACACGGGTTCGAGCCCTGGTCCAGGAAGATCCCACATGCCACAGAGCAACTAAGTCCGTGGGCCACGACTACTGAGCCTGTGCTCTAGGGCCTGCGAGCCACAACTACTGAGCCCATGTGCTACAACTACTGAAGCCCACGCACAACAAGAGAAGCCACCCCAATGAGAAGCCCGCGCACGGCAACGGAAAGTAGCCCCTGCTCGCCGCAACTAGAGAAAGCCCACACACAGCAACGAAGACCCAACTCACACAAAAATAAATTAAAAAAAAAAAGACATAGGAGAATCATTTATGGGGCTGGTGCTCTTTTTATAATTAAAAAACATCTGGAACCAGAAAAAAGAAATCATGGAACTAAATGTCAGGTGTCACATTGTGAGAGCTTTATTAATTGCTAATTAGTAAACTTCATTAATAATTAACTTCATTACTCCATTCTCAGGTGCTGTTAGGGCTCTGTTAGTTAAAACACAAAAACACGTTCAGATTATATTCTCCTTCAGTGTTACTGTGAACTGTATCGTTATTTCCATAGTTATTGAAATGTTTGAAACATTAAAAAAATGCATGTACCAACTCAACTTCTATTTATTTAGGCTCTGGGAACTTTGAGTTGATTTCTCTTTCGTGAGTACAAAAAAATCAGTTAAAATTGGTTATGTCCACGAGGAAAGATTTATTGTTAACGTGTACACCCTTGAATTTCAAGGGAAATGTGGTACGTCAAGCTCCCCAAACCTCAAGTTTCAGGAGGAGAAATAGTGGTGATTGACCATGATGTGCCTCTGAAGCTCCAGTGAACCCCACCAGCTACCACCAGACATGAACCGTTATTTTCATTCCATGTGATGGTTTTGGGCCTGCACTTTGGATTTTTTTTTAATGAAATGTTTTTTGGGGGAAGAGGATTGAAAACCCCAAATAAAATCTATTTGATGTGGCATTTAAGGAGAGAAAAACTCCAAGAGATTCCCCATAGACAGCAACGGTGGATTTCTAGTGAAATAAGATCAGATGTTTATTTTCAAAAGGATCTAAACTCTGAACAAAATATACTCTATTTGATTAACAGAAACTTTCTTCAACAACAAAATCACTAGCTGTATAAACATGCCAGGAGCTGTTCATCTGCTTCTAACAGGAAGCCCCTTACCTCAGCTGCAGGGAATGCCAGTAAGTTGTAACCCAAAGCATGATCCCTTTCCCCATCCATCTCTCCCAGGGTACAACGGTGGCCCAAGGTGGCTCCCCTTGCCACATCTAGTCAGGAGCTGAATGGAGCCAGGCCAGATCCTATGAATTCTCTCCATCTTTAAAGCCCCGATGTTCCCTCCTGAACGACGACTTCCAAGCAGATCCATTGGCTCACAATGAGCTCCCTGGGAGAGTCTTGAAATTCGTCTTTCCTGATACTCTCTCCCCTCTCAACTCGGGTTGGAGAGACACAGAGGAGTTTCGTTTTCCCACACATTCCTGGCTGAGCCCCCTTTCTCTCCGAGGACTGCTTCAGCTCCATTATTCTTGGCTGCCTACAGAAAACTCAAATCCACCTTTTCATTATACGGGCTCCCGGCTGCCCTACTGCATTTATATTTTCCACGATAAAACAGCACCAGTGGCACCGTGAACTAGGTAGCTATAAAAACACGCAAGGAAGGTGCAAATTTGATCATGTTTTATTCGGCTAGGTCTGCTCGAAGGCTCATTTTCCTCACCTCTGAAGCTTGACTGGTATTTTTCAACATCACAAATTTCTCAGACGTGGAACCCTGCTTTGAACGTCAGTTACTTAATGGACAACATCTATTACTCAAGAAAGCCAAGAGCCAGGAAGAAATTTTCCCTCTCTAACATTTGAAGATTGTGGCCCGATGACAGAACTATGAGACTGAACAGCGATTGAAGACTGTTAAACAGAGTTTAGTGTTGATCAAATCTCACAACCCAAGCAGACTCGTGTGACAGTTTTTAAACTTGGTTCTGATAAGCAAGTGTAAATGATAGATAGCTCATGGAAATGCCAGTGACTACTCAGATTTCTATACAGTCAACATAGTTATTCTAAGAAGAAAACTCTGGAAGCAGAGGAGGAAGGAGAGTTTGTTGTCCTTCGTCTTTTCTGCTGGAGGAGGTCAGTCGTGGCTCTGACAGTACCCCATACCAGCTTTCTATCAGGATGACTTGAGTCCAGGGATGCCCTTGCCTGGTCTAGGTTTTGTGTCATTTTAAACCAAGCCAGTCCCAGGACCCTAGGTTCACTTGCAATCCAAGGGAACCATGAGCTTGTCAATAGATGCTTCTGGAATGCCCCCCAGAGAGAGAGGCTCTCCAGTCCTGGGCTTCTCATGTACAGGTCTTCGGAGGAGCCTCAGAAGAGCTTTTGGTTCCGCTTACTTTTTGCCTCCCTTTCCCTCTTTCTGGCTAGATTGGAGGTGAGATCTCGAAAGAGCCTTTTCCTTTGTCTTCCTCAATCCTGACCTCCCAGGGTTGCATTATACAAGGTGGTGGAATAGGCTGAGGGTTATGACTTTTTTTTTAAATAATTTTATTTATTTGTTTTTGGCTGCGTTGGGTCTTCGTTGCTGTGCACGGGCTTTCTCTAATTGCAGCGAGCGGGGGCTACTCTTTGTTGCAGTGCACGGGCTTCTCACTGAGGTGGCTTCTCTTGTTGCAGAGCATGGGCTCTAGGCACGCGGGCTTCAGTAGTTGTGGCTCGCGGGCTCAGTAGTTGTGGCTCGCGGGCTTAGCTGCTCCGTGGCATGTGGGATCTTTCTGGACCCGGGCTTCAACCTGTGTCTCCGGCATTAGCAGGCGGATTCTTAACCACTGCACCACCAGGGAAGTCTGGGTTATGACTTAAAACAAAAGAATTATTTATTTGGTTGTGCTGGGTCTTAGTTGTGGCTCACCACCTCCTTAGTTGGAGCACGTGGGCTCCTTACTTGCGGCAGGTGGGCTCCTTAGTTGTGGATCGTGGGATCCTTAGTTGCGGCTCGCCAGCTCCCTAGTTGCAGCACGTGGGCTCCTTAGTTATGGCATGCGAACTCTTAGTTGTGCCATGCATGCGGGATCTAGTTCCCTGACCAGGGATTGAACCAGGACCCCCTGCACTGGGAGCGTGGAGTCTTAACCACTGCGCAACCAGGGAAGTTCCCTGAGGGTTATGACCTAAGCAGCAGTCCTCAACCTTAGCTGCACATTGGTACCATCTGGAGGGCTTTGATAATACTGATACCTGGGTCCCATCCCCGGAGATTCTGATCTAACTGGTCTAGGTTGTGGCTCGTGTGTTGGGAATTTTCAAAGTTCCCCAGGCGACACCAGGATGAAACCAAGGCCAAGAGGGAGAGTTTGTATTCAATAAATAAGTTTTGCAAAATACTTTCAGGTTAGCACTTTCTGAACCACCTGCCAGGAAGATTTTGGAAGCATCAGAACCAAGTGCCCTGTGGTTAGATCTTGCCAATGAGTCTGCTTGGAGTTCTCAGTCCTGTCACAAAGCATTTCACCACTCTTGTGTTCTCTGTAAGTTCTAAATTTCTGTGACTTGAGATAAAGTAATCCACTTTCTTCCCTGGGCTTCCCCAGGATTCTTGGCCCCCAAAGTCTCACCCTAAGGAACTGAGGCCTGTGTTGGCCCTGTTGATCTCCCCTCCTTGGTTTGACACAAAGGGAATAGACTTTACCTTAGGGGCCAAGTGAAGTCCTCAATCAGGAAGGAGTCTTGCCTGAACTTGAGGAGCATCCCTCCTGTATTAGTTTCCTGTGTGTGTTGCAGCAAATTAACATGAACTTGGTGGCTTGAAAGCCACAGAAATTTCTCCTTTTGCAGTTCTGGAAGCCAGGAGTCCAAACTCAGGGGCCAGCAGGGCTGCACTACCTCTAGGGGCTCTAGGGAAGTGTCCCTTCCTAGCCTTTTTCTGGTGGCTGCCAGCATTCCTTGGCTTGTGGCTGCATCACTCCAGTATCTTCCTCTGTGGTAGGTCACACTGCCTCCTCTTCTGTCTGTCAAATCTCATTTACCTCCCTCATTTAAGGACACTTGTAATTGCATTTACAGTCCACTCAGATAATCCAAGATAATTTCCCTATTTTATTTTTAAATTAAAAAAAATTTTTGCCATGCCACGCGACTTGCGGGATCTTAGTTCCCCAACCAGGGATTGAACCCAGGCCATGGCATTGGACCACCAGGGAATTCCCTAATTTCCTGTTTTAGAACCCTTACTTCACTATTATTTTTATTTTTAAAAATATTATTATTTTTTAAAATTTATTTATTTTATTATTTTTGCCTGCGTTGGGTCTTCGCTGCCGCCCGCGGGCTTTCTCTAGTTGCGGAGAGCAGGGGCTACTCTTCGTTGTGGTGCACGGGCTTCTCATTGTGGTGGCTTCTCTTGTTGTGGAGCATGGGCTCTAGGCACTCGGGCTTCAGTAGTTGTGGCTTGCGGGCTCAGTAGTTGTGGCTCGTGGGCTCTAGAGCACAGGCTCAGTAGTTGTGGCACATGGGCTTAGTTGCTCCGCGACATGTGGGATCTTCCTGGACCAGGGATCAAACCCGTGTCCCCTGCACTGGCAGGCGGATTCTTAACAACTGTGCCACCAGGGAAGCCCCCATTATTTTTTTAATTGAAGTATAGTTGATTTACAATATTGTGTTAGTTTCAGGTGTACAGCAAAGCGATTCAGTTATATATATTTTTTTTCAGTTTCCTTTCCATCACAGGTTAATATAAGATATTGAATATAGTTCCCTGGGCTATACAGTAAATCCTTGTTGCTGATCTATAAAACCCTTAGTTTAATTATATCTGCAAAACTCTGTTTCCATATAGGGTAGTATTCACAGGTTCAGGGGATTAGGATATGGATATCTTTCAAGGGGGCATATTTCATCCTACCATACCTCCTAAGGGCAAGAAAGGGTGGCACTGAGAGGGTGAGCGGGTGCTGTCATAGTAGCATATTCCAAAGAGGTTCTCAAAGCCTGGGTGTGGAGTTAGGGTCCAGAGCTAAATGGAGTTCTGAGGGTCAGAAGGTCAGGAGTGAAGACCAACAGGTTTGGTCTGCACAATTCTGCAAAGAGTTGGGGATGGGGCTCTGGGTGGGGGGGGGACAGGGGAAGAGGAAATGCCCATGGCTGCATGGTGCCTGTTTCTAGTACATGCTTCCATGGGCCTCAGAGGAGGGCCCTGAGAAGAATCAGCCTCTTAGGAGCAGGCTTGATGCGTCTATGTGAGTGTACAGAGCCGGCAGGCAAGAATCCACTTCTTCCCTGCATAGATGGAAGGGTGTGCCCCACATCTCTGTCTTGCCTTTGACCTCAGGAGGGGTTGACCATTCATGCCACTGAAAGGCCTGCTCACACGTTCCTTTCTGTCCTGTGAGTATTCCCACCACCCATTCCTTCTAACGCTCTCCTGGCCCCTGGCCCCAAGCTTGCCCAGGTCTCTAACTCAGCCTCTCCAAGGCCAGTCAATTGCAGTGAGGCGGGGGATGAAAATTCAGAGCTCTCTTGGACTCCAACCCTTTAGTTTTTACTGCAAGATTTCTCTCTTTGTAGCAAAGAAGATGGAATCTGTATCAAACCTTCTGTGGAAACATTTTACATTTTTGGGCTACAGTGCTTTCAGTAACTGCACTGGAGAAATTGTTTGCAAAAACAACGTTTTCTTTAATTTTAGCCTTCTTGTAGCCATGAATGTATGTTTTTAAAAGTCAAACATTAATTTCACATTTAAAATATTATCATTTCAAAAGCACCAGAAGGACAAGATAGCACCTATTCCTTGGCGAAATCACATGCACTCATGGTACCATCTAAGACAAAAACCTAGCAATTCAAAGAGCTACTTTTAGGGACTTCCCTGGTGGTCCAGTGGTTAAGACTCCATGCTCCCAATGCAGGGGGTCCGGGTTCGATCCCTGGTCAGGGAACTGGATCCCGCATGCTGCAACTAAGAGCCCGCATGTGGCAACTAAGACCTGGCCCAGGCAAATAAATAAATAAATCTAACAAACAAACAAACAAAACCCAAAGAGCTACTTTTACACATACCTGGCTTTAGCCTACTCTCTGGAGAAAATGAAGAGTGGGTTTTCAGAATGCCATCATATTTTAATTAAAAAAAATTTTTAATTGAAGTATAGTTGATTTACAATATTAGTTTCAAATGTACAGCATAGTGATTCAGTATTTTCATAGATTATACTCTGTTAAATGTTATTACAAGATAATGGCTATATTTCCCTGTGCTGTACAATATATCCTTGTTGCTTATTTATTTTATACGTAAGTAGTTTGTATCTCAATGCCATGCACCTATCTTCCACCTCCCCCCTTCCCCCTCCCCACTGGTAATCACTAGTTCTCTATATCTGTGCGTCTGTTTCTGTTTTGCTGTATACATTTGTTTTATTTTTTAGGTTCCTCAAATAAGTAAGTGATATCATACAGTATTTATCTTTCTCTGACTTATTTCACTAAGCATAATATTCTCTGGGTCTATCCATGTTGTTGCAAATGAATTTCACTTTTTATGGCTGAGTAATATTTCTGTGTGTGCGTGTGTGAGACGCCTTCTTTATCCATTTGTCTGTTGATGAACACTTGTGTTCCTTGCATATCTTGGGTACTGTAAATAGTGCTGCTTTGATCCTTAGGTGCATGTATCTTTTCAAATTAGTGTTTCCGGATATATACCCAGGAATGGAATTTCTGGATCATATGGTGACTCTATTTTTAGTTTTTTGGAAACCCTCCATAGTGTTTTCCATAGTGGCTGTACCAATTTACATTCCTACCGACAGTGTACTAGAGTTCCCTTTTCTCCACATACTCCAGCATTTGTTATTTGTAGACTTTTTATGATAGCCATTCTGACAGGTGTGAGGTGATACCTCATTGTAGTTTTAATTTGTATTTCTCTAATAATTAGCGTTGTGGAGCATCTTTTCATGTCTCTGTTGGCCATGTGTATGTCTTCTTTAGAGAAGTGTCTGTTCAGGTCTTCTGCCCATTTTTTAATCGGGTTGTTTGTTTTTTTGTTATTGAGTTATATGAGCTGTTTATATATTTTGAATATTAACCCCTTGTCAGTCACATCATTTGCAAATATTTTCTCCCATTCTGAAGTTGTCTTTCCCTTTTGTCAGTGGTTTCTTTTGCTATGGAAAAGCTTTTAAGTTTAATTAGACCCCATTTGTTTATTTTGCTTTTCTTTCTTTTGCCTTAGGAGACAGATCCAAACATATATTGCTGTTATTTATGTCAAAGAATGTTCTGCCTATGTTCTTTAATTAAAGAAAATTTTTTTGGCTGTGTCGGGTCTTAGTTGTGGCACGTGGGATCTTCACTGAGGCATGCAGGAGCTTTCATTGTGTCACACGGACTCTTCGTTGTGGCGTGCAGGCTCCAGAGCACATGGGCTCTGTAGTTGTGGCACGCGGGCTTAGTTGCCCCCCGGCTTGTGGGATCTTAGTTCTCTGACTAGGGATCGAACCAGTGTCCCCTGCATTGCAAGATGGATTCTTAACCACTAGACCACCAGGGAAGTCCCTGTTCTGCCTATGTTCTGTTTTAGGAGTTTTATGGTTTCAGGTCTTACAGTTAGGTCTTTAATCTATTTTGAGTTTATTTTTGTATATGGTGTGAGGAAATGTTCTAACCTCATTCTTTTACATGTATCTGTCCAGTTTTCCCATTGTCTTACTGTACTGGCTGGGGCTTTGTAAAAGGCATTCGACCAAGGCCTCTTATTTTGAAAACCTGGAGTCACCACTTGCCATACACGCAGTTCGCAGCTCACCCACATATTTACTCAGCCGCCCAATTTGCCCAGGAAGAGCAGGAGGAAAAGCAATGCCCACTTTAAGAAGGAAAAGTCCATTCCATATTTGAAAGTTGCCTTTGCAGACTAAGAGCTAAGGCCTACAGAGCCTGTTCTCTGCAATCTGATTTTCCAGAGATAACACCAAGGGTATCTAGAAAACCCGCATTTGAACCCTGCACTCACTGAGGCAGACAGGACCAGGTCTGTGGCAGAGAGATTCAGAGAATATGAAGGCAGGATGAACATCAGAGATGACCCAGTTCAGATTTGCAAACTGGTGGCCCCTCAGGTAGAATCACCGTGCAAATGTTTTGTTTGCCCCAGATAGATGTTTTTTTTAAAACTCTGAATTAGTTGCCAGCATTTAAAATCCATATTTTTGGCTTCTTGTGAAAAATCAGGATCGGGCCACTGCAGCCCCTTGTTACTCCGTGACAACAGTGAGCTGGAGCCAATACCCACATCTTCCTTCAATGGGTCACCTATTCTTCAATTCACCACAGCCATTCATTCCCTTGCCTGGCCTCCTACACGCATTGACGTAGTCTGCTGAGCCCCAGTGGGCGCTGGAATTTGCAACCATGGCCATAGTTCAAACTGCTCAGCTCACATGGCACGGGACCTAGACTCACAAAGCACAAGGGATACTGGCCAAGGTGGCCTGTCTTTATTTGTGATGCTGATCGCCTAGAGTAGCCAGGTAGAGTGGGACGCGTGTGAGACTGGAGATGGAAACCTTCTGTTTAAATCCTGGCGCCACCACTTACCTAGCTGTGAATTCCCTCACGTGTAAATGGGCACAGCCAGAGCACAGCTTAAATGAGACGAGCAATGTGGCAGCTCTTGGCACAGGTACAGACAGAGTGGATGCTCTAACTGCATTCCGCCCTCCCTCTTTCCACAGCACCATGTAGCCTCTCCAGAGGGCCCTGAGAAAGACTGGAAGCAATCCAGTACCACCGAGGGGGCCCTAAACAGCCACTGGAGTTTTTGGGGTTTTTTTACAGCTTTATTGAGATACATTTCACATATCATAAATTTTACCCATTTAAGGTACGCAGTTCAGTAGTTTCTAGTATGTTCACAGTTGTGCCACCATCACCACTATCTAATTTTATGAAATTTCCAACATCCCCCCCAAAAGAAACGTATACCTATTAGCTATCACTCTCCATCCTCCCCCAAGTCCTAATTAGTAAATACTAATTACTTTCAGTCTCATAGATGGCCAACAGGCACATGAAGAGATGCTCCACATTGCTAATTATTAGATAAGTGCAACTCAAAACCACAATTAGGTATCACCTCACACCAGTCAGAATGGCCATCATCAAAAAGTCTACAAATAATGCATGCTGGAGCGGGTGTGGAGAAAAGGGAACCCTCCTACACTGTTGGTGGGAACATAAATTGGTGCAGCCACTATGGAGAACAGTATGGAGGTTCCTTAAAAAACTAAAGGTATTGCGCACGGCAACGAAGAGTAGCCCCTGCTCGCCGCAACTGGAGAGAAATCCCCCACGCAGCAATGAAGACCCAACGCAGCCAATAAAACAAAAAAAAACCAACTAAAAATAGAACTACCATATGATCCAACAATCCCACTCCTGGACTTATATCTGGAGAAAACTCTAATTCAAAAAGATACATGCACCCCAATGTTCATAGCAGCACTATGTACAATAACCAAGACCCGAAAGCAACCTAAGTGTCCATCAACAGATGAATGGATAAAGAAGATGTGGTATATATATACAATAGAATATTACTCAGCCATAAGAAAGAATGAAATATTGCCATTTACACCAACATCGATACACCTAGAGATTATCATGCTAAGTGAACCAAGTCGGAAAGAGAGAGACAAATATCATATGCTATGACTTATATGTGGAACCTAAAACAATACAGAGACTTCCCTGGTAGTCTAGTGGTTGAGACTCCGTGCTTCCAATGCAGGGGGCGTGGGTTCGCTACCTGGTCGGGGAACTAAGAAATCCCGCATGTCACGCTTGGCGCAGCCAAAAAAGCAGAAAAATGCCCGCAAATCAACTTATTTACAAAAAGAAACAGACTCACAGACATACAAAACAAACTTATGCTTCCCAAAGGGGAAAGGGCAGAGGGATAAATTAGGAGTATGCGGTGGGAATTCCCTGGCTGTCCAGTGGTTAGGACTTGGTGCTGTCACCGCTGGGGCCTGGGTTCGATCCCTGGTCAGGCAACTAAGCTCCCGCAAGCTGCGTGACGTCACAGACACGCAAAAAAATTTGGAGTATGGGATAAATAGATACACAGCACTATATATAACATAGATAGGGCTTCCCTGGTGGCGCAGTGGTTAAGAGTCCACCTGCCAATGCAGAGGACACAGGTTCGAGCCCTGGCCAGGGAAGATCCCACATGCTGCGGAGCAACTAAGCCCGAAAGCCACAACTACTGAGCCTGTGCTCTAGAGCCCACGAGCCACAACTTTTGAGCCCACGTGCCACAACTACTGAAGCTTGTGTGCCTAGAGCCCATGCTCCACAACAAGAGAAGCCACCACAACGAGAAGCCCGTGCACTGCAACAAAGAGTAGCCCCCACTTGCCGCAACTAGAGAAAGCCTGCATGCAGCAACGAAGACCCAACGCAGCCAAAAGTAAATAAATTAATTTAAAAAATAAACAACAAGGATTTACTGTATAGCACAGGGAACTATATTCAATATCTTATAATAACCTATAATGGAAAAGAATCTGAAGCTGTACACCTGAAACTAATACAATATAGTAAATCAACTATAGTTTAATGAATAAAATTTAAAGACTAAAACATATTAAAAATTAAAATTTACTTTCAGTCTCTACTCACTTCCCTGGTTCTGGGCATTTTATTAAAATGGAATCAAATAATATATGACCTTTTGTGACTGGCTTCTTTTAGTCAGCATAATGTCTTCAAAGGTCATCCAAGTTATAGCATATATCAGTACTTCATTCCTTTTCATAACTGAATAAGAGTCCATTGTATGGATATACCATTTTTGTTTACCCGTTCATCCATTGATGGGCATTTGGGTTTGTTCCACCTTTTGGCTGTTGTAAATAATGGTGCAATGAACATTGGTGTACAAGTACTTGTGTCCTTACTTTGTTTGTTTGTTTTTTAATATCTTTATTGGAGTATAATTGCTTTATAATGGTGTGTTAGTTTCTGCTTTATAACAAAGTGAATCAGCTATACATATACATATATCCCCATATATCCTCCCTCTTGTGTCTCCCTCCCAAACTCCCTATCCCAGCCCTCTAGGTGTTCACAAAGCACCGAGCTGATCTCCCTGTGCTATGCGGCTGCTTCCCACTAGCTATCTATTTTACATTTGGTAGTGTAGATACGTCCATGCTACTCTTTGTCCCAGCTTACCCTTCCCCCTCCCCGTGTCCTCAAGTCCATTCTCTACGTCTGTGTCTTTATTCCTGTCCTGCCCCTAGGTTCTTCAGAACCATTTTTTTTTAAGATGCTGCATATATAATGAAACTTCAAAGCTTTTGCACAGCAAAGGAATGGAAATAAAAACAAAAATAAACAAATGGGACCTAAGATGCTGCATATATGTGTTAGCATACGGTATTTGTTTTTCTCTTTCTGACTTACTTCACTCTGTATGACAGTCTCTAGGTCCATCCACCTCACAACAAATAACTCAATTTCGTTTCTTTTTATGGCTGAGTAATATTCCATTCTATATATGTGCCACATCTTCTTTATCCATTCATCTGTTGATGGACACTTAAGTTGCTTCCATGTCCTGGCTATGGTAAATAAAGCTACAGTGAACATTGTGGTACATGACTCTTTTTGAATTATGGTTTTCTCAGGGTATATGCCCAGTAGTGGGATTGCTGGGTCATATGGTAGTTCTATTTTTAGTTTTTAAGGAACCTCCATACTGTTCTCCATAGTGGCTCCATCAATTTACATTCCCACCAACAGTGCAAGAGGGTTCCCTTTTCTCCACACCCTCTCCAGCATTTATTGTTTGTAGATTTAAAAAATTTATTTATTTAATTTTGCTGTGTTGGGTCTTTGTTTCTGTGCGAGGGCTTTCTCTAGTTGTGGCAAGCGGGGGCCACTCTTCATCGCGGTGCATGGGCCTCTCACTATCATGGCCTCTCTTGTTGCGGAGCACAGGCTCCAGACGCACAGGATCGGTAGTTGTGGCTCACGGGCCCAGCCGCTCCATGGCGTGTGGGATCCTCCCAGACCAGGGCTTGAACCCGTGCCCCCTGCAGTAGCAGGCAGATTCTCAACCACTGTGCCACCAGGGAAGCCCCGTTTGTAGATTTTTTGATGAAACTTGAAAGCTTTCGCACAGCAAAGGAAGCCATAAACAAGACGAAAAGACAGCCCTCAGAATGGGAGAAAATATTTGCAAATGAAGCAACTGATAAAGGATTAATCTCCAAAATTTATAAGCAGCTCATGCAGCTCAATATCAAAAAAAGAAACAATCCAATCCAAAACTGGGAAGAAGACCTAAACAGACATTTCTCCAAAGAAGATATACAGATTGCCCCCAAACACATGAAAGGATGCTCAACATCACTAATCATTAGAGAAATGCATATCAAAACTATAATGAGGTATCACCTCACACCAGTCAGAATGTGTCCTTACTTTTAATTCTTTTGAATATATACCCCAGAGTGGAATTGTTGGGTTATATGGTAATCCTTTGTTTGGCTTTTTGAGAAACTGCCAAACCGTGAACACGTTTTTATATGGACCTATGTTTTCAATTCTCTTAGGTATATACCTAAGAGTCAAACTGTTGGGTCATATGATACCTCCATGTTTACCATTCTGAGGAACTGCCGGTTTGTTTTCCAGAATAGCTGCACAAGTTTACATTCTCATCAGCAATGTAGGGGAGTTCCAATTTCTCTACTTCCTTGCCATCACTTTTTTTTTTTTCTTTTTTAAGAAACTGTAGTCATCCTAGTCGGTGTGAAGAGGTATCTCATCGTGGTTTTGATTTGCATTTCCTTAATGGCTAATGGTGGTGTTGAGCATCTTCTAAAGAATTTATTGGCCATTTATATATCTTTGAAGAAATGTCTATCCAGATCCTTTGCTCATTAAAAAAAAATTGAGTTTTTACCTTTTTATTGAGTTGTAAGAATTCTTTATATGTTTTAGGTACATCTCCCTTATGAGACATATGATTTGAAAATATATTTTCCTATTATGTGAGTTGTCTTTTCATTTTCTTGATGGTTTTGAAGCATAAACTTTAAAATTTTGATGATGTCCGATTTATCTTTTTTTGTTGTTGTTGTTACTTGTGCTTTTGGTATTATATCTAAGTAACCATTGCCAAATCAGATGTCATAAGGATATACCCTTATGTTTTCTTCTAATAAGTTTATAGTTTTAGCTCTCATTTTTAAGTCTTTGATCCATTTTGAGTTAATTTTTATATATGGTGTGAGGTAGGGGGTCCAACTTCATTCTTGTGCATATGGATATCCAGTTTTCCCAGCACCATTTGTTGAAAGAGACTATTCTTTCCCCATTGAATGGTCTTGGCACCACTGTCAAAAATTAATGTATAGGTTTATTTCTCGACTCTCAATTCTGTTCCATCGATCTATATGTCAGTCCAATTCTAGCACTATACTGTCTTGATTTCAGTTGCTTTGTAGTAAGTTTTGAAATGGGGAAGTGTGATTCATCCAACTTTGCTCTTCTTTTTCAATATTTTAGCTATTATGTGTCCTCATAGTTCCCTATGAATTTTAGGATCAGCTTGTTAATTTCTGCCAAAAGAAAAAAAAGAGTACCTGGGATTTTAGATCTATAGAGCAATTTGTGGAGAGTATTACCATCTTAACCTCCCTGGGCTTTTTCAATTATCAATAGGCCCTGCTAGCTTCCCCATCAGTGCCAGGCATTTAGGGAAGCAGGTGCTGTAATGGCCAAAGAAGCCAATATTTGTTTATTATTTGAATTTCATATTAGTCCTGGGCTGTACTGTCCGTATACAAAAGCCACTGGCCACCTGTGGCTACTGAGCGCTTGAAATGTTGCTAGTCCAGATTGAGATGTGCCATACATTGAAAGACATATCGGATTTCAAAGATTTATAATGAAAAGGAAACTATTTCACAAATAATATTGATTATATGTTGAAATGATATTTGAGATATTTAAATAAAATATGCTATTGAAATTATTTTCACCTGTTCCTTTTCACTTTTTTAATGTGGCTCCTAGAAAATTTAAAAATATCTGTGTGGCTTGTATTATATTTCTGTTGGTCATCACTGGTCTAGGGGTTCTTAACAAGGAGTTAACTTAGGAGGGCCATGATATGAGATTTAGGATGTCCTGGAACCCCCTGAACATCTGTGCAAAATCTTGTGTGCATGGTTATATGTTAGTTATTTATTGCTGTGTAACAAATTATCCCCAAGTTTAGCATCTTAAAAAAAACAACTATTTATAATCACATGGTTCTGTGTGTGAGGAACTCAGGTGTGGCTTAGCTGGTACCTCAGGGTTCGAGTGTTTCATAGGCTGCAACCAAGTATTGGCCAGTGCTGCATTCATCTCAGGGCTTGTCTGAAAGTGGGTCTGCTTCTATGCTTACTCACGTGACTGTCGGCAAGTCTCAGTTTCTTGCTAGCTATTGTCCAGAGACATTAGTCTTTTGCCATGTGAATCTCTCCATAGTGTACCTTACAACATGGCAGCTGGTTTCTTCAGTGAGTGAGCAAGAGACGGAGCCAGCAAGATGGAAGCCACAGTCTTTTACTATTATTATTGTGGGAAAATATACATAAGGAAGCCACAGTCTCTTTGTAACCTGATCCCACCACTTTTGCCACATCCTATTTATTAGAAACAAGTCACTAAGTCCAGCCTCCACTCAAGGGGAAAGAATTACTGATGAGTGTGAATATCAAGAGAATATTGGGAGCCATCAGAGAGGTTGCCTATGACAGGGTATCAACACTTTTTTTTTCCTAGAGAAACCTAAGCTTTTTTATGATTCTCTTTTTTTTTTTTGCAGTATGCGGGCCTCTCACTGTTGTGGCCTCTCCCGTTGCGGAGCACAGGCTCTGGACGCGCAGGCTCAGCGGCCATGGCTCACGGGCCCAGCCACCCCGCGGCATGTGGGATCTTCCCGGACCGGGGCACGAACCCGTATCCCCTGCATCGGCATGCGGACTCCCAACCACTGCGCCACCAGGGAAGCCCTTTTATGATTCTCAAAGAAGTCTTGTACCACCCTCAACACTCCCCCTCGCCCCCAAACAGTTTAAGAACTAGTTTGGAGGGAACTGAAATGGAGATTTTGACTAAGGAAGAGATGTTCATCCAAAATTTCAAGGCTAAATATAAGATTTAACTTTTTTCTCATGTTTAAAAAAATGTAAGGAAAGGGACCCATATAGGATATAAACTCAAGGTATACTTAAGTGAAATGATTGCAAGGTCTTTTTTCCCCTGGACACATTAGATTTTCTGAGCTGCTAATACTCTGTGTTCCCACCATGGGGATTCATCTCTCAGAAAAGTCTGGTAGATGGCTCCCTGGTATTCTGTGACAATAGATTTAAGATGCAAATATCGATTGCTCTGGTCCAGATGGTTTTACAGTGTCTGGAGCTTTCTCTGGAGGAGCTCGGTTTCTCCCCACAGTCTCTCAGGCAGGGTCCCCTATACTGCAGGAGCCAGCAGGGCCTCTGGAGAAGGTTTACTGGTACCCTGGTTGAGCCAAATCCTTGTGGCCCCATCATTTATCCTTGCCAGAGTTATGTTTCCAATCTAATTAGCTCCTAATGTAGGGAGGGTATTGGTTTCTCCTCACTTACACTTCCCCACCTTTGTCAACCTCTCCTTTCAGTTCTAAGAACCAAGTGCGTGAACTCCTAGAGCTGAGATTTCCAAAGGGCCTTGGGCAAGCCTCAGTGATGGGGGTGGATAAAAGGGAATGCCCAGCTTCCTCATTCTGCCAGCAAGTGCAAGTGGAAGCCTTATGTTGGGCCAGATATGCCGTTATTCTTGGAAAATAGTTTCTGGAATCAGCGGTTGAATTCTCCCTCCCTAAAATAAGGGCTGAGCTGAGGAAGAGGCAGGTCTCCAGATATGCGCATTACCAAGCTCCCAGGGGAAGAGGCGGGAGCTTGGGCTTTGAGTCATTGCAGAAGAAAAAGACCATGCCATTTGAGCAAATGTGTTTTTTCTTCTTCATGGCCCTTGAAATGAATCTCCATCTGTTTCTCTAAGGAAAATTCACGTCTTTTAGGGCTCATAGGAAATACCAATTCAAATAAGCTCTCAATCCACTGCTCTCGCACTTGTCTTCCAGTTTTCAGGGAATGTAAAGATTCTACACGTTGTTCATTGGTCTGATTCTCGTCACAAGGACTGGTGACCGGAGGGGTTAGAGGTAAGAAGCCAGGGACTCTAAGATGGAGAAAGCTCTCGGTTCTAGCTTGGCGGATGATGTTTTTGTTTCTGATCCTACTCATGGGCTAGGACCGAGAGCCCTGGACTGGGAGGCAGCAGGCCCTAGGCTCTAGAAGCACCCTAATGTCCCTCATTTCCCCCGGGGCCTTACTTTCCCCCTCTATTGGCTGAGGGGACCGGACTAGTTGACCTCAAGGGCCTGCCCGCTCTGCCCCTGGATGATTTATTTTCATCTCTCCTGGATGCAGCACGTAGAGGAGGACAGGCTGAGAACGAGGAAAGCAGCTCCTCCCAGACCCTGGCCAGACTCTCACTGGATCGCAGCCCCTGGCAACTCCCGAGTCCCAACCGGCAGCTACCCTGATCTACAATAGAAAAGCCATGGGGGGCTCGGGCAGGAGATCAACACTCCCTGAGAGCTCAAGCAGGGCCATCAAATTCCTTTCGCTTTGAAAATCAGCACCTAAGAGTGAGTAGGCCCCTCATCATCTAACTGATCCTTTTTTTCCACTCTCTCCCCCAATTCTCAGTTGTTACAAGAATGTTCAGTGGGTTTGGAATTATTACAAATAAAAAATGCCAGAAGATTTTTTGGATCAGCAACACTAAGCTCTGCAGCTTCCGGAGAAGTCTTAGAGAAGAAGAATGTGGAAGTGCATGAAACCAGGCCTGGCTGGCTGCCGGCTCTGCAGCCTCCGGTTTCCTCTGGACTCACGGGAACATTATGGATGGCACCTCTGAGGATGTCGGGTTCCGCTGCTCTGCCTTGCCTTTTAGAGCTTAATGTCAAAAGCAACATGGGACCCTCAGAAGACCTTTGGGCTGAGTCGCATCGGCTGATGGGCTCCATCCCACCTGGGAGTACAGCTTCTGGAAGGGCCTGGGCCAGACCATGTGAGAAGGCCTGTGAGTCCCTCCTTCAGGGCACAGACCAGGCTGAAAGGTGTTCTCTGAAGCCACAGGAGCAGGGCTGGTGACCTGCCGACCAGGAAGGGGAGCCGGGGATCAGCACAGCCACGCCAGGAGAAGGGTCACCGCAGAGCTTCACTGTGTGAGCTTCATGCTCCTGGGAGTGGGTAGACATCCCGCCTCACTGCTGGGCAAAGTCGCTCTGTACCTGAAGCTCTCATTAGGATTCAGTGGGTGGCCAGGCCGGGGAGGCCCTCGGAGAACATGAGCACCCTTGTCCTTGGGTCTGTGGCTGGCTCAGAGCACAGGCTTTAGCTGTTCTGGTCAACTCCTGGGGAGCCTAAGCTTTCGTCCCAGTTTGGCTCTCTATAACCGCATCTTTAATTTAATTTAATTTTTTGGCTTGCTGCGCCGTTTGCAGGATCTTAATTCCCCGACCAGGGATTGAACCGGAGCCCCCTACAGTGGAAGCATGGAGTCCTAACCACTGGACCACTAGGGAATTCCCTAGAACCTCGTCTTTAGATTCTCCTTATTCCGCTCCCAAAGTCCTACCGGGCTGTCACTTATACACATCCCTAAACCGTTGATGGCTTTGTAATGAACACCAGTATTCTGGAAAACCTACATTATGACTGAGAGCCGACTAGCAACTTCAGTTGGATTTGACTGTCTTCTGGGGGTGACTGTCGTGCATGGCCAGCCCATTGGGCCTTCCCTCCTGCCCTAGCTAAGGGGTAAAGCAAGAGTGACCAATAAGAGAGATGTTGGAAGATACCTGAAGAGGACTCTCGAGCCCCTAAATGCAAAACATGGGGGAATTGGATTTCTATTGCATTGTCGGGCAGAATCAGACCACTGGCGAGGCTTTAAAAAGGCTCTTTCAGGAGAAATAAAACCAGAGATGAGGCGGGATAGATTAAGAACAGTGTTTTGCCGTGGTCATGCGTGCTCTTGGCCTTGGCCATTTGTGAGTTTTCAATAATGTTCCCTTCAAGAGGAACATTGATTCTTGGCATCAAAAGAAGCCAGAGTGTTTGATTATTAGTATCCATCTTATGCTCTTCCTTCTGAAGTTGACCTCCCGGCTTCAAGTGTGAAATGCTTGGAAGAGGGTGAGGAGGGTGGAGGTTCGGAAGCCGTAAGCCTTTTCTTGTGATGTCTCTATGAGATTCTTTTGATATGAGGCCCGCTGCCCATTTGAGGCCGAGGAGAATCCTCATTCTGACAGGTAGGGTCCTGCTTAAGTCAGGTGGTGCTAGGCAATTACAAAGGCGTCAGAGAGCTGAGGGCTTCCTACTCTCGTGGGAGAAACCACAATGCTCTTCCCCATCGAAAGTTCGGTACTTGTCTTTTCAGAAACCTCTAATGGATGTATCAAGCCATTCAAAAGACTTTCCTGTCCATGCCCTCATGTGAGCCTCAGGACAAGCCAAAGAGGAGGCAGTATAGGGCTTAATGTAATACACACTGTTCTTTTTTCCAGTTTTATTGAGCTCTGGTTGACATATAACATTGTCTACGTTTAAGGTGTACAACGTGATGACTATATGTATAGGTCACCACAATAAGTTTAGTTAACGTTCATCACCTCCCATAGTTAGAAAACTTTTTTCCCTTATGAGAACTTTTAACATTTACTGAAATGTTTCTTTTTCTTTTCTTTTTTTTTTTTTTTTTTTTTTTGCGGTACGCGGGCCTCTCACTGCTGTGGCCTCTCCCGTTGCGGAGCACAGGCTCCGGACGCGCAGGCTCAGCGGCCATGGCTCACGGGCCCAGCCGCTCTGCGACATGTGGGATCTTCCTGGACCGGGGCACGAACCCGTGTCCCCTGCATCGGCAGGCGGACTGTCAAACACTGCGCCACCAGAGAAGCCCTACCGAAATGTTTTTATCGATACTTTGGCTGACCTGATGGTAGGCAGTGAGAGGGTGCTGACTAAAACTTCTTCAGTTCTCTAAGGGTTTCTCAAAACTCACATGAGGGACCCATGCTGGGGAATCATAGATTTTATATGATCAGGTGCCACAGGACTAAATGAATGTCTGAAGTCACAGGGGATTAGACCATCAACATTAGAAACAACCATTTTGATGGCAGAGGAAACACCAAAGTTTATCAGCAAATTAAAGCACTAAGGAGATGGAAACCTACCCCTGGAAAGGAGAGTTTGTGGCAATCTATTTGGGACAGATTCTAATTCATGGGGAGCCAGAACTGTGTTTTAAATATTCACGATAATGGAAAGACAACCTTTAACTAGAAGCTTCTGGACTGAAAAAGTTGTAATGTGGTAAACTCTTTATAGATCTGGCAAAAATAAATATGCCGTTTTCATTTTGTATATGCATATACACAGCTTCCTGATATTCCCAGAATTAAAATACAGCGAAATACACTGAAGGAAAACATATTGGGAAAGCATTGGCTCTTTGATGGTGGAGGACTCTGATTGCTCAAAATAGGGCTTTAAGGAGGAATTTCATTCAGAACTTTAGACAGTCTTGTGGCCATTTGGAAACGGCCCTATTTTTGCTGTTCCTAGGCAGTACTTTTGTCCTGTGGTAGTTTTGTAACTGTAACCGTAAAGTTCTAGAAAATTGTAGGAGAATAAAACTTTATTGTTGGTAAAATAGCAGAACACAATGTGATATTTTTGCAAGTTAAGCATGCCCTAGGTTGCTGATGCATGCTTCATCCACAGTAGGTCAGTCTTGGAGTTGATGGTCAAACGTCCCGTTTGGCCGGTGCTCGGTAACCTCGCTGTATAGATGTGGGGATCTGTGGTACTGGTTGTCTGAGGGAAAGTGAGTAGTTTCCACCCTATCTGCCAGAGCTGTGGCCACTCAAATCGATGTTCACTCCACAAACATCTTCTGTAGCGCTGCCATGTGTTAAGAGGTGGACCTCAGTGCTGTGAGGGATCCTGGGCTGAATGGTTTCATTGACTGCAAGCTTAAGACGCATTCTTATTTGGAATTCCTGACGCTCCAGAAGCTTCTCCTGTTGCCAGTATGGTGGCGGGAAGGCTGTGGGGGAAGGATGTACATTTTTTAATTTCTAGAAGGGCAAAACATTGTTACTATCAACAATGTATCATAATGGCAAACATAATCAGCCCTGTAAATTGTGAAACCTTTAAGTCATGTTTCTATTCTGTGATAGTATAAAAATTCAAAACAGTTTGCATCAAGAGAGCAAATAAAGCCCACCTCTATTCAATCTGAGTTATCTTCGCCCTCCCTTCATGCTTTTGTCTTTATATATACCTTTGCTTGTTTAGGGTTAAGTAAAATCTATAGATCCTCAATTGTGGAGACGCATAAGTACGAGGTCTCTGAGATCCATGCAAAAAGAGACTTTGCATTCCCAGTGAGAAAGCATTTAGTGCTCTGGCTAAGACAAAAATGTTGGCAGCAAATTCATCCCAAGTACCAAATGAGGATTACTACGGGACCCGGGAGTATTTTCAGAGACAGAACACTTCCTACTCCTCCGTTAGTGAATTCAGTCCATTCTGTGGTCGTTTTCATGAACATTTTGGCTTGGGGCCTGGGTGACGGGGAATTGCCTCCCTTCCTTCCCTGAAGGAAGGGCACCAAGGGGGTTACCCAATTCCACTGTGGGAGTGTTATCTGCCTCCTGGATGGTTCCATGTAGGCCCATGTCTAGACTGATTACAAAAGCGCCAACAAAACAAATGTGTAACATCTTACAGCAAAGGCACGAAACCAAACAGTGTGAGTGAGGAGAACAATGCGGCTTTTGTGACTGGGAGTCTTCCTGAGGAGGATGGAATTCCCGCACCCCGGGTTCCAATTTTTGTAAGGGCAACATGAAGCTTCTCGAAGCAGGCCCTGGCTTGAACGCATTCATTTGGAAAGGCAATGTGTTTTGTTAAATAAGGGTTTTTTGTGTTTTTTTTTAACTGCCACTAAGATCAAAATGAAGATCAGTATAACTAACTCTGTCTGTGTGCACACAGATTTCAGGAAACAGCCTTGACTCTAGCTCACCAATGTAACCATTTGTTAATTCTGCTCTTTCAAGGTGACAGGGTATATATATATAATGTGATGGGAGAAGCTCTGATTGAGGCAGCCCTGACTTTGCACTTACCTTGCTGTGTGACCTTATGTGTGTCCCCTAGCTTCTCTGGGCCTCAGTGTCTACATCTGTAAAACGAAGGGGTCAGAGCTGATCATCTATCTCTAAGAGCTCAAGACCTCTAATAAAGCAGAATAAATATTACAGTTCCATTGCCTAAGGGTACTGGAAATTGGGGCTTTTCACCCCAAAAGAAAGCAATAATTATCACTTATCTGAAGGAGCTCTTAAATATGTTGTCTCGAACTGAAGCTTCGGGGATGCTATGGGTCACTTCAGAATCACCTCCACGACTCGAGTAGATGTATAACTGCGTGGCAAATACGCCACATAATTGAAGGCACATTTGATTAGCCAATAGTTTCAAGTGGCCTGAGGTAGAACACGCTGATTTCTGATTTGTTCATTCTCTCAATATGTATTTATTGAGCACCTACTATATGCCTAGCCCTAGAGAGAAGATGTTTCTCCTGAAATCCTAAACCTCCCTCTTTCCCTCCCTTCTTCCCTTCCTTCTTTAAGTTTGGTTTTGTTTGTGACCTCGGGTACAAAGGGTTGAGTTATAGATACTGCTCGCTCAGTTCATCATATATCGTCAGAGTTGGTCCAGACAAGGCCCCTCTTTTGCTTTGTTTGACTTACTCATTTATTCCTTTTTATCCCCGAAGCCCACTCCCGTTCCCCTCCATGCAAAGGCAACCATTCGAATGTGCTCAGTGTATGTCTTTTAGTGTGCATGTTTTTATGTAAAACGTGTATTATCTTCTGTGAACAGATCTTCACTCATTGCAAAGGTGAGATGCGATATAGCCCATTTGGTTTCTTGCCTTTTTACCCACACTATGGTTTTAGACAGACCCATTCTGCTGTCTGTAAATATTGCTCATTGCTTCTAACCACTACTTAGTGCTCTGTATACGCTCCACATTGATAACTCTCCCCTGTCCCGTGGATGGGCACCCTGGGGTCCTGCAATGCCCCATTATGGCAAATAATGCGACAGGCTTGTGCATGGCCCACTATGGACCTATGTCATAATGTTCTAAGACACTCTGCCTCCTTTGTAATCTGGAGAATTTCTACATTTTCTTCGAAAACTGGACAATTTCTGTCCTTTTTTCTACACTTTCGTCAAGAGTTATATCCCTGACCCATTGACCATAATATGTTCCCCATTCGATGCTCTCCCACGCATCCCGCGTACATTCCTACTCTAGTGTTTTTAGTGTATTATAATTTCTTGTCTGTCTTCCCCCAATAGATGTGAAACCCCATGAGAGCAGGGACTGTGTCTGTCTTTTATACTGTATCTCTAGGACATGACACAGGGTCTGACAAAGTGTTACTTTGTATAATGAATATCGGATTCATCAAACACATTTTTTTCAGGGTTATATTTTCCCCTTTTTATTATTTTTTACAGGGTTATATTTGCCCCTTTTTATTTTTTTAAATTAAATTTTTATACAATTTTTAAAGGTTACTTTCCATTTACAGTTATTACAAAATATTGGCTATATTCCCTGTGTTGTATGATGTATCCTTGAGCCTATCTTACACCCAGTAGTTTGTATCTCCCATTCCCTACTTCCATATTGCCCCTTTTCCCCTCTCCACTGGTAACCACTGTTTCATCAAATACTTATTAGGCTCTGACTGCATGCCAGCCCTGTACTCTATTTTTATCTTTATTTTTTATTAAAGTATACTTGATTTACAATATTATATTAGTTTCAGGTGTACAACAGAGTGATTCAATATTTTTATAGATTATACTCCATTTAAAATCATTAGAGAATAATGGGTATATTTACCTGTGCGGTACAATATATCCTTGTAGCTTATTTGTTTTATACGTTGCAGTTTTGTATCTCTTAGTCCCCTACCCCTATCTTGCTCCTCCACCCTCGCCCCTTCCCACCAGTAACCAATGGTTTGTTCTCTATGAGTCTGTTTCTGTTTTGTTATATTCATTCATCTGTTTTATTTTCTAGATTCCATATATATGTGATAACATACAGTATTTGTCTTTCTTTGTCTGAATTATTTCACTAAGCATAATACCTTCTAGGTCAATCCACATTGTTACAAATGGTGGAATTTCATTATTTTTGTGGCTGAGTAGTATTCCATTGTGTGTGTGTGTGTGTGTGTGTGTGTGTGTGTGTGTATTACATCTTCATCCACACACACTTAGGATGTGTGTGTGGACACTTAGGTTGCTTCCATGTTTTGGCTATTGTGAATAATGCTGCAATGAGCATTGGGGTGTGTGTATCTTTTCAAATTAGTGTCTTCATTTTGGGGGGTATGTATTCCCAGGAGTGGAATTGCTGAATCCTGTGGTAGTTCTCTTTTTATTTTTTTGCAGAACCTTCATACTATTTTTCATAGTGGCTGCACAAATTTACTTTCCCACCAACAGTGTACAAGGGTTCCCTTTTCTCCGCATCCTCTCCAACATTTCTTACTTGTAGACTTTTTGATGATGGCCATTCTGACAGGTGTGAGGTGAGATCTCGTTGTTTTGATTTGCATTTCTCTAATGATTAGTGATGTTAAGCATCTTTTCATGTGCCTGTTAACCATCTGTATGTCTTCTTTGGAAAAATGTCTATTCAGTCCTTCTGCCCATTTTTTGTTTGGGTTGTTTTTTTCATATTGAGTTATATGTGCTATTTGTATATTTTTTATATTAACCCCTTGTTTGTCACATGATTTGCAAATATTCTCTCCCATTCCATAAGTTGTCTTTTGTATTGTCAATGGTTTCCTTTGCTGTGCAAAACCTTTTATGTTTAATTAGGTCCCATTTATTTATTTTTGCTTTTACTTCTTTTGCCTTAGGAGACCGATCCAAGAAAATATCGCTATGGGTTATGTCAGTGAGTAGTCTGCCTATGTTCTCTTCTAGGAGTTTTATGGTTTCCCTCTTACATTTAGGTCTTTAAAGCCTTTTGAGTTTATTTTTGTATATGGTATGAGGGAATGTTTTAATCTCATTGTTTTACATGTGGCTGGCAGTTTTCCCAGTACCACTTGTTGAAGAAATTCTTTTCCCCATTGTATATTCTTGCCTCCTTTGTTGTAGATTAATTGATCATAGGTGAGTGGATTTATTTTTGGGTTCTCTGTTCCATTGATCTATGTGCCTCTTTTTGTGCCAGTACCATGCTGTTTTTATTACTGTAGCTTTGTTGTATAGTCTGAAGTCAGGGCATATGATACCTCCAGTTTTGTTCTTTTTTCTCAAGATTGCTTTGGAAATTTGGGGTCTTTTGTGGTTCCATATAAATTTTAGGGTTATTTGTTGTAATTCTGAAAAATATCATGTGATTTTTGAAAGGGATTGCATTAAATCTATAGATTGCTTTGGGCGTATGGACATTTTAACAATATGAATTCTTCCAATTTGTGAACAAAGCTATCCGTGTGATGGCTTTCCATTTTGTATTGTCCTCAATTTCCTTCATCAGTGTTTTATAGTTTTCAGAGACTATGTCTTTTGCATCCTTGGATAAGTTTATTTCTAGGTAGTTTATTCTTTCTTTATGGTGTGGTTTTAAATAGGATATGCTTTTTCTTTGATTTCTCTTTCTGGTAGAGACTTTAGGGTTTTCTATATATAGTATCAGTTCATCTGCAAATAGTGATGGTTTTATTTCTTCCCTTCCAGTTTCTTGTCTGATTGCTGTGGCTAGGACTTCCAATACTATGTTAAACAGAAGTGGCGAGAGTGGGCATCCTTGCCTTGCTCCTGATTTTAGAGGAAAAGCTTTTCACCATCAAGTATGATGTGAGCTGTGGGTTTGTCATAAATGGCCTTTATTAAGTCGAGATATGTTCCCTCTATACCAACTTTTTTTTACTTTGAAATAATCTGTATAGTTTATTCTCCAGTCCTTTATATTCCTTTGCCATAAATGATAATATGTAACCTATCTAATTCATGTGTATTTTTCTTATTGGAGTATAGTTGCTTTACCTCTGTACCAACTTTGATGAGTGTTTTTATCATGAATGGATGTTGAATTTTGTCAAATGCATTTCTGTGTCTGTTGATATGATCATGTGATTTTTATACTGCTTTTTGTTAATGTGGTGTATCACATTGATTGATTTGTAGATATTGAACCATCCTTGCATCCTTGGAATAAATCGCACTTGATCATAGTGTACGATCCTTTTTATATATTGTTAACTTCAGTTTGCTAATATTTTTTAGAGGATTTTTGCATTTATATTCATCAGAGATATTGGCCTGTAATTTTCCTTTTTTGTGATATCTTTGGTTTTGGTGTCAGTGTAATGGTTGCCTTGTAGAATGAATATGGGAGTATTCCCACCTCTTCAATTTTTTGGAATAGTTTGAGAAGGATAGGTTTTAGCTCTTCTTTATTTGTTTGGTAGAATTTCTCTGTGAAGCTGTCCAATCCTGGATATTTTTTTGCTGGGAGTTTTTTTTTTTTTTTAATTACAAATTCAATTTCACTGCTAGTGGTCAGTCTGTTCAAATTGTCTGTTTATTCCTTATTCAGTCTTGGAAGGTTGTGTTTTTCTAGAAATTTGTCCATTTCTTCTAGGTTGTCCAATTTGTTGGCTTAGAGCTCTAGTGTTCTTTGATGTTTTTTAAATATCTCTGAGATATCAGTTGTTATTTCTCCTCTTTCATTTCGTATTTTATTTGCATCCTCTTTTTTTCCTTGATGAGCCTGGCTAAAGGTTTATGAATTTTGTTTATCTTTTCAGAAACTCAGTTCTTGTTTTCAATGATCTTTTCTATTGTTTTTTTTAGTCTCGATTTTATTTATTTCCTCTCTGATCTTTATTATTTCTCTCCTTCTGCTGACTTTGGGCTCTATTATTTTTCTAACTCATTTAGGTGATAGGTTAGGTTGTTTGAGATTTTTCTTGTTTCTTGGGGTAGGCCTATATTAATATAAACTTCCTTCTTAGAACTACTTTTGCTGCATCCCAAAAATTTTGTAAAGTTGTGTTTCCATTTTCATTTGTCCCAAGGTATTTTCTGATTTCCTCTTTGATTTCATTGTTGACCCATTGGTTTTTTAGTAGCATGTTGTTTAGTCTCCACATATTTGTGTTTTTTCCCATTTTTCTTCCTGTAATTGATTTCTAGTTTTATGCTGCTGTGGTTGGAAAAAATGTTGGAAATCATTTCTATCCTTTTAAGTTGGTTGAGATGGATTTTGTGGCCTAACATGTGATGTATCCTGGAGAATGTTCCATGTGCACTTGAAAACAATGCGTGTTCTGCTGTTTTTGGATGGAATGTCTTGTAGATATCTATTAAATCCATTTGGTCTAATGTGTCATTTAAGGCCACTGTTTCCTTATTGATTTTCTGTCTGGATGATCTGTCCATTGACGTAAGTAGGGTGTTAAAGTCCTCTACTATAATTGTATTATTGTCAGTTTCTCCCTTTATGTTTGTTGATGTTTGCTTTATGTATTTCAGTACTCTTATATTAGGTGCATATATGTTAATGTGTGTTATGTCCTCTTCTTGTATTGATCCCTTTATCATTATATAGTGCTCTTCGTCTTTTGTTATAGACTTTGTTTTAAAGTCTATTTTGTCTGATACGAATATTGCTACCCCCCACTTTCTTGTTTCTATTTGCATGAAATATCTTTTTCCATTCCCTTTCTTTCAGTGTGTGTGTGTCTTTAGCTTTGAAGTGATTCTCTTGTAAGCAGCATATAGTTTGTTCTTGTTTTTTTTATGCCTCTAGCTACCATATATCTTTTGACTGGAGCATTTAGTCCATTGACTTTTTTTTGTTGATTATTTGGCTGCATTGGGTCTTCATTGCTGTGTGTGGGCTTTCTCTAGTTGCGGCAAGTGGGGGGCTTCTCTTTGTTGTGGTGTGCGGGCTTCTCACTGCGGTGGCTTCTCTTGTTGCGCAGCATGGGCTCTAGGCATACCAGCTTCAGTAGTTGTGGCACACGAGCTTAGTTGCTCCATGGCATTTGGGATCCTCCCAGACCAGGGATCGAGCCCATGTCCCCTGCATTGGCAGGAGGATTCTTAACCACTGCACCACCAGGGAAATCCCCTAGTCCATTGACATTTAAATTGACATTACTGGTAGGTGCTTAGTTATTGCCATTTTTTAACTTGTTTTCTCGTTTTCATAGTTCTCTCTTCTTCTCTTAAATACTTCCCTTGTGGCTTGATGATTTTCTTTAGTGGTATGTGTGTGTTCCTTTTTCCATTTTTTATGTATCTATTGTAAGTTTTTGAGTTGTGATTACCATGGGGTTACTATATGTTGACCAATAACTATATCTACTTGTTTTAAAATGGTAGTCATGTAAGTTCAAACACATTCTAAAAGATCTACATTTTTTTACTCCCCTCCCCCACATTTTGTTTTCATTGTCATATTTTGTATCTTTATCCCTTCACTGTTTATTGTAGTTATAGTTTATTACAACTTTTTTGTCTTTTAATCGTTGTACTAGCTTACTTAAGTAGGTGATCCTCAGCCTTTACCATATATTTGCCTTTACTAGTTGGATTTTTCCTTTCTTATAGATACTTCTTGTGGTAGCCTTTTCTTTTCCACTTAAAGAAGACCCTTTAACATTTCTTTTAGGGTAGGTGTAGTATTGATAAAAACTTTTAGTTTTTGCTTGTCTGAGAAGTTCTTTATCTGTCTTTTAACTGTAAATGATAGTCTTGCTGGGTAATGTATCCTAGGCTGCATGCTTTTCCCTTTTAGCACTTTAAATATATCATGTCACTCCCTTATGGCCTTCAAAGTTTCTGCAGAAGTCAGCTGATAGCCTTATGGGTGTTCCCCTGTATGTGACTCTGTTTTTGTCTTTCTGCCTTTAGAATTCTTTATCTCTAACTTTGGTCATTTTAATTATGATTTGTCATGGTATAGGTCTGTTTGGGTTCATCTTGTTTGGGAGCCTCTGTGCCTCTAGTACCTGGATATCTTTTGCCTACTTCAGGTTTGGGAAGTTTTCAGTCATAATTTCATTACGTACATTTTTGACCCTTTTCTCTCTTGCTTCTCCTTCTGAGACTCCTATAATGCAAATGTTGGTATACTTTATGTTTCTGCAGAGGTCCCTTAAACTGTTCTCATTTTTTAAATTTGTTCATTTTGCTGTTCTTATTGGGTGCTTTCCACTATTCTATCTTCCAGATCACTTATGTGTTCTTCTGTATCACCTGGTCTATTGATTCCTTCTAGTGTGTTATTCACTTCATTTGTTGTATTTTTCAGTTCTGACTGGTTCTTTTTTACACTTTCTAGTTCCTCATTAAAATTCTCACTGTGTTCATCTATTCTTTTCCCTAATTCAGTTAGCATGCTTATGACTCATGTTTTGAACTCTTTATCTAGTAGGTTATTAACTTTTGTTTCATTAGTTCTTTTTTCAGGGGTTTTTCTCTTGTTTTGTCAATGGAAACAAATTTCTCTGCTTTTTATTTTGCTTAACTTTCTCTGTCTTTATAAAATTAGACATAATGAAAGAGTTACCTGTTGTGGTCTCAAAGGTGTGTCCTTGTGTGGGAGTGTCTCTATGCAGTCTGCGTGTGCCCAGAGGCTTTGGTGGAGGAGCTGGATCTGACATGAGCACAAGTTATGTCTTTACCCAGGGTGTGCTGGCAGCTATTACTTTGATGAGAGGTGGAGCTGGAGATGGAGGGGCTAGAACCAGAGCCAGCTATGATCTGGGACTTCTTTGCTTAGTGGCCAACAACCTACCAGGGGGGTGTGGGTCAGGTCCCAAGTTGCTGGAGCAGAAGCCCTGAAGTTTGAGTCCGAGCTGGCTCCATTCCTTCTAAGTGTGTGCTCTCCCTACTCCCAGCACCACAATGCTGGAAGAAGAGGGGCAGGTGCGGGTGCATGGTGTGGGTCTGGGTGTGGGCTGTGCTGCCTGGCCAGTCAGAGTCTGGGACACTTCTGATGCGCTGCCTCTGTAAGCACTAGTGATGGCTGCTCCCACCCTGTTCAGATGCTGTTCTGCATCTGGGTTGGCACAGTCCCTCATAATTGATCACTCCTCTCATGGCAGACTTTGCCCTAGTGTGGAGCTGCATTGTGAAGCAAGTGGGCATAGTGACCGCTTGGCTCAGGCTGGGGTGCTCACTGGAGTTGTCGTGGGAAACCAGCCAGGATCTCGTGCACTTTCACTCTTTTTTTCTGCCTTGTTTCAGGAGTAAGCAAGTGGGTGTGTGCTCTTCACTAGCAGGATCTAGGTTTCTTACAGCCCTTCTGTTAGTCCCACTGGTTTTCTAACCAGCTAAGGGGACTCTTCTTCCTGATGCTGGACCCCAGGGCTTGGGCACCTAATATGTGGCTGGAACTGCTCACTCCCCAGGGAGGATCTCTGCCCTTGTAACCTCCCTCCCCATTCTGTGTCCCCTCCTAGGGGCATAGGTCCCAACCTGATCACTTCTCTTCCCTTCCTACCTGATTCTGTGTGGATCTTTCTTATAGCCTTTGTTGTAGAAGAGCCTCTGTGTCAGTCTCATTAGTTTTCAGTGAGAATCACTCTAAATGTAGATGTATTATTGATGTGTTTTTTGGGGGGAGGTGAATTGTGTCCTCCTACTCCACCATCTTGCTCTCTTCCATTTTTTTTTTTTTTGCGGTACGCGGGCCTCTCACTGTTGTGGCCTCTCCCACTGCAGAGCACAGGCTCTGGAGGCGCAGGCTCAGCGGCCATGGCTCACGGGCCCAGCCGCTCCGCGGCATGTGGGATCCTCCTGGACCGGGGCACGAACCCACATCCCCTGCACCGGCAGGCAGACTCTCAACCACTGCGCCACCAGGGAAGCCCCCATCTATTTTTAATGTGAAACGTTCAGAGTCAATATATTTATTTCTAAACATATAAAAATGAATAAAAAGCAATGAGCTTATTTTGCTGGTCTCTTGGCAAACCTAGCAGACCTTCTATATTCAAACCGATGCTGTGTCCTTCCAAGATGTACAGTGTCCTCAAATATTGTAGAACATTTTTTGGGGGAAAAAACTCTCCATATCCCATAGCATAGTCTTTGGAATCTTCTCGGGGGGCCTTTGTTTCTTGAAGGTAAATTTGATTTTGGGAGACAGCTAAAAACTACTTGGCAGCAAATCTAGTGAATGAGGTGGTTGATCAAGCTGAAGAACATCATTTTGGGTTCCAAACAAGGTTTGACTCTAAAGAAATGAGGTTGATTTTCTTGTATGTACATAAACTGGCTCAACAGCAATTCCAAAGGAGGACTTCCAAAATGTGTGGCCTTGGCAAGAAAAAAATTTCTCACCCCTGTTCACACACACACTCACACTACCCCCCCCCCCCACACACAGTGTATACTGCCTGGCCCAACGTCTAGACAAGTAAAATCAAAAGCCCTTGGAATTTAGTTTAAAGAAATCAGTTACACGAGTATGGGATGGAAGAGACCTGGCTTGGCAGCCATTCTGGCAAAAACACGTGAGGGTTTCAGTTGGCCACAAGCTCATCGTTCATGAAGGGTGTGACGTGGCTTCTAAGTGTCTGCATTCTTGGCCTGCTGTCTGGTGGAGGTCTTGGGCTCTGTGGGAACGTAATCACCCATGCTCCGTTCTGCGCCGGTGCAGGGGCACCATGAGCTCAGCTATGGGCATGACAGCATAAGAGGACCACTGACCCACTGGAGCGTGGAACAGGGCTGAAGGAGCTGAGAAAACCAACCCAGGAGAGGCAAGAGTCAGTGACTGAAAATTATTGCTGAAGGACAGCTGTGCAAAAAGTGGTATTTTTTTTTTTTTTTTTGGTTGCATTGGGTCTTCGTTGCTGCGCACGGGCTTTCTCTAGTTGCGGCCAGTGGGAGCTACTCTTTTTTTTTTTTTTTTTTGCGGTACGCGGGCCTCTCATTGCCGTGGCCTCTCCCGTTGTGGAGCACAGGCTCCAGACGCGCAGGCCCAGCGGCCACGGCCCACGGGCCCAGCTGCTCCGTGGCATGTGGGATCCTCCCGGACCGGGGCACGAACCCGTGTCCCCTGCATCGGCAGGCGGACTCTCAACCACTGCGCCACCAGGGGAGCCCTGGGGGGCTACTCTTCATTGCGGTGCTCAGGCTTCTCATTGCGGTGGCTTCTCTTATTGCAGAGCACAGGCCCCTAGAGTGCATGGGCTTCAGTAGTTGTGGCATGCTGGCTTCAGTACTTGTGGCTCGCGGGCTTGAGTGCAGGCTCAGTAGTTGTGGCACACAGGCTTAGTTGCTCCATGGCATGTGGGATCTTCCCAGACCAGGGATCGAACCCATGTCCCTTGCATTGGCAGGCAGATTCTTAACCACTGTGCCACCAGGGAAGTCCCAAAAGTGGTATCATCTTAATCTCATGTTGGTCTTTATGGAAGAGCCAAGACCAATGGGTGGAAATTATAGGAAGGCAGATTTAGGCTCAACCTACCAAAGATTCATTCATATTATAGAATTATACATTCAGTATCATATGTGTGTGAATATGCACCTAAAGAGAGAGAAAAATGACTGGAAGGATTTCAATCAAATATTTAATAATAACTACGGGGTATGGAATGATGGGATAAATGTCATCTTTTAAACTGTATGTGATGATGTACTATTAGATTTTTATTACCTGTATATATTGCTTTTGAAAAAAACAAACTTTCTAAAAATTGTAGGTATCCAGCAACCAAATAAACTGTTTTGCAACCTAGTGAGGGCCCAGCCTTAGGCACTAATCCAACACTGATTGTGGGATGAATTAGTGGGTCCTTTTCAGCCTAGGGATTCAGTATGTTGTTCTACGATTTAACCTTGTTCAAATACCAGAGTTGAGCTGGTGGAAGTTCACACGTGGCTCCAACGAGAAAGGGGCCTGGAAACTCACAAGATGGGGCAACTTCCCAATTGCCAGGCCTATTCTAAGGACAATAGTCATCTTAACAAAATTCATGTAGGACGTTTAAATCAAAGGGTAGGATAAACACTTCAGAGGTGAAAAGCCACCAGCAACTAGCTGTGAAACTAGATTCCGAACTAGAAGAATAAATATAGAGGGATAGGAAGAGGCATGGATAAAATGCTAAAAGACAAAGGCCATTGAGGAAAAGTAAAATGTCAATTGGAGATGGTGGATTTTCCATGTTTTGTAAGTGTGAACGGTTATCCATTTTAATTCTAACCATTCAACTGAAGCCAGCAGGCCTTGGACATTATAGAGTCTTCTGCCCCGCATCACTCAGCCTGCATGGACCGTAGCTGGCAGTATACCAAGACCGCAGAAACGCTGGCTGGCTTGGGTCACGTTCCGGGAACTGAAGTATGTCAAATAGGACCTTCGGCTGGTGACGCCCTGAGAGGCACGTGGGAACAGAACACGCATAACACCAGTGCTGGGCAGAGGGACTGGCACTTACTTCCTTTTGGGGCCAGTGGTGCCACAAAATGAGAGCAACGAAGAAACTAGACACCTTGACCTGATTCTCCACTTTACAAGAGGGAAACCGAAGAGGGGAAGTGAATGAGAAGGATGTGTAGAAACAGTCCCCTTCATCTCCCAGAAAGGAGAAATGGACTTTAAGACAGTGCCCTTCTGCTTGCAGGCATAAAACGTGATCTCAGGGTCACACATTATTTTGGCCCCATTAAATAAAAACCTTTCTGTAGAGCGACAGGGACGACGATTAGGCGGTAACGAGGCTTTCGAGACTTCTTCTGATCTGGTGGTGGTAGCCTGGCACACTTGAGTCCAAGGAAAAAGCCTTTGCCGTATTTAGGTCTCATGAATCAAAGAACAAAGATTCTCACAAATCCCATTCAAATACAGAAATAATGATGCTTAAAAGACGAAGATAATGCCAGTTCAAGTCTTACCAACTGCTATAAATCATTGAAAGCATATTAACAAATACCACCGATCGTAGCCTCGACTTCAACAAAACCAACTGAAGGCAACACTTAACCAAACATTTCTAATTGGCATTTGCAAAAGTTTCTGCAAAGGATGAAAATGGCTATCGGGAACTTGTGCTCTGCGGGAGACTCTGATGAAAGTGTGTTGGAGACAGCCGGAGGGGAAAAGATAAGTTATAGGAAACTCCCCTGCCTGCTTCCCACAGGCTCACCTCCTGCCACCTCCTGCCACTGGGCAGAAACGGGAGCACCTGGCTGGGCCTGCCTCCCAGTATCAAAGGGGACATTCCAGTCCTTCCTTGACCTTGACTCATACTCTGGCCCTGTGCCTCAGCCCCTTCTCTCTCCTCCTCCTCCAGCTTTGCCCCTCTTTGCCCTCAGGTGGGAGTTGAGTTCCCACTCATTAGAGTCAACAGCGTTTCTGGTGACCCGACCTGGCAAGTGGGCAATAAGCCAGGCATTGGAAACAGTGGCAAGTCGGTCGTTCCTGAGGTTCTTTGGCAGCGGGACGTTCAAAGAGCAGCATCAGCTGCCGATGTTGGAATTAGTGTTGGTGTCAGACCTTCAGCTCCGTGAGAGCAGGGATCCAATCTGTTTAGTTTTGTATCATCTCCAGCAGCTGGTACAGTGCCTGACAGCCAACAGGTACGCAAGGCCTAGTTGTGGAACAAACGACTGTTGAAGGAGCCCGTCTGAGGCCAAGAGCCGTGTTGCTTCCTATAAATCCTGGGTTTCCCGGTGACAACCTCTGCAACCTGACCCAGGGCAACTGCCGGCCCTGCCACGTGGCAGCCCCTGGAGAAGGGAGACGGGGAGCAAAGAAGCTTGGGGAATTACTCTGCACTATTGGGGCTCCCCTCTCTGGGTCGGGGGAAGGAAGGATATTAATTGTGTACATGATCCATACAGAGGATTTCTACTTGGGCAAAACGTTTTCAGCGAAGTGAAATTTGCAGAGAGACGGGGCACTTTTCTGAGATGCCTTTAGTTTCATAGGCCAGATACTCTACCTCGTTTGTAAATGGAGATTATGGATTGGGTGTGTGTTGGGATGGACTGGCTTTGACTGGAGCTTGGAGCCAAGGCTGATACTCACCCAAAAGGTAGGCGGGGAGGGAGGGGGATGTTCTTATACTGAGTAGAAAGCCAGGTGAGGAGGGGGAAAGCATTGCATGGTCACCACGTACGTGGGCTGACAAAAAAAGACCCAATGCTGGGCTTCCCTGGTGGCGCAGGGGTTGAGAGTCCGCCTGCCGATGCAGGGGACACGGGTTCGTGCCCCGATCCGGGAAGATCCCACATGCTGCGGAGCGGCTGGGCCCGTGAGCCATGGCTGCTGAGCCTGCGTGTCAGGAGCCTGTGCTCCACAGCGAGAGAGGCCACAACAGGGAGAGGCCTGCGTACCGCAAAAAACAAAAAAAAAAACCCAACACATTTTTATTTGAGCATTTATTTTTTTCCCAAAGAAATCCATGCAAAGGGAAAGACAGAGAGAAAGACATGGTAACCATGTTCTAGCAGCCAAACATAGGAAAATAATTTGGCACGATTTGATTTTTTTTTCATTGCAAAAGGACAATCTATACTACCACTAAAATTTACCGTCCTCATAAAGATACCATTTGATTTTCGAAAACGTAACTCATGGTTAGTCTTCTACTTAATGGCTGGAGGAGGTATATAAGATAAAAAAATAGAAAAAAAGAAAAAGGTGGTTCCCTTTATAGAGGGAGACCACAGGGTGCTGAAGGGCAGCACGTGTGCGGTGACCTTGGCAGTCAGTGCACCAGGAGGAAAGAGCACACCACGGAGATTGCCAAGCTGGTGAGAATCTTCAGGGGGGAAGGGCCATTCCCGAGGCTGTGAGAGGCAACTATCTCATTGTCCTTCTGATTCACATGTTGCTTGCTTCCAGGAGCATCGTCCACGTCCAGATCATAAGCCAGTTCTGCCGAAAGAAAGGAAAGAATTTCAATACAGGCTTACCAACAGCCTCAGGTTTGCACTCTTCACGGCCCAAGCGCTTGTCTGCACTGCTGGGATGCCCCAGCTTTGATTTCTTCCTGTCGTTGAAGGTAAGGCCGCCAGGAGATGGGAAGAAGACAGGGGTGTTGTGTGCGGGGCCCGCCCGAGGAAGATGGCTAGTGGTGCTCCTGCCAGAGATCCCACCAACAGGGAGAGAGCTGGCTGCTCCCCTCCCACCTTTGGCTCCACCCACAGCCCAGAGTGCACACTGGCCCTTTCCACATCTCCCACCTGGCAAGGCCATGCTTGAAGGTCATTTTCACCACATCTCACAGGTATCCAAACGTAAGGTGCCACGTGGGTGACTACATGCGTGTCCTTGTGTGTATGTGTGTTGGTGGGAGAGGGGATGTGGTAGCCTCCCAGGGTACCTTTCCTGGGCCCTGCACCCCGTTCAGATTTTCCCCTGGGAGGCCTTGCCTTAGCGTTGATGATAGGGTAGTTTGCCATTGGAAGTTGTTTTATTTTTCTCAGAAACATTTCTTTTATCTATACGGTCTTTTCACTGCCCACCCCTAACACACATACCCACACCCACACAGGATATTGGGTTGGCCAAAAAGTTCGTTTGGGTTTTTCTGTAAGCGGAAAGACCCGAACTTTATGGCCAGCCCAATATAACGCATAGAATTTAAGACTAAGGAAAGGCTAATGGGGTGTAAGGGTCCTCTTTCTTCGACTGCCTACCATTTATGAGATATGCTTATGATTCTGAAAAGAAATTGGGGTGTTGGGGTTGGCCTAACGCGGAAATCTCCCAGAGGGTGAATCTAAGTAGGTAGTGGTTTGTCAGGAAATTAAAGACAGCTGGTCCTAGCCCAGGGCTCAGTTTCTCTTAGATTTGCTTTTCCAGATTTAGAGTTCAAATCTACTCCCTTGGCTTTTCTGGACTCAGTCACCAAAGTTTGTTTCTATTTCAGTAGCTTGTGAAGGTGATGTGATGTGAGCGACCTCAGCAGCCAACTGTCCTGTGGCCAATGGAGCCAGAAAGATCCCTTGGGGACACGGAGATGCATAGCAACAGGCACAGAGGAAGCGGATTCTGCAGAAGGAAGGCAGGAAGAGGAAGGAAGAGCTCCTCTTACAGGGGATGAAACACACAGTAAGAAAGTCACAGGAAGAAAGTGTAAGGACTCAGCTGGTCCAGGATGTGTGCAGAGCAGGGCCCAGGACCACGGCTGCTGTGAGGCTGGCATTCCTTAGAGCAGGCAGCAAGGTCAAGGTGATGAAAGCCAGAGGATCTGATTACAGCCCGCAACACTACTTTCCAAAAGGCTAGTGCGGTTTATAATGCCACCAGCAATGATGAGGGAACCAATAAAAGATACTGTAGTCTGTATAAGATGATATCTCAGAGTTTCTTTGAGTGTATTTGATTACTAGTATAGGTGAACTTTTTCTGTGTTTTAGTTCTCAATGAATAGCAGTTCATATCCTTTGCCTTCTTACCTAATGCGTATTGATATTTTCCCTATTAATCTGAATATATATTTTATTGAGTCCTTTGCTTATCACATTTGATACAAGTAATTTTTCTATTTTGTTACTAACTAACTATACTTATTTTTCATCGCCGTACAAGGAAATGATGTCCTAACTTTTAATATATATGAATCTGACCACATTTTGCTCTTCTGAAGCTGAGAAGGTGTTTCTTCGTGAGTGCTGATGACAATAATGCAAATCAGAATTTCCAGGGAACCCTCTTACTGAGGGAAAAGTGAATCAGTAGACTAATATCCATTCCCTCTCCCCCCAGAATAAACAGATACAAAGAAAATCAAAGAGAAAAAGAGCAATGCTCTACTTGGAAATCAGACCTCTTTCTCTGAAAGGTACGGTGCAGCGCGCACAGAGCAGGCCGAGGTCAGCTGTCAGTCGGCAAGGATAGTGCAGGCTTAGGTCCCGAGCAGATTTCACCAAAGTCGAGACCACATATGGCTGGATCTGTTGAAAGCCCAGCCTTGAGTCTCAGTCTCATGGCAACTTCTCAACTTAAATGAAGAGGAGGATTTTTCGGACTGACCTGAATGAGAGCACTTTCAGCAGCGCCTTCAGATTCATTTTCCAGATATCCCCCTTGCCTAACATCAGGATTAAGCAAGCAACATCTACTAATGTGACCACTCAGCGCCTCCACTATTTACCTTGCTCTTCAAATAACCCATGAACACTACACAGTTTTGTCTACTCTAGCAGTTGTGGAAAACCCAGCAGTTATGTTAGATCCAGTAGTTTCTCATCTTATTGCCACCAAATACCTCTTTTGTTATGTCTATCTCTTGGAACCTATGTTTTGAAATTATAAAAATGACTACCAATTATTGAGTCCTCACTGTGTGCCAGGCACTGTGCTAAGCCCTTTATATACATGATCTCATGTAATCGAACCTTCTCAGTAATGTTGTGAAGTAGGTATTATAATTCCCATTTTACTGATGAGGAAGCTCAAGCTCAGGTTACTTCTTTTGCCTGTATTTACACAGCTGGTAAGTGGCACAGGTGTTCTTTGAATGCAGGGCTGACTCATCATAAACAAACTGAAAAATTTTGTACATATACCAAGTATACTGCAGTCAGTAACTAGTAACGGGTTCCTTCTTGAAAAAAAAAAATTAAGGAAAATATCCTGCCAAAGATAACTAACTAAAGAACACGTGAAATAAAACGAAAAGACAACCTACAGACTGGGAGAAAATATTTGCAAATGATGTGACGGACAAGGGCTTAATTTCCCAGATATCCAAACAGCTCATACAACTCAACACCAAAAAAACAAACAACCCAATCAAAAAATAGGTGGAAGATCTAAATGGACATTTCTCCAAAGACGACACAGATGCTTAAAAAGCCCATGAAAAGATGCTCAACATCACTAATATGCAAATTAAAACTACAATGAGGTATCACCTCACACCGGGCAAAATGGCCATCATCAAAAAAATCTACAAACAATAAATGTTGGAGAGGGTGTGGAGAAAAGGGAACCCTCCTACATTGTTGGTGGGAATGTAAACTGGTACAGCCACTATGGAGAACAGGATGGAGGTTCCTTAAAAAACTAAAAATAGAACTAGCATATGACCCAGCCATCCCACTACTGGGCATATACCCTGAGAAAACCGTAATTCAAAAAGATACATGCACCCCAATGTTTACTGCAGCACTATTTACAATAGCTAAGACATGGAAGCAACCTAAATGTTCACTGACAGATGAATGGATAAAGAAGATGTGGTACGTATATACAATCGAATATTACTCAGCCATAAATAAGAATGAAATAATGCCATTTGCAGCAACATGGATGGACCTACAGATTGTCATACTAAGTCAGACAGAGAAAGACAAGTATCGTATGATATCGCTTATATGTGGAATGTAAAAAATAGGGTACAAATGAACTTATCTGCAAAACAGAAACAGAGTTACAGATGTAGAAAATAAACATAGTTACCAGGGGGTGAGAGGGGGGAGGGATAACTTGGGAGATAGGGATTGACATATACACACTACTATATATAAAATAGATAACTAATAGGGACCTGCTGTATAGCATAGGAACCTCTACTCAGTACTCTGTAATGGCCTATATGGCAAAAGACTCTAAGAAAGAGTATATATATGTATAACAGATTCCCTCTGGTGTACAGCAGAAACTAACACAACGTTGTAAATCAACTGTACTCCAAGAAATTTTTTTTTTTTTTTTTTTTTTTTTTTGTGCAGTATATGGGCCTGTCACTGTTGTGGCCTCTCCCATTGCGGAGCACAGGCTCCGGGGACACAGGCTCGGCGGCCATGGCTCACGGACCCAGCTGCTCTGCAGCATGTAGGATCTTCCTGGACCGGGGCACGAACCCATGTCCCCTGCATCGGCAGGCGGACTCTCAACCACTGCGCCACCAGGGAAGCCCCGAAAAATTTTTTTTAATTAAAAAACATGAAGTAATGCCGTTTGTAGCAACATGGATGGACCTAGAGATTATCATACTAAATAAGTCAAAGAGAAATACAAATACCAATGATATCACTTATATGTGTGGAATCTAAAATATGACACAAATGAACCTGTCTACAAAACAGAAACGGACTTGCAGACAGAGAACAGACTTGTGGTTGCCAAGGACGAGGGGGATGAGTGGAGGGACGGATTGGGAGTTTGGGGTGAGCAGATGCAAACTATTTATATACAGAATGCATAAACGATAAGGTCTACTGTATAGCACAGGGCACTATATCCAATATGCTGTGATATGCCATAATGGAAAAGAATATTTTAAAATGTATATATGTGTATAACTGAATCACTTTGCTGTACAGCAGAAACTAACAACAGTATAAATCAACTGTACATCAAAAAAACATATGAGAGGTAAAGGTCTGGAGCTGCCGAAGACGCAAGAGACTTTCTCTTGCCTCTTTGTTTCCTGGTGCGCGAGGAGAGGGGATTAAGAGCGCTGCTTAAAGGAGCTCCAGAAAGGGGCGCGAGCCGCGGCTAAAAGTGTGGACCCCAGAGACGGGCAGGAGACACTAAGGCTGCTGCTGCCGCCACCAAGAAGCCTGTGTGCGAGCGCAGGTCACTCTACACACCTCCCCTTCCGGGAGCCTGTGCAGCCCGCCACTGGCAGGGTCCCGGGATCCAGGGACAACTTCCCCGGGAGAACGCACGGCGCGCCTCAGGCTGGTGCAACGTCACGCCGGCCTCTGCCGCCGCAGGCCCGCCCCGCACTCCGTGCCCCTCCCTCCCCCCCGGCCTGAGTGAGCCAGAGCCCCCGAATCAGCGGCTCCTTTAACTCCGTCCTGTCTGAGCGAAGAACAGACGCCCTCCAGGGACCTACATGAGAGGCGGGGCCAAATCCAAAGCTGAGCCCCTGGGAGCTGTGAGAACAAAGAAGAGGAAGAGAAATCTCTCCCAGCAGCCTCAGGAGCAGCGGATTAAAGCTCCACAATCAACTTGATGCACCCTGCATCTGTGGAATACCTGAATAGAAAACGAATCATCCTAAATTGAGGAGGTGGACTTCGAGAGCAAGATTTATGATTTTTCCCCTTTTCCTCTTTTTGTGAGTGTGTATGTGTATGCTTCAGCATGAGATCTTGTCTGTATAGCTTTGCTTCCACCATTTGTCCTAGGGTTCTGTCCATCCGTTTTATTTTTAAATTTTTTTTCTTAATAATTATTCTTTAATTTCTTTTATTTTACTTCTCTTTCTCTTTTCCTTCCTTCCTCCCTCCGTCCCTCCCTCCCTCCTTTCTTCCTTTCCTTTTCTTCCTTCCTTTCTTCTTCTTCTACTAATTCTTTCTTTCTACTTTTTCTCCCTTTTATACTGAGCCGTGTGGATGAAAGGCTCTTGGTCCTGCAGCCAGGAGTCAGTGCTGTGCCTCTGAGGTGGGAGAGCCGACTTCAGGACACTGGTCAACAAGAGACCTCCCAGCTCCACATAACATCAAATGGCGAAAATCTCCCAGAGATCTCCATTTCAACACTAGCACCCAATTGGCAAGAGCTCTCCCAGGTATCTCCGTCTCAATGCTAATACCCAGCTCCACTCAATAACCAACATGCTCCAGTGCTAGACACCCCATGCCAAACAAGTAGCAAGACAGGAACACAACCCCACCCATTAACAGGGCAGCAGCCTGAAATCATAATAAGGTCAGAGACACCCAGAAACACACGGCCGGATACGGTCCTGCCCACCAGAAAGACAAGATCCAGCCTCATCCACCAGAACACAGGCGCCAGTCCCCTCCACCAGGAAGCTTACACAACCCACTGAACCAGCCTTATACGCTGGGGGCAGACACCAAAAACAACGGGAACTACGAACCTTCAGCGTGCAAAAAGGAGACCCCAAAGTAAGTTAAGCAAAATGAGAAGACAGAGAAACACACAGCAGATAAAGGAGCAAGGCAAAAAGCCACCAGACCAAACAAATGAAGGGGAAATAGGCAGTTGCCCTGAAAAAGAATTCAGAGTAATGATAGTAAAGATGATCAAAAATCTTGGAAATAGAATGGAGAAAATACAAGAAATGTTTAACAAGGACCCAGAAGAACTAAAGGGCAAACAAACAATGATGAACAAAACAGTAACTGAAATTAAAAATTCTCTACAAGGAAACAATAGCAGAATAACTGAGGCAGAAGGACGGATAAGTGACCTGGAAGATAAAATACTGGAAATAACTACTGCAGAACAGAATAAAGAAAAAAGAATGAAGAGACTTCAGGACAGTCTCAGAGACCTCTGGGACAACAATGAACACACCAACATTCGAATTATAGGGGTCCCAGAAGAAGAAGAGAAAAAGAAAGGGACTGAGAAAATATTGGAAGAGATTATAGTCGAAAACTTCCCTAATATGGGAAAGGAAATTGTTAATCAAGTCCAGGAAGCACAGAGAGTCCCATACAGGATAAATCCAAGGAGAAATACGACAAGACACATATTAATCAAACTGTCAAAAACTAAATACAAAGAAAACATATTAAAAGCAGCAAGGGGAAAACAATGAATAACACACAAGGGAATCCCCATAAGGTTAACAGCTGATCTTTCAGCAGAAACTCTGCAAGCCAGAAGGGAGTGGCAGGACATTTAAAGTGATGAAGGAGAAAAACCTGCAACCAAGATTACCCAGCAAGGATCTCATTCAGATTTGATGCAGAACTTAAAACCTTTACAGACAAGCAAAAGCTGAGAGAGTTCAGCACCACCAAACCAGCCCTACAACAAATGCTAAAGGAACTTCTCTAGGCAAGAAACACAAGAGAAGGAAAAGACCTACAATAACGAACCCAAAACAATTTAGAAAATGGGAATAGGAACATACATATCGATAATTACCTTAAATGTAAATGGACTAAATGCTCCCACCAAAAGACACAGATTGGCTGACTGGATACAAAAACAAGACCCATATATATGCTGTCTACAAGAGACCCACTTCAGACCTAGAGACACAGACTGAAAGTAAGGGGATGGAAAAAGATACTCCATGCAAATGGAAACCAAAAGAAAGCTGGAGTAGCAATTCTCACCTCACATCAGATAAAATAGACTTTAAAATAAAGAATATTAGAAGAGACAAAGACGGACACTACATAATGATCAAGGGATCGATCCAAGAAGACATAACAATTGTAAATATTTATGCACCCAACATAGGAGCACCTCAGTACATAAGGCAAATACTAGCAGTCATAAAAGGGGAATTCGACACATTCATAGTAGGGGACTTTAACACCCCACTTTCACCAATGGACAGATCATCCAAAATGAAAATAAATAAGGAAACACAAGCTTTAAATGATACATTAAACAAGATGGACTTAATTGATATTTATAGGACATTCCATCCAAAAACAACAGAATACACATTTTTCTCAAGTGCTCATGGAACATTCTCCAGGACAGATCATATCTTGGGTCACAAATCAAGCCTTGGTAAATTTAAGAAAATTGAAATTGTATCAAGTATCTTTTCCGACCACAACACTATGAGACTAGATATCAATTACAGGAAAAGATCTGTAAAAAATACAAACAAATGGAGGCTAAACAATACACAACTTAATAACGAAGTGATCACTGAAGAAATCAAAGAGGAAATAAAAAATACCTAGAAACAAATGACAATGGAGACACGACCACCCAAAACCTATGGGATGCAGCAAAAGCAGTTCTAAGACGGAAGTTTATAGCAATACAAACCCATGTTAAGAAACAGGAAACATTTCGAATAAACAACCTAACCTTGCACCTTAAGCAATTAAAGAAAGAAGAACAAAAAAACCCCAAAGTTAGCAGAAGGAAAGAAATCATAAAGATCAGATCAGAAATAAATGAAAAAGAAATGAAGGAAACAATAGCAAAGATCAATAAAACTAAAAGCTGGTTCTTTGAGAAGTTAAACAAAATACATAAACCATTAGCCACTCATCAAGGAAAAAGGGAGAAGACTCAAATCAATAGAATTAGAAATGAAAAAGAGGAACTAACAACTGACACTACAGAAGTACAAAAGATCATGAGAGATTACTACAAGCAACTCTATGCCAACAAAATGGACAAATTCTTAGAAATGCACAACCTGCCAAGACTGAATCAGGAAGAAATAGAAAATACAAACAGACCAATCACAAGCACTGAAATTGAAACTCTCATTAAAAATTTTCCAACAAACAAAAGCACAGGACCAGATGGCTTCACAGGCGAATTCTGTCAAACATTTAGAGAAGAGCTATCACCTATCCTTCTCAAACTCTTCCAAAATATAGCAGAGGGAGGAACACTCCCAAATTGATTCGACGAGGCCACCATCACCTTGATACCAAAACCAGACAAGGATGTCATAAAGAAAGAAAACTACAGGCCAATATCACTGATGAACATAGACGCAAAAATCCTCAACAAAATACTAGCAAACAGAATCCAACAGCACATTTAAAGGATCATACCCCATGATCAAGTGGGGTTTATTCCAGGAATGCAAGGATTCTTCAATATATGCAAATCAATCAACGTGATAAACCGTATTAACAAACTGAAGGAGAAAAATCATAGGATCATCTCAATAGATGCCGAGAAAGCTTTCGACAAAATTCAACACCCATTTATGATAAAAACCCTGCAGAAAGTAGGCATAGAGGGAACTTTCCTCAACATAATAAAGGCCATATATGACAAACCCCAGCCAACATCGTCCTCAGTGGTGAAAAACAAAGCATTTCCACTAAGATCAGGAACAAGACAAGGTTGCCCACTCTCACCACTATTATTCAACATAGTTCTGGAAGCTTTAGCCACAGCAATCAGAGAAGAATAGGAAATAAAAGGAATCCAAATTGGAAAAGAAGTAAAGCTGTCACTGTTTGCAGATGACATGATACTCTACATAGAGAATCCTAAAGGTGCTACCAGAAAACTACTAGAGCTAATCAATGAATTTGGTAAGGTAGCAGGATACAAAATTAATGCACAGAAATCTCTGGCATTCCTATACACTAATGATGAAAAAGCTGAAAGTAAAATCAAGAGAAAACTCCCATTTACCATTGCAAAAAAAAAATATCTAGGAATAAACCTCCCTAAGGAGACAAAAGACCTGTATGCAGAAAATTATAAGACACTGATGAAAGAAATTAAAGATGATACAAAGAGATGGAGAGATATACCATGTTCTTGGATTGGAAGAATCAACATTGTGAAAATGACTCTACTACCCAAAGCAATCTACAGATTCAATGCAATCCCTATCAAACTACCACTGGCATTTTTCACAGAACTGGAACAAAAAATTTCACAATTTGTATGGAAACTGAAAAGACCCTGAATCGCCAAAGCAATCTTGAGAACGAACAACGGAGCTGGAGGAAACAGGCTCCCTGACTTCAGACTATACTACAAAGCTACGGTAACCAAGACAGTATGGTACTGGCACAAAAACAGAAAGATCAATGGAACAGGATAGAAAGCCCAGAGATAAACCCACGCACATATGGTCACCTTGTCTTTGATAAAGGAGGCAGGAATGTACAGTGGAGAAAGGACAGCCTCTTCAATAAGTGGTGCTGGGAAAACTGGACAGGTACACATAAAAGTATGAGATTAGATCACTCCCTAACATCATACACAAAAATAAACTCAAAATGGATTAAAGACCTAAATGTAAGGCCAGAGACTATCAAACTCTTAGAGGAGAACATAGGCAGAACACTGTATGACATAAATCACAGCAAGATCCTTTTTGACCCACCTCCTAGAGAAATGGAAATAAAACCAAAAATAAACAAATGGGACCTAATGAAACTGCAAAGCTTTTGCACAGCAAAGGAAACCATAAACAAGACCAAAAGACAGCCCTCAGAATGGGCGAAAATATTTGCAAATGAAGCCACTGACAAAGGAATAATCTCCAAAATTTACAAGCAGCTCAATAACAAAAAAACAACCCAATTCAAAAATGGGCAGAAGACCTAAATAGACATTTCTCCAAAGAAGATATACAGACTGCCAACAAACACATGAAAGAATGCTCAACATCATTAATCATTAGAGAAGTGCAAATCAAGACTACGATGAGATATCATCTCACACCAGTCAGAATGGCCATCATCAAAAAATCTAGAAACAATAAATGCTGGAGAGGGTGTGGAGAAAAGGGAACACTCTTGCACTGCTGGTGAGAATGTGAATTGGTACAGCCACTATGGAGAACAGTATGGAGGTTCCTTAAAAAACTACAAATAGAACTACCATATGACCCAGCAATCCCACTACTGGGCATATATCCTGAGAAAACCGTAATTCAAAAAGAGTCATGTACCAAAATATTCATTGCAGCTCTATTTACAATCGCCCGGAGATGGAAACAACCTAATTGTCCATCATCAGATGAATGGATAAAGAAGATGTGGCACATATATACAATGGAATATTACTCAGCCATAAAAAGAAACGAAATTGAGCTATTTGTAATGAGGTGGATAGACCTAGAGTCTGTCATACAGAGTGAAGTAAGTCAGAAAGAGAAAAACAAATACCGTATGCTAACACATATATATGGAATTTAAGGGAAAAAGTGTCATGAAGAACCTAGGGGTAAGACAGGAATAAAGACACAGACCTACTAGAGAACAGACTTGAGGATATGCGGAGGGGGGAAGGGTAAGCTGTGACAAAGCGAGAGAGAGGCATGGCCATATATATACTACCAAATGTAAGGTAGATAGCTAGTGGGAAGCAGCCGCATAGCACAGGGAAATCAGCTCGGTGCTTTGTGACCGCCTGGAGGGGTGGGATAGGGAGGGTGGGAGGGAGGGAGACGCAAGAGGGAAGAGAGATGGGAACATATGTATAACTGATTCACTGTGTTATAAAGCAGAAACTAACACTCTATTGTAAAGCAATTACACTCCAATAAAGATGTAAAAAAAAAAAACATGAGAGAAGTCAGTGTTTCCACATAGAACTGATCACAAACTTGATTAAGTAGCTTTATTAAGCTTTGTGAAATACTGAAAAGAGCTCTAGGTTTGGGGACCCCAAATGGGCATTATATCAGTTCTGTTTACCTGAAGCAATCAGCAATGATGGCCAAGGCCATCATGCACCGCTGGCACAAAGCTGGGCCAAGTCTTCTACCTCCAAAAGACCCAAGGAATATTCAGAAGAATACCTTCTAGTGCTTCGTACGCTGCGGCTACAGGTTTCCCAAGGCTTCCCACTCAGCAGCAGCAAAGTTTTATCACCCAACCCTATAGCTGGGTTCCTGTGGCTGATACTGATGGGAGTTCCAGCAAAGACACACTCTGGGCCTGGGCCACCATCACGGAGATTAGAGATGAAGGGGACAGCTTAGCATGACAAGGAAGCACTATGGGACACAGAGGAACTGGGGTTTTGGTTAAAGGTAACTATGGACATTCCTGGACGGGAGAAATATAATCCAATTTAATTCAAAAAACTTAACAGTAGTCTACTATGGCCCAAGCATTGAGCTAGAAGCTTGGAGAAAGACTTAGTGTCTGCCTTCAAGAATCCCACAGTCTGGTAAGGAAAACACACCAATAGACAAACCAACGAGACAGTTGGCAGAAAGCAGAAAGGGTTCGGATAAAGGCACAAGTGAAACACCAGGGTGACAGAAGGGAGAGAGAAAAATTCCAAATAAAAGAAGGTTCTGGGAAGGCTTCTTGGGACAATTGGGCCATAACCTGCACCATGAAGGATGGGTGGAACTATATAGCAGGGCTGAATGAGATGGTTATGCATTTCAGGCAGAGGGTTCAGCTTGAGAAAAATCATTAATATCTGCCAATGTCGATAGGGCATACTCAGTAGGAGCAAGTAGCCTCTACGGAGGGAAGGAATGTAGAGTTCACATCGTTGTGGCGTGTGTGTGTGTGTGTGTGTGTGTGTGTGTGTGTGTGTGTGTGTGTGTTGCCTGGTGGGTGATAAAAGGTAGGGCAGGAAGGACAAGTAAGTAAGGGCCAAATCATGGTGGATTAGGAATGCTAAGACTTTCTCCTGTGGGCAATAGGGAGCCACTGCAAGGTTTTTAAATAAGGAATCCACATAATCTGTTTTGTGTTTTTCAGAAATCAGTGTTAACAGTTTGGAGGACAGCCCTAAGTGGGCGGGAGAGACTTGTCAGACATGTTGTCTTGGGGAAAAACAAGAAGCCTGTGGGAACAGTATCTGGGGATCAGCCAGTAGCAAATATTAAAAGAAAATTTAAAAACCTATGAAGAAGCTAAATCCACACCAAACCAAAACCTTCTCATTTTGCTACGAACCAGATGCCTTATGGGAATAACCACAAACCATACCCTTAAATCACTCATATTTTTATGTTTATCAGTGATTTTCCAGAATATATCTTTGTTTGGTTAGGTACATGTTGTAAAACACACATAAATCGGCTTTTGTCTTTCAGCTGAACGTCAGTGAGAACCTTTTGGGCCAGCAAGGAAATTTTCACGCTAAATCCAAAAATCTGTTTCTATTTGTAATCAGTTTAACTACACCCAGTGGGTTAGACCCAACAATCTGTACTAATTATACACTCAGCCCTGACTCCCATTTTGCTCTTATGTCCTTTGTGTTGCAGAATAGATAATCCCTTTAAATGATCGCCAGTCATTAAGGTCTGCACTTCGTGTGGAAAAGTTTTTCTGCATCGGAGGAAGCACTCAGTGGGGAGCGCCCCCCACCAAGTTGTTCAGTCTCCTAGGAGAGTTCCTAAGGAAGAGGGCACCTCCTGGGGGTCTGGAGGCCTGGGTTCCAGGCCAGGCTCAGTCACTGAGTTACTGCTTCACCCCTGGCAAGTCATTTCCCTCACCCCCATTTTGCTAAATCGGTGTATTGGACTAGATGAACTCTAAATTTCCTTCTGTCGGTAGTTTTGTCCCCCTCTGATTCCAAGGCTCTTGGGGCCCAGTGGGGAGCTCAGGCTGCGGTCATTCCTCTACCCACAGCAGCCAAGGGGGCTGCCCCCCCCAGAGCACCTATGAGCAGGGAGAGGCAGTCAGCTGCTCCCCTTATGATGTGAGTCTTTCTGCTGATCACCATCTACCAAGTTCTGAATCCACTTTCTTCTTAAGCTGGTCTAATTGTGGATAAGAGACCCTGGCAATAAATAAATCCACACCGGACTGTTTTTGTTTTCTTTAAACCCTGGCATAATAACGTCTACTAAAGGCAGTACACACCAAGCTTTGGGGGAGAAGTTGCTGGGCCTGGGCTACATAGGCAGCCAGGGAAAATCTGTCAGCCAGTGAGACGAGCCTTTGGGCCCTTACAGAGCCACCGGGGTCTTGAGCATATAATAGGATTCTAATGCTCGCCCTCTGATGGCGTGGGCATCGAGCAGGGCAAGGCGCTGCTACAGGGGCCTTACCCACACCAGCGGGCCAACTCCACGGGGCGGCCTGGAAGAAGAGCTGCCGTCACACTACCAGCGGACCGAACGCTGCTGCTTGCCAAGCCTGCACCAGCAGATGGCTTCAATCCGGCCCTAATACGGCAACAGAGCAATACTGCTCTCCCTGCGTTTTCTATTTGCTGTGCACACTTGGCCCGCAGGACATGAACGTGCGAAACCTTCAGTACATTGCTTGGCAGACCCCAGAGGCTGAAGTTGGGGAAAGCACTAGAAATCGTGTTCATTACACTACTGCTCACTCTGCTGCCCCTTCCCACAGAAGCCTTTGGGCCCCACCATTTGCTTCTGAATCCCCAATAGATCTCGGTTCCCGTGTCCTCCCCTCAACACAACCTTCCTTCCTGCCACGTCAATCCCCCACCCTCACCCCGCCTCCGCCCTGTCAACCTTTCTGAACTTTCAGGTGTGAAATGACTACTTGGACTTGAAAGCAGAGGAAAGTGACTTTGTTAATGAGCCTCAGGTCTGCGGGAGTCTAGATTTTCTTCTTCATAGATCAGACGAGGGGGAAATGGCACACTTGAGGCCTCTGGTTTTAATTGGTCTAATGGGACTCCTTTTAGGGCCCATTTCACAACATGCCTTCTTGACAAGTGAGCTGCCAATTCTGCCAGCTAAATGATTGTAAATTCTGGGAATAATCCAATCGCCTCTCCTGGAAAAGGGCTGGTGCAATGAGATGCCCACTTCATTTCTTACAGCTAATTCCAGCCTGCAAATACCCTCAGTTACAATGCTGGGATGTTGAAAGAATACAGTTGATTTTGCCACTAGTATAGGCGTGGCCTCTCTTCCTATAGGCTCTGTTTCTCCGTCTGGGGTGGGTGTACCTTCGGGTTACACTGCAGTGGGCTGTGGGTGCGTGAAGCCACGGCATGCTTCTTCCCTGGGATTTAGGGCAAAAGCACACTATTTGATACTGAAACATGCAAGGCTGTATGATGGAGCAAAAGTGCGCTACGTGCAAACTCACCGAAGACTTCCTAAGATATTTCCTGTTTACTAGGACCTTGAGGTTATGTCCCAGATCCTCAGGAACAGGTGTTCATTCCCACTCTTCACTGCCTGTATGGGGTACTTAGGTGGAAAGGTCTTACAAGCACTGTTGGGACACTTGAGTCACCTGGGCTTGGTACACTACCAAAGCTGGGCATTTTGACTCACATAGTCCTGATTGGTGACTTAAGGTATCTTTTTCGATGACAACTTCCTTGTCAAGAGGGGAACGCCATGGTAATTGCCCTTAACTGGGGCTCAGACTGCTTAGTGTCTAATACAAAATGGTGTCCAGGAGATTCAGCCACTAACTATGCTTCACTATTGCGTCCCGCCATTGAGAAAGGAACAATAAAAAATACCACGTAATCCCTTTGGAAATCAGATCATTTTACTGTAGAATCTTATTATGATGTGGGCCACTACTATGCTTGTTTAGGTACATAATGAGTCAGGTCATCTTCCCAGAAACAGAACAGCTCCATCCTGGAAAGTGACAGTATGAGCGGGTGGTGTGGTACTGGCCTTCCGCCACCAGTCCTAGAATTATCATCACCTTCCACAGGAGTGTCACGACTATTACTCTCATGGCTACAGATCCTTCTCACCTGAGGCTACCTAACAGCTCCACAGGAATCACAGTTCCTCAAAGCCTTCCCTTCCCACAGGAGGTGGTGGTGGGGGGGTTTACCTGATTCCCATGGGAAGTAATGGGTTTGAGAGTCAGTGGAATACAAGCAGCTGGTGACTGAGACACTGTTCAGCCAGGCCCAGGGGAGAAGATGAAGAGAACAGGCTTCAAGAAGGCAAGGGAAGGACTTCCCTGGTGGCGCAGTGGTTAAGGATCCGCCTGCCGATGCAGGGGACACGGGTTTGAGCCCTGGTCCGGGAAGATCCCACATGCCACGGAGCGACTAAGCCCATGTGCCACAACTACTGAGCCTGCGCTCTAGAGCCCGTGAGCCACAACTACTGAGCCCGCGAGCCACAACTACCGAAGCCCGTGTGCTCTAGAGCCCGTGCTCGGCAACAAGAGAAGCCACCGCAATGAGAAGCCCGCACACCGCAACAAAGAGCAGCCCCCGCTCGCCGCAACTAGAGAAAGCCCGTGTGCAGCAATGGAGGCCCAACACAGCCAAAAAGAAAGAAAGAAACAAATAAATAGATAAAAGGCAAGGGAAGAGAACACTTTAAAGAGAGGAGGAGAAGCACGGTGGAATGTTATAGAGAGGTCAAGGAAAGTAAGGATTGAGAAGAAGCTACTGAAAGTGTCAACTAGAAGGTTACAGGAGATTTTTGAGAGAAGTTTCAGTTGGGTGCTTAGGTCAAAAACCAGATAGTACTGAGTTGAGAAGAGAGTGGGAGCTGATGTGGATTCACTGAATACCGTTTAGCCTTCGGAGAAGTTTGACAGTGAGTGACAGTGGCAGTGAAGCGCTGCCATCCTAACTGTGCTGGGGTTTCGTGGCAGTGCTATCAGTGTCACAACACCTGTACAACCAAGCTTCACCAGAAGGTGCCTCCAGAGTTCCAACTCAAGACGGCCTTTGGAAATGCTATATTGTTATCTCTGATGCATTAACAACCTGTATGAGACACCAGATACCAGTATACCGATGTTTATAGCAGATTATTCACAGCAGCCAAAAGGTGGAAGCAACCCAAGTGTCCATCAATGGATGAATGGATAAACAAAATGTGGTCTATCCATACAATGAAATGTTTTCAGTCATAGAAAGGAATGAAGTACATTCCTACATGTACAAGGTATATGAACTTCAAAAACATGATGCTAAGTGAAAGAAGCCAGTCGCTAAATACCACATGTCATATGATGCCATTTACATAAAATATAAATAGGCAGACTAGGCAAATTTTGGCAATAGTGGCTGCACACACATTGTAAGTGTAATTAATGCCAGTGAGCTGTATCCGTAGCGGTTAAAATGACAAATGTTTTGTTATATATATTTTACCATGATTAAAAAACCACAGAAACCAAAAGATTTGGGGTGCATCCTAGTTCCTAAGGGGAGTGTGAGTGCATCGCTCCTCTGGCATTTTACTTTGTAGAGGGCTGCGTGAATGTACCTGATACCAAAGCATCAAGCCCCAAATGGTACTCCTTCGGTGCTTTGAAAGTCACGTTGTCCAAATGAATTAAAATGGATATTTGAGCACTACCTTAGAATTGCAAATATGGCTCCTCAATTGGGAATGAAAGGAGAAGGCAATTTTTGTCACGGGTTTTAGTCTGAGGCTATTTTAAGAGAAATCTATATACAACCTCAGGAAACTTACATTTGCTTTCCTGAGTCATGCAAATGATGCTCAGCTGAAAATGCATTTTAAGAAAATCAATGAAGCAGTGAATACGCTCTGTCCTCATTACTTTAAAAAAATTAATGGTTCAGATTCACAGAGTTCTGTTTATAATGTACATTTCAAGCATGACGCAGCTACAGAGGTATGCAGTCATTGGGCTTGGAGGATGTAGAAGGAGAACACAAAATGTCACTTTTTGTAGCCAAATCAAATTGCTGTGGGGCGGGGGGCGGTCAGGAGAGTGAGGGAGTAGCCTTATAGTCTCCTGGAGCCCAGGCTCCAAAATGCTTACTGAAAAGCTCTTTGATAGTATTTTAGGCAGGGCTTTCGATATACTTGAATGGGAAAACCCAAAGTCTGGTCATCTCCCATTTTTAATCAGCCATGGCGGACCTTACAAAAAATGTACCCGAGACCTAAAATGCTTGCGATGTCCAACAGCAAAGGAAAGTTACCAGTACAACAGCCAATTGGTCAAAATGGCACAAGTCCCTGAAAACACTCAGCCTGGGTGTGGGAACATCACAGGCCAGAAATCAACAGCAGGCAGGTGTCCTCATAAATGAAAGATAAAAAGCCTCTCTAAGTTGTTCCATCTAAATCTGTTCCCTAAAACCTCTCCAGTTGTGAAATGCCTCCCTCATCATCAATGGGATTTGGGGAATTGAGGCTATTTTCCCCTCAATTTACTTGGAAGAACACATTGTCATCCTGGCTCCCTCCTCCTTCCTTCCCATCTTTGGATCTGGACTGTCAGTAAGCTGCCATTCTCACATTCCCACAGGTACCACCTCCTCTGTCTTTGGACTGTGACCATTTCTCCTCTCTCCCTCAGCCTCTCTCTCCCCACGTACTTCCCATCTGCCACAGTTCTCAATGCCCCAGCTAGATATGATACCCATTCCTCTCCAATGGCCCACTGCTGTCCGGGAAGAAAGAATGTTCTATTCCATGACAGCAGGCATAAGATAGTACTCTCTTTCTCAATCCCATGTTGAATTAAATTCCTCTCTTTCTCAAAATCCTTGATGGCTCCCTACTGCATGTGGGATCAAGTCCTAATTCCTTAGCATGGCATTCACAAGCTCCTCCATCTCAACTTGTCTTGCTTTCCAGTTTCAACTGCCCACATATTTCTCCAAGTACCATATACTGTTGTCACACCATCCCATTTGTCATTTGCTGAAAATGACAAGTACTTTGAGGTTCCCATGTCTTTCTTCATGCTGTTCCCTCAGGCTGGATTGGTATCGCTCTCTTAGGCTTCAACTTACATGACACTTCTTCCAGGAAGCCTTCCTTCCCTTCTTACCCCAGCCCAGACGAATCACTTCCCTCCGTGATTATCAATGGGATTGTACTGCTATCATAGCACTAACTTCAGTCTGCAGCATAGCAGAGTTAGTCACTCAGCTAGACTGGGAGCCCCTTCAAAGAAAGAGACAAGTCTTACTCCTCTCTGTAGCTCCCATGCAGTACTTGGCTAGCACAGGCACTGAAAAACTGAATGAATGAATGCATGAATCAGTGGCCACACAAATGAACACATATCCCCAGTCTACAGAGAATATGAAGGTGAAGGGCTACCTCCTTCGTAGATACCCTTCCCAAGGAGTCTATCTTCATAAACTGATGATTTCCTTAGGGGAAGGAGTCCCACTGAGCTATGATGAAGACAAGATGCAGGCGGGGCCGATGGTGGAGGTGGTACAGGAAGCAAATGGCAGGGCTCAAACCCTGACCTCTATATGCCAAAGCTCTCTGAAAATAGGCAGTTCTCATCACCCACAGCATCAATTCACTGCACGCAGTGTGGGTGGAATCTACAAGGTTATTTTCTTTCGATAAATTTATTTCTTATTTATTTTTGGCTGCATTGGGTCTTCGTTGCTGCGCGCGGGCTTTCTCTAGTTGCAGTGAGCAGGGGCTGCTCTTCGTCGTGGTGCACGGGCTTCTCATTGCGGTGGCTTCTCTTGTTGCGGAGCGTGGGCTCTAGGTGCGCGGGCTTCAGTAGTTGTGACACGTGGGCTCAGTAGTTGTGGCTTGCAGGCTCTGGAGCACAGGCTCAGTAATTGTGGCACAGGGGCTTAGTTGGTCCGCAGCATGTGGGATCTTCCCGGACCAGGACTCGAACCCGTGTCCCCTGCATTGGCAGGCGAATCCTTAACCACTGTGCCACCAGGGAAGCCCTTACAAGGTTATTTTCTTACTCCCTTTTGCTGCCTGGAACTCGATGCCTTACTATGTAAGCAGGGGATACATGCCAGCATTTTGTGTGCCACGCTGTGCAGGAAACAGGATTTCTCGTGAGTAGGTTCCATTTATTTCTCACTTCGAACCATCAGGATTGGGTTCCCATACCTTTGACGCTCTCCTTTGCCTCACAATGTACGCACCCCTGGGCCACACCCTGTCCTTTCCATTGCCACCGATTCCCACGTGTAGGGGCTGCTGGTGATTGGCATTTCAGTGCCTGTCTCTGCAATATCAAAATATAGCTTCACTAATGAAGTCCCTTGCTTGGCTGTAATAAGTACAAAGCAGTAAGACTTCAATGCTTTCAGTTGCACGTGCTGGCGCCCCTTTCCCCTTGTAGAGGTCTGTGGGATGACTGCCAGGAAAATACAATTACGCGCTCTCATGGGAATAAATACAATTCTTTAACCTAAAAGTTCTGTGTTTTTATTTCCCCCCTTTTCCATTTCTCTGTTCACTTCTTTTTCTTTCCATTGCTCTTTAAACTCATTTCCTGTGTCCAATTATTCCCTTCTCTCTGTCTAGTTGTTTTTCTACTAAACATTCTCTCCTGTCTCCACAGTGATCTTTTCCATATCCTTAGGCAAAGGGCAAGGCTGGACTCCTCTGATGGATTCTGAATGTTAAAGATGCTTTTCTGTTCCTCTGCACTTTGATTTAAACCTCTAACCTGGGTTCCATTTGTTTTAGAAGAGGTTCTAGTATCTCCTTCCTTAATCTCCCATCAACATTTCCATTGCCTTCCTGTTTACCCATCAGCACCATTCCTGCTTCTCAGCTCAGACTCCCTCATTTGCCCCCCCTCGCTCCACCGACCTCCTTGTCTGGCACTGCTGGATCCCCTGCACTGCACATGCCCCCTTTGTTACTTTTATTTTATTTTTAAACATCTTTATTGGAGCCCCTTTGTTATTTTCCTTCTCTCTTTCTCATCTCAGATTCTTCTTGCTCCATAGCCATGCCATTTTAGTACTGCTGTTTCTCAGCTCTGTCATTCTTTTAAGGGGAAAATGATTTGGGCTTAAAAGAGATAAAGAACTTTCTAATAATTAGTGCAATCTGACAATTGCGTAGGCTGCACCTAGGCAGTGAGATCTGTCTCTGGAGGTGGTCCATGAGTTTGGACAGCCATTTGGTAGAGATACTGGTGAAGGGATTCAAACATCGAATGAGGGGGTGAAGGTAAATAGCTTCTGATGACCCTTCCAACCCTGAGATTCTAGGATTTCATTCAGGTCTTTAGAGGTCTCATGGCAGAAATGAAGGGTAAAGGGACAGGGTTCAAGTGACCTTTGCATTCCTCCTTTTGACACAGACACTGTCTGGAGAGGAATCTAAAGAGACTGCTTTGGATTCTCTCTCAAAGAAAGGGATCAGTGTCTTTTGGAGACCATGACTAGCTTAGAGAAGAGGGCTTTAAGTTTGCCAAAGAGTTATCAACCGAGACATAATTTTAAGGGAGCAACTACTGACTTGCCTGGGGTGGGGAGAAAGAACCACAAAATCTGTCCCACTTACTAAGGTAGGGGCTAAGTCTCAGAAATAATGTGACTATTTATCAGGCAATATGAAATGTGCATACATGGTATGGGATGGACATAAGAGGATACTGCCTATATAGAAGACAGAGCAACCAACTCGGGAATTGTTTCCATGGTAATCGTTTTCCTATCAATAGGAAGCAATTATCAGTAATTCACAGGTGGTAGACACCTTGTTCAGTGCAGCCACATTATGCTATTACTCATGATCCAGAGGAAGAAAAGAAGAGGCATCAGATGGAAAAATTTCATTTGGGAAACATGATTAGGACATAAGCTGGAAGGACCCAAGGGGAAGGCAACTGAGGATAAAAAGCTGGATGATCCTCATACAAATAGCTCTGTGGTATAAGGACAAAGTAGGCAGGCCCAAAGCGAGACCAGGAAAGGTGAAAAGATGCCAAGTGGCCCAAACCCATAGCTAAAAAGATGTAAAACGGAAAAAGGAAAATTCTACTACAAAGAGTGGCAGCCAGGTCACTAAAAAGGAGGATAAAAAGCAGCAGGAAGATATTGAGCCAAAATAAAAAGAAGATGCAATTGGCAAGAAATAAACACTTTAATTAAATAGGGTCAACCACAGACATAAAAAACAAATTTATGGTTACCAAAGGGGGAAGGGGAGAGGAGGGATAAATTAGGAGTTTGGGATTAACATATACACACTACTACCTATAAAACAGATAACCAACAGGGACCTACTGTATAGCACAGGGAACTATATTCAATATCCTGTGATAAACCATAATGGAAAAGAATCTGAAAAAGAATATACGTATATGTGTGTGTGTGTGTGTGTGTGTGTGTATAAAATTGAATCACTTTGCTGTATATCTGAAACTAATACAGCATTGTAAATCAACTATACTTCAATTAAAAAAAATTAATAATAAATAGGTGGTGCAGTGGTTAAGAATCCACCTGCCAATGTAGGGGTCATGGGTTCGACCCCTGGTCTGGGAAGATCCCACATGCCTCGGAGCAACTGAGCCCGTGCGCCACAACTACTGAGCCTGTGCTCTAGAGCCCGCGCGCCACAACTACTGAAGCCCGCGCACCTAGAGCCTGTGCTCCGCAACAAGAGAAGCCACCGCAATGAGAAGCCTGTGCACCGCAACGAAGAGTAGCCCCCACTCGCTGCAACTAGAGAAAGCCTGCGTGTAGCAACGAAGACCCAACGCAGCCAAAAATAAATAAATTTATTGAAAAAAAAATAGGGGCAACGGCAGTCCCAGTTCCTTATAACTAAGAAGGGGTGGAAGTTTTCCATATTGCTTTTAACTGTCTACAGAATATGGCAAATGTGCCTGTTAACTAAGACAAATACGTCTCATTGGCCAAGTCAATTTAAGAAGGGAAATGACTGAGAACAAGGCATCAGCCTAATGAGCATAATAGAGGTATCAGAAAATGAATGAGATTTCGGAGTGAAGGCCTTGCAGGGCCAATAAAGAGGGCACGTTTAAACACACTAAAATGCACTTAAGAACAACAAAAACAGATCAGAACTGGGGCCTTATAGCCTGGCACCCTAAACTGGAAATATATGCTAAAAATAAATAAATACATAAATAAGAATAAATAATAAACACAGCAAGTATACTGCAATTATCCAAAGGAAGACAGGGAATAGGGTGGTAATATTTATTGCTTGGTGAAAAGCAAATCAAACACGTAAAGTAGTCTTTGATATTGCAAGAGAGTGGGGCAAAGATCAGGATGTGACATCAGTAATGCGCATTTCCTGTCTTTATTTCATGGGGCTTTTCCCAACCAATTAGGAAGAAGAGGTTAGGCTGGAAAGTTTTGCTTGGAATCAGAGCTTGCTGCAAACTAAATTCCAATAGATTCTTTTTTGTCCTCATTTCAACTTTTTAAACAACTTTATTGAGTACATACCACCTCACCCATTTCAAGTAAACTTCAAGTGTACACTTCAATGAATTTTAGTAAATTTAGCGAGGTGTGCAACCATCATAATTCAATTTTAGAACATTTTTATCAGCCATTGAGCTTTACCCAGTGAGCTCCCTCATGCCAGTTTACAGTTAATCCCTCCATGGCTTCTTTTTAGCTTCTCATCCTGAGCTCTCTGCAGCATCCAATACTGTTGGCTACTCTCTGTCTTAAAACTTGGTGTTCCCCTTACTTTCTGACACTACTTCCTCCCGGGTCCCTCCTCTAATCGTTCTCAGGCTGCTGTGTGGGCTGTTTTTCTTAAAGATGGGTGTTCTCTCATTCTTCTTTGACCCTCCACTCTTCTCACTTGACAAGTCTTGAACGCTCTCATCCATGGCCCTGGTTTTACCTATCACCAAGGAGTCCCAAATCTATGTCTTGCTCAGACATCTCTGGAGATCTAACTGCTCCTGGCCATTTCTACCTGGATGTCCCTCAGGCGACTCAGACTCAACAAGCCACAAACAACATAGCATTTCGATTCCTTTAGCTGCTCTTCCTCCGGTGGGCCCCTGCCGCCCTGCCCCCAACCCGGTTCAGTAAAGGCCTCTACTAGCCAACCAGTTGCCCAACCCAGAAACCCACAAGTCACCCTAGATTCCTCCTCCTTTTTCATCCTCCAGGTCTAATTAATTCTCACATCCCATGAATTCTGTTTCCTTAATATTTTGCGACTTCGTCCCCTTATCAGTGCCAGTGCTTTGCTCCTACTGCTGCTTAGCTTACATCCTCTGGGGTCTCTCCCCTGGGCTCCCAGCTTCCCTCGTCTCCTCCTTCATGCAAACCATCCTCCGCACAGTGGATAGAATGCTTTTATTTTGTTAATTTTTAAACTACTCAACACATGAATACATTCTTGAAGCTAAAGCTTCAAACAATAGCTGAGTGTATAGAGTTAAAAAAAAAAAAAAGAAAGCCCCCTTTTCAACACGCCCCGTTCCACAACTCCCCAGAGGTAATTACTGGTAAATGTATTTTCTATGCATATGCATATGCTACAAGGTCTTGGAAATCTTTGCATGTTAATACATGTCGACTGCCTCATTCCTTTTAATCACTGCAAGAAATTCCACAGTATGAATGAATATAAGGGCACTATTAGCCATTTTCTCACTGATAGGCATTTAGTTTGTCTTTAATTTCTCCCTGGCACAAAGGATGCTGCAGTGAACGTCCTCTGATATACACCTCTGAATACATGGTGTATTTCTTTCAGGTATATTCCTAGAATAACCCTGGCATGTAGGAATGGAGGCTGCATGGGAGGTAAGTTGCAGGACAGTAGGACAGAAGTTGGGAAAGCTTGGTTGGAGAAGATTTTGAGAGTAAGGAGATGAATGTATTTTTTCTTAAAAAGATGATGTAGGGACTTCCCTGGTGGCGCAGTGGTTGAGAATCCGCCTGCCAATGCAGGGGACACGGGTTCGAGCCCTGGTCCGAGAAGATCCCACGTGCCGCGGAGCAACTAAGCCCGTGCATCACAACTACTGAGCCTGCGCTCTAGAGCCCGCGAGCCACAACTACTGAAGCCCTTGTGCCTACAGCCTGTGCTCCACAACCAGAGAAGCCACTGCAACGAGAAGCCCGCACACCGCAACGAAGACTAGGCCCCGCTCGCCGCAACTAGAGAAAGCCCACACGCAGCAACAAAGACCCAACACAGCCAATAAATAAAATAAATCTATATATAAAAAATAAAGATGATGTAGAGGATATCAAAGACATAGGATGCTATTAAGGCATCTTTGGGGAAAAAAATCATCATGTTATCACCCTATTGCAACAGCTATTTTTAAAACTGACATTCATTTAAAACAAAGTATGCACTTCCAAGTTATGACAGATCTGGCTGGGCACAACTGCCACAGAAGACCTGGGAGTCACAATGACCCACTGCTGAACATGATTTGGCAGTAGAGTTTCTTTTCATCAAGGAAACTAATGTTACGCTAAACTACATAAATTGGATTGTGGAGCAAATCCTAGTACATAAGCTGTCAGTATGGTCTTTGGTTATACCCATTTTACTATTGTATTCCATTTTTATTTTCACAATTTTCGGAGGATATTGAGAACACTTCTCAGAGAAGAGAATCCAAATTATTAAGGGGATGGAAAATAGGTCTTCTGAAGAAGTGCCAAAGAAGTATAATTGTTCTGTGACTTCTCATTCACTTCTAAAAGTGGCGACATTTTGGTCCTGAGACCCACTTGGCTGAGATTTTAATGCCACTAATAAGTTCACCGCTCAGCCTGCAAATCCACAACTGCATTAGCAGCAAGCAACACGGTAAAGGGAAAATCAAAATGAGCAAACTGTAATTAGGTATTGCCATGTCACCAGAGAAAGCAATTTACTAAAGGGATTACCATGATTAAAGATGCATTCTCCTCAAATAGAGATTGTTTTCTTCAATTGATTTGTCCCAATCAATTCCCCCTGTGTCATGCAGAATTCCAGCCCAACAGCAATTTGTTGTCTTTTTAATTTCTCTGCCAAGAGATTAGGGGAAGTAAGGCAGAGCTTCTGCAGTCACTATAATTTCCTCACAAATGGAAGAAGTACTAACAGAGGGCTATAGAGACAGCTTACAGCTTAGGTCACCCAGGGGAGAAATCCGAAGCCCCTTTTTGACTAACAACAAGGTAAGTAATCCTCAAATCTTTTTTTCCTTAGTATTAAGCCTAAGACCAAGTTTAGGAGGCCTCCTTTTCAATTTGATTTCTTTTTTGGGGGGCAGGGGGCTTCACCTTTCTCAGGCCCCAGGCAGGCGGGCAAGCAGGCATGTGGAGGGTGGAGGGCCCCGAATACACACTTAGGCAGCATTCTTCACCACCAGTCTCTCTCAGCCTGCCTTGTTTACCTCACTACTTTTTCCTCTTTCCCTAAAACCTCTTCTCACCCTTGCCACTTCCAGAGTACTCTTTGGGGGGAAAATAGGGTTGAAAATATATCAAATTCTGGGTCCTTATCTTTGTTACAATTACCTGAGTCCTTCTAAAACACTTCAGTTTAAATGTGTTACCACCAATAACCCCCTGAAGCGGATGAGCGGTGCATGTGGCAGCGACAGCTGGACGGAAGGGTTCGTGTTACGTGTGGTTAGTGCGATGTAATTAAATTCATCAATTACTTGTTGAGCACTAGGACCATTTACTGATGTCCTGAGAACCGTGCAGGCCAGGCACTGGGGATACAGAAGAAGACATGGAGCCTGCCCTCGAGGCGCTCTCCGTCTTGCAGGAGGCCGACACTGGTAGAGGTCTCAGGAGGAGCAGCAATGCGTACACGGTGGGCGCCTGTTGTTTGCCAGACGCTGGGCCAGGTGCTGTGGTGGGTACGGAGGGGAGGAAAACTCAGTCATTGGCTTCAAGGAGCTCTCCTGTCAGGAAGACCAGATGGGTACAAAAATAGCCGTATCCAAGTTAGAGTGTGGTAAATGCCACAGGAGAGGCAAGAAGCCAGTGCTGTGGGGATTCTGAGCAAGGGCAGCACCTGATCCACAGACCTTCACTGCTCTGCCCGTGAGCAGACAATACTTGGTTATTTAGAACCAAAGTCCTACTTCTCAAGAGAGATAAGATATATAAATGTGATTTGTAAACCTTAACGTGCTCTACAAGCATGTTAGTTTTTGTTATCTGAGCAAACCATAAATATTAGACTTTTCTCTGGAGAAGCACTGCTCTGGAACCTAAGTTAACCTCTCATGCTTTCACATCACCCCCCATGCCCCCTCTCTCTCTCCCTCCACCCCCATCTTTTTTTTTTTTTTTTGCGGTACGCGGGCCTCTCACTCTTGTGGCCTCTCCCGCCGCGGAGCACAGGCTCCAGACGCGCAGGCTCAGCAGCCATGGCTCACGGGCCCAGCCGCTCCGCGGCATGTGGGATCTTCCCGGACCGGGGCACGAACCCGTGTCCCCTGCATCGGCAGGCGGACTCTCAACCACTGCGCCACCAGGGAAGCCCCTGCCCCCCCCCCCCCCCCCATCTTTATCGTGTGATGATCCACAGTGCTCAGGGAAGGGTCTTGTCCTTGCGCTTTGGTCTTAGTCACTGACTGCCAGGAAACCCAGGTCAGTAACTCGGGGCCGGATGTGACAAGGCGTGGATGGCAGCCGTGCCCTCTCACATGAGGTTCGCCGTCACTGCACCCGGGGCGATTTCCAACACACCGCCTCACTGGTGTTCGGTGTATCTGAGCACAGGCGTGGTGGGGTGCAGCTGCTCTTCAGATGAAACCCTAAACCCTTTCAAACACTTGGCAATCTTTCTACTCTCAGCTTGCTACTTTCTCAGCTTGCGAGGCTCTGAAGATTTCCCTCTGTACATTTTTCCAGCATGATGTGAGATGCCAGTTAGTCAAGAGAGATTTACGAGAATGTGTTTTAAATGTAGTCTCCTTTAAAAAGGAGTTCCCTTCCCCCTGGAGTTTTTTCCATTAACTGATTTCCATTAATCTGTCAGTTTATTTGCACATTTTATGAACCGAAGAGCAAATATACGCCCACTTAAAAACAAACAAATACACGTGGATGGGTTATTTGCCAGTCCTGATTATTGAAATGAAGACAGTTAAAAGCCAGACAGAGATAATCAAAGTGGTCAGATGCAATGAGATAAGGGAGTGACAAATCCTGTATCTCATATTCTCATTCCTGCTTAAAGAAAGAAAAGTCGATTTACTTCAATGTAGGACATGTCCTACTGAGGAATTAAAGACATAGAGCACCTTCCAAAGAGTTTCTGGCTGAGAGGCAGTACTGTGCTAGCCCTGATCACCCTCCCACTTCCCTCACTACCTTCCCCCCAGTCGCCTGTCTAAAAATACCAACTCACCTTGGGTGAGAAGCTGTAGTTATGGGATGGTTTCATCCAGCAGATTGGTAAACAGACTATCAGCTTGAGTTACTGAAATTAGCAAGGCTAATGCAATGTCACTATTCAAAACAGTGCCAATTTGGAATTTCTTAATGGCCTCAGGAGAGGGAGTCTTTATACATCCTACACTCTCCCTTCATTCTTACCTAAATTCCTTCTCATAGATGTTATGAATGGCCTGTTTTGTAGCCAACACAAACTTTGTCCAGTAAAATAATGTAAGGAACTCAGAATGAAAAGAGATTAGCTGTTCCTGGCTCCTGTTATTTTAAAGCAGAAATAACTTTGGCTTCTACTGATTCATAGACAAAGCTTGAAATGCAAAGCATGCTCAACTCTAGATTCAGCATGAAAAGGACCTTAAAATATGCCCAAGTGCAAGTAATGACTTATTAAAGGGAAGAAAGGAGGCACTTTTCACACACTCCCAAGCTCTTTAGTCCTGTCATATCAGTAATCTTGCTTAAGAATTTCATTCTATTTACATTTCTTCTCCCTTTAAATATCCTCAGGACTCATATGGCATCAAGTATTGAAGCTTGTAAGACATTAATTTCTTTATGTTAATAATGGGGAAGGCATGTAAAGTGCACAAGTGATAGAACTTGGAGCACTTGCAACGATTTCCATGGGAATTAAAAATCAGCTCCACAGTTCTAATTGAACACCTGATAATTTATCATATTTGGGGAAGCAAACTTCAAGTATCTTCTCTGGACTGTTTTTGGCATTGTTCCAGACCAAGTGCATTTTCCATTAGGAAATTTAGTTTATATCTGATGACAAAAGCATGGACTGCAGCATTTGATTATGAAAACATTTATAAAATCATAGTAATATGGGGGGCTTTCAAGCCACAGTACATAAAGCACATAGTTCTAAAATATACACATGCACGCGTATATAGGCTTTCTGTTTTAACTTTAAGAGAACTCAAAAGAATGAAATTAGTGCCTGAAAACCTTTTGGGCATCTTGGAATATTTGTGTAAAATCAAAAAGGTGAAGGAGTCATGAGAACCTTTCTAAGCAGCATTAAATTAAGGAGGCGGTCTGGTTCAGTTCCCCTCAGAGGTATTAGGTTCTAGTCTTGATTTTCCCCAATATCAAGAATAAATTCCTTGGTGTCTGTGCCTTAGTCTTCCTCTTCAATATAGGTAATGTGGTACAGTAGGACTCAGATGGAATTTGCACAGGCAAGTCCATTCTGAATAGATGCTAGTCTGCTTCCACTGGATTAGTTAGAAGTGAGGATCGCCACCGTGGGGCCATCGCGGGAACGTTAGGATCTGGAAGGGCAACGTGAGGGACTGAGTGTCCCAGGTTCCTAACCCTCATTCTTCCAGGTCCCTCACCTACTACCTATGTGACCAAAGTCCTTTAAATCTCAGCATTTGATCGCTAATCTGGAAAATGGACATAATACCACTGCTTCACAGGATTGTCGAGGGAATTAACTGAGCTAATACATAAGTCCCAGTTCATGGACCAAAGAGAGGGAAATGAGGGGCTTCCCTGGTGGCGCAGCGGGTGAGAGTCCGCCTGCCGATGCAGGGGACGCGGGTTCGCGGCCCGGTCGGGGAGGATCCCACGTGCCGCGGAGCGGCTGGGCCGGTGAGCCATGGCTGCTGAGCCTGCGCTCCACAACGGGAGAGGCCGTAACAGTGAGAGGCCTGCGTACTGCAAAAAAAAAAAAAAGGGAGAAAATATAATTTGTGAGTATAGGGAGAAAAAAAAAAAAAAGAGAGAGAGAGGGAAATGGTCAGGACTAGGGAGAAAGAAAAAAGACAGCAGAAATATGCTTCTGTCCCTCAATAGGAGTAGGGGAGAATTATGTGAGGCTGAGTTTGGGTGTATTTAAACTTTGTTTAGGAATCAGTAAGTGAAGCTGAGCTACAAGGTTCCAAAACACTTGGGGAAAAAAAAGGCAAGCTGGCTATCTAATGCTATGGATGCAAGACAAAAGAACCGTTTTACTGAATTCAAGTTTCTTTTTTAGAAAGTCAATCAAACCGATTTGTGTCTAGATAGGTTGCGTTTGAACGTCCAGTTAGTCGTACTTAATGTTAAAAATATTAGAAGTAATCTGATTTACAAATTCTGCTCAAATGAGAAAATAAACAGATGGTTACAGGTAATGATTAAAACTAAATATATTAAGTGTTTTTTGCGGTATGTGGGCCTCTCACTGTTATGGCCTCTCCCGCTGCGGAGCACAGGCTCAGCGGCCATGGCTCACGGGTGCAGCCGCTCCGCGGCATGTGGGATCCTCCCGGACCGGGGCACGAATCCGTGTCCCCTGCATCGGCAGGCGGACTCTCAACCACTGCGCCACCAGGGACGCCCTGAAGTGTTTTTTTTTTTACATTAAAGTTCCAGCGACTATTTTGAAATTTCAGATACTAGATTTTCAGATATAAATCAAGTTGTCGCTCCTCGTAGCTTTATGACTGGTAAAAAAAAATACAACAGGCCAGCACATCAAGCATTTATGAAATAACAAAGTTCAAATACTTGCTTTGTTTCTTTCCAGGCAATTCAGTCTACTTAACCCTTCATTTGCTGACAAGGTTTCCCTAAATTTTATTCCTCCACAGCCAAGGCCCTGGGCCTAGGCATCTGTGAGTATTTTATTTAGCCAGGCTCGGCCCTACTTCACATTTCCACTGTGCATACCAAGACCATTTCTAAAGATATGGGGTATTCCTCTGCCCTGGCCCTCTAAAAGGTAGGGGCGGGGCTCTGGCCAACCATTTCACCAGACTTCATTTCCCACTTCAAGGCTTCTTTTAGAAGTACTTTAGAGAAGAGTGTGCTGGAGAGGTTGGGACAACTCCAACTCATGAATTCATAACCTAGTAGAGGAGTGAGGGAGCTTAAAGCGATGCCAGAATCAAGTCTGGGATTTTGGCCCACCCTGGAGTGACCTGCCACTGTTAGTTTGGCTTGGGGCCATTTAGCAACCTTGAACTCTGCTACCAGTCCACCAGTTTCTTAGGAGAGATACATCCACAGAAGGAATAGGGATCTGTACCCACCAACAAATCTGATAGCCCCATCGTTGTTATGCTTCTACCTGGGACACAATTGAGAAGACAAGTGTATCTTTGTTCCCCTGTTAATGTCATTTGCACTGTAGTCCTTCCTTATCCTCTCAAGAGATTTGTTGACTTCACGCTGTCTTGTAGCAGATCAGGGCAACTTTCCTGGGCTAGCACTGCTCCATCAGTGCCCAATTCTCTCAACGTGTCCCTCTCCCCCATCAAAATACAGCAGTCTCAAGCCCCATTTCTTCTGGGCCCTGTGTTTTGTTTAAGTGGCAATGGATGCTCATGAACAAATCAGAGAACCTCATCGCTTTCCAGCGACTCATAGTGTGTACTTGTAGGAGTGCCAAACAGATCAGGGAGTGAGGTAGTGTAGTATAGTGGTAAAGCGCTGGACTGGGAACCAGAAAACAGCTGTCAATATTGGCTCTACTATCTATCAACTCTGATTTCAGGCAAGTTGCATAACCTCTCTGAACCACAGTTTCCTCACTTGTAAAACAAAGTTTCTGTGAGGTTATGTGAGAGCCCTTAGCATGGTGTCTGGCACATAGCAGGTACCTCCGAAATGTAAACGTTCCATGAAAAGGTGAACAGCGATGGGAGATTCCCGGTGCCCGTAGGGCCCTCGAGATGTAGAATGCCATTCATAATCTTATGTACTTCAACTGTGCATGCCAGTGGACCAAAGCTGCAGGGAACTTTAATTCTGATGTAGATTTCAATCTCTCTAAAGTAACAATTTACAAGTTCTTTTTTCTCTCAAGGATTCTTTTGGCAGAACCAATACAAGTATGCTAGTAACACAAAACACAAGAATGGAAGATAAACAATCAATATAACCACTACAAAAATGTCAGGCAGCTGCTCTTCTTTCAACTGGTTCAAAGTTGCTAAGTCTTCATGGTGGTGTCTCCTTTTTAAACAAATATGTTGCTGCAGATGGTTTATATCCTTTCCATTCAACTGTGGGATTTCACATGTATGCGAGGTGCTAGGCAAAGATGCAGAAACTGTCACGTCTCCACTGCCCCGCGCTCTTTCAGTCCCCCGGGCTCCCCTCCTGACCTCCGCGGTAGCCTGGCGGGAGTGAATAAAAGCATACCTCGGGAGCAGTTGTCACATCTCTGCTCGCAAGTCACCAGCGCCTCACCACTGTTCCCAGGATTAAGTACAAACCCTTTGGTTCTTTTGTACCACCCTTCCTCCTGGAGAGCAGGTATTGTCACATGTAGCCTCTTTATCCTCATCGGCGCCTAACACTGGGAGAGCCACGGAGTAAAAAAAAGTGTGAGTTGAGCTGAAATAACTGGTTGAATTGAATTCTCTCTCTCTCTGAGCACCTTCTCATCATCTCTCACACCTTCCCAAGTTAATGGCGACGAGGCAAGTTTCTTGTGCCATCAGCTACCTGCAGGCAATTAACCAGAGAGGATTTGGGAAACTCTGAAGGTCGCCACTAAAAATCATCAAGAGGCCCATCCTCAAGGGACTTTTGTAACTGTGGAGCCCTTAACAGATTTGTGCATTTTGGTAGAATTGAGCTCTGAAATAATGTGAAATACGAAGGAGAAAGAATTCCTGGGATGCCACAGAGCAGAATAGGGAGAGTTTGAGGAAGAGACAGACCTGAGAGCAAATCCAAGCTCCACCCCTTGCCAGCAGTAAGGCTCTGAGCAAGCCACATCACTTCTTTTAGCCCCAGTTTTGTCATCTCTAAAGTGAGCATAATTACCTCCCCAACAAGGCTGCTGGGAGCAGTAAATGAGAACATTTATGTAAAGTTCCTCACAGAAGCCTTCATATTTAGTGGCATCTCAATAAATATTTGTTGGTCAAAAGTGGAAGAGTGACTAATTTTTCCAAATAAAGCAGTCAGCCTCAGAACTGGAGTGGCCATAGTGCTTCCTTTTAACCACTTTTCCATGGAGAGCTTGCCAGGCTCCATCATGATACCCACCCCGCAGTGGGTATTGCTGGCCCAATGGATTCTTCTGAAGGTTGTCCTCTCTTTTGATGACGCTGTGTCTTCTAGTACAGTGGGCGAGCAATTTCTTTGTCTAGCATGCAGGTGCAGAGGGAGGGAGAGATTCAGATGTGTAGCTTAAGAACTGTCATCTGGGCTTCCCTGGTGGCGCAGTGGTTGAGAGTCCGCCTGCCAATGCAGGGGACACGGGTTCGTGTCCCGGTCCGGGAAGATCCCACATGCCGCGGAGCGGCTAGGCCTGTGAGCCATGGCCGCTGAGCCTGCGCGTCCGGAGCCTGTGCTCCGCAATGGGAGAGGCCACAACAGTGAGAGGCCCGCATACCGCAAAAAAAAAAAAAAAAAAAAAAAAAACTGTCATCTACCTCCAGACTCCAACAGGGTGGCCCTCCTCTGGAGAAGACAGATGGGGCCTGACCTATATGAAGGCACTTGTGTTCATAACACGGGGCACTAGGGCTTATTGTGGCTTTTCAATTTTTTTTTTTGGTTCCCTGATTGGGAACCGAATTCAATTTTTAATTAAAAACAACACACACACACACATAAACTCTACCCACATGGTGGTACAGAAGTCAAACGTGCACCGATACCACTACTTGTCTCTCATTCTTCCAAAATCTTTAGCTGTACTGTGGCTAAGCCTAGGAAACCTACCAAGGCCACATGGAGTATCATAGTGAATATAACATACATGTATAGCTGCAGGTATCCTATGCAAATAAAATACTCACTAATTGATTTGTGCTGAGGAAGGTAAACAGACTTGAGGCCAAAACATGGCCTCAGGCCTCTTCCTCCTACAGAGAGGGCCTCATCCCCTCAGCGTCACCTCGCCTCTCGCCACCAGATACACAGACCCCGAGAAGGCTAACACAGCTGTGCCCTGTGATCCAGCTCAAGCTTGACTTCTAGGCCACAGGAAGAGATTTGTTCAAAGCGATGAACAATTAACAGAAACAAAAACCTTAAAGTCTGTCCAGATGTCAATAACTCTCAACCAGAGACAGGGAAGATAGAATAAAATTAAAAAGGGAATCTTCCCCTTTCCTTCTACCTTCTTCCTACCTTCAGTGATGCCCAAGCAGGAATTATCTCAAGAGTCAAAAGGGCAGAGTAAAGGTCAGTACCTCCCCAACATTTCTCCTGGACTGATGCCAGCAGGTGTAAGGAAGGCATTCTTAGCAGGCAAGTACTTTTCATTTGTTCAAATACTTTTGAGTGTCTGCTGTGTGCCAGACCATGGACCGAATGCTGAGTCTCTTCCCCTTCCTAGAGTGCACATAAGTGAGGAGGGTAAGTATGTAACAGTGGCACGGTATCGCATGCTCAGTCTGTCTCACCACTAGACCCTTACCTTGTCTCTAAGAAAAGAGAAACAACAACACAGACTAAATGCCCTGAACACTTAAAAATTATGGCCAAATTTATGGGTGTGCTCAAAACACATCCCACTGGGCAGCATCCTCCAATTCTGTGAGCACAGTTAAGAGTTGTAGGGGCTTCTCTGGTGGCGCAGTGGTTGAGAGTCTGCCTGCCGATGCAGGGGACACGGGTTCGTGCCCTGGTCCGGGAAGATCCCACATGCTGTGGAGCGGCTGGGCCCGTGAGCCGTGGCCGCTGAGCCTGCGCGTCCGGAGCCTGTGCTCCGCAACGGGAGAGGCCACAACAGTGAGAGGCCCGTGTACCGCAAAAGAAAAAAAAAAAAAAAGAGTTGTACATTTTGCCTGTGAAGGACCAAATTCACATTCTCCTTGGCGGTCAAACCAATGGTCCATAGCAGAGCCCTTTCAGTTGCTTACTTTTCTTCCATTTGAGTTCCCTGATCCACGGGATTTATCCTTGCCTTTATCTCCTAAAAATGTGGTCAAAAGCTATTGACCAGTGCCTCTGGCCCTGAAGATTTTTTTCCCTTTGCCATAAGTGTACTTTTCTTAAGGAAATATAGAAATGCAGTTTAACTGAAAGTCAACCTGGAATTCAACATGCTCTATGTATCTGCCAAAAAGGGATTGCAGAGAGGCCCAGATCCAAAAAATAAGAACTAGGGCCCATTTAAAACACATGTTTTCCTCTTGACTTTACCAGAGGAGTACTTTAAGAGAAACCAAAGCATTTCTCATTTATTTACACATAAAACATTTCATGTTCTTTTGAATGTACTGAAAATTTTATGGAACCTTTCAAAGAGATTTTGAGAGAACAGGAAGTCATATTGGCCAATGATAAACAAACTACCAAACCAGTTGAAATTGGTTTAAAGACCTAACAATGCAAAATTCGGAACGAATTCAGTCCTTAGCAAAGGATAAGCTCCAGGTCTGACATAGGAGAACAAATCCTCAGAGAATAACCAGAAGGCTAGAATGAAGCACCAAACACCCAATTTGCATTGCTCAACCTGATTGCCAACTTAAGAAGAGAGAAGCTGCTTCGGTCCACAAAGAGCAGCTCCCTTTTGTAGGCTAACAAGGAAGCCATTAGAAGGCAAGTGACAGACATAGTAGATTACCTCCCAGATGTCTGGAAAGTATGTCCTCCCTCTCCACCCCGTTCCCTTTGTGAAAGGGTGCCTATTCACTCCAGAAACAATCACATAGTACCCACTCTGGGCCAGGCACAATGCTAAGTTGCTGAGGGTACAAAGTTGAACAAGCCATGGTCCCTGTTCTCAAGGCCAGCTACAATAGATAAAGCATCTACTGTGTGAGTTCTTAGCATATATAATTTCATTTTAATCCTTATAAGAATCCTATGAAGTAGGTGTTATCTCCACTTTACAAATTTAGGGACTGAGGCTCAGAGAAGTATGGCTGTCCAAACCCACAAAACTTTTAAGTTGCTACGCTCTTATCTACTGCGTTATACTGTCTCAACCAGGTACAGAGAAACAGAGAAAGTTTAGAGGAGGCATTGATCACTTCTGGGTTGGGTATGAGTATTTTAAGATCAGGGAAGACTTTATGGAGGAAGAAGCATTGAAATGGGGGCTGAAAAGCATGGGTAGGTTTGGATATATGGAGACTAAGGGGCAGGTGGAAGTGGAAGGACAGATGTAAGTATTTCAGATGGAAAAAGAATGGTATATAGAGAGGCACAGAGACATGGAAAAATGAAAAATACTTGGGAAACAGTTTGGCTGTACTGAGTGAGAAGAAGCAAGGGATTAAGCGGAAAAGGCTGAGTAAGATGAAACTGTAGAGGGCCATGAAAATAAAAGAGTAACAAATGAAGAAATGAATGAACAAATCTAAAGCAGCTCTCCAATGCAGATGAGCTTTTAACCTTGGAGCTACAATCCTTTAAAAGCTGCGGCGTTCCTGCTCTTTTTCCGTCTACAGCCAAACACTAGGAAGATTTTAGGACCAACTATGTATTGCTAGTGCATGCGTGAGAGAGAGAGAGAGAGAGAGAGAGAGAGAGAGAGAGGGAGAGAGAGAGAGACAGAGAGAGACAGAGAGAGACAGAGAGAGAGAGAGAGAGAGAGAGAGAGAGAGAGGGAGAGAGAGAGACAGAGAGAGAGAGACAGAGAGAGAGAGAGAGAGAGAGAGAGAGAGAGACAGACAGACAGAGAGACAGAGAGACAGAGAGACAGAGAGAGACAGAGAGAGACTCAGAAACCATGATACCAGTTCCTGGAAGCTGAAGACAGAAGCTGCCTTTCCTCACAGGAGAGCCCACTGCCATGAACTTGGTTCATCACCATACTGTTGATGGGAACTTTAACTGAAGTAAAGATACAACTTCAGTTATAATAGCCTTGAAGCATCATTCTATAAATTCTTCTCCAACCAGAAAGGTTTTATATTTTTCTGAGCAAAACTAGCATTTGGGAATTAAATGTTGTATTTCAAATCATTCCATGCTGAATGGATGTTGGTATCCATTTTACGGTTAAATGTGAGACACATGTGGCCATAAATACCTATCTGCATAGTGTCCGTATAGATACAGACAGTACACTCTTAAGAGCCATCTCCATATTGAATAATGAGTATTAGATGGAAGTTATTTCTAGATTACATAAATATTGGTTACACTAGAAATATCAGCTTTAACACATTTGTATCAAAAAAGAACATTTTAAAAAGAGGTATTAATAAATGTAATATAAAATGGGCACATCTGTGGATGACTCATTCTAGGGTGAACAAAAGAATGCTCTTAAAGGCATCCAACCTCTAAGTTCCCAGTAGAATTAGGCCCTGTTCAGTTTGGGCTTCTGTCTTCTCTCAGCATGAGATCCACTGCCTTTGCTAGCTTGATTTACTGAAAGAAAATTAGAATACACAGTCTAAGTCCGAGAACCTGGTCTTTGGCCCCATGACCAAATGCTTAAAGTGACTCACCATTTCAAGTTGGTCTTTGGCCATCTTTATATTGCTGTAGCCAGTGTGTACCCAACTGTATTACTTAGCGACAGGATATTCTGTGGTTGATTTTAAGAGCATTCATGTAAGGACTCAAAAAAATCTCTTAAGAAACGGTTCTCCTGTGTTTCAAACTTAAACTTACCTACTGTGAAAGTCTGTGATTTTTATTATCGCATAGCTTTATAAACTTATACATACATGCATGGCATAAGTGTCATGAGAATTTAGAATAATGAAAAGAAATCGTATTTTTTCTTTTTCTCCTGAAACCCACATCTTGGTTGACCATAATACTTTTATTTCTTTGATGTTTATCTGCATTACCTCATAAATCTACAAGTGAGAACATTTCACTGACAAAAGGCAATACTGAACACCACTGAAAATAGGAAATTAGTTCCAGAACTTATTTTTTGAGGTATAGGCGCCTTTTAAAAATGGCATAAATGATACTAATAGACAATTTAGGCATCACATTTGACTTCATCCAGCCACTCATACTCAGCCATTGTGTTCTATGCATTTAGGCTGGCTACTTTTTTTCAGGTATCTTGACAGTCATCTTTTATAGTTTATCTGATCTGGTCACCAAGGAGGCTGAGAACACTAGTCAAATGGAGGCTTCTGACCTGCTGGGTCCTTATCGCTTCAGCAACAGGCTAACAAACCACCATGTTCAGGTACTCAAAATCCCCTCCCTTCGGCGCTGGTTTACATCAGTCGCCTCGGCCTGGGAGGAGGCGCAGAAGGATTGAAAGCTTCAAGTTACTTCAGATAAGCCACGAAGTGGAAAAATCTCCTTGTGGATAATTAACTGTTGCCTCTATGGTTCTAAAGCGTAGAATTAAAATGGAAAGGAAAAGACTTCTTATAGGTCTCTTTCTAATCTTAAAATCAAATGGTAGGATTTGAGAAGATGGCGGAAGAGTAAGACGCGGAGATCACCTTCCTCCCCACAGATACACCAGAAATACATCTACACGTGTTACAACTCCTACAGAACACCTACTGAACGCTGGCAGAAGACCTCAGACCTCCCAAAAGGCAAAAACCCCCACGCACCTGGGTACGGCAAAGGAAAAAAGAATAAACAGAGACAAAAGGACAGGGACGGGACCTGCACCAGTGGGAGGGAGCTGTGAAGGAGGAAAGGTTTCCACACACTAAAAGCCCCTTCGCGGGTGGAGACTGCGGGTGGCGGAGCGGGAAAGCTTCGGAGCCGCGGAGGAGAGCACAGCAACAGGGGTGCGGAGGGCAAAGCGGAGAGATTCCCACACAGAGGATCAGTGGTGACCGGCACTCACCAGCCCGAGAGGCTTGTCTGCTCACCCGCAGGGGCGGGCAGGGGCTGGGAGCTGAGGCTCGTGGTTCGGTCAGAGCGCAGGGAGAGGACTGGGGTTGGCGGCGTGAACACAGCCTGAAGGGACTAGTGCACCACGGCTAGCCGGAAGGGAGTCCGGAAAAAAGTCTGGAGCTGCCGAAGAGGCAAGAGACTTTCTCTTGCCTCTTTGTTTCCCGGTGCGCGAGGAGAGGGGATTAAGAGCGCTGCTTAAAGGAGCTCCAGAGACGGGCGCGAGCCACGGCTAAAAGCACAGACACCAGAGACGGATATGGGACGCTAAGGCTGCTGCTGCCGCCACCAAGAAGCCTGTGTGCGAGCACAGGTCACTCTCCACACCTCCCCTCCCGGGAGCCTGTGCAGCCTGCCACTGCCAGGGTCCCGGGATCCAGGGACATCTTCCCTGGGAGAACGCATGGCGCGCCTCAGGCTGGTGCAATGTCCCGCCGGCCTCTGCCACCGCAGGCTCGCCCCGCACCTGTACCCCTCCTTCCCCCCGGCCTGAGTGAGCCAGAGCCCCCGAATCAGCGACTCCTTTAACCCCGTTCTGTCTGAGCAAAGAACAAACGCCCTCAGGCGACCTACACGCAGAGGCGGGGCCAAACCCAAAGCTGAACCCCGGGAGCTGTTTGAATAAAGAGAAAGGGAAATCTCTCCCAGCAGCCTCAGGAGCAGCAGATTAAAGCTCCACAATCAACTGGATGTACCTGCATCTGTGGAATACATGAATAGACAACGAATCATACCAAATTGAGGAGGTGGACTTTCAGAGCAAGATTTATGATTTTCTCCCCTTTTCCTCTTTTTGTAAGTGTGTATGTGTATGCTTCTGTGTGAGATTTTGTCCGTATAGCTTTGCTTTCACCATTTGTCCTAGGGTTCTGTCCGTCTGTGTTTTTTCTTTTTCTACTTAAAATTTTATTATTTTTTACTTTTTATTTTAATAACTTTATTTTATCTAACTTTATTTTATTGTATCCTATTTCTTTCTATTTTTTCTCCCTTTTATTCTGAGCCATGTGGATGAAAGGCTCTTGGTGCTGCAGCCAGGAGTCAGTGCCGTGCCTCTGAGGTGGGAGAGCCAACTTCAGGACACTGGTCCACCAGAGACCTCCCAACTCCACGTAACAGCAAACGGCGAAAATCTCCCAGAGATCTCCATCTCAATACCAGCACCCAGCTTCACTCAACGACCAGCAAGCTACAGTGCTGGACACACTATGCCAAACAACTAGCAAGACAGGAACACAGCCCCACCCATTAGCAGAGAGGCTGCCTAAAATCATAAGTCCACAGACACCCCTAAACACACCACCAGACGTGGACCTGCCCACCAGAAAGACAAGATCCAGCCTCATCCACCAGAACACAGGCATAAGTCCCCTGTACCAGGAAGCCTACACAACCCACTGAACCAAACACAGCCACTGGGGACAGACTCCAAAAACAACGGGAACTACTAACCTGCAGCCTGCAATGAGGAGACCCCAAACCCAGTACGATAAGCAAAATGAGAAGACAGAAAAACACACGGGGCTTCCCTAGTGGCGCAGAAGTTGAGAGTCCACCTGCAGATGCAGGGGACGCAGGTTCATGCTGCGGTCTGGGAGGATCCCGCATGCCGCAGAGCAGCTGGGCCCATGAGCCATGGCCGCTGGGCCTGCGTATCCGGAGCCTGTGCTCCGCAACAGGAGAGGCTGCAGCAGTGAGAGGTCCGCATACCACAAAAAAACAAAGAAACAGAAAAAAAACACAGCAGATGAAGGAGCAAGGTAAAAACCCACCAGACCTAACAAATGAAGAGGAAATAGGCAGTCTACCTGAAAAAGAATTCAGAATGACAGTAAAGATGATCCAAAATCTTGGAAACAGAGAAAATGCAAGAAACATTTAACAAGGACCTAGAAGAATTAAAGAGGAAACAAGCAACGATGAACAACAAAATAAATGAAATTAAAAATCTCTAGAAAGGATCAATAGCAGAATAACTGAGGCAGAAGAACGCATAAGTGATCTGGAAGATAAAATAGTGGAAATAACTACAGCAGAGCAGAATAAAGAAAAAAGAATTAAAAGAACTGAGGACAGTCTCAGAAACCTCTGGGACAACAGTAAACGCACCAACATTCGAATTCTAGGGGTTCCAGAAGAAGAAGAGGAAAAGAAAGGGACTGAGAAAATATTTGAAGAGATTATAGTTGAAAACTTCCCTAATATGGGAAAGGAAATAGTTAATCAAGTCCAGGAAGCACAGAGAGTCCCATACAGGATAAACCCAAGGAGAAATACACCAAGACACATATTAATCTAACTGTCAAAAATTAAATACAAAGAAAACCTATTAAAAGCAGCAAAGGGAAAAACAACGAGTAACACACAAGGGAATCCCCATAAGGTTAACAGCTGATCTTTCAGCAGAAACTCTGCAAGCCAGAAGGGACTGGCAGGACATATTGAAAGTGATGAAGGAGAAAAACATGCAACCAGGATTACTCTACCCAGCAAGGATCTCATTCAGATTTGAAGGAGAAATTAAAACCTTTACAGACAAGCAAAAGCGGAGAGAGTTCAGCACCACCAAACCAGCTCTACAACAAATGCTAAAGGAACTTCTCTAGGCAAGAAACACAAAATAAGGAAAAGACCTACAATAACAAACCCAAAACAATTAAGAAAATGGGAATAGGAACATACATATCGATAATTACCTTAAATGTAAATGGATTAAATGCTCCCACCAAAAGACAGTCTGGCTGAATAGATACAAAAACAAGACCCGTATATATGCTGTTGACAAGAGACCCACTACAGACCTAGGGACACATACAGACTGAAAGTGAGGTGATGGGAAAAGATATTCCATGCAAATGGAAATCAAGAGGAAGCTAGAGTAGCAATTCTCATGTCAGACAAAATAGACTTTAAAATAAAGACTATTACAAGAGACAAGGACACTACATTATGATCAAGGGATCGATCCAAGAAGAAGATATAACAATTGTAAATATTTATGCACCCAACATAGGAGCACCTCAGTACATAAGGCAAATACTAATAGCCATAAAAGGGGAAATCGACAGCCACACATTCATAGTAGGGGACTTCAACACCCCACTTTCACCAATGGACAGATCATACAACACGAAAATAAATAAGGAAACACAAGCTTTAAATGATACACTAAACAAGATGGACTTCATCGATATTTATAGGACATTCCATCCAAAAACAACAGAATACACATTTTTCTCAAGTGCTCATGGAACATTCTCCAAGATAGATCATATCTTGTGTCACAAATCAAGCCTTGGTAAATTTAAGAAAATTGAAATTGTATCAAGTATCTTTTCCGACTACAACGCTATGAGACTAGATATCAATTACAGGAAAAGATCTGTAAAAATTACAAACACATGGAAGCTAAACAATACACTACTTAAAAACAAAGTGATCACTGAAGAAATCAGAGGAAATCAAAAAGTACCTAGAAACAAGTGACACTGGAGACATGACAACCCAAAACCTATGGGATGCAGCAAAAGCAGTTCTAAGAGGGAACTTTATAGCAATACAATCCTACCTTAAGAAACAGGAAACATCTCGAATAAACCACCTAACCTTGCACCTAAAGCAATTATAGAAAGAAGAACAAAAAAACCCCAAAGTTAGCAGAAGGAAAAAAATCATAAAAATCAGATCAGAAATAAGTGAAAAAGAAATGAAGGAAACGATAGCAAAGATCAATAAAACTAAAAACTGGTTCTTTGAGAAGATAAACAAAACTGATAAACCATTAGCCAGACTCATCAAGAAAAAAAGGGAGAAGACTCAAATCAATAGAATTAGAAATGAGAAAGGAGAAATAACATCTGACACTGCAGAAATACAAAGGATCATGAGAGATTACTACAAGCAACTCTGCCAATAAAATGGACAACCTGGAAGAAATGGACACATTCTTAAAAATGCACAATCTGCCGATAATGAATCAGGAAGAAATTGAAAATATAAACAGACCAATCACAAGCACTGAAATTGAGACTGTGATTAAAAATCTTCCAACAGGGCTTCCCTGGTGGCGCAGTGGTTGGGAGTCTGCCTGCCGATGCAGGGGACACGGGTTCGTGCCCCAGTCCGGGAAGATCCCACATGCCGCAGAGAGGCTAGGCCTGTGAGCCATGGCCGCTGAGTCTGCACGTCCGGAGCCTGTGCTCCACAACGGGAGAGGCCACAACCGTGAGAGGCCTGTGTACTGCAAAAAAAAAAAAAAAAAAATCTTCCAACAAACAAAAGCCCAGGACCAGATGCCTTCACAGGCGAATTCTATCAAACATTTAGAAAACAGCTAACACCTATCCTTCTCAAACTCTTCCAAAATACAGCAGAGGGAGGAACACTCCCAAACTCAATCTCTGAGGCCACGGTCACCCTGGTACCAAAACCAGACAAAGATGTTACAAAGAAAGAAAACTACAGGCCAATATCACTGATGAACATAGATGCAAAAATCCTCAACAAAATACTAGCAAACAGAATCCAACAGCACATTAAAAGGATCGTACACCGTGATAAAGTGGGGTTTATTCCAGGAATGCAAGGATTCTTCAATATACGCAAATCAATCAACGTGATACACCATATTAACAAATTGAAGGAGAACAACCATAGGATCATCTAAATAGATGCCGAGAAAGCTTTCGACAAAATTCAACACCAATTTATGATAAAAACCCTGCAGAAAGTAGGCATAGAGGGAACTTTCCTCAACATAATAAAGGCCATATATGACAAACCCACTGCCAACATCGTCCTCAATGGTGAAAAACTGAAAGCGTTTCCACCAAGATCAGGAAGAAGACAAGGTTGCCCACTCTCACCACTCTTTTTTTTTTTTTTTTTTTTTTTGCGGTACGCAGGCCTCTCACTGTTGTGGCCTCTCCCGTTGTGAAGCACAGGCTCCAGACGTGCAGGCTCAGCAGCTATGGCTCTCGGGCCCAGCCGCTTCGTGGCATGTAGGATCCTCCCAGACCGGGACACAAAGCCGTGTCCCCTGCATTGGCAGGCGGACTCGCAACCACTGCGCCACCAGGGAAGCCCCTCACCACTCTTATTCAACATAGTTTTGGAAGTTTTAGCCACAGCAATCAGAGAAGAAAAGGAAATAAAAGGAATCCAAATCGGAAAAGAAGAAGTAAAGCTGTCACTGTTTGCAGATGACATGATACTATACATAGGGAATCCTAAAGATGCTACCAGAAAACTACTAGAGCTAATCAATGCATTTGGTAAATAGCAGGATTCAAAATTAATGCACAGAAATCTCTGGCATTCCTATACACTAATTATGAAAAATCTGAAAGTGAAATCAAGAAAACACTCCCATTTACCACTGCAACAAAAAGAATGAAATAGCTAGGAATAAACCTACCTAAGGAGACAAAAGACATCTATGCAGAAAATTATAAGACACTGATGAAAGAAATTAAAGATGATACAAAGAGATGGAGAGATATACCATGTTCTTGGATTGGAAGAATCAACATTGTGAAAATGACTCTACTACCCAAAGCAATCTACAGATTCAATGCAATCCCTATCAAAGTACCACTGTCATTTTTCACAGAAGTAGAACAAAAAATTTCAGAATTTGTATGGAAACACAAAATACCCCGAATAGCCAAAGCAATCTTGAGAACGAAAAACGGAGCTGGAGGAATCAGGCTCCCTGACTTCAGACTATACTACAAAGCTACAGTAATCAAGACAGTATGGTACTGGCACAAAAACAGAAATATAGATCAATGGAACAGGATAGAAAGCCCAGAGATAAACCCACGCACATATGGTCACCCTGTCTTTGATAAAGGAGGCAGGAATGTACAGTGGAGAAAGGACAGCCTCTTCAATAAGTGGTGCTGGGAAAACTGGACAGGTACATGTAAAAGTATGAGATTAGAGCACTCCCTAACATCATACACAAAAATAAGCTCAAAATGGATTAAAGACCTAAATGTAAGGCCAGAAACTATCAAATTCTTAGAGGGAAACATAGGCAGAACACTCTATGTCATAAATCACAGCAAGAATTTTTTTGACCCACCTCCTAGAGAAATGGAAATAAAAACAAAAATTAACAAATGGGACCTAATGAAACTGCAAAGCTTTTGCACAGCAAAGGAAACCATAAACAAGACCAAAAGACAACCCTCAGAATGGGAGAAAATATTTGCAAATGAAGCAACTGACAAAGGATTAATCTGCAAAATTTACAAGCAGCTCATGCAGCTCAATAACAAAAAAAACCCAACCCAATCCAAAAATGGGCAGAAGACCTAAGTAGACATTTCTCCAAGGAAGATATACAGACTGCCAACAAACACATGAAAGAATGCTCAACATCATTAATCATTAGAGAAATGCAAATCAAGACTATGATGAGATATCATCTCACACCAGTCAGAATGGCCATCATCAAAAAATCTAGAAACAATAAATGCTTGAGAGGGTGTGGAGAAAAGGGAACACTCTTGCACTGCTGGTGGGAATGTGAATTGGTACAGCAACTATGGAGAACAGTATGGAGGTTCCTTAAAAAACTACAAATAGAACTACCATATGACCCAGGAATCCCAGTACTGGGCGTATACCCTGAGAAAACCATAATTCAAAAAGAGTCATGTACCAAAATATTAATTGCAGCTTTATTTACAATAGCCAGGAGATGGAATCAACCTAAGTGTCCATCATCGGGTGAATGGATAAAGAAGATGTGGCACATATATACAATGGAATATTACTCAACTATAAAAAGAAACGAAATTGAGCTATTTGTAATGAGGTGGATAGACCTAGAGTCTGTCATACAGAGTGAAGTAAGTCAGAAAGAGAAAGACAAATACCGTATGCTAACACATATATATGGAATTTAAGAAAAAAAAATGTCATGAAGAACCTAGGGGTAAGACAGGAATAAAGACAGAGACCTACTAGAGATCGGACTTGAGGATATGGGGTGGGGGAAGGGTAAGCTGGGACAAAGTGAGAGAGTGGCATGGACATATCTACACTACCAAATGTAAAATAGCTAGTCGGAGTAGCCGCATAGCACAGGGAGATCAGCTCGGTGCTTTGTGACCACCTAGAGGGGTGGGACAGGGAGGGTTGGAGGGAGGGAGACGCAAGAGGAAGAGATATGGGAACATATGTACGTGTATAACTGATTCACTTTGTTGTAAACAGAAACTAACACACCATTGTAAAGCAATTATAGTCCAATAAATATGTAAAAAAAAAAAGCACAGAGGACCCTGCTCTCTGCCCTCATAAAAAAAAAAGCTGTTACTAAAGAAAAAATGACCAGTTCATCAACCCATATTTATTTATTTATTTTTATCAACCCATATTTAAAATGAGATTCCATAGAGACCCATATTAATAAATGCAACATTCTTTATAAAGTGGAGATTATCTATTTTCATTGGCCACATCACATGAACCAAAGATAACCCCTGGTTCAAGTTATTTTAGAGTTGCTGGTCATTTCTTACTAGACTTTTCGGTGAACAGGTTTGTACTTTTCAGGTAAGGTTGTAAATTTTTCAAACTGATCTCTTCTTCATGGAACATCTTGCCAGAAAACCTGGCTGCGATTCTGTGAGCATGTCTAGGCCCAAGGAAAATAGGAGTAAATACTAGACAAGGTATGTTTATATTTTTACAAAATTTCAAGATGACCAAATTAACTTAGTCGTATCACCCCATGCACTACATCTGTATTCTTCTCTCTACCTTTTTTCGCCGGGAAAAGCAAGAGCAGGGAGGCGCAAGGGTTGGCCAGTGGAGCACAGCATAGATAGAATGACCAGTTGCAGGCGCTTAGTGCTGCATCCTGGGCACGATCATTTCATGGACCTCAACAGTGGCTGAAGCAGTGCTTGTGGGTCTCGGGGGCTGCCAACTGAAGGCTTACATGGCATGGACAAGTGTACTATGAAGCAGAAAGGGAGGTGGCAGAGCAGAGGTTCGTGTTAATCGTTTCACGGCCTTTGGGGCCAAAAAGGCATGGGTTTGAACCTTGGTTCACCCATTTATTAGTTGTGTGACCTTAAGACATTTACTTAATGTCTCTGAGCTTCATTTTCCTCATCTGTGAAATGGGGGTTATAATATCACCAACCTTTCATAGGATGTTGTAGAAATTAAATGTGGCCACACTCAGGCCAGTGTCATCACAGAGAGAATAATCGGTGTTAAGTGTTATTATGTTTCTGACTATTGTTGTTGTTGTTATTGCTAGAATGAGATTCACTCCCACAATTCATTGTGAATCTCTATAACTGCAGTTCTCTAATGTACGAAAGACCTACAAAAAGCAAGGCTCACTCACGAGTATGCAATTTAAAATTCAGAGTTGCACTGAAGGGATAATGGATAATTCCAAATGTATTATTTTAGCTGGGGCACTGGGCCCAAGAACAGCACATGGGGCCTTTAGCCTGGCTACCTGCTCAGTCTCCCAGAACCAAGATTATGCAGGCTTCCAAAGCTACATTCAGGATAAGCTGTCTAAACCAACTGCTGCGCCAGCAAATGATAGCCTAGGATGTACTTAGGCCAGATGGTCACGGAGCACCATCGGAGGAATAATTATAGGTCTCGAGTGGAGCGGAGAGGCGTGAACCCAGATCTCCCAAGCTTGCATAGTAAGTTACTTGAACACCATGTGTGCTATAGTCCCTCCTTTAGGGCCAGACTCAGGCACCCAGAGGAACTGTGATTCACGGGAAAGATACTGGGTTATAGAGAGAGAGACAGAGAAAAGAGAAAATTCTTCTGGGAACCCAGACTAGTCCAACAAAACTGGGCTGAGCACTGTGCTTTCAGCTCCTCCCTTTACTACGTAACCCCTAAAGGCTGGAGAGGCCCTGAACTACCCCCGCTGAGGCTATGCTGACTCTGAGGATCAAGTCCACGGAAAAAGCCAATGGCTATTTACTGGCACAAGAGGACTGTTGTCACCATCATCCACATATGTTCATTAGTTACATATGCTGGGCCATGTAGCAAGGTAGTTATGGAAATGCGTTTTGTCATCACAAAGAGCTGGGCTCCAATTCTAGTTCCTACCATGCACTGACCTCGGGCGATTAATCTAACTCTCTGAGCCTCGGTTTTCTCCTTTACGAGGGCTAATATTAAAGCCTATCTTACAGGATTGTAAGGGGGATTTAATTAGATGATAAATTTGAAAGCTATTTGTAAATCACAATCTGCTAGTTGATTATTGTTATGTGCAGAATGGTGGATACAAGGGTTTTGGGAAAGAAAGAGACGTCATGGAAGGCTGAGGCCATCAAGTATGACTTTTGTGGAGGAGGGTCTTGAAGTACTGGGAGGTGTCAGGATGGGAGAACAGAGGGCATCACAGGCACATGTAACGAATGACTTGAGCAAAGGGAAATAGGTGGTAATGAGACTGGTATGGTCAGGCCAAAGGCAGACATTTATAGCTATCAAAAGTTCCAGAGGACACTGCGAAATCATTAGCAAACCCATGGTCTCAAGGTCTGAGTTCAGGGTTAATAGGCAACCTGGTCTGGGGATCTGGAAATCCAGGCTGCACAGTCCTCACTCTCCCTTGACTCCAATGCTGAGCTGCATGCTTGAGTCACAAGGCAGGGACATTTGCTCCCTCCTGGCCAAGATGCCTGTCTCCTGGTAGTGCTTGCCACTGTGCCACTGACGCAGCCCAGATAGCTAGACGGGAAGCTAAGACGAAAATAACCTTTAGCCTATTCGCCATTGAAATAGCCTATTCCTTAAAGCAATTGGATTCCTGATTAGAACATTTTAATGGGGAATGAGAAAAGTGCTTTGGAAGGCAGGAAGTTACTAAACAAATGAATCAACTATATACATTTACATACACACATATGTACATTGTATCATTATTGAAATAAGAAAAGGTTAATCATTAGAAAAACACAGCACAATTTCATGTGATATACTCTCTTAAAATCCAATACCCCTCTAACCTTGCTCTTTTAATTTTACGAATGCTAGAGGTGTTTTACGTGCAAATCATTTAGGCCGTTGTTTGGATGGGCTTGTTTTAATTCACTTTCCTACCGGTGTCTGCCCCTATGAGTAGAACAGATGTGGTGAATGCAGGATGGATTTATACACATTGCAGTGGTCCTCTTCCAAGAATGATAAATGCTTTGGCTTCCAGAACATTAAAGATGAACTGTTAAACCCTAGCACGGGTGCCTGGTGACCTGGTTGGCTGTATCCATATTCATCCAAATGACTCAGTGATGTCTTCAGCTTTTCTTGCCCTAATGTTCTTCCTCAGTGCCACTGATTTTGTTAGCTCTTTAATATTTTATACTTTTCTGTGCAGTTCTTTCATCTACAAAACAGAAATAATAATGGTACCCCCCCAGTGTTGTTGGGAGGATAAAATTAATTGCTTCACGTAAAATGCTTAAAACAGTGCCCGCCATATAGTAAGCGCTCAGAGAAAGTGAGCTATTATTATCATGCCAAACCTATCATTACCTCCTTTATGCTCTCTGAATGGCACTGGCATCTGCCCACTTGCCCAAGGTGGGAACAATGACCTGGTCCTTGACTACTCTTTCTTTGTCATCCCGCGCCCCATCTAAACAATCGGGTTCTGTTGATTCTTCTTAAATGTGCATGGAGATTTCCAAAATGCAAGTCTGACCATGTCATAATTCTCCCATCACTGGTACTCTCTCACACTTCCAACCTCCACATACACACACGTGTATAATCTCACACCAGCAAACCAGAGTGCCACCGCCAACCTCTTGGTGTTCCCTGCCGTACTATGTTGAGGATTATGAGGTCACATCTGGGCCCAGTGGAATGGGGTGCTGTGATTATCGACGTCTGCCATGAGAGGGGTGGAGGTGGGGATGCTGATGACCCATATGTTATGAATTTATAGACCCTGCTGCAGGATCAAGGCCAAGCTCCTTAAGAAGGCACAGAAGGCTTTCATGCTCTGACCCTAACTAATCTTCTAGCCTCAGCTCTCACCTCTCTCTGCTGTAGCCTCACCAAGCTGCATATTGTACCCAGAACCACCATGCCGTTTCTCACCCTCCATGTCTTTTCTCATACTGTCCTCCCGGCTTGCAAGGCTCTCACACATTGTTTTAAGACTCAGCTCACTTTCTGACCACCCCAGTCTGGGTATGAAGCTTTTCCTTTGTGTTTCCACAACCCCATGTGCATACAGCAGTCAGTACTTTAACCATATTACATTATAATTATCTAGTTAAGTGTCTGTCCCCGCACAGCTGCTGAGTAGACTAGAAGCTTACACGGGCAGGTACTGTGCCTATTCATTGTGGTATGGCCAGGGCCACGCAGCAGAAACTTACTGAGCACCAGTTATGTGTCAGGCACTGGGAATTACCTGACTTCAAACTGGTAACTGCTATAATGGGTTAACAAAGCACTGTGCCTAGGACAAGGACTCACTGGGGAGGAAAGTACATCTGAGCTGAGTTTTAAAGGTAGAGAAGGGGAAACCTTTATGGACTAAGGAACCGGCATGTGCAGAGTATTAACAGCCACCATTTATTAGAACCCACCAAGGGGCAGGCACGGAGCTAAGTGCTTTATGTGTGTTGCAAATACAGGTATTTATCAAGGTCCAGGCAGGCCTTGAAGAGCAGAACAGCAAGTTCAGGAACACGGAGAAATTCAAGGTAGTTGGAACACAGGGTGGGATAGGGATTAGCGGGAGACAAGATTAGAGAAGGAGGCTGGGCCCGATTGAGACAGGCTGGGCTGTGGGATTTGGCTTCATGACCCCTCATTCCTGCCTGGAATCCAGGGCCAGCAAGGAGAATGCCCTTCTGACTTCAAGTTGGCATAGCAGGAAGACTACAACCTCTCCTTGAAGGCACGTAGACTAATTTCCATTCCTTAAGCTGAACCTGGTTCTAAATTCCTTTGAGATGCTAAAAAATCCTGTTTTAGGTTGACATATGTATTCAGGTTTAGAAAGCCCCAGGACTGAAATGTGCATAACTTCCACAGATACTGCCCAAACCAAATCCATCTTCCCTGCTCCGACCGCCAGGCCGCATGAAGTGGTGTGTGGGGAGAAGGAAAGCTAGAGCAGGAAAACACTAAACAGAGAGAGAAATCCATGGCTCCATGTTCCAAAAAGCCCGAGTCAGAAAGATTAGTGCAGAAAAGTGCTATCTCTGGATGTTGACTAAAAATGATAAAGGACTTAGGAGCCCACAGACACGAAATCCCTAGGTTCCTTTTCATTACTGATTTAGTCTTCTCGTGCTGTGCGCACAGACAAGTTCAGAAATCTGCAGGAGCAGAGCGCAGACGTTCTGACTGCACTGCTGCGTACTTGTATAGAAAATCTCCAATTCCCTGATCCGACCGCCTTTTGGGAGACTCTCATTCCTCAGTCCTCTAGCAATTGGTGCTGTTCTATGAGTATGAGTAATATGTTGCCTCCCTGCACAAACAAGAAAGAAATGCTAAAAAGGAGAGTGGGGGGTATGTTCCAAATTTAGCTTTCCTTCCAACCTCTGCCCATATGGTTGGTGGTTAAAAAAATGAGTACCAAGCCAACAAAATGTAACCTGATATTAGGAGTTCCACTCTAAGTCTGTGAAACCAGGGCTAATACTAGCACACGGTATTAATTTGTCTTCATGCCGGCTGATATAGGGAGACTCAACTCTTAAAGTGGGCCTCGCTTGGGTGCCCCATGAGCTGGCCTGTGAGACTCCCATCCAGGTTTGGAATGGAGCTGAAGAGATTGCCACTGGTTAGCTGAGAGATTTCAGTGGGAGTCCTTCCACCTCAAGAGGGAATAAGGGGTTTTGAGGAAAAAAAAAAAGTTTACGGATCTGGTTAATAGTTTCCAAGTTAAGTTTCCAGTTCTAGGATTCCAAAGGAATTCCAAAGGAATCCTAGATTTCAGAGTAACTGAAAGTGAGGGGCTCTTGCATTTGCTAGCATAACTTTGGAAGAGGGAAATTCTCTCCCACTTGTGGTAGAAAGAGCTACTGATTTAAGCCTAGAACATTTAAGGATGAGGGAAGGAAAATAATCTTTCAAAGTACTCCGTTCACCCCACGGTGTGCTGCTAAATGTTTAACAACTGGCTCTCAAAATAAATAAATAAATAAAAAAGCATGCATGTCAGTTTATTTTAAATTTTGGTGGAATAAAGGATGTGGAACATACAATTCACAAATAACAAAAAACTATACAATATTCTTTATTGTAAATTCCATATAGCCAGTTGATTTTCACAGAATGCTTTCATTGATTTTTGTCAGACTCTGGCATCTGTAGCCAAACCAGGGTTGCAATTGACAAGCAAGTGTGGTTCCTGCAAGAACACTGCTTGATATATTGGTTTACATTAAGGAGGAAGACAAAAATGAAATGACAAAGATGTATGTGGGAACACCACTCCTTCATCAATGACGGGAGTGACTTTTCTGGTAATGGGACAATAGTTTTCAAATACTGGAAGAACAGTTTCTCAACGTATTGCGCTATTTATTCACAATGTAACGGCTACAGAGACAACGCAATTTAAAGTTTAATCTGCACTGTTAACATTTTCTTCCCGTCACTTTCTGAAGTCTAGATTCTAGACAATCCACAAAACAATAAGTCAAGCCCCCATCTGTAGTTTTTGGTGATTTCTGGGGTGCAAATATTTCCATCATGGTCAATTTCAAGCTACCGATGTGAAGACACTACACACAGAGTTGGGAAGAGTATATAATATTTCCAGGGAGGGGGAAGGGTAAGCTGCGACGAAGTGAGAGAGTGGCACGGACATATATACACTACCAAACGGAAAAAAGACAGCTAGTGGGAAGCAGCCGCGTAGCACAGGGCGATCAGCTCGGTGCTTTGTGACCGCCTAGAGGGGAGGGATAGGGAGGGTGGGAGGGAGGGAGACGCAAGAGGGAAGAGATATGGGAACATATGTATACGTATAACTGATTCACTTTGTTTTAAAGCAGAAACTAACACACCATGGTAAAGCAATTATATACTCCAATGAAGATGTTAAAAAAAAATTTCCACCACCCAGGCACAATTAGACACAAATAACCTCAAAAGCATAGATAACAGTACACGTACTAAAATAATTAGGGTGTGATGAATTTCGAGTATGTTTTCTTTGTTTTTAACAGAATGTATTTAATTATAAATCTATAGAATTTAATTTTTAATAATGACTATTTTTAACAGCTGGCTCATGAAAATTCTGAAATTAACAATTGGCTCTTGTGAGCCAGTGCAAGCCAGCACCAGGACCCCACTGCCCTCACTCCCATTTAGACTGCTGTTTGAATCTGTTCCACTATTGGGTCCAAGGGTAAGGACAGATACAAGGCAGCGACACGGAGAGCAGGCTGCTCCTCCCTACTCAGCGCGGGCTCTGCTGCTCTGCTCTTTACTGCCAGTCTGTACAGGAGTTGAAGTAAGCACTTAGAAATGTTTATAGCAATTTGACAGAGAGATTTTTAGGTCTGTTGAGTCTCATAATTAAAAACTGTGGCTTGTATTTTTGTAGGCCTTTTTTGTCATTTCCTTTTTGTGGTAATTCATTTTTATTATATGTTACAAAAGTACTGGTCCATGACAGATTTGGGAGGAACAACAACTGCAACAACAACAAAAAACCAACACAAAAACACTCCAGTCCTTCACTAGATAGCTTGAGATGCACTGGTCTATTCTGTAAGGCCAGAGTTGGAAGGGAGAGAGTGGTGGAGGAGATAAGGGTGGACTGGACATCCTTGATATTGACCATTCAGCCATTAGGGCTAAAGACTTGTAGCTGGAGGAGGGACTGTATCCCAGTTTGCTTTTCTAACACAGGGACAGGAAGGCCACAAGCCTGGAAATAACTGGGGAGAAATGAGAACTGGATTCTCATAGTAGTAAAACAAATCTAGAGGCTGTGAGTGACGGACAGGATGTTGCAAAGAACTGCTCCCTGGAAAAGTGTGCCATTCGTAAGGATCCATTTGCTTAGGAAAATAGCTGTAGAAAATCATAATTGGTGACAGGTACTCAAATACAACCAAAGAATCTCTTCTACACTCCTCTTTCCTTCCCGGAGCCTGAGAAATTGCCCCATTGGTTTGCTCCACCATCTTGGTTCTCTTTTGCTCTACTTACATGTTTGCATCATAAAACCACAGCATCTCAGAGCCATTCAGTACCACGGAAGTCAAGAGCCCATGATGGAGGTATCTATCCACTCTCTGACACCCCACTCCACCCCTACCCAGCTAGTCTTTCTGATATATGGTTACTTACTCTCTAGTCAAATAGCTCCAGAGTCAGGAAGCTGATTGTTTCCTAGAGGAATTCATTCCACTGAGGAATTGCTTTAAGGGTGGAAAGTTCATCCTTTTGTCAGTCAAAATATATCTCCCTTATAAATTTCATGTATTAGTTCCAAGGGGTGGGGTGGGAGGAACTGGGAGACTGGAAATGACACATATACATTATAGATACTATGTATAAAATAGACAACCGATGGGAACATACTGTATAGCACAGGGAACTCTACCTAATGCACTGTGGTAACCTAAATGGGAGGGAAGTCCAAAAGGGAGGGGACTTTTGGACTTATCTGTATGTGTATGGCTGATTCATTTCGTTGTGCAGTGGAGGCTAACAAAACATTGTGAAGCAACCGTACTCCAATAAAAATTAATAAAAAAAAATCTAGGGACTTCCCTGGTGGCACAGTGGTCAAGAATCCGCCTGCCAATGCGGGGGACATGGGTTCGAGCCCTGATCCGGGAAGATCCCACATGCCAAGGAGCAGCTGGGCCCATGCGCCACAGTTACTGAGCCTGCGCTCTAGAGCCCGTGAGCCACAACTACTGAGCCCACGAGCCACACCTACTGAAGCCTGTGCGCCTAGAGCCCGTACTCCGCAGAGGGACAGGCCACAGCAACGAGAAGCCCATGCACTGCAACGAGGCGTGGCCCCCGCTCGCTGCAACTAGAGAAAGCCCGCGTGCAGCAACGAAGACCCAACGCAGCCAAAAGTCAATCGATCAATAAATAAATTTTAAAAATTCCATGCATCGGCTCCAGATCTTCCCTCATCTTCCATGTGCAAGACCTCTAACTAGTAGGAGACAACATTCACCTCTCCCTAATTCTCCTCTTGTATAGACTGAACATCGTGACTTTTCTTTCAGTGTCCTTCCACTGACCCTGTTTCCAGATTCTTCACTATCCTGCTCACTCTCTGCAGGATGCACTCTAGGCTACAGACACACAATGTCTCACCCAGCGTGTCCTACCCCTCACAGGAGCCCCTACCCCTCTGTTGACTGGAACAGGGCTCTCACATCTCTTTGCTCACAATTTCCACCGCTAGAGGTTGAAAGATACTTTGAGGAAGCTAATGAAAGAAGCAGTGAGGGTGAAAGCTACCAAATAGGAGGCAAAAGGAAGCAAATGCTGACAAGTGAACATTGCACATGGATAACTGAGGTATTTATCAAACATCTACTAAGTGACAGTCGTGGGGCAAGGCAGGAGAAGGAAGCAGAGGTTGGTGACTGAGAGCTGATAAGCGTATGCATAAGATGACAAAGACCTGCTTTCTACACTCTGAGGAGATCATCGTTAATCAAGGAAACCACTTCATACTGAAAGCCATCCGGAAGGTGCTAATGAGATTGCCCGCTGCTCTAAAATAGACTACTCCCAGACACCAGAATTTGTAGAGTAGCCTCTACTCCATTTTTATTTGCTTGGTAATTACATTACTGCTTAAGTCCACCAATGAGCTACAAATTAAGAGATTCTGTCCGCGCTGGTAGTCCCGCTCTCATCTTTAAAGGTTTATTTACCATCACCCGTACCCATTAGGATTGTTAAAAAAAAAAAAAAATCCCAAAAGATCCAAAAAATTTTAAAAATCAGTAAGTATATTCAGAAACATTAAGAACCACAAGTGCTATGGATCATTTTTCTGGATCATTAAACATCTTTTACCCGGGTGTGTACGTAGGCAGCCTCTATAACAAGATTTCCTTTCAAAAAGACTAACAAAACAAAAACTTGCCAGTAACTTCATTCCTACCAAAGCAAATTGGAAATCTCCTTGGCAAATAAGGGGGAGAAAGAGACGATGGCTGTTCCTCTATTCTCTCTGCCATATTAACAAAGTTAACAGACAGCCTTGTCTGAATTGGAAAAAGACTTGATAACATGTGTGCACACATGGCCGTGTGCATATGTGTAGTTTCAGGGGTTCTGTGGAAGGTCAGTGATTGTAAGGCATCCGATGGCTCTGAGTCCCTCCTCCTCTCAAAGTAGGACCTCAGCCTGGCTTCATATCTGATCTCCACCTGCAGCCACAGGGACTGTGCATACCACGCGCTTTCAGCTTCTGTCTTGTTCTGCAGGCTCATGGTTCCTTGTTACCCTGGGCTCCTCTGATTTGGCTCCGTCAAGAGGCCACTGTTCGTCAGGGGAACGCAGGGCCATCACACAGGTTTAATTAGACATCACATCTTTCTCTCTTTCTGCTGTGACATTTCTTCTTGCAGGGAGCACTTCCCATTGGAGGGCACACAAGCTGGTGCACCCAGATCCCTTGGGGATGAAATGAAGATCCCTTCACTTCTATGTGGCAGCTCAGCCAGAGGCTTTGGGCTTGCCGCCTTCCTGCTGGCTCTGCCTCTCCTTTTCCACCAGTGAGCGTTGAACCTCTCCCTCCTATTCCTTTCTAGCCACACTAGATTACGGCAATTAGTTGAGGCTGTCGCTAAACTGGCAGACATGGCTTCATCCAGAGGAAATCAATCGCACCATTTAGCCACACTCATACAGTCCATTGCTGCCTTTTAATTTGAAAACTGATTACAAAATACAATACAATGGTCACAAATTACTCACACTATCCCTAACACTCCCCCAATTCTTAGAGTTTATGCGGAAGTTCTATCGACGAGTATAGGCATTATATAGCATTACCCCTGATGAAAGTCTCACAGCCTAATGGCTCAGACGGGAAGCATCAGAGGGCAGTAGACCTACAAAAGTGAACCCCAGCATATGTCCTTGAAAATAATAAGAAACAAATTCCCTAAAGCACCTCAAGTGATGGTAACTTTATAGAAAGCTTTTTACCTTTCCTTACTCTCATCTATCACCAGCTTACCTGAAGTAATTCCCTGGTCAACACTAAGGCGCGGGGATGGCCCCTTTCTGGGTAAACTTACTCAGCTGGCAGGTGATATCACTGTGAAAGCTTGCATCTAAATCCCTCTTTGTGAGCCACGGGAACTACACAAAGCTCTGGGGTGAGGTGGGAATGGCTGTCTTGTCAATCTATTAGCCAGGACCACCTGGTCTGTGTCTGGGAGAAAAGTGCTATTATAGCGAGCTTTGCTTCCTTCAGCTTCCCTATGGCATTTGATCTCTAAAAGAAAAGATCAAGGCGTGAGAGCAGATTGCTTCTGGCTAAGAGCAAGAGAGAATGGAAAGCATCAGGGGCCCCATTTCTTGACCCTCCCCAACTTGTTGTCTACCCCTGCCCTCACTGCCCCGTTAACACCAAAGAAAACAAAACATAACTAGCTGAGATTCTTTCAAGATGTAGGTGACTACTACTTTTGTGACTGGTTATTTGCACAACTCAGCAGACATATTTGTCATTGTTTAAATACCTTCTCGCTGGGCTAAAAACAAGTTAATGAGTAACTGAAAACGCCACCTTGGGGATGAAAAAGAGGGAGCACATTATAGTGAAATCTGTTGGCCAGAACATCGAGAATTTAACGTATAATTTTAGCTGCAGGCTTTTGGTGAATAAAATTAACTTATAACCCAGTGGTACTAAATAATATTAATAATATTACTCTAAGTGGGTAACTTCTTTACAGTTTACAAAGTACTTTTATATCCATTATCATGTGTGTTTCATTCAACAACTTATGAAGTGGGCAGGTCGGGAAATATTTCATCATTATTTTTGCATATGAGGAATATGAGACTCAGAGGAGTTGAGTGACTTTGTCCAAGGCCAACACTGGGAAGTAACAGAAGCACAACTGAGACTCGGTTTCTTTGACCCTGCAGATGAGACGTCCTTCCTTCCTGTTATGTCTCAAGCTTCAGCGGCCTAAGTGTAGGACCGTATCCTGTTCACCCATCAGATGGGATCTACCTCCCAGTGTGAATGACGTAGGGTCCCCTTACACTGAGGTCTCATGTTTGAGGGACTGATATCCCAAGAAAGACGGGTGGAGGGAGTCACTACAAGATCTTGCCTGAGAAATTCAGAGGTGGGTTACTTAGTGGGAAACAACCTTCAACATAAGTGCCAAAGATCTGACGGTGGGTTTCCAAGGAGTGCAAAGGAAGTGGGATAGAATACATTTTGGGAAAACTGCCGTAACTCTATTCCCGGACTTGCTACCAGCAGGGAAGTATAAATAGATATATTACTGTATCCACATGTATTTTGAGCTCTGAACAGGACTCAATAACTTTCCCATTAAAAAACCCCAGGACACTTCATTCTCCTACAAACCTTCTACTCATTCTCCAGCAGGCAATATGCTTTGTTCTAAAGCATGAAGATGCTGCAGACGCCACCCAGGATAAAAGGCCCGTCAGAGAGTTCCTCCATTGATCTTACCCTTTTCACCAAACCAGCCCATTAGTGAATTTATTAAAACGTGTGACTACCAGCCCACATTTGTGAGAGTTTGATCTGACAATTTAGAAGAACAGTTAAGCCACTGAAGTGTCCTTCCTCTCTTCTATGTGCACAAGCATGTCAGGAACAGAAATATAAGGTTACATTTGATTCACTAAAAAAAGAAAAAGAATAAAAGTCACTGGCTTAAAAAATATTTTCTAATCTCTGCTTTTGGGGAGTCATTGTTTTTTCGCCTCTAGACTGTAAAGTAACTGTACGGAGGTAATATTGGGTGCAGAGACTCCTGGGCCACAGCTGTGAAGACTTCATGGCTTCACTCCAGAACTGCTGCGCACGGGTGACTGGTGCGGGGAAGCACACAGCTGCTGTCCCTCCCAACAGCTGGGCATGACAGAAAAGAATGGCCAGAAGGGCCTACCTAGACCTGGATTTCACCTTCACCCTCACTCCCAGACAAGGAACAAGTGACAAGTTTTCTCTGTTCAGTCCTCACACTGACACGGAGAGACCGAAAGTTTCTTGCGGGCAAACATTTCCACAAGAAACGTTTGTTTAATATGGCAAGAAACAGCCATTTGGTTTTAGTATTGGTCCAAGTCCTAAGCCCAAGACGTGTTTCATGAACTGTCCTCCTTACCCTGCCACCAACCAGCTGAAGCCCCTCTTGTTTTTTTGCGGTACACGGGCCTCTAGCTGTTGTGGCCTCTCCCGTTGCGGAGCGCAGGCTCCAGACGCGCAGGCTCAGCGGCCATGGCTCACGGGCCCAGCCGCTCCGCGGCACGTGGGATCTTCCCAGACCGGGGCACGAACCCGTGTCCCCTGCATCGGCGGGCGGACTCGCAACCACTGCGCCACCAGGGAAGCCCTGAAGCCCCTCTTATTCCCATGCAGCAACAAGGAATGTTTCGGTCTTCTATAGTCTGTTTCCGCTTTCCTCAGCCAAAGAAATAGGCTTTCGCAGTATCCATTCTTTGGCCCAGCTTGAGACAAGAATATCTTTGTTTTCTGACTCGTTGCCATAAAGACGTTAGGCTCGCCAGCATGCTCTGGCTGTACCCACAGCATAACACAGGCTGGAGCAGGAACAGGTCCAGGGAGGACAGGGGTGTGGGAGTGGTAACACAGATGTCTCTGACATAGGTATTTCTTGCTGGGAGTTGTTCTGTGAGTGTATATTTCAAAATGTGTTTCCAACAGTAGGCATGCAGGTGTGCACGCCTACAAGAGTGTGCGCACGTGTGCCTGTGTGCGCATGGGCGTGTGTTTCTGTGTGGGTGAGACTTGGCAGAGAGGCGGCACATGCTTCAGATGCTTAATCATCATGTCTTGGCCAGGGACACATGGCCAGAGCTTGCAAAGCTTCTCAGGGATCAGCCCCAGCCAAAGCACTGGGAGTAGCCAGCTTCCCCAATGGCTTACAATAAGAGCTCTGACAAGGCCAAAAACTGGGACAATGCTGATGGCAACCTGGCAACAAAACAGTCAGCTTATCACACCAGGTCCATCATGGATGATCTATCTATCTTTGGAAGGGAGTCCGAACATGTGTGTTCAGTGTAAGCGTTTTATAACTCATGGGCTAAATTCAGTCTCTGCAGAAAATACATGCCGAACTAAGGTTGCTGAAAAAGCCAAAGAGCTTCCAGAGACTCTGGAATAGTAACAACAGTTTTATGGTTGTTATAAATATTTGTAGAGCTGCACAGGTTACAAAAGCACTTTCACACTCATTATCGCATTTGACTTTCACAAAAACTCACCGAGGTAGGCAAGGATGACTATTCCCATTTTACAGCTGGAGAAACTGAGGCTCAGGGCGGCTATATAACTTGCTCAAGGTCCTACTGTTAGCAAATACGCTAGGACTAGAACCCAAGTGTACTAATCTATCACAGGGATGACTAGAACCCAAGGGACCTAATCTATCACAGGGATGACGAGTCTTGGGCCTATTTTATACTTCCTAGAATAAGTAGCCCACCGTGGGGGCAGGTTAGTGGCTTCTTCGATGCTTCGAGGATTAAGCCTAAAGGTCAAAAGAGCTCAGTTAGAAGGTGGTAACGACTATAAACAAACCACCTAGGGATCTTGTTAACATGACCTTAGGATTCAGTAGGTCTTGACGTGGGGCCTGAGATCTGCATTTCTAACAAGCTGCTGCTCCACGGACCCCATTTGGAATGGCAAGGGGTAAGGGGATGTTGCTGAATGTTGGTTACCTGGTTTTAGTTGCTTTTTATGAGTCTTAAACAAAAAACCAAGGCAGTTAATTCTAATCTGTATCTGCCGGCTCTTGGAGCGCCCATAGGTCGGCAGGAACAGCAACAGACCAGTTGCTTTAATAGTAGACAGCATTTTTTCAGTGCTCACTAGGTGCCGGGCACTGTTCCAATGGCTTTGCATGGATTATTTTATTTAATGGCCACAACCCTATGAAACAGGCTGAGAGAAAGGAAATAACCCACCAAAAGGGAAGCATATTAGCCTCGTTCTGAGAAGTGAAAGGAATAGGTCAAGCTGTAACTGTGGGTAAGAAGACATCGTCTAATGGTCAGATCAGCAGCAATTAAATTCAACAATCAGAAAGAAGGGTCAGACTCTAAGCATAGAAATAAGAATTATAGAAAAAGAGAGCACTTGGGGAACTTCAGGATGAAGACTTTTAAAAGTGAATATAGCCCAGAAGGCCTGGAAATGACTTAGAACTTCTTATGAGCATCCTGGCATACAAGTGTGCTGAGGGCCCTTGGTAAGAAGCCTGGCTTCTTTGACTGGAAAAGTCAAAGGAGCCAGAGTAGGGAAAATAAGATATTTTTTTCACGTGTAAATAGCTCAGGAGAAGAAAACAGGGAACCTGCAAGGTCAGAAGAAGGTGTCCCCAAAAGACTCCAATAAGCACCTTGCCAGGGACTAAAGCCAAATAAATGAACATTATTACAACTGCTGTCACGAGAATGGCCGGCGAGAGATGTCTGGGCATCCTCTTCATTTTACAAATGGAGAAACTGACTTCTAAAGAGAGGAAGGGGCTTGCCCCGGGATACATGGGACTTAGAAGCAAAGCCAAGAATAGAACCTTGGTGACCTGCACTTCATCCAGTGCAACAAAAGATGGGAAGAAGTGAGCCGGGGAAGCCAGCCAGTAGGACCTGGCTGGGTAGAGTGCAAAAGAACTGCTGAGGGACAAAAGGGAGATAGGAGAGAGCCTGAACATACTCTGAGCCTTGTTTTTTATTTTCAAGTTGTCTTTCGGAGGAAGGAATTTGGATGTTCTAAATGAGATGGCGGTAAACGCACACAGTGTTCCAAGTCTAGTGGACTAAGTGGATGTTGATGAATCACCAGGACCAGGTGGCATCTACCCAGATTTTGGGTAAAACTGTGTAACAGCTGACCGAAGTGTATAGCTTGTTATTCCAAATTAACTATTGTGCCACGAGCCTGGCAGATTGCCAATGAGTCTCCTCTCCGTGAGAAGCATTTCAAAGGGGACTCAAGGAACTCCAGGCTGGTAGGATCACTGAACATGTTAGGCAAGTGTAACCTATTGGGAGTAAGGCATCATTTTTCCCGTAAATTAAATTAACCACCATTTGTGTAGCGTTTTACAGTTTACAAAGCACTTAGGGTAATCACGCCTAACTAACTGACTAGAATTGAGAGGATAAATGTGCATTTGGACAAAGGGAAACCAGTGGATGTAATCTATTCAGATTTTGAAAAGGCCCTTGACAAGGTCCCAGGCCAAACACTGTTTTAAGAAGTTAAGTCACCATGGAACTGTGGAATCGTGTTTTGAAATGGATAGGGAAGTGGCTTACAGGCAGGAAAGCAAGAGAAGGGATAAGCAGGGACTTTTTGGAGAAAGTGGTATGTACTAGGGGTCAGCGTGGAGACCAGTTACGAGTTTGCTAAATCATCTGGGCAACCTTTAGATGACCAAAAGCTTTTGGGGGCAGCAAAGCAGATTTGTCCAAAGAGTGGCCTCTGAAATCTGAATCCTAACTCTCGACCTTAGCCACTGCATGACCTTAAGCAAATTACTCTACCTCTTCCAGCATCAGTTTTCTCATCTGTAAAGCAGGAACAATAATAGTGATGTTGTGAAAATGACATGAGGCAGTGCCTGGAAAGTCCCGGCACAGTGCTTGCAGCATGGTAAGTGTCCAATAAACATAAGCTTCTATTATTTTTACTTATTATGCTTATTCAACATTCTTTTTATGGGATGCCAGGCTCTGAGTGATCATGTCATGCCCTAGGAATGGAACCTGGGAGCCACTGCAGACTATTTCTTGAAAGCACTGGTAGAATTTGTTTTAGTAATTCAGAGGACAGAGATAACTGTAGACTGAGATGGTTGTGAAAGACTTCATTGAAGGAAACTAATAATTATGGAGCACCTAGTATGTTCCAGATAATGGGTTAGATGCCTTACAAACTTCCCCCCCTCGATTTGATCCTGAAATAGTCCTATGAAGTTGGGGTAATGATCCCCACTACGATGGGTGAGGGAATGCAGACTTAGATAAGAGGCTAAGAACTGGCCCAGGTCCTGCTAGCTCATAAGGAATAGAGCCAGAATTCAAATACAAATTTACTCTACCCCTAAACCTATTTTTTTTCACTGCATCATACTTGAAATGTACTTTTAGGGATGGGTGTAATTTAAGAAAAAATAAAAGAGGGGTACCTATATAGAAATAAATGTGGGCAACTCTATGAAGACAGATAAAAACAGTATGTCTACTCTTTTTTTGCAGTACACGGGCCTCTCACTGTTGTGGCCTCTCCCGTTGCGGAGCACAGGCTCCGGACGCGCAGGCTCAGCGGCCATGGCTCACAGGCCCAACCACTCCGTGGCATGTGGGATCTTCCCGGATCGGGGCACGAACCCGTGTCCCCTGCATCGGCAGGCGGACTCTCAACTGCTGCGCCACCAGGGAAGCCCAGTATGTCTACTCTTGCTCATGGGGCGTGAGTATGGTTGTTCTTGCCAAAGTGCAGGGTTCCTGTGGGGCTACTGATGGGGAATGAAGCCGAAAGGATACTTTAAGCTAGACCAGAAGGCCCTCAGAACTCTGCTAAGGAGTCTGAGCATTATCCTCCAGGCAGTGGGGACAGGATGAAGGTAGCTGAGCTAGGGAGTGGTCGGAGATGCTTTAGAAAGATTAACCTGGCAGCTGTACAAGGTAAATTTGGTGGAATCTTCTGCCTGGGCCTCTGATTCTTTGTTCTCTAATCTGCTAGCCTAAGGCTCTCAATACTCCTGTCTTAGCCTAGAAGACTGGAGACCACTTAAGATGTGACTGAAATAGCATATGCAGGGGGGTGAAAGGGGGATAGAAAGGAAACAGTGAGATAAGCAGAAAAATAATTACAGATCATCTACAGTGATTTGGTGCCCAATTATATATGAAGGGCAAGGGAGAAGAGTCAAAGACAACTTCAGTTTTAAGCCTCAGCGACTGGGAGAATGGTAGTGGCATTAGAAAAATAAGGATATTAAGGGAGGAGCCAGTTTGGATGGTCTGTTGATACGTTTGATTTCTGACACATAGAGCTGGGGGTAATGGTGGGAAAGCCAGGAAGAAATGACTAGTAAGCAGCTGGAGATGTGGGATGGGAGCTCAGGAGAGCAGTTAAGATTGCAGGTAATGATTTTATGAATTATCCCCATAGCGGTATAATAGTTAAAGAATGCTCACTGCAGCATTATCCACAACAGCCAAGAGGTAGAAACAACCTAAATGTCCACTGATGGCTAAATGGATAAAGAAATCGTGGTGCATACATGTAGTGGAATATTATTCAGCGTTAAGAAAGAAGGAAATCCTGTAGTCATATGCTACAGCATGGATGAACCTTGAGGACATTACGCTAAGTGAAATAAGCCAGTCTCAGAAGGGCTACATGATTCCACTTAGATGAAGTAGCCAAACTCATAGATGCAGAAAGCAAAATGATGGTGCCAGGGTTTGAGGGAGGGGGAAAGGGGAGTTAGTGTTTAATGGGGACAGAATTTCAGTCATACAAAATGGAAAAGTTCTGGAGATCTGCCGTACAATCTGCATATTAATAACAATACTGTACACTTAAAAGTTTGTTAAGAGGGCAGATTTCATGCTAGATTTTTGTTTGCCAGAATGGAGGAAACAAATAAAAAGAACTTACAGAAATCATAAAAAAAAATTGAAACTGCCAAAATGGATGAGATCTGTGTTTTCTCTGGAAAAGAGAGAAAAGATAGAGGCTTAAGGAGAGACCCAGTTTCAGGTAGGATTAGAAAGAACTAGTGAAGGAAAGAGGTTGAAAAAGAAAGAGGAGCTTGCAGGGTTTCAGAGGTCATGGGCAACAGGATTGCAAGGAGAAGGCTGTGCATTGCAGAAGGAAGAGCATGACATTGGAAGTCTTAAGACCCAAGTTAGATTTCCAGCTCTGCCATTTAGATGAATCTCATTTCTTCTCTGAGCCCCAGTCTTCTTATCTGTAAAATGGAAACACGAACACCTATCCATACAAAAGTATTTTGTAAATTGGGCTAATCGATACAAATGTGACTTGTGAGGGAATATTTTTTTTTTGTGGTTGTTTTGCCTTCTAGACAGCATCAGCTATTTTTCTTCTATTTGTTTTCACCTAGCCGTGCAGTTATGTGTCACAGCCTATCAGTGTTAGACTACTTGTGGGAAAAAAACCAAATATGACATTCTAAAAAGAGAGGGTCAGCTAATGTCTTTTCCTTTGAAAGTTACCCCATCATTAGTTTTCACCAGACTCTCAAGATTGCATTTCTTTTTTCATCTCTTTTTATAACTGAGAAGAACCAAGGAAATCTCCAGTAGGAAACAGAGCCAACTGATTTAGGGCAGTTCATTTTAGACAATGAGAAACAGGAAGTTACCCTCTACCCAGGTCCAGAGATTTAAAAGAAAAGGATACCTGAAAACTTCATCTTCTAGAGTGTAGTCTTTCCTTGAAGAACTGATGGCATTGTGTGTTGCAGAGATTTTAGGGGAGTTATAGAGAGCAGACTCAATTGGTATTTAATTCCTAGGCATCACCATTTTAGCTCAGATTTGAGCCAGCACTAGTCAGTTACCTGCAAGGAAGCGGAGCTGGTTCTTCACTTTCATCATTCCATCACCAGAGCCTCCGATACACTCATCTTCATCATCACCGCAGTCTCCACTTTCAAGCCCTTCCTCATCAAGGTTTTTATCCAAAACTCTACCCTTGGGCACAGACATGGTCCTCAGGAGCTGAAAGAAAACAACCAGGATTGTAGCAGCTCTTCATATTTCTGAGGCAGGGCTAAAACAGTGTGTTATTAACAGGAGGCATTAAAAAATGTTAAAAGAGTTACACAGAGGTTTTAAAAATCATTTTCAAACTTAAATAGACGTACACTGCTTATACTCTCTAGAGTTGCATACTTCTGGACCCTTCCATAGCATTTGATATGATTCTCCACCCTTCCACTCTACTTCCACCATCCAGTACCAGAGTGTATATTGTATCAGAACGTTCCCATGTCTTAAGTTCCTGAAAGCCTCCACGGGAGGAGAATTTACTGATGAGGCACTTAAGACATGATAGGCAAGGCATATTTATAGGCTGAGAGAACACCACGTTCAGAGAAGATGTTTATGGAAGCTCTCTCTAACTATATTTACATTCACTAAATTAAAGCAACAAGCGCATCCCACCAAATGAAGAGAACAGCAGTGACATTTTATACACATTTAAATGAATACTTATAATTCATTGCCTCGTATTATGCCCTGACCACTAGAAAAACTTTAAAAATATCTCCCTCTTCCACAATTTCAATAAGATGCTTTGAAATTCCTTTTGCTTCATTGTAGACCATATGCCTAATAAGAGGCATGTCTGTTTTGCCCTTCAGTTTCTGGATTTTCAGTCACACAATCAATACCTTCCTAATTTTATGGTGACTCCCGCCTCCCAAATGTCTCTCCATTGACTCAGAAGCCCAGCTCACAGCATGAGTGGTCTCTGAGAGCAATTTTACTTTTCCTCACACTCTCTCTCCAAGGCTGTAATCCAACATCCTCTATTCCTCCTCTAGCTTCTGCCTCATCATCCATTTTTAGTTCTAAATCTCAGTCCCACCTTCCATTTTTAAATAATGGACAACAAAAGATGTTGGATATGCAGAAAGTGAGATTTCTGCGATTGCAGAAGAGGTATCTGGAAGAAAAAAATGCTGCATACATAACACAGGCACATCTTGGCTTCTGTGGCTTCCACTGTCTGTGTTCACTGTCACTGCAAAATATACTCTTATGTTCTCCACCTGTGATTTAGCTGTTACACCATGATCTACTTGCAACAAGCTACGCATCATAGAGAAATATGACTGCAGGTTGGTTTCTCTTTTTCAGCAAAGAAAGAAAAGTCCACAACAAAAAGTTGGTTCTTTACTGGCAAACGACCTCTAATGTTGTCTGAGAAGCGAAGCCACCTCCCATCTACCACTCCAGCAGCACCTCCACCCTGCTGCTCTAAGGCATGTGCTTCGCTACCCCACCTCCCAACCCCACACATCTAAACGTATAATACACACACACGCAGTAGGATAAGATACACCAGTAGTTCTCTAACTTTTAGAATTTAGGACCCCTTTATACTCTTAGTGGGAACCCCAGGGAACTTCTGATTATATATAGTTATATCTATCCACATTACCATCTTATAAACTATAACTGAGAAATTTTTAAAAATATGTAATAACTAATTTAAACGTAACAATAATAAACCCATGACATGTTAATATAAATAGCATTTTTGGAATTGAGGAAGATGGTGGAAGAGTAAGACGCGGAGATCACCTTCCTCCCCACAGATACATCGAAATACATCTACACGTGGAACAACTCCTACAGAACACCTACTGAAAGCTAGCAGAAGACCTCAGCCCTCCCAAAAGGCAAGAAAGTCCCCACGTACCTGGGTAGGGCAAAAGAAAAAAGAATAAACAGAGACAAAAGAATACGGACGGGACCTGCACCAGTGGGAGGGAGCTGTGAAGGAGGAAAGGTTTCCACACACTAGGAAGCCCCTTCGCGGGCGTAGACTGCGGGTGGCGGAGGGGGGAAGCTTCGGAGCCACGGAGGAGAGCACAGCAACAGGGGTGCGGAGGGCAAAGCGGGGAGATTCCCGCACAGAGGATCAGGGCCGACCAGCACTCACCAGCCCAAGAAGCTTGTCTGCTCACCCGCCGGGGCAGGTGGGGCTGGGAGCTGAGGCTCGGGCTTAAGTCGGAGCACCGGGAGAGGATTGGGGTTGGCGACGTGAACACAGCCTGAAGGGGGTTAGTGCACCACGGCTAGCCGGGAGGCAGTCCGGGAAAAAGTCTGGAGCTGCCGAAGAGGCCAGAGACTTTCTCTTGCCTCTCTGTTTCCCGGTGCGCGAGGAGAGGGGATTAAGAGCGCTGCTTAAAGGAGCTCCAGAGACGGGCGCGAGCCGCGGCTAAAAGGGCGGACCCCAGAGACGGGCAAGAGACGCTAAGGCTGCTGCTGCCGCCACCAAAAAAGCCTGTGTGTGAGCACAGGTCACTCTCCACAACCCCCTTCCGGGGAGCCTGTGCAGGCCGTCACTGCCAGGGTGCCGGGATCCAGGGACAACTTCCCTGGGAGAACGCACGGCACGCCTCAGGCTGGTGCAACGTCACGCCGGCCTCTGCTGCCGCAGGCTCGCCCCGCACTCCGTGCCCCTCCCTCCCGCCGGCCTGAGTGAGCCAGAGCCCCCGAATCAGCGGCTCCTTTAACCCCGTCCGGTCTGAGCGAAGAACAGATGCCCTCCGGCAACCTACATGCAGAGACGGGGCCAAATCCAAAGCTGAGAACCTGGGAGCTGCGAGAACAAAGAAGAGAAAGGGAAATCTCTCCCAGCAGCCTCAGAAGCAGCGGATTAAAGCTCCACAATCAAATTGATGGACCCTGCATCTGTGGAATACCTGAATAGACAACGAATCATCCCAAATTGAGGAGGTGGACTTTGAGAGCAAGATATATTATTTCCCCCCCTTTTCCTCTCTTTGTGTGTATGTGTATGCTTCTGTGTGAGATCTTGTCTGTATAGCTTTGCTGTCACCATTTGTCCTAGCGTTCTGTCCGTCCGTTGTTTCATATTTTTGTTTTTAAAAAACTTTTTTCTTAATAATTACTTTTCATTTTAATAACTTTATTTTATCTTACTTTTATTTTATTCTCTTGCTTTCTTTCTTTTGACTTTTTCTCCCTTTTATTCTAAGCCATGTGGATGAAGGGCTCTTGGTGCTCCAGCCAGGTGTCAGGGCTGGGCTTCCGAGGTGGGAGAGCCAAATTCAGCACACTGGTCCACAAGAGACCTCCCTGATCCACATAATATCAAACGGCAAAAATCTCCCAGAGATCGCCATCTTAACACCAGCACTCAACGACCAGCAAGCTACAGTGCTGGACACCCTATGCCAAACAACTAGCAAGACAGGAACACAACCCCGCCCATTAGCAGCGAGGCTGCCTAAAATCATAATAATGCCAAGGACACCCCAAAACACACCACCAGACATGGACCTACACACCAGAACACAGGCACTAGTACCCTCCACCAGGAAGCCTACACAACACACTGAACCAACTTTAGCCACTGGGGAGAGATACCAAAAACAACGGGAACTACGAACCTGCAGCCTGCAAAAAGGACACCCCAAACACAGCAAGATAAGCAAAATGAGAAGACAGAAAAACACACAGCAGATGAAGGAGCAAGGGAAAAACCCACCAGACCTAACAAATGAAGAGGAAATAGGCAGTCTACCTGAAAAAGAATTCAGAATAATGATAGTAAAGATGATCCGAAATCTTGGAAACAAAATAGAGAAAATGCAAGGAACATTTAACAAGGACCTAGAAGAACTCAAGAGGAAACAAGCAATGATGAACAACACAATAAATGAAATTAAAAATACTCTAGAAGGGATCAATAGCAGAATAACTGAGACAGAAGGACGGATAAGTGACCTGTAAGATAAAAGAGTGGAAATAACTAAGGCAGAGCAGAATAAAGAAAAAAGAATGAAAAGAACCGAGGACAGTCTCAGAGACATCTGGGACAACATTAAACGCACCAACATTCGAATTATAGGGGTTCCAGAAGAAGAAGAGAAAAAGGGAGGGACTTAGAAAATATTTGAAGAGATTATAGTTGAAAACTTCCCTAATATGGGAAAGGAAATTGTTAATCAAGTCCAGGATGCACGGAGAGTCCCATACAGGATAAACCCAAGGAGAAACACGCCAAGACACATATTAATCAAACTATCAAAAATTAAATACAAAGAGAACACATTAAAAGCAGCAAGGGAAAAACAACGAATAACACACAAGGGAATCCCCATAAGGTTAACAGCTGATCTTTCAGCAGAAACTCTGCAAGCCAGAAGGGAGTGGCAGGACATATTTAAAGTGATGAAGGAGAAAAACCTGCAATCAAGATTACTCTACCCAGCAAGGATCTCATTCAGATTTGATGGAGAAATTAAAACCTTTACAGATAAGCAAAAGCTGAGAGAGTTCAGCACCACCAAACCAGCTTTACAACAAACACTAAAGGAACTTCTCTAGGCAAGAAACACAAGAGAAGGAAGGGACCTACAATAACAAACCCAAAACAATTAAGAAAATGGGAATAGGAACATACATATCGATAATTACCTTAAATGTAAATGGATTAAATGCTCCCACCAAAAAACACAGACTGGCTGAATGGATAAAAAAACAAGACCCGTATATATGCTGTCTACAAGAGACCCACTTCAGACCTAGGGACACATACAGACTGAAAGTGAGGGGATGGAAAAAGATATTCCATGCAAATGGAAATCAAGAGAAAGCTGCAGTAGCAATTCTCATATCAGACAAAATAGACTTTAAAATAAAGACTATTACAAGAGACAAAGAAGGAGACTACATAATGATCAAGGGATTGATCCAAGAGGAAGATATAACAATTGTAAATATTTATGCACCCAACATAGGAGCACCTCAATACATAAGGCAAATACTAACAGCCATAAAAGGGGAAACACAATCATAGTAGGGGACTTTAACAACTCACTTTCACCAATGAACAGATCACCCAAAATGAAAATAAATAAGGAAACACAAGCTTTAAATGATACACTAAACATGATGGACTTAATTGATATTTGTAGGACATTCCACGCAAAAACAACAGAATACACATTCTTCTCAAGTGCTCATGGAACATTCTCCAGGATAGACCATACACTGGGCCATAAATCAAGCCTTGGTAAATTTAAGAAAACTGAAATCGTATCAAGTATCCTTTCCAACCACAACGCTATGAGACTAGATATCAATTACAGGAAAAAATCTGTAAAACATACAAACACATGGAGGCTAAACAATACACTACTTAATAACGAAGTGATCACTGAAGAAATCAAAGAGGAAATAAAAAAATACCTAGAAACAAATGACAATGGAGACACGACGACCCAAAATCTATGGGATGCAGCAAAAGCAGTTCTAAGAGGGAACTTTATAGCAATACAATCCTACCTTAAGAAACAGGAAACATCTCACATAAACAACCTAACCTTACGCCTAAAGCAATTAGAGAAAAAAGAACAAAAACCCCCAAAGTTAGCAGAAGGAAAGAAATCATAAAGATCAGATCAGAAATAAATGAAAAAGAAATGAAGGAAACGATAGCAAAGATCAATAAAACTAAAAGCTGGTTCTTTGAGAAGATAAACAAAATTGATAAACCATTAGCCAGACTCATCAGGATAAAAAGGGGGAAGACTCAAATCATTAGAATTAGAAATGAAAAAGGAGAAGTAACAACTGACACTGCAGAAATACGAAGGATCATGAGAGATTACTACAAGCAACTCTATGCCAATAAAATGGACAACCTGGAAGAAATGGACAAATTCTTAAAAATACACAACATGCTGAGACTGAACCAGGAAGAAATGGAAAATATGAACAGACCAATCACAAGCACTGAAATTGAAAGAGTGATTAAAAATCTTCCAACAAACCAAAGCCCAGGACCAGATGGCTTCACAGGCGAATTCTATCAAACATTTACACAAGAGCTGACACCTATCCTTCTTAAACTCTTCCAAAATATAGCAGAGGGAGGAACACTCCCAAACTCATTCTCTGAGGCCACAATCACCCTGATACCAAAACCAGACAAAGATGTTACAAAGAAAGAAAACTACAGGCCAATATCACTGATGAACATAGATGCAAAAATCCTCAACAAAATACTAGCAAACAGAATCCTACAGCACATTAAAAGGATCATACACCATGATCAAGTGGGGTTTATCCCAGGAATGCAAGGATTCTTCCATATACGCAAATCAATCAACATGATACACCATATTAACAAATTGAAGGAGAAAAACTATATGATCATCTCAATAGATGCAGAGAAAGCTTTCGACAAAATTCAACACCCATTTATGATAAAAACCCTGCAGAAAGTAGGCATAGAGGGAACTTTCCTCAACATAATAAAGGCCATATATGACAAACCCACAGCCAACATCATCCTCAATGGTGAAAAACTGAAACCATTTCCACTAAGATCAGGAACAAGACAAGGTTGCCCACTCTCATCACTGTTATTCAACATAATTTTGGAAGTTTTAGCCACAGCAGTCAGAGAAGGAAAATAAAAGGAATCCGAATCAGAAAAGAAGAAGTAAAGCTGTCACTGTTTGCAGATGACAAGATACTCTACATAGAGAATCCTAAAGATTCTACCAGAAAACTACTAGAGCTAATCAATGCATTTGGTAAATAGCAGGATTCAAAATTAATGCACAGAAATCTCTGGCATTCCTATACACTAATTATGAAAAACCTGAAAGTGAAATCAAGAAAACACTCCCATTTACCACTGCAACAAAAAGAATAAAATATCTAGGAATAAACCTCCCTAAGGAGATAAAAGACCTGTATACAGAAAATTATAAGACACTGATGAAAGAAATTAAAGATGATACAAATAGATGGAGAGATATACCATGTTCGTGGATTGGAAGAATCGACATTGTGAAAATGACTCTACTGCCCAAAGCAATCTACAGATTCAGTGCAATCCCTATCAAAGTACCACTGGCATTTTTCACAGAACTAGAACAAAAAATTTCACAATTTGTATGGAAACACAAAATACCCCGAATAGCCAAAGCAATCTTGAGAACAAAAAACGGAGCTGGAGGAATCAGGCTCCATGCCTTCAGACTATACGACAAAGCTACAGTAATCAAGACAGTATGGTACTGGCACAAAAACAGAAATATAGATCAATGGAACAGGATAGAAAGCCCAGAGATAAACCCACGCACATATGGTCGCCCTGTCTTTGATAAGGGAGGCAGGAATGTACAGTGGAGAAAGGACAGCCTCTTCAATAAGTGGTGCTGGGAAAACTGGACAGGTACATGTAGAAGTATGAGATTAGAGCACTCCCTAACATCATACACAAAAATAAGCTCAAAATGGATTAAAGACCTAAATGTAAGGCCAGAAACTATCAAACTCTTAGAGGAAAACATAGGCAGAACACTCTATGTCATAAATCACAGCAAGAATTTTTTTGACCCACCTCCTAGAGAAATGGAAATAAAAACAAAAATTAACAAATGGGACCTAATGAAACTGCAAAGCTTTTGCACAGCAAAGGAAACCATAAACAAGACCAAAAGACAACCCTCAGAATGGGAGAAAATATTTGCAAATGAAGCAAGTGACAAAGGATTAATCTCCAAAATTTACAAGCAGCTCATGCAGCTCAATAACAAAAAAACAAACAACCCAATCCAAAAATGGGCAGAAGACCTGAAAAGACACTTCTCCAAAGAAGATATACAGATTGCCAACAAACACATGAAAGAATGCTCAATATCATTAGTCATTAGAGAAATGCAAATCAAAACTACAATGAGATATCATCTCACACCGCTCAGAATGGCCATCATCAATAATCTACAAGGAATAAATGCTGGAGAGGGTGTGGAGAAAAGGGAACACTCTTGCACTGTTGGGAATGTAAATTGATACAGCCACTATGGAGAACAGTATGGAGGTTCCTTAAAAAACTACATATAGAACTACCTTATGACCCAGCAATCCCACTACTGGGCATATACCCTGAGAAAACCGTAATTCAAAAGGAGTCATGTACCAATATGTTCATTGCAGCTCTATTTACAATAGCCAGGACATGGAAGCAACCTAAGTGTCCATCAACAGATGAATGGATAAAGAAGATGTGGCACATATATACAATGGAATATTACTCAGCCATAAAAAGTAACGAAATTGAGTTATTTGTCGTGAGGTGATTGGACCTAGAGTCTGTCATACAGAGTGAAGTAAGTCAGAAAGAGAAAGACAAATACCGTATGCTAACACATATATATGGAATCTAAGAAAAAAGAAAAAAAAAAAGGTCATGAAGAACCTAGGGGTAAGATGGGCATAAAGACAGAGACCTACTAGAGAATGGACTTGAGGATACGGGGAGGTGGAAGGGTAAGCTGTGACAAAGAGAGAGTGGCATGGACGTATATACACTACCAAATGTAAAACCGATAGCTAGTGGGAAGCAGCCTCATAGCACAGGGAGATCAGCTGGGTGCTTTGTGACCACCTAGAGGGGTGGGATAGGGAGGATGGGTGGGAGGGAGAGGGAAGAGAGAAGAGATATGGGAGCATATATATATGTATATCTGATTCACTTTGTTATAATGCAGAAACTAACACACCATTGGATAGCAATTATACTCCAATAAAGGTGTTAAAAAATAGCATTTTTAATGAAAAATAAACATATTTTCCCCTGACAGAAAACCATTAGAAGAAGGGTGGCATTGTTTTACATTTTTGCACATATCTTTAATATCCAGTTTCATATGACAGCTGTATTGTCATATCTGCTTCTCCCTTCAATCTGTTGTTATATGTTGTTTTGGTTGAAACATTTGCAGAAAATCCAGCCTCTCACAGGTTATGTAACGGGAAAAGAGAGAAGTATTTAGTAGCCTTTTCAGATAATTGTGGGTATTTTTCACTGATACTACATAAAAATTCAACGAGGAAAGGTTACTTGCAATGTTGAATACGAAACCATATAAATAAACTTTTCATGTTCTGTTACATTAAAATCCATTGGTATGTTTCGAACTTTGTATGGGCCTTTTACCCATTTTGTCTCATCATGCACGGATCATCCGGAAAATATTGGTTTACTGAGTTCTGCAGGTCTTCCAAATGTTGAAATCTTTCATTATATGATGTCAAAAAATCACATTGATTGGGCTTCCCTGGTGGCGCAGTTGTTGAGAGTCCGCCTGCCGATGCAGGGGATGCGGGTTCGTGCCCCGGTCTGGGAAGATCCCGCATACCGCGGAGCGGCTGGGCCCGTGAGCCATGGCCGCTGAGCCTGCGCGTCCGGAGCCTGTGCTCCGCAACCGGAGAGGCCACAACAGTGAGAGGCCCGCGTACCGCAAAAAAAAAAAAAAAAAAAATCACATTGATTAACATCACCTGCAATCTCATTTTAAAAAGTCTTTTAAATATTGGGAAGCTCTTAAGGTCATGGTGGCAGATACAAGTTTCCCAAAATTTTAATTTTCTCTTGAAAGTTCAAATGGTATCCTTGGCAACAAATACTGTCAGTTTTTCCTTTAAGTGTCAGGCTCTCTTTGTTCCTTTCGAAGAAAATGGCTAGCAAATACTGAAGTCTGTATAACCATCGTTTCTCAGTCATTACAGAGGCTAGTTTAGCTCATAGCTTAAATAATCTCACAAGCGCGTTTCCTTGAGACACATAACAGTTTGCAGCAGAAGTACCTTAAACATACGTCAAACGTCATAACACAGAATATTCTTTAGAAGTATACGCAGGCGTTAAGGTTCAATACATTAATCAGTTTTACTGCTTCAGCAATGATATTCTTAAGTGAAATGCCTTTTATTTTCCTGCAGGTGTATGCCAGTGAAGAGTACAATGATGACGAGTACACTTTGGCGCCACTGCCTTGATTCATACTGTGGTGCCAACAGTTGTACTCACTATTGCTTTTGCAGCATCAGTGCAGATATCAGCACAGTGGAAAAGGCAAGTAACAGTACCGTTGTGCAGGTAATTTTGACCTTGCGGATCCCTGGGTTTCATAGACTACCAGGGTTCATAAACTATTCTTTGAGTACTACTAACCTAGACTGTAATGTCATTTCAGTTTGACCAAAACACCCCAACTTCTTCTATTACCATTATTTCGTATGGGAAAATTGCTTTTGACATACACATTTGAAGGTCAATTTTGAAAAATACATCCTTCGTGTGTGTCATGGATTACCTGAATTAGAATTGTTCACGTAAGGGGAATCTGCGGTTCGATACAGCTTTGTGAACTTTCTCTTTCTCAAGCATGTCTCACATCTGCGCCTTTCATTAATCCCTTCAGCAAACATTAACTGAGCACCTAATGTGAGTTGTTTTCATGTCTATTGAAAGCACTCCATCCTTTCAAGCCAAGTTCAAATGTCACTTCCTTAATAAAGCCTTCCTAGCCACCACAGATAGTTATCATAATTCTCCCTTTCCCTCTTCCAGCACTGCTCCCTTTATCTGTACCTCCTAAAGAGCACCTTACTATGCAACCTGGTATTATTTATTTGTACACGTGGCTTCCCTCCACCACCAGACTGTGAGCTGCCCAGGGGCTGTGCCTTATTTACCTTTGAACCCCACAGCATTTAAGGCAGTGTCTGGCACATAGTAGGCACTCAATAAATGTGCTATTGAACTGAAGCAAGATGAAGTGGCATGGCATCTTTAATTCTTTAAAAGCTACTTCCACAACCTCATGAAAAAGGAGAAAGCCAAAGCACACATGAATTATAGAAAAACTTGTGAATGAATAACTAAACCCTTTTGGACGACCCTGGCTAAGATCTGTAGCTAATCTTTGAGAGGCCGTTTTCCAACCTCGTGTACAATGCCCCCAGTATTCTCCGGTATTTCAGCTTTTTTAAAGTGCAATTTTAAAAAAACTTTAAAACTTTGCCAGTGAAATTACTTCTTTAGTTCTCAAATGACTCCCATTTTGGAGACAACTTCAGCATTGAAGAAGGATTACAGCATACTTTCAAACCATATTACACAGACATCTGCTGAAGAGCCTAACCCTCACACATGAACAAAACAAATCCAAACCTAGAAAGCTATTGTTAATGCAGAAGTCTCAAAGAGTCTGAAGCTCCAGAGTGTTGAAAGAAGGGTAACGTGTCAGAGATGAGGAATTACCAGCAAGGACTGTGGATTTAGCAGAGCCTGGAATTTGGCACAGAAATCAAATAAGCTAATTACAATTCACAATATTGACCGTTTTGTTCCCTCTCTCACTCTTTACAATGTCTTCCAGACTGAACGCTCACTTTATAAAAGAAAAGTTATGAGGGATTTGCACACAAATCAGTTAACTTTAGGTGCCTGATACTTCTGATGAACTGTTTGCCATTTTCAAAGGACAGTATCCTATTAGCTTTTTAAAAGCCAGGGCTCAGAATAACGATTATCAATGTAAACTATCTTATTAAAACACCGATGATTTTACTCCACGACCCCCAGAACCATTCCCTAAACCTGACATTTCTGCCGTGCATTGTTTGGCCCTCCTTAGCAGGAAGTACACGAGGCCTTCCCACTGCCCAGCTTTTTCCACAGTTTCTACCCTCCTTGCGACTCTTGACTCACATAAAACTATCATGGTTGCTTAAATATACAATCAATTTTTATTTTATAATCGATATTTTCATTATGTAAGTATTAATGTAATACAGAAAGAGGAAAGGAAAGAGAAATAAGGGGGAAAACCCCAATTCCCAAACTTTAAGAACCAATGTTTGTGTTCTCTGGGGTAGCGTTTTTAATGTCTATATTTCTACACGGTTGAACTTGCATTTTAGAATCAGACTGACTTGGGTTAGAATTCTGGTTTTTCCCCTTATTAACTTCTTTCTTTCCACTTACTAACTTTGCTGCTTAATCTCCCTAAATCTCAATGTCCTCCTCTGTAAAATGAGGAAAATAATGCCTGCCTCATAGAATTCCATAAGAATCACCTAGGATGTTCCTTAAAAACTCAGGCTCCCAGGCCCCACCCACAGAGCTTCTAACTTAGCAGGTCTGGGGTAGAGCACAGATCTGCACTGTTAACTATATCTACCCCTGCCCCTGCCCCAACCTTTCTGTGAGTGAACCACAGACCACACTTTAAGAAACGCTGCTCCAGTGTCACTCTACTTCCCAGAAATCTGGTGAAACCATCTTTGGACAAGAGTCATCTCAGCCCCACGTGTGTTTGAATTCTTAATGCATGTTCTTCAGACCATTTTATAAAAAAGTAAATGCAATCAGATGATTTCCTTTTCACTTAGCTATGGACATCGTGACCCTTTGTCTTTGTAGTTAATGAAAATACCCTTGTGTAAAGTGAGTGACTTTGTTTGATTAGAAAGGGAAATATTTAAAGCTAGCCCTGGAACAGGTACTCAGGGTTGTGTGATAAAAGGAAACAAAAAGCCCGGAATAATTACTTAAGAAAATTAAAACCACAGCATAAGAGGAAAAAAGGCTTTCTAGAATACAGCAATTTCATGTTCTTAAAACCATAACCAAGATAACAAAAGAGCACTGCTGCATGGGACGATGTGATTTGGCCAAAGCTCTTTTCATGCTTGCTTGACAGCAGAACAAAGATCAAACGACATACTTGTTGTTCTTAGGGGGATCAAATATGCTGAAATTAGACAGCGAGAGCAGCAACTCTTGATCTGTCTGTATGGTATAAGTAATGTGCCTCTTGGAATTATCTTGATTGCAAAGATATGAACCTTATCAGCCACACACTGTGCTAGGACTTAACATATGTTCTCTCATGTAATCCTTGAGTCTGCACCATCAATTTGTGTAATAGGGAAGATTGTCATCCCCATTTCCCACGTCAAGGGAGGCTCAGAGAGGGGATAAGAATTGACCAAGTTACTAAGTGATAGTGACCTCATTAAAAATATAGTCTTCTGCTTCCAAGTCCACAGGTCTTCAAAAAAAGAAAAAGCTCTCTTAGGTAAAGACATCAACTAATGGGGACTTCGTTCACCTCTTTTGCCATCCTGACTTCTTTACCTAAGATAATTTCCAGTTCAATCTCATTTTCTCAGATGCTATCCATGAACTATACTTTGATGGGAAGCCTTTTGTTATTGGGCCGGAGAGCTGGGAGGGGGAGACAATGACATCGGATGCCTCCTGCTTGTTCTTCTCAGCCTCGCCATCTACTTAAATAACCAAACCATCTCATCACAAACAGGTTTGTTTTGAAAAGCTTCAGACAGCTGGTTAGAAAAGAATGAAAAATTCCATTGCTGCTGTTACATGGCTAAGAGTTTTCTTGACTTTAAGCTCTTCAGCATTTTAAAAATAAAGGACAAGTAACAAGAGTAGATACTACAAATATGCGGCTTGGTACATATTTTGAGGATTTAGCTGGTTTTGTCTCTTTTGGCTACTCACATACCTCTCTCTAGGCATTTTAAAAAATATCTGGAATCCAGGTTTCATTTTAAAGCTATTAAGCTGGGCTTACAAAACTGATTTTGAACTATTTGGATGCTCAGCTTTATCCAACCTGCAAGGAATGCTTTGGGGGTTCGGCTTTCCATGTCCACAGCAATGTAAATACATGCTTTACTGTTTGTATTTGAGTAGCATGAGCTAATGGGAAACAAATGTGTGACTCCAATGAATCCCAGCTTTTGGGGAATGCCATTATTATTTATACGCTGTGCACATCCACAAGACCTAGGGCACGTGACCTCTGCTTTGCATGCACACTTTCTTTGAACGAATGCACCAAACCACAGCCACAACTAATTGGAAACAACTGGGACTCCACACATTTGAGGAGAAGCCAGAACCAAAGTGTATAGGGCTAGAATTAATGGCTATATATGCACTTCACACATTGGGGAGGCAACAGAGTATAACCCTTAAGAGTGTGAGCTTTGGAATCTGACCCGCATGGGTATGAATCTCTACTCAGCCTACTTACTAGCTGTGTTACTTTTGGCAAGTCACTTAACCTCTCTGAGCTTCAGTTTCCTTGCCTGTAAAACAGAGGTTAATGCTATTCATTAACTTTGCAGGGTTGTTGAAGAATTAAATTCAACAGCACCTTCCACCTTTCACAGTCCCATGTATCCTTCTTTCATAGAACTTTCCACAGTTTGTAATTATATATTCCCCTGTTGCACCCCGACTAGACTAACAGAAGAAATAATGGTCTGTTTCAATGTGCTGCACGGTGTTTGGTACAAAGTAAATGTTCAATAAATATTCATTAAATGGATGAACGAACAGATAAATAGAATAATGCATATAAAGCGCTTAGCACATTGCTTGGCAAGGTAATTAGTTCTCGAACATGTTAACCCTGTTGCTAAGGATAATGATGATGATCTTGAAGATGAAGAAAGGGAGGAAGAGGAGAGGGAAGAGCAGTAGCAGCCACTGAGGCAGACACGAAGAGCTTAGTACACACGCCTCGTGAAGCACAACAAGTAACACCCCCTGGCCAAACACTGAGGCACCAGAAAAAAAAGGGTGGGTGGAATTTTTGTAAGAGTCTGGGGAAACCCTTCTGGATGCTCCCAGTCAGATAAGGTTCTGTGCACTAAGGATGCACGCATAGATGTGTAGTAATAAAGAGCAATGGGACCTGCCAGAGGCTGTGCTTCCATGTAGTGTCACTAAGAAGGCCACCCACACCCAGATACACTTTTGCCTGGGCATTTCTTCCATGTCTGCCTCTTATCCACAGCACACACTTTCTCTACCACTTCTAGCTTCCCCGATGCTTACTTTACATTTGTTAATGTAGCCTGGAAACTTGTGAGAGTAAGTCCTCCCAACTCAATAAATACCTGGATAGTAAAACAAACCAGGATGTGAAAGAAACAAACTCGGGATGAAATTAAAACTATTTTGGTGGGGCTCGCTCCCAGTGGCAGAAATGGTTCTCTGCAGTTAGGAATCTGTCCACTGTCTTAAAATAAAAATATTTACAATAATATTACCAATAGCTTAGAACTGTATAGAGCTTTACGCCTTTCCAAGAGGAGGCAAAGCATGGTGGTTAAAAGCTCACACTCTCTAGAGACAGAAAACTTGTGTTCAAATCTAGACTTTATCGTTTACTAGCTTTGTTATTATAAACAAGTTATTCTTTTTTTTTTTTTTTTTTTTTTTTTGTGGTATGCGGGCCTCCCACTGTTGTGGCCTCTCCCATTGTGGAACACAGGCTTAGGATGCGCAGGCTCAGCGGCCATGGCTCACGGGCCCAGCCGCTCTGCGGCATGTGGGATCTTCCCGGAGCGGGGCACGAACCCGTGTCCCCTGCATCAGCAGGCAGACTCTCTACCACTGCGCCACCAGGGAAGCCCACAAGTTATTCTTTAACCTCTCTGATCCTTATATTTCTTATCTATAAAACGTGTATAATAATACCTATACCTATCTCCCACATTGCATTATCATGGGGTTTAAATGAGGTAAACCACGTAAAGGATTAAGCTTAGTATCTGGCACACAGTAAGCACTTACACAATGTTATATTAATATTATACATTTAAAATATGTTTATAAGGGGCTTCCCTGGTGGCGCAGTGGTTGAGAGTCCGCCTGCCGATGCAGGGGATGCGGGTTCGTGCCCCGGTCCGGGAGGATCCCACGTGCCATGGAGTGGCTGGGCCCGTGAGCCATGGCTGCTGAGCCTGCGCGTCCGGAGCCTGTGTTCCGCAAGGGGAGAGGCCACAACAGTGAGAGGCCCGCGTACCGCAAAAAAAAAAAAAAAAAATATGTTTATAAGACCTGAATCTCTGAAGAGGATGAATTCTGAATTTTTGGTTCCAGTTAACATTCAATTATGGCCTGGGTAGGGCTCATTCTGTGGAACACCGTAGGCTCTCAATAAATCTTAGTTATTGCGTCATTACTATCAGTATTTCATTATTTTTATAATTAAAAGTAGTTCCATATCTGTTTTCTCAGTTGATCCATCCCGGACCCCTGTGAGGCAGCAAGGCAAGTATTATTAGCTTCATTTTACAAATAAGGAAATTGGAGCTGAGAGAGATGTGAGGCAACGTGCCCACTTTTATCTTGAAAAAGTTCAAGGGTAGTTACTGTAAAGTGGTTAGGATTTGGAATGGGGCCAGGGAGGAGGGCTTCTGTAATCCAGCATTAAATTGGAAAGGGCATGGCCCTGGGACTAGCACAGGGCCTGACACATAGCAGGTGCTTAGGAAATGCTTGGTAATCGAAAGAATAAATGAACCAATGGGCTAACAAAATAAATAAGCAATTTATTGCCCGACTTTTTTTTTTTTTTTTTTCCGGTACGCAGGCCTCTCACTGTTGTGGCCTCTCCCGTTGCAGAGCACAGGCTCTGGACGCGCAAGCTCAGCGGCCATGGCTCACGGGTCCAGCTGCTCCGCGGCACGTGGGACCCTCCCGGACTGGGGCACGAACCCGCGTCCCCTGCATCGGCAGGCGGACTCTCAACCACTGTGCCATCAGGGAAGCCCTACTGACCGACTTTTGATTCTCTCAATCTCTCTATACTCAACCCTGGTCTGATATGCCATTGCTATTGCTCTGGTATGGAAATAGCTGATTCCTGCCAGGCAGCCCTGGATACACTGAGGCTGGACACATGTACAGATAGACTGAGTGACTGACTGCCAGTGGGTCCCATATTCCCCTCCAGCTGAGGGAGCCCCCTCCTCTGATAAAGGCAGGGCCAAGTGAAAGAGGAAGGCAGGAAATTGATCTTTTTAAGCAAATGAACCAACTAATTCAAAGGGATATGGCCAACCAAAGCACTAAGTGGCTGAACGTGGTTCCTGAGGCCACCTGGCGAGCCTCTTCCAATCCCCAGATGAGTACTCTGTTTGCTAGATCAGTTGGCCTACTGTGTGTTAGTTCTGTGCTCTGTAATGACCTCCTTTTTAGAGTCTTTAGCATTACTATAATAAATCTCATTTTAAGGGTCCAAAAGCCCCACAAAACACAGAAGCTGGCTAGATAAGGCTGATTGGCCAGGTGTGGCAGCCAAATGCAAATACAGCAGGGTAACCTTGCAGGCCACCAAGTCCAATTTCCCTCTGAAGGCATCTGACCCTGGCTACCACCATGGCTGAAGGTTAGTGACTTTTTGTCCCTATGTCAGTTTTAAATTGTGAAAAGCCTCAAGAATGAAATATACCTTTTTTCTGGAAGGAAAACTTACTTCGAAGACATCTGCGAAACCCCGCAGCACCACCTGGTTTCCAAAGGATCGCCATAATTAGACGAGGGCCACTGACAGAGGATAAGGGTCCCAGGGTGAGAGTATACCAAGATATCACGTTTCCTCAGGGAACTGAGGTTACACAGACATGATTTGTGCATTTACTATTGCCTTAGTGTATAAATCTGATTCATTCCAAATAGACTTTTTGTGGTTATACTTTTGGGAAATGAGAATTCTTGCCTCTAAAAATAACCTCTGTGTATGAACCACAGCAGCTATGTCATCAAGCACAGGGCCTTAAGAGTCAACCGAATGCGTCTGGCCCGCCAAGGATTAGTGAGATGCCTCTAGTTTCCCTGTCAAAGCTTCCTGCCTTTAAAGGCTAGGTCTAGATCAGGATTTATAAATAGGTTTTCAGCGAAAACCGTTTTCCTTCTCTGGTGTACTATATGAAAAATATGAAGTTAAAATATGTTTCAGATAATTAAGCCTGCATTGTATTATTCTGAAGTGTAATAAACGGCCTGGTGCATCTGGTACAAATAAATTAGCTGGGATTTGATGAAAAACCAGATTCTGAGTTTCTAGTTATTATTTCCTTGGAGGTCAGAGAGCTTCAAACATTTCCCTTTCCAAGTTTTAGGCTACAGATTCCTAAGGGGGAAGGAGGCTCCCACAGGAAACAGGAGTAAAATTATTTTAGTATTCATATCTAATCACATATTTTTAAAGGTTGAAATAGAAGAAGCAAAAGAATGGTGCTCTTCATCAATGTTCATAGCAGCACTATTCACAATAGCCAAGACATGGAAGCAACCTAAATGTCCATTGACAGATGAATGGATAAAGACACGGTGTATATATAGTGGAATATTACTCAGCCATAAAAAAGAATGAAATAATGCCATTTGTAGCAACATGGATGGATCCAGATATCATATTAAGTGAAGTAAACCAAAGACAAATATCATATGATATCACTTATATGTGGAATCTAAAATATGATACAAATGAACTTATTTATAAAACAGAAATAGACTCACAGACATAGAAAACAAACTTATGGCTATCAAAGTGGAAAGGGGAGGGGGAGGGATAGATTAGGAGTATGGGAATAACAGATACACACTGCTATATATAAAACAGATAAACAAAGACCTACTGTATAGCACAAAGAACTATATTCAATATCTTGTAATAACCTATAATGGAAAAGAATCTGAAGCTGTACACCTGAAACTAACACAATATTGTAAATCAACCAGGGTTAAATTTAAAAATGACATTCTCACAGCATTTTCTTTATTTATGATCATGATGAATATGAGGAGTGTTGTTCAATGGCATTTTACAACAGGCTACCAGTCTGATTCTGCAAGTTTGGAAATCAGTAATAAATACTCAGAGAACTCTCAAAAAAAAAAAAGAATGGTGCGTTTGTATATTTTTTAGTGTCACTCCTTAAGTGAAGATTAACTTAAGAAATGCTTGGGTAATTCTTTTAAATATGAAAAACTAGGATGTGTACTAAAATAGTGCTTTGTGTGGTAAACACAGCATTAAAGATGCTAGAACAATTGACCCTTTCTTAATCCACCATGTATAGGTTTTGTAACACTTTGGTCACAGAAGACAACTAGAGAGAGCACTGGAATTTTACGAGGGCCACTGGCATCCCTAGTTGTGTACTGCAGCTACCAAATGATTATACCAAATGATTAAGTCCTTCCTTATCATGGTGTAGTTTTCCTTTCTGTACCTTGAGTGGTTTGAATGGAGTAGTCAAACGGCGGATGGAGGAATGTGAAACGGAACTGCCATTGTTCCCCGATAGCAAAGGAATTCGAGCCCTAGTTTTTTTTTTTTTTTTGCGGTACGCGGGCCTCTCACTGTTGTGGCCTCTCCCGTTGCGGAGCACAGGCTCCGCGGCCATGGCTCACAGGCCCAGCCGCTGCGCGGCATGTGGGATCTTCCCGGACCGGGGCACGAACCCGTGTCCCCTGCATCGACAGGCAGACTCTCAACCACTGCGCCAGCAGGGAAGCCCTCGGGCCCTACTTTTTTGGTAACTGTTTAGGACACTGCTTTAAAGGAAATCACTGAACACTGTAGGATAACTCAAGCGTGGCCATTAACACTTTGAATATATTCACTACCTTGCTGGAATTGTATTATTTGGTCAGATGGTCTTTTAACAAAATTCACAGCCATTTTACATCTACTTCTTATTGACACTGGTGATCATTCTTCCAATTTTAGCTTAGTCACTTCTAGTTTCAGAAATTCCAGCTGCAGAATTTTCTACTGGGTTGATTGTGCATACTTACAAAATACTTGCTACTTAGCATTTGGCTAAACTATCGTTCACACTCACCTTTCATCCCCACATAAAACACTCACTCATTTAGTATATCTAAATACTTGCCATTTGGTAGCAAATCGTAGATTAATTTCACTTCTCTGAAGTTAAGCACAGAGTTGGAGTCTAGTACAGATACAATCATTTTCATTCCCATCTGGGTCTCTCTCATCATTGCTTCTTATGCTTAAATTCCAAACCTCATCAAGCATTTCTCCTATTGGCTCTGCCTAGGAATCCATTCCTCAGACAGGCCCCTTGTTTTTCCTAAGAAGCTCATTAGAATTTAACCACAAAGTCTGGGAAGAGCACCATGTAACCAAGTCAGCTAATCTGTACTCAGTGTTGGGCAGGGCTTGATTCTGTGCTATTTTGGTGAGGTATATGTCCCAGAGATTATGGTGAATTATTTTCCCCGTTGGCTCTCATTGGTGCATGGGTTATGCACATTTTGCTTGCTCCTAGGACTGAAGTGCTTGGCTGGCTGTCTTACCTGGATTTCTTCTCTATTTCACAAAACTATTTGGTGATGATGGTGGTGATAGAGTAGCAGGAATAGGAGAATGTAAGTGTGGGAGGGGAAAACGACAGCTTATAACAGACTGCAGCCAACACACATTCATAGTTTCACCTTTCTTTGTTTCTCTTCACGGAGCTCAGTAGGTAAGAATGTCTTGACCAATTCTAACATGGGCTTCTCCACCATCTTCTGAGATTCCTTTTAGTCATATTCAATTAACATTTTGTTAAATAAACACCTGTTTCCCTCCCCCACAATGTTTAACCCCTTTTGATATACCAGGTAATATGCACACATTCTGAACATCCTGTTTGTTCAATATACTTCTGGATACAGCCATGGTAATTCTCATCTTTGAAGAAATTAACTTGCATACCCTAGCTACATGCAACAGGTAAGGAGATGGCTGGGAAGCAGAGAACCTAACTCCCAGAGAATGGTGTCCAGTATTAGAAATGGAGATATTAGATGTACTGAGCACCCAGAAGTGCTCAGCATTATATTCAACATGCTACTAAGGGAATCAGGTCATAGACCTGGAATGTTAAGTGAGTTAGAAAGGACCTGAGAGATATATCGTCCAATCCCCCCATTTTACAGATGGGCATAGCAAGCCCACGCACACAATTGTTAGTAGAGCTTTTCAACACACCAGTGCTGCAAGTAATGCTAGCTTTCTGCCTAATCCTTGGGGATATCACAGGAGAATCAGTTGAGGGCAGGTAAGATAAGAGAGAGGCAAAGGGACTTGAGAGTTGCAAAATGCCTTTAGTTACAGAAAAAAGGGCAATGAGGTTCTTCTTCCTGGATCCTTAGCCAAAGCCGGTCAAAGCACAGGCTAGGAAGAGGATAGCATGGCCCCTGGGAACATGTGGCAGCCGGTTTCCAGGTTGGCATGGGCAAGAGATAATAACAGAACATGGAGCTTGCCCTCAAGAAATATATAGTCCACAAGGAGTTCTTCTCTAGAAGGTTTGAAAAGCAGTGGAATAAAAGCTTCCAAAGTCCTCATCTTATCTGCTCCTGATTAGGTGGATAAATCCACCTGCCAAAGTATTGGTACTTCCTTATTTTCTCCCATTCATCTCTTCTGTCTATTCCCAAGTAATTCTGGTTGAAAACATCTCAGAGAGGCTTAATCATACTGAAATCCTTGCATTTGCATTCAATTAAACATAACTCCATTTTGTTTCCTACTCTCTTTACTTATGCACATTTAAGTGCTTGATGAATTTTGTTAAAACAAATGGTGAATTCCTAAGTTATGGTGGCTTTCAACTAAATTGAAACTTCAAATATGTTGCTGTCCCGAAGATTAGATTTGGTGGGCTGGTTGTACTTTATACATCTTTAAATAACAACTATATTTAAGGACTACCCTGACATTTCAGATGGTCGACATCTTGTGTTTTCATGGTTCCAGAAAGAGACAGGGATATGTACAGTGTAACCATCAGTGAAGTTATATGTAGTGACCCGACAAGTTTGAACTAAATTCCAGCATCATTACCTGTGAGTTAACAGTGCAGAGACCTTCTGCTATAAATGCACCACCTACAACATCAGGGACAAAGTGTCCAACAAATTCACACACTTGGGTACTCACACTTATGCAGATACCTTAATTAATGGAAAACAAGTGTACAACTGCCTTAATTAGCAATATAAACCTAGAGGGCCACAGGGGTTTATAGGAGGCTGCTGTTACTGCTAAACAAGTTCTTCTCCTTCCCAAAACATGTCCCTACTCCACATCACTCCAGCCTGACTTGTTTCTTATTCTAGTTATACCAGCCAGAAAAAAGATTTTTCCATCAACTCAACTGGGAAAATAGCTCCATCACTTTTGTCATTAAGATAATACCTCCTTTATGCAAGCAGAACCTGTACACTTAGAAACACTACCTTCCTTTTAGAGGAGCACAATCATTCCCTGTATTGCTTTGTGAAACCCCACTTTCTAGCTCTATGTTAAATAATTATCCAAACCTACTATTTCTCACAGCTCTGCGTTTAAAATCAATGACAAAGGGAGAATTATGAAAGCAGTGAGAGAAGCAACTCATCACGTACAAGTAATAATCAACAGGATTAACAGCTAATTTCTCATAAAAAACTAAGAAGCCCAGAAGGCAGTGGGAGAAGAGATTCAAAACACGGAAAGAAAAAAAAAAACCCAAAACTGTCAACTAAGAATTCTATATCCAGCAAAACTGTCCCTTAAAAAATGAAGACATTCCCAGATAAACAAAAGCTGAGGGAGTTTGTCACTATTAGACATGCCCTGTAAGAAATGCTAAAGAGAATCCTTTCAGCCTAAATGAAAGGATACTAGACAGTAACCCAAAAGCAGTAGGAAGAAATGAAGAAAACTAGAAAAGGTAACTCCATAGGATGTTGTTATTATTATTACATTTTTGCTTAATAAATACTTTTTTTAAAAAATAAATTTATTTATTTATTTTTGGCTGTGTTGGGTCTTTGTTTCTGTGCGAGGGCTTTCTCTAGCTGCGGCAAGCAGGGGCCACTCTTCATCGCGGTGCGCGGGCCTCTCACTATTGCGGCCTCTCTTGTTGCGGAGCACAGGCTCCAGACGCGCAGGCTCAGTAGTTGTGGCTCACGGGCCTAGTCGCTCCGCGGCATGTGGGATCTTCCCAGACCAGGGCTCGAACCTGTGTCCCCTGCATTGGCAGGCAGACTCCCAACCACTGCGCCACCAGGGAAGCCCAATAAATACTTTTTCCTATTGCTTTTAAAGGACAATTGCATAAAGATATAATTAGAAATATGTGTTGATGGGCTTAAAAAGATGTAAACTGTATGACAACAGCACAAAGGAGGAAAGAGGGGACAAAGCTATATAGTAGTAATGTTAAGTTGGTATTAATGCAAATTAGATAGCTATAAATTAAGATGTTAATCCACAGGGCAACTACTAATAAAATAATTTTTTAAATGTAATAAAGTGAATGACAAGGGAATTAAATGACAAACTAGAAAATATTTAACACAAAAGGCAGTAATGGAGCAATAGAGAGAAAAAAAGAGACATAAGATATGTAGAAAACAAATAGCAAAATGACAGATTTAAATCCTACTGTATCAGTAATGACATTAACTAATTGGATTAAACTCTCCAATCTAAAGGCAGAGATCTAATGATATACTGCCTATAAGAGATATACTTCACATTCAAAGACAAAAATAGGTTGAAAGTAAAAAGATGGAAAAATATACTATGCAAAGAGTAACTTAGAAAGAGCTAGAGTGGCTACACTAATATCAGATAAAACTTATTTTAAGACAAAAACTGGTACTATAGACAAAGAAGGTAATTTTTTAAAAGACAGGGTCAATACCAATAATTCACAATTATAAATGTATATGTATCTAACAACAGAACTTGAAAAGACATGAAGTAAAAACTGACAGAATTGAAAGGAAAAATAGTCAACTTAAGAATAGTAACTATAGATAGTAATACCCGATTTTAAATAATGGAGAGAGCAACTAGACAGAAGATCAACAGGCCATAAAAGACTTAAACAACATCATAAACTAACTGGTGCTGAGGAAACCGGATATCCATAAGTAAAAGAATGATTTTTAATCCCTACCTCATATCATATACAAAAATTAACTCAAAGCGACCAAAGTCCAAAATGTAAAACAATAAAGCTCTTAGAGGAAAACACAGAGGTAAATCTTTGTGAACTTCGGTGAGGCAAAGCGTAAGTACAAAAGAAAAAAAAATAGATAAATTGGACTTCATCAAAATAAAAACACTATCAAGGGACATTGGGATTGACATGTATACACTATTGATACTATGTATAAAACAGGTAACTAATGAGAACATACCATATAGCACAGGGAACTCTACTTAATGCACTGTGGTGACCTAAATGGGATGGAAATCCAAAAAAGAGGGGATAGGGACTTCCCTGGTGGCACAGTGGTTAAGAATCCGCCTGCCAATGCAGGGGACACAAGTTCGAGCCCTGGTCCAGGAAGATCCCACATACCTCAGAGCAACGAAGCCCGTGCACCACAAATACTGAGCCTGTGCTCTACAGCCCGCGAGCCACAACTACTAAGCCCGTGTGCCACAACTACTGAAGCCTGCATGCTTAGAGTCCACGCTCTGCAACAAGAGAAGCCACCGCAATGAGAAGCCCACACACCGCAACCAAGATTAGTTCCCGCTCACCACAACTAGAGAAAGCCCGTGCATCGCAATGACAACCCAATGCAGCCATAGATAAATAAATAAATAAATGAGGGGGTATATGTATATGTGTAACTGATTCATTTTGCTGTACAGCAGAAACCAACAAGACACTGTAAAGCAATATACTCCAATAAAACTTAGTTAAAAATCACTATCAAAAAAGTGAAAAGACAACTCACAGACTGGGAAAAATTTTTTGCACACCACATATCTGATAAGGGTCCTGTATCCAGATTATCTAATGAACTTTTACAAGTAAAAAATAAAAAGGCAACTCAATTTTTATAATGCAAAAAGTATCTGAGTAAACATTTGTCTAAAGAAGATACAGAAATGGCCAATGAAAAGATATTCAACATCGTGAGTCATTACTGAAATGCAAATCAAAACCACAATGAGCTATCACCTCATTGGATGAAGCTTGAACATATTATGCTAAGTGAAATAAGCCAGTCAAAAGGACCACATGTTATATGATGCCATTTATATAAAATGTTCAGTATCGGCAAATTCATAGAAAGTAGATTAGTGGTTGCCAAAGGCTGGGGGAGGGGAGAATGGGGAGTGACTGCTAATATTATGGGGTTTCTTTTTGGGGTGATGAAAATGTTCTGGAATTAGATAGTGATGATGATGGTGATGGTGGTACAACTTGGTGAATATACTAATAACCAGCTGATCATACATTTCAATAGGGTAAATTTTATGGCATGTGTATTTTATCTCAATAAAAAGAGAAAAAAGGGAAGCAACCAACTGGGAAAAATTTGCAACCCCATATTTAGAAATAAAATTCCTATTGTTGGCATTACAGAGGTCACTGAAAATTCTCCTCTTTATTGATACGACTGGGTGTCCCCTCCTGTGAAAAGATATATTCCTGGAATAATTTTAAGGGAAAACCTTTATTTTATTTTTCTATTTCAATTTGCCTGAAAATTATTATACCAGCACATCAATTATCTTATTACACCAAAGTCTCAGTGACCTCAGTCTTCCACAAAAATCTTTCATGGATTTGCTTTCAGTACTCATGCAGATCATGGAAAGTGTGTCACACAAGGAGAAGGGCCATCAAGGAGACACAACATAGCTAGTTCTGATATGACAAGGGCCTACAGAGTTTTAGGACATGAAGAAACAATGGAAACAAGAGTTCACTAAATAGTTGTCATTTGGCTAAATTCTTGAGGTAGAAAATCAAAATGATTCCTAAACCATAAATAATGGATTGGAAGGTTATGGTTTCCTGGGAGGGTTGAATTCACTCTTACTGTTAATAGTAATAGGGGAGGAGCTTCAAGATGGCAGAAGAGTAAGACGCGGAGATCACCTTCCTCCCCAGAGATACATCAGAAATACATCTACACGTGGAACAACTCCTACAGAACACCCACTGAATGCTGGCAGAAGACCTCAGACCTCCCAAAAGGCAAGAAACTCCCCACGTACCTGGGTAGGGCAAAAGAAAAAAGGAAAAACAGAGACAAAAGAATAGGGACGGGACGGGACCTGCACCAGTGGGCGGGAGCTGTGAAGGAGGAAAGATTTCCACACACTATAAGCCCCTTCGCAGGTGGAGACTGCGGGTGGTGGAGGGGGGAAGCTTCGGAGCCGCGGAGGAGAGCGCAGCCACAGGGGTGCGGAGGGCAAAGTGGAGAGATTCCCGCACAGAGGATCAGGGCCAACCGGCACTCACCAGCCCGGGAGGCTTGTCTGCTCACCCGCCGGGGCGGGCCGGGCCTGCGAGCTGAGGCTCGGGCTTCGGTCGGAATGCAGGGAGAGGACTGGGGTTGGCGGCGTGAACACAGCCTGAAGGGGTTAGTGCACCAGGGCTGGCCAGGAGGGAGTCCGGGGAAAAGTCTGGAGCTGCCGAAGAGGCAAGAGACTTTTTCTTGCCTCTTTGTTTCCTGGTGCGTGAGGAGAGGAGATTCAGACCGCTGCTTAAAGGAGCTCCAGAGACGGGCGTGAGCCGCGGCTAAAAGCATGGACTCCAGAGACGGTCATGAGACGCTAAGGCTGCTGCTGCCGCCACCAAGAAGCCAGTGTGCAAGCACAGGTCACTCTCCACACCTCCCCTCCCAGGAGCCTGTGCAGCCCGCCACCGCCAGGGTCCCGTGATCCAGGGACAACTTCCCGGGGAGAACGCACGGTGCGCCTCATGCTGGTGCAACGAGATGTGGGCCTCTGCCGCCGCAGGCTCGCCCCGCACTCCATGCCCCTCCCTCCCCCCGGCCTGAGTGAGTCAGAGCCCCCGAATCAGCGGCTCCTTTAACCCCGTCCTGTCTGAGCGAAGAACAGATGCCCTCAGGCGACCTACGCGCAGAGGCGGGGCGAAACCCAAAGCTTAACCCCGGGAGCTGGGCAAACAGAGAGGAGAAAGGGAAATTTCTCCCAGCAGCTTCAGGAGCAGCGGATTAAATCTCCACAGTCAACTTGATGTACCCTGCATCTGTGGAATACCTGAATAGAAAACGAATCATTCCAAATTGAGGAGGTGGACTTTGGGAGCAAAGATAAATATATTTTTATCCCTTTTTCTCTTATTGTGTGTATGTGTATGCTTCTGTGTGTGATTCTGTCTGTATAGCTTTGCTTTTACCATTTATCCTATGGTTCTGTCTGTCCGTTTTTGTTTTTTTTTACTTAAAAATTTTTTTTTAATAATTATTTTTTATTTTAATAACTTCATTTTATTTTATTTTACTTTACTTTATTGTATCTTCTTCCTTTCTTTCTATTTTTTCTCCCTTTACTCTGACCCGTGTGGATGAAAGGCTCTTGGTGCTCCAGCCAGGAGTCAGGGCTGTGCCTCTGAGGTGGGAGAGCCAAGTTCAGGACACTGGTCCACCAGAGACCTCCCAGCTCCACGTAATATCAAATGGCGAAAATCTCCCAGAGATCTCCATCTCAACACCAACACCCAGCTTCACTCAATGACCAGAAAGCTACAGTGCTGGACACCCTATAACAAACAACTAGCAAGACAGGAACACAACTCCACCCATTAGCAGAGAGGCTGCCTAAAATCATAAGGCCACAGACACCCCAAAACACACCACCAGACGTGGACCTACCCACCAGAAAGACAAGATCCAGCATTATACACCAGAAAACAGGCACTAGAGCCCTCCACCAGGAATCCTACACAATACACTGAACCAACCTTAGCCACTGGGGACAGACACCAAAAACAACGGGAACTACGAACCTGCAGCCTGCAAAAAGGAGACCACAAACCCAGTAAGATAAGCAAAATGGGAAGACAGAAAACACACAGCAGATGAAGGAGCAAGATAAAAACCCACCAGACCTAACAAATGAAGAGGAAATAGGCAGTCTACCTGAAAAAGAATTCAGAATAATGATAGTAAAGATGATCCAGATTCTTGGAAATAGAATGGAGAAAATAAAAGAAACATTTAACAAGGACCTAGAAGAACTAAAGAGCAAACAAACAGTGATGAACAACACAATAAATGAAATAAAAAATTCTCTAGAAGGGACCAATAGCAGAATAACTGAGGCAGAAAAACGGATAAATGACCTGGAAGATGAAATAGTGGAAATAACGACTGCAGAGCAGAATAAAGAAAAAAGAATGAAAAGAACTGAGGACAGTCTCAGAGACCTCTGGGACAACATTAAACACACCAACAATCGAATTATAGGGGTCCCAGAAGAAGAAGAGAAAAAGAAAGGGACTGAGAAAATATTTGAAGAGATTATAGTTGAAAACTTCCCTAATATGGGAAAGGAAATTGTTAATCAAGTCCAGGAAGCACAGAGAGTCCCATACAGGATAAATCCAAGGAGAAACACACCAAGACACATATTAATCAAACTATCAAAACTTAAATACAAAGAACAAATATCAAAAGCAGCAAGGGAAAAACAACAAATAACACACAAGGGAATCCCCATAAGGTTAACAGCTGATCTTTCAGCAGAAGCTCTGCAAGCAGAAGGGACTGGCAGGATATATTTAAAGTGATGAAGGAGAAAAACCTACAACTAAGATTACTCTACCCAGCAAGGATCTCATTCAGATTTGATGGAGAAATTAAAAGCTTTACCGACAAGCAAAAGCTAGGAGAATTCAGCACCACCAAACCAGCTTTACAACAAATGCTAAAGGAACTTCCCTAGGCAGGAAACATAAGAGAAGGAAAAAACCTACAATAACAAACCCAAAACAATTAAGAAAATTGTAAGAGTAACATACATATCATTAATTACCTTAAATGTAAATGGATTAAATGCTCCCACCGAAAGACACAGACTGGCTGAATGGTTACAAAAACAAGACCCGTATATATCTGTCTACAAGAGACCCACTTCAGACCCAGGGACACATACAGACTGAAAGTCAGGGGATGGACAAAGATATTCGATGCAAATGGAAATCAAAAGAAAGCTGCAGTAGCAATTCTCATGTCAGACAAAATAGACTTTAAAATAAAGACTATTACAAGAGGCAAAGAAGGAGACTACATAATGATCCAGGGATCAACCCAAGAAGAAGATATAACAATTGTAAATATTTATGCACCCAACATAGGAGCAGCTCAATACATAAGGCAAATGCTAACAGCCATAAAAGGGGAAATTGACAGTAACACAATCATAGTAGGGGACTTTAACACCCCACTTTCACCAAAGGACAGATCACCCAAAATGAAAATAAATAAGGAAACACAAGCTTTAAATGACACATTAAACAAGATGGACTTAATTGATATTTATAGGATATTCCATCCAAAAACTACAGAATACACATTTTTCTCACGTGCTCATGGAACATTCTCCAGGATAGATCATATCTTGGCTCACAAATCAAGCCCTGGTAAATTTAAGAAAACTGAAATCGTATCAAGTATCTTTTCCAACCACAATGCTATGAAACTAGGTATCAATTGCAGGAAACAATCTGTAAAAAATACAAACACATGGAGGCTAAACAATACACTACTTAATAATGAAGTGATCACTGAAGAAATCAAAGAGGAAATCAAAAAACACCTAGAAACAAATGACAGTGGAGACACGACAACCCAAAAGCTATGGGATGCAGCAAAAGCAGTTCTAAGAGGGAACTTTATAGCAATACAACCCTACCTTTAGAAACAAGAAACATCTCAAACAAACAACCTAACCTTCCACCTAAAGCACTTAGAGAAAGAAGAACAAAAAAACCCCAAAGTTAGCAGAAGGAAAGAAATCATAAAGATCAGATCAGAAATAAATGAAAAAGAAATGAAGGAAACTATAGCAAAGATCAATAAAAATAAAAGCTGGTTCTTTGAGAAGATAAATAAAATTGATAAACCATTAGCCAGACTCATCAGGATAAAAAGGGAGAAGACTCAAATCAACAGAATTAGAAATGAAAAAGGAGAAGTAACAACTGACACTGCAGAAATACAAAGGATAATGAGAGATTACTACAAGCAGCACTATGCCAATAAAATGGACAACCTGGAAGAAATGGACAAATTCTTAGAAAGGTACAACCTTCCAAGACTGAACCAGGAAGAAATAGAAAATACGAACAGACCAATCACAAGCACTGAAATTGAAACTGTGATTAAAAATCTTCCAACAGGGCTTCCCTGGTGGTGCAGTGGTTGAGAGTCCGCCTGCCGATGCAGGGGACACGGGTTCATGCCCTGGTCCGGGAGGATCCCACATGCCACGGAGCAGCTGGGCCTGTGAGCCGTGGCCGCTGAGCCTGTGCGTCCGGAGCCTGTGCTCCGTGACGGGAGAGGCCACAACAGTGAGAGGCCCGCGTACCACAAAAAAAAAAAAAAAAAAAAAAAAAATCTTCCAACAAACAAAAGCCCAGGATCAGGTGGCTTCACGGCCGAATTCCATCGAACATATAGAGAAGAGCTAACTCCTATCCGTCTCAAACTCTTCCCAAATATAGCAGAGGGAGGAACACTCCCAAAGTCATTCTATGAGGCCACCATCACCCTGATACGAAAACCAGACAAAGATGTCAGAAAGAAAGAAAACTACAGGCCAATATCACTGATGAACATAGATGCAAAAATCTTCGACAGAATACTAGCAAGCAGAATCCAACAGCACATTAAAAGGATTATACACCATGATCAAGTGGGGTTATCCCAGGAATGCAAGGATCCTTAAATTTACGCAAATCAATCAACGTGATACACCATATTAACAAAATGAAGGAGAAAAACCATATGATCATCTCAATAGATGCAGAGAAAGCTTTCGACAAAATTCAACACCCATTTATGTTAAAAAACCCCGCAGAAAGTAGGCATAGATGAAACTTTCCTCAACATAATAAAGGCTGTATATGGCAAACCCACAGCCAACATCATCCTCAGTGGTGAAAAACTGAAACCATTTCCACTAAGATCAGGAACAAGACAAGGTTGCCCATTCTCACCACTATTATTCAACATAGATTTAGCCACAGCAATCAGTGAAGAAAAAGAAATAAAAGGAATCCAAATCGTAAAAGAAGAAGTAAGGCTGTCACTGTTTGCAGATGACATGATACTCTACATAGAGAATCCTAAAGATGCTACCAGAAAACTACTAGAGCTAATCAATGCATTTGGTAAAGTAGCAGGATACAAAATTAATGCACAGAAATCTCTAGCATTCTTATACACTAATGATGAGAAATCTGAAAGTGAAATTAAGAAAACACTCCCACTTACCACTGCAACAAAATGAATAAGATATCTAGGAATAAACCTACCTAAGGAGATCAAAGACTTGTATGCACAAAATTATAAGACACCGATGAAAGAAATTAAAGATGATAGAAAGAGATGGAGAGATATACCATGTTCTTGGATTGGAATAATCAACATTGTGAAAATAACTCTACTACACAAAGCAATCTACAGATTCAATGCAATCCCTATCAAAGTACCACTGGCATTTTTCACAGAACTAGAACATAAAATTTCACAATTTGTATGGAAACACAAAATACCTCGAACAGCCAAAGCAATCTTAAGAAAAACGGAGCTGGAGGAATCAGGCTCCCTGACTTCAGACTATACTACAAAGCTACAGTAATCAAGACAGTATGGTACTCGCACGAAAACAGAAATATAGATCAATGGAGCAGGATAGAAAACCCAGAGATGAACCCACGCACATATGGTCACCTTATCTTTGATAAAGGAGGCAAGAATATACAGTGCAGAAATGCCAGCCTCGTTAATAAGTGGTGCTGGGAAAACTGGACAGTTACATGTAAAAGTATGAAATTAGAACACTCCCTAACATCATACACAAAAATAAGCTCAAAATGGATTAAAGACCTAAATGTAAGGTCAGACACTATCAAACTCTTAGAGGAACACATAGGCAGAACACTCTATGACATAAATCACAGCAAGATCCTTTTTGATCCACCTCCTAGAGAAATGGAAATAAAAACAAAAATAAACAAATGGGACCTAATGAAACTTAAAGGCTTTTGCACAGCAAAGGAAACCATAAACAAGACGAATGGACAACACTCAGAATGGGAGAAAATATCTGCAAATGAAGCAACTGACAAAAGATTAATCTCCAAAATTTACAAGCAGCTCATGCAGCTCAGTATCAAAAAAACAAACAACCCAGTCCAAAAATGGGCAGAAGAACTAGACATTTCTCCAAAGAAGATATACAGACTGCCAACACACACGTGAATGAATGCTCAACATCATTAATCATTAGAGAAATGCAAATCAAAACTACAGTGAGATATCTCACACCGGTCAGAATGGCCATCATCAAAAATCTAGAAACAATAAATGCTGGAGAGGGTGTGGAGAAAAGGGAACCCTCTTGCAGTGTTGGTGGGAATGTAAATTGATATAGCCACTATGGAGAACAGTATGGAGGTTCCTCAAAGAACTAAAAATAGAACTACTGTATCACCCAGAAATCCCACTACTAGGCATATACCCTGAGAAAACCGTAACTGAAAAAGAGACACGTACCAAAATGTTCATTGCAGCTCTATATACAATAGCCAGGAGATGGAAGCAACCTAAGTGTCCATCATCGGATGAATGGTTGAAGATGATGTGGCACATATATACAATGGAATATGACTCAGCCATAAAAAGAAACGAAATTGGGTTATTTGTAGTGAGGTGGATGGACCTAGAGTCTGTCATACAGAGTGAAGTAAGTCAGAAAGAGAAAAACAAATACCGTATGCTAACACATATATATGAAATCTAAAAAATAAAAATAAGGTCATGAAGAACCCTGGGGCAAGACGAGAATAAAGACACAGACCTACTAGAGAATGGACTTGAGGATATAGGGAGGGGCAAGGGTAAGCTGTGACAAAGTGAGAGAGTGGCATGGACATATATACACTACCAAACGTAGGATGTACAGCTAGTGGGAAGCAGCCGCATAGCACAGGCAGATCAGCTGGGTGGTCTGTGACCACCTAGAGGGGTGGGATAGGGATGGTGGGAGGGAGGGAGACCGAAGAGGGAAGAGATATGGGAACATATGTATATGTATAACTGACTCACTTTGTTATAAAGCAGAAACTAACACACCATTGCAAAACCATTATACTCCAATAAAGATGTTAAAAAAAATAGTAATAGAGCTGTGCAAATGACTCTCTGGATATCAAGTGGGAAACTTGGCCTATGAGGTTGTTACATTTCTGAAATTTCCATCGTATTTCCAGTTTCAACTTACAAAAGAAATAGTACCATCTGATGCTTTTGGAACATGGCTACACTCTTTCCTTTAAACTAATGGTGCTGGTTTTCTGTCTGATAGGTACAAATTCAACAAGAGGCCTACTGCTAAACCTGGTTGGATGAGCCAAAGCTTTATCTGTTCCAATCCACAGGTAACTTAGGACACCACACATAATATTTTGGAGCCTATTTTTACAAAAACAGAAAAATGGCAAATTCTAAATACATTGCAATTATATAAGGAAAACAAATGATTCTGTGGGCAATCTATCTACGGTTATTGCCTGAGTTAACAGAGTGCCCTGTGGACACTGGGTGTAGGCGTAGAATTTCTTACTACAAGTACTACATATTTACCAAGCCATTAATTCTCCTTATGAAAGAGCTGCCTACTAGGCTTCCTGTTTGCACCACTGCACCTTTTTGACATCTGTCAATCACACCAGGAGCCTAGAGTCTAGGACAGAGGGAAAATATGGCTTAATCAGTTTGACTTTTAGTGTTGATGGTTTAGGCATTTTAATAATCCTTAAGTCCACCCTTAATTTTTTCTTGTTGTTACTGTTGTTTATCTATTTTCCATTTGAGGTTGTTGTATAGATAAAGTTTAGCTACCTGAAAATAACTAGACTGAACCTATCTCAACATCTGCATTTATAAACCAATGGAGTTGTTTATGTAGTTGATGGCTTCTCCCAAGAAACTACTGAAACCCGCACGTCCCAATTCTAACTATTCTAACACACTAAGAATCCCTGAAGAGAACAATGAAATCAACCACTGCTTGACATCAGAACCGTCATCCTAATAGTTGTTTGATTGTTGATAGCCTTTAAACTGCTTAATGGCATATGGCCTTAAATACATATACACCAATATGTTAATTAGCAGGTGAATACGAACATTACTGAAAAGTACCCCACCCCCATTTTTTCAAGCAACATACATTTTTTTTTTTTTGCGGTACGTGGGCCTCTCACTACTGTGGCCTCTCCCGCTGCGGAGCAGAGGCTCCGGACGCGCAGGCCCAGCCGCCATGGCTCACAGGCCCAGCCGCTCCGCGGCACACGGGATCTTCCCGGACCAGGGCACGAACCCACGTCCCCTGCATCAGCAGGCGGACTCCCAACCACTGCGCCACCAGGGAAGCCCCAAGCAACATACATTTTATCTCTGTTATATTCTAACCAAACTTTCCTATCGAGTCAACTATTCCCTGGTTTTTATTGAGCTATATAGTCTGTGTATCATTTACAAATAGGGTATATCATACAGAGTTCCTATAAAACCTGTTAATTCACAATAACAAGTCCCTTCAGAATCTGAATAAATCTGCTCTGGGGATCCACATAAATCAAAGCCACCAAGCCATTCCACTGGATATGTTTGACCTCATTGCTGTATGTTTACACATAAAACAAAATGTCACATTATAGTCGACTGTACATTCTTACATGTTGTGAACACTGATTTATTTCAGGTTTTAAGTTTCATGCTCTGCCTACAAATTGTATTACCTAAGAGAAATTGCATTCTGGCGTTCAAATCAAAACCCTTGTTATCTGCTTGTCTCATAAACAAATTTGACCTGGAGTCATAGCTATATTGGGCCCCCGCAGATCATCTTCTAACGAGGTAGCACAGTGTATTGGCAAAGGACAGGCAGGTGTTCTTAGCTCTGTCACTCTTTGGGTCTTGGGGGAAGTCTCTTCCCCTCTTTGGGCCTTGGTTTCCCCATAGATATAAGGAGGAAGTTGGAATGCATGAGCTCTAAGTCTTTCCTAGCTCTGACAGTCTATGATTTTTAGAGATTGTTAAGGAGAGGAAAAGGGGAAATCATTTTGGAATGATTCTTTGTGAAAGAGAGTTGAGTTTTGGGGGCTCAGGATTTTGTGGGTTTTTTTGTGTTTTTTTGATGGCAATGCAAGGAAACCTGATCTAATTTCAGCTTCAACGCAGTAAGGAATAATTGCTAATCAAATGTTAATAAAATGCTTACAGGCTTTAGGTCTGGGAAAGTCATTTTAAACACTTAGAAAAACAATCGGGAATGTCAGCTGTTTTTTCACCTGCTCCTAGAGGAAATTCTTGGCTTTTAACCATGACATCCTCCTTTAACTCAACTACAGTACATTTAAACCTACTAGCAACCTCTCGTTTTGAATTACACACGAAGATATTCAACCCAGAGAATTATCTTTCCCTTGACCTGAATCCTGCTCATCCAAAGTATCCAGCACTGCATTAAAGTTCCTGCTTAGAAGTGCCTGCTATCTGTACTAGAAGGACTGGATGCCTTAATGAAATCATGCAACTTTATAATGAGGTACTCAAGATTGCTCCCCGCCCCCGCCAAGAATACTTTCTAAATTTGATGGTCTCCTCTCTCAATTGCCAAAATGCAGGGCCGACCTCGCAAGCAGGCAGAATAGTTGGCTGTTGACAAGCAGAGATCAGAGAGATGCTGGGTGGCACTATGCCCCCAAATCTTTCCCTTCTTAGGCACTTGCAGGGCTTGACATTCTATCTGTAGAGACACACTCCTTTGGGATAAACATTGATCATCCCAGGTGTCTTCTTGAAATAAAATGTCTGTTGGAGAGGTAATATATTAAATCACCAACAATTTATAGTAATATTTCCTAGGGTGAAATCCTTAATATATTTTCCCCAGTTCCATAATACTGTGGAAAAAGAGATCCATGGTCAGACAAGTCAGGAAAACACATTAGCATAGTAAAGGTTCTAAGTCCTGATGTAAACAAACTAAATTATTAGAGCATATGGAATGCTTTTGAAAAAATTTTTAAATTGTGGTAAAATACACATAACATTTACCATCTTAACCATTTAAAAATATATAGTTCAGTAGTGTTATGTACGCTCACATTGCTGTGCAGCCAATTTCCGGAACATTTTCATTTTGCAAAACTGAAACTCTGCACCCATTAAACAACAACTTCCCATTTCCCCCTCCCCCCAGCTCCTGGCATCCACCATTCTACTTTCTGTCTCTATGAATTTGACTATCCTAGGTACTTCATTTAAGTGTAATTATACGGTATTTGTCCTTTTGTGACTGGCTTATTTCACTTAGCATAATGTCTGCAAGTTTCATCCACGTTGTAGCAAGTGAGAGGATTTCCTTGTGGGCTGAATAATATTTCATTGCATGTACATACCACATTTTGTTTATCCATTCATACATTGATGGACACTTGGGTTGCTTCCACCTCTTGGCTACTATAAATAATGCTGCTATGAACATGGGTGTGCAAATATCTCTTTGAGATTCTGCTTTCAATTCTTTTGGGTATATACCCAGAAATGGAATTGCTGTATCATATGGTAATTTTATTTTTAATTTTTTGAGGAACCGCCATACTGTTTTCCACGGTGGTTGCACCATTTTACATTCCCATCAACAGGGCACAAGGATCCCAGTTTCTCCACATTCTTTTTTTTTTGCGGTACGCGGGCCTCTCACTGCTGTGGCCTCTCCCGTTGCGGAGCACAGGTTCCGGACACGCAGGCTCAGCGGCCATGGCTCATGGGCCCAGCCGCTCCACGGCACGTGGGATCTTCCCGGACCGGGGCACAAACCCGTGTCCCCTGCATCGGCAGGTGGACTGTCAACCACTGCACCACCAGGGAAGCCCCTCTCCACATTCTTGACAACTCTTGTTATTTTCTGTTTTTACTGAGAGTAGACACCCAAATAGGTGTTATCTCATTGTGGTTTCGATTTGCATTTTCCTAATGATTAGTAATTTTGAGCATCTTTTCATATGCTCGTTAGCGGAACGCTTAAAAAAAAAATCACGCCAATAATAAGTTCTGGGGAACACACTGGGCGATATGCTGCTAGAGCGAATGAGTGATAATGATTGCTTTACAGAATAGACGAGTTTTTGTCAATTTATTTTAAGAGCAGCTAACATTTCTAGTTTGAAAGCAACACATATACAGTAAGTATGTGTCCAAACAGTGGTTATCTCTGGCTAGTGGGATTAGGAGTAGATTAATTTATTGTCACTTTTCTGTAATTTCTAAATTTCTACAATGAACCTGTATTATGTAATCTTTAAAGTTTAATATACTTGATGTTAAATAAATAGAATGCAGTGCTGTGCTAGTTGTTTTGGTCGTAGCACTCAGCTTCCAATGATCCTTTCCTCGTCACAATCCTTATGCTCTTGTGCTCAGTCTAGCAGTTTCTTAGGTTCTGACTTATATCATTTCCTAATTGTTCTCTATGTGTGAATAGTGACTGCTTCATTACTTGTAAGCTCTTTAGTGGAAGGCACTGTGTTTTATACTTCTTTTGCATACCCCAGTAGTAATAACCACATTTTCCAACCCCAAACAAGGCATAACATCTAACAAAGGATGTGTCTGTGTGTGTGTGCATGCTGTATCTGATTGAGTATGTGAGGCAGTTTGGGAGTCTTCATATGGATATTAAAATACTGAAATTCTGGTGCAGTCTCAGTGATTTATGAGGCAAAACAGATAAAAATGTTTAAAAGTGTGCCCTTGAATGATGCAGAACTGTTACCCAAACCCCTACAATAAAACATTCTTAAGACCTTAGAGGCCACTGAATATAATAAATTAAAAAATAATTTCTCCCATTATACAGACATTAGTATTCTTATTTCTCCATTTAATTTTTTTTTACAATATTTTGACCCTACAACTTAGCATTTTGTCAAACATTGTTTAGTTGGTTTTATGTAAACTGATTTGTTCCTAAAATAATCTCCAATCAGAACATGCCATCTCATTTATTAGCTTTCCTCCTCTCAACAGATGTTCTGAGTCCTCATTGTTTCCAGATTACAATCAGGTTGTCCATAATACACAGATGCAGACATCTGGGCCAAGGGAAAATGGGCAAAACCATTCAATCAGGTAATGGAGGAAATGCTTCCTGCAAGTCTGTCCAGCAGCTATTCCTACAAGTGATATCCTGAAGGTGCTAGTCTGAGCTTTGCTGTAGTTCTGATACCTGAAACCAGAGTGGACTTTAAAGTGTGGCTGCCTGATATAGTGGAAAAAGTAGAGGATTGGGAGCCAGACCTGGGGTCAAAACTCAGCTCTACCAACTTACCTACTGATTACACTTGTACAAGTCACTTCCCTAATCAGAGTCTCACCTGTAAAAAGCAGATAATAAAAGTGCAGTCATCCCTCTGTATCCTTGGGTATTGGTTCTAAGACCGCACGCGGATACCAAGATCCTCAGGTGTTCACGTCCCTTATAGAAAATGGTAAAGTATTTCCATACAACCTAGCACATCCTTCTGTATACTTTAAATCATCTATAGATTACTTGCAATACCTAATACAGTTGTACATGCGATGTAAATGCTCTATAAATAGTTGCCCATGCACAGCAAATTCAAGTTTTGCTTTTCGGAACTTTCTAGAATTTTTTTTTTTTTCTGAATACTTTCGATTTGAGGTTGGTTGAATCCACAGATGTGGAACCTGCAGATACAGAGGGCTGACTCTAGTACCTCATGGAGCAACTGTGAGGAATCAATGAGATGAGACATGTGAAAGCATTTTGTAACATGTCACCCATAGTAATTTAAGGTAACTTTATCTCTGCTCTGGAACAGAGAAACTCTAGTCTTACTATACTTAGAAAATTATCAATGTCTTCAGAAATTGTGTTTAGCCCAGTGGCTACTATGGACCATTTTAGTCCTCTACTTATTCAAAACAAAACAAAACAAAAAACCCAAAACGACTCTAAAAGGAAACAAAGTCTAATTAATCTGTGGAAGGGAGGAGTGCACAACTCTCCTAGCATAGTCACATTCTTTCCACTTCTACCCCCTTATTTAAACTACAAAATATCCACGCAAAATGATTTGAGTAGACACTTCATTAAAGAAGATACACAAGTTGCCAAGAAACACAAGAAAAGATGCTTACCGTCATGACTCACTAGGGAAATGCAAATTAAAACCACAATGAGATAATACTACACACCCACCAAAAAGTCTATACTCAATAACAGTACCAAGTGTTGAATAGGATGCGGACAAATTAGAATCCTCCTGTATTGCTAGTGGGAATATAAAATGGTAGAACCATTTTGGAAAACAGTTTAATGTTTATTTATCATACGACCCTCCGGGGTATCTACCCAAAAGAAATTAAAACATATGTCCACACGAAGACTTCTACGTGAATGTTCGTAGCAGCATTATTTATAGTAGTCCAAATCTGGAAACGATCCAGATGTCCATCAACTGGTGAATGGCTAAACAAAATGTGGTATATATCCAGACACTGAAAGACTACTCAGCTATAAAAAGGAACGAAGCATTGACGCATGCTACAACATGTATGAACCTCAAAAACATTATGCTAAGTGAAAAAAGGTAGACACAGAAGACCGTATCTTGTATAATTCTGTTTATATGAAATATTCAGAAAAGGCAAATCTATAGGGACAGAAAGTAGTTTAGTGGTTGCCTAGGGCTGGGAATAGGAATGGGAAGTGACTGCAAACTGGCATAGGGAAACTTGTTGGGCTGATGGAAATGTTCCAAATTGGATTGGGGTGATGGTTGCACAACTGTATAAATTTCGTAAAACTCTTCAGACTGTACGCATGCTTATAATGGGTGAATTTTATGAAATGTAAATTGTATCTCAATAAACTGGTTAAAAATATCTCCGTAATGAAGAGAGAAATGCTAGTCAACGCGACAAGGGAGGAACATAAGCTTGGATGAAAATGCCTGCCCTTGGCGTGAAAACCCAATAAGAAGCCAGCAATGTCTTACCAGACTCCCTTCTTTCTTTCTTTCTTTTTTTTTTTAAAGTAATACACAGATTTACTAATACCTTCTGAAAATCATGAAGTAAAATAAACTCTTTGGAAAGTACTACTTTTGGGATTCCCCCTGGGCTGTGACTCCCACCCCACAGGGAGATACTGAACAGGTGCAGCTCTACCTGTCTCGCTGTGTGCCACTCACGATGCAGTAATACACAGCAGCATCTTTCAGGGCAGCGCAGGGCAGGCTCAGGGTGCCGGACTTCCTCTCAGTAGGGATAAACAGAGATGCCACTTCATTTACAATGTTTGCCAGACGCCTTTCTTAGCAGCTTTCAGCCACTAAAATCATGCCATCAGCCAGGAGGCACACTAGCGACAGGAAGTTCAAGTTGATACTTTGTAAAACTCAGTTGCTATTCTTCTGAAATCTCTCTTTTCCATGCCCATGTCTCTCACTTTTCTCAATATTTGTTTTATTTTATGTTGTCCCCCAGGAAGTGTGTTTCTTTGCTCAGTTTATACATACTTCTTTCTTCTACGGTATGCACGAGCTCTCTTCTCTACCTCTTACCTAATTCCATATTCATGGCTCTTACAGCCAGTATCTCATAGCAATGAATTTATATTGGAACAGACAGATCCCATCAGATAAGTGAACTACTTACTTGTAGAACTAGTCATTTCCAATGTATACTCACTCTTTTATGGATGCAAAATACCGTTATTTATCCAACAATGCAGGAGTGACAAGAAAATGAAAATAGGCCAGCTAGACAGTACTTGTTTGAGTTACTCGGTGAGGACTGGAGGCCTCTGAGATAGAGCCAAAGGCAGAAGTAGCCAAAAGGAGTCTTTGACACTCAAGTGACAACGTAAAGCATCTCCATCTACAGTACAATGCAATCATGTAAGGTAAGGGAGTCTATTTTAGAAAGGTTTCTTTTTTTAAAAAAAGTTAGCATTTTGGTCCTAACTTTCAGGTGTCAAAAATACCTGGGCTTCCAGGGTCCCAAGAATTCTAGTAACTCAGTGTTTAAAATGTACCTAAGAAGGTATGCCAGATCCATGATTTGTTCATCAAACCACAACCAACACGTTCATTAAGCTATGGTATGCTGCAAAGAGTAAAGAATTTGGAGTCAGAAGGCTTGGATTCCCATCTTCTTTGTTTCCTCCGCTTGCTAGAAGTGAAATCTTAGGCAGTTCACTGAACCTCACCAATCCCTAGTTTCCTATGCTATAAAATTAGGATAACAGTAATACCTACCTCACAGGGTTATGGGAATTAAATGTGTTTGTGTGTATAAAAAGCACTTTGTAAACTGCAGAGACCCATGCAAATAGAAGATTTCTACTTGCCAGAAAACTCCCAAAATTCTCTATATGTTATCCTGAACTTATAGGGCACCCCCCAAAATTACTTTAAAAAACATTGTTTTCATTTCCCCAACTCTAAGGGGTCTTGTTGACCCTTGGCCTACCTGGCCTTGCATATGGTGGTTTCTTACTCGGCTGTACACATTAACAGTCTGCACAGTGTCTGGATCTGTTTCTTACACTTACACTTCCTGGCTCACAAAAGAAAAAATACTGTCGATCCAACATTTCTATTGCACCACTCTTCCCGAAGGATTTCCACACGCATTCCCCGCTGGGTGAGATGCAACTGCTGTTTAATAGCACATAGCAACGCTATGCAAGAGCCTAAGACAGGATGCGAGAGAGGCAATATTGTATGCAGCTGAAAGGACAAGGGAAGCCAATGTCAACACATGCAATTACCAGATGGGAACTTTGGCCAAGGAGGTCAGGGCAAACTCCCCTTTAAGAAGTGCCACGGGACCTTTAATGCCCCAGAGTCATTGCAACTTTGGCATCACATCTTATTCAGAATGGAATATTCTGGAGCCCTGACCCTTTGTGGTTGCATCAATCCAGTTTTGAGTGGGGGTTGTGGGTGACTTAGATGGTTTCACTAGCAGATCTCCCCTTGCTATTCAGAAGGTAGGCTCTCTGGAAAATTCGCTTCTAAATAATAACTTGGCATTATTTGGAGTGATTTAAAGGGATGATAGCTAGAGTGGATCTGGACACAAGCCACAGTTTAACACTCCTTCCCCCATGTGGCTGCCTTTCTCCCCTCCAACACACTGGGAAGAGCATTGTACTCCAGTCCCACACAAACTTGGAATGAGCCAATTGTCCTTATTTTGTTCTCACTTTGCCACTTATTTCCTTTCCAGTACAAGGCAGGTGCACTGGTCCTTGTAGTGTAGGACCATGGAAATGTACTGGGAAGAACGATGCTCTCAAAGGCAGCAGATGCCTTAGCCAACCAGATCCAAAGAGAGAGTAAGGAAGTTCACTCCTAGTAAACTGCATTCTCCCCAGGGCTTCCTCTCTAAGGCCATTCGTGAGGACCTACACAGTGGTGTCCAGAAAGAAACTCTACTGGGGGCAACATAAATTCACCCAAGGATTATCTTATGAAATTCTTGAAGGCAAAATAGTAAGGATGCGTAAGCACCTGGTCCTCAAAATGACTCATTACTAAATATTTTAACTGAATCTATTTTCAATACAGCAGGAAGTGTCGAATACTTATGTATTTGCACATGAGGAGAAGGGTTTATTGTCCCCTAGGGAGTCCACACATGTGGGTCAGACAAACTTCCTATTCTCACACCTTTACAAAAACAAAGAAGGAATACGGCCTGCCTGCTTATTCCATTCTGTACTATGAGGCGTTACTTTAAAAATCTGAACAGATCCGTTATTCATGATAAAACAGGGGGAAAACCAATCACCTGGAATTTATGATCAGTTAATTTTCTCATTCTCCAACCTAAAAATGAATTGCTTGTTCCTTTGCCTGCCAACCTTTTCTGCTCTGTCCCCTTCCTTCCCAACCACTAGTGTTGATGAATGAAGTCCGTTCGCGGTTTGTGGAAGTGTTTATCTAGGAAGGGTGTGATATTTGAATGGGGGGGGGTATACCAAGGCTCCAAGTTGGCCTCAAAAACAATAAATCACCAATAATAATATATCTTGCGCTTTCCCACTGTTCACTCCTCAGCCGGTGCCCATGCATAGTGTAAGTCTTTCTGTTTTCTCGTATAGGTATATATGAATGCCTTGCCTCTTAATTTAGTTGTGGACCCTCAAAGAGTAGAGGCTGAGTTCTAATACTGTCCCCAAGGGACCTGGCTGCAAGGGAATGATACCGTTCAGATTAAAAAAGAAAAATCTGTTGTTAGACTTTTCTCTCAGGCTGCTAACTCAGGTTTATTACTTCCCCTGAGTCCCCCAACTCTCACAATTCTCTCCAGGTACCTTCACTAATCACCAAAGGCGTCATATGGTTTCACGCCTCTATGTTTTGCCCATGCTGTTCTCTTAGCCTTGAGTAACCTCCTCAGTTAAAATTCTATTTATCTTCCAAGAATCATCTCATATATCATTTCCTTCATAAATTCTTCCCCAATTCCTGTAACTGAGTCTAACAGTTTCATCTGTGCTCCTGCAACACTTTGTTTAGACCTATCACAGAAGCCCAATTATTGTAATTATTTGTGCCTGTGTCTGTCTCCTCTATGAGACCAATGGCTTTTTGAGGGTGGAACTGTGTCTGATTCATCTTTGTGCCTCTACAGATTCCAGGGCCTAGCCAAGTGCCTGGTACTCAGTAGCTAAATAAACAATAAGCATTTAGAAATCAAATGTGTTGATTTATTGAACTGTCTGTATGTCTTCTAGCTGTTAATCAAGGAGCCTGGTATAGACCACAAACTCAATACAGAACACAGAACATCTGTGTCGGAATAACTCCCCAAATTTTTAAATGTCAAATTTTTGGAAATTTGTTTAAATTCTTTTGCTTGCACGAAACCTTTGTAGGCCTGGCAGTTCACAGGAAAAAAAAAATCACTGACTTATACCTCCAAGCGTTTAGCCACTGAACATTTTGCAGACCGTTAAGAATGAGGGCTTCTGTTTAGGCAGTACTGGTTAATTTCTAACACAGAAAGTTATTTCTGGTATAGTGCATACATTATTTTTCGCTTTTCTCAACACTGTCACGCCCTGAACAAACACTCCTTTTTGGAGAGCCTGCCTTTCTGAGGGTCCCAAATAACAGGAACCTCTACAGGAGTGCAATCTAATGGTGCCCCTCCCCCTTCAGCCTATCAGAAGCTGGGTTGGGGGTCTTCCTGCAGGATGTTCTTGCTGTGGCCACCAGAAGCTCCAAATAAATGACCTCAAGTCCTTCTCTAGAAAAAAATTAGGGGAAAGTGCCTTGGAACATGCTCCACTGATACTAACTAAACATGTCTGCCAATATGTCCAGCATCAGGCCCAATAAGTCATTGGGATGTTAGGTGTCGATTTGTGGTGGGGTTTTTTCCCCCTTTCTGAATTCTAGACATCTTGGAACCTACGCCATTGATATTCCAACATGCAAGTTATTAATGACTAACACAGACAGAATTACCTGCTGCTACATTCCAGGTATGTTTATGTATTTCCCTGTCTAACCTGCTTCCTCCCTCCAGCTGTCTCAGTGTGGGGGAAATGGGGATGTTTCCCCCTCCCCTGCATCTTCTCCAACAACTGTGATGTCAAATGCAATTATTTGCCGAGGAATCTGCTGTACGCATGGATGAAAGGGACACATGCAAATCCTCAACAAGAAAGGGAAATACCAGCTATGGGGAAATATGTCCCGAAAGCATGCCCCTCTGGCCGACTCTGCTCAAGGCCCCCTGCGCACATATTAACAAGCTGAACACAATATGACTTTAGGAATGCAAAGAAAAAACTGTTTAACAGTTGAAAAATCTCCTCCTCAATCTGAGGTCAACCCAGCTAATAAAAAAACTTCAAAAACTTCTGAAAAACCATGAATAAGCCCCAGATGTTCCCGTTCTCAGCTGAACTTTCCACCAAGTTATTTCATACCCTCTGTTTTTCACAAGTAAAACTACTGCAACCTCTTGTGCTTTCCTATCTCTTTCCAAAGAAAACTGCCTCCAGTCAAATTCCTTCTCCCACCCACAGTAACTAATTGTCCATACTGTTATTCATCTCCTTTTCTGAAGAAGAATTAAATTGGCAAGACCCCTTAGTGCAAGGGTGGGAACCTTTATTCTATCAAGGGCAACTGACCCACAGAGGGAAAAAAAATCAATGGGGGCCACACACAAGTAAGAAACCACTGGATTTAGTTTAGTTTTAGCTTAGTTTTTGTTTATTTTTGTGGAATAAATATAAAATATTCACCTCATCTCCTTTAAAAAAAAAAAAAAAGAACAGAGGGGAAAAAAAACTCCATTCAAAAGACATAATGAATAGTTAAAAAATACTCCAGGTCTATGCTATAGCAAGTTTGGGCAATGAGGTGGTAAAACAAACAAACAAACAAACGATGTGGAGGGAGAGAAAAGAGAGATAAGAGAAAAAATGGGAAAAGAAGAAAAAAAAGAAAGGTAAGGAAAAGAAAGAAAGAGGCCAGGGGATTGTGAAAGGAAGGACAAAAACAGATCCTGAGAGAAAGGAAAAGAGGGAGAAAACAGAGAGAAAGGCTTGGCAAGCTCCCTAGTTAACGTGTTAGTTACAGTAAACAGCTTGTCCCACCCCTGGTGCTCCCTGTACTATGGGCATTAGAGTAAGTTCTCACTGCCCTTTGAAATCCTTATTAGCTTTCTAGCAGTTTAGGCAAAGTCCTTTCTGTGCTGAGAAACAGCTGGTCTGCTTTGATTTTCAAACTTCAAAGCTATTTTTGAAATAAAGGTTATTTTCTCAAGAAAGTCTGAAGGTTTTACATGTGTGTAAAGGAATGACTCTCTGACGTTGCAAAGCTGTCAGATGGCCTTATCTTTGGTCTCTGAGAGATTAGGGCTGTCTTATTTCATAGAGTCTGAATGTTATATTTGGAATCAGCATTTATTTCATTGATTTGCAAGTTTTTTTCCTCCCCCAAATCAAACTTAGTTTGGGGTTTAGCTGGATCCTGGTGTAGTAGACAATATAAAGTGGAGACCACATACACATCTTGAAGTTAAGACAAAACATACCAGCATTCACAACTCTTTAATCACTACTCTTCTCCCATTGACAGCTGAACTTCTGAATGACTGCACCTAGCAGCCCACTAAGAGAGAAGTTGCTTTGAAGCTGCAGTACTGATTTTGGAGCTACTATGTATGTGCTCCTGTACCTTATTCCCAGAATATTTGGGATTACCTTCTGCTGATGGTGTATTAAAGGGGACAAAATGCAACAACAGGAAAATGTCCAGAGAAGGGGAAATAAGATAATGAAAGGTGGAGAACGAGGCAATGCCATATGATGACAGACTAAAATCACTGGCTTTTTGAGTCTGAAAAGATGAAGGCTAATGGGGAAAATGAGAGAAATACATACAGTTGTGATGGGTAGGTTAACTATAATCTTACGTCTTAGAGCACTGCTTTTTCTGATTTAAAGATGATTTTTAAAAAGTATTTGGGCAGAGTACACAGAGGTAAAAAAGAAAATGAAAACTACCCTGATATTGCTAATGTTTTGATATGTACTGTTACCGACTTTTTCCCCATAAATACATTTATACATGTGCTAATTTTTGTTAAAATTGGACTGTACTTTACTACTGTCTCATCACCTGCTTTTTTACTTCACAATATGTCGTGGATATCTTTCTATCCATAACAATGTTTTAAAAATATTTTTAAAGGCTACAGATTACTCCATCATATAGAAATGACACAGTTCACATAATAAGTCTCCTACTGATAGATATCTGGGTTACTTTTAATTTTTTTTCTATGCAGACACCACCACTGAAATATCCCATACACACATCTTTGTGGAGCGTCACACTCTTGCCTTGGAAGAAATTGCTAGAGGTAGAGCTGCTAGTTCTAGGCTACTTCCAATGACCTACTACATGATGAGACTGTCGTAATGGTTCTTCTTCCCTCCAAAGAGTAGAAGAAAGATCATAGAACTTAGAGTAAAGGCAACCTTTTAGTCACTTGAAATCTGAGTGTCATTTTCTTCATCTGTAAAAGAGAATATTAATGATGGCTAGCTCACAGAGTATTAGTGAGAAATAAATGTGGTAATATAAATTAAAGGGCCTCATAAACTTTAAAACACTTTAAATGCAGAGATTCTTAGTTTCTTAACATCTTTATATTAAGAATCTGGAGGCACTTTTAGTGAGCACACCCTCCTAGATGTCCCCCACACTGAGAGGGCTCCAAGAAACCTCTGAGGGCTTGCCATCATCCAGAATAACACTTCTGAGTCTCCAAACCTGAACTGGCTGCCTACAGGGTTGAGGGGAACCCTTCAACCTAGTAGATGTCTGGCTGCCACGTACCACGATGGCATTTGGCGCCGTAAGTTGTGTGCTACATGGCGTTCACCTGGTGATTGTTTACCATTCTCTGCTGTACTGGGGAGAAAAGTTTATCATGTTCTCTTCCTCCTTTGGCCCTCTATAAATACACCCAGTTTGCGTGGGCCTGAACTGAACGCTCTGGCAAGAAACCAACTTTCTCAGGAAGAAAGAGATCAGTTGCATTACAACACAACTTGCAAATTCCTTTCCAAACTTCTGGTGTTTTTGCTTTGAAAAAAAAAAAAACCGCTGCTGTTCATCATCACTAGCCAAAAGCATTTATAGATTACGGATTTTTTTAATCTAGAAGGGAACATATAGCGTGCATGGTGCTTTTTATTAGATGTTTCGAAACACCCAGTAGTACCAGCACTCAGCAAGTGCTCGATAAATGCTGTTTAGTCTTGATTACTGTCTTTTTCCAGGAGCCATTTTTTACTTTCCATTAAAGACAGAATCACTAAGGGCATAGAGAAAAAAAATAGACCTATAAGAAAAATTCTTACATTATGTGGAACATGAGAGTGGGTGGACAGGAAGAAGAGGAGTGAGGAGTTGTGGGGAAAGAGGTACCCCTCCCTCAGGGAAGGTAGCATGGCATAAGTGGGAGTCAAGTCCCATATTTGGGGGACCTATAAAAGGAAGGCAACAAGTATTTTTGTGGCAGAGACAGAAGTTATACAAGTGGATCAACAAAAGAAAAACATAAAGCAAAATATAAAGCCACGTTGGAGACTACAGTGCTACAAGAAAACAGAGATGTAAAAAATGAATGCGGGTCCCTAGAGGCCAAGGGCAGTGAGTGTCGCATCGATTTTTCTAGTCCCTGTGCCCATCAGGGGACTGGTGGTGAAATAAGGCAGGCCTGGACTAGGGTGATGGCATACAGATGGAAAAGGATCTCAGACAAAGAAGGTTCCAAAGAATGATCTGAAAGCACTTGGTGACTGAATGGCTACAGGGAAGAGAGTTGAGGACTAGTGATGTCAGCAGAGAAGTATAACTTCAGTGAGTGGCACATAGTAGGTCCAAAGAAGATGCTGAAAGTAGACAAGGTCGCAGACCCGTTTGTCCTCCCTCACAGAAACTATTTCCTAGGGGAAAGCACGAGAAATCTGTGTAAACAGCATAGGTGGTGATAAAGATTTTGATCACTTTATTCATTTTCATAGGCTGCAAATAAGAAAGTTTCCCAGTATCTAGCCACCTATAACTGAGGCATGAATCACCACAGTCTCTAGGATCCAGAAAGATGAGTCCAGAAATAAAAGAGACACATGAATTACTATTTCATCTTAGCTCTTCAAGCCTTAACAAGCTGAGCTTGGAGTTGAAAGGAGACAGCCAGAAAATGAAAGTTCCCGTTACTCAGGCTCTGACAGATAAAAGTAGGTTTTCCATCTTCGCTCAATACTGTATTTTACAGTGACAGAATAGGCACAGTAGGAGGGAGCAGGCCACAGCCTGGGGTCTCTGTCAAAGATCATTGCAGAGCCGCCAAATGGAGGTCAGGAAAGGGAGACAGAACAGTGAGTGCACAGATTTTCCAGGTTCTGCCAAGTTAAGGAACTTCTGAACAAACAGAATGAGGACTCTCGGGGAGGACACGGTACTATTCCACCACGTTTCTCAAGAAAGTGAAGAAAGAGAGCAGATCTCAAATGTTCTCACTATAGAAAAAGAAATGGCAATTATGTGATGGAATGGAGATGTTAGCTAATGCTGTGGTGCTCATCATTTTACAACATATAAATGTAACAAATCAACACGCTGTACATCTTAAACTTTCACGATGTTATATGTCAATCATATCTCAATAAAGCTGGAAAAAATAAAATTTTAAAGTGAAGGAAGGACTATTCTGTTTTTCTTTTTTTTTTTACATCTTTATTGGAGTATAATTGCTTTACATTGTTGTGTTGGTTTCTGCTTTATAACAAAGTGAATCAGCTATACATATATCCCCATATCTCCTCCCTCTTGCGTCTCCCTCCCACCCTCCCTATCCCACCCCCCAGGTGATCACAAAGCACCCAGCTGATCTCCCTGTGCTATGGGACTGCTTCCCACTAGCTGTCTATTTGACATTTGGTAGTGCATATATGTCCATGCCACTCTCTCAGGAAGGACTATTCTAGATGACTTTTGGCAGATTTAGAACATTCTGTACATACTTTTACGGTAAAACTGTAGTGTAACATTTAAGATTTTCTTTAATGCTGGAAAGAATCCCCCTACTCTCTTTCTTTCTCTCTGTACATGTGCATACACTTTCTCCCCTATTCACATCTGTCCCGTGTACAAAATACATTCACCCTATCCCAATAGCCCTTAAAGTCTCAACCCATTACAGTATCAATCTAAGTCCCAAGTCTCATTAAATTGTCTTAGCTCAAAAGTCCCAAATCTCATCATCTCAATCAAGTACTAGTGAAATGTCGCAGATGGTCCATTCTGGGTCAAAATTGCCCTCTGTCTGCGTACCTGTGAGACTAGGAAACAAGTTATCTGCTTCCAAAATACAATGCTGGGACAGGCATAGGATAAAAGTTACAGTCTCCCTAAACTGGAGTTAAACAGCCAGTTCAAAAGTTGGAACAGAATCCTTCACTTATTCGTGCCATAAATAGTTATTTGTTGCCTACGATGTGCTAGGCACTGCTCTAGAAGCAGAAGATACAGTGGTGAATGGGACAGATAAGACCCTACCCTTGTAGAAGTGCTGTAAACAAGCTTTTACGCTGCCTGCCTTCTTCGCATCTGCTCTGACCAGCAAGGGCACAGGAGCGCTCAGGTGGAGAGAAAAAGCGGCATCCAGTGCCTGCCAGCCAGCCCCCGCTGGTGAAAGGTCAGGTCAGCTCATTGTCAGCACGTGCTTGAGTAAACTGAACAAGCAGGGTCCAATATATAAAGTGTATAAAGTTCTCGGAGACCGTTCTAGGGAAACAGCACAAACTGTTAAGTAGCTGCCGTAATTAGAAAAACACAGGAGTTGATAACAAATTGGGAAACTACGTTTTAAGGAGGTTGGGGAAGGCAAACAGTCACTGCTCCCCTCGGCTCCCCTCCTGCCCTTTGTGAGGCTGTCAGGAAACACAGTCGTCTTTCTAACACATCTAAGCACCCACGGTGGCAGCTGAAGAAAAACCACTATAATCTCTCTCAATCTTTCTCACAGTTTTGGTAATTTTTGAGACTTGGGTGAATGGATGGCGCTCAACATTCAACAGCCAAGGAGCCACTTTTCATTGGAATCCAGACTAAAAAGAAGTGTGTAACAAATTGATTCAAAAGTAATAGTTAACACATTCATCAGGGACTCTAAATACTCCATTGTGAGAACTTCTACTTAAGGTTCAATGACGTACTAGAATTAAAAAAATTTCTTTTTCTACTGTGAGACCTGGATTAGGTACTGGTCTGCTGTACAGTCACACCACGCTGCCCTCGCTCCTGAGACCCGATCCACTGCCCGCTGCAGCCTCCCCGTGTCCTGGCTAACAGCCAAAAGATGACTGGCCCGACTTGAGGAACAGCGCAGTTCTCATCCCCTGTCTCATCAACTGTTCTGTCCGGAAGTGGAAAGCAAGGTTAATGAATTTTAATAACAAGCTTCGCCTCTTTGCCTCGTAAAACCTATCAAGCTTAACTGGACTCCTTGCTTCCAATTTCTGATCTCCAAGCCACCCTTCATGCTCCTCATGGAGTTAACATCATAAAACACTGATCTGACCGTGTCAGGCTGGCTCCAATCCCTGCACTGGCTCTCCACTGCTAAAAAAAGTTCAGGTTCTCTATACTATTCATGGCCCTCCCAAATTTTGTACCACCACCTTTTCAGTCTCATCTTTCACTGCCTACATCCTCTTCCACTCTGGCTACTGATGTACTTTCATGTCTTTGTGCCACTGTGCATACCACACTCCTCTTGCCAGGAAGATCCTTCCCGCTAACCTCTATCTGTCAAAATTCTCCTCATCTTTCAAAGCCTTAAAGGCTTAAAGGCTACCTATTTTTGAAGTCTTGTCTAATTCCCTTGGTAGAAATTAATCCTTCCCTTCTCTGGGTGAGCAGAGCACTTGGTTTATACTTCTCTTGTGACACTTACACTACGCCTTGGATTATAGTTACGTAGGTATGTTTTCATCACCCTCCTTGAAAGCAAGAGTTGCGCTTAAGTTATCCCTGTATCCTCGTCCCCAGCCCCTACCCCCAGTACACAGAGCTGCTCGATACTGTGCAAATGAATTCAAACGATAATGATATATGTGTATGTGATAAGTCTGTATAAGGAGGAGGGGTTCTCTATGTCTTTATCAATAGAGCCCACCAAACTCAGCACTACACATAAGGTAAGCATTCAGTAAATAAGTGCTAAATAAACAGTGAGGAAATATATATGTATATAAAATATACATATTATATAAATTATATATATATATAAATTTTATTTTACTTTACTTTTTTCCTGATGAGTTTCATTTTGAAAAGAGGTCACAGAAGTAGTCATGGTTTAACTGATTTCCAAGAACAAAGGCTATTCAACCAAGGAGAAGCTCAGAGCCAAGCTCCATCTCAGCATCTTATCATGAAACCTGTAGCTTTAACAATAATTTGTACCGTGGGTTATCAGATTGCAATTATTGATCAAGCAGTTTGCCACACAATAGCTCAGGGAATGGTATTCTGTAAAAAAAGACACCAGCAATGAGAAAACTGCTCCCCACAGGGATACCCTTATCCTACGCTTGGGTCTGGCAGACAAAGGCAGCAGCACCACTGGACTCTGGTCTGGAGATCCTTTGGCTCTCAACCGCCTTCAAGCATCCATATGCAGCTATAACGAACTGCCTCTAGCCTGGCTTAATCTTTTGTATTAGCTCATTAATGAGTCTGGATTCCTTCCCCATTTTCCATGGTATCCCAGGCAGGGACAAAGGCTCAGGCAGCAGGGGACAGCTTTCCTTTTGCCTGACAACAAGTGGTGGCCGGTCCCAGCCTGTAGCTAACAAATTCCATAGTTCTTTGATGGTAGGGCCCATGGAAGGGGTCTTGTCTGCCTTAGGCTCTGCGATGCAAAATTGAGCTTTGGGAATTTGGGCCTAGGCAGTGTTCCTGGCATTTGTGACATCACCCCGACAGCTGAAAGTGATGGTGTCCCAAGAAAGCTAGTAGCCCCAAGCCCTGTGAATTCTTTCTGCTCTGTCGGCATGTGAAATACACACACTCACGAACATATTATAATGCCGCTCAAAATCATTCTAAATACCTCCTGCGAGACATCTGCCAATAAGGATATCAGGTCAGCCGGGTTTTAAATATAGGAACCTCTCACCATCTTCAACCAGAGAGCAAGATGCAAAAGGAATGCAGATGAACTTGCCCTGAACTTTATAGCTCTGAAGTCTCTTCACTTGATACCATCCTTCCATGAAAGGTCCTGGTGGGGCTGAAGATTAAAATGGGACTTCAGGATCATGATCTGTAAGATCTCTAAGCTGTACTCTAAGGATAGCCTGCCTATTTATAGATGCTCCACTTCAGGGCAGAGTTCAATCTTGGGAGAAGCTGAGGAACTTAAACACACACTCCTTCATATATATATGTATATATATGTACATATGAACATATATAGGTATGAATATATGTATATATACTTTTTAAAATTTATCATCTTCATTTTCCATTCAGTTACTTTGAGCCAAACCAAACTTTAAATAGTTTAAAAATCTGTCGAAGATTGGCTAGATATATTTTTCCAAGAACCTTTACGGTTTAGATAATTATGTGCAAAATTCTAAAATCATTTAAACAATAACCCAAACTAGAAAAGTTGTAGTCTCTACATTCCAGAAAGTGATAAGTTGAGGCGAAGTGAATCAAGCCACTTAAAAGGTTACTTCTGACTTTCCTTTATGTTAACTCTTCATACTATCATAATATAAAGAAGAAGAATAGCTTTAATTTATTGTGTTACTACATGCATCATCTCTAACACGTCTACTAACCCTTCAGGATAGATTGTACTATACCCATTTCACAGATTAGGAGACTTGAGTACAGGGAGGTTAGATAATTTGGCCATTAGCTAGGCAACTACAAAGTGACATATCTGGGCCTTAAACATAGATCTATGTTTGGTTCTAAAGCCTTTGTACTTTCCCCCAAACTAGATTACACAGTGTTATGGCTCTCAAATTTCTCATTATGACTCTAAATCACATACCAATAAGACTTTACAACCGAAACAGGTAGTACTAGTTTATTAAAAACTCATGTGGAATAGTGAACTTTACAATCCCAAATATTTCTCTAGCTACTTACTTGCATGTCCCTCCCTCCATTCCCCCCACCAATAACGGCCCCACCATCAAAAGAGCGGCTAAGTCATGTTTGTGAATCTACGTGTAATACTTCCCATTTCTCCCTGTAACATTTCACTTTGCTACTTTTCTCTGCCATTCCATCCTACTGAGACATTTTTAGATCCTGATTGTGTTATCTACGTATTAGCTAACCCCATCTAGCTTCATGCCATCACTAAATACTAGAAGTATGCCTTCTCTGTCTGCAGTGAAGTCACTGGTAAAAACTTTAGGCAGTAAAGGTCAAAGCAAACAACTAAAAGCCTCTCTCCAGGCTGACACTGATACGTTAAGAAAACACTCTTTAGGAATGATGGTTAATCAGCTACACGTTTACCCAACTATATGATTACTTAGCCAACATTCTGTGTCACTTGTTTAAAAACGATCATAGGAATTTCTATCAAACACTTTGCCGAAATCTCGATATACCATGTCTGCAGCACATACACACACACATAAGCGGAAGTGGCCTGATTTGTTCGGAGTGAGCCCACGGTGGCTTCGGAACGCTCATGCTCTCCAAGACTCTAGTCTAGAATTCTGGGAACATGTGATACCAGGCTCCCTGACTTGTGGTTTCCACAGTCCAATTTCCACTTCGTATTAAAGGTGAGGGTAAAAATCTGTGCCTGTCTCCAGTCTTCTGGCTCTTCTTCTACTTGTTATGATGACTCAAAATTTGCTAATAGTGATACCATGATAATAACCAGAAGACTCTTCAGTGCCCTGGGATATAACTGATCTGAACTTGGGCCTCATTATCTATGACATACCACAGTGGTAATTCTCTTAGCTTTTTCGGTTTTGTCAACTGCTTACCCATGGTACAGAACAGATATTACCTTGAAAACTGATGAACTAGCAAAATATGGACTGTGAAGAAAATAATATCTAGATCAACTAATTACATAAGTAAGATCATACTTTAACTATGTTAGGAAAGTATCCAATAAGATGAAGTACATATGAATAATAATGCAATTTTCACCTTGGACATTAATTACAACTCTGCTGGAAATATTCCACTTAGTAGCTGCTATGCAAAATCACTGTGGCTGCTATCTAAAGAAAGCATATAGTTAGGGATACAGAATCGACCCCATTATTATTATTTCACATTCACTAAGTACTAACACTGAGTCTACATGGAATATGGAAACACCCCTGGTCGTACGGCAAATAAGTTTACAGTTGAAGGTTAGGTCTCAAATAACCATGGGCATAAAGGGTAAGGCCAAACCTTTGGTTGAGCCAGTCAACATGGGGCTGCCATCCAGGGGCAAAAGTATCTGCTCTCTGTAGAGAAGCTAGCTTAATTCCCATTGAACTTTGGCAAAATCCTAATGACATGGGCAAGGAAAACTCAGCTGTGTTGGTCTTCAGCTTCAAAGAAGACGCTTTTGGCTCACTAGTACAAGAATAATGGCGAGCTTCCCTGGCGGCGCAGTGCTTGAGAGTCCGCCTGCCGATGCAGGGGACACGGGTTCGTGAACCGGTCCGGGAAGATGCCGCGGAGCGGCTGGGCCCGTGAGCCATGGCCGCTGAGCCTGCGCGTCCGGAGCCTGCGCTCCGCAACGGGAGAGGCCACAACAGTGAGAGGCCCGCGTACAGGAAAAAAAAAAAAAAAAAAAGAATAATGGGCCTTCCGATAGGAACATCACTTCCAATAGGAATAATGTCACCACCAAGCCGTTCATACTTTCCATGTTGTCTCCATTTTAACTAACAATTCATTTTAGGAGGTGCCTAATGGGGACTGGAAGGCATTCTGTGACTGCCTTGTGTATTGCAGGTACTTAGTACCTCACTGAGTGAATGCTCAAACGAAGAAATGGCTCATATGGGATTAAACCTTTAACATTAGCTTCGAGGGCTCCCTGAGACGTTTTATCGTTTTAGCAGTTGAAACCCTTTGTTTAAGTGAAATCTTACTTAGAAGACCCATATGTAAAGCAGATTTTAGACATGCTCTGGTTAAAACAGGAACGGGGGACTCAGAATAACCCCCGCAGCATCTCTCCCACATCTCTACTCCCCGTGGAATATGATCTGAACACACTGCCTAAACAACTGAGTTAACTGGCACAGAAACCCACTGACTAATATGGTGCTAATTTTGCCATCTGGAAGGAGGGAGAAGGCACTGGATAAATTATTACAGGGTGCCCAGGAAGGTGGAGGAGTTGAGATTCAGAGCATGAGAGTGAAAGGATGACTAATCCTGAATGTGGACAGGAGCCCAAGTCAGACTCTATGAGTGGGTATAAGACCAGGAGCAACAGCTCCTGCTGAATCTGCTTGGTTTTGGTCCAGTGATCCCAGCAGAGAGCCCACCCCCACTCCCAACCCACATGCAACAACTGCTCACTGGGCTGAATGAGGCAGGAGGCGCTGATGTGTACTTGTTACGACCAAACACTAGTTAATAGACATGATAAGAGATAAAAACTCGGCAAATTCATGCCTCGTGCTATATCACTTTCTGTTCCAAAGATGAACGGCTTAAGTAGGGGCTTCTGCTATGATTGGGAGTACTGTATTAGAAAATGTGCTTGCACGTCTGCAAGCATGTTTTGCATTATACGAGAGCCTTTGGAAGCAGAGCAAAGTCACTATACAATATTGATCTGTTCATTTTCCAGTCCTAGCTTTGTCATTTACTAACAGCATGACTTTGGACAAGTCATTCCACTCTCTTGGCTTTCATTTCCTCATCTATAAAATCAGAGGGTTGGACCCTAGGACCTAAAGGCCCCTGCAAACTATAATCCTGCACTTATGTAACACTGCCCTTTAGCACAGAAACTGGTTAATACTGAATATGAAAAGTACCTTAAATTAAATCAAAGTTTAGAAATAAACCGAGGGCAGCACAGGTTGCATTCTTTGATTGAACTGATCAATAAAGTACTGTATATGAGGGTCTATTCTGTATATGCCACTACGTTGGGTGCCACAGAAGACAAAGAGTTGTATGCATGATCCCAGACTTAAGGAGCTGACAGTCCAGAGGCAGGATATATATATATATATATTCATAAATATATCTGGGTAAAAGTTGTCTCTGAGTTTCCAAATAGTATTTGAACATACATATACCAATATACTGCTTATAATCCAGGTTTATGGGGGTAGAGAGCAATCATTTGTAACTGCTTATGTTTGCTGTGTTGCATTTGGTCAGTAGGTAGATGTAAATAGAATATGAAACCCTATGGATTTCATAGATATTTTGGAAATACATTTCTAACTTTGTAAACCTAGTAGTCTTCATAATTTGATAGAATTTCCTTTTCATATGTAAAACCTGTCTTCCCATAGCTAACACTTCTAATACTTCCTACTAAAAAAAAAAAGTTGACGGGACTTCCCTGGTGGCACAGTGGTTAAGAATCCGCCTGCCAATGCAGGGGACAGGGGTTCGAGCCCTGTTCCAGGAAGATCCCACATGCCGCAGAGCAACTAAGCACGTGCGCCACAACTACTGAGCCTGCGCTCTAGAGCCCGAGCCACGACTACTGAGCCCGCGAGCCACACCTGCTGAGCCTGCACTCTAGAGCCCATGAGCCACAACTACTGAGCCCGCGTGCCACAACTACTGAAGCCCGCACACCTAGAGCCCGTGCTCCGCAACAAGAGAAGCTGCTGCAATGAGAAGCCCGCACAGTGCAACGAAGAGTAGCCCCCACTCGACGCAGCTAAAGAAAGATGGCGCAGCAATGAAGACCCAATAAATAAATTAATTAATTAAAAAAGTTTATGGAAGAGTACAATACTGCAATGAAAAAGGATCACGTATTTTCCTTCATTGCTAAGATCACAACACTGCTATCAACAACGTTTTGGCCTACCACTCTTGACTCATCTTCCATTTTTGAATAATTTAATTTAATGTGCAAGGACTAAAATACATGACCCAATTTAAGTACCTTTAATCCTGTATATTCTAAATAAAGCAAATAGTTCATTTTCAAGAAATTTAATATGAAATACTTGGGAATTCATCTTGGTGCACTATTATTAAACTGTACATAGTAATTAAGATATTAAAAACACATGCTCCCCAAAGCCACCAGACACTGTAATTATTTTTCAGTCTATTAAGCAAAATGACAGAAGATTTTTTTTAATGATAAATGTGCTTTGGAACGCATCAGCTAATTCCCTTTTGCTTCATGAAATCATGTTTAGCTCCACAGAGTCTAGGTCTGGTATTTAAAGACCAATTCACATTGTCCTTTTGTAACTCAGAAGTCATTCATTGGCTCTTGTTAACATGCCATTGTATGGAATATTACTCAGCCAAAAAGAGAAATGAAATTGAGTTATTTGTAGTGAGGCGGATGGACCTAGAGACTGTCATACAGAGTGAAGTAAGTCAGAAAGAGAAAATAAATACCGTATGCTAACACATATATATGGAATCTAAAAAAATTAAAATATGTCATGAAGAATCTAGGGGTAAGACGGAAATAAAGACACAGACCTACTAGAGAATAGGCTTTAGGATATGGGGAGGGGGAAGGGTAAACTGGGACGAAGTGAGAGAGTGGCATGGACATATATACACTACCAAACGTAAAACAGATAGCTAGCGGGAAGCAGCCGCATAGCACAGGGAGATCAGCTCGGTGCTTTGTGATCACCTAGAGGGGTGGGATAGGGAGGGTGGGAGGGAGGGAGACGCAAGCGGGAAGAGATATGGGGATATATATATATGTATAACTGATTCACTTTGTTACAGAGCAGAAACTAACACACGACTGCAAAGCAATTATAGTCCAATAAAGATGTTAAAGAAAAAAACCAAACATTCCATTGTAGATACTCTGTCTTTCACACACACACACACACACACACATTGTGGCTCCATATGGAAATGGCATTTACTAGAGTTCTGCCACACTATTTGTATGTGAAGAAGTGTGACAGACACTGGCACATATTTTCATTTGGAAAGGCCTTTTTTAAAATCTGACTCTCAAAAGGTTTCTCCTTTTGTTTAGAAATGTTAGATCGGTGTTAGCTTTTCTAGCAACCACTGGAGTAGGCTAGCATTTTATGACCCTCACTGGTTTTACTGTGAGAAGACTATGGAAAAAGTTACTCAAAGCATTTTCGATCATGCCTGAGATTCATTTAGAGATTTTTAAAAATTACATACTAAGGTATGTCCTGGGTACTTTTCTGACATGTAACAACTTTATTAATTAACTGATCAAAAGTATAACTTTTGGGACTTCCCTGGTGGCGCAGTGGTTAAGACTCCACCTGCCAATGCAGGGGACACGGGTTCAAGCCCTGGTCTGGGAAGATCCCACATGCTGCAGAGCAACTAAGCCCATGCGCCACAACTACTGAGCCTACACACCTAGAGCCTGTGCTCCACAACAAGAGAAGCCACCGCAATGAGAAGCCCAAGCACCGCAATGAAAATAGCCCCCGCTCGCCGCAACTAGAGAAAGCCCGCGTGCAGCAATGAAGACCCAACGCAGCCAAAAATAAATAAACAAATAAAGTTATAAAACAAAATGTGTAACTTTCTGTTTCAAAAGTCAGTGTCTTTTCATGACACCAGAGTAATCTGTCAGGCATCTTAAAACATACTTTTCAGGTATTGGTGAAGGGGGATGGAAGTGGAGACATTCCACTGTCTGCTGTACATTTAACATTTTCTTCGACCATTTAAAATCATTTTATGAATTCGAGATAGCTAATCAAAAGTCTGTCTGCTGTCTATAACTCAAAGTGCCTCAGTTTCCACACCATATTCTGTGGTGGTCAGTTTTCTAAGACTCTTCCCAACTGAGACTTGGTAAACAACGTGCTTACTCTTTCTTTGCTGCTGATTTTAGAGCTTCAGACCATAGACATTACTATATTAGGGACTTGGAAATCATTAGACAAATTAAGACTTTCTGCTCTTTGTACTTCTACGCATCTTTTATATATGGATCATACTAACCATAGCAAGGTGTGCCATGGCTTTAAAGATGTCGAAGGGAAGAGCACAGAGAGTGAAAGCCAGTATCCTGGATTCTAGGTCTAGTTCTACCACTTACTATATGAAGATCACTTAGACTTCCAGTGCCCACAGTTTCTTCATCTGGTAAATCTAGGTAATAATGTCTGCTTCTGAGAGTCACTGTGGAGATCAATTTATGTAATGTACGTGAAAGAGCTTTACAAACAGAATTGTGCTATGCAAATTTATGGCAGAATTATTATCATTCATATGGAGTCACACGGCTAACAAGATGTGAAGGCAGGTCACCTATCTGATTCTGGAGGAAGGTGATAAATGCAAAAGTGTTTGTACAGTTTAATGTTTTCATAGCCTAATGAGAACAAGGCAGTAGAACAGAAGAATTGCATGGGGGGAAGGGCAAGTTTAAGTTCCATCTGCCCAGGCTGGAAGACTGGTGGGAAGGGAAGAATCTCTGAAAAGATGAGAGGTTACGAAGTAGAAAGGGGTGACCTGGGAACAGGGTGTTTTAAAAAGAGTGGCAGGGCAGAGAATAAAGTCACAAGACTTGTTCACAAGAGGGTGCTGGGTTAAAGCCTGACCTTGAGCCACAAATCACGGAATCACAAGGCTGGAAGGAATCTTAAGAGGCTACCTCGTCCACACCCCCACCATTCAGTTGGGTATTTCAACCATCCCAAACAGATGAGACTTTATCCAACTTTGAATGAAAAGCTCTGACACTAAATGAGCAGGTATTGACTGCTGTGGCTTCAACTGTTTACAACAGGCAGGGAAACAATTTCTGGAATTTCATTTGAACCTGAACTGAAAGGGGAAAAACAATAAACAAGCTAGATTTTCCTTGGGAACAATAACTTCTGTAGCAGTTTAGGTACTGCTAAATTAACACTAACCACATAGCTACTCTTAAGAGAGAAAATGTTACCAACAGAACTGGGTTAGAGGACAAACGGCCCACAGTGTCATGTGGGAAAGAATGTATTGTGATCATTCCTGGTATTTGCGGGTCCTTCTCTCCATGCAGGAGCCCTGGAGCAGGATACTAAAAAAAACAAAATTTGGTTTTTTTAAAGCAGTATGGCCCAGCAAATTCCAGGACTGACACTGAAGACTTAAAAGAGTTCAATTCCTCTCCTAACACTAGACAATAAATCCTCACACAAATTAGAAACTGAAAAGGAAATAAAAAGGGTCCTCATTTCCAATCGTGGGAATGTTACACAAGAACTCTGGCTTGGAAGGAGGAAAGGAGGACATTCTACACCTGCAGGCCTTCCCAGGAAAGGGGCCCAGGCCTGACCCCGAACCCATCCCCTCAAGGTTACACCGTGAGACTGTCAATATGGAAATAATGTTACATTATTCCCTTAGTGAATATATTATTTCCAGTGCTATCAACAGTAACCATAACCTGAAAGGAGGCAGCTGAGAATTTCCATGGAAGAAAGTGAAGAGTTATTTTGGGATGTGCTCATAAACGGCCTAGCTACAGTCCATCTGGATGGACACACATGGGCACAGACAGAAGTATCTCCGCATTTATAGCTGTGTACGTTGGAGCATCCTACTGTAGTTTAATAGATGCAGCACCAAGTGAGTGGCTTAGGAAAATAACATTACACTCCTGGATTCAGCACTCACTTACATGTGAACCAGGGCAAGTTAACTTGATTTTACCTCCTCATCACGAAAACTTTAGGTCAATTTAGCCAGGTATTCAGTGAATCCAGATGTTTGGCAGTGTACAGGAAACATCTGGATGATTAACTGAATTTTCAACTGAACTTACCGGATGTTTTGGCAGCATGTCTGCACAGCCCTTAATGGCTTTCTGCCTCAGTTTCCCTAGCTATAAAAAAGGGACAGGGCTTCCCTGGTGGCGCAGTGGTTGAGAGTCCGCCTGCCGATGCAGGGGACACGGGTTCGTGCCCCGGTCCGGGAAGATCCCACATGCCGCAGAGCGGCTGGGCCCGTGAGCCATGGCCGCTGGGCCTGCGCGTCCGGAGCCTGCGTGTCCGGAGCCTGTGCTCCGCAACAGGAGAGGCCACAAGAGTGAGAGGCCCGCGTACCGCAAAAAAAAAAAAAAAAAAAAAAAAAAAAGGGACAAACATTATCACTTACCTCACAGGAGGTAGTGAGGATGAAATAATATCCAAGGATAACAATGAGTTCCTGAAAAGCATGGTTCTTTGACAGTACTATACCTTATACAATTCCAGGCTGGATATTTTTTCCAACATGAGCAGTTAGACTTTTAGGACATGAAAGCACTTTGAAATATGGTTCAATGCTATACAAATACAACACATTATCATCACTATCATCCTAACATTCTTCTTTATGACTTCTCTAAAGTATCTCACTTTCAGATTGAGTCATGGCCAAAATATGAACTTTACCGAAGGTCTGAAAGAAGACATGTTTTGGCCATGTAAAGCAACACAGATGAGAAAAAAAAAATCAGTGTGGGTGTTTGGAGCCCAACCAATTTAACAGCTCAACTGAAACAGGTAAAACTGGTCTATCAATGAGAATTATTGGTTGCTCAATGGTATTTGTAAGGGAACCAAAAATGTTCACACATACACCCACGGCAAACGTAATTATAATGGTGACCTTTCCGACACTGACAATATACGCTTCCCTACATATGAAGTGGCTTCAGCTTTTGTGGCTGGAAGTTAGTGTAAATAGAAAGAAGGAAACAATATGGGAGAGAAAAGAGATGCGTCAAAGGGATCTTTTTGATCCACCCAAAATTTGGGTGGCAGAATTAGACTGGCAAAAAGTATTGGAATACTGCTCCCTTTCAAACTCACTCAAGTCCTGCCTACAGAGAAAATCCTGAATGGACTAATCATCTTAACTGTGTCACGCACATGCAATTATATATTTGTGTATATATGTAGAAGTGTATAATCATATATAAATTTTATATAATGGGATAATATAAATAGATATAGATACATAGATATAATTTCTCATCCTCATAATGACCTTGTAAGGAACGGTTTTGACAACTCTAAGTACTATAGATGAGAAAACTAAAGCTCAGAGAGGTTGAATGATTTGCCCAAGGTTATGTATCTAGTAAGATACACAGGTGAATTCAGATCCATCTGGATCCAAAGACCATCTTCTTTTCATGATATTACATGGTCTCCCACAGCATTAATATCAAACATCCAAAGTCTTTACTAAAGGGGCTTGCTATAAATATTTTTAGAGACTATTGGATCATATGGTCTGATGCAGCTTTCCCTTTTTTCACGGTGGGCATCCAGTCACAGGTCTTTCTCTGATATTTCTTATGAAATCCTTCTTACACTAGCCTAGTCCACCTTAGGCCTAAGCGAACCACCCAAAACTGACGAGCAGCGTCACTGCTTGGCTCTTCATTATAGGCTGCCTTTTATTTGTATTTAAGCACTTTCCGTGCTTGTGCGTCTCCTCCAAGGAAGCTGTGAAAACAGGTTAGACTTCTTTTGAATCCTCAAACTCCCTGGTACCTGGCTGAGCACACAGTAGGTGTTCCTTAACGTCTGTTGACCAAAGAGATCTGTTGACAATATCCTTCATTTAGAATTAGGGGCACAGTAATGGACCCTGAAATTTTAGCCTCACCAGTGCTTGGGTCTAGCCAGTGGAGTGGAGCCACACAGACACATCTGGTTTGAGATAATCTGGAGATAATTCAGAGGAGCAATACTGCCGTTGTCCCCAGGTAAAGCACACCAGTTCAGCAGTGAGTGGTTTACACTGTGCTCTGAACTCTTCAGAGGTGTGTTTTGAAATAATCATACTATATCCACCCAGGCTTTATAGAACTCAGTGAGGTTGTGAGTTCACCAAAAGAAGGATCTGTTATGCAAACACTGCCACTATCCGTGCTCAGCAGCAGTAACAGCTATTTATTACCCCAAAGTGTAGTGAATACTTTCACATGCCATTTGCAGTGAAATATACCACTATTAGAAAGCCCTTCCAAACATTTTCTAGAAACCGCAAAAATTTCACTGCTAAACTTCATATTAAAAAATGAAATCATGCCAGTGTTGTCATACAGAAACCTCTGTCCTTGCATAAGGATTTTAGTTTCATTAAGTTCTTCCTAGGCTACAAATAGAAGTCAGTGGTGCCAGCGCCTTCCCACCCATGGACCATGGGGTAGGAACACTGTCACTCTGGTATCTGGTGGCATTTTTGATGGCATTTAAAAAATTGTGGCCACAAAGCAATCACAAGCAGATGGTACAACTAACTTCTATTTGTGTCTTAGTTACTAAACTCCTCCTAAGAGGAAAAACTGTGTACAGGTTAAGGGAATCTGTGGGTGTCTCGGTGCATGGCAGTGAGTCAGAAGTTGGCAAGGGTGCAGTGAAGCTGGTCCTCTCGTATCTTGCTGGTGGCAGTGAAAGCTGATACATCCCCACTGGAGAGTGGTTTGGAAACATGCATTAAAATGCTCATATCCTTTACCCCAATAACCCCAGTATTTTAAGAAAATGATCTAAGATCAGGAGATAGCGCTATGCAGGAGAGGTAGCTTTATTTATAATGGCAAAAATTTGAAGCAATCTGAATGCATAGCAAAAGCAGATTGATTAATTATAATTAATACTTAAAGGAATCTTTTGCGGCCACAGAAAATGATTAATATGAAGATATATGGCAACATGAAAAAGTGTTTCCAATATAGTGTTAATTTTAAGAACTAGAAATCACTTGTATACTTCCAATTATGTAAAAAGTCTGTGTGATTTTATGAACAAATATTAAAAAAGAACGTGTAAAAATGAAAACAAAATAGACTAGTTGGGTTGTGGGAAGTGCTTTTCCTTCTGTTTTCTCTTATATTACAATGTTTTCTTTATAATTTAAAAGTGGGGTGGAAAACAAGGGTCAGAAGTCCTTTTCTAGCAGAGAGAATCTTTGAAGAAAATGAACAATGGCTGCCTCTCCAAAAGCCCAAGAACACAGTTTGAACACTGGACATCATCCATCCACCACTTTTTTGCCATTTCCATTTTTTGTTGGATACACACATACCTGGTTAATGTGCTTCAGTTTGTCAATAATTTGACTGACCACTGGCTCAGGGCCCTTCATTTTCAGCTCGTGCAGGTTGAACTGATTTTTCATTCCATTTCTTGCTGCCTTTTGGCTGTATCTGGGAAACACGAAGGTAAAGAAAAGGTTTGTCACAAGAGAGTTCCAAGCAAAGTGCAAGCTGACTGTATTTGGCACCAATGGTCAAGCTGACCGCAAGCTCTCTTCAGCCTTCCAACCCATGGGATGACTGCATGGTACTACCCATGGGTAGACCGCTCCAGATAGGGTCTATCTGCAGTAGAGAACATTCAACAGTCAACAAGTATTCATTCAACATCCTTTTCTTCTAGGTGTTGGAGATACACCAATGAACAAGACGGACAAGGTCTCTGTCCTTATTGTGCCCTCAGTCTAGTGTACAGTCCAGAGAGCATGCAGAGTGAGAAGAGCTATGCTAAGGGAGCTGCTGGGTCTCGGCCAGGGAAGCACACAGGAAGGTCCTTAACTCTGAGTACGCTTTCTACTCATTTGAAGAAGAAAGACTCTTGCGTGTTCTTTACCTCTTCCTTCTTCTCCACTTCTTCCTCCCATCATTTCCTGCAGGTCTGGGAGCTGGGTTGCTTTTCAGGACGCTTTCCTAAGCCATTTGCAGCATAAATTATGCCGGCCAGCTTCTGTCTGTGTTCTCCACGGGAAGACAGAACACCAGCTCAAGGGAAGGTTTTAACTTGCTGCCCCCGGATAAGCCATAGGCTTTCGCTTCAGGATTGAAGTTTCAAGGTATCTATGGACATCCTTACCAATGCGAGAATGGGGATATTAACAATCCTGGGCAATTCTGCCTTTCAGTGTGGGGCTTTGGCAACTTTGACTGGGACAGTAATTCACTACTGAGGTGGCTGCTTCGCTGCCCCCATGGTTCCAGACCTCTACGTAGGGCTACTCCTCATCTTGCAAAACAAAGCAAACAAACGCCAAACAGAACAAGAAACAGATTTCATTTCTTCCTTTATCTTCCATCATGTAGAAAGACCAGGACACTGTTACCAAAGTGGGAAGAGGTTTTTGATCCCTTTTTTGCTTTTTGCTCATCCTGATAATGGAATATTTTCTTAAAGAAATGGAAAAATTGGCAGGTTTTTTGCCCCTACTTTATACATTTAAAAAAATTTACAATAACGCAGTAGAATTAAGGGTAAATTCATATTTCTTTTACTAATATTTTTAATTACAAAAATAATAGTGCTCATTATAAACAGTTCAAATGTATAGAAATAAGCAAAGCACACAGCAAAAGTTCTTGTATCATCCTATCCTTCCATGAGAGAACCATGGTTAACAGTTTGATATATATTCTTCTAGGGGTTTTCACATGCATATACTAACATGTAGCTTTAACCAAAACTGGAATCATACTAGTCATATTGATTTGCAACTTATCACTTAATATAAATCTTGAATATATTTCCACGTCAGAACATAAGTAACTGCCTTGTTCTTATTCCTCCGTATGGCTAGATCGTAATTTGTTTATCCAATCCCTTACTGATAAACAATTGAGATATTTCTAATATTTCGCTAATATAAACAATGCTGCAAAGAACATCCTTGCATACCAATCTTTGTACATTTACATTAATATCTATAAAGGATAAGTTTCTAGAATTTAATCAGTTTGTATTTCTAATCCCAAATTATGACATGCAATGAATCATTAATACTACCGTATTTTTGCACAGCATTTTACAAAGCAGTTTTGTATCACTCAGCTCATCTGAGCTTCTCAACCACAGTGTGAGGTGACAGGGGAGACCTCATTATCTCTTTATTACTGAAAATTTCACAACTTCAGAAGATACCGATCTGACTGTGTTAGATGCTCCCTTCCATAATATAATGCATCTGCCAGTATTAAGGACATGATTTGATGCTACCACGCATGATAGCAGAGGAGGTCAGGAAATCAAGGTCTGACTTTTATAACTGAAAGTCATCTTCCGAGAAGAAAAATATTTTGTAGGAACGTTGAAGAGAACATCTGATTGCATTTCTTCTAAAATGGTAGCCTAACACGTTCAGCTTACCTAACTTTAAAAGTTAGTGAATACACAGATCACCAACCATCAAATACCAATTGCCTTTGGGGGCTGTATTAAAGCAACATTCTTTGTTTATATATCTGGTGTGAACCAGCTCCCCACTAGCCTCCTTTTTTTTGGTTCATATATAATGCTGTCTGTTTAAATATAATCCCCGTCTTGATGATACTGCCAACTCCATCTCCTTCTTCTTTACATCTACTGATACCTGAAGCAGAGACCCAAGTGACAGGGAAAGACGTAAGGCTCATTATAAATCTTCTGAAATGAACTTCAGGAATGTGTCCCTAGAGACATTTCCCTGGGCTTTGCTCCTATCGAAGCCTGCCGGCCGCTTTTATGCCCACTCCTACAAAACAAACCTCTTCCTGAAGTTTATTATCCTCACTGGAATACTGTAAAGACATCTGCCAACTTAGTGATTTTGCCCTGTACTGCCTCTTCCAAATCATTTATAAATATTAAGTCAAATTAGTCCCATAGCTGATCCCTTGCGGCCCTACTGTCTATTTTCTGCCATTCAGAAAAATGCCCCTTTAGCTCTATTTTTTTTGTTTCTTACCTCCAAGCCATGGACTTGGTGCTAAGGAGACAGCACTAAACACTGCTCCCCAGTCCCATCGTGACTCAATTTTTTAAAAACAGCTTTGAGTTTAAAAGCTTGCCAAACTTTCTGAAAGTCGAAATAGCATCCACTGTTCTGCTCTATCCATGTGCTATTTAAATCCTCAAAAGACTCTAGTAAATTAAGCATGGTTTCTGGTTACAGAAGTGTTGGGAAGAGCTGGCCTATGGCTTAGCTCTAAAACTTTATTTTATTTACTGCATGAAGCAGTAACCAAAAGTACTGGTTCGGCTGATGTCTACAGCTGCTAAAATTTAGTGGCACTATTTTAAAACTATTCAAAAACTCTGATCTTGCCCTATCGCTTTAGGTGTCTCAATATCTCTCCCCCATCCCCAATACCATGTTCTGTTTCTTACGTCTCTACTCTTTCTCCTTAGCCAGACAAAATGTAGAACAGAATCTTAAAAGCCATGAGTGTTAAAATGGCATACTATGCAGACATTAAAAGAACAAGTAGATCTATATGTGTTGATATAGAACCAAATCCAAGATACATTGTAACAAATACAAGTACTGGTTAAGAACGTACACAGTGTGATTCTATTTGCGGTAAAAATGGGTCTGCATACGCATTACTCTCATACACTTTATATGTGTCCAAATATACACAGAAACTTTTTAGATGGATCCATAAAAGAATGGTAAAAGTGGTTACTTCCAGTGAGTAAGATTTTGGAGGAAGTTTGACTTTTTTCTTTTATGTCCTTCTATGTCTTTTACACTTTAAAATCTTAAAATAATTTAATTTTTAATGAGCGAAATTTTATATAGTAGTTATTTTTAAGGCAAAACAAAACAAAACCAAACCACCATAGCAAGAACAAAAAACATCCAAAGACTGTCATACAGAGTGAAGTAAGTCAGAAGGAGAAAAACAAATATCGCATATTAACGCATATATGTGGAACCTAGAAAAATGGTACAGATGAACCGGTTTGCAGGGCAGAAATAGAGACAGATGTAGAGAACAAACGTATGGACACCAAGGGGGGAAAGCGGCTGGGCGGGGGGCGGGTGGTGTGATGAATTAGGAGATTGGGATTGACATGTATACACTGATGTGTATAAAATGGATAATTAATAAGAACCTGCTGTATAAAAAATAAATAAAATAAAAATAAAAAAAGAACAAAAAACAAACAAAAGGAAAATAAAAAGTGGGCCTAACTCCTATGCATAGCTCAGGGCCTCTGGGAAATCTTTCTTGTTAATAAGAGTTATGTTGGCCCTCACTAGAACCCTGGTTTTAAGGTGATTTCTTATGAGAACACATATTTGGGCCAATATACACAATGTCACCCTGGAATTCCTTCACACCTCAGATGGCTATCATCAGGTCACAAATTCTACTTCGTTAGGTTAAACACAGCTTACATGTTTTCTACTCTTCAATGAGGTAACGCTAGCCTGTCTATTTCAAAAGGACAGTCAATGTATTAGTGAGGATGTGACTAAGAATGTGCATTATTCTGAGTACCCCCTCTCAAAATGGAGGCCAAAAAAGCCATTCAAGTTCTTACCCACCTTCCCGGCAGACGCCTAGTCCTCTTCTCATGGGCCTTGAGGGCCTCCTAGAACCACTGTGATTCATTCTGAACTGCTGTCCTTGTACCCAAATGTATTGTGGGTACCATGCTGAGTTGCCTGTGCTCCTTTTACGTACATTCATCTGCCAGCCCCTATAGGCTGTGAGCTCTTTGAAGGCAGGGGCTTGGTTAGTTCTGTTTTGTAGCACCTAAAGCACCTCCTGGTGTTGTACTAACACAAGCTGTCAGTACTGAGCGCTTTCTCTGTGCCAAATACTGTTCCAAGCACTGAGGAAAACAAAGCCCTGCATCACCACACCTAATCCTAACAACCCGATGAGGTAGACAGTGTTATCGTCAGCCCCTTCTTGCCGATGAGAGCGCCGAGGCACAAAGTGAAGCCACTTGCCCAAGGTCACACAGCTAGTCAATAGCAAAGCTGGAGTTTGAACCTTTGAGTCCACGTCCCGCTGCCTCTGTTCTTAACCACTCTGCTGCTATTGCTTCCTTAGAGCTAATGCATGCTGACTAAATATCTGACGTTTCCACACCACACTGCCCCATTGTATGAGACAATTAGCCAGCCACTGGTAATGGTCTACAAGCCTTGCAACAGTGCCTGCAACAACTGCTGTCTTTATCTACTCACCAGATTCCTGGGCTTGCCCTTCAAAAGCCCTTGGGGAGAGCCCCGTGTATGGAGTTTCTTCTCCCAAACAGAAATCCAACAGCATCACTATTCAGTGAAATATTTGTATTCTTGAAAGATAAGGTATTGAAGTTAGAGAAGTAATACACTACCACCACCCGGCACTAGACAAACACCAAAGGTGATCTGAAATCTCTAAGGACAATAGGCAAATGAATGCTGGAGAATGTCTCCCCGCCTTGCAGCAATGCAACACATGTGATGTAACCCCAGGGAATTTTAGGTAACATGCACACTCCGAGCTTCAAGGACAGAGCTTCAAGGACAGTTAGGGGTGTCTCTGTAGAGGTGCATTAATGAATTAATTAATTCAACATTTCACTTCCACTCACTCCCTCTGTGCCACTGGTGTACGATGGTCCATGACAGGCTTTGAATGAGGACGAGTCACTGCAGCCACAAGTCTCCTCATCCAGATTGCCTAGAGTGTCAGGAATGGGGACACCGACGGCCATGCGGGATTTTAAGGATGGGTTATCTGCTTAGTAACGCTCATCTCTAATTAGATTAATTGTCCTCTCTCCAGAACACTGCTTTTTTCCTAAAGCTTTGACACGGTTCTGGCAACGAATACTGGCCAGTGGAGGAGGAAAAGTAGAGAGAAGTTCCTACCTCCTAAATGGAAACTTTTCTTAACTGGACATGTTAGGTGTGATGTCAGAAGTGTCACCTTTAAGCACCACTTGTGGTGTCTCCTTCCCCCACCCAGTGTGGTATCTGCTTAGCACGAAAACGACTAGCCTTATTTCCAAGCAAACCTGATTTGTGAAGTGAAAGGGGGACATGCCTCTGTTCAGGCAGATTGGTCAGGGATTGGGGGGTGGGGGAGGAAAACCTGTGCAAAAGCTGCAAAGAGAAAAGGAACCTAATTAAAACAGGACATCTGGGCGTGCTGGTCTTGGGACAGCTGAAGCAAAGAGAGCACAGGTGTAGTGGATTCAAATATAGAACATTCAAAGTGGAAGCACACTTAAGAGTGCATCTTGTCCAATCCACTCATCGTGTAGATGAAGAAACCGAGACCCTGAGAGGGACCTTCCCAAGTAGGTAGCATCGTAACTCCCACCTTTAGAAGAAATTCCTTCTTTAAAAGGTTCCTTAAATGCACGTTGCTGATTTTTGAGAGAGAAGTTCCTAGAAAATTCACTTTCCTTCTTCCCCTAGGCATTAGACTAGTGGCAAGTATTTGAAAGCAAGTCTTAGAAAAACCAACTTGTCCCCCTCCCCCCACCAATTATTTAAGTTCACGTTGCTGCCGGGGTTATAGATGACCTACAAATAAGTTACAGTTCTCACATTCTCAGAGCGCCATCTTCTGGAGAGACTGCAGTATTGCAAGTAGCCCTTTACCCAAACTCAGTAATTTATCACTGTTTCCTTGGAAAGTACTCTGGCTGCAACAATCACTGTGAAAAAATGGTATAATTTAAAGAGTGTAAGTAGCTTTAAAAACAAACTAGAGGGACTTCCTTGGTGGTGCAGTGGTTGGGAATCCGCCTGCCAATGCAGGGGACACGGTTTCCAGCCCTGGTCTGGGAAGATCCCACATGCCGTGGAACAGCTAAGCCCGTGCACCACAACTACTGGGCCTGCGCTCCAGAGCCCGTGAGACACAACTACTGAGCCCACGTGCCACAACTACTGAAGCCCACGTGCCTAGAGCCCGAGCTCCGCAACAAGAGAAGCCACCGCAATAAGAAGTCCGCGCACCGCAACGAAGAGCAGCCCCTGCTCGCCGCAACTAGAGGAAGCCCGTGCGCAGCAACAAAGAAGACCCAACACAGCTGAAAATAAATAAATGAATGAATAAAAAAACTAGAACACAGGGCAGAAAACCCTTATTAATAGGCCTGAGAAAATGTTCTTTTTCTATGCAAGATGCAGTCTAATTTACATAAATGAACAGAAAAATAAAGGTGGAAATAGCTGAGTTTTGTAAATATGCTTAATAAAGAAAGCAACAATTTGCTTCTCATTTATTTATGCACATATTTAAAGAAAAATGTTTTTCATAATTGTTGGTACAGCAGTACCACTTCAGAACAAATTTCAGCCAGGAGAGTGCTAGAAACAGGTATGACCATAGTACTCCAAGAAGTACTTCTATTCTCAAACAATAGCCTTTCAGAAATTACAAATAGATTTCAACAGAAAGGAAGCAAAAGGTAGAGAAGAAATCAGGGAGGTGTAAACCCATTTATACCTCATTTAGTGGACATTACCTATATAAGGGAATAACTGTATTAGAATCTGTTTTCAGCCTATTTTCAAACCTCACTGTGAGGAGAGACTAAAAGATTGGTCTTGGAATATAATCAAGAAGTCATTTAGACCTAGAGAAGCGAAGAATATTTTCCAGATGGTGAGGAAAGCTTGAGGAGTTGATATCGCCCGCCACAGGGAGAAGAGTCTGTGGCTGTGGGGAGACAGAGAGAAAATGCCTGAGATGGGAGCCCCTGAATGTCTGAAGAGGCAGACTCTGTAGAGGAGCCTGGAGCTAAGGAGAGAAAAAAGTAAATAAGGAAACAAAAGTGATTCTTGCGAGAACTGCGGGATAGGCAGAGCCTGATGTGTGGGAACGCTGGTGTGAACTGCTTTCTGGGCTTTCAGCCCTGACCACAAGCGGCCAGGATACTAAGCCAGGGCAAGCAGGGCTGGTGAAGGGTTCTCTGAGGGGTGTCCTTGAGGGGAATATACCAAGGAGGAAAGGAATTTGATCCAGTGTAAGGCTTATAAAAACAACAAAAAATATGTAATTCAAAGCTCAATAATTGGGGGTGGAAATGTCAGAGCAAGGTGTGTGATGGGGATTTATTACTAAATCACCCCAAACTCATTTACCGAGTCCTTCTGGCCCAGAGAAGTAGCCCGGAAAACCAGATGTTTTCTTGTCCCACTGGAGTTAAATGAAAAGGAAATGATCTTTACCTGTTTTGTAGTTTTTTTTTTTTTTTTTAAGTTAGGTTTTAACTCAAAAATATTTGAGTTGGAAAGGACCCCCAAAATCATTTAGTTCAATGCACTCCTGTTAACAGATGGGCAAACTGAGCCCCAGAGAGATCAAGCAGTAGCCACGCAAATTATTATTGGCAGCGCTGCTGGTGGAACGTGACTGGAGCTGTAACTTCCCCCAAATAGAAGAGCCAAGAAGAAGGGGTCAAAGAACAGGTCACACACCTCAACACTTGACAACATTGTATGAAAGTAACTGATTTTCAAAATAATGATCAATAATTATTTTTAAGACGTAAAATTTAGTCTGGTCTACATAGTTTACTGAGGCAGCAAAGACAATACATGTTAGAAAGGCTGAGTCACGTGGTGGAATAAGCACTGGCTTTGGAGTCAAGACATAGGTTCAAAAGCTGGTACTGTGTGACTTCTGACAAGTAACTAAACCCTGCTGAACTTGAGCTTAAATGCCACCTGCATTTGTTTTGAGGATTAGTTGATATAATGAATGTTAGTAAACTGAGATAACATAGGTGAAGTGTTTACAAGAGGGCTCAGCACATCTATGAGAGGGCTGGTATTATTATGTGAAAGCACCCAACACACAATGGGTGTTCAATAAATGTTACTTGGAAGAGGATTTCTTGAGGGAGGATGAGTAAACCTTGCAATGAATAGTTAGGGGAAGCTTTAAATCTGCTCGTCCCCACACTGAGAGGACTTAGGAAAGTGTGAGTAGCCAGCACTGAGCAGAGATGTCCTCACAAAGCTTCCAGGGGATGGGGCACCTGAGGCGGAGAACTTACTGGTTAGGACTTCGAATGGTTCAGAATTAATTTTAGTCCACTGAAGAACAGATCGTTTACCTGTGGCCCAGGGCAGATAGTAAGTTTCCCAAGTGATCAACTTTGGGTGTCAGAAGCCTTTTCACTGTCTCCTCCCACCACATTTCATATTCCTCCGCTCTGTGACAGAAAAGTCACTTTTTCAAATCATTCTCTTTGGAACACTGCTTTGTTTGTCCTGGGTCCCTGCGGGGTCTCCAACAAACATCTATTCTTTAATGCAGGGATCTTCAAAATGAAGAATAGGACTCTCAAAGTCCACTTCCAATCACACTTCACTGACCCAAGACCAGTTTGAGGGAGAGGCAACGTCTGAGTTAGGGAAGAGTGTGACTTGTGAACCTTTTTCTCGCGTTGCGTTTCACAAAGGAAAGCCTCCTAACTGTTGTGTCGGATGTCCTGCTGAACTTTATTTAATGAACCGCCAAAGATTATGAGCAAAGGATAAACTGTTTTCACATGAATGGGTACTGCTGAAATACTTTAAAAGAAAGCTCAACATTCCTGCCACTATTTTGCTGTTAGCTTCTGCTGTCTTAGCCACAGTCATTTACAGGCTCTGAAACCTTCAATGTGCAGGATTAGGCCCCTCCCGAGATCCTGGGCCAATGGTGACAAAGGCAGGAAGGTGATAGCTTAGCTGCCCGGCCTATCAGGCCCCAGTCTCTGGAATTAGTCTTTTGCTCCTCGGAGCCAGTATTTCATGCTTTGGAGTGAATCTCAGATGTGCAGGCATGACTTCCTTTTGCCCACTATATTTTCCCGGGCCATACGGCCTGAATTCCACCTTGGTTTCCTCGTTTGTATTCACCCCCAAGTCAGTCCTCTGCTTTCTCCAGTGCCCGGCACACAGTAGGCAGTCAATAAGCATCTGTTGAACTGAACTGAGTCTGAAGACCTCACCCGAAGCTCACCTTCGGTGGTGGAGACTCTGACCTATTCGGCCCAGCTCTTGTCAGTCTGTTCCCCTGGGGTCTTCCCCCCCAAATCTGCAGCCAGTGACTGAGGACCTGTCTTACACTGGACTTTTGTCTGGGTCCTGCCAGGAAAACCTGCCCCTGTGTCCCACCTGCTAGATTGCGCCACTGTGGAAACCAACGGCTAGCTAGGGAACGGCAGAGTTCCTGCCCGGTGCCCCAACAAACATCAGTATTCAGGTGGTGGGTCACTTCCCACTTGGGCCAGCCAGACGGGAGAGTTCCCATAGCCCAAGCACCACTCCTTCAGCCTCTGTCCCATCCCCAGGGACCAATCACTGGGCCCCTGACACTGAGCCCACCCAAGATACACACCTGCTAGTAATATCAATTTGCATCACAAACCCTTTTCCAATACTGTAAACTTTGGCCCACTTCTGGGCCTGATTTAATGAGATTTTACTGTTGTGAAAACAAATATTCTAACCCATCTGTTATATTTGTATGGTCAAGGCAGTAACTTTGAGAGGGTTCCAAATCTGATGGTGAAATTTCTAGGTTCTCAGTTTTGGGGGTCAGAGAAAGGATTTGCTGTCTTCCATCAGTATAGAATGCAAATACCCTTTATTCCACACTTACCTATTAAGCACTTACATAGCCCTGTGCTCAGCCACAGAACCGTGACAGTTGGAGGTACTGAATTTTCCAATGTTCTAGCTCATTATCTCCAGTTTGTATCTCACGGACCAGTTCCTGGTTTTGGCTTTGGCAAATCTGGTCCTCAGAAAATGAAATCTTCAACTAGTGACCGTGTTGGATTCCCCTGCAAACCTGTGATCGAGAGCATGCAGCTCTACCACTTCATGAGCCGAGGACACACACAGCAGCCTACATCACATCACGACACCCAGAGAGCTGGCACAGAACGCCATCGTGGCTGATGGGAGGGAGAAGGAACTAGCAAGAATAAGGTGTTAGACTTGCCCAAGGACGCTGAAAGGTCTGGTCTGAAGAAAGTGGAGCCGCCACTTCTGCCGCCTTCTCTTAAAATCAGCCTCAGAGCCCCAGAATCTAAGCTGCAGTCAGAGCCCTGGGTAGCAGAAGGAAACACACTCAGCAGGTGTTTGCCTGGTGGAAGACAGTGGCCACGGTGGGCATGGCCAGAGGAACCAGAACAGAGCTACGAGCACAGGGGAAAGAGCCTACCACACTGCCAAGGTCTGACTAGCAGAATAGCTCTGCCCTTGGCAGGTCCAAGCCTGGCACTGCCGCTCTCTAGTTGCCAGCAATAAAACTAAAGAATAACGGAGGGAAAGAAAGGTGAACTGAAGTGTAAACCACCCCCATTCCAACCGCCCCAGGAGCTGCAGGTGCCTTTAGCTCCTTGACTCTTTGCACCTGCTCTCCTGCCAGAACAAGTGGCCTATTGTGTGAGGCTGTACACAGGGAGGTGCTAAGCAAACAAAAGTGACTCTGCTGATCGTAAAATAGATGGGATTCCAGGAAAACTTTACCAAGCCAAATAAAAGTGATTGTAAAAAGCACTTGGTGAAACATAAACTGCTACATACATAAATACTTCATAAAAGCTCACAGCAATGCACACAAGGACAGCCAGGTCAAAAATTACCCTAGCTCTCTAGCCCAGAGGGTCTCGGAAAAGAGAGAATGTTCTCCCTCCCTTGGGTTTTCTCAGCCACTTTGTACCCTCTGCTCTTACCTGCCCTTCAGCCCTCGGCATTCCTCTAGATGTATCTCTCCCCTCAATGATATATCTCTGTGGTTAGAGGGCTTCTAATTTTCATTCTGGGTGGTTTGTGTCAAATATTATTAGGAGCAACAGACACTGAATTCCCTTTCTTTTGCTCAGAAGCTCCACTGGGGTCACGAGGTGCTATGGGGGAAGACAATTTCTTTAAGGTTTAATCGTGTGAATTTCACACCAAACTCTCCAACATCAGAAACTGAGACCTCTTACAACATCTCAAACAGCCAACCTACCTGCTCCCCTGTAGCCCCAAAGATACCTGGAGGATCTCTTCTAATGAGAATGATTACGCCCTGGGGCTCCTTTTGAATCGCTTTCACTTTGGTCTGTTTGGGAAGCCATCAGGGAAAGAACTGGAAATTCAAAGTCACCAAGGCGGCTTTGTGGCATCCCTCCTCCTCTCAGACTCCTCCCTCCCTCAAATATCCTTGCCATAGGATCTCATGGCCTGTTAGAGCTTGAAAGAGCTTTAGAGGTCATCCTGTCTAACTCCTTCATTTTATAAATAAAATGCTGAAGGGCTGTGACTTGCCCAAGATCACACAAACCAGCTCGTGGTAGAGTTAAGACCCAGGCTGGACTTCCAGTCTAGGGCTAAAGGGTCTCTACTTGCATGGGCTCCACAGCTCCACAGGGGATACATAGGCAATGGCTTCATCATAAGAGATATCGTGTAGAGGAGATGGAATGGAGGTCATCGGCTCTTTCTCCCAGGAGATGCCACCTTCCGGCCCTGAGAAAATCTGAGAGCACAGAAGCATAGTGCAAGAGGCAGGAAAGGTACTGCAACTTTACTGGGTCTGGACTGGGGAGAGACCAAGGAAAGGATAGGATTTCGCAGCACAGGCCAGGGAAAGCCAGACAGGACACCCACCCCAGTTCTGCTGGACTAGAGAGGAGAGCAAGCTTAGATCAGGGTTTCCATCAAGAACAGGAAGAAGGGCTTCCCTGGTGGCGCAGTGGTTGAGAGTCCGCCTGCCGATGCAGGGGAACGCAGGTTTGTGTCCCGCTCCGGGAGGATCCCACATGCCGCGTAGCGGCTGGGCCCGTGAGCCACAACTGCTGGGCCTGTGCGTCCGGAGCCTGTGCTCCGCAACGGGAGAGGCCACAACAGTGAGAGGCCCGCGTACTGCATTAAAAAAAAAAAAAAAGAACAGGAAGAAGGTAGGAGGGTTTTGAACCCATGAAGGAGAGAAGCCAAGCATCTGACAGGCAGTATAGTGGGTAAGAGAGCACAGATTGTCTGACTTTGGATCCCATCTCTCTTACTAGTGCTGTGGCTTTTGCTGTTAACCTTACCAATAAATGGGGGTAATGATCATGTCCAGATCCGAAGGCTGTGGTGAGAATTAACTTAATGCACACATGGTAAGCACCATAGAAACGTTAGCTATTATCATCATTAAGCACCTTCACTGTTTCAGTCCTACTTTCTGCAGTCAAATGCTCTACCACTGAGCTATACCCCCTCTTCTCAGTCCTACTTTCTGAAGTTACACTGTACCCTCAGACAGGATTTGGAGGGGGCAAAGGGAAGAGAGAAGTTTTCAGAATGCCTCAGGCAAGAAAAGGTAAGAGAAGGTAAATAGAGAAGGTAGAAAACCCAACAGAGCTGCAATTCCCCAGCTATCCCTGCACCCTCCTACAACTGCACCTTTTCCCATATTTAGTAGCTCCTAAGGGCACAGGTGCCAGGAGGTGACCAACTGTCCCTCTTTGCCTGAGACTGAGAAATTTCCTGGGACTCGGGACTTTCTGTGCCCAAACTGGAAAGTCGTGGGCAAACTGGAACAAGCTGATCGCCGTAGCAGCCAGAAGGTGTTTGCTGTTCAGAATTGCTATTTGTTATAACTAGAGTGCAGAGCACTACTGCTAAATGCCATCCACTGGGGTTTGGAAAAGCTGTGTTATCCACAAGCCATGAGAAGGGGGTTTTAATAGGACTCTCTTCGCGTCTATGAAGGGGGAGAAAAGAGTTTCTTCAATAAACGGGTTTCACCAGGGGAACGTTAGCCAGTTTGAGGATGATGGTCTTTAGCAGGACATTCACACAGCAATAGCCTCATTATCAATGATTCTTATTTGTTCACTTCGATTCTCCGATGCAGGCTTTCTCCATGTTCTATTCCCAGCACTGTTATTTACATGTGTTTGCAAGTAATAAAGCTGCATTTATTGTAAAAGTCTGTCACTCAGACTTTTCATTAATTTAAACTGATGCTACAAATCCCTCAAAGTGTTTCCTTATGCCGGGTCAATTGGTTTATTCAACACCATGGAATGACTTGTTTAAAAATAGAATTTGTGGGAGTAGGTGAATTTGCTTAAGGAAAACACATTTTTTTAAAGTAATATTTTTGGAGAGATGCACAGGGAGAGATACTCGGGAAGCTGCTAAAAGCTCTGTGTTTATAAAGAGAGCCAGTAATGCTGTGTTAATTAGCCAACATATAGTTCCATTTATTCGTGGTAGAACTTCCCTCCGTATCTGATCTACTTTTCTACATTAACACGTAGTAAATGGAGGGCGCCTCATAATTTTCAAAGCTATTTCATACATGTTTGCCTATTGGAGTCTCACAATGAGGTTGCCAGGGGAGGCATTAATTACACGATTTTATAAAGGAGAAAAAAAAAACAGAGTTTAAGCAAACCTGTCCAAAGGCACACAGACATACCATGGGGAAGCTAGATCTGGTACTTTGGTTTGTTACCAACAAGTATGTTTGTTGGTTTATTTATTGAATTCAATAAAAATGTATGGAGAGTCTACTCTATGGCAGGTACAACTAAGCAATGAGGATATATAGCTAGAAGACACAGTACTTGTCTTCTAGTGGAAGATTAGAGAAAACATGTAACCGGAGACGTGCCAGAGGGACACCTATGTGCTGAGGGTCTTCACCCAGATTAGGGCATATGGGGCAGAAGGATTCAGGCTCCTCAGAAGAGATGCCATTGAGTCAAGGATAAGGAGAGGTGAGCCAGCACAGTACCTTTTTCTGGCCCCTTCTAGGATGGTCCTGGTCATTAGCTTTTCAGCCTGAGTTCTTGTGTAGCGTAACCCCCTACACATCCCTCCAACTCAAGGCTGGTGTACCCTGACCTCGGGTGAGGCCAGCTCACTCTGGCTCTCATGAAACAGGGACTCATCCCAGCTCCGGGCCTGAAGCTGTGCCCAGAAGTGAGAAAGGGGACAAAACGGGCCAATGAATGGCTCAAACTAGGGTTGTTTTTTTTTTTTGCGGTATGCGGGCCTCTCACTGTTGTGGCCTCTCCCGTTGCGGAGCACAGGCTCTGGACGCGCAGGCTCAGCGGCCACGGCTCACGGGCCCAGCCGCTCCGCGGCACGTGGGATCTTCCCGGACCAGGGCACGAACCCGTGTCCCCTGCATCGGCAGGCGGACTCTCAACCACTGCGCCACCAGGGAAGCCCCTAGGGTGGTTTAAGATCCATCTGACACGTAGATCACTAAAATATTTGGAGGCAAAAAGTAGGAAGCTCCTGTGACACCGGAGCTACAAATGAAAATACATTTTCCTTCACAGGGAAATGAAACTTCTTTACAGAGGCGACAAATCCAAGGATCAAAGCCAAACTCACGTAAAAGAGTAAAATTCATTGGCTTGAGAAATTGGGAAATCATGACCGATTTTAATGACCTCTCTCCTTTTCCACAAAGGTTAATCCAAGGGTGACAGAAAGGACTTCAGAGCATTGGACGACTAGACCCTTCCTGGTTTCTATTGTAAGTAAAATAGGAAGATTACCTGAGTCAATCACTGTTAAGAAGTTCTAGGAGGAACTGTTGAAACTGCCTTTGCTATAAAACAAGATATTGAAGGTAGGAAGGCCAGTCCAGTACATACCCATAGATTCAAATAACTCTCCCTTGATCACCAGTGGACCCAAATGCCCACCATTTGTGCCAAGCAGGGCCAGGGATGAGGATTTTAATGTTTTTGCAGATGGGAGAAGAAAAAAGATACAAGTCAGAGGGAGCACATAAAGCTGTTTCCCTGAAGAATTAAGAAATGGGTCGCTGAAGGGAGCTAAAGCCCGGCTCCAACTCTCTTCCAGTAAAGAACTGGAAGGACCATTTTTATAGGCTTATTTTATTGAAAAACAGCAGTTATAGCTACCCTTCCTTGAGGGCCTACTGTGTTCCAGGCACCCTACTGTGTATTTCACAATCTTCCTGAATTCTCTCAACAATCCTTTAAAAGTAGAGATTATTAACTCCACTGTGCAGATGTGGAAACGGGCTCAGAGAAGACAAAGAGCTACTGCATACTGGAGCAGAAATCCAAACCCAGGCTTGCTGACCCCAAAGCTGTGAGCTGAAACACTCTAGCCCGTGGCTTTTTACCACTGGCGCAATTCGCCTCTGTGTGCTTTTTGTGAACTCCCAACTGCTTGACTTTATCAGTAAAAATCATCAGAGAAACTCAAGCAATATTTTGTATCTGCTTAAGTATAGGAAGAAAGGGCAAAAAGACTGGAGAGCTGAGCTTCTTTCAATGGAGACCCCAAAAGCTTACCCTGGGGGAAGAACTGGGGCCAGTGGCAGTAAAGAAGTGGCACCTGCCGACCATGTCCTGCAGCCTGCAGGGGAGAAAAATGAAAACCACAACCACGGAAGTCCCAACAACAAGGCAGTCAGAGAGGTCTAAGAGCAGGGCCATCGGCAAGAGGCTCCCAAGAAAGAGGCTTCCCTAACAGGCCTCTCCCTGTCCTTCAAACTCGGAGTCGCAAGAGTCCATTTTCTTGCTACTCGGAGACTGACTACCGGAAATAACACTTCTGGGTCAGAGTACCTGCGTGAAAATGTTTCAGGTGTGTCCCATTTGTGTCAGGCAAAGGTGTTCTGATGAAGTGACACTGCTGTCGCTCAAGGACTGCCTGTCCACTTCACCGGGAAAAGGCCAGGGCACTTGTGCCCTCCGGCAGCCTTGTTTCAATCAATTCGTCACCTCCCTTACATGCTCTCCGAGGGGTGAATAAAAAGCAATGGCAGATTTCAAATTCGTAACTAAATATCAACCAGAATGTATACAGCCAAAACCATGCTGGGTCCCAGTGACGATTCTGACATTACTTAAAACATTTCTGGAATGCCTCTCTGGAAAGCCCACTTAAAGCCAGTTTAAGTGTCACAAGAAATAACGCGTCACATTATTATCCTCTTACCCCAAATGAATCCCAAATGCTATGACCCTGCTTGAGCAGCCTCCCCACTCAACAGTTTGGTTCCAAAAGATGTGTAGATATTTACCCCGGATCCAGTTTACCTTTACAGGAAGAATGGCCTACAGCTCTTCACCCTTGCTCTGGACCTTTAACTGTCCTGCTCAGCCACACTCTAATGACGTGGTAACATCAACAGCTATCATTTATTCAGTGCCTATGGGCCAGCACACAGCTTCACAACAATCCTGCACAACAGGTACCATTATGCCCGTCTTACAAACAAGGTAACAGAACCATGATGCTAAATGACTTGCCAGAAGCACAGAGTCAACGTGTAAACCAGGATGAAAATCTCCATCTGTATCGTTCTAATGACTGCACTCACTCCTTCCTGATAATGCACCGATCACCTGCTTCACGCATCCTAACCTCTCAGGGTCTTCTCCCTATAATTGTCTGTACCACTGATGATCAACGGGCTGAACACCTGCAGTGAAATCAGTCTGTGACCTACCAAAGCGCCTACTCGGAAGGAGAAATACTTCAAGGACATAGAAGCCCTGATGTGTTAAATAAATGATTTCTTCAAAGCAATTATATAGTCCTTCATGGACCCATCTCCTAAGCCTTCCCAGCAAAAATAGAAGAGGTCTGGTGCACAGAGCAGTGATAGAGGAGACAGGTCTTACTCCACCTTCAGAATCACATTTCAAAGAGGAAGCTGTGTGGTGATACTGATTCGTTGACAGTATGGATATGCTGGGACCTGCCTCGGAGGCCCCAAATGCTCTCCATATAATGAGATGATCCAACTGATCATGGTGGGGCTGGTAAGAACTAAGAGAACACAATCTGCTTCAAGAATAAGCCATCCAGCCTTCAACAGGTGGCTACAGACATCACTGCTGAGCCATGAGGATGTCTCCTCCTGCTACTTCAGACCTGACAGTTGACAAGTACAGCCCATCCTGAACGTGGCAGACCATATTATGCTGTCAGTCAGTAGGATAAGCTGGGTTTTTCTCACTCAATTCTGCAGGTAGAGCTGCTGTATGTGATACTATAATCTTAAGGGATAAATGTCACTGTATTGCCATAGAGTAGGTTCTGAAAAATAGCTGTCACTAAAGACAACTTTTGACATAAATCTATAACGGAAAATATGTCAGTCTAAGTAAGCCCTTAGAGGAATTATTACATGGGGGCGTACCCCAAATTTATCTGTCTTACCTTACCAAGATTATAAAAAAATCTCTAGCTGACGTAAATATTTCATGCTACACCAAGTTAAGTCATTTTCTATGTAATCTATTTTTCCTTCAAGACTTTTTCATGAAAAATCTTGACTTACCTAAAGCAAGTTAGAATATATAAGCTGCTATACTAGCTATACCTCAGTATTTTCATTCTAGGACATACACTCAAATCAGAAAAAAGTGAAGTGTCGTGTTTCTGTTTCCAGGAAAACTGAATGAAATGAAATCCAAAAATGTCTGAAGGGGACCAAGAACTGTGGAGGTAGACAGTGCTCCAAACAAAATAAAGTTACTTTCCCAGTCAAAAAAAATATATATATACCAAAGCCCTATTTGTCCCTCTCTCCCTCCTGCCAGCCTTTCATAAGCAGAGCCTCCTGCAGGATAGGGGGCAAAGGAGGAACTAGCAATGAGAAGAGCTGGGGTATTGAAGGCTGACCACAGTTTCTAACCCTCCGACCATCACAACAGGGGCTGATAGGAAGAGCTATAAGCCTTGGCTACAGCAGGAGTTTAGTCTGACTTGTGCCTAAACAAGTTCAGAAGTAAATGACTTTAGGACGTGACTCAATACCATTCAATATTATTTCCATGATCCGCTGTTTACTTTCTTTCCTGTGCCCACTTCCTCTTGGCTCTGTTTTTTATTTTATATTTGCCTCCCCATTGGTGTTTTCATTGGCTATCCCATATTCAAAGTTCTATGTACACTGCCTTGAGCCTTTTGGAGAAAAGCTACAACGTAAGCCTAAACTAACAAACAACACTCAAATAATAACCTATTTTAGCATGAGAACATGGGAGCTATATATAGCGACTGCTGCATATCACTGGCCTGTTCTGATGTGATTGGAATGAGCTGTGCAAGTGCATATGTGTGTCTGAATATGTATACACTCCACACATCGGTCTTTTCTTCAATTAATTCCTTCACAACCAGATTGAAGATCCTGAAGGTCTTTCCATTTTGCTCTTTAAACCAGTGAAAACCTTGATAGTGCTAGAAATTGGTCCCTCCCCTACCTCAAGTCCTCAAAACAGTGTTCTTAAAATAACTGCATCATAAAAACAGAATCGACTATTTCCCCTCACCTTTCCTACATTATAGGGCAAAACCCAGCCGTTTTGTTCATCTCATTAAAAAAACAACATTATTTTGTACATGTCAGGAATTGGGCGTTAATGGTTCTCTCATTCATTCCCACTTGTTGACATGACACAGTCTATCCCTCCAACTCAGCAGAAGAAAAACAGTCTCGTTACGCTACTTTTCTGAAGCATCCAGAAGGTTTAGAGACAAGAACAAAACTCCTTGAGAATTAAAATAATTGCTTTGTATATTCCTGCTTCTGCCTTTCCAATTAAGCAGAGAAATCCTGGAGAGGCACTATAAACACTGGAAGACTCGTCTGATCAGTGGAAATAAGGGAGAATTTGCAGTGAGTGTGTATGTATATCGTTTCTCAGGTGAAATGGAAGGTAAGATTGCGTAGGAGGGAGAGGACGCACCTTCACTGCAATGTGCCCCTGCAGATCTCAGGGAGTTGATTCTCTAATGCCAGGTGCCCCATGTACTCCACTGAGAGTCCCAGAGTCATGCCGAGAAAATACAAAATGGATACTGATCCATAATGAACAAAAGTGGCCATGCAGATCTATCAGCCAGAGGATAACAGCAGTATTCTGGGGCTGACGTTTTGATCCAGGCCCATCGAGCACAGCAACATGGCAGAAGAGCAACAAAACCAGCTAGGACTGGATATAGAGGGAACTGAGGCATCGTGCCACAAAATATAAGTAGTTGTATATGTGCAACTGATAAACCTCAAAGTCACTAGGGAAGTATAAACTCCTATAGGAGGTATGTGGACTGCAGGAGAGACCAGCTGACTATACACACAGCGCTGAGAGAAAACGACTCGGGAGAAAAAAATACAAAGGAATACAGAGATGAGGCCAGGTGGAGGAGAGGCTAGCATTTAGGTGGTGGTCAAGTATGATGGGGATGGGGGACCTGAAGGCTGTCCTGTCCTCAAGGTTAAGGGTGAGCCAAGCTGATTCAGAAATGGTGGGAAAAGCCTGATTAGAGCAGTAGTTGCTCAGGGTTAATATAAAGATGGGTGGAAAACTGATGACTGGATAAAGAAAATGTGCTATACCCATGCAATGAAATATTATTTGGCCACAAGAAGAAAGGAAGTGCTGATACATGCTACAATTTGGATGAACCTTAAAAACATTACGCTAAGTGAATGGTTCCATTTATATGAAATATCCAGAATTGGTTAGTTGCCAGGGGCTGGAGGAAGGGGAGGATGGGAAGTGATCACTAATGGGTATAAGGTTTCCTCTGGGGTGATGACAAAGTCTTGGAACAAGATAGAGGTGATGATTGTACAACATAGTGAATGTACTAAATGCCACTGTATTGTATACCTTAAAATGGTTAATTTTATATTATATGAATTTCACCATAATATAAAACACACACACACACACACTAGCATGCACGCCCAATACAAATGGGTAGGAGCCTCTGCCGTGACAGCTCTGAGGCGAGCTCTGACTGGACTGCTGAGGAAGGAGGCTGGTTGACTTTTTTCCTCTCATTCTTCTCCTTAAGTTGTAAACTCCTCAGCCAGGGCAGGCACTGCGTTCTACCTATCACTGGATGCCCCACAGGGCCTAGTACATAGTAAGTGCTCAATCTTTGTTGAAGGAACCTGCATTATCAGATGTTTAATGTAGAAAAAAAACCAGTATTTTTTTCTAACTAAGGTTTTTGAACATGTATAGGTTCAAACAGTTTCTCTCTTATGCTATTTTAAAATAAACTTGATTAAACAATAAAATAGGGCTTACATAGTATCAAACCATCCAGAAGGAGGGTGACAATTTCAGCCAATTATCCAGATATTTGGCCTAACAGTTCTAAAAAGGTGTTTGAGGATGTATTTGCTAATTTGTTCACTCTTCATACAGGCAAAGCCTACATTTAGCTGTTAAGCCCAGTGTTAGCTTTCTTCTATCGGCTCCTTTATTTTTCTCTTGGTCTCAGAGATTCTGTAATTGAAATTCACTGTAGTTCTACAAAGGCAAAAGAAGGAGGACTTTCTGCCTTTGGCAATGGTAGGAGATCTTTGCCTGTAGGATACATGGTGACTCTCATGATGGAGTATACCTCACACAAGCCCAGCTTGCTAATTTGAAGATTTCTCTGTGAAATCCTGGAAGCCAATATTTATCTCCAGCCAAGATGAGGAGGTGGTGGAGGGAGGGGGAGGTGAGAAGGACAAATGATGCTTATGTGGTACTCCCTGAGACTAGATCTGTAAAAACGTTCTTTTCCTGCATAGTTCAATTGATTTTATTCATAAGAGATAAAAATTGAAAGGATGTGAAATATGACCTCATTGAGAGAGACAATGACTTGTTTGACTCTTTAAAAGTTGAAAGAGCTGTACGTCCATAGTAGGAGGTTATAAACAGCTATGATAACCCAGCTGACATGGATATTGATCAATATTTTCTTCAACGTCAATATTTTCTTTTTAATCAGGTGTCTCCACTGACAAGTCTTGTTCTCTTTTTTTTGTTTAAGTCTTGTTCTCTTTCAAGATCCTTGCTTTTCATAAATTTTCTTGACTAAAAGTAAAATATTTTCAAAGGAACACAAATCCAACCTATAAAGGCAACAAAGTCACAAGCCACTTGACAATATGAATTGGCAACTGTTACTTAAGACTAAATTAAATGAGAAATTAAATGAAAAGCACTGGAAAGAGGATTTAACTATAGATGAGACATGCAGCGCAAAGCTAATCTTCATAAATGGTGCAAACAGAGGGCATGTCCTCAGGCTATAGAACTTCATATTATTAAATGTATATTCTTGAGTAATTTGGTAAAAATCTAGTTCGACACTATTCCCTAGTCCCATCGTTGCGTTAGGTCGGTGATTAAAGTACAGGTTAATTATAACCCGAGGTTGTCAACCATGAAAGGGTCACTTCCTGGATTACACCATCCTTATTCTGTCTACCAACACGTTTGATTTCCTTCCTTCCTCCCACCTTCTTTGTCTTCCTTCCTTCTTTTATTCCTGCAGGGTATATATCAACAATAAAAGTTGTTCCGAAAAAATTGTTTTTTCAGAAGTACAAGTAAGAGTTTGGAATAATGACTTTCCTCCATACTATAATATTTATTTTATTTTATCATTTTCAATATCCTAAGATATTAAAAGCTAGCAAATTAAACAAAGAAGTTTAACAGTTATTTTAACGGTGCAGAAGTGCATTTAGTTAACTTTTGGACTCATTTAAAGTTAGCAGGCTTTGGATTCTTCCATTTGATAGAAAAGGACTTTCTTGGTTCCAGGACAACATCCTTCATGAAAGCATACTGAACATGAAGTAGTATATGAGTAAAATTCAATTTTTAAAAATCCCACTAATTCGGGACTGCCCTGGTGGCGCAGTGGTTAAGAATCCGCCTGCCAATGCAGGGGACATGGGTTTGATCCCTGGTCCGGGAAGATCCCACATGCCGTGGAGCAACTAAGCCCGTGCGCCGTAACTACTGAGCCTGCGCTCTAGGGCCTGCGTGCCACAACTACTGAAGCCCATGTGCCACAACTACTGAAGCCCACGTGCCACAACTACTGAGCCCACGTGCCACAACTACTAAAGCCCACGTGCCACAACTACTGAGCCCACGTGCCACAACTACTGAAGCCCGCGCGCCTATAGCACGTGCTCTGCAACAAGAGAAGCCACGGCAATGAGAAGCCCACGCACCACAACAGAGTAGCCCCTGCTCACCGCAACTAGAGAAAGCCCGCGTGCAGCAGTGAAGACCCAGTACAGCCAAAAAAATAAATAAAAAAAAAAAAACATAGGCCTGCCTGACAAGAAATTCTTTTGAATTAGCTAAAACTGGATCATCTGATATACCAGAAGACATATCCAGCGGGGTTACAACATTTGCTCTAAACAATCAGAACAGTGAGGCAACATACTAGTGCTTGATTCACAGTAGGTACTCAAATATTTGTTAAATGAGTAAATAAATGAATGATTACTTTAGTAAATAAATATAAACCAAAATTTCCATGGCTACAAGATATGCTGCTTAAAACAAATTAGTGTTCAGGGATTGTTTATTTTTCACCATCTTAATATACCAATGGGTAAGCCATTGGGATGGTCTCTCATCAAGTTTATGCAAGAACCACATATTTGACCTGTGGGCGTTTTCCTTTTTAAATATTATATCATTTATACCTGTTTTAAGGCATCTGCTTTTTATAAAGCCAAATACCAACTGCTTTTCTTTGACAATTTAAATGAATATGTGGTAACAGTTAGGTACATTTCCATGATTCTACTCAGTACCTGATAGAGATTTTAGGGTGATAAAGATACACCATTTCTCCGGAGTAGAGTGGGCTGCATGGGGACATTAATCCCTCCAGCCTGATTCACATTTGCTACAGAGAGGTCTATCTCCAGGGTGGCATGCAACCTCAGTCTCATTAGCACCTCATTCTCATTGTTCCAGGTCAGTACAAAGCTTAGCTGAGAAACAAGCTGTTTTCAGGCATGTGTTCTACTTTGCATTGGGAAGAGGAGGGGTGGTGGGGGAAGGGAGAAAGAAGAGAAGTAACATGAACTGAGCTTCCATTATCTGCCAGTCTGCTAGGGGCTTCACCTCACCTACTAGGTACAACAACCCTGTGAGATGCCCCTTCCTTACAGAAGAAGACCTTGAGACTTTCTAGGTGAAGTGACTCACCCCAGGCCACACGCAGTCAGTAACAGAACTGAGATGCAAATCCAAGTTCATCTGGCTCCAAAGCCTTCCTCTGTCCATGACATTACACTGCTAATTAATTCCATGATTAATTAATGATTAATTATCCTGTGTCCGGATATTGGGTTCCACTAAAATGTAAGCTCCTCAAAGCAAGTGACTTGCCTATCTTGTTCACCCTCATATCCCTAACTCCTACCTTGGCGCCTAACACATAGTATCTCAAACATAAATGTTGAAGGTATGGATGAATCTATAAATCCATAAGGAAATAAAACACACAGACTGCCGGAGCTAGAGGTGCTCTAATCCAACCATCTCGGTTTTTAGATGGGGAAACTAAGGCTCGGAGGGATTAAGTCGCTTGCCCTTGGTTAAAAAACTGGTCAGTGAAAAGATTCAGAACTTGCATCCAGGTCTCTTCTGTATTCTCCTCTACAACACGCTACCCCTTGCACAGACATTTTTGAAAGCATGTTCATCAACTCCATATGGTTTCCTAAGCATTCTACCCTCCCGATTTAATTCTTTAATTGTAAGCTATTCCTTACACATGCAAAGCAATGGAGGTTAGGAATACCATTAGCCCACTAGAATGAAAGCTCACTGAGGACAGGAAAATTTGCCTGTTCTTTTCACTTCGACATGACTGGCACTTAGAAAATGCTCAGTAAATATTTGCTGAAGAAATGAATATATATTATTTCCTTTCCAACAATAAGCAAATTCTTCAGAGATGACGAATGTTAGCACAGATTATACTAAGAAACACTCAAATGATTAAACATTTCAGTAAAAATACTGTGAAATGGTACTCCTCCTTCCCTCCGCTTTCTTCTTTCCTCTATCTTCATCTAGAACACGGGGCACGGGGCGGGGGAGATAATGCTATTTCACAGGATTGATGTAAGGATAAAAAGAGTTAATACATATAAGCACTTAGCATGGTGCTTAACATGTAGTTAACTCTCAATAACTAACAGCTATTAGTACAAATATGATTTCTTCGAATCAATCAATCAATCAATAAGGGCCCACATAATGAGAAGATGGAAGAAGCCAAAGACACCCCACCCCCCAAAAAAAAGACTTGTTTTATGCTTTACAATTTGTAAAATGTTCCTGAATCCATAGTTCTCCATGTGCTTCAAAGTTTGTAAGTTCTATGAGGGCTATAAGTTATAGACGGCGTCCACCATGTCAGAGATGTTCATGTGTACGTTTTTTTCTAGAATTTTTCTCATGAAATTAATGGAGAGAAGACACAACTAACATTGAGATGAACATATGATGGGTATTCCTCAAATACTGCTATATTTAACATTAGAAAAAGATTACCTCTCCACGAGTTCTTGTCCATTCCAGCAAAGGGTGTCGTTTTCAGCCACAGGGCTATGGCTGCAGATGTAGCCAGGCAAAGCACTATAGAAGCTGATGAAAGATTTCAACTTCTGAATTAGTTCCCTGAAAGAAAAACAAAACATCTGTGTATAAGATGCAAGTAAACCCAGTATGAGGAAAGTTTAATTTCCTTATCAGCATGACAGAAAGGCTCTGCCAGGCTGATTAGAGCAATAAATGATTTAAAAAGACATTCTTGGCTACAAGGCCACAATTTAGGGTTTTTTTTAAAATCAACAAAATGATAGAAAAAAATGTGCCTGCCACATAAGGTGCTGTTCCTATCAGAAGAATGATTTAATTCCACCATCCATTTTTCTAACACGTTCAGCTTCCATTTTTTGTTCTGATGCTGTTACCCACATTCTCAAAGGTGCTGATTACAAGGCACACTGGAGCACTACATATCTTTTGGTTTCTGAGTGTAACTGAGTGCAATGATTGTAATTTACAATGCCATTACCCTAGAGATGGCCCCTTTTCATATAGACTCTGGCTAATAGTTGCAGATCAGAATCGCAGGGTGCTCAGAGCAGTATAAGCTCTGTGAAATTCTCCTGACAATATCGTCAGAGAAACTCACATCTGCTAAAGAAGGAAGGTTTCTTTGTTCTTTGTTTATATATTGTGGTTCCTATGGGGGTGGGGTGGGAGGGGTCCTAGTATATTTTATTATATATTTGCTCTGGCTTTCATGTTATAAGTGTGTGTGTGTGTGAGAGAGAGAGAGAGAGAGAGAGAGACACCAAGCGAACGTATTATATATGCAAATATGTATAAACACACACCCATAAATACCCAGCAAAACTTTTGGCCTATTATCTTCTTACAGATGTACATGGACATACAAAATAAGACACTATAGACTGGAAAGAAGTGTTTATGCTTATTAAGAAATATTAAAATATCTATGCAATAGATGTCCAGTAGTAAACAAACCAAAATAAAATCCTCTTTATTTTCTAAAGCAAATATTCCTTGTAGAAAGGAAGTTAAAGAGTACTTCATATATATTCAAGTCTATCTTAAGTCTTCACTAAGTTTGTAGAGACTCTCACCAGGGAATTTGCTGGCAGTGGAGTAATTATGCAATATTGTCTCCAGGCTAACAATGGACTGACCTGATATATAGGCCTCTAGAGGAGCCCAGAAATGCCCTCTGGGGGTTGTTCTCAGATCTGGCCAAAAGAGGAAGACTGGTGGAAATTACTGTCTTGCATTTAATGCCATTTTCCATTTTATTACCATAAAACAATTCATTTCAACTAATAATTTAGAGAAAGAGAGAGAGAGTGCGCTTACGACACTCAGCACATCTTCACAAAGGCTCGGGTAACAGTAAAGCCAGGGTGATGTACAGAACAACTCGAGAAGGGTTATTGAGACATATATAACTCCTGATACCCCAACAGTTACTTCCTGCTATGCTCAAACCCTCTCACAGCCTCTACTGCTGGTTGTTGAGCTCCGTCAATCTCCAAAGTGAAGAGGCTCAGTATAGGGCTCTGAAGATAAAAGTCAACACTCTAGTTTCTCACAGAGAAAAAAGATGGGTTCAATTAATGCTAATAGGGGAGATGCTCTGTTTTACAAGGTAATAATATGGTTCCCAAGAGTGGAAACTGAAAGACTAAAGCCTGAGTAATTCCCCTCATTCCATGAGGAAATGGAATACAGCCATTAGTCTATGGCAAGTGATGGCCCTCCCTTTAATGAAAGAGTTTCCCTTAGGCCTCCTCCTACCTTCAAACTCTCTCTCACTAACATAGCACATAGCAAGAAAAACTGAACCTCATAGCAAAGCCTTCCAATTTGACTTCCCTAGAAGTTAAAACAAACAAACAAACATAACACTCTGAACTTCTTCCAGCCTCCCAACTCTTGCAGATTTTTCTTGGCTGATCATAAAGATCATTGACAAACTGGAGAAGATTCAGAGAGGGTCTATCTAAATGTCGAGGGGACAAAGGGCTGCAATAAACCTAAGACCTCCAACTTCAGTATGAATGGATATTACTTGGTGAGGTCAAAATAAAAGTCTAAGAAAGCCACAAAGACTGTGAATAATGTCTAGGTCATCAAATTCTAGAACTCGGGGAATCTCTCTGAAACTTGAACAAGGTAATTTGGGGAAATAACAGACCATCCTGTATCACAGAGTACGCATTACCTCCATAGGACATACAGGATGGACCTAGGGAGAGATAGTGTTTTTAAAACTTGCTTCTGAATTAGTTATTTTGAATTTAGAACACAGTTTCATTTAGGAAATATGATATAGTGATGGCTGGATTCTCAGAACAGCCCCTTAAAACCCACTGGGAGTAGTAGCTAAGAGCACTGATTTTGGAGTCTGACCCACGTGAGTTTCAAATGCCAGTTACTCTCTCACTTACTTAGCAGTAAAATCTTACTAGACAGATTCTAAACTTCTCCGAGGCTTAGTTTCTTTATCTGTAAAATGAAGCAAATGATAGGCTGCTGGGATGATTAAATGAGACAATGCATGTAAAGTGTTCAGCATAGTACCTGGCGCACAGTAATACCTCTACAGTGTTAGCCATTTGGCAATTTATTTCCATTATTGTGAGCCTGTAGAATATAAATATAGTATATATATGAAATATATTCCAGATAAATTTATGTATGCAAGATAATTAAGTTGTTTTCAAGTTCCAGATAACTTTACATGTGCAAGATAAATAATACTTCATATTTTAAGGTGGCTATTAAAAAGTACAACCATGTTTTCTCCCTAAATATTTTTCCTGTTATTCTTTTTCAAAAATGAGCTAGCTATTGGGCTGGGTAAATCACTGGACTAATCCGGTAGAGCAGTTTAGATGGTCTTTGCGTGGTAGGAAAGTGGTGGTGGCCCTCACAAGGATTTGTGTCTAAGAATCCGAAATTGAGTATCAAATGTGGAAGACCACGCCAAGATGAAGTCGAGTTTAAAAAGGTAGGTTAATCATCAGGGAGAGGCAAATCAAAATCACAGTAAGATACCACTTCAAGATGACTATAATAAAAAAGACAACAAGTGCTGGGAAGGGTGGGGAGAAACTGGAACTCCCACACATTGCTGGTGGGAATGTAAAACAGCACAACCACTGTGGAAAATAGTTTGGTGGTTCTTCACAAAGTTAAGCATAGAGTTACCACATGACCCAGCAATTCCACTACTAGGTATATAGCCAAAATAATTAAAAACAAGTACTCAAATAAGTACATGTACACGCATGCTCATAGCAGTACTATTAACAATAGCCAAAAGGCGGAACAAGACAGATAGGTAAACAAACACATATTCTATACAATGGAATATTCTTTTTTTTTTTTTTGCGGTACGCGGGCCTCTCACTGTCGTGGCCTCTCTCGTTGCGGAGCACAGGCTCCGGACGTGCAGGCTCAGTGGCCATGGTCCACGGGCCCAGCCGCTCCGAGGCACGTGGGATCATCGCGGACCGGGGCACGAACCCGTGTCCCCTGCATCGGCAGGCGGACCCTCAACCACTGCGCCACCAGGGAAGCCCTATTATTCTGTCTTAAAAAAAGTATTCCTGGGCTTCCCTGGTGGCGCAGTGGTTGAGAGTCCGCCTGCCGATGCAGGGGACACGTGTTCGTGCCCCGGTCCGGCGCGGAGCGTCTGGGCCCGTGAGCCATGGCCGCTGAGCCTGCGCGTCTGGAGCCTGTGCTCCGCAACGGGAGAGGCCACAACAGTGAGAGGCCCGCGTACAGCAAAAAAAAAAAAAAAAAAAAAAAGTATTCCTGCGTGCTGCAACATGGGTGAACCTTGAAAACATTATGCTAAGTGAAAGAAACCAATCATGAAGGATCACATATTATATGATTCCATTTATGTGAAATGTCCAGAATAGGCAAATTTAGAGAGGCATAAAGTAGATTTGTGGTTGCTTTGGGCTGGGGGGGTGATGACGGTTGGGGAATGATAGCTAAAAGGTGTGGGATTTCTTCTTGAGGTGATAAAAATGTTCTAAAATTGACTGTGGTGATGGTTGCGCAACTCTGTGAATGTAATAAAAACAGCTGAATTATATACTTTACATGGATGAATTGTATGGTGTGTGGATTATATCTCAATAAAGCTGTTATTGAGATTTACCTCCAAAAAAGGGTAGAGAAGAGGTGAAATATGTCTCAGAGAAAGAGAGGCTTTGTCTACCAAGAGAGAGATACTCCTTGGAATAGTGGAAAGAGACGATCAGGAGAGCTGGGAAAGAGCCAGGTTTGGATGGACATGAAACAACGGCCCGGGTGAAGGGTGAGAAAAGAAATTTATAAGGGCCACAACTTCAGCACTGCAAGAGCTGCAAACAGTGGTTAAAATCTATTTCTTCCTTCATCTTATAAAATGAAGTCTGCTTTTTTCTCATCATAAAAGAAATATATGGTCACTATTGAGAATTTATAAACTATAGAAAAGTAGAAGGGGGAACAAAACCTTATTTATAGTGCTACCAGCCAGATAATCACACTTAATATTTGAATATATTTCCTTCTAGACTTTCCTCTCCAGTAAAGTTTTATGTTTATTTCTCTAAAACCTATTCTTCTTGATAGGCTTGTTCACTGAGTTCTTTTTGGTTCTCGGTGTATATTATTCCCATTAGAACCCACCTAGAATCCCAGGTAGATTTGATTAGAAAAGAACATCAAGGGCTTCCCTGGTGGCGCAGTGGTGGAGAGTCCGCCTGCCGATGCAGGGGACACGGGTTCGTGCCCCGGTCCGGGAAGATCCCACATGCCGCGGAGTGGCTGGGCCCGTGAGCCATGGCCGCTGAGCCTGCGCGTCCGGAGCCTGTGCTCCGCATCGGGAGAGGCCACAGCAGTGAGAGGCCCGCGTACCGGTTCTCAAGTAATTCCCAGGACCTGTGAGATGAGGCAGTAGCCACTTCTGTGCCAACGAGGAGCAGGGCTCCAGCACATTTAGCAAACTGGCCAATACTTTTGAGTCCCCAAATACAGTGTTACGGTGCAGGCCATTCCTTCACGCAAAAGCTTCTAAATACCGTGAGAAAACAAAGTTTGGTTTCCAAAGAAACTTTGATTTTTGAAAGGAAAGCCAGACATCCTATTTTTCAGGGTAGAAGACTTTCTAAACTGTTGGAGAGTTAATGAGCTTTTCAAAAGAGCAGAGTGTGACAGGAGTAGTTTACTGCCTACTGGGTTTACTGCGCCTGTCTTATTTCTTCTCTTCTTTGTCACTCCTTCCTAAACTTGTTCTGGCATGGGAATTAAGTGTATTTTATTTTTACCTTTTCTTAAATAAAGCTTTCTATCTCCCTGCTTATAATTTTAAAAGGAGGTGAGTTGAATATATTCTATTTATCTCTTTGAAGAAAGATACCTGAAACTAAATTAAGTGACATATTAATTACCCATGTATGACTCAGTCCAGATTTCTTTTCTTTGTGCTAGTAACCCATGACAGACAACAAAAGAATCTCCACCCATGAACTAAGGCAGTCTGCTCAACCGAATTGTCTCTGGGGAAAAAAAAGGATAAGAGTTTGGACAATTAGTTGCCCAGGGTGGGAAAACAATTTGATTGAAGGGAATGTTCTTTGATTCGAATTCCACTTTATTCTAATCATACATGCCAAACATACCATTTGACATATAAATAGTGAACCCTACAGCTCTCACTTGGGACAAACCCAATGCTTGCTCACAGCAGTCTACTCAGGAAAAAGAGTCTCTTCAATGTGTTAAATGTGGAACTAAAGGACAGGGCCCCTGTGCGTGCACGAGCCGTTTTGAAATATTGCAGCTAGGCGCACGTGATCTTCCCTGGGGGGCTCCCACCATCCTCAAGAGAAGCGTCCCCTTCTTGGGTTGTGGCCGAGGGGATTCCCTTTGCTTTCTTGCAATGATTTGCTTGGGCAGGCATCAAAGCAGCACTAATTGGAAACCACTGCAAGTAAAAAGCAACCTTTCATCCCCAGCTGCAGATCCTGAACTTTTCTCCTTTATCATTAAGGATCTTATTTTTCTTAATATAAAATAATATGAGCTCATTATTTTTTTAAAAATTAAAAAACACAGAAAAGCCCATAAACTATTTATCCTTAGAATGATGCAGAATCATACTTATTTCTGCTGCAGAGAACCTTTCACGGTCTGACTCCAAGCTATAATTTTCTACATTCCAGAGACTAGCCCATACATTTTCTCATACTGTTCCCTTTGCCTGGAATACCCTCGTTTCCCTCCTCCACCCGTTGAATTTCTACTCTTCTTTCAAGGCCCAGCTCAAGAGTTACCTTTTCGCAAGAGAGCTGCTAACCTTCCCATCTATGACGCTGCCACTCTTCCGTACATAGCTCTGTTTTGGCACTCACCCCTCAATGCATCAAAATTATTTGTGTGTCTGTCCCCCTCACTAGGTTAGCAGCTTCTCGTAGTCCTCAGAGCCTAATCCTTACACCAGCATAGATGGTGTTCACAAAAGTTGAAAGAAGTAGAGTCCTATTTAGGGCAGAATGACTTGCACCAGAGCTGAAACTCGACGATTCACTCAGGACATACTTTGTTGTGTTCAGAGGGTGGAAGGCAGCAGTCTGAGAGGGAGTGGGAGTAAGCATTGATTCTGGACCAGGGAGCTGAGATCAGCTTTTGTTTTTTTCTTTCTAGGTCATTTACTGGTGTCACCTAATCCACTGCCCCTTTAGACCAAGTCAGAGAGGAAAGGGAGGAGGGGGAGTGCGGGACAGGGAAGGCTGGAATACGTAGATGTACTTTCACAAGGGTGGAGGGACTGTGTGACTTTCTCACAGGTTAGCATCTGGGCCAGAAGCTCGGTGTGTAGATGCTGAATGGACTATATTCAACTACAGATTTTGTGTTTGGAAAAGGGAAAGATATTGCTCATGTCATAAAATACCAAACTTTATGGGCGATATGCAAATGACAAGGTACACATTATCATAGGGGAAGCGGTGAAAGAGACATTCAATAGGGCAAAGGAGGGAAAGCCTGACATCTGAGAGGAGCTGAAAATATTAGAGTTGGAAAGGCCTGTGAAAATGTCATTTCTTTTATTCTGATTGTACTACTTATGCATCTTGTCCTACCCTCACTGTTTTAAATCTGAGGACAGATATTTTCAATATTTGTATCCAAAAGGAATGCTGAGTCCCGTACTTAGGCCACCAGTTGAGTATCAAATCGCCTTTAAATTGAACTAAGCTATTTCTAAGATTAGTTGTGTGTTGCAAACTACCCAGTTGGGGGCAGACAAAACAAACGGATGACTTCTGAATGCTACCAAAGGAATCCTGCATTTCTTTGTGTGTTTTTATTTTAATAAGGCAACGGGGCTTTTCAACTCATAATCAGGTTCAGTTTGCTCACAACCTCCACAGACTGAATGCTACTATAGGGTTCCTTTACTAATTATCATATTCTTAACCACGGAGGATGGAGCTGGAGCATGGGTGCGAGGGATGCTGGAGGTACATATATTCTTTTGGACTGTGAAATCCTGTGCAGAACATACTGAGAAATGTATAGAGGTTCTAACACTCTGCCACATCAGATTGCAGGGGGGCAGTGCATTTAGCAAGAGATCATCTTAATCCCCTATTCTCCACTCTCCCTAAGAGGGTTTACAATGCTATTTGACAGAGTTAAAAGAAATCAGACACTCTCCTGTTTTATTTTCTTATTCTGCCAGAGAATTCAGAAGGAAGGGCTCCATCTCAGTTTTGCGTCAGCGTGCAAAAAAGATGAGAAACACCATGGGGTGGGCTCATGTTCCCAACACGCAAAGGAGCCCTGCCTATCACTTACTTAAGTCTACGGGCTTTTGCAATTTTTCTTACTATCCTTTCTTTTCTTTGGGGGTTAGCAACAAATTCAAAAACGAATCTAAACAAAGTGTCAAATCTGGGTGCTTAGCCAAAAACTCATTTACCGATTTTATCTTTCCCTGGAGGAATCAACATCCATAGAGCCCTCCCTGGTAAGGCGAAAGGGAATAGGTCCCATAGAGCCCAAGATAGAAGCCATGCCAGCAGGACCTTAATAAACGAACGTCCTATCTACTTATCAATGTGTCTAGGTTGACAGGGTGATCTCAAAATGCGACTGGAATACTGTGTTTATTTTGAAAAAGCTTTGCATGTGATTCTGTTACAAATTAATATACCACATCCTCAATGAAGCCTCCACTATACCTGGGCAGAGGTTCTCTCCTTCCCTGTAGGCTGCCTCTTTGCACTTACAAAACTGTTTTGAAATGATCGCTATTTAAGTCTATTTCCACATTCGACTGATTTGGAGAGCAGAGACTGTGTTTTGATTTCCAGTACACAGTATACATTATGGCACATAATAGGTGTTTCCCAAATTTCTGCTGAGTTGAACAATATATAATATATATATAATAATGCTATATATAAAACAATATTTTATTAATATTATACTATAAATGTAATATAAATATAATAATATATAAAACAAACATTATATTACTTATAATTTCTATTTTACTTTATATATTATTTATAAATAATCAATCTATAATATTATATAAATTCCTCACTTCAGTGCAATATGCGAGAGGTTTCCACTAGTTAAAGGTCAATAAGTGAGGTTAATTCCTCAGGTGGTTTGGGCGAAGAGTGAAAGCAATGGAGAGCAATGGACAAAGGACAGACAGGGGCTAAAGAGGGCCTGGAGAAATGGCCTAATTTTGTCTTCCTAGAAAGACAAAAAATTTCCCAAAGGACCCCTATGGTATATGGAAATGGTTCTCAGAGTATTTTGGTGCCAGGACCCCTGTGGTGGTTTTAAATATGTCCAGGGACTTCCCTGGCAGTCCACTGGTTAAGACTCTGTGCTTCTACTGCAAGGGGCCCAGGTTCGATTCTTGTTTGGGGAACTAAGATCCCACATGCCACGTGGCACGACCAAAAGATAAATAAATAAATAAAAATAAATAAAAAAGTCAACAAACTCTGATACTGCTCCTTTCAAGAGGTGGAGCTTAATTTCCCTCCCCTTGAATGTGGACTAGAACTGGTGACTTGCTTCTAGCAAATCGAATATGTCAGAAGTGACAGTATTGTCACTTCCAAGACTAGGTCGTGAAAGACATCTCAGCTTTCTCCTTGCTCTCTTCCCTGGCTCACTTATTCTGGGGAAGCCAGCAGCCATGTTGTGAGGACACCCAGAAGGTCCGTGTGGTGAGAAACTGAGGCCTCCTTCAAACAACCAACCAGCACTAACTTGCTCCATGTGTAAAAGAGCCACCGTGGAAGTGGCCCCTCCAGCCTTAGTCAACACTCAATGGACTGCAGCTCCAGGTAACACCTTGACCAAAATTTCTTTGAGACTGAGGACCACCCAGCTAAGCCGCTCCCAAATTCCTGACAGAAACCGTGAGATAATAAACGTTTGCTGTTTTAAATAACTATATTTTGTAGTAACTTGTTATATAGCACTAGATAACCAACACAACCCAAAGGGTCCCCCCCACCCCTGGCCATACCATTCGGCATGTAGGATGGAACCCACGCCCCCTACAGTGGAAGCATGGATTCTTAATCACTGGGCTGCCAGGGAAGTCCCTTTTCTTTCTTTCTTTCTTTTTTTTCTTTTCCAAAGGGTTCTTAAAAATTATTAAGGACCCCAAAGAGCTTTTGTTTACATGACATATATTTATTGATGTCTACTGTTTTAGAAATTAAAACTCAGGAAAAAAAATTTTCAATTTATTATTAATTTTAAACTAACAGTAATGAGCCTTTATATGTTAGCACAAATTACATTTTTATGAAAAAAGTGAGAAAAGCGGTAATGCTTCTGCATTTTTGCAAAATATCTTTACCGCCTGTCTTAATAGGAGTCAGCTAAATTCTCCCATTGGCTTCTGCATTTAATGTGTTGCCATATTTTATTTTGGTTGAAGCGTATGAATAAAAGCCAGCTTCACATAGATATGTAGTTAGTAAAAGGAGGATCTTACAGACCCTCTGAAAGGGTTTTTCTGGGACTCCCTGAGTTCTCAAATCACACTTCAAAACTGCTGCTACAGGGAAACTAGAAATTTATTAGGTTGGAAGTCACCAAAAGAAAATGTTACCTCCTGAAATTTCTTTGGAGGACTATCTCCCAAGTGCCCTTACTGCCCTCTCTCACGCTAAACTGTGCCATATATGCCTAAGAGTTACCGTTTCAAAATCTCCTGTGGTAAATGGACATGAAAGGAATAATTTAGCCCAAATATGAGACTATTACTTATTCCATCTCTTAATTTTCCATCTCTAGGCCAATCTCTCCCAATCCTCTCAAAGTCATCGTGAGGCAGAACTCATGTCTAGCTATTCTTAAGCCAGTGGCAGGGTTGGCTACCTGTGCAGTCCTTTTGGGGAAATCAATTCTCCCAGATTTGTGTTGAGCTTCCCAATCCAATTTCCACCCCTTATTTGTAACCATGAAACTAGAAGAGGGAAGGAGGGAATCTGGATAAGGGGAGGAGGAATGAAGAGTATCGTAGCAAACTTTAATTTGGTCCCTTGACTGCTGTCTTAAGGAATAGAAATCAAATCCTTCATTTTATCATTCATAAAACAGTGTGTACTACTTTATTTTAAATAGATAACTAACAAGGACCTACTGTATAGCACAGGGAACTTGGCTCAATATTCTTTAATAACCTGAATGGGAAAAGAATTTGAAAAAGAATGGATACCTGTATGGGTATAACTGAATCACTTTGCTGTACCCCAGTAACTAACACATCATTGTTAATCAACTATACTCCAATATAAAATTTAAAAAAAAATTTTTTTTTTTTTTTTTTGCGGGCCTCTCACTGTTGTGGCCTCTCCCGTTGCGGAGCACAGGCTCCGGACGCGCAGGCTCAGCGGCCATGGCTCACGGGTCCAGCTGCTCCGCGGCATGTGGGATCTTCCCGGACCGGAGCACGAACCCGCGTCCCCTGCATCGGCAGGCGGACTCTCAACCACTGTGCCACCAGGGAAGCCCCCCCCAAAAAATTTTTTTAAAGAGTGTGTACAGTGTGAAGTGTGTGTGTATACACATGAGAGTGTCTTGCCAGTTTCTCTTTGGTGAACTCACCCCTGACTCACTGTTTTTGGAAAGCCACAAACCAAGCCACGGAATTGTGAGACCAGATCATAAACAGAAAAGGTTTTGTTTAATCAATAAAGATCTTGAAGAGAGAAGTCTATTCCACCCTGTGTTGCTGTACTGGATATTTACATATGGTAAATTTACATTTAAATATGGCTTGGATATAATACAATATCTTTTTTCTTTAACATTAACAGATGATAGATTCAATTCATCAAACACTCTACTCAGAAGAACTAAATAACATGTATTTAAGAAGCTTCCCTCCAATGGCTGTTGACCTTAAAACACAATTGCTAATTGTATGCTGAAGTAGAGAAAAAAAAAATCTCTCACCTTCTTCGGCTGGATAAGGTTTCTTCATGTTCTACATGAGCAACTTTTAATACCTTCTTGTCAATAAACAAATCCTCAGGATAATAAGCAGATCTATACTGACGTTGTTGAGAATGGGCACATAACTTGCCAATCTGAAAAAAGAAACGCAATATAATTATGATACTTTCACAGACATGATAGTAGAAACAAACTCTGAAACGCACTTCAATTTCTTCCCCAATTTCTTTTTAAAGAGCAGAACGAAGCTATTACTGGAGTCAAAAAAGGTGATAATGCTTTTAGGGCAAAGAACCATCTGTGGAAAAGAAGGTTGAAGACTGTGGTAGGGGGCACTCTGAGCACAGTCTATTCAGAGACTTCCTAAGATGAAAATGCTCTTTCTCTATAGTGAAGTACACATTTGAGAGGACCCTCCACACAGGACTTATGCTACTGATACCTTTCAATGGCACTTGATATTTATCCCTATGAAGTTCACAAATGCCAAGTTTAGGAAAGTCTGGTGAAGGAAGCGAGGGGTGTGACAGATGTGTAGTCTGTTAATAGAAGAGCAACCTCCTGCGCACAAAGTGCTCCTGATTCTTCTGAGCATTTTGTTAGCTCTTTTTTAAATGATATAAGTTTCATGTGTACAGCATTATAATTTAAAGCTTAGGGCTTCCCCGGTGGCGCAGTGGTTGGGAGTCCGCCTGCCGATGCAGGGGACGTGGGTTCGTGCCCCGGTCCGGGAAGATCCCACGTGCCGCGGAACGGCTAGGCCCGTGAGCCATGGCCGCTGGGCCTGCACGTCCGGAGCCTGTGCTCCGCAACGGGAGAGGCCGCAACAGTGAGAGGGCTGTGTACCGAAAAAAAAAAAAATTATTAAAGCTTAGCTCTTTTATACTCATATAGTAATGATAACAATGGCATCAGCTCTCTTTTCTCAATTCTAAATGATTGATTTGGTTAAACTACTTGTAGATTTGCTATTTTTTTCACTTTTGGTCAAAAGCCTGAATGAACTTCTGTATAAATAAGTACAAATATTAACACATGTCCCCCTTGTGCCAGACACTATGCTGCATTTCTTTGTGTGTTATTTTACTAAGGCAAAGGGCTTTTCAATTCATAATCAGATTCAGACAGTCCCATTTTATAGCTGAGAAAATTGAGGCTCAGAGGAGTTAAGTGACTTGCCTAAGACAAATAGGCAGTGGATTCACTGTCTGACTTTGAACCCGTTTGTCTGACTTCAAAGCTAATGCAATATCACCTTCTGAGAAGATATGCTTTATTTTCAGTTGCTTACATTCTACATTTTGGGGGGGAAAAAAAAAGAATTCCCAGTTCTCAAAAACATAGCCACGGTGAAAATATAGATTGTATACTTTAGGAAAAATACTAGAAATACCTTGTGAAAACAAGGGTTATATCTCTGTCACTTCTGTACCTCCATGGAGTTCACACTGGATTTTGTACACTTAGGCCCTTAGTAAAGACAAATTAATTGAAGTGAACTGAAGGAAAATCCTCGTGTCCAATCTGGCACACCATTCCACTGATAGGACATGGGCTCTGAGTTGTAATCCCAGCTTCTGGATTCCCGAAGATAGCCCTGAAATATTCTCTAAGTTATGTATCTCTTTATAAAAGCGTAAATGGCACTTGGTTTGTATAGAATCAGCAGTAGCATCACCTTTTATGAAAGACAGTAGCTACAGTATGATACTCAGACAACTACTTCTGAATAGTTCACCTCAATGGGAATGAAACAAAAGTTGCACACACTCTAAAATATTCCATTTGGTTTTGGAACGTATGATACTGAAATTTTCAGATGTGTTTATGTAACGCTATTTGACTTGGGCTAATAACTTTAAATGAAGAATCTGCAGTCTCTGAATTTGCCCCACTTGGTAGCCGTCTGGTAGGGTACTTTAGGTAGCGGACTGCCCGGCTGTACTGCAGAGTTAACTTCCAATCACTTCCAAAGCACGTAATGCAGCTACAAATAACTGAGGGTAGCCTGTACATCATAAAATTATGTCCATAGACACATATGTGTTTCTTTGTTAAACCGCAGGTGAGCATTCATGGAACAAAACCTTGATTTTTCCTTCCATAAATATCTATCTGTGACTCTGTGAACATACATCAATGTGAGAGTCTATTTCAGCAGGATCAAAGTATTCTTCGTCAGCACGTTCGGGAGCACAGGACACATTCTCTTGACTGACACCTGTTCCAAATCCAGCACCAAAATCAAAATCTTTCACACATCTTTCACAGTAACTTGCCTACTTGCAACCCACAGCTGTGAAATCTCCCTCCCCATTGAAAGACCGCCCCTTGTATCAGTGAATACTAACTGGAACCCAGCAAGACTTTAAAGTTTTTAGCCCCTCCCAATCTACTGGAAAGGGCTGCAACTGAGGCAAAAGCAGGAAGGTTAAGAACAAATGAGAATGTAGCCAGCCTGCAGTCTGACCCTTCTTCCCAAGCCACCCAATGTGGCATTATCAAGCCGACTTCCCAAGGCTCTGTGTGGGATAAGGGGCAAACAATGGTATCCTGCCAACACCCCCATCCGAAATCTGCCACGTCTTATCAGACAGCCTGTATTTTCTTCCACAAATTTACCATGAAGCAAATTCTTCTCATATACAAAGTATTTGTCAAATGTAGACACCCCCTTTGGGCCCTTCTCTCCACATCTTTAACCTCCACACTGTGCGAGCTGTAGGTGAATATTACGAGCTTATTCTGAGAAGTGGACACAAAGAGAAAACATAATTTACAAAGAGGTGGGGTATTAACATTAAAGAGGTCCTTTCATCTTTATACTTGGGAAACATCAGGCTATGCTGGGAGACCTGGGTCTTATTCTACAGCTGTACTTGCTAAAGAAGCCAGCCTCCCAAGTGGCATTTGAGAAATCGGTATCCTGCCCAGAGTTTTAGGCTCTTAAATAAAAAATGCAATCCGATTTCCTTTCACTGACTAATGTACCTAGTCAAGGATACCTCTATCTTTAAATTTAGTTAGTTGGACTGAATTTGTTGGACAGAAAGGTGTCTCTATCAATAGACCTGGAATATAAAACCTTTTTGTTTTCCGTGAACTGTGATTCCTAATGGTGCCTTTATATGTGTGCCAGAACCTGTGGCAGGGAAAGCAACAGTGCTCTGAAGTGTTATAAGACCTTGAAGTGTTATAAGAATGCAGGGCCTCTGACCATATCCAGGCCAGCAATTCATTCTAGTAACCCTAGCAGCATTCTTCTCTAGGCAGGGTCCAGAGAAGCACCGGCTTTATACACACGAGGAAAATACACTGCTGGGCCCAGCAAGGTATCTGTGAGTAAGAGCCCGGTAGACTGGACATCAGGAAGCGCAGCCTACAACCCCACTTCTACCTCTCACTCACAGAAGGACTTCCTTTTGACCTGCTCCCACAGTTTCACTCCACTCTGGTCTCAAACAAAAGAGGAAGATACGGTATTTGAAGTGCCATATTTTATTCCGGGCTCCTTTGAAAAAGGGAGGGAGGAATTACTTTGCAAGTAGAGTATGTTACCAAAGATTCTGAAACCATGCCAAGCATTTGGAATTGATGCAATTCACGCACGCACCCCATAATTGACATGGCAAGATACGCCACTGGTTACATTCATCCTCGGACCCCCATTCATCGTTGGTTCTAGGAACTCTCAGGTGACAAAAACTCAGACTTGATCTTTCCCTGAGGATGGCTGAGCAGAGAAAGTGAGCCTATATTGTAAGCTTCTCATCAACACCAATACCTCACTCCGGGCTAATGCTTCACAGAAAACGTCTACATCCATTCTCCATTCTCTCCGGTGAGCCCTACAACCCTCTGAGGCATACAATGCAGGTATTATTGACCCCATTTTAGAGATAAGGAAAGAGACTCACAGAGGTTAAGGAACCGAAACAAAGTCAAATGGCTAGGAAAGGGCAGAGCTGGGACTCGAACCCAGACCTGTCTGACTTTAAAACCTGTGTTTTTCTTTTCACTTTTTCCCCCTATGCCATGGGTTTCTGTCAAGAGGATAGACTCTGGGGCTCCCAGTATTGGGTGTGGCCCAGTTCTACAGTCCTGTGGACATCCCATCCATAATTGGAGAAAGATAATGATTATGAGGACTGTAAAACTGTACTTCAAAGAAGGGCTAGTTATTAAAGATAAACAGAAAACTGGCACCCAATTTTAACCTAAGTTTCAGGCAGTATTGCTTGTGGAATGATGTAAACTCTTTGACCCACCAGGCAAGAGCGATTTCATAACCATACTAAAGCACTGGATGTCAACTTCTGTGGGCTGTGGGAAAGGTGGTTCTCAAGTAGGCCCAGGCTGCTGCCTGCAGGATATCCCCGGACCCAGCCTCCTGAAGTCAGATTCTTGCATTGGCTATAACATCTTCTGTAATTTCTACAATTTACCCCAGGGCTCGTCTGACGTCTGGCCTGAGTATATTCTCTATAGTTTCCCCCCAAAAGGAGATTCCAGGTTGATCCTATGCCTACAAAAATAAAACGCGTTTAAGCTTTTAGCTATAAGAGCCAAAAAGATTAGAAAATGGGGGGGGGGTGCAACTACATTAAAGAGTATCGCTGACTCTCTCCTACTCTTTTTTTTTTTTTTTTTTCAGTACGCGGGCCTCTCACTGTCATGGCCTCTCCTGTTGTGGAGCACAGGCTCCGGACGTGCAGGCTCAGCGGCCATGGCTCACGGGCCCAGCCGATCCGCGGCATGTGGGATCCTCACAGACCGGGGCACGAACCCATGTCCCCTGCATCGGCAGGCGGACTCCCAACCACTGCGCCACCAGGGAAACCCCGACTCTCTCCTACTCTTAACTAGCCCTAAAAGATCTACTCTGCTCTCAATTTAAAAATCAGATGTACGACTTTACATTCTCCTTCTCGAGAAGTAGGTAAGAGGGAGGTGTGTGTGTATGTGAGTCTGTGTGTTCTAACTTATATGGCCCATAATAGAAGAGGGACGGGGAAGAAGAGGAGGAAGCAGAAGTGGAAAGAGAAAAGTTCCCATCCCTAAGTCTGTGGCAGGAGAAGACCCAGGGACACACCAGTCTGCCCTCAGAAATCTGACAGCTTTTGACAGGGAAGATGGATGTCACACTGCATTGTACTCAGGGAGCAGTACAACTCGTTCCCTCTCAAGAGCTGTACCTGAGGCCACCAAGACTTGAGGACCTCTAGAGGACCTTTTCAGTTTTATTTAATTATACAATAACTATTCTGCTAGAATCCAGCTGATGACTGTGGTACCAAGGAGTGCTTTTCTGAGAACTGTTGCTAAATAACTGGTATAAATTTAGTCTTTGATCACCAATGGATTCATCAGAACCCTGAAGAATTAAAAATAAAACTTCCGGCTTCTACAGACAAGTGAAACTAGACTAGGCATGAAAGAACGTAGACCTTATCACCTAGACTCCATCTTATTTTTCCCGGGGACCCCAGCGGACTTTGCCGGAGACCCTGTGAGTGTGCTCTAAAAGAAAAGAGAGACACAGGATTATTAAGGGTTGCACAACTGGATGATGGCAGAATGCTACGGATTTTCCTCTTTCTCACTGCCCTTGGCTCAGCAGAGGGTACCTGGAACACCATAATGACATCTACTGTCATACCATCTTCCTCTGGATGATGACACACAAGAGAAAGGAAGGACCTTCAAGATGGCGGAGGAGTAAGACGTGGAGATCACCTTCCTTCCCACAAATACATCAAAAATACATCTACATGTGGGACAACTCCTACAGAACACCCACTGAACGTTGGCAGAAGACCTCAGACTTCCTCAAAGGCAAGAAACTCCCCATGTACCTGGCCGTGAGGCTGACAGGGTCTTGGTGCTCCGGCCGGGTGTCACGCCTGTGCCTCTGAGGTGGGAGAGCCGAGTTCAGGACACTGGTCCACCACAGACCTCCCGGCTCCACTTCACGTACTATCAGATGGCGAAAGCTCTCCCAGAGATCTCCATCTCCACGCTAAGACACAGCTCCACTCACCGACCAGCAAGCTACGGTGCTGGACACCCTAGGCCAAACAACTAGCAAGACAGGAACACAACCCCACCCATTAGCAGAGAGGCTGCCTAAAATCATAATAAGGTCACAGACACCCGCAAAACACACCAGCAGATGCGGTCCTGCCCACCAGAAAGACAAGATTCAAGCCTCATCCAGCAGAACACAGGCACTACTAGTCCCCTCCACCAGGAAGCCTACACGACCCGCTGAACCAACCTTAGCCACTGGCGGCAGACACCATAAACAAAGGGAGCTATGAACCTGCAGTCTGTGAAAAGCAGACCCCCAAACACAGTAAGTTTAGCAAAATGAAAAGACAGAGAAACACACAGCGGATGAAGGACCAAGGTAAAAATCCACCAGACCAAACAAATGAAGAAGAAATAAGCAGTCTACCTGAAAAAGAATTCACAGTAATGATAGTAAAGATGATCCAAAATCCTGGAAATAGAATGGAGAAAATACAAGAAACATTTAACAAGGACCTAGAAGAACTAAAGAGCAAACAAACAATGAAGAACAACACAGTAAATGAACTTACAAATTCTCTAGAAGGAATCAATAGAAGAATAACTGAGGCAGAAGAACGGATAAGTGACCTGGAAGATAAAATAGTGGAAATAACTACCACAGAGCAGAATAAAGAAAAAAGAATGAAAATTGACGACAGTCTCAGAGACCTCTGGGACAACACTAAATGCACCAACATCAGAATTACAGGGATCCCAGAAGAAGAAGAGAAAAAGAAAGGGACTGAGAAAATATCTGAAGAGATTATAGTTGTAAACTCCCCTAATATGGGAAAGCAAATAGTTAATCAAGTCCAGGAAGCACAGAGAGTCCCATACAGGATAAATCCAAGGAGAAACACGCCAAGACATATATTAATGAAACTATCAAAAATTAAATACAAAGAAAAAATATTAAAAGCAGCAAGGGAAAAACAACAAATAACACACAAGGGAATCCCCGTAAGGTTATCAGCTAATCTTTCAGCAGAAACTCTGCAAGCCAGAAGGGAATGGCAGGATATATTTAAAGTGATGAAAGGGATAGACCTATAACCAAGATTACTCTACCCAGGAAGGATCTCATTCACACTCAACGGAGAAATTAAAACCTTTACAGACAAACAAAAGCTAAGAGAATTCTGCATATGTGATAGCATACAGTATTTATATATACTACCAAATGTAAAACAGATAGCTAGTGGGAAGCAGCCGCATAGCACAGGGAGATCAGCTCGGTGCTTTGTGACCACCTAGAGGGGTGGGATAGGGAGGGTGGGAGGGAGTGGCAAGAGTGGGGGGGATATGGGGATATATGGTAAGTATAGCTGATTCACTTTGTTATACCGTAGAAACTAACACACCATTGTAAAGCAATTATACTCCAACAAAGATGTTAAAAAAAATAAAGTTTTAAAACGAGATTTAAACATAATCTATCATGATATTCTCCTGTAAAAATACTTAATAGATAAAACAGATATATTTGTATCTTAAGTCTTATTTTTAAAAATATATGATTTTAAAAGTTCTGGTAAAGCTTTAAGTGCATTTGAAAACTTGAAATTATGCTACTTCAGAAATATTAATTTACTTAAAAAAATAAAAAAATTAAAAAAAAACTTCCTCTATGTTTATGCAATTTAAATATCAATTCTGACCCTGTGGTCCACTCTGGAGGAATATTACCTGTGGCATTTTTTTTAGGGTACCTTGGGGTTGGGGGTAGCGTAGGGTGGGAATGCCATACATTTCCAGTTAGAATAAAATAATGAACTTCAGTTCATTCTGTTAAATTTTCTATTGTATCATTGTTCAATTTCACTTAATTAAATCTTAAAAGTTTAAAAACAAAATATACATTGAAATTATGTGATATACAACATAAACTTTTAAATAGTAGCAACCGTGCCATTTAACAATTCTACAGGTATAATAAAAATGCTAATATATGTTAATGTTTAGTCTGTGGTTAATGTTTTGTCTTGTTAATTTCCCCAGGGCTTTTATTACTGATTTAAATCTGCCACACTACTCAACTGATTGCACTGCTTCCACAAACTGCAAGGAAGTAGCTCAAATGAATACTGATTAACAGAAATGTACAAACATTTGGCTGGGCGAACCATTCTTATTATATGCTGGTAATAATTACATACGTTTTCGTACAATGAGATGGGCATGGCAGGCAGTTTCCACTCACTTATCCTCCAGAAAATATGCATATGAGTATTAAATTAATTTATAACCTTGTACTTCAGTAAGCACATCATTATTAATTATCTATTGATTGGTCTGGATATAGAGCACAGAGGATAATGAACGGGCCTGGTAACAATGTAAGCATTTTATCCCCCCAGAGATTTGCTGTGACTCATCATTAATTGCATGACCATTAAAATAAAAGTTCACTAATAATCTGTAATGCATTCTGAACCAGGCTATTTTAAGGAATCAGGTGCCACTGTCTGAACATTCCGTTCAAGTCAGCTCTTTTCAATGAACTGGAATGTTTTTTAAAAGGAACCTATGTCCTACAGATCAATCTGCTGTTAAATTGAACTACAGCACTATACTACAGTGAAAAGAGCACACAAGTTGGAGTCAGGAGACCTTGGTTCCAGTCCCAGCTCATCCTCTTACCATTTCAATAACTCTAGATAAGTCTTTTAATCTCCTTCAAACTCAGCTTCCTCACCTGAAAACCGGAGATAATAACACCTGCCGTACCTGGCAGACGTGTGAGGATCAAATAAAATAATGGATGAAAGTGTAATGTCTCCCACATCCAGATAGAAATCTGACTCATTCATTCTGCAAGAGGGAACTGCTTACCTTCTGCAGCCCACTTTTTGTGTTAGAGTCCTGGCTCAGCTGGTCAGGTACATAGCTAGCTGTAAGTAATATTTGGAGGAGTTCTTTTAAAGGGGGACTTTGGGAAAACAGTGCAAGTATTTGCTGAGACTGTGTTCCCACTCTGAAAGGGAGCCATATTGAGTTTGCCCACATCGTTCATGCATCACAGTCTGATCTGTCTTGCTCTGGGACACCCGGAATATCCCCTTCTGTTCTTCAGGGCTCTAGTTACTGATGGGTGGTACGTGATCTTTGCCAGTTACCCTGTGCCTCTAACCTGTTTGCTTGTGTCCATGGAAATGAATGCTGTGGGGATGGGAGAAAGGTTTTAAAAAATCCTTTTGTGGAAGAGACTTGCATTTTACTAATGTAGAGCTGCCACAAGTGGATTCTGAGCAGGAAATACAACCCTGCACGTGTGCCTAACGTTTTTCATGCAATACCAATCCCTTCTCAGCACCAGGAGCCCAGGACATTATTGCTTAATCACATATGACAAATACTGTGGAGGTTAAAAGAGATCTTCATGTAGTCAATAAACTCATTACTGAATTCAAACACCACTCCTTCAGATGTACGCATCTGCTTGTGTTCCCTGTCCCAGTGAAAAGGAATCATCACCTACTCAGTGGTGCAAACCGGAAGAAACTGAAGCGTTTCTGGTAAATTCTCCCTCTCCCTGACTTCTCTACGCCCAGCCACAAAGTCTTATTTTTCTCTCTCTTATAAATAACTTAAATTTTTGTACTTTTCTCCATACTCAGGCTTAGGATATCATTAACTCTTAGAGCAGTGCTTCTCAAACTTTAATATGTATACAAATCACCTGGCAATCTTACCCATCTAGATTCATACACAGTAGATCTGGGCCGAGGTCTGAGGTGAGTAGCAGGGCCCTAGGGCGGTGGTTCTCAAAGTGTGGCTCCAAAACAAGCAGCAATTAGTCTCACCTGGGAACTCATTTCAAATGCAAAGTTTGAGGCCCGACCTTAAATCTGCTGAATCAAAAATGCCTGGAGTAGGGTCTGGCCACCTGTTTTAAATAAACCCTCCAGGCGATCTGATGCACCCTCCAGTTGGAAAACCACCACTACACAGACCATCCCAACATCCTCTTAATTGGTCTCCCAAGCTCCACTTTTGACCTCTTCCAATTCATTCCTACTAACAGCAGTTCTCTGAGATCCTCTCAGGAGGGCCTAGAAGTCAAACCTATTATCATAAAAATACTGACTTTATTTGCCCTTTTCAGTCTTATTCCCTCACAAATATATAGAGTAATTTTCCAGAGGCTTCATGTTGTGTAATGACATCCTTGCTCTGGAATATGGGTTTGTGTATTCTAGAATTTTCTAAGATAGCAGCTTTAGGGCACGAGTATATATATTTTTCAGAGGTTAATTTATTCTCAGTCCTTAGTGCTCTCTCATTGGCTACTTAGATTATGCCTACTATAATTTTTCTAACTTCATTATCATTTAATAAATTATTTTAAAATCTTGAAGTTTCGTGTCTGTTATGCTACTCATTAGTAAATACAGCCTGTAGTCTTATTTGCAATATTTAAACATTTTTTGAAAAAATCTAAGTTTTAAGATTAACTATAACTGTTATTATAGATTAAACTCTAAGAAACAAAAATACGACAAAAGCTCATTCCTTCGGCCTTATAGACACCAGTAATTCATCTGACTGTCTGATTCAACAGAACATTTCAGAATAGTATTGTAGTGTGAGCTAACTTGTAGAGTCATCTTGAAAATCATTCAGAGTTTAAAGAAAAAGGAATTAAATATTTAAAAGTAATGTTATGAGATCTTTAAAAGCCAAAATTATTTGTTGCAGTTTTTCAAAATAGAAATGGAAAAGCAACTGAAACATAGTATAGGGTAAGCCACTGTAGTACAGTCGCTGGAGACCTACACCTAGTAGCAGAGAACTGTAGAGGAAATCATACCACCTTCTAGTCAAAAAGGCTAACTCACCAAATTAAAGATTTAGCTGACAACATAAACATGGAGTCAGTATCTCCCCAGCAGAATTGTGTTTTTGCCTTTCAGATGGACAAATCTATAGACACGAGCTGGACTTGCTGTTTTGCTTGTATCCATTCAGTATCAGTACCAACTAATCATTGAAAAAGATCTATAATATGAGAGCTTGGGGAAAAAAACATGAGTAGTGCTGAAATATTCAGGGTTGAATAATGCTGTTGAAATTCATGATTTATCCTCAAAAATGTGAGGACATTTCCACTGACGGTACAAAAGATACGGCAGGTAAAACTGCTGGTACCTTAGCGTGAGGCAGGTTAGAGTTACCAAACTCTCATAGGAGTCATTGTAGTTTTCACTGCTAAGCACTCCCAGTTCTTAAAAAAGCCAGTTTCACTTAAGAATGTACTTGAACAAACAGTAAAAATTTTAGTAAATGTTGACCCTTGACACGTCTCTTTATTATTATGTGTGAGAAAATGGGAAGTATGCCTAAAGTACTTCTGCCTCGTACTGCAGTATAATGGTCAAATAGAGGAAAAGCCCATGCCTGACTGAGTTATGAGATGAACTAGACACGTTTTTCATGAAACACTATTTTCACTTGAAAGACTGACAAGCAAACTACTGTTAACAAACTTAAGTATTTGGCAGGCATTTTCTTGGAAAGGAGCAAAGTGAGCCGGTTACTTTAAAAAAAACAACTGACACTTTGTAACCAATGATAAAATTTGCACTATCAGGGTTTCCAGTTCCACATATAAGGAACTTGGAAGTTGCCACTCCATCCTAAAAACAAGTAAGAAGCTAAACCGACGGAAAAATCAACTCTTCCTGGATCTATAAGAGGGGAGAGATGGTAAAACCACTGCCACCAAGACTGGAGACACAGTCAGACAAATACAGGGAGTAAGGGCTTACCTTACCGGAGCAGAAACTGCCTTGGGAGCCAGTGCTGGCGTAGGAAAACGAACTGTAACCGACAAATTGCTGGAGGCTCAAAGAAGACAACTCTGAAAGTTAACATCTCCACAATGTTGTGAATTTTACATTCAGGAGCTTGACCAGATTCCCAGAGTAAAAGAATCCCAGAGTAGATATCTGAGAAAAATTCCCTCATGCTTCCAGCACCAGGAGGAGAAAAGGAACCATTTTGAAATACACCAGAGCACTCTGTTCTTCTCAACAAGGCCTGTCCTCAGGAGAAACTAGTTAACCAAAGCCTAACCTGCTAGAGTATTTTCAGAACCTAACTCACCTGGGGAAGGGAAATAACCAACTCCAGCCCACTCTAATCATCCTGTCCCACCTAATAGTGGAGGTGGAATTAATAAAGGCTGAGAAAGAGTTCGGAGGTTCATGGTCCAGAGGCTGAGGCTCATTAAAAGACCGAGACCTAAATATAGGACCCTAGAATGCCTCCTCTACCCCTACACCTTACCACCATCTCATTACAGGCCTATTCATAGAAGTTCCTTTCTACCAGTCCATCAGGTCCAGCTATCAAGAAGAAAATTACAAAAAAAAAAAAAAAAAAGAAGAAAATTACAAGGCATGCTAAAAGGCAAAAAGCACAAATTGAAGAGACAGCAAGCATCAAAACCAGACATGGAAGGGATGTTGGAATTTAGACTCGGAATTTAAAACAACTATGATTTATTAATAATGGCTACAGCAAACAGCATGCAAGAACAGGTTGGCAATGTAAGCAGAGAGACAGAAATCCTAAGAAAGACCCACAAAGAAATGCTAAAGAGAAAAAACACTAACATAAATGAAGTATGCCTTTGATGGGCTTATTAGTAGACTGGACACAGCTGAGGAATCTCTAAGCTGGAGGATACGTCAATAGAATGCTCAAAAACCAAAAAGCAAAGAGAACAAAGACAAAAACCGAATATACGATCCAATAACTGTGGGACAGCTACAAAAGGTGTAACACATGCATAATGGGACTATCAGAAGAAGAAAGAAAGGAACAGAAGAAATATTTGAAATAATAATGACTGAGAATTTCTCCAAATTAACATCAGACACCAAATCACAGATCCAGAAAGCTTGGAGAACATCCAACAGGATAAATGCCCCCCCACAAAGAAACCCTACAACCGGCATACAATTTTCAAATTATAGAAAATCAGGAATGAAGAAAAATTCCTTAAAGAAGACAGGGAGGGTGGAATACCTTATAGAGAAACAAAGGTAAGAATTACATGTGACTTCTCTCCAGGAACCATGCAAGCAACAAAAGAGAGGAGTAAAATATTTAAAGTATTGAGAGCAAAAAAAAATCACCAATCTAGAATTCTGAGGGTAATCTGAAAAATTACCATTCAAAAGTGAAGGAGAGGGGCTTCCCTGGTGGCGCAGTGGTTAAGAATCCACCTGCCAATGCAGGGGACACGGGTTCGAGCCCTTGTCCGGGAAGATCCCACATGCCGTGGAGCAACTAAGCCCGTGTGCCACAACTACTAAGCCTGTGCTCTGGAGCCCGTGAGCCACAAGTACTGAGCCCATGTGCCGTAACTACTGAAGCCCGGGCACCTACAGCCTGTGCTCTGCAACAAGAGAAGCCACTGCAATGAGAAGCCCGCGCACCGCAATGAAGAATAGCCCCCGCTCGCCACAACTAGAGAAAGCCTGCACGCAGCAACGAAGACCCAACGCAGCCAAAAATAAATAAATAAATTTATTTTAAAAAAAGTGAAGGAGAAATGAAGACTTTCTCAAACAAAAATTAAGAGAATTTGTTGTCAGTAGACCTGCCTTGCAAGAAATGTTAAAGGAAGTTCTTTAGAAAGATGGAAAATAATATAGGTCAGTAACTCGGATCTCCATGAAGAAAGAAGAGCACTGAAGAAGGAATAAGTGAAGGTGAAATAAAAATGAAAACTTTTTTTCTTACTCTTAATTGATCTAACAGATAACAGCTTGTTCAAAATACTAATAGTAACAATGTGTTTGATTATGTATGCTTATGTATATATCTTATGCATATATCATTATATATGCTTATATATAAATGAAATGATGGCAATGATACAAGAAATGGGAGGAAGGAATTGGGATTATTTTGTTATTATAAGGTATTCACACTACCTGTGAAATGGTATAGTGTTATTTGAAGGTGAACTTGGATTAGTTGTAAATGTATATTGCAAACTCCACGGCAACCAATAAAAAAAGTTTAAAAGAACTATCACTGATATGCTAAGAAAGAAGAAAAAATTGAGTCACATAAAAAGCTCAATGAAAACCACAAAAAGCAGAAGAGTGGAAGACAAAACCAAGAAAAAAGTACAAGGGCAACAAATAGAAAACACAGTAACCAATATGGTAAACATTAATCCAACTCCATAAATAATGACTATGAATGTCAATGACTTTTAATGCATCAATTAAAAGACAGAAATTGTCAGGGTAGATCAAAAAACATGACCTAACTATATGCTGTCTACAAGAAACCCACTTTAAATATAAAGACACATATAGATTAAAATTATATGGATGGAGAAAGATATACCGAGCTAACACTAATCAAAAGATAGCAAGAGTAGCTATATTGATTTCAGACAGAGCAGATTTCAAAGTAAGAAAAGTTATCAGGGATTAAAAAAAAATGCATTACATAATGATAAAGGGGTCAATTCTCCAAGAAGACATAACAATTCTTAACATGTATGTACATAACAACAGAGCATTAAATCACAAGAGGCAAAAACTGATAGAACTGCCAGGGAAAATGGATGAATCCACTATCATAGTTAGAGACTTCAACACACCTCTCTCAGAAATAAACAGATTCCAGCAGGCAGAAAATCAGTAAGGACATAGTGGAACTTAACAACACCATCAATCAACTGGATATAATTGACATCTATAGACTGTGTCATCCAACAACAGCAGAATATACATTCTTCTCAAATGCACATGGGACATTCACCAAGATGGACCACATTCTAGGCTATAAACACACCTTAACATGTTTAAAAGCAAAGAAATCATATAATGTCTGCTCTCTGACCACAATAGGATGAAACTGGAAATCAATAAAAGAAAGATAACCAAAAAATTCCAAAATACTTGGAGATAAGATAACACGTTTCTAAATAACAGTTGGATCAAAGAAGACTAAAAGAAAATGAAAGTACAACTTATCAAAATTTGTGGGATGCAGTGAAAGCAGTGCTTAGAGTGAAATGTATGGCATTAAATGCATACATTAAAAAATCAGGAAGTTCTAAAATCATTAAGTTTCCACCTTAGGAAACTAGAAAAAGACAAGCAAATTAAATCCCAGGTAAGCAGAAGAAAAGAAACAATATGAATTAGAGCAAAAATCAGTAAAACTGAAAACAGGAAATCAATAGAGAAAAATCAATGAAACCAAAAGCTGGTTCTTTGTAAAAATCAATATAATTCATAATCCTCTAGCCAGGCTAAGAATAAAAGACAGAGGACACAAATTACTGGTATCAGAAATGAAAAGAAATTAAAAGGAAATAAAAGAATACTATGAACAAGTCTATGCCCACAAATCTGATAACCTATATGAAATGCACCAATTCTTTTAAAGACATGATCTGCCAAAACTTACACAAGAAGAAGTAGATGATCTGACTAGGCCTATATCTAGTAAAGAAACTGAATCAATAATGAATATCCCTCCAAAACAGAAAGCACCAGGCCCAGATGGGTTCACTGGTGAATTCTATCAAACATTTAAAGAAGAAATTATACCAATTCTCTACAATCTCTTTCATAGGATAGAAGGAGAGGGAATATATCTTAACTCACTGTATGAAGCCACTCATTACCCTAATACCAAAACCAAAGACATTATATGAAAAGATCCCTTACGTGTCATAAGGGAAATGCAAATTAAAACAAGATACCACTATACACCTATCAGAATGGCCATAGAATTCTTTTGGCTATGAGAATGCTCAAAATCTGGAACACTAACAACACCAAATGCTGAAGAGGATGTGGAGCAACAGGAACTCTCATACATTGCTGATGGGAATGAAAATGGTACAGCCACTTGGGAAGACAGTTCGGTGATTTCTTACAAAACTAACCATACTCTTACCATATGATCCAGCAATTGCACACTCCTTGGTATTTTGCCAAAGGAGCTGAAAACTTATGTCCACATAAAAGCCTATACAAGGATGTTTATAGAAGCTTTATTCATAATTGCCAAAACTTGGAAGCAGTCAAGATGTCTCTTCATAGGTGAATGGATAAATAAGTTGTGGTACATTCATACAATGGAATATTATTCAGCACAAAAAGAAATGAGCTATCAAGCCATGAAAGACATGGAGGAACATGCATGCATATTACTAATATTAAATGCATATTAGTAAGTGAAAGAAGGCAACATGAAAAAGTCTACTTATGACATGATTCTAATTAGATGATATCCTGGAAAAGGAAAAACTAGGGAGACAATGAAAAGATCAGTGGTTGCCATGGTGGGGGATAGGGGCCCACATGAACAGGCAGAGGATAGAGGATTTTTAGATGAGTGTAAGTACTCTGTATGATATTACATTGATGGATATATGTCATTATACTTTTCTCCAAAACTATAAAATATACAATGTTGAGTGAACCCTAAGATAAACTACGGACTTTGGGTGATTATGATGTGTCAATGTAGGTGCAGCCTTGGTTAAAATTTAAAAGAAAAAGAGAGAAAGAAAGAAAATAAGGACCATTCTGGTGAGGGTTTTTGTTTGTTTGTTTTGTTTTGTTTTTTATTTGTTTGTTAAGGATTTTAAAGATTTTTTTTTGATGTGGACCATTTTATTGAATTTCTTACAATATTGTTTCTGTTTTATGTTTTCTTTTTTGTTTTTTTGGCCATGAGACATGTGGGATCTTAGCTTCCCCAACCAGGGATCAAACCCACACCCCTTTCATTGGAAGGTGAAGTCTTAACCACTGGACCACCAGGGAAGTCCCTGGTGAGGGATGTTGATAATGGGGAGGCTATGCATGTGTGGGGACAGGGGGTATATGGGAAATCTCTGTACCTTCCTCTCAATTTTGTTGTAAACCTAAAACTGCTCCTAAAACATAAAGTCTTTAAATTAAAAAAAAGTTTTCACTATCGAGCAAAAATTAGAATTTGGAAAAACTTATATCTTCCACTATGAGCTTGACAGCTTCATACTTACAGGCTTTTGATGAGAATGTAGTAATATTAACGTATATGATATTCTGATGTTGTATAGTGAAGTGCGTTAACCTTTGGTAGATCTGCATAACTCAGTGAACCAATATTCTTCAAATGATACAAAATCACACAATGGCTAAAGATCCACTAAAACTGCAAGACAGATTTTTTTGTAACAGAAAATGAAAAGTTAATTGATATGATTTCAGATTCCATATTGCAGCTAACCTTTAAGAAACTATCCCTTGTCAAATTTTTGTGTAATATCAGAGAAATATAGCCTTAATTATCCTAAAAGTGTATTAAAACACTGTTCTTTTTCTACCTGTATATCCGTGTGAGGTCGAATTTTCATCAGTCTAACCAGATTGAGTGCAGAAACAGATATGAGAATCCAGATGTCTACTATTAAGTCAGAAGAAATTAAAGAGATTTACAAAATGTAAAAAACAATACCACTCATCCCACTAAAGTATTTTGTTTTGGAAAACATATCTATTTTCTTAGAAAAAAAAATATGTGGGGCTTCCTTGGTGGTGCAGTGGCTGAGAGTCCGCCTGCCGATACAGGGCCGGACGCAGGTTCGTGCCCCGGTCCAGGAAGATCCCACATGCCGCGGAGCGGCTGGGCCCATGAGCCATGGCCGCTGAGCCTGTGCGTCCGGAGCCTGTGCTCCGCAACGGGGGAGGCCGCGGCAGTGAGAGGCCCGCGTACCACAAAAAAAAAAAAAAAAGTGAACATGTGATAACTTAATTATTATTTTAAAAATAAAATAGTAAATAAATATATTTTAAAGCCTGTTTGAATTTACAATACAATAAATAACAATAGGTATAGTTCACATAAACAAGTCTCTTTGGAGGCTTCTGTAATTTTTAGGAGTGAAAAAGAGTCCTGACACCAAAAGTGTGCTCTACACTAACACCCAGAATAATCTGAAAATAATAATTTATGAGTAAACTATAAAGAATTTATAGTAAATAAAATATTATTTATTAAGACTAACTTATTAATTTATCACCTACTATGTATTATGAGTGATGGAGTCACAGCAAAGATAACATCATTACTCAGCTTAAAAGCCCTCAATGGCTTCCCATAGCCCTTAGGATAAAGTATATATCTTAACTCCACTTACAAGATCCTTGATCTTACTCCTGCAAAACTCCTAGCTTCATGTCGCCCTCCTCCCATCACATTCTATGCTTAGTTCCTTCATAGCATCACAAGCCTTTACACATGCTCTACCTTCTGCCTGGAAACCATCCCCTTGTTCTTTGGGTTCCAATTTACATTTGACTTCCTCCCATATACTGTTCCTGCTCCCCAAAGTCTGAATTTGATCCCATTCTACAACCTCCTACAGCCCTCATACTTCCCTGATCAGGGCACTTATCACACTACACTGTAATTACTTCTTTTAGCCTCTTTCTCCACAAGGGTGTAAGCTTCATGAGGACACAGGCAAAAGCAGTTTTGTTCATCACTGTATTTCCAGTGCTTAGCAAAACACTCTACGTATTAGGTGATTAATAAACGTTTGTTGAATGAATGATAAATTAAGCAATAAAATTGCTTAATTATTAAAATTAAGCATATTACATGCTTATTGCATATTATTAAAATATTAATAGTAGGACATCAGCAAAATTTTCAGTGGACGGATCTGGGAGAATTCTCTCCCTCACAAAAGCTGTGAAAAAACTGGCAAAAAAAGTCAGAATCAACTTTTTCATAGCTCTGGAAATTACCAAAAGGACTTCAGTGATCCAAGGAGCATTTATTCAAGAAAATGGCTGAACCTCAGAAAGAGTAGTGAGCATTCTAGGAGGCCAGCATTAGCCTGATATTAAAATTAGAGAAAGACATCACAAGAAAAGAAAACTACAGACAGATGCCACTTACGAAGATAGACTAAAAAATCCTCGACAAAATTCTAACAAGCTGCGTCCGGTAACATATCCCTGAATTTGGACCCCTACCTCATACCGTAAACAAAAATCAATGCAAAATGGATAAAGACCAAAGTTTAAGTGCTAAAAATATAAAACTTTTAGAAGAAAACACAGGCATAAAGTTTTGTGACATTGGATTTATTTGGCAATGGTTTCTTAGATATGACACTAAAAACATAAATGACAGAAGAAAACATAAATTGGACTTCATATAAATTAAGCACTTTCATGCTTCAAAGACCACTATTAAGAAAGTGAAAAGACAACCTACAGAATGGGAGATATTATTTTCAAATCATATATCTGATAAGGGTCTAGTATTCTGAATAGCTAAAGAACTCTTCTAACTCAACAGTGAAATACTACTAATGACATTATATACGTGGATACAATCTGATTAACCCCTTTATAGTTTGTCACTTATCTGATACTAATTATGCACTTGTACTTCATTTCTCATAGCTCATTTCTACTCATGTTTCTGTTCCTATTCACTATGCACAATTAAAACCTGAGTCTGATTTAAGATGTTTCTGGGAAATGCATGGTATATAAAACTGGGGCTGACTATCATGTAACATTACATACCACCCTATCACAGAATCCCAAATCACCTACAACAAGGTCCCTGCTGTCCCAATTTTCAAAGAGACCCAGGGTACAGGCGACCACCACACAGCACAGTATGTCAGGAGAGCCTAATTTTGGATCTTCTTTTACTCACTATCATTATCACTGTTGTTAAATTCTGACAGGCTGAAGGGGTATTAGATGGGTTAAAAGGAAAACATATTAGAATGCAACATAAATTATTTTCATACTCCATTTCTCATGCAAACATTAAAAAACCACTGTATGTAGCCAGGCACGCACCATTCCTAAAATTGTATGGTAAGCTGTGAACCTGATAGGCAGCAACACTGTTCTAAGATCGTTCCTGCGGTAACTTCAGTCAAACCCACTAGCTACAGTCCATCTACATAAAGACATAGTCTGATCGATACTTCGAGTCTCTGCTGATTGCCCTGCACTATAGACAGACCTCTGCTGCTTGGTTTTAGCAAAAGTTATAATCAGAAAGCCTCAGAAACACTGCTGAGATGAATTTTGAAAAGGACGTGATTGAAAGGAGAGAACAAAATCAGGTAAATTGAGAACAGTTGTGACCCCTGAACAGAAATAGCAGACTCGTCTTGCACATTTCCTCTGTGACAGCAGCGTTGAACACTGCTATCATTCTAACCCTTTCTTTCTACATATGTTATTTTCACTTTTTCCTCCAATCTCTTCTTAAATGTCAGTCACGGTTTCTTAGACCCCGGATTGTCTTCTCTCTGCCTATTCAGCTAGTGAGGTAATACTATTTTGGCAGCTTGTGATTCTTATTTTTTTCCTAGTATTCGTACAACTTGCAGCCACCTCACAGAACTTTTGGGCATCATCTCAAACTGGCTTCTCCTGCTGCCTTCCATGTTTAGACTCACAGACACATGGATGTCAGAGCTGGCAGGCACCGTGTAGTCAGTTAGGGCAATTCTCCCTTTTACCGGTAGGTAACTAAGGCCCAGGGAAGGTCAGGGACTTGCACACGGCCTGCTTTTGGAAGTGCTGGATAGGCCCAGGGAATTACATCTCAGCTGAATTTCGCTCTCTGCAAAGAGATTTCAGAAGCTTTCCCAAATACGATAAACTCAAATAGAAATAGTATCTAGATGCATTGCTGTTTTGTGTTATCTGTGCTCCTCTACCCCACCATTAGTGTGAATAATCGAGAGATGACTGTTCTATTGCTTAATAGATCATTCAAGAACTGAGGATACTTCAGACTAGTTTCAAGAAATCTGTATGGTAGGTGTTCTCATAATCAACGCTCTGGTTAGTTATAGCCCTTTGCTCTTTACAAAGCCCTTGTCCATACTGCGTTATGACATAGGAGCATTATAACCAGGTCTGTGAAGCAAGATATTATGCCTATTTTTTACCAAGAGAGGTTTCAAGAGGTTAAGTGATTGCTGAAGGCCACACAGCTAATAAGGGACAAAATAGGGCCTTGAAACCAGGACCTAAAACTCCAAATCCTAATATGTTTGTTTACAGTCCCTATTGAGGAAACTTTTTGGGAGTAACTGAAGATCAAAGAAAGATTCACCTAGTTGAAGGTTAATACTTAAGAAGCTGTGGTCTTGGGCTTCCCTGGTGGCTCAGTGGTTAAGAATCTGCCTGCCAACGCAGGGGACACGGGTTCGAGCCCTGGTCTGGGAAGATCCCACATGCCGCGGAGCAACTAAGCCCGCGCGCCACAACTACTGAGCCTGCGCTCTAGAGCCCGCGAGCCACAGCTACTGAGCCCGCGTGCCACAACTACTGAAGCCCATGCGCCTAGAGCCCGTGCTCTGCAGCAAGAAAAGCCACCGCAATGAGAAGCTTGAGAAGAGTAGCCCCCGCTCACTGCAACTAGAGAAAGCCGGTGCACGGCAATGAAGACCCGATGCAGCCAAAAATAATAAATAAATAATAATTTAAAAAATAAATTAAAAAAAAAGAAACTGTGGTCTTCAAGAAGATGGAAAAAAACAATGAGTAGCAACAGAAATAACCCTGGCCAAGTGTTTTCTATATTTCTTCCTTAACAATGAATGGTCTCAAGTAACACCCACATTGCGTGGATCTCCAGTTGGACACAGGGGTTAAAAAAATGGGACCTGTTTTTATTTATGCTGAAGAGTAATGAGGACTTTACTTGAAATGTGTCTTAGGCGCCCCATATCTGAACTTTAAAAGCCATCTCATTCTTTCTGAGTCACTGAAGTAGGAGTGTGAATATCCAAGGCTATGGTCCTAGCCCTGCTACTGTGATTTCTGTGCCCTTGGTAAGGTCTTCTCTGGGCCTCAGTTTTCTCACCTATAAGATGAAGGGATTGGATTAAATAATCACTCCCAACTCTGGCATCTTAAAATTCCATGGCTCTAAGAGCAGGACTGGTGCAAGGAATAAGAAGTAATTTCCCTTTGAAAGTAGAGGATGTCTCCTTCTCTTCCCATCATTCTGCCATTTTTCCCCTGGTGGTTTCACAGCAGCCATAATATAGTAAGGCTTGGACAAGAAGTTTGCTCCTTGTACCATGATCTTTTAACAGGTTTCATAATTTAGCATAGTGATGTGACAAATCTTAATGAAAAATAAAGAAATAGAAATTTGGGGGCCATATATTGGGCTCCTGATACACACCATCAGATCAGACAGTCTGCAGCATGTCAGGAGAGCACACTACCTTGGGCAGCTAGGGCTTAGAGCAGATTTGTAGGTCAGGCCACAGAGAATCGCCCACTAATTTCAAAGTTCCTTTTATGATATCCCCCCGCCAAAAAAAGGGTCTGAAGAACCTAGGGGAAGGACAGGAATAAAGATGCAGACGTAGAGAATGGACTTGAGGCTATGGGAGGGGGAAGGGTAAGCTGGGGCAAAGCGAGAGAGTGGCATGGACATATATACACTACCAAACGTAAAATAGCTAGCTCGTGGGAAGCAGCCGCATAGCACAGGGAGATCAGCTCGGTGCTTTGTGACCGCCTGGAGGGGTGGGATAGGGAGGGTGGGAGGGAGGGAGACGCAAGAGGGAGGAGATATGGAGATATATGTATATGTATAACTGATTCACTTTGTTATAAAGCAGAAACTAACACACCATTGTAAAGCAATTATACTCCAATAAGATGTTTAAAAAAACCCCAGAATATTGTAAATAGAAATAATCTCAGCTCTGCTACTGACTCACCTTAGACAAATCATTTCGCCTCTACAGGAGAACTGCAAAACAGGTTTGTTCCAAGGAGGAAAGGTGCTTTTGGCAAAAATCCCTGTTGTAACATTGGCTTCTGCCCATATGGGGATCGTTTGCACAAACTTAGTGACTTCTTTTACAAAATACCAGTAGGCGCAATTATGCTGCTTCCACAGCTTGCATGGCAGCTGCACAACTCCATTTGGATTGGGGACACCTGAAACATGCTGTTCCACTTGAAGAAAAATCAAATTACTTCATTTGGAGTCGATGTACAGGGAGTGAGAGCAGGGCTCCTGCTCCTGCTTTTGGAGGAGGGCAAGTGTGATAGAGAAATGAGAATATGGCCAAAGAAGAAAGGGAGGAAAAGCAACACTTGGTTACACATATCTGGTGATAATAATTCTTCCAGATCTTCTAAGGAGTCAGCCCCCACTCTTTTACCAAGAGAAAGAGAAACAAAATGAGATTCTCACCCTTTACAACATGGGCACAGGTACTAGTGTTAGTAACGCTGCCGTGGAGAACGGGCAGCTCAGACACTGGAAGTCCATTAGAGTTACTGGGAAAAGACAAGATGATGATTAGCGTCTCTTGTACTGACATTCCTTCAGCAACTTTTGATTAACTGACAAATCAGCAGGCCTCTTGCTAGTGTCATGAAATCATATATATCTGCGGCCAAAGAGAGGGAGCGAGGCTGGACATATGAGTGCTCTATCTACTCAGTTTTATCAAAAACTCATTGCTTGGTGCTAAGATATATCACAAAAGATTGCTTTTCTAATAAAGACAATCTCTTCATTCTGTTTCCTTATCTACGTTTCTCTAATATACAAAACAGTATCTGCCTCACGTCTTGCTATCCTGCCAGAGCTAATAACATACATGAATCAGAAATGGATTGTTTTGATCCAAATGTTGGCGGCTCAGCAACAAAAGAACACACTGACATCCAGGTTCCAATTTCTCTGCAAAAGGAACAGGTCTCCCTCAGGACACTGCCTCTAATATCAACTCTGAGACAAGGAATCTGGATTAATGAGTCAAAATAAACGCTTAAAAAGCAAATAATTAAATAATCATAATAAAAACACATGAAGTAGAAAGACTACATGAGGTTAGCATTCAGTTTTATAGACCGCTCCATAAAAATATTCCTTACACAAATGTCCAAAGAGCAAACCGAGCTATGAGGAATTCCCTGTAGTCTTTTTTTTTTTTTTTTTCCGCGGTACACGGGCCTCTCACGTTGCGGAGCACAGGCTCCGGACGCGCAGGCTCAGCGGCCCAGCCGCTCCGCGGCACATAGGATCTTCCCGGACCGGGGTATGAACCCGTGTCCCCTGCATTGGCAGGCAGACTCTCAACCACTGCGCCACCAGGGGAGCCCTTCCCTGTAGTCTTTTGCAGTCACCTACTACTCATTCACTGTCTTAGTCACTCATCTCTCTGATGTATCAGTCTCCCGTCCTCTTCTCACAGGGTTCCCTCTCAGCAGACAGTCACTCTCCTGTCTGTTTTCCTATTGTTGCTCTTATGTGTTCAAATATTCCTTCTCCCCACCTACCTCCATGCTCACAAATCTTTCTGTTTACTCTGTAAGGAGGATTTTACTTGAAATGGATCCTCCAAAGTCAGTCCCTATCTGAGTGGCCTTGTATGTTGTCCAGTGAACAAGCTGGGCACTCATGTGCTCTTCCTATCAAGAAGTCCCTCCAGATCTAACTTTCTTACCTCTGATTTGCCCCTCTCTGTGTATTGACTTCATGACTGACATGTCAGTCTTTGTATTTACTCCCAGGTTACAGACTTGGCAACATGGGCCAGGAGGCAAGGTGCTTCACTTGAGCCCCCAAAACATAGACATCTGATCCCAGGTCTTCTGCTTCGTCTTAAAGGGAAAGAAAACATATGTGATTTCACTCCTCTAAGACTCAGCTGCCTCATCTGTAGAATGCGGACAATAATAAGTTCCACTTTATGTGGTTGTGGTGAGGGTTAAATGAAAGAATCTATATTAAGTGCTTAGCAAGAAGCTTGGTATATAAAAGGGACTCAATAAACAGTTAATTCCCTTTCCCCCAATCCATTCTGCATGCCTACCCAGTCACTCCACTCCCTAATCTTACCTAAAAATTTTAAAAGTGACACAGGGTACTTCTTAACATAGTTTATATTCTTCCTCTCGACTCTCTCTTACCACGACTTTTTCCACCTTCCCGTTCTCCTCTATATGCAGCTCTCTTCCCTGATCTGCTTCTCCCGTTCCTCATTGGTACAAGGATACGATTGGACTAAACAAGCTCTAAAGGTTACAAACAGCACAACTATAGCCACAGTCTGGGTCCCAGTGTTTCTTGGGCAAACAAATGTTATAACTACTCCCTCATAAATATGTTAGATAATGATAGCACATCGTACAGGAAATTGTCTTATAGGAAATTCTTAAGGGCATTTTATTTTATATTGGATTTTTCTCTGGCCAGGGAAAAGTGCATGAGAGTTAAAACATTTGTCGTTTCAGTGAGAATCTCTGGAAAGCAAATACTTATTACTACAATTTAGATGAAGCCATAGCCTTTTGATTGAAAACATGAAACTGACATATGGTACCTCCCCATCCCCAGGGAAACAAGCCTTCTAGGTTCTATTTATTTGCTTCTGAAAGTTTTATTGAGTTTCCACTTTGAGTCCTGAAAACTGTCCTAAAGGCAATGGAAAGGCACAAGGCTAGCTCTAGTTCTCCCCACAAGCCAACTGCTACACTCCCATGCCAGTGGCCTGTGTGGCAATGCCCATCCTCTGCCTTCACTTCTTCAGTTAAATATCGGCCTCTGGAGATAAAACACCATGTAGCAGGTCTTCCCTTGAAAGGAAATTGCAATCTGTTCTCACTAGTACATCTTTCTTGAAGAAGAATGAGAAGGAAGAGGAGGGAGGAGTAAGGGGGAAGGAAAGGAATGAAGGGAAGGAGAAGATGAAAGAGAATTTAGACAGGAAGCAAAGTTACCTATTAGGAAATATTTTTCTCACGTGAGAACCAGGAATCATCCTATGAATCTCTGCCAGTGCAAAATTTACGTAAAACCATCCTGGACTCAATGAGCTTACCCAATTCCATTCCCATTAACTAAAAGTGCACCAATCCAGCCTAGTGACCTCAGCATCATATCACCCAGGCCATTTTGCTTGGTATCTCCTTTAGCAATGTTCTCTAAAAACAAAGATTGGCTATGGCTTGACTTTTAAAGCTATGTATCCGATCTGAGACAGTAAGTACATTTTACTCTGGAAGCTAGTAGTTAACTATTTGTATGCAATGTATGATCAAATAAAACTTGAGTCTTGAAGGGCAGTATGCTGTAAAGCTGTGCATTAGCTTTTCAGTGACTTCATGAGGGCTTTTAAAAAATTACTACTCATAAAACTCAAGTAGAAAAAATTATTGATGATATTCGGGTGGCTTAATTAGTTCTACATTCCCCTAATAGGAGTCTAAAAGTAAGGGTAAAATTCTATAGAAAGTGGTTTCTTTAGAAACAGGACCAGTTCCCTTCCCCACCAAACCTTTTCTTTTTCTTTTCTGGAAACAATCCAGGCCCTCCCAGATGTACAAGCTCCTGTTTCCAAACCTCCCATATATGCAGGTGGCTGGTCCAGTGTGGGAGGTTTGACCTCTCCAGCCACCATGCTGTCTTCTTGCTGCTGGAGCCAGCTACAGTGGGTCTTGGGGAAAGGCAGTATATCAGACTCCTTTCTTCCAGAGTTGATACAAGGCATCAGGATCTGGGTGGCCCGGCACTGCTCAGGACAGAAGTCTGGGCCATAGGACGAGTTCTGGAAGTGAGTAAGAAAGACCTTCTTCCTTCCATTATTCCTTAGTCTCTACCTAAGCCCCATGCCTCTGTGGTTCCTTGCCAACAGCCATCTATTCCCCACAAACTCTGTGCTCACCTCTTCACTGGCTAGAAGAGCCTTTATTTGGGTGGAAGTCCCCTAGGACACCTTCCCTGATGTCCCCAGGCTAGGTTAGATGCCCCCTTAACCTGCATCCTTAGACTGTGCATTGGATGATCTCTGTTTCTTTGACTGTATCCCTCACTAGACCACGAACTCTTTTGAGGCCAGGGACTGGCTTTTTAAAAAATCTTTTTATTCACATCGTACAATCCAGGACAGAACATATCTAAAGTACTCATCTGATATATAGATAAAGCTGTGACCTTGGTAATATTGGTTAGTACCACTGAGTCAGGCAAGCATTTGCTACTGGAGAGAAACCTTATCAGATGAAGTCAGTTTTCTGAAATTAACCGGCTAACAAAAGAAGTGCCACACACATTGTCAAACATTTAAGATATAATAGTCAAATGTTCTTTTCTACCCGTATTTTTAAGCATTAGTTTAATTAACACTGATGCTTTGAAAGTCCTAGAAATAATCAGGACCATTAGTGTCAGCCTGACAAAGGTATGAAGAAAGTTTCTATAATACAGCCCAAACTGCTTTCACAAGATTGTCTGGAAATAAATAGCTCACTGTGAAATTTATGACTTGCTTTATATATTAATCAACGGTACAGTGGTGCTCTAACAAGGTTAAACGTATTCTCTGATTTCCATTATAAAGATAATTTCAATCAAGCAGCCTAACAGTCTAACAGTGTAGGCCATTCTATAATTCAGTTGTACTAACGACTACGGCATGCATGCAAACAAGAGAATAAAACTGGCTGAAAGACCAAACCTAGAAAAAATGCTTTATTAAAAAAACAACAATGATTTACATCTTGCATTTTCAATGACCTTTGTAGTACTCATCTGCAAATGAAATAGAATCATCCCTCATGGCACTACAGATACCTTTGTTCCTGCTCATCTATTTTGTGTAAACTATATATGCTGACCTTTAACTGGCTGTAACTGGAGCACATTCTGAGCAACACTTTTATATTGATTTGCTTAGACTTGTGCAAGGGTCTATGCAGGGAGAAACAAGACTGACAGTTTCTACTCACTATTTATATAGAGAGCCATATTTAAGACGTTCTGCAAGCCTCAATTGCATATTTAGATATATTTTTTTGTTTTGTTTTTTGTTTGTTTGTTTGTTTTTGCGGTACATGGGCCTCTCACCACTGCGGCCTCTCCCGTTGCGGAGCACAGGCTCCGGACACGCAGGCCCAGCGGCCATGGCTCACGGGCCCAGCCGCTCCGCGGCATGCAGGACCCTCCCGGACCGGGGCACGAACCCACGTCCCCTGCGTCGGCAGGCGGACTCCCAACCACTGCGCCACCAGGGAAGCCAGCATAGTTATATTTGATTCCTTCTGCATAAACAATTTCTCAGGTAACTTGTAAAAACACAGATCCAAAGTATCTTGGCAAGAAATTTCATCCTCTGCCTATTTTATTTCTCTTCTTCACATAAAAATGCTCATAATAGTCTGGCATTGAAATCTGTATTAATGATGTACTTATTGTGATTTCTAGGAATCCTACAATCAAAAAGCAAAGAAAATCAAGAAGCACCTTAGATGCTATTTTAAATAATAATAATCTGCATATAATGACAATTTTACCTCTTCTCTACAATTTGAATACCTTTTATTTCTTTTTCTTGTCTGATTCCTGTGGTTAAGACTTCCAATACTATACTGAATAGAAAGGGTGAGAGTGGGCATCCTTGTCTTGTTTCATATTTTAGCAGGAAGGCTTTCAGCTTTTCACTGACGAGTATTATATTTGCTGTGGGGTTGCCATAAACAGCTTTTATTGCGTTCAGAGATGTTCCTGCAATACCCACTTTCGTAAGGGCTTTTATCATGAATGGATGTTGAATTTTATCAAATTAAAGTTTATTTTTTTAACCAATTTTTCACTTTATATTTAGAGAATGCTACATTCGAAATGACCCTCAAAGATCTAGTCTAGTCTCCTTACTTTGAAGGTGAGAAGACTGAGGCATATGATTTGAGGCAAAGGATTTGCCAAAGACAAACCGGTTAATGTCAAAGCAGTGTAAAACCTACGGCTTCTGACAAACAAGGCAGTATTCTACCATACTATCCATTTCTTTGATATGACATAGTGAGTATGCTTCCAAGGTTTGCTTTTAGAATTATTCTGTCTTCTCCACCTAAAAATATTCAAATCAAACCGGTGTGAGGTGGTGCCTCATTGTATTTTTTTTTTTTTTTTTTTTTTCGGTACGTGGGCCTCTCACCGCTGAGGCCTCTCCCATTGTGGAGCACAGGCTCCGGACGCGCAGGCTCAGCGGCCATGGCTCACGGGCCCAGCCTCTCCGCGGCATGTGGGATCTTCCTGGACCGGGGCACGAACCCGTGTCCCCTGCATCGGCAGGCGGACTCCCAACCACTGTGCCACCAGGGAAGCCCTATATTCAATATCTTGTGATAAACCATAATGGAAAAGAATATGAAAAGGAATATATACATATAACTGAAAAAACCCCAGAACTTTATACCACCTACAGGACAAAGAAGGGGGAGAGACCAAGAAAAGTGAGAACATTTTCCAGGATCAGAGATGGAGAGGTTTCAATAACAGAAACCAAAGTCCTAACCCAAGGTCAGTGTTTCCCTAGGATGTTTTTAAGAACAGACCATTAAGGGAAGCTTGTGGTTTGGGAGGATACTTCCTGTGGCACCCCTGACAGAGCAGAACCCCAGCTTTCAAAAATGCCATGAGGCCAATCCCAAGAATGAACTTCCAGGTTCTCATGGTCTTCTTTTATGGACATGTATGCTTCTGCTAACTTGGGCTATTTGTCTATATGTCTACACTTAAGTGTTTCACTTTCCCCTTTAAGTTGATACTACGTTTGGCCAATTAGCCAAACAATACAAAGCAAACATCTTGAAGTATTTATGGATTTTTCCTTTGATCCCAGAACTTACAGATGCTACTAAAATACCCACTTAGTATTTGTTTTTCCTGTCTTTACAACATGCAGCCATATCTCATTTGCTTACTTTGCTGTGCTTCTAACCCCCACTTTTCTGTCTTGTTGATTTGTCTGCCACATTCCATTCCCCATTCTGGCTTGAAAGATAAAACAAGGAAATGTCTTCCCTATGTTAACGCTTTCTAGCTGCTGGGCTGATAGGTTTCCTCCCTTTTTTTATCAGATAGGCTCTTTAATTTTGCAGAGTAAAGCTCCGCATATAGATGTCTTCACTCTCTACTTCTTGAGAGTTGTGTACTGCCTTGAAAGTTGCATTCAAGGAGTGTTTCTTTCTTTCTTCCTCTTCTGCTGTCACTTTGAAATCCAAGGCCAGGCCCAGGAGGGTTGGCTGGGGTGGGGTTTCTGGCTAGTACTCTAAGCAAGGAAATCTAGATGCTGTATTAAGAGATGGGAGTAGGGCTTCCTTGGTGGCGCAGGGGTTGAGAGTCCGCCTGCCGATGCAGGGGACACGGGTTCGTGCCCCGGTCCGGGTAGATCCCACATGCCGCGGAGTGGCTGGGCCCGTGAGCCATGGCCGCTGAGCCTGCGCGTCCGGAGCCTGTGCTCCGCAACGGGAGAGGCCACAACAGTGAGAGGCCCGCGTACCGCAAAAAAAAAAAAAAAAAAAAAAAAAAAAAGAGAGAGATGGGAGTGAAGAAAGGGAAGGAGAAACAGGCAGGTAATTTAGATCCTAGACTCAGGCCACAAGTTTCAAGGATCCAGATAAGGATCTAGAAAACACGAGCCCAGGGACCTGATCACAGAATATGGGTAAGAAGAAAGCCGCACCTAGGCAAAGAGTCTGAATGGCAGACTGATGAAATTAGCAAAAAGGGAACATGAATCCTAAGCCACTTACTGTCAAAGCCAGAGAGAACATGCACAGCCTTACAAAAAGTCAGAGGCCTAAATTAGTTCATCTGGACTGTCCCCAAACCTTAAGCAAACGGGGTAGGCCTCAAATTGAGTGACTAAGAAAATTTAAGAATTAACTGGGAGAGCAAGTGGTACCTCTTCCTTACAAAGCAAAGGTAAGTTAAGAATGAGCGATATCCAAGTGACAAGAAACCTTTAATCATCCTAATCAGACAAAATGGGGAGAGATTGAGGCAGATGTACAGATGGTTCCACTGATCTCACCACCTCCTAAACTCCAGCCAAAAAAAAAGAAAGAAAAAATACACTATTCAGGAGGGAGAGGTCTCTGGAGGGCCTGGACCCAAAATGGCACCTGCAATGGCTCAAATGTGTCCAGTCCCTGAGCAGCTTTCACCTTGCTTGGGCCTGGTTCAGTCCTTTGCAGGTGATCTACCCCAGAGTGTTAGTGTTAAGAGTTCACATAGCAAACCTGAAAAGGCTTTTCAATTCCTACCCTTTATTTTCTACAGACATAAAAAAACCGTTATCATTAACCAAAATACTAACTAGTTCCCACAAATTAATTTTCGATCGCCTGCAAGTGTGCTCTGGATGAGCAGCTGTATGTCAGAGAGACCACACACTTTCTTCTGAGCTTGTGAGCACTTCTCAGTGGGGCAGCTAGAAGGGCAGTTAGTTGTACTTGTAGAAAGTGGCCTTCCTGGGGTGGGATTGGCATTGCCAACTACATTTCTTCCCAGAGGGGAGGTTGGAACTACACTGTCCAATCTGTACTGTGTGACCACTGAGCACATGAAATGTGACTAGTCCAAGTTGAGATGAAAAACGAACGTAAAATATCTCATTAACTATTTTTTTTTTTTTTTTTTTTGCGGTACGCGGGCCTCTCACTGCTGTGGCCTCTCCCGTTGTGGAGCACAGGATCCGGACGCGCAGGCTCAGCGGCCATGGCTCACGGGCCCAGCCGCTCCGCGGCATGTGGGATCCTCCCGGACCGGGGCACGATCCCGTGTCCCCTGCATCGGCAGGCGGACTCTCAACCACTGCGCCACCAGGGAAGCCCTCATTAACTATTTTTAAAATGCTGATTACATGCCAAAATGCTAATTTGGGGGCATAATTAGGCTAAATCAAAATATTAATTTCACCTATTTCTTCTTACTTTTTATTGCGGCTTTTAGAAAATTTAAAATTACTTATGTGGTTTGCATTATATTTCTATTGAGCAGTACTAACCTGGCCATCACATTGAGATACAATGGCACCAAAAGAAAGTACAAAATATATTGAATTGTAGGGAGAGAGGAAAATCAGAATTCCATGAAGACTGAGCACAAAAGAAGTAGATGGCTCAAAACAAGACTCGGAATTAGTTGGCAGAACTGATAGTAGAAAAGAGCTATGAGAGGGACTTTTCCAGCATAACAGATCATTTGCAAACTCTAGAAAAACAAGTAGACAATTATTTGGCCACCAGAGTGGACAGGGTATTGAGGAAAACCAAAGGAGTAATATATCTGTATCTCACTAGAATTAAGTTAGTATAATTCTGAAGTAGATTCTGAAAAATTAAGTTGTGTTCTGTAAGTCCTAGAGCAACTGCTAAGAAAATAACAAAAAAAGTGGAAAAAAATCTTTAAAGGAACAAAAATGTTACACTAGAAAATATTCACTTAATGGCAAAGAAAGCAGCAAAGGAGGAATAGAGGACCAAAAATACATGAGACATGTAGAAAACAAAGAGTAAAATGGCAAAGGTAAAGCCTACCACATCAGTAATTACGCTGAATATAAATGCATTAGACACACCAGTCAGAAGAGAAGGAAGAAAATAGTAAATTAGATCACAAATTAATGAAAACAAGAATAGAAAAACAATAGAGAGAGATCAACAAAATCAAAAGCTGGTTCTGTGAAAAAAAATCAACAATATTGATAAACCTTTAGTTAGGCTGACAAAGAGAAAAAAAGAGTCAAATTACTATATCAGGAACGAAAGAGGGGATATTACTACCAGTCTTACATAAATAAGATGGGTTTTAAGGGATTACTAAGAAAAATTGTATGTCAACAAGTTACATAACATAGATGAAATGGACAAATTCCTACAATGACAAAACTAGCAAAACTGACTCAAGAAGAAATAGGAAAATCTGAAGAAACATAAAAAACAAAGACACTGAATTAGCAATGTGAATCTTCCCACAAAGAAAAGCCCAGGACCAGATGGCCTTACTGGCACATTCTTCTGAACATTTAAAGAATAATTAATGCCAATCCTTATAAAACTCTTCAAAAAAACAGAAGAGGAGGGAACACATCTCAACTCGTTCTATGAGGCTAGTATTACCCTAATACCAAAACCAGACAAAGACTACAAGAAAACTACAGACCGACATTGCTTATGAAGATAAATCCTCAACAAAATACTAGCAAACAGAATCCAGCAATAAATGAAAAGGATCATACATCATAACCAAGTGAGATTTGTCCTAGGAATGCAAGGGTAGTTTAACATCTAGTAATTAGTGTAATTATTATTATTATCACTATATTAATAGAATAAAAGACACATACACATTAGATGCAGAAGAGGAATTTGATAAAAGCCAATAGGCCTTGATAATAAAAACAACAAATAAACTAGGAATACAAGGCAACTTCCTCAACCTAATAAAGGTCATTTATGAAAAACTCACAGCTAACACTATACTTAATGGGGAAAGACTGAAGGCTTTTTCTCTAAGATTAATAAAAAGAGATGTCCATTCTTGCCATTTCTTTTTTTTTTTTTTTTTTTGCGGTATGCAGGCCTCTCACTGTTGTGGCCTTTCCCGTTGTGGAGCACAAGCTCCGGACGCACAGGCTCAGCGGCCATAGCTCACGGGCCCAGCCGCTCCGCGGCATGTGGGATCTTCCCGGACCGGGGCACGAACCCGTATCCCCTGCATCGGCAGGCGGACTCTCAACCACTGCACCACCAGGGAAGCCCCTTGCCATTTCTGTTCAACATGGCACTGGAGGTTCAACCCATACATTTATGGTCAATGGACTTTTGACAAAGGTGACAAGACCATTCAATGGGAAAAAATAGTGTTTTCAACAAATGGAGCTGGGACAACTGGATATCCACATGCCAAAGAATGAAGCTATACCCCTACTCACACCGAATACAGAAAATTAACTCAAAATGGATCATAGACCTATATGTAAGAGCAAAATCTATAAAATTCTTAGAAGAAACCATAGGTGTAAATCTTCATCACTTTGGATTAGGCAATGATTACTTAGATATGCCAAACACACAAAAATAGATAAATTGGACTTCATCAAAATTATAAGCTTTTATGTTTTAAAGGATATTATTAGGAAAGTGAAAAGATATGCCACAGCATGGGAGTAGCTGTTGGTGAGGACATGGAGAAATTAGAACACTCACACATTGCTGGAGGGGAAGCAAAATGACTCAGTTGCTTTGGAAAACAGTTTGGCAGTTCCTCAAAAGGTTAAACATAGAGTTACTATATGACCTGAAATTCTACTCCTAAGTATATTCCCAAGAGAAAGGAAAACATATATCCACACAAAGACTCATGCATGAAGGTTCATAGCAGCGCTATGCATAATAGCCAAGAAGTGGAACCAACTCAAATGTCCATCAACTGCTAATAGATAAACAAAATGTGGTATATTTATACAATGGGGTATTATTCAGGCATAAAAAGGGAGGAAATAGTGAAACATGCTACAATATGGATGAACCTTGAAAACATTACGTTAACTGAAAGAAGCCAGACATAAAAGGCCATAGATTGTATGATTCCATTGATATGAAATGTCTACAACAAGTAAATCCATAGAGACAGAAAGTAGAACAGCGGTTTCCAGGGGTGGGGCTCTGGGATGGGGGTGTGGGGAGGGAGAATGGGGAATGACAACTAATTGGTACAGAGTTTCTTTTGGAAAGATAAAACTGTTCTAATATTGACTTTTGGTGACGGTTGCACAACTCCATGAATATACTAAAACCCACTGAATCGTACACTTTAAATGGGTAAATTGGTAAACATATTCTATATGAATTACATCTCAATAAAGCTTTTTTTAAAGAGAAGAAATGATGTGGAGTTCACCACTAACCCAGTGGGAACAAGGATTTCGACTGGAAATTAAACTGATTTAAAAATAAAAGATGCTCCAGACAATGAGCTATTATTTAGCACTAAAATGAAATGAGCTCTCAAGCCATGAAAGGATATGCAACAACTTTAAATGCATATTACTGAGTGAAAGAAGACAATCTGAAAAGGCTACATGCTGTATGATTCCAAACATATGACATTCTGAAAAAGGCAAAACTACGGAGACAGTAAAAATAACAGTGGTTGCTAGAAGTTTGGAGCGGGGGTGGGGCAGGAGGGAGGGATAAATAGGCATGCACGAGGATTTTTAGGGCAGTGAAACTGTTGTGTATGATGCTGCAATGGTAGATAAATGGCACTATACATTTATCAAAACGAACAGAATGTATAACACCAAGAGTGAACCCTGATATAAAGGATGGACTTTGGGTGACGATGATACATATCAGTGTAGGCGCATCTATTATAACAGATGTACCACTCTGGTGCAGGATGTTGATAGTGGGGGGGGGGGCTTGTGGGTGTTGGGGGAGCAGGAGGTATATGGGAAATCTCGGTACTTTCTGCTCAATTTTCCTGTGAACCTGAAAGTGCTCTAAAATAGTCTTTTTTTTTTTAAAGCCAAAACAAAAAAAATTAAAATGCACTGTTTCTTACACTTCTGATTTTGTGGGTAGCGATTCATGCTGTCTATACTTTTGATGGCTCCTCACTACCCCAAGGAGGGACTCCATTCCCCTTTAGCTTGATTTAAGAGAAAAATTAAACCCCTACCGTGGGTAAGACATTGTATACTAGAGGTGAGAAGAGAATGGTGGTCTCACACCCTAAAACTGATGCTTGATTTAAGAAATGGCAGGTAAGTCATAGCTGATACATACTGTACTTTTTAAATTTTATTTTAATTTTTTTGTGTGTTTTTAAAAATTTTTTTGCACTTTTTTTTTTTTTTTTTTTTGCGGTACGCGGGCCTCTCACTGTTGTGGCCTCTCCCATTGCGGAGCACAGGCTCCGGATGCGCAGGCTCAGCGGCCACGGCTCACGGGCCCAGCCACTCCGCGGCACGTGGGATCTTCCCGGACCGGGGCACGAACCCGCGTCCCCTGCATCGGCAGGCGGACTCTCCACCACTGCGCCACCAGGGAAGCCCTGCACTTTTTTTAAATCTAGAATTTGTGACTTATTTGTCTTGTGCTACCATGAGTGGGACAATGATTATATTAAATAAATACTGTAGATGATGTGTGCCAAGAAAAAATCATGTTCAAATGGTTTGATTCACTTCCCAGGTTCCTTTTACTCTCCTAAAACTCCCTTCACTTCCACCCCTACTGTTTTCTTCCTTTCCCTACATCAAAAGAAATACTGATAACCCAAATCCCCCAAATCAGAAAGGTAGTTGCCATTTATTACAAAGTGGGGGAAGAGACTCTGAGTAGGTAGGATGGATAAGAACGGACAAGAAAATTCAGGGATTTCATAAATGGATAATATCTAAAACAAGAGGATATCATTAAATCATCCCCAAAATATGTAATCGATATCTATTCATTTTTATACCAACCTAAATTTAATCATCATTTAACAGTGGTACCCAGCAAAAGCAATTTAGCATTATACTGTACAATACATACTCCAAACAAAGGAGCCATAAACACAGTTTGAATCCTCCTCTACTCCCAAGAATTTCAGCACTAGACCCGAGCAAAAAATCCCCATTGGGAATCTAGATATATCACACTGCCCTTTATCCATGAGTCTTCTGTGAAGATCAGTCTGAGCAGCTAGAAAACTCACACGTTCAACTTGGTCTGCCTGGCTGGGAATCAACTCACCTCAACATCTGGAGGAACACGATTGATAGTCCTGGTTATTAGTGGCGAGAGCTGGGCAAACGGAAGCAGAGGCCTGCAGCCATACAGGCTGAATAAACCTGTTCAAAAATGCACCAAGCTCTGAATGGAAAGACTAGTAGGAACTTCAAGTCCGCAGGAGAAATGTGGAGTATCTGGACAAGCAGCCTCACCATAAAGAGCTATCCTAGTGTTAGGAAAAGAATCCAGAAATTCTGCTGCAACCCAACTGGTTTTGTCTCTTGAAACAGCTTCCTGATATTTGTGCTGCCAGCTTCTGTCATAGGGTTTTTGTCACAGGAGCTCAGTAAATATTTATCAATGATGGTGCTGCTAATGAGAGGACCCCAAAGATGAACACCCCCATGTGAGGGAAGACAAGAAGAAAAGGCCACTCTGTCCCACAGCATATGGAATCTATCATGTTACATGTCAGATTTTATAGTGCTACTACATGCTAGGCATTACTGCTAATTTTCATAGCAGCTCTAAGAGGCTGGCGTTTTCATCCCCATTTTATAGATGACACAACTAAGGTTCAGGGAGATTATACACTATGCCCACGGTCACTAAGATAAGGAATGACTGAGCAGAGATCCACATCATAACTCCTGAAGCCCATGTTCCTTCTACTACATCACACAACCTTTTCTTACCCTGCTCCTTGCAATACCAAGCTGACCCATTCCTGGGCAGGGTATCGACTCGGCTTTCCATCTTGAAAGTTTTGCTCTTCAAAAACTCTATGGTGCTATTAAAAATGAATGCTGCAATTTATTATTCCTGCTATCTTGAAGAGTCTTTGGTCAATGATAACCAGAGCTGAGACAATTCTGAATGGGGCTTTTCACAGCAGAGCAGTTTGAGTCATGCATTAATTTTTTTTTAAATCAATGGATTACAGATTCAGAAGAAACGGTGGGGGAGGAAACAGACTTTAAAACTTGATAAACACAGATGTGTCAGGGAAACGTTTCCACCAGTGTGTATTCTTTCACCCTCTGTGATCTGGGGCTTGTTAGCATCCTTTTCATACTGGAAGGAAATATAACATGCATTCTATAGCTTCTATCTGTCAAGTTTGATTATGCCAATTTATCACAATTACTGCTTTATTTTTAATCAGAGTAAGGGCACTAATTTAGTTTCCTGCTCTTTTGTCCAGAGTACTTTATGTCTAGAAAACTCGTGAAGAGACTGTTCAAGGGTAATTTAAAATGTTCATAATTTTTTAAAAGCAATCTGCTAGAAGGTTGCCACAGTCAAGAAACCCATTCATTTTACATTAAGAACTGTTAAGGGGGGCTTCCCTGGTGGCGAGGTGGTTAAGGATCTGCCTGCCAACGCAGGGGACACGGATTCAAGACCTGGTCCGGGAAGATCCCACATGCCGCGGAGCAACTAAGCCAGGGCACCACAACTACTGAGCCTGCGCTCTAGAGCCCGTGAGCCACAACTACTGAGCCCGCGTGCCACAACTACTGAAGCCCGTGCACCTAGAGCCTGTGCTCCGCAACAAGAGAAGCCACTGCAATGAGAAGCCCGCGCGCCGCAACGAAGAGTAGCCCCCGCTCACCACAACTAGAGAAAGCCCATGCACAGCAATGAAGACCCAATGCAGCCAAAAATAAAAATAAATTAAATAAATTAAAATTAAAAAAAAAGAATTGTTAAGGGGAATGGGATAGTTGAGTAAATCAGAAACTCAGTTAACTATGGAACTCCTTTCCCTGTTTGGAAAGAGATCATTACAGGGTTTTATGCATAATAAGAAAGCCACAGAGCTTGGTATTTCAGCGTTCTTTGGATTTCTGATCTGAAAGGGGGAAAACTTAAGTGCCATATATCTTTTAAAGTATCTTTTAAACCTAAGCTTAACAAAAATAGATTTTTTTGAAAAAAAGGTAAATGCAATAGACCCTGATCCTAGGGGAAGCCTGAGCTCTAAACAGATTTAGAAAAATCTCATTAGGATTAATATGGAAAAGTGGAGAAAAAAAGGTAAGTCTATTGGAAGTTTCCATGCTGCTCTCAAGGCCACATATAGGAAACAGGATGAATGATTAACAGAGAGCAGGCAGGAATGAAAGAGCCTTAGCAATTCCCTGGCTCCACATTCTACCTCATTTCTACCAACTAAGTCGGCTTGTGTCCAACCGCAGAGGGAGCCAGGTTCCACTCACACACTCTAAGGCCGGGTGTGGCCCTGGGCAAGACATGACCCTCAAGCCCCTGCAGTAGAAAGTGGCTGAGATAGCCTTGTAGCTGGCACCTACTTCCAAGACTCTCTGCCGCAGCCCTTTAACCTGGAAAATGGTACTAATGATAATTCTTCCTTCCTTATCAGGATTGTCAGAAACATTAAATGAGTTAATCCACGTAAAGGGCTTAGAACTGTGTGTGGCACATAGCAAGTGCTTAATAAATAATCACTTTCATCGTCATTCTCTTCTTCATTGTACAGATTAAGCTGCTTTTCCAAGGCCACCAACCTGTGGTAGCACAAGGCAGAGACCCTATGTCAATATTCTGATTCCTGGACTGATGTTATTTGCACTGTACGATGCACAGCAGGTGATTCCAAAAGCACCAAAAGGTCCCTCATACATTTCCCCCTACAACTGTGTCACTGTGACTGAGATCTCCATCCTTGATAGCCCTTTTGAAGAGTTTTCTGGTGATATAAAATTTTGTTAAGTGAAGTGAGTTTGCCTCAGGAGAGGGATCATATTAGAGACCTAGCAGAAGCAGAAATGGACTTCCTGTGATGACTAAACCATGATCAAACACCATCATTTTAAATCGAACGCAGGGTCTGAATGAACAAGACACTGAGCAAGGTATAATTTTGAAGGGGAGGGAGAAGGTATAGGCTTGGAAGAGAGGTTAGTCAGAGGTGGAGGCCAGGCAGCTGGAAAAAAAAGGGCAAAAGTCTTTTAAGAGAGTTTAGAGGACTTCCTTCACAAACACTGTGCTCTTGGGTTTCATCTCATGAGCCTGAGCCTTGAACTTAGATCTGATTATTCATAATTTTCTAGAAGCATAAGAGCAACCTGCACCCAGAACTCAGAGATATGTATATGCTGACAAGGTGATTTCCGTGCCACATCAATTTCTCCTTCAGCTCTACTTCATGAGATTTCATGATAAAAATAATTCACAGCGTAGGCTTGAGTTAGAAAAAGAAGGGTTCATCTATTAACTATACAAGAATACCAAGAACGACTTTAAAAAATCATACATATAATTTTTTTATTTGGAAAAAAAAAAGACACCACATCGTGAACTTCAAGCAGTCCTTGGGTTGCGTATTTTATGAGGTTTATTTGTACTGCATATCTGTGATGGGCTCTATTTGTGGTTGAAAGTACAAACATACTGATTACAATCACTCTTTCCCACATTTAGGAACAAAATTAATTATCTGCAAAAAGCAGAAGGCTCAGATAGACTCTCAGTCAGTAAATGATAATAGACAGCGGCCAAATATAATGACTCCGTCTCCTACTTTATCTGTTTTAGGCATTCTGGGTGGAATGAAAAAAGGAAAAATTAATTCACTTTCTGAATGTTCTTCAGAAAGGATTTGAATTTGGGTAATAAGAAGTCAGTATCAACCCTCCCCCACCTCCCATGCCCCCATATAAAATATGAAAGCAGCCTTGCTGGATTATGCGCTTCCCAAAGGGACATTTTTTTGCCTTCTAACTTCCCGTACTACTTTTATTTGTTTTATTTTACATACTAATTTATTGAAATGAGGTATACTTTTGGATGTATACAACTCACCCGTTTCAAGTGTACAATTTAATGGTTTTTACTAAATTGACCAAGTTGTGCAATGACCATGACAAACCAGTTTTGCAACATTTTCATCATCTCCCCAGTAAGATCCCTCATGCCCATTCCAGCACTGTTTTTGAGAAGTCTGATGCATTTTGAAGCCCAATCCCCAAAGGGACATTTTAAAAGGACATTAAGAAGTCTGTACCTTCACCAAAACAAAGGTTACTTGTACTACCCTATCAACAGTCCCCCCAATAAGGAAAGGAATGGCAAACAGTGAGACCTAGAACAGTACCCAGTACCAGGACTCAGAAAGTTGTGCCTGCTGGTGATGATGAAAGTTTGTGTTTTATCTTACAAAGGCCATAACACGCCGGAAGAAATCTGCCCCAGATTCTCTCATCTTGGCCTTTTGTGAAGTTCTTCATTACAGCAAATATTCTAACGACCCCCTCCCCGGAAGAAATTACTGTACTACAGTGTGACTTCATTTAAAAATGCTTCTGTGAGCTGGGATGAAGTGAGAGAGTAGCATGGACATACATACACTACCAAATGTAAAATGGATGGCTAGTGGGAAGCAGCCGCATAGCACAGGGAGATCAGCTCGGTGCTTTGTGACCATCTAGAGGGGTGGCATAGGGAGGGTGGGAGGGAGGGAGACGCAAGCGGGAAGTGATATGGGAACATATGTATATGTATAACTGATCCACTTTGTTATAAAGCAGAAACTAACACACCATTGTAAAGCAATTATACTCCAATAAAGATGTGGGGAAAAAAAGAAACTAAAATACAAAAACAAACATCTGTGATGTTCAAAATATGTGCTCAAGTTTTAATGTGGGGTTAGGGTTAGGACTGCCTTTTAAGAAACGGGCCAAGTAGAAAACATTTTCTGCCAGAGACCTGAGCAAGACAGCAAAATGCAGAGAGGCCTAAGAGGTTAGTGAGCCAAGGCCACTGTGGCGCTATCGTGAGTGAAGGATGTAGCACTACAGTTGCCAAGAGTAACCTTATTCCAAGTGGGTAAAAAGGAATCAGAGGAATCACACTGTATACATGACTCCATGTTTTCGGAGGCGTTTTAGGTTTTGCAATAAAAAACAAAGCAAGTATTCGGGGGCTTTTCTGCCCTCGCCAGATAGAAGGCTGCTTTCCCTCTGCTCTGATTCCCTGGCCACTCAACATTAGAAAGGCATTTTGGACTTCTTCATTCTCGTCTTGGGAGCACAAGGATTCTCGGAATATCAGGTCATGGGGAAGGCCTTCCTGGACTTCTGCCCACTTGGATGAATATTCCTGACTTTCTAACCTTTCTGAATATACTCTGAGCACAAATCAGTCCTCCACGACACTCCCAACAGACATGGATAAGCATCTGCTTACTACTCTGGGCTTATCACTTGCTTCATCTTAGAATTGCAGTAAAACAGAAAACTATCTGCCAAGCTACTTAGCAATACAAGACTCCCAACCCCAGAGTCTGAACAAGCAAGAAAGGAAACAATAGCTTGGGGACCAAAAGAGAGAGCAATAGGTAGTAGCTGGAGGCCCAAAGTACCAGAGTTTACTCCTAACCAGAGGCAACTAGTCAAGTGCCCCTTTTATACTGTGTAAAGTATTTTCTGAAGAGCTGAGAAAACTGCCGCCGTTCTATCTTTGGATGTGCCTTGTGCTACCCTCCAACACGTGGGACACAGCCCAGCCTTTTGACCAACTAGTCAGGGCTGAGCTAAGTGTCTTTCACTAACTTCTTACTTTCTTGCCTGATCCTCCAAAAGCATCATGAACTTGAGAGGTTTTTGCAGCCATCCAAGGTTGGGGAAATCACATGTTGCAAGACAATTTTCCGTGGGTCTCTTGTGTTTCTGCATCTCTTATAAACAGAGGCACTTTATCCCCCAGACTGTCTTTATCAAGTATCTTTGGATAGTGAATAGTCTTGGAAGACAGTGACAGGGTCGCCCTTCAGAGAAAAGAATGGGCACTCTTACTACCTATTATAAAAGATGTGAGTTCCCTAAGCTCAAGGCTGCTCTCTTGTAATGCAACTCACTGTGTGTGGAGGAGTCATCTGGTCGTCTTTGCCTTTCTCCGTGGGAATTGGGGCTTGAGGAACTGGCACAAACGCTGATACTCTGCCTACTGCTATCGCTGTGAGAAGTAAACTGTCCTGCATCTCTGGGCCAGGAATCTCCCGTCTTTATCCAGCATCCATGAAACTGTGGCCAGGTAACTTGTTAGTTTGCAATTGGGGTAAAAATCTCAGATGTTTCACAGTTCTTGAGGACATTTTCCTGCCACATCAGTCCAGAGACCACAGAAAGGAGGAAAAACTTCTTTCTAAAGATTCACAACAAATAATCACGCTGACACTCTTGCCAAGGGAGAGGCAAGGAATTCTAGATTTATGAGGAGCCCATCTAATTCCCTAATATGACCCATGATATACATAATTTCAGGATGAAGCGTGATAGAAAGCTTCCTTTGTGTGACCACTGTTTGAAACCTGCCCTAAAATTAACATTTAGTGCCTGAAAGTGATGCCAATGTTTTCATTTGTATTCTTCTCATCATTAAGTAGGTAATCTATGTTTTAAAACTATATATTTTCCCCATGGGAATCACTAAAGTTATTTTTTTTGTCAACGAAAAAAAAGATGGCAGCCTGTAAACATTTTTGTCTTTCCAGAAATGGACCTCATGCAAACAAAGTTGCCTACCACAGTTCTAGATGCTGACCTGCAGACAGTAATTAGGTAGTTAGCCATTTACTTGTTTTTATCACTTTGAAATCACTTGGTACCGAAAACAGCTTGTAAGAATTCAGACAAGGTATCTACCTCTATAGGAGACTAAAAAATGAAAGTCCAAAGTGATAGCATGAAGAGAAAAACACTGACATTCTGACACCTGAGAAATAACCTCAGCCTTCAAAAGCAGAGAGGAGGGTAGGGCTAATCTTGGAAATTCTGATGAGTTAGAGTCACTCACACAGACAGCAAAATATAAGAATTTGATAGAGTGGATTATTATTGAGGATCAAAAGAGAATCTTCCCCAGAGCTTCCTAGCACACATAAATAAATATTGATTTCACTGAAGATATCTTCAGAAATTCTACCAAAGGAAATGGATGTAGCCACTATGGAGAACAGTATGGAGGTTCCTTAACAAACTACAAATAGAATTACCATACGACCCAGCAACCCCACTACTGGGCATATACCCTGAGAAAACCATAATTCACAAAGAGTCATGTACCAAAATGTTCACTGCAGCTCTATTTACAATAGCCAGGACATGGAAGCAACCTAAGTGTCCATCATCGGATGAATGGATAAAGAAGATGTGGCACATATATACAATGGAATATTACTCAGCCATAAAAAGAAACGAAACTGAGTTATTTGTAGTGAGGTGGATGGACCTAGAGCCTGTCATACAGAGTGAAGTAAGTCAGAAAGAGAAAAACAAATACCGTATGCTAACACATATATATGGAATCTAAGAAGAAAAAAAAAGGTCATGAAGCACCTAGGGGTAAGACGGGAATAAAGACACAGACCTACTAGAGAATGGACTTGAGGATATGGGGAGGGGGAAGGGGAAGCTGTGACAAAGCGACAGAGTGGCATGGACATATCTACACTACCAAACGTAAAATAGATAGCTAGTGGGAAGCAGCCGCATAGCACAGGGAGATCAGCTCGGTGCTTTGTGACCGCCTGGAGGGGTGGGATAGGGAGGGTGGGAGGGAGGGAGATGCAAGAGGGAAGAGACATGGGGACATATGTATATGTATAACTGATTCACTTTGTTATAAAGCAGAAACTAACACACCATTGTAAAGCAATTATACTCCAATAAAGATGTTAAGAAAAAAAGAATATGTTAGATTCTCAGTAGGCAATGTTACTACTAAGGAAACTCCATAATGGAGACCTGGATGTACTAATGTCCAGAATCAAAGGCAAATGCATTAAAAACTATCTGTTGGTCCAACAGGCAGATTCCAAGCATTGCAACTGGAAGAAAACCTATACCTCACCACTGGCACGGTGCACAGAGATTCTAGGCAAAGTCATTTTACTGTGTGACTGGGTCTTCCCTCACCTACATAAACATTCCTTCTTCCCCTAGAAACTACTCTGTGCCTTTAAGTGTCATGAAGACGAAAAATCTCATGCTTTTTAGTACTTCATTGGGAAATACTATAGCAAAAGTCTCCAAGGAGGGAGAATGAACTCAAAAACTGATTGTGAAGCTGGAAAAACAGTAGAGAGTAGCACAGGATATTAAATAAGATAATAAAGACCCACTTAGCCTATGTTCAAGGGATGAAGATTCTGGTGAAAAGAGAGTGGAACTCTTTGAAAGAGCAATATGGACTAATTATGAAAAGCATGAGCTTTGGGGTCAGACAGATCCAGCTTTGAATCCTAGCTCCGCTACCTACTGGCCAAGTGATCCCTGAGGACAGCAGTAGTCAGGGTCATCTTTCCAGCCACTTCTTGTGCCCCCGGTGTCTATCAGTGGTTCCACAATTAGATGCTCACTAAATGTTCCCTGAAATGAATCCTATTTCAGATAGTGCTAAAATGAATATCACGATGAGGAAAGAAAGGGAGAAACAGTGAAGGTAGAAAAGGTTGCAATTTTGCACAACATTCAATGAAGCATACGACAAGTCACGATAATGAACTTATGGGAGAGGAAGCACTAATGCCGAGAAGTTCTGAGATGAATCAATAAAGAACACGAGTACAAGTGGAAACATAAAAGTGCAAACAGGCACGCGAGGATATGTGAGCAATTACTTTGGGGGGGATTGTAAAGAAAGTAAATGAAATCACAGAAAGTTTTGGGAAACTTTCTGGAAAAGCAATAAACATCCAATATGCTGATTATTACTCATTTCATCAATGGATCTGAAATGTACAATGGCTATGCATATAATCCACATATAGGGATATAGTAATTACAATCAAAGTGGTTTCAGAATAAGAATAATTGCATATTAAAAAGAAGGTTGTAGCATTCAACAATTTGTGTGGTGTAACAACAATGTTGAAAGTATATGTGTTGAAAACTGTACGTATTTGTATTTGCCTCAAGGTATAAGATATGGAATTCAATAACATGCTGATAAATTTAACAATGATACCCTCAGATACTACCCATATGATACCCAAATACTATTCTTTTAAAATAAATTTATTTATTTTACTTATTTTTTGGCTGCGTTGGGTCTTCTTTGCTGCACGTGGGCTTTCTCTAGTTGCAGTGAGAGGGGGGCTACTCTTCGTTGCAGCGTGTGGGCTTCTCATTGCGGTGGTTTCTCTTGTTGCGGAGCACGGGTGCTAGGCATGCAGGCTTCAGTAGTTGTGGTGTGCGGGCTCAGTAGTTGTGGCACATGGGCTTAGTTGCTCCACGGCATGTGGGATCTTCCTGGACCAGGGCTCAAACCCGTGTCCCCTGCCTTGGCAGGCGGATTCTTAACCATTGAGCCACCAGGGAAGTCCCCCCGATACTATTAAAGACCTACTCAGTACTCACTTCGGGCCATGATGCTTAACCTAGTTCACAAATGTAGATGAAGAATCAAGATGGATCTATTTACAGTCCCATAATTAATACTTTGTTGAACTTTTCGGTAAAAATTTTCTTTCTTTCCCTTCCTCTCCCCTCTCCTCTCTCGCTCTCTCTCTCACACTCACACACACATACACACTCACACACACTCACACATTTTCACATACTTGCTATTTTTATTCACGCCTTTGGATTAAAATAACATTAAACATCTTGGCACTTAAAAACAAGTTTAAGAAAATCTCATTATCTATTTGGCCCTTAGAAAACTGCTGTAGAAAGAGTACTGCACTGGGGCTTGGTGAGTACCTGCCATGTGCCTCGAACTCTGCCAGGTACTTTGAACCTATCATTTCACTGAATCCCCACATATCAACCCCATTTGACAGATGAAGAGTCCACGGTCACAGCTTTGCCATTAACTGTCATTCACTTTTAACCTCTGGGCCTTACCTTGTCTACTAAACAAGGTGGCTGGAGTTGCTTCCAAGGAAGTATCAGAATCAAATGGAGTACTCCGTAAGTGACAAATTCTCTGGCCTCTCCACAGACCTACGGTATCAGAATCCTCGGGGGGAGGGGGGGAGGCTCCAGGAATCTGTTTAACAAGTTCCCTAGATGATTGTGGTGATGAGCCGAGTATGAGAACTACATGCTTACCACCTCCAGGAGCACCCTAACCTTTGCTTGCACACCTTCACTTGGTAGCCTGAAGAACTGAAGACCATCTTGTGGAAAACTAAAACACTAATAGGCCGTAAGTGTCCATCATCGGATGAATGGATGAAGAAGATGTGGCACATATATACAATGGAATATCAGCCATAAAAAGAAACGAAACTGAGCTATTTGTAATGAGGTGGATGGACCTAGAGTCTGTCATACAGAGTGAAGTAAGTCAGAAAGAGAGAGACAAATACCGTATGCTAACACATATGTATGGGATCTAAGAAAAAAAATGTCATGAAGAACCTAGGGGCAAGACGGGAATAAAGATGCAGACCTACTAGAGAATGGACTTGAGGATATGGGGAGGGGGAAGGGTAAGCTGGGACAAAGTGAGAGAGTGGCATGGACATATATACACTACCAAACGTAAAATAGATAGCTAGTGGGAAGCAGCCACATAGCACAGGGAGATCAGCTCGGTGCATTGTGACCAACTAGAAGGGTGAGATAGGGAGGATAGGAGGGAGGGAGATGCAGGAGGGAAGAGATATGGGAACATGTGTTTATGTATAACTGATTCACTTTGTTGTAAAGCAGAAACTAACACACCATTGTAAAGCTATTATACTCCAATAAAGATGTAAAAATAAAGTATCTGAAAAAAAAAATTAACAGTGCCCCACTCATTTAGATAAGACCAAAATGTCCTTTATGATCTGGGGTAGATGGTAGCCACCAAAACAGCTGAGCAAAGTCCCTGCATGGCAGACCTCATGGCATGGCTTATAGCTAGCTAAAAAGGCTGTCCCAAACAGAGCTCTGGAAGAGCCTAGTTTCGAAGAGGTCTCTCACCACAACTTAACCTCAAGCAGGACTAACTGGCAGGCTCTTACACTTTTATCACAACAGGAAGGTGAAGGTGCTACAGCAGAATCTCATTAACGCTTTAGTTTTCAATCAGCTTTGGCTTTGGGGCATTCTGTGGTTTTGTTAGCAGGAATAGAGTTCTGCAGTCCACCCAGCCCTCACTTCCCCTCAGCCCCCATAGATGGCCCAGCCCCCTTCTGGCCCATACAGAGTATAGCTGGATCACACCTGGCCAATGATTCATTATAGTGAGATGTTCACTGTGGTGAAATTTATTCAGTTACATGTCTGTCTGTCAATGAAGCTAAACTGACGTTTTAAAGACTTAAGAAGACTTCAAGTCTTTAAGACTTTAAAGACTTAAGTCTTGGGTAACCGAGCACCCAGTACCTGGCAAAGTGCCACGAACAGAGCAGATGCTTAATAAATGTTTACTAAACAAACCTTCATGTCTAGAGCCTGATCAAAATAGTGGACTTAATCCCTTACCAGCTCCCCACCCTAGTTTTCTGTGTTTAAAAGCACTAGAGGAGAATACATGTTTTCAAGACGTTGCTGTCAAGTGACCAATATCAGAGGCAAACTTTAAACACTCCCATACCCTGTCTTTAATGTTATCTCCTTATTTTTCCTCTTACTGAAGATATTTCCACACCCCTGGCACTCTGGCTTTGTGTCTGACACATAGTGGGCCCTCAATCAATTTCAGGTGAATGAACATATGAATGCACTGACTTTCCTTTTTTCTAGTTCTGTGAGATTTACTTGTGTGTGTGTGTGTGTGTGTGTGTGTGTGTGGTACGCGGGCCTCTCACTGTTGTGGCCTCTCCCCTTGCGGAGCACAGGCTCCGGACGCGCAGGCTCAGTGGCCATGGCTCACGGGCCCAGCCGATCCACGGCATGGGGGATCTTCCCAGACCGGAGCACGAACCTGTGTCCCCTGCATCGGCAGGCGGACTCTCAACCACTGCGCCACCAGGGAAGCCCGAGATTTACTTTTGTATAAGGCCCTAGAATCTGGTCTTCAATTAGAAAGCAATCAAAGGAATAATTAGCCACTGAAGAACACTATCGTTAGGACGTTTCTGTTCATTTTACTATAAAATATTTTCTCAGCAAATGTGTTTTAAACAGCTAACATTGTGAATGGGGCAATTAGAGCAGTTCCGTAAGTAGCCATCCTGTGGGTTGCATCGTTTTTGTCCTCCTTTCTAGTTTAATTCACCAAAGAAACCAGTTACCCCTATTGTTTTGTACTTCCAGAGTTTAAAGACAGGGCTAAATGGCCCAACCTGCCCTCCACATTCTGGGTAAGCAATGGTTCGGAGTACACAGTAGTTGCAACGCTATAGAAGATAAGAGCACGAATCGCGCAAGGCAACAAGCCAGGGTTGGAATCCCAGCTCCGCCACCTCTATTTAACTACCTTGGACGTTTGGGCAACATATTTAAGCCCTCTAAGCTTCATTTACTCCTGTGTAAAATGGGGATAATATTATATTAGGACCTATCCCATGGATTACTAAGAAATAATATTACGTAAACTGGCCAGCAGAGCACCTCAAATGTGGTAGGAGCTCAACAAGGGCAGTGTATTATACTATTCTGCCACGTCCTTCTACAAAGCTGGGAACATTCAGGAATCAGTCACCATCACCTTAGTGAGATCTGGCTGGTAGCTCTTGGCTGTATGTTCTGCTCTGTATTGAAAAGTGTGTGCATCCCGTGGTCCTCAATGTGTGCACCCTAGCTTAGCAGGTACAATGTAACTAACATTGTCTGACTGAAACCAATCAAGCTTCTGCCTCACAAAACTGTCCCACCCCCATCACAAACCCTATCAGCCTTACACTGGTATAAATCAAGGCTGCAAAAACAACTGTTGGAAAACATGAACGTTTTGCCTCACCCGTGTTCTTGTGTAGGTTTAGTTAGTGGGGTCTAGCTGGGTCTCCTATGTTTAAAGTCACTACTCAAAATGCAACTCAAATCAAACTACAACGAGGTAGCACCTCACACCAGTCAGAATGACCATGCATTAAAAACTCTACAAATAACAAATGCCAAAGAGAGTGTGGAGAAAAGGGAACCCCCCTACACTGTTGTTGGGAATGTAAGTTGGTGCAGCCACTATGGAAAACAGTATGGAGGTTCCTTACAAAAACTAAAAGTAGAGCTACCATATGACCCAGCAATCTCAATCCTGGGCATACATCCAGAAAAAAACTATAACTCAAAAAGATACATGCACCCCTATGTTCATGGCAGCACTATTTATAATAAGCAAGACATGGAAACAACCTAAATGTCCATCAGCAGATGAATGGATAAAGAAGATGTGGTGTATACATACAATGGAATATCACTCAGCCGAAAAGAAGAATGAAATAATGCCATTCACAGCAACATGGATGGACCTAGAGATTATCATACTAGTTAAGTCAGACAGAGAAAGACAAATGCCATATGATATCACTTATATGTGGAACCTAAAATATGACACAAATGAACTTATTTACGAAACAGAAACAGACTCACAGACATAGAGAACAGACTTGTGGTTGCCAAGGGGGAGGGAAGGATTGGGAGTTTGGGATTAGCAGACGCAAACTATTATACATATGTACAACTGAATCACTTTGCTGTATACCAGAAACTAACACAACATCGTAAACAACTGTACTTCGATAAAATAAATTTAAAAAATAAAGTAATATGATATATATGATTAAGAGCACAAGAGTGAAATCAGAATCAAACAAAGTGGTGATAACCTAATTAAAGGGAGACCTGATCAACTTCTGAATCACTGAGCTTCAGTTTCCTCATTTACAAAATGGAGATAACAGCTCCTACCTCACAGGGTTGTCACAAAGGTTGTGATAACCAACAACAGTGGTAATAATAGCTAATAATTACTGAAGAATTACCATGTACCAGGCACATGCCAAGTGCTTTAACACATGTTATTCCCTATGAAGAAGATATTCTTTTTATCCCTATTTTATGAATCAGCAATATGAGATCATACAGATAAAATGATTCACCCAAGGTCCCACAGCAAGAAAGTGGGTGAAGCTAAAATTCAAAGCCAGGCATTAGGACTCCATAACCTGTGGACTTAATGTGCTGCCTAGCTCTGTGAGGTCATTCAGTCCCTCTATCATCCCTGCCCACTTTTTTTCTCACTTCTCTCCATCAGCACCTGCTACTGGCCAGGCTGCCCTACCCCCAGTAGAATCCAATTCCTCTGAAAACTGTAGAATGGTACTCACAGTGGTGGTCAGTTTTCCTCCATTCTTCTGGACATACTGGATGGAATCATGGATCGTAGAAAAGAGACCAAGCAGTACATTCTCCATGTCATAGATTCTGTACATGCCATTCACCAGTTCTTCGAGAGACAGAATGTATTCTCTCCAGTACTTGTCAATCTCCACCACACCTGCCATACAGCCTTGCATAACCACATTGCAGTAGCCACCACACGGCTTAACCATCATCAGTCCCTGGCAGTAAGAGCAGTACCACATCCTGGTGAGCATTCGGCCACAGTCCTTACTGAACTTCAGGTGATCAGTTGTGTTGATCACTTCAATTCCGAGATTCAGGGCCTGGAGGAAGATCCTAGTGACTTGCAGTGACTTGGAAACCTGGGTCATAATAAGCTTGGGGAAATTCCCAAATACTTTCAGGTCACGCCTTGCCCCTCGGAGACATTCATTGATGTCTAAGGTGGACTCTGGCAGGCCTGGGCTCATTAGCTGGGTATAGATGACTGGAAACAGGCTGTCAAACAATTCATTGACCATGTCATCCACGTTGATGTCAGAACCCAGGATGTAGAGAGATACATCAGTGAAAAATTCACCCACAAACTCAAAAGCTTGTGGGGTCAGGCTCGGGTAGTTGTTCTTGAACATGGCATTGGTGTAGTTCTTGGCATGGCGAACAACGATTTCAAAGGCCTCTGCAAAATAAGAGATAAAGAAATGCCCACAAATTAAAGCATGAAAATCCAGTGTGTAACTGACTTTGAGATTTCTCTATTGCTGTGGTGATTAAGGTCCCATTTGCCTTAAATAATTGACTCACGTTTACTTCTGGCATTGCCTCTACTCCTGCAGCTGTTTGTTCCTATAAATCAATTTTCCTTTCTGAACATGCAGTCCAAACCCTGATGTGCACATAGATTATTAAGCACACAAATTATATTTCAAATGACAAAAGCCAGGATTCAGTTAACATTCTGGCCTCTCATAAAAATATTGATTAAAAATTGGCTAAATGAGAAGTTCTTTCTCTTTCTCACATTGAGTTATTCAGTTAAAAAGAAACTGTATTTCAAGACATTTCATTTTTAGACAGAGATAAATATTTGACAACAAACCATATACTGTATAAACTCACATAACAATTTAAGCCTGTTCATCCCTGGAGGAAAGGCAAGTTCTTAGCCAAGAATAAAAGCTATCACAAATTTCATCATGTAGGTAGATTTTCTCTAGATAACTTTAAAGGGAGCTATCTGACAGATTGACAGACCTGCAAGTGGAATTTATCCCCTAAACGGGTATCTGGATGGAGAAAAACAACACATGCACTTACCTATACGTTCGATACTGAAAAGAACACCGCTGGTATCTGCAAGCTGAACATCTGGAAGGATAACTGCTAAGCTTCCTTGGTAAGTTCGGCTTCCACATGGCTTGGAAACCTTATCTACTCTACAGAGACTATGGGTTCAGGATTACATCTGCTGCCCCTACCCCTTGGCATAAGGCCTGATCAGTGTCATTGGTTTGAGAGAGAAAGTAATAATGTCACCATCCCGTTTTCTCCAAACTGAAGCACTGCAGACACAATTTATCCCAAATAACCAGAGTCCCACATTTATATGAGAGAAAGGAAAAAACTGCAATAATAGATTTTTCAAAGAAATAAGGCATAGTTTAAGAACAAACAAAAACAACCAAGTTTCCCAAGACATTTAAAATTAACTTAGTAGTTTCTTTCCTTTCCTTCCAAAGCGCAAAGGTCCACGACAGATGTACCCCAAATGATGCTATTTCATGAGCCTTGAAAAATCAAATTATTACCACTTTCATACTACTAGACAGACTGCATTCCAACAGCTCCTTGGGATCACTTAGCCAAACATCTCAGTCATCTGTGGCAGAAGTGAGCTCTAGGTTGTACCACCACCATCTGCCCCAGATCCCTCACAAGGTAGAACGCGCTTGCTAGATTCTTCCCTTGGGTTTATGACGTGCCCAGGAATGTTGAGCAGATGCCAGAGCAATTCTACTGGGTTTCCAAGCCCACTTGAGAAAGTTAATCTTCGTTTTCATCAATTGCTAAATGTTCATTTGTTACTTTTATTTTGTTTAGAATGTTAAGCAATTCTTAGAAAGTTTATCTATCTTATAACAATCTCTTCCTAACTCCACACGCTACTTTATTTTCAATCCTTGAATCTAAAGATTGAATGAAGCCAAGAGATCATCTAACCCAATACGAAGGACCAGTCAATTAATTCTTTAAAATCATCAGAAATTTGGAGATTAAAAACTATTCATTCATTTTAATTTCAGCTACCAATCATTTATTATATACTAGACCCTGTGCTAAGTACTAGGGGTATGTAAGTGCTAGGTAGATGGAGATAAATAATACATCTTCCTTGTCTTAAAAGTACTCCCAAGCTATATGGTTTAGCATTTACAAAGCATTTCCAAGTTTATTACGAGATCTACTTTTTACAACAATCTTCTAAGTTCGGTATTGCAATCCCCATTTTACAGGTGATGAAACTGAGGCTCAGCAGAATTTAAGCACTTTCCCAGGGTCACACAACTGCCAAGTAGAAGTAGTCAACTCAGACTAGTGTCTCCCGGCAACGGTTTCACTCTAGTTGCCCTCAGCCCTATAGCCAACACACACATCCTCAAAAATCTTTGAAAGTCAAGTTCATTTTTAGGCTCATTATTTTCCCATTGGCCTCTCCTCTCCAAGTGGAAATGTACTGGAAGAAATTGCAGCCCAAAGACCAACAAAGCAGAGTTACACTTTCACCTTTGTCTTGGGACAGCACAAATTCAGAGAAGAAAGACTGCTGCTGAGATGCTACCCTGTGGATCTCAATCATCTAAGCTACCCTAAAATTAAGTCTCTACAAGGCAAATTTCATCTCTAGCACAGTGCATTTGTTCTCTAATGTGCAAGATATATGACAGTGAAATTCCATAGACTGTACTGCCATAACTTTTTTCTTAAGTTTCTGTTACTAGCACTGCTGGATCAATAGAAAAAGAAAATTACAAAAGATCATGAACTCTTCTCCAGAAAGAATAACAACACATATTGCAGAGGGAAAGGGCTAGGGGTTCATATGCTCACATGTGCTTCCTGCTCCAACTTTCACAGCTCAGAATCCACTTAGCACATCTTTGGGTTTTGCCCAACCCCCTTACTTCTGTATCGTGGGACAACAGACCAAACCATAACTGCTCAAGCAAAGGCTCCTTGGGGATTTATAGGAACCAACACTAGGTGAAAAGTGATGCTCAGCTTGAGGTTGGCAACTTGAGGTTTCATGAAATGAAGTCAAGGGCTAGAATGGGCCAGGAAGTTCAGTCGATGGATTTTTTTTTTTTTTTTTGGTCAGATAATAATGTACACTTAAGCTAGGGGAGGTTTTCCTCTGTCTGTTTCCTGGGAAAAAGTCAAGCATTATATCCAGGAGAAGTCGGAACAATGTAAAATCAGAGATGTTACGAAAAATTTGGCACCAAACAGAAAATAGTCTATTTTTAACACTATATAGAAAGATATATGATACAGATAAATAGATCTAATAAATTAATACACATCCAAATATAGCAAGGTTTCTAGATTTATTGTTGCCCCCATCACTATTCTGGTCACCCCTATTTGGACACACTCTACTGTTATCAACTTCCTTCTTAAATTATGGTGCTCAAAAAGGGACACAACTCTCCAATATGGTTTGATATGTAAAGTCTGCAATCAGGCTATCACCTCTCTTTAAATGGTTCAGTAAGTTCTCCCCCATCCCAACCCAGGACATATATCCTATAACCGTAGCAAAATGACTGTCCTTAGTACTTGGTGCTGATGTTCCTTTACCCAGACCTAGACATAAAGAAATGTGTTTTCATGGGCCTTTTCAGTAAAAGACTGGATTTTTTTTTTAAAAAGGAGAGTCTACTTGTAGTTGGAAGACAGAAATAAATGAACCACTGAGTTCCCTTCAAGCCCTTAAGAATAAAACAGTCCTGATAAAGGCAGGTTACTTTTTTCAAGGTAATTTTTCCAGCATTGTAAGAATGGCAAATACTTTATAAGAACTTCTTAAATTTCTAGGATAAATGCCACACAATGGGTTGGACTCCAGTCTTTGCTTTCAAGCACAGGTACCTTAATGGAAGAAGAAAACTGACATTTATGTGATACCTGCAAAGTATATGCCAGGATCTGTAATGAACTTGCTCACATATGTCCTCTCATTTAAATTTAACATAAACATATGTATTTGGATTTATTTTTATTTGGTGAGGAAACTGAGGCTCAGACGGGTTAAGTGACTCATACAAGATAATATCTAGTTAAATGCCACAGACTGAATTTAAGTGTAGGTCACTCTAACACCAATACCCTTGCTAATTCCACAACATGCTCCAGCCTTGAAAACTGGACATTGGGAGACTTCTGGTCTTGGCTACAACATGTAAAGAGCTTGGAAATTATCATTCTCATTCTCAACAACAAGATAATAGCTGAACCAACTGAAAATCAATGATTCTTCTTAGACCCATCAGGGAATTAAGGTCACAGGGCAAACTGCTACCCTGAAATCTGGAAAGAGAGGAAAATACAGAGAATCACAGCTGAGATCTGCTGGATCTCAGACACCTGCAGCAGACGCCACTGAAGCTATAAACTAGTCTAAACCCTTAAATGGTAACTCTGACAAACTGACAGAGGCTGAATGTGAACTAGCCTGAGAGTTGAAAATTCCTGGGTCCTCAGTTTTATGGGTCCCCCACATTCCCATGGGATTTACCTCAAGAAAACACCAAAGTTTTCATGGTTAAGATCTAAGAAAAATCTCCTTGTTTTTTCTGGCAGGGGTAGGGGGAAAGTAATAATTTAGAAATACACCATAAGCATTCTCCATAACAAATGCCTGTTCTCCAATGGACACAACTTTACCAAAGCCTAATATACCTAGAAGAGGGGCAATTAGACAACTCCAGTCCCTTCTAGCCTTCCTGTAACACCTAAAGGGAAAGAAAAAAAGGCCGAGAAAAACTTATGAGGGTTACAGCTCATGGACTTAAGTCTACTAACAGACTGATTAATCGTAATATTATAGGCCACTTTCACTACCCCCATACCTTCCCACCAGAAAGACACAGATCCTATTTAAGAAGGAGTTCTTAGAGAAACCCACCAAAAAGAGGTGAGAAAAAAAATAAACAAAGACACTAGAGGAAACTAAAGCCTCTAGCATCTATAGATACAGCAAACAATAAATAGCCTAACTCCTAGTCACATTAACATAAAACTTCACACTAAACGTCTAATTACCTCAGCTCCTATTACCCAATATATCATATTCTGCTTTTAACAAACAATTACAAGCCATGAAAAAAGGCAAAAGAACAGTCTGAAGAAACAAAGCAATTATCATAACCACACTCAGATATGGCACAGATTATGGAAATATCAGACAGGGAATTTAAAATAACTATTATTAATATATAAAGGACTCTAATGGAATAAGTGGACAATATACAAGAACATATCGATAATGTAAGTACAGAGATAGAAATGCTAAGAAATATCGAAAGGAAATGCTAGCAATCAAAAACACAAACAGAAATGAAGTATGCTTTTCATGGGCTTATCAGCATACTTGAAACAAACAAGGTAAGAACCAGCGCTCTTAAAGAAATGTCAGTAGAAACTTCTCAAACCACAACAGGAAGATTAAAAAAAAAAAAGAACAAACAAACAAAACACAGAAAAGAGTATCCAAGAACTGTGGGACAAATTCAAAAGGTGTATAATATGTGTAATTGCAATTCCAGAAGGAGAAGAGAGAGAGAAGAGAGCAAAAGAAATATTTGAGAGAATGATGTCCAAAATTTCACAAAATTCATGATAGATAACATCCACAGGTCCAAGAAGCTCAGAGAATAACAAGCAGGTTGAATACCAAAATACCTACTCTTAGGCATATCATATCCAAACTGTAGAAAACCAAAGACAAAGAGAAAATCTTCTAAGAAGCCAGAGGAAGAAAAAAACCTTCTTATCTATAGAGGAACAAGGATAAGAATTACATTGAACATGTCATCAGAAATCATGCAAGGAAGAAGAGAGTAAATGAAATATTTTGCATTGAAAGAAAAAAAAAAAGACCTAGAATTCTATTTCCAGCAAAATTATCATCAAAAAGGAAAAGAGAAAGTCTTTCTCATACAAACAAGAATGGAAGAAATTTGTCACCAGTAGACCTGGTTTGCAAAAAAAAAAAATGTTAAAATATGTTTTTCAGGAAAAGTATATAAGCCAGAAAATCAGATCTACATGAAGAAAAGAAGAGCATCAGAGAAGGAATATATAAAGGTAAAATAAAACCTTTTCTTTTTTTAAAAATTGATATAATATATAACTTTGTTCAAAGTAATAGCAGCAATAATGTGTTGGTGATTATAGCATATGGATAAGTAAAATGAATATTATAAGGTACCTGAACTACCAGTGAAACAATCTAGTGTAATTTGAATTTCAAAAAGAAGCGTATGCTAAGAGGAATGGAATCATACATAAATGTTCAGTTAAAGCCACAGAAGACAGGAAAAGAGAGGAAGATTAAAAGTAACCAAAACAAAGAATATGTGCAATAAACATTATGAATATTAATCCAATTACATCACTAATCACTTTAAATGTGAATAGTTTAAATACACAAAGTAAAAGATAGAGACTATCAGAGTAAATATAAAAATAAGACCCAACTATACATTGTCTACAGGTAGCACATCTTGAACATAAAGATACAGATAAAGGGATGAAGAAAGACTTATCATGCTAACGCTAAGTAGAACAAAAACTGGAATAGCCAAATTAATTTCAGACTAAGCACACTTTGGAAGAAGGAATATTATCAGGAATAAAAAAAGGGTGTTACAAAATGTTGAAGGGGTCAATTCTCCAAAAAGACATAATCCTTACATGTACAAACCCACAATTACAGTTGGAGACGTCAACACCCCTCTATCAGTAACTAATAAATCCATCAGGCAGAAAGTTAGCAAGGGCATAGTTGAACCAAATAGCATCATCAATCAACTAGATCTAATTGACATGTATAGGCTAATTCGTCCATCAACAGCAGAATGTACATTCTTCTCAAGCTCACTTGAAACATTCACCAAGATAGACCAGATACTTGGCCATAAAATACACCTTAAAAATTTAAAAGCACAGAAATCATACAAAGAACGTTCTTAGACCATAATGAATTTAAATTGCAAGTCAATACCAGAAAGATAACAAGACAATATCCAATCATTTGCAAATTAAACGACACATTTCTACACAACGCATGGGACAAAAAAGTCTTAAGAGAAATTTAAAAATATTTTCAACTAAATGAAAATGACCATACAACTTACTGAAATTGGTGTGATGTAGCAAAAGCAGTGCTTAGAGGGAAATTTGTAGCACTGAATGCTTATATTAGAAAAGGAAAAAAAGATCTCAAATCAATAATTTAAGATTTCACCAAATGAAACTAGAGAATTAACAGCAATATAAACCTAAAGCGAGCAGAAGAAAAAAATAATAAAAAATTAGAGCAGAATTCAGTGAAACTGAAAACAAAAATCAAGAGAGAAATCCATGAAACAAAAAGCTAGTTCTTTGAAAAGATAAATAAAATTTAAAAATACCTAGCCAGGCTAATCAAGAAAAAAAATGATAAGACACAATTTAGTAACATGAGAAATGAAAGAGGGGTCATTATTAATGATCATATGGATATTAAAAGGATAATACATGAATATTATGAACAACTATATGCCCCAAAACTTGATTAAATTGATAAAATGCACCACCAATTCCTTAAAAGACAAAACTATCAAAACTTACACAATGACAAACAGGTAATCTGAATTATCCTGTATTTATCAAAGAAACTGAATGATTAATTAATAAACTTCCAAAAGGAATGCAGGTCCAGATGGTTTCACAGGTGAATTCTTTCAAACATTTAAGGAAGAAAGAAGACCAATTGTCTACAATCTCTTCCAGAAAATAGAAGCAGAGAGAACATTTCCTAACTCATTCTATGAGGCCATCATTACCCTAATACCAAAACCAGATAAAGGCATTACAAGAAAGGAAAGCTACAGACCAAGATCTCTCATGAATATAAATGCAAAAATCCACAACAATATATTAGTGAATCAAATACAACAATGTATAAAAAGACTCATACACCATGACCCAGCGGGTTTTATTCCAGATATGCAAGTCTGGTTCAACCTTCAAAAATCAGGTAATGTAATCCATCATATTAATGGGCTATAAAGAAGAAAAATCAAATGATCATATCAATAGGTACAGAAAAAGCATTTGCCAAAACCCAACACCATTCATGATAAAAACTCTCAGCAAACTAGGAATGGGGGGAACTTTCTCCACTTGATAAAGTATATCCACAAGAAACCTACAGCTAATATCATACTTAATGGTGAGAAACTAGAGGCTTGCTCCTTAACCTCAGATTGGGGAACAAGGCAAGGATGTCCCTCTCAGCACTTCTTTTTAACATTGTACTTCAAGTCCTACCTAATGCAATAAGACAAGATAAGGAAATGAAAGGTACACAGATTGGGAAGGAAAAAAATAAACTGCCTTTGTTCACAAATGACATGATTGCCTATATAGATTGTTACAAAGAATTGATATAAAACTCTCCTTGAACTAATAAGCGCATATAGCAAGGTTGCAGAATACAAAGTTAATATACACCAACAATGATTAACTGATATTTCAAATTGAAAACACAACACCATTTACATTAGCACCCCCAAAATGGAATACTTAGGTATAATTCTAATGAAATATATATAAGAATAAATGGAGAAATATTCCATGTTCATGAATAGAAAGGCTCAATATTATTAAGAATTCTTCCAAATGTGATGTATGCATTCAGTGGAATCCAAATAAAAATCCCTGCAAGTTATTTTGTGGATAACAATACTAAAGTTTATATGGAAAGGCAAAAGACCCAGAATAGACATCACAACACTGAAGAATAACAAAATCAGAGGACTGGGACACCCGGGTTCAAGAATTCCTACAAGATAATGGCTATAATTACCTGTGCTATACAGTATGTCCTTGTTGTTTATTTTATACACAGCAGTTTATGTTATTATAATATAAATAACTTATAATGGAGTATAATCTGCAAAAAATACTGAATCGCTATGCTCTACACCTGAAACTAATACAATATTTAAATTTAAAAAAGAAGAACTATTAGACAATCAATAAATTGTTAATTATTGTTTTCTCAAAGTGACTGTACCTACAGTCAGATGTATGAAAAACACCGAGGCCAACATAAACTTTCAAAGAGGGAAAATAAATTCCTATAAAGTTACAGTAATCAAGACAGCATAATGGGACTTCCCTGGTGGTGCAGTGGTTAAGAATCCACCTGCCAATGCAGGGGACATGGGTTTGAGCCCTGGTCCGGGAAGATCCCACATGCCGTGGACCAACTAAGCCCGTGCGCCACAATTACTGAGCCTGCGCTCTGGAGCCCATGAGCCACAACTACTGAGCCCATGTGCCACAACTACTGAAACCTGCACGCCTACAGCCTCTGCTCCGCAACAAGGAGAAGCCACCGCAATGAGAAGCCCGCACCCCACAACAAAGAGTAGCCCCCACTCGCCGCAACAAGAGAAAGCCCGCATGCAGCAGCAAAGACCCAATGCAGCCAAAAATAAAATTAATTAATTATTTTTTTAAAAATTTAAAATAAAAAGAGCAGAAAACTGTAAAAAAAAAAAAAGACAGCATAGTATTAGCAAAAGAATAAAGAAATAGATCAATGGAACAGAATACGGAGCCTAGAAATAGATTGACAGAAAGGAGAAAGCCAACTCAATGGAAAAAGTATAGTTTTCTCAACAAATAGCTCGGAAACAACTGGACACTTATATGCAAAGAAATAAATCGATACAGACCTTACACCTTTTATAAAAATAACTCAAAATGGACTGTAGACCTAAATATAAAATGCAAAACTATAAAACTTCTAGATGACAACATGGGAGAAGATCTTGATTACTTTGAGTTTAGCAATAAGGTTTTAGATACAACATCAAAAGTACAATCCATGAAATAAACACATGTATATGTATAGCTGATTCACTCTGTTATAAAGCAGAAACTAACACACCATTGTAAAGCAATTATACCCCAATAAAGATGTTAAAAAAAAAAAAAAAAAAAAAAACGATAAGTTGGACTTTATTAAAATTTAGAACATCTGTTTTGTTAAGAGAATGAAGAGACAAACATCTGCTAGGAGAATGGAAAAACAAGTCACAAACTGTGAGAAAATATTTGTAAAACATATCTGATAAAGGACTTGTATCTGAAATATATAAAGAACTGTTACAATTCAACAATAAGAAAACAAACAATTCAGTTAAAAATGGACAAAAAATCTGAACAGACATCTCACCAATGAAGATATGTAGATGGCAAATAAGCATAAGGAAATATGCTCAATATCTTATGTCATTAGGGAATTGCAAATTAAACCAACAACGAGATACCAACCACTACACAGCTATTAGGATGGCTAAAATTCATAACATTCACAATACCAAATGCTGACCAGGATGCAGCACAACACTGCTGGTGAGAATGCAAAGTAGTACGGCCACTTTAGAAGACAGTTTGGCAGTTTCTTACAAGTATAATTGCAATCCAGGAATTGTGCTCCTAGATATTTACCCAACTGAGTTGAAAACCTAAGTTCACACAAAAAGCTACACATGAATGTTTATAGAACCTTTATTTATAATAATCAACTAGAAGCAAGCAAGATATCCTTCAAAGGATAAGCAGTGCTATATCCATACAATGGAATACTATTTAGCAGTAAAAAGAAATAAGCTATCAAGCCACAAAGGGACTTGGAAGAACCTTAGATGTCTATTGCTAAGTAAAAGAAGCCAGTCTTAAAAGGCCGTATGCTGTATGATTCCAACTATTTGACATTCTGAGAAAGGCAAAACTATTGAGACGCTAGGAAGATCAGTGGTGACCAGGGATTTGGGGGCGGGGGGAGAGGGGAGGGGAAAGGGTGAATAGGTGAAGCACGGATATTTTTAGGGTGGTAAAACAGTTCTGCATGATATTCTAAGGGAGGATACAAGATATAATGCATTTGTTAAAACCCACAGAACTGTGCGACACAGTAAATTTTAATGTAAACTATGGACTTCAGTTATTAATAATGTATCGATATTGGTTCATTCATTCCAAGAAATGTACCACACTAATGCTAATAATGTTAATAATAGAGGAAACTGTGTGCAGGGGAACGGGAGCAAATAGGACCTCTGTATTATCTGCTTGATTTTTGTTTAAATGTAAAACTGTTCTAAAATAAAGTCTCTTCATTGTTTTTAAATGAGAAAAACTGGACCTTGGAAATTAGTCCTTGATGGAACTAGTGACTAGAACCACTGAAAAGTGTTAACTCACTCCCTCTGCTCAATCTGCTTTGACATTTCTTTCATGAGTTAGGGAGTTTTAGCATACAAATAGACGCCATATGGCATCAGTGTAATTTTAATTGGAAAAACCACTGGAAAAAGTTAATGGACCAAAACACCCAAATAGGTAACACACTTCAATGTTATTTTTGAATACTGAATGATTTTTTAAAAAATCAACCACATAAAAATGCAAGTTTAGGTGGTAAGAAAAGCTCCTACATTGTTCACAGTAGTTCATATAGAAGATGCTAGAAGTTTTGCTCCAATTTCTGTTGGATTTTTCTGGAATTTTATGCTCCACATTAATTTAGATAGAATTGATGAAGCTTAGAAGTAAGTTGCTATTAAATAGAAACCATTGGTTGGTACAGTTCCATGACCAGGCTGTAAATGTATATAGTCTTGCTTTTTAAGTTTCACATGCTAGGCTACTAAATACAAGGTACATGAATTGGAAATAAAGAAATGAGTAAAAGACAAAATGAAGGAAACATTTTCAAGGGCTATTACTTGTATCATTTCATAGATAGGTAGGTAGATAGATAGATAGGGATAGACAGGATGAATTTTCCCCTGAAGGCTATTCTATTACAGACCAGAGAAGACAATTAAAATGATTCACTCAACAGATCCTCAGAAATAGAAATGAATATCCACAGCTACTAGAAAATTTATGACTCTGCAACAGTTGACCACCCTTGCCCCATTAGCTCAATTAGTTCTCATTCTTTACCCTCCATTAGCTTTTCTGAAAAACCAGTTTGTTTTAAGCTTCCGTACATTCTGATTCATGTATTTGATCATTTTCCCTCTTCATATTTGTTGCTAGAAAGCATAAACCATATTTATCGTCTACCTCTATCAAGCACAGTAAACTTCATGTCATGCATTTTGTGCCATAGCTCTAATCCTGGCTCCATCTTACTTCCTACCTGTATTTTCCCCTTTGCCTAATTATTCCTATGTATTTTAGTTGCACTGTATCTTACTTTTATTATGTACACTTTTGCAGAGCGCTTTAAACTCTTTTCAGGAGAAGGTAGGATATAAATAAATAGGTAGGTAGATAAATAAGGAGAATGAGAAAAAGAGAAGCTATACCTACCACTTAAGACAAAATATCATTTCAACAATGTATTCTCACGAGTTTTAGTAGCAATGATAGAAATGTTTATATTCATAAATGCCAGACCCTTGTCAGGGACTCATTAAGCAGCCCCACACTGTCTTCCCTAGCAGTTGTCAGGGCTCGAGATTGAATCTGCATACATGATCCTTCCAAAATCTTTTATCTTTCTACCCTTTTATTATACCTTAAAATTTTGATCAAGTGTATATAACAATGTTGAAATTAGGTAGGCAGTAATAAGGATGGCTTCATCATGGCTCAGAATATGTCTGTTTTCACAATGGATTCCGGGACAAGCCACACTTGAGAAATCAGGAAAAGTGGCTAAACAGAAGAACGTAAGGGAATTCCAGATGATGACTTGTTTCTAATATTGATAAAACTTTAAGAACAATTTGTCTTGGAACTCATTTTACTGTGGACACACAGTAAACTAGTAGACTATTATGAGATAATCTTGTGGTCCAGCATTTTTCATGCTAGACCATACCTTGCCCTTCATCTTGGTGAGTTAGTTCTGTTATCAGACTTGAATTTTAGTCTTTTTTTCATTCTTCTGTCTCCCAGCCTTTCACTTAAAGAAGCCAATTCTTGGTTGATTAGGAAATAATCTTACATATTCAAGGTTCCCACGGCTAAAAAAATGACACCTACCAAAAGAGGCATCGGGGTCACATTCTTAAATCTGGTAGTTCACTCTTTACAACAGAAAGCCTGACAGTATCCAAGGAAGTAAAGTTCTATAGTTCCTCCCAGAATCCATAATTAAATAGTTTTTAAAAGCCCCCAGAGCTCTCCAAATCATTCCACTTAACTAAAATCTTTTTGCAAAAAAAAAAAGTTCCTCTCCAAAGAGTTCATGGGACATGGATTGCTCCAAACGAACAGTAACAAGAAGAATGGCTTGTGTCTTAGCCAGACCAAAAAATCACTAAGACGTTCTAGGTTTGACTATTGTCTTCTCAACTTGTGAAATTTTCTTTTTGTAGTGTATGACCGTAATTCCATGAATCAGGGCTAAAGAGTTTCTTAACTCCCTACTATTAGTAACCATACTTTAGGAAAATAAAAATAGTCTTTTTAGGATATAATGAATGAAAGGTTCTGCTGCATAAAGAGGGAATGGCTTCATTTAAAGGTTTAAATGCAAACATTCTGGTAGTGCCTTTATCCAATAAAAACCTGTATTTCTTTTCAATATACCTTTAGGTATTGAAAAGAAAGAGCACAACTAGAGGATTTTTCTGTTGCTTTTAGGACAATTAATGTGCTCATTTCACACAGTCTTGCTCTTCTCTGCTCTTCTTTCCTCCTTTAACCACTTAGGCACTAAATGAGTAACTTAAGAAAAGTCAATTGTCAGTAGTTTATGCAACCACTGTTACTGGAGAGAGTTCTCTCTGTAACCTATCATTAGGGATTTCCACAGCACTTTATATTTCTGCAAGTGCTTCACAGCCAAAGCTTTAGTGACTATAAAAGCAACAGACTCCTCTTCCCCTTGGTTAGTGGAAGATGCAGTCCCATCCTCCTTCCACTCACGCTAATGAGAAGTACCAGATCTGAGTTGGCTTAAAATTTATTCACACACCCTGCCAAGGTCTTATGCATTCATACACTCTATAAGTACTCACTGAGAACTGTTTATAACAGGTTTTTTTTCACTTTTTACACGTAGAGAGCCAGGAGACTACTGTGTACTCTCTCATGAAAGATGAGATAGATCTGGGAAGAGTTCCCTTATGGCTTCTCCTGCTAAGCCATAACATGTTCTCTCAAGATATATGTCTGAACCAAATTTCAACTTCTTTGGGACCTAAATTATCACAGGCCCCTGACATTATGTGAAGTCAACAACATTAACCACTTGGTAGAAAACTATTTAAAGACCATTTGTGAGGCATCTTAGCTGTCTCATTAGATCGATTGCACTTGTATAAAATTATACTTTTTCCACTTAACATTTACTGAAGGTACACTATCTGCTAGACTGTGAGTAAAACAAGCAAACAACATGCTCCTTATGCCCTAGAGGCTTGCAATAGCCAGCTGTGATAAAATACTGATGGTCTATTTTCTTTGAAAAGCATAGAATACCTTATAGATATGAAAGTACCTTTTGTTCTGAGAATGTTATAGCTTAAATATACATAGAATACATGGCAACACGATCACCATAAGTGAAGTGTTTCATGTCCTTTCGGAATTTTAACATTTGTGTTCTCATTTAATTCTCCTCCTTCTCTATCACAGGAAGTGAATGTGCATGTGCGAGCGTGTGTCTGTGTGCGTGCATGCCCACACACGTGTATGCAAAAAGCAGTGAAGGGAAATATTACTATCCCAGTTTCACAGATGAGATAACTGAAACTAAGACTGGCTGTAAGTCATATAGCTATGTGGCAGTTGGTGGCAGCGACAAAACACAGAACTCCTGACTGTACAATGATTTTTCCATTATGTTTATCTCCTTCCAAGGAAAATATTGTACAGCACTTAAAGATTAGCTTTACGTGTAGTAAGAACTAGCATCTATGGAGCATTTACCTCTGCCAGGCAGTGTTTCAAGTGCTTTATGTGAATTAATTCATGTATTATCAACCCCCACTATGAGATGAGTATACTATTGTCTCTATTGTACAAATAAGAAAAATGAGGCACAGAGAGGTTAAGTAACTTGCCAAAGGTTATATAGTCAGTATGCAGAAGACCCAAGACTTGAATTCAAGCAATCTAACTCCAGAGCTTACCCACTAAAACACTACACAATAATTCCTTGAGGTATGAGGAGACTGATTTTCTCTTTTTCCTCTTGGTTCAACTCTAAAAGAAAAAATATTTCGGCTGTTTGGCTATACTGGGTTTTTACAAGACATCTCAGGAAAATAACTTCAAAATTTGGGTAGGATTTGAGGAACAAGGCAAAAGCCTGAATGATTCTAACTACCTACGAAGAACAATAATTGCCCAGAAGTACATAGTCTGCAGCGCCTTATAGCCATAATGAAATGGAAATTATAAGAAAATAAGAGAAAGAGGTCAATACTGTGCATTTCCTTGGGATTATTGATATGGGTATGAAATCTCAGAGCTCTCAGCTCTAATCATAAAACTATGGTATTTAATTGAAAAGCTAGCCCTTGCAAAAAGGCCAGGCCCTCCCTTGAGCCACAGTTCCTTCAAAGTGCTACTGGCAGAGACAGGATTCAAGGGCCAGGATCTTGACAGTTTCCTGGGACTCAGTCTCTTGCGGGGCACGCCAGCTTAGGAAACACAAGGGAGGTGAAGGCTGGCTTGATTAACTCAGTGGGAGAGAGCTGCTCGGGCGTACTCAGTGGGCTCTGGCAGCGGCCAAAGACCTGGCAGGAAGGTCAGTATCACCACAGTGACTTCAGCCGAATTCAGTGGCAGGGAGGGAAGGCATGGAATGCCAGCAAAGGTCAACCATGTGGCTTTCCCCTGAGCTTGTCAAAAGAAGGGAATATTTCACTTTTAGCAAACTGCTATTATAGTCTATAAACTTTATAAAATGATTTTTGCCTCCACATTAGAACTGAATCACGTTGTGTGAGCATCTGGTATGAGTCTATGTGAAAGAATGGGATGGGAGGAGGGGTGGATCTATAGAATTAAGGTTAGAACCTGACAAAAGAAGTCAGCCGGTAGGAAAAATTGCGTCCCTAAAGACGTCCCTGGTGAAGCTGGGCATGGTAGTCTCTGTTTCCCTCAGGTTCTCACAAGACCATCAAGGCACTGAAGCAACCACTATGATTTGCAACTATGACTTGACTACCGGAGGGTTTGATAAATGCTGGATGCTTCTCAAAAAGTCAAAAAATGTTTATGTGCAAAAAGGGAAGTGCTTCGCAACTTACTAAGCATCAAGTACCTAAAGTATTCTTCCTCCAGGAAGAACTTGAGAGTAAGTGAAGGAGACTCCATGGACGTTCTCGTCAATCACTTTTCTTCCTTCTAGCAATAGATGTTTGATAATCTCTTTTTGACATTGCCTTCCTTTTGTTTAATAAGAAAATTATTGTTATATATCCAAAAATACAGTGTGAACATATCTGAGCGCTGCCTATGATTTCTCTCCTCCTCCATACCTCTTCCTCTCCACCTTTTTTTCTGGATGAAGAACCAGTTCTAGTGACATCTAGAATGGTGAGATGCAGTAGAAAAAACCACTACAGTATCAGTATGATCTATGAAGCAGGTCATCTAATCTCTCTAGGCTTGAATAAATTACTAATTGGTACCTATTTGCACGAAACCAGCTAAATTCTGAGGCTACCTCAATTCTGGTCTGTAGCAGTTATTGAGGGCTTCAGCAACTATCTGAAGAGCCTAAAACCCTAGAGCAAATTCAAAGAAATGAGTTAGGGAAACATCTCTTTTGTTAAAAACTCAATTGTATTTGTTTTTAAAGGGGACATTTCTTAAGACCTATGAAGGACATGCAGCTTTTCCTTGTAGCAAATGCTGAAGGCCATGCATGCAAGAGCAGACCACCCCGCTTCCACAGAAGCGTGACATCACCAGCCACAAGGGCTGTCTGTATTGTACTGTTGAACAATCATATGTGACGTTAATGACTACGGACCAGGTGACCTAATGGAATCTGACCTTCCAAACAATCTTGAACAGCTGATTATTTTAACAAAATGTGGAAATGGGTTTAACAGGAAGTTATAAAAATGGAGAGCCAGTGACTGAAATAATCCTAGAATTACAACCCGGAAGAAGAGAGGGTGCGGTCAGAAAGACAAGCAGCCTCTCCCACAAACATAAGTGCTTGAGTCAGCTTCCCATTTTGAATTGTCTGAGTACCTCTGGCAACCATCATATACAATATATTAAAACCAATGAGAGAACGCCAGGTCGTGAGCTAGAAAATCAGAAGCAAGCCACTCAGTGCTACCTTGGTTACTTGTAGCATCAGACATGGACTACTTTGGCTTCCATTTGTCCCTGAGCTTCTAACAAACTGCAGGTCTTCATCTGAAGAAGACCCGAGCTCATGATCTTAGAAGTCTCTTTGGAAAACCTCTGGCAGGCTTTGCCACTCCCTCCCCATAGCTATTCCAGATAAGGGGGCGGCTGAGCAGAGGCCCCTCCTCATAGCAGGATGCTTTTCTTTCATCTTCTAGGAGTTTCACCCTCAATAGGTCACAATGAATTTCCTTCCCTTTAACCCTTCCATTCCTAAACCTCCACAAAGTCAACCTAAAGTTTAAACCTGGGAGGGAATGGGGGAAGGATTGAATCAACGGAAGATAGTTCCATGGGGTAGATGGATGGGACAATATCAACAATTTCAAGGCTCAATCCCTGTTAAGGAAACATCTGTGCGAAAGGAAATCCAGCTGTTGGCCAGGCAGCCCCATTTATGTCTGCTTCTGGTACATTGACATTTTCTGGGTTCAAAGAAAACAGCGCCTAAATTATTAAAAGGCCTGGGCACTATTTTAAAATAATGCTTGGAGTGATCTGATGTCTAAAGTGGCTTCCTGCCAGAAGGACCTTTGCCACAGTGCTACATTCAAGAGAGCTTATTTTATTTTTTTAACATCTTTATTGGAGTATAATTGCTTTACAATGTTGTGTTAGTTTCTGCTATATAACAAAGTGAATCAGCTATATGCATACGTATATCCCCATATCTCCTCCCTCTTGTGTCTCCCTCCCACCCTCCCTATCCCACCCCTCTAGGTGGTCACAAAGCACTGAGCTGATCTCCCTGTGCTCTGCGGCTGCTTCCCACTAGCTATCTATTTTACGCTTGGTAGTGTACATATGTCCATGCCACTCTCTCACTTTGTCACAGTTTACCCTTCCCCCTCCCCATGTCCTCAAGTCTATTAAGAGAGCTTATTTTAAACGGGCATTTGAAAACTGGTCCATTGCTGTAATTTGGCAATGTGCCTGGAAAAAGCTGATTTTGAGATTGGGCATTTTAAAGAAAATCTCTAAAATATAGACTACAGTCGCTTTCCCTAATGAGGCCTTCTGATCCTGTTGCTTAGCACTTTCCTTAAACATGCCTAGGGGTCCCCTGTGCAGGCCTGGGGGCAGTCCCAATGCCTGCGCAAAGGAAGACACAGCACAATTGCATTGTGTCCTCTGCTGACCTAACTGGCCTCAACTGAGCTATAAATTCCAGCTCACGGGGTCTAGAACAGTGGAGCTGACAGCATTGAAAATTCTCTCTGTTTTAAGAAAGAAAGTTGAGGGGAAACCCCTAAAACATTATTGTTCCAGTTTGAGCTATGTGACACAAAAGGACGAATTAAAATTCAATTTTGTCATTTTCTGAAATCTGCCTGTGGAAGTCATTAAGGTCAACGCCTCTGGCCCAGAATGACTGAAACCAAAGTAGAGAAGTGAATTGTTTTCTAGTCTTCCTTAGGCTCTAAATTCTCTGGGCAGCGAAGGGGGAAGGAAATATCAGTGCTGTGTGGTCCTGGCATACCATGACATCAATGGTCATTGGAATATTAACGTGAATGATGTTCAAATTGCCCCTGCGATAGACCCATAATGAGGCGGCCCCATTCCTGTGCTATATCTTTAAGCTTTTTAGAACTGTTTGGACCTGCGCTTTTACTCCAGAACAAGTTCCCAGTACTCATATGCTGACAAAATATAACATATGCCTCTTTTCCTTGTGCCCCTTTCCTCCTCCTCTATTGAATTTTCAGTCTTCTATGTGCCTCTCAAAAACACCAAGTGGAAGTCAATAAATGTGGCCACAAAAGGAGAAAACAAAAGTCTATCTGCCATTTCTCAATGCTTGTTAGAGTAAAACAATATACAGTACTTTTTTTTTTTTTAAGCTGAGGGGTTTTGTGAGTCAGCTCATACACACACTGGCTTGCCAACTTGTTCCCACAAAATGAGTCAGGCCAGATCAGAATGTTAATTTATCTGAGCAGACATTTGTCAGTATCGATGATCAAGAAAGGTGCTGGTATGTTCCGCCAGCACATACCAACACCGAGAAAGGTATGCTGCTGACAGCAACCTGGTGAAAAGAGTCACCATGACTGGTCCCAACCTAGCTGAAATTGTGTCTCTGTCATCAGCTCATTTTGACTGATGCTATCATCATACCCTGTCCCCCGTAAACGCCATGTGTCCTTTTTTCTTTAAATAAAAATGAAAGTTCTTTCTGTTTCAAGAATGCCATGACAACCCTGGAGCCAGGGCCGATATTGACAATCCAGGTTGAGTATCATTGGTTCACATGATGTCGGCAGACTGGTTCTATAATGGTGACTAAATGAGAGTATTTTATTTAACAACAACAATAAAAATGACAACAGTAACAACAACTAATAGCTGCTGAGCACAGTCATTTGAACCAGGCAGTGTTCGAAACCCTTTACATTTATTCATTTTAATCCTCACAACCACCTTACGAGATGGGTATTATTATTATGATTCCCACTTTATAACATGAGAAAAGTGAGGCTCAGAGAGAAGTAAGTTGCCCAAGGCCACACAGCTAGTAAGTGGTGCACAGGTGGAATTCAGAGTGAGATCTGTCTGGTTCCAAAGTTCTTAAGCACCTCTCTCTAATGCCCAATATGGAAGACTAGAGTCTCCTTGGAGAAGGAGAGGAGAAGGTAGCTTGAAACGGCATATTCACTATTACTGAAATTTCAAACCACATAAAAAGAGAGCATGAGATTTTTATTTTTATTCTGTGGATTTTTTTTATAGAAACAGAGGGAGTTAATTGGCTGGAGGATGCTGGAAGACTGGCTTCTAGGAAACCTCACTAGGTCCAGAGTTGAGTACTTCTCAACTACATACTTCTCTCAGGTGTAGATTCACATCAACCAAGCTCACAAAGGGCTATGTTTAAAAATTTTTAATTCCCAAGGTTTGGAGACTCAAAACTCAGTCTCGACCATGTCCAAGATTAATTGAACGCATAATATCAAACCCTCCAAAGACTGCTGAATCAAAGCTAAATGCCAATGTATAAATTAATAATGATAAATATAATTTTACAAAGTGACAGATCCTCACTAATCTCCCTACTGGTAAATAACATGGGAAGCCAAATTATCATCTAAGACTTGCTTAATAGACATAGAATCGGGGGGACAAGGGGAAGATGGCAGAAGAGTAAGACACGGAGATCACCTTCCACCCCACAGATACACCAGAAATACCTCTACACGTGGAACAACTCCTACAGAACACCTACTGAACGCTGGCAGAAGACCTCAGACCTCCAAAAAGGCAAGAAATCCCCACGTACCTGGGTAGGGCAAAAGAAAAAAGAATAAACAGAGACAAAAGAATACGGACGAGACCTGCACCAATGGGAGGGAGCTGTGAAGGAGGAAAGGTTTCCACACACTAGGAAGGCCCTTCGCGGGCGGAGATGGCGGGTGGCGGAGGGGGCAGCTTTGGAGCCGCGGAGGAGAGCACAGCAACAGGGGTGCGAAGGGCAAAGCGGAGAAATTCCCGCACAGAGGATCAGGGCCGACCAGCACTCACCAGGCCGAGAGGCTTGTCTACTCACCCGCTGGGGCGGGCGGGGCTGGGAGCTGAGGCTCGGGCTTCGGTCGGAGCGCAGGGAGAGGACTGGGGTTGGCGGCGTGAACACAGCCTGAAGGGGACCAGTGCACCACGGCTAGCCGGGAGGGAGTCCGGGGAAAAGACTAGAGCTGACGAAGAGGCAAGAGACTTTTTCTTGCCTCTTTGTTTCCTGGTACACGAGGAGAGGGGATTAAGAGCGCTGCTTAAAGGAGCTCCAGAGGAGGGCGCGAGCCGCAGCTAAAAGCACGGACCCCAGAGACGGGCATGAGATGCTAAGGCTGCTGCTGCCGCCACCAAGAAGCCTGTGTGCGAGCGCAGGTCACTCTCCACACCTCCCCTCCCAGGGAGCCTGTGCAGCCCACCACCGCCAGGGTCCCGGGATGCAGGGACAACTCACCCGGGAGGACGCACGGCGCGCCTCAGGCTGGTGCAACGTCACACCGGCCTCTGCCGCCGCAGGCCCGCCCCGCACTCCGTGCCCCTCCCTCCCCCCCCGCCCCCCCGGCCCCCCCGGCCTGAGTGAGCCAGAGCCCACGAATCAGCTGCTCCTTTAACCCCATCCTGTCTGAGCAAAGAACAGACGCCCTCCGGCGACCTACATGCAGAGGCGGGGCCAAATCCAAAGCTGAGAACCTGGGAGCTGTGCGAACAAAGAAGAGAAAGGGAAATCTCTCCCAGCAGCCTCAGGAGCAGCGGATTAAAGCTCCACAATCAACTTGATGTACCCTGCATCTGTGGAATACATGAATAGACAACGAATCATCCCAAACTGAGGAGGTCGACTTTGAGAGCAAGATTTATTATTTTTTCCCCTTTTCCTCTTTTTGTGAGTATGTATGTGTATGCTTCTGTGTGACATTTTGCCTGTATAGCTTTGCTTCCACCATTTGTCCTAGGGTTCTGTCAGTTTCTTTTATTTTTTCTTTAAAAAAAACTTTTTTTCTTAATAATTAGTTTTTATTTTATTTTATGTTATTTTATCTTCTTTCTTTTTCTTTCTTTCCTTCCTTCCCTCCTTCCTCCCTTGTTTCTTTCTTTCTTTCTTTCCTTCCTTTCTTTCTTCCTTTCTTCCTTTCTTTCTTTCTTTCTGAGGCGTGTGGATGAAAGGCTCTTGCTGCTGCAGCCAGGAGTCAGTGCTGTGCCTCTGAGGTGGGAGAGCCAACTTCAGGACACTGGTCCACAAGAGACCTCCCAGCTCCACATAATATCAAACGGCGAAAATCTCCCACAGACCTCCATCTCAACACCAACACCCAGCTTCACTCAACGACCAGCAAGCTACAGTGCTGGACACCCTATGCCAAACAACTAGCAAGACAGGAACACAGCACCACCCATTAGCAGAGAGGCTGCCTAAAATCATAATAAGTCCACAGACACGCCAAAGCACACCACCAGACGTGGAACTGCCCACCAGAAAGACAAGATCCAGGCCCATCCACCAGAACACAGGCACTAGTCCCCTACACCTGGAAGCCTACACAACACACTGAAACAACATTAGCCACTGTGGGCAGACGCCAAAAACAACGGGAACTACGAACCTGCAGCCTGCAAAAAGGAGACCCCAAACACAGTAAGATAAGCAAAATGAGAAGACAGAGAAACACACAGCAGATGAAGGAGCAAGATAAAAACGTACCAGATCTAACAAATGAAGAGGAAATAGGCAGTCTACCTGAGAAAGAATTCAGAATAATGATAGTAAAGATGATCCAAAATCTTGGAAATAGAACAGACAAAATGCAAGAAACATTTAACAAGGACCTAGAAGAACTAAAGATGAAACAAGCAACGATAAACAACACAAAAAATGAAATTAAAAATACTCTAGGTGGGATCAATAGCAGAATAACTGAGGCAGAAGAACGGATAAGTGACCTGGAAGAGAAAATACTGGAAATAACTACTGCAGGGCAGAAAAAAAAAAAAAGAATGAAAAGAACTGAGGACAGTCTCAGAGACCTCTGGGACAGCATTAAACGCACCAACATTCGAATTATAGGGGTTCCAGAGAGGAAGAGAAAAAGAAAGGGACTGAGAAGATATTTGAAGAGATTGTAGTTGAAAACTTCCCTAATATGGGAGAGGAAATAGTTAATCAAGTCCAGGAAGCACAGAGAGTCCCATACAGGATAAACCCAAGGAGAAATACGCCAAGCCACATATTAATCAAACTGTCAAAAATTAAATACAAAGAAAACATATTAAAAGCAGCAAGGGAAAAGCAACAAATAACACACAAGGGAATCCCCTAAGGTTAACAGCTGATCTTTCAGCAGAAACTCTGCAAGCCAGAAGGGACTGGCAGGACATATTGAAAGTGATGAAGGAGAGAAACCTGCAACCAAGATTACTCTACCCAGCAAGGATCTCATTCAGATTTGATGCAGAAATTAAAACCTTTACAGACAAGCAAAAGCTGAGAGAGATCAGCACCACCAAACCAGCTTTACAACAACTGCTAAAGGAACTTCTCTAGGCAAGAAACACAAGAGAAGGAAAAGACCTACAATAACGAACCCAAAACAATTAAGAAAATGGGAATAGGAACATACATATCGATAATTACCTTAAATGTAAATGGACTAAATGCTCCCACCAAAAGACACAGATTGGCTGACTGGATACAAAAACAAGACCCATGTATATGCTCTCTACAAGTGACCCACTTCAGACCTAGAGACACATACAGACTGAAAGTAAGGGGTTGGAAAAGGATATTCCATGCAAATGGAAACCAAAAGAAAGCTGGAGTAGCAATTCTCATATCAGACAAAATGGACTTTAAAATAAAGACTATTAGAAGAGACAAAGAAGGACACTACATAATGATCAAGGGATCGATCCAAGAAGAAGATATAACAATTGTAAATATTTATGCACCCAACATAGGAGCACCTCAATACATAATGCAACTGCTAACAGCCATAAAAGGGGAAATCGACAGCAACACAATCATAGTACGGGACGTTAATCCCCACTTTCACCAATGGACACATCACTCAAACTGAAAATAAATGAGGAAACACAAGCTTTAAATGATACACTAAACAAGATGGACTTAATTGATATTTATAGGACATTCCATCCAAAAACAACAGAATACACATTTTTCCGAAGTGCTCATGGAAAATTCTCCAGGATAGATCATATCTTGGGTCACAAATCAAGCCTTGGTAAATTTAAGAAAATTGAAATTGTATCAAGTATCTTTTCCGACCACAACGCTATGAGACTAGATATCAATTACAGGAAAAGTTCTGTAAAAATTACAAACACATGGAGGCTAAACAATACACTACTAATAACGAAGTGGTCATTGAAGAAATCAAAGAGGAAATCAAAAATTACCTAGAAACAAATGACAATGGAGACACGACGACCCAAAACCCACGGGATGCAGCAAAAGCAGTTGTAAGATGGAGGTTTAGAGCAATACAACCCTACCTTAAGAAACAGGAAACATCTCGAATAAACAACCTAACCTTGCACCTAAAGCAATTAGAGAAAGAAGAACAAAAAAACCCCAAAGTTAGCAGAAGGAAAGAAATCATAAAGATCAGATCAGAAATAAATGAAAAAGAAATGAAGGAAACTATAGCAAAGATCAATAAAACTAAAAGCTGGTTCTTTGAGAAGCTCAACAAAATTGATAAACCATTAGCCAGACTCATCAAGAAAAAAAGGGAGAAGACTCAAATCAATAGAATGAGAAATGAAAAAGGAGAAGTAACAACGGACACTGAAGAAATACAAAGGATCATGAGAGATTACTACAAGCAACTCTATGCCAATAAAATGGACAACCTGGAAGAAATGGACAAATTCTTAGAAATGCACAACCTGCCAAGACTGAATCAGGAAGAAGTAGAAAATGTGAACAAACCAATCACAGGCACTGAAATTGAAACTGTGATTAAAAATCTTCCAACAAACAAAAGCTCAGAACCAGACGGCTTCACAGGCGAATTCATCAAACATTTAGAGAAGAGCTAACACCTATCTTTCTCAAACTCTTCCAAAATATAGCAGAGGGAGGAACACTCCCAAACTCATTCTACGAGGCCCCCATCACCCTGATACCAAAACCAGACAAGGATTTCACAAAGAAAGAAAATTACAGGCCAATATCACTGATGAACATAGATGCAAAAATCCTCAACAAAATACTAGCAAACAGAATCCAACAGCACATTAAAAGGATCATACACCATGATCAAGCGGGGTTTATTCCAGGCATGCAAGGATTCTTCAATATATGCAAATCAATCAACGTGATATACCATATTAACAAATTGAAGGAGAAAAACCAGATGATCATCTCAATAGATGCAGAGAAAGCTTTCGACAAAATTCAACACCCATTTATGATAAAAACCCTCCAGAAAGTAGGCATAGAGGGAACTTTCCTCAACATAATAAAGCCCATATGACAAACACACAGCCAACATCGTCCTCAATGGTGAAAAACTGAAAGCATTTCCACAAAGATCAGGAACAAGACAAGGTTGCCCACTCTCACCACTCTTATTCAACATAGTTTTGGAAGTTTTAGCCACAGCAATCAGTGAAGAAAATGAAATAAAAGGAATCCAAATCGAAAAAGAAGAAGTAAAGCTGTCACTGTTTGCAAATGACATGATGCTATACATAGAGAATCCTAAAGATGCTACCAGAAAACTACTAGAGCTAATCAATGAATTTGGTAAAGTAGCAGGATACAAAATTAATGCACAGAAATCTCTGGCATTCCTATACACTAATGATGAAAAATCTGAAAGTGAAATCAAGAAAACACTCCCATTTACCATTGCAACAAAAAGAATGAAATAGCTAGGAATAAACCTACCTAAGGAGACAAAAGACCTCTATGCAGAAAATTATAAGACACTGATGAAAGAAATTAAAGATGATACAAATAGATGGAGAGATATACCATGTTCGTGGATTGGAAGAATCGACATTGTGAAAATGACTCTACTACCCAAAGCAATCTACAGATTCAATGCAATCCCTATCAAACTGCCGCTGGCATTTTTCACAGAACTAGAACAAAAAATTTCACAATTTGTATGGAAACACAAAAGACCCCGAATAGCCAAAGCAATCTTGAGAACAAAAAACGGAGCTGGAGGAATCAGGCTCCCTGACTTCAGACTATAGTACAAAGCTACAGTTATCAAGACAGTATGGTACTGGCACAAAAAACAGAAATATAGATCAATGGAACCGTATAGAAAGCCCAGAGATAAACCCACGCACATATGGTCACCTTATCTTTGATAAAGGAGGCAGGAATGTACAGTGGAGAAAGGACAGCCTCTTCAATAAGTGGTGCTGGTAAAACTGGACAGGTACATGTAAAAGTATGAGATTAGATCACTCCCTAACACCATACACAAAAATAAGCTCAAAATGGATTAAAGACCTAAATGTAAGGCCAGAAACTATCAAACTCTAGAGGAAAACATAGGCAGAACACTCTATGTCATAAATCACAGCTAGAATTTTTTTGACCCACCTCCTAGAGAAATGGAAATAAAAACAAAAATAAGCAAATGGGACCTAATGAAACTTCAAAGCTTTTGCACAGCAGAGGAAACCATAAACAAGACCAAAAGACAACCCTCAGAATGGGAGAAAATCTTTGCAAATGAAGCAACTGACAAAGGATTAATCTCTAAAATTTATAAGCAGCTCATGCAGCCTAATAAGAAAAAAACCAACAACCCAGTCCAAAAATGGGCAGAGGACCTAAATAGACATTTCTCCAAAGAAGATATCCATATTTCCAACAAACACATGAAAGAATGCTCAACATCATTAATCATTAGAGAAATGCAATGCAAAACTACAATGAGATATCATCTCACACCGGTCAGAATGGCCATCATCAAAAAATCTAGGGCTCCCCTGGTGGCGCAGTGGTTGAGAGTCCACCTGCCGATGCAGGGGACACGGGTTCGTGCCCCAGTCCGGGAAGATCCCACATGCCGTGGAGCGGCTGGGCCTGTGAGCCATGGCCGCTGAGCCTGCGCGTCCCTGTGAGCCATGGCCGCTGAGCCTGCGCGTCCGGAGCCTGTGCTCAGCAATGGGAGAGGCCACAACAGTGAGAGGCCCGTGTACGGCAAAAAAAAAAAATCTAGAAACAATAAATGCTGGAGAGGGTGTGGAGAAAAGGGAACACTCTTGCACTGCTGGTGGGAATGTGAATTGGTACAGCCACTATGGATAACAGTATGGAGGTTCCTTAAAAAACTACAAATAGAACTACCATATGACCCAGCAATCCCACTACTGGGCATATACCCTGAGAAAACCATAATTCACAAAGAGTCATGTACCAAAATGTTCATTGCAGCTCTATTTGCAATAGCCCAGAAATGGAAACAACCTAAGTGTTCAGCATGGGATGAATGGATAAAGAAGATGTGGCACATATATACAATGGAATATTACTCAGCCATAAAAAGAAACGAAATTGAGGTTTTTTTGTAGTGAGGTGGGTGGACCTAGAGTCTGTCATACAGAGTGAAGTCAGTCAGAAAGAGAAAAACAAATACTGTATGCTAACACATATATATGGAATCTAAAAAATAAAAGAAAATGGTCATGAAGAACCTAGGGGCAAGACGGGAATAAAGATGCAGACTTACTAGAGAATGGACTTGAGGATATGGGGAGGGGGAAGGGGAAGCTGTGACAAAGTGAGAGAGTGGCATGGACATATATACACTACCAAACGTAAAATAGATAGCTAGTGGGAAGCAGCCGCATAGCACAGGGAGATCAGCTCAGAGCTTTGTGACCACCTAGAGGGGTAGGAGGGAGGGAGACACAAGAGGGAAGAGACATGGGAACATATGTATATGTATAACTGACTCACTTTGTTATAAAGCAGAAACTAACACAGCATTGTAAAGCGATTATACTCCAATAAAGATGTAAAAAAAAACATAGAATCAATATTAACTCAAGTTATAAGATTTGAGTGTTTAATAATGGCAACATGTTAAGATATATCTCTATAAATAGGATTTTATAATAACATGTTACAACAATAGCTAACATTTATTGAGGGATTATTATGTGCCAGGCACTGTGCTAAATGTATAAATTATCTTCCTTTACTCTCACAAAGGCCCTATGCCGTAACATTATTAAAATTCCCATCTTAAAGACAGAACCTGAGGCTTCGAAAGGTATAGACACTTGCCCAAGGTCATAAAGCTGAGGAGTGCTAGGCATGAGACATGAACCCTAGTCAGTCTGATCATGGGACCTCACTCATAATCATGCTGCTTCATTGCCTTGGTGCCTAGTCCAGAGCTATACAAGGCAGTCTCTCCTGGGTACAGTGGGCTGATCAGTGTTACTATCTTTCTCTGTGACTTTCTCCGTTTTCTCTGCTTTCATGACCAACGGCTCCTGACCCCCACTGCCTGATTGACACTTCTTTCTTCAGCTGTGTTAACACTGTGACTCAATCAGGCTACTGTCTGGTCTTTTTCCTTAGGAGCGCTTAAATCTGTCTGTCTCTGTCTTGCTCTCTCTATTTTTGAAATTTAAAAAATAAAGTTCAAAGAAGTAAAATAATAATCATCCATATTCCTGCCAACTATTATCAACAATAGTTAACTTTCACTGATTTGCTTCCAGTCTTTTTTCTACAATTATGCTTTACAAAAGTTTACAAATAATACGTGATGACATTCTTCTTTTATAATTCACTCACTTCTAAGGGAATTTGCATAACTTTGTTCTCCTTCATAACTTGTTGCCTCTTAGGGAGCAATTTCATTTTCAGTATTTTCAGGTCCTTGGGGAGGCCCCTCCAAGCTGCTGCCATGCCCCAGCTACACATTACCAGATATGGTGAGATTGGCATAAAAAACAGGTAGATAAGACTGACCATCTTATTAACGTCAGAGCTCAAAACCGTACACTTTGTCTAGCCTGCCTAACTCTCTTAATTGTGAAGGCAAGTCCAGATTAGCATAAAAGATTGTGAAAATCGGTATTGTTCAGGGGTCAATGACTACACAGTCTTTCCCCAACAATGCAAAAGCACTTGTATTTTGACAAGGAAATTACAGGTTTGGAAATAAACAATTAACTACATAGGTGACTGGCAAAACTGAGGGCATCATTTTGAAAAAGAGATATTTTGGAAACAGAAAAGTAAGCTATTAAGAAGCACCCCTGAACATTTCTGAAACTCACAGACATAATTCATGATATCTGATGAATGACATTTAGTATATATTTATTTCAAAACAAAAATTAAAAGGGGTGTTGCTTTATGGGTGTAAAGAAAGATGCATGCCCAGAACTATTTTTAAAAGTTATCTGCGGAAAGGATAAAACCACAAAATTAGTGGAAACGAAAAAGCCTCCCCGAAGGGGAAAAATGTGGTGTGCATAGTAAATATCAACAAGTGAGCACACAGTGAACAATGGTCAAAGACATCTTTTCTATCAAGTCAAAGAAGCCTTTTTCAGTCTGTGATACATTAAACTTCCAAGGTTGTCATTATGGAGTTATTTTTATAGTTTATCTACTCTAAATATATCTTTCTAATAATATATATAGCAGAAAACTGAGGAGATATCATAAACTAAATTCATTGCTATTTCTGATAAAAAAAAAAAGAATCTTATCATGGATTATAGGTATCAACCAAATGACTGGCTCCCCCTCCTGGCCACCCCAGGGATGACATAAAACATTCCTCACTCCTCTGCCCTTTACAGACCCCTTTCTCAGGCACCATTTGGCCGACCCCTACTATGCAGAGATCCACAGTGTCCTACTGCCAGCATTAAGACAAGCAACTGTATAATGCCTTTATTATTCCGGGCTTTCAACTGGAGTAGCAAAATCTACCCATTCAGATCATTGCTTTATATGTGGAATCCCAACAAGTGAAGAGCCTGTCCTTTTAATTTAGCTACTAATGCCAAGAACCCTTCTTTACTGTTGATTATTCTGTTATCAAATCTCTCTGGGTCATTAGAGCTGAACATTCCAGGCTCCTTCAGATCCACCTTCATCTTCCTATTTCTCTGCTCACAGTGTCTGGCTATTATCCCTTTCCGGTCAGAATCTTTTTCCTCAGCCCTTGCAGTGACAGTCCAAAGGACAGAAGAATACTGAGCCAGGCGCATCTCTAATACCTTATGACCTAAGTCCATGCACTTGCTTGTTTGTGCTCATTATACAACACTATAGCAATGAGTGTACTCCAAACCTAGTGCAGAAGGTACATCATCACAGCCTTTATTCACTAATGCCTGGACCATCGGCCATTCTAAGAACTGAAATCTTATTCTCCTGGTCTCAACTCCTTTTTCTCCACTTCTCCCCTGGTCTCCACCCCTCTTGATCCATTTACTTCCACTCCAGATATCAACCAACTCCCATAAAAGGTAGGCTTCTACTCCTCTCTATGCCTTCCTGTCTGCCCCAGGCCTTTGGATGCCAATTTCTTGACCTGAAATCATGACCTCATAGTGCTCACCTCCCCTTCCCTGGACTCACAACCTTACCAACATCTTCTAGTTGGGCCAGAACACAAAAGCCTAGCGTGAAAATATTAATATAAGGTTCCTCTGATCAATTCTGCTTATCTTCATCTACCATTTAGATTAGAAATCTTTGATACTAGACATACACATGTTTAAACCTGAAGGGGACCTTATAAGTCATTGAATTCAGAGACTCCCAGACAGTTTTGGTCTGCAGATCTATGATCTCAGAATCTCCTGGGGTACTTGTTGTAGGCCCTACTACAAACCTATAAATTCACAGTTTCTAGGCATTGGTCCCAAGAATGCACATTTTAACCAGTTCCCATGATAACTCTGGTGTAGAGGTAGGTCTGGGCATACTGATTATCAAAGCCTGTCATTTCACAGAGGAGGAAACTGATAGGGAAGGAACTAAAACCCAAATCTCATGAGTCCCAATCTTTTGTTCTTTCTATCATACCACCTTCTCTCCTGCTGGGAGAAGTATTTGGAATTATCTTGCATAAGAGTCAGTTATAAAGTCCATTACCATAAAAAGCTTGTTTGTAAAGAACACAGTGGCCTATCTCTTAAACTCTCTCAGAGCCCTCCTTTTCAAAGCATTGCAGGGCTTCCCTGGTGGCGCAGTGGTTGAGAATCCGCCTGCCAATGCAGGGGACACAGGTTCCATCCCTGGTCCTGGAAGATCCCACATGCCGCGGAGCAACTATGCCCGTTCGCCACAACTACTGAGCCTGCGCTCTACAGCCTGTGAGCCACAACTACTGAGCCCGCGTGCCTAGATCCCGTGCTCCGCAACAAGAGAAGCCATCGCGATGAGAAGCCCGTGCACCGCAACCAAGAGTAGCCCCCGCTCAACACAACTAGAGAAAGCCTGCACAGAGCAACAAAGACCCAATGCGGCCAAAAATAAAGTAAATAAATTTATTGTTTTAAAAAGTATTGCACACTATTGAAGACTAATATTCCTCGTGGTGACACATATTTACTTCTGTGTATTTATGATTTCTCCCCCACCAAACTTACATGGGTCACAAACTGGAGAGACTGTTGAGTTTGAGCATTGTGTTGGAAGCACCAGAGAGTTATACAAGGACGCTTACCTGAGCTACCTAAACTACTTGTTACCCCTTCTTTATAAAGACTATAGGACGAGAACCAAACAGCCAAAAGCAAAAGGAAAAGAAGCACTAACAAAGAACTAATAGGTCCTAGCCCTTCAGACAGCCCTCCTCTTTAGTTGCTTATAGTTTAGCTATAACTTACATGCAACCATCAGAAGAGATTCACACAAAGAATTTTTTCCATTCCAGATAAATATTTTGGAAACAAAATTAGTAATGGAGCCTTAGCATGTGACATTAATTGCAACAGCAGTGTGATTATTAGATAATATAAACAACTGAGAATTTAAGATAGTAATCAAGTACTTTGGGGCCTGGGTGAGTTGAACATAAAGTCTATTACAGCATTATCATGATCTCCCACTTGGTAAAAATGGAAAAGGTCACTTCAAACTTAGTTAAATATAGCAGCCAAAGACATGCAAGACTCAGCTGGAAATACCAGGTTGTCTTCTTGACCTGGGACTGCCTGGCTGCCTCTGAGACCTTGGTTTGAATGTAATGACAGAATAGGGCCCATGGATGATTCAAGAAATAGCAGGTGGGACTCTAAAGAGTTATACAAAGATGTGACAAAGGCACAGGGCTTATATATGTGATCAGAGAAGACACCAAAAGTATTTGGCTATGAGTTCAGCTGGACCCAAATGTAATACAGGTTGGGAAACACTTATATGGCAGTTGCCTACCAGGGCACAGGGCCTTAGAGTCTAGAAGTCTATGCTTTGTGTATAGTTGCTAGGATTAGGAAATTTTAGTCATCTTCTCTACTTCTCAACCGATTAGTATTTTAGTCACCTGGAAAGAAAGAAAAATTACACAAACTTCCAACTTAACGAAAAAGAATCAGCAGCCTGCCTCAGTCTCCCCTCCATCTCCTGTGCTCCCAGAGTACATTGTGTGTACCCACCATACTAAATTGTACTCACTAAAGTGTAATGACAGCCTATACTTACAAACCCATCTCCCCAGCACGAGTGCTCTAAGGGCAAGGACTATGTGTCTCATTCATCTTACCTCCAGCACCTAGATAGGTTCTCGTTACATAGGAGGCTCTCAACATGCATTTGCTAAATAGATGGATGAATGAGTGAACAGATGAATGAGAAATCAAAGGATGCTAACCAGACATCATGGATGGCTCACACTGTGCACAGTGAATGCTGAAAAATTAGACAATCCATAAATTGGTTTTTCTACAGGATATCAAACTAGCAATACGCTTGTTTCTCCTCCCTCCAGACATCAAGGCATTTCAGGTTATGTCGCCACTCAACTAGAATTTAAGGACATAAAACACCTTAGACTACTGCATAAAACTTCGAAAATTCACACATATGCTGCCTTTAGGTTTATCCATTAGGAAGTGGTCTGCAATATTTTGAAAAAGTCTTTATTATCAAAGGAAACCAAAAAGACTTTAATAATATTATCTCATTAATCTTCAAAACATAGCTGTAAGGCAACAGCAATTTTTACCGATGAGGAAACAGTGACAAAGGAGGCTAAGTGACTTAAAGTTATTAAGTTAATCAGTTCATTACTGATTCAGTTGACATTTGACACTGTTGATATCCTCCTTCCTAAATTGCTTTCCCTTGACCTCCCTGACACTAAACCATTCTCACTCTTTTCCTTTTCTTATGAATTTAAACTTCTTTACTAAAGAGTGAATCTAATGTTAAATCCATTCATCTGTACTACTGCAAATTGTATTGGTCAATGTATCTATATGCACATAGCTGTGTTTACATACTTGTTGATGTTCTTTTCCATTTACAGAGACAGCTGCATTATAGTAGTTAAAAGCATGAACTCTGGAGCCAGAATACATACTTTCCAACCCTGGCTCTGCTGCATGCTAGATACGTGACCTTCAGTCAGTCACTTAAACTTTCAGTACCCTGGATTCTCTACCCGTAAGATTGGGAAAATAATACTACCTACTCTCAGAAGGTTGTTGTGAGGGTTACTTGATAAAATATTCATCAAAATGCTTAGAGGGGCTTCCCTGGTGGTGCAGTGGTTGAGAGTCCGCCTGCCGATGCAGGGGACACGGGTTCGTGTGTCGGTCCAGGAGGATCCCATATGCCGCGGAGCGGCTGGGCCCGTGAGCCATGGCCGCTGAGCCTGCGCGTCCGGAGCCTGTGCTCCGCAACGGGAGAGGCCACAACAGTGAAGGGCCCGCGTACCGCAAAAAAAGAAAAAAAAAATGCTTCGAACAGTGCCTGGCACATAATATATTAACACTCAATGTTAAGTATTACTAATAACATTTCATATGTACATTTTCACGTAGCTCTGCAATGTTTCATTGTGTTAATATATCACAGCTTGCTTAGCTAATTTCATCTTGCTTAATTTTAGGTGAGTTCATAGCAGTTTGGAAAATCACTGAAAATTAAAAACAGGAGATAGATGATATCCATCATTTTTGTTATTCAATGGTATTTCTTCAAACTCCTTCACTGATTCAACTCCTCCCCCTCCCACCACATCCTAGCCTCCTTTTTTTGCTCCGGGCTATTGCTACAACCCCAGCCCAGGCACTCAGCACCTCATAATTTTTTAACGGAGCTCATGTAGGATTCACAGTGAACTAATAAAGCCCTCACCAAAGTGAAGTGTTTTGGCGTTAGATCACAACACACCTAGCAATGTCTTGCACGTGGCGCCTCTCTATAAATGCCATATGGATAGATGAAATGAGATGGTTATGGGACCATATGGAAGAGGAGGCTGGAAGCAGGCTGGGGCCAGGCTGGGAAGGGACCTAGGCGCCATGCTAGAGAATTTAGGTTTGATCTTATAAGCTATGGAGAACCACTACATTTTTCTGAGTTATAAAAGTGAGAAAGAAAAGAAAAAGGGAATGCTAATTGGAGGCTAAAAAAAGCAGTTTATAGCTTCCTAACTATTCAGTAGTAAAGTTCATTTCTCTTTAACCCTGGCACAACTGTTTCAGAGCATCCCTTTTCTTACTTGTCCCTCCACAAGGAGGCTTTTTAAAAGATGTAATATTTGCTTTTGTACTTTCTTTTAATAACAGATTCTTTTTTCTAAAGGGTTCACCCATAGCTCATTTTAAATGCCTATATGCCTTATATTTAAGAGAAACAATTTGTGTCCAAGATTACCCTGCCTGAAGGACAGGTAGTTGCTGGTGACCTGGGAAGTCTAGACCTGAGATAATTGTGAGTTCCAGCTGGTCAGCTTCACAATAATTACCCAACTCTGAAAGCAATCTATATAAGAACATATAATTATCCACCAACTTGCCTCTACAGCAGTGGAACTGCAGCCTCAGTGACAGGCACTCTTCAGAATGTGGTCCTTAGCCTGGGAATGAAACAGGTTCTACTGCTAGTGATTTAGGAAGAGATCGATGGGCAACATCACCACCTTGATCAAACCCCTCGCAGTCTACTTGGGGTGTTGTTAACCCCAAAGGGATAGACAACAATGAACTGGAGTACTTCAATAAAAAACTTCTAACATGGAAGCTCCAAAGGATTTCTGTTTTAGCATCATTATAGTATAGCCATAGTGAACAGCAACTCATCAGGGACCTTTCTCCATAATGGCTTATTCCAAATATTTATTTTTCTCATATCTCAAATCCCTGTGGAATTACAATGTTCTCACTGACTTATTGAAAATTATTGCAGAAATGATGCTCTCAGTATGAAAGATATCGTATTTCCTCCCCCAATTACAGCCTTACATTTTGTTTTTTTTTAATTCTATTTTTTAAAAATTATTTTTCCCTCTGAATCAGTCCTCTGCATCCACAAAGGTAGCTCTATATTTTCTTTCCCGACTGCCTCGCTGATGTTCTCGGGCATTATAGGCTAGAAGGAAAAGTCACTCAGTCTCATTTCCTTCACTTCAAAAGTAAATCCACCGGTTTGCCTCATCCACAAAAAGGTAATGGGAATGTTTTCCTGCCACGTGAGTCAATCCTGATGTAGGAGGAGTGAAAGGACAGGCCAGATGGCAACTGTCACGGCCGGCTGGGTACACTGCCAGGATCACAGAGGCTAAAGCTGGGCCAGGTGTCACGGCTCAAAATGAGGCAGCTGGGGACTCCATGAAATGACTTTAAGGCCAGGATGACAGGAGACCAATAAAACACTTTTTACACAAACTGAGAAAATAATAACTTGCACCCCTATCTTTACTAGTGGACCTATATTTGCAAAGGTGAACTCTAGATTGTTTGAGCGGAAGTGATACATTAGAGTCGACTTCTCTTCTGAAACCCTTGGACAAGGCTGATGAAGTAGATAGAAACTAGGTGTAAGCATGCCACAGGAAAGTGGGCAAGAGGCAAGTTGGTAGTGAGGAACTGGCCGGGGCCAGGGAAACGCAATAGCTAAAAGCTACCCTTACCTGTTTAGCCTCCACTGCTGTGCACAGTGAGTGCCTGCACTATACTCTAGGTGCCAAGAGCCCCAAAGAGAATCAGGCATGATTCTTGTCCAGAAGGACATTCCTGCCTGGTGTGCAATCCAACCTCTACTACGCCCTCAACAGTTTATTTAGGGTTCCTGGGGGGCTTTCATCTTCCCAGCCCTGCTGAGGACAGAAACTCATAACTCCTTTTGGGTCAGAAGCACTGTCATTTGCAAAGACCTCCATGAATCACGCAAACTAGTGATTCATCAGAGAGCCCATTCCCAATATAGCAATTGCTCTGAGAAGAGACAGCCCTAAACGCTACCATAGGGATCCTACTTATTGAAAACCCCAGACATTCCCTCCCATCTTCTCTGTGGGAGACAGAGGATTAGCTCTAAGCCCCTGGCCCAGCACCAAAGCAACATCGTGGCACGTGCACGTACCCTGCATGCTCACATTCTCTGCTAGGGGCTGGTACCTTCGCCATAATTACCACCACTTGCTAAATTTCATCTCTATGGAAAGTATCATAAAATGATGGCTATCTATCTGAGGAGCAGTTGTTAGAGTAATCAAGCTTGAAACTATGATAAAAATGCAAATCTGAGGTTGCTAGTTAGGGAACAGAAGGAAAAGGAGAGCCCAGCAGAGCAACTCAGTTACCTTGAGAAGCACTCAGAGCTCCACCTGTTTTAACTCACAGAAACAGTCCTTCTTTAAGTACGTCTCTGTACATTTCCTATTCCACTTGCCCCCCCATCCTCTCTCCCTCCCTCTTATTCTGTCCCCTTTCCCCATTTCCTCTTCTCTATCCTCTCCCAGCACCTCGCTATAAAATGGAAGTCCTAATGAGACTCAGAGCAGTCTGCTTATACATGGCTGCCAGATGGACTGTGCGTGTCCATTCCAACACCAAACGCAAAAGAATTTGGGATCACCCACTCGATCAGATTACCTCTGCCCCGGCTTCGCTCCATTAGCAACCAAGAAATGACCATAGAGATTCAGACTGGATGCCTGTCGTATGGGCTTCCTGTGCCTAGTTCCCATGGTAACAGATAGAGATCCGTCACAAGAATAGGTGTTACATCTATGCAAACAGGCTGCCAAAGCTTTCAGCTCAGACAGCAAGGAGACAGGTTAACAGAGGGCAGCCCTGAGAGTTTGCTAGGCCTGCAGAGTCTGGCAGATGTCAAGGAGTCAGTAGGCAAGGAGTAGACAAAGAGGCCTGTGCAACCACAGCAGACATCAGGCCAAAAAAGTTGTCAGGGTACTCAGCTTGGTCAGGAGAGCCCAAGCAAATAGGGGCCAAACAGAGCCAGGGATCATAGACCTGGAGGTGCTGTGACCACAGGAAGCCAAGGCACAGCCACCCCTTCCTGATCTGAACTTCTGGGCAGCATTTCTAGGATTTATTTAAATAGCTGCTATGGGGGCTTCCCTGGTGGCGCAGCGGTTGAGAGTCCGCCTGCTGATGCAGGGGACACGGGTTCGTGCCCCGGTCCGGGAAGATCCCATATGCTGTGGAGCGGCTGGGCCCGTGAGCCATGGCCGCTGAGCCTGCGCATCCAGAGCCTGTGCTCCGCAACAGGAGAGGCCACAACAGTGAGAGGCCCGCGTGCCGCAAAAAAAAAAAATAAATAAAATAAATAGCTGCTATCATTCACAGCAACATAGGCTGCATTTCAGAAGGTGTGAAGTAGTTCTAGACCACATCATAGATTTGCAAAGCTTTTGGGGGTCCTTTAAGATGAGATGGACAGCTGTGGGGTTTTTTGGTTTGTTTGTTTTTTTAAAGACTTTTAAAAAAATTATTTATTTTATTTATTTATTTTTGGCTGTGTTGGGTCTTCATTGCTGTGCGTGGGCTTTCTTTAGTTGCGGTGAGTGGGGGCCACTCTTTGTTGGGGTGCGAGGGCTTCTCACTGCGGTGGCTTCTCTTGCTGCAGAGCACGGGCTCTAGGCACACGGGCTTCAGTAGTTGCAGCTCACGGGCTCAGCAGTTGTGGCTCGTGGGCTCTAGAGCGCAGGCTCAGTAGTTGTGGCGCACGGGCTTAGTCGCTCCGTGGCATGTGGGATCTTCCCGGACCAGGGCTCCATCCCCTGTCCCCTGCATTGGAAGGTGGATTCTTGACCACTGCGCCACCAGGGAAGCCCCCAAAGCTGTGTTTTATAGGGCCTAGAAAGATAAGCCAGCGAGTCTCAGGTATGTAAGGTGAATTACTTTGCTTTCACGTTCTTATTAACAAAGTTAAGCAAAGCAGGCGAAAGAATGCCTGATGTTGCCTTGCTTTTCTTTTCACTTCTCTATGCTGGCCTGCAACCAAGCAGGAGGCCTTTTAAACACGAAAACACTTCATTATTTTCATCTAGCTAGGAGAAGGCCCCTCTGGGCTGAGAGGGAATGCTATAATTCTTCAGCACAGCCTAGAGTGGGACAGATGTCTGAAGAGGGCTTTGAGGAGAGATGCTGACCAGGAGGACTTCTTTACTTTCCTCCTTCTTTCATTCTGATGCAGCCCCTGAGTCAAATGAGTGCCAATACATACCCCAAAGGCTAAGAGAGATTTTCAGAGGAGCCACACCACTGCTCTCCCCCATTTGCCTGCATAATCAAGAGCTGACTGTAAGCATTTGGATCCTTGGGAAAGAAAACTAAGTTTTATAAACACCTTCTGCGTCTTGTTTTAAGGGGAAAAACCCTGATATTGGTTTGTATGACACTTATCAACATTAGGGTTTTTAGGACACATTAAGCAGCGTCACAACTCAGAGCAGATTGGATTCATTAATGGAACTGGTCCACCTCTCTAAACATCAGAGCAACTTTTTAGTAACAAGAGACCTTACTTCCTCCACTTAGTTGAGCTGGAAAATTAATGTACTGTGCTTCTGAAGAAACACATAATGAACATGATGAATTTTCATCATCTTGCTGGAAAGTGATTCTTTATGTTCTTATTCCAAATTTACAGCAAGTAAATTTAACGTTCCAAAGCTGCTGAGCCTTTTTAAGACCTCACTATCAATTTGTGGGGCGCTTTAACTGATTCTGACCTGGAATTGATTAGTGCTTTCTGAAAAACGCACGTGTAGCAAATTGCTGCACTTAAGATAAATCAAGTTGTTTGATGAAGTTACACTTTATTCACATTTCTTCTAAGGAAAAAAAATAGCCTTTACCTGGGTATCCTGCAGAGTGTCAGGGACCCAAACTGGCTCTCTGACTTTCATAGGCAATTTGCAATCAGAGTTAAAAATCTCCACTGGTAACTAGGAGCCCATGCTGACCAGCTCCGGGGCAGAGCTGATTTTAAAGTTACTCACTGATCTTTGGTGAAAAGTCCCAGGCCACAAAAAGCATCCCAGAGCAGTGTGAACACCTAAGGACATGGATGCTCTAAGCAGATGTTCCATTTCCTTTTTTTAAACAATACTGAGATATAATTCACATATCATAAAATTCACCCCTTCAAAGTGTACAATTCAGTAGGTTTTCGTATATTCACAAAGATGTGCAACCATCACCACTGTCTGATTCCAGACACATTACCAGTCACTTCTCATTCCTCATTCCCCTCTCCCAGCCCTGGCAAATACTACTCTATTTTCTGTCTGTATGGATTTGCCTCTTCTGGACAATCATTCTTTTTTTTTTTTTTTTTTTTTTGCGGTACGCGGGCCTCTCACTGTTGTGGCCTCTCCTGTTGCGGAGCACAGGCTCCGGACACGCAGGCTCAGCGGCCATGGCTTACGGGCCTAGCCGCTCCGCGGCATGTGGGATCTTCCCGGACGGGGCACGAACCCGTGTCCCCTGCATCGGCAGGCAGACTCTCAACCACTGCGCCACCAGGGAAGCCCCTTTATTTTGTTTTTAAAGTAACCACTGCGTTTTTCCCTTCAGTAAGCAATAAATCAGGAGGAAATGTTAAGGTGGTCCCATTTAAAATTTAGGTCTTTGAACAAACCAGTATGGGAACTTCCTTCGGAGAATCTTCCCTTAGGGGGCTTTACTTGTGGATATGGACAGCTGCTGACAGCACTGCTTGAGCACAGACCTTCCCACCAGGTATAATTCTCTCTTCCCCCTTTGGCTGGGGAAGTTGCGGGGGGTGTCTTATTTTACTGTTTATCAGAGACAGGGTAGATTTGAATATCTCAAAGTCAGTCCCAGACTGTTTATGGGAAGTAGTATAGCCAAGTAGACTCCAAAATCAGGTAAACTAGGTCCAAACCGTATCTCTGCCACTTTTTATGGATTCCAGGCTGTGTGACTATGGGCAAGTTACATGATCTCTGTGAGCCTCAGTTTTTACCTGCAAAAGGGAAATGGTAGTATCTACCTCACAGGGTTTATTTTGAGGACTAAATAAGATATAGATAGATAAATAGAGATATAGATAGACAGCTTGGTACTACAGCAGCCATTAGTAATACCTCAATAAATATCTCAAATTAAATGCCTGGCCTATTAAACGTGCCAGGTACTGGTTTTTGCATTTACTGGTTGCTTACTTACTGGTGCTAAGTACACACCATTAAAAGGAAAGATGGGATTATGAATACAAGGATTGGTGAATGCCTATTAAAGATATTGATGTAATAAGATGACATGATGTCTGTTCAAGTATGAGACTGCTATCACACCAGTAAACACCAGCCCCAGCTTAATTTCTTGACAGGCGAGGCAAGTTGACGTTCTCAGGAAATTAAAATTCAACATGTCCTTTCTGTGAAGAATACTACAGTCTATGAAAATCAATATGTTTCACCCTGACTATATAGCAGCCAGTTTCTACAGTAATATAGCAATAGCTATTCAGGTACAGTATAATATAAAATCTATAGCTCAATAAGCCCTTTGACTTACAAAAGTTACAGCAAATCGCCAGGGACAAAAGATCTAGAAAAGATAAACGTCTGTCATCAAAAGGCTCCTTTAAACATAATCCTGTCAAAATAAAGAATAGATATTTTATCAAGTATGTGTGAAAACCTGATAGGATACTTTAAACACAATCAAGCATGTATCCTCACTAATAAAAAGTTCAAAGTCAAATATTTTATAACTGCATACACAGTCCATCTGGTAGGTGGACAAAAACTAGGTAATTACCATAGGTCCCTACCTGTAAGTGGTTATTTAACTACTTTCTCAGGTTTGACGGCCAATAACTTGATGCTTAATACTGTTTATAGCAATAGAAAATAATCACAAAGCAGTGGGTTCCCAACAGAATTCCATTTCTATAGGATTTCCTACAATCTTTAAGAACTAGGGCCATTTGAATCCCTGGTCCACAGCACTACCTGAGCCTCATAAAATTACATCCAGGAAGAAGAGATTGGAGCCACTAACATTTATCAATGTCAAAGGAATGAGGAGTAGGATACAATTGTGTATCATTAACCTGAGATTCGGATGTGTATGTTTTTCTCTCACTCAGCAAAATCATCTAAAGGAAACATTCCTGGATTCTAGTTAGGTTCTGAGGGTCCCATGCCAAAGTCCATGACTGTATGAAATGATTAACTTTTAGGATTTTTTTTTCCCACAATGGTGGGATGGTTTTTACTTCTTCCAGAAATCAGGCTTTGGTTCCAGACAGGAGGAACACTGAACAAGTGGTGAAGAACCCCTAGGAATCCAATTAACCATTTCCCTCCAGCACAAAGAAGTTTTGAACAAGTTTTGACTAAACAGAGAGTGGCAGGAGCCTAAAGAACTACAGGCTGTTGCCAAGAAGAGGTGACGTCAGTCCTCTGCTCAACAACTTCTATTTTCTATTCTATTCTATTCTATTCTATTTTCTATTCTATTCTATTCTATTCTATTCTATTCTATTCTATTCTATTCTATTCTATTCTATTCCATTCCATTCCATTCCACCCCATCCCATCCCATCCCATCCTATCCTATTCTATCCTAAATCAGCCGATCTGGCTTCTGGCCCTACCTCTGTCACTAACTGTAGGACCTCAGAAAGTGTCTTCAAACTTCTGGATTTCTGTGCCCACATCTGTAAAATGTGTAGGGGGAACTAGATGATCTATCTTTCTGTGCATCCTGTGATTCAATTCCAATAACCCTGGCCACTCTCTGTTTCACTCTTATCATCAGGACTTGAAGAGGAAAGGACAGACCTACTCACAAAGAGACCTTCACTAAATAAGTCAGTGATTTAGGCTTTTATTAACATTTTGCCAAGCACTGTGTTAGCCCCTGGGGATTAAAGATGAATATGTTTCTGCCCTCAAAGATTTTTTACGAGAAATATACATAACATATAGAAGTATCCGCAGTGGTCCAAGGCAAATGCCATTAGCTTCCCAGGTAAAGAGATCTAGCAACCAAGCAGAGGCCATGACGGAAATTTAGGGGAAATGCTCTGCTCCTGGGATTTAGGCCAAAACCTAGAAGGTGAGCAGAAGGAAAACTTGACTGTTATGAGTCCTCTTCTCAGGTGGAACTCAGCCTTACTGTTTCACCTCTGATCCAAGAGCCACACCCCTTCACCCACGCAAGAGGTTTCTCTGTTTTTGCCTTCTTATCCCCACCTCTCGCCCCTGTGTGCCCAGAATATAGCGAGGGTCCTATGCTACTTATGGCTGCCGTCAGCTAGACATGTGATGTTAGGCAAATTACCTTTGATGCCAAACCTCAAACCTGTTTTTTTCCCTTCCTCATCATACTACTACTACCTCACGTTTGTTCAGTTTCCAAAGCACTCTAAAGATACAGACACCGAGGCTCAGAGAGGAGGAATGACTTGCCCAAGCTTGCGCAGCCTATAAATACAGAAATCCTTAAATATTCAAAAGAAGGTGTGCATGGTGATAATGAAGGATGTCACCAGGGAAAGCCAACCGACCAGGCAGCCACTACGAAGCTTCACAGAAGAGGCTTCATTTTGACAAATTTACTATGGTCCATAATTTGGTGCTCAGCTTTACCCATCAAGAAATTTGAGTTTGTCAGTGTCCTGGTGTTCATCTCACTCATGCTAAGAAAGATCCCAAGTAACTGGCACATGCAACCAGAATGCCTAAGTATTCATTTGCAGTATGAATTATTACTACTAGGGAGACTAGATTCTCATATTCTTGGCCATACTCTCCATAGACAAGCTACATGAAAAGATGAATTATAATCATAAGGTTGATTGGTGAGTTCGGAATCATTACCACGTGAGTTAGTGAAATCCTGTAAATGTTCAATGGTATCAGGTCTTTGTAATCTAATGAACCATCTCTACGATGAAAATAAACCTGCCATAGGACAGGCTTGGACAGAACTAGACAGGCTCTGCAGAACGCCCTCAGTTACTCTCTCCAGCCTCTGTTCTCGATGATATATCACTTCTTTAACAATGTTAATACCTTCCGAGGACACCTCTCTGCTTTGATCTATTGCATCTTGTTTAAAGTTTAATTATCAGAGAACAACCTACTTCCAGAGTCTTCAGGGGGCACCTGTCACCTCCACGGACTGCAAACTGAGACCAGGTTCTTTGATTCTGAGTCTGCAATGCTTTCAACTACATCCTGCTGCCTCACCATCAAACAGGATGATCCCGTATGCTTCACGAGGTTGTTACAGGAGGAAAATGAAATACAAAAATGCTCTTAAAGGACCATGTGAATATAAGCTATTATCATTTGAAAAATCACAAATGGATCATTTTGCTAACCTTCAACTTTACCAAATAAAGTGGCCAACAAGAGCAGAGAGCACTTAGTGGAAGAATTTCCAAAAGGGAAAAGTTCTCAGCTAAAAACTTGGGGAACTCCTGCTTAACTACTGTTTTTATTTAAGCTCCCCAAGGCTATTACTTATTTCCAAAACAGTGCTGATGCAAGAGATACAATGAAATGAGGTCGATGAGGGCAGGTTCCTCCCCAGCCAGGGCTGGGAGAAGGCTAGGGTAATCAGTGCACAATTAGTTATTAACTGATAAATGAGGAGCCAATTGGTCAATTGGCTGGATTACATAGAAGAAGTAGAGATCAGCCATATATATATATATATATATATATATATATACACACACACACACACACACATACATACACACACATATATACATATATATACACATACATACACACATATATACACACGCACATATACATATACACAGACACATATATACACACACACATACATATATACACACATATGCATATATATACATATATACATATGTACACACATACATATACACACACATATACGTATACACATACACACATACGTATACACATACACACACATATATACATATATACACACACATATATGTGTGTGTGTGTGTGTGTGTATGTATATATATATATATATATATATATATATATATATATATATATATACACTGGCTGATCTATGAAAAAGAAAAAGAGGGAAAGGAAGAAGAGGGGGAGAGAAAATGAGAATGAACCATAAAGCCCCAAGAAAGAAGTACATGTAGTAAAGAGGTCCTGGATATCAGCAAGCACTGGAGGCAAAGAAAGAATTTCTTCCCCTCCTACCAACCACAGGGAGCATTTCTCTCCCTGGGAAGAGGAGGCGGTCATTTCCTCAGGAGACTGATTATACTCACAGAGGCCATACTAAAAGTTGACCTCAAATTATATTCATCACATTTCATTTCAAACTCTCATTTTTTGACTGTCATATGTGTCATTCTGTGAGTAGGAGGAGGGGGACATAAAAGGGTATGTTATTATAGGAGATGAGACATCCTTATCTTTCAAAAGGACATGTTTTCTGCTAGAAATTTCTTTACCCCAAAAATGCTCATTTAAAAAAAAATTCCCTTTGGTAGTAGAAAAACCAGAGGTAAATAAAGGCTAAGCTAGTCACCTACTACACCTATACTACACGCCTACTGGCATGTTCAAAGGCATGTCCTCAATTAGGCTGTCAGATATGACAGCATATCTACATATGATAATAGATTTTAAAGAGATGAAAATCAGGCCTTAAAGGTCAACTAGAAAAATCCTCCCTTCCAATCTTTGAACCGTTATGTAAAAAGAAATGAGAACAGGACGCTATTTCTTCTAAAGAAAGACCCTAAGCCAAAACACATAGTATAGATAACCCCACGAAAGGAACTGGAGTTGGGAGGTAAAAGCAGGGAGGGCCAAGGGCATGCCAGAAAGTGCGCATGGGGCAGGCTCTCAACAAAGGCAGTGTCCCCTCCATCTATCCTAAGTGACTGGACTGCCATGTGGATGAGGGTTTCAGTTCATTAGTGCTTTGACCCTGTTTCTGAATCTGATGACCTTTGAGCATCACCACCGCCATTTTGTGAATAATAGAGACCTTCCATCCACAGAGTCCTCCTGACTTGGCTCCTTTCAAAGCAAGCCAAGATAGCCTCTCCCTCCCAACATGCAGTCCAGGGGAACACAAGGGGAAGCCATTCTGCTGGGGTCGGGGTTAGGAGGTGGCGGGAGAAACAGCAGGTGACCCAGTATTGCAGCCACCCTGGAAACCCATATCCTCTAAGGCACACAGGCCACCCAGCACTCACCTGGCTAGTGCCAGACACCACAGGATTACAATGACATATTTGAACAATGAGATTGCCATTCGTGCAGGTAACCGCTGACTTTTCTATGCAAAAGATACCTGCCTGACACAAACATTGAGACATGTAGGCTTTTTCTTAACTTTAACTCATGTTTGTGTGCCTCCTCATAACCCAGGGTCCTGGTGTCTACCTGATATATAGAAGAAACTCAATCATAATTTTTTTCTGTTATTTTACCTGGATGCAGCACAGATATAAGATCATTGGCTTTGGAGTCAGGAAACACAGGTATTCTAGTCATACTTCTGCTGTGAAAAAGCTGTGAGTCTTTAGGCCAGTCTCTCCCCCTCTCTGGCCTCGGTTCCCTAGCATGCTCCCAATGGTATGTTCTCCCACTTCATTCAGCTCTCCTTTCAAACACTCCCTCTTTGGAAAGGCTTTCCTCATCACCCTATCTAAAATATCATCACCACCCACCTCCCTCTTTTGCTCTGCCTTACTTTTACATCATAGCACTTAGCACAAATTTTTAATTGCCCTATTTATGTATTTCCTTCTTTGCTATCTCCTTGCCCTCCACTTCCTGCCCTGCCAATAGAATTTGAGTTCTATTAAGGCAGAGATTTTTCTTTATCACTGCATCCTTTCCACTGCTAGATCCCTAGCTTCAGAACACAGTGCCTATCACACAGTAGGTGCTAATACATATCTGTTGAATTAAAAATTAAAAGCATAGTAGATGCTCAATAAATGTGTATAGAATGGGACAATGAAGGTGGTGAAATGGATAGACTCAAGGTCCTTCCCAGAGGAGAAAGTACGTTCTGATAAGAATCTGGTACTCAAACAGGCACCTCCAGAGCCGATTGCAAGAGTCAGAGAGAGAGCTCAGGCGTTTGTCTTCCCCGGGTTCCTAGAGTTCAGAGCGAGGCTGTTCGGCACCTCTCCGAGCTGGACACCAGAGGGCAGTATACCCACACTTACTGCTTCCGTCCGGTAGAGGGCCAGAGGTAGGGGGAATCCAAGTTCGGGATAAATGGCAGGACTCGGGTGTCAAATTGGCATGTCAGGAACGGCGCCTAACTGCCCCCTGATGTCAGGAGCTGCAGACTGCAGGACAAAGGGTTCAGTAAAGACTTCATTCAAAATTTGTAACATGGAAATCAAATGTGAACAACAGACCCCAAAACCATCTGTTCTTGCCAAAGCCAGGACAGACTCCATGGCCAGCTGCCAGAAGTGTCCTGGGTTGTTCTATACACACTAGGGGAGGGAGCCACGTTTCCTTATAACAAAAGTCCATTATGCAAAGGGCTGCCAAACGCAATCTTCGTTTTGATGCATCCTCTTTAACTACAGTAATGTAATAAAATGGTAATGATAATCTTTTGGTTTATGATTATCCCGAATCCCCGCCCCCGCCAAAAAAAAGCCAACTCCCGGCATCAAAGTAAGGTGACATTACAAGCTGATTATTTGCCTCTCCAAAAGATTTATCATTGTGACTTGCTGAAAGTGCCTTTTGATTAAAACACTGTACCCATTATACATTGGGGCATTTTTTAAAGAGTATAATTAAATCCCCAAACTGAGCGCTCTGCTACAATATTAAAGGTGTGTATGAAAATATATATAAAGAAAACCTTATTACAGTTAACATGTATGGGCATATGCACATAATTTCTATTAAGAAATTTAAGGGCTTAATGAAAACCCAAAACTATTCAGTACGTGAATTTCTATTGTGATGGCATATTCTACTGGTTTTGAATTCTTAACTCCTGTGATGTACATATTTAACTTTAACCATTCCTTCTTGCGAACTAAAAGGTTTGGTGCTCTTAGTAAATATACTCCAAGTCTCATACCTAAAGAGATTTTCCTCATATTTTTTTCGTAAGTCACCAAACCCAGAATATCCTAATTCTGCTCCCTGGGTACGTCCTTTTATGGACTCGGATCTTACACACAACCCCCCAGGCCACAAACTGCAGTCTGCTCAAAATATTAACAGCCTCTATATGTTTGTGTGGCAAATCAACAATCTCTAGTTTCAGAACTAGATCACTGCCTCGGACCTCTGTGAGGCTTCTGTATGGTGTTTCTTCTATAAACCTGCAGAGCCTCCCGGTAAGCTTTTGATGAATTAAAGCGTTTATTTGGAACTAGATAAGCTTAGCAGGCTTGTCGCTACACGTTAATAAAGTTGAGTGTTTCAACCCTCAGGAGGTAAAAAGAAAGAGCTGGTCCATCTTGTGCTGTCCCAGGTGATCATTTTCAGTCGGCCCCCTGATAGTGCCAGCAAATGTATCCCTTTTAGCATCGTTTAAACCAAGCTAATATAGGAGGTTTCTCCTCCATCTGCTCACAAGGCAGCAGAATGAAAGAAAAAAATAAAGAGCTCTAAACTTATGTAAATAACTCCATAGAAAATTTGGAAAAGCAAAGCCTTTTCTAAAGCACTTCTTTTTCCTTTGAACAAGATGTGCAGAAAGCCAGTTCCATTTAGTGTTTTTATCCCAGCTGCCCTAGATTCACTTCACCTGGACAGGGTGTGAACACCAGTAAGCAATGTTTGGTGTCTGCTCCATTTCTAACTCCTTATCATTTGTACAGAGGCTTTAGTTTTTAATCAAGAGAACAGGAAGTAAGCTGAAAGCAATAAAACACAAAACAGAGCAGGGCCTGTGAATTCCAGGGAAAAAAATGTAAGTGCTTGAGAATGTCCCTAAGCACAAAGGAGGCCTCCTTTGTGTGAAAGTTGCTAAGAAGGAACTGAAGGAGTAGACAGCTAAATATAGCTTACTGAAAATATACGAAGTCTACACCAGGGTCAGTCACCTTTTTAGCCTTGAAGGCACGTAGATTTGTGGGAGCAGGCGCCAGGTGTGCCTCTTTATTTTCTCTGCTCCTGCCTCCATTGCTTCTCTAGCTTTTTCTCCCATTCTTTTTCCTCCTGCTGCTTCCACTCATTGTCTGTTCCTTCTCCACTTTGTGGAAGAGAAAGACCAAAAGTAACTACCTTGAATTGGGGTTGGAAAACTGCCCGCACAATGGCCTCAGGCATCCCAGAGCCTAAATGTACCTGATCTCAACAGCATTTCCACTGTAAATACCCTTCCCTATGATAGAAGGTTGCCTACTAAGTAGCGGAAGACGCTATTGGCTTCCCAGTCTAGCTTAAGGAATATTTAAAAATCTATTTGGTGAGAAGCAAGTAGGAAAAGAGACTCTAAGAGGCACAGACACTGTGTCTGTATTGGCTCCAGTAGCACATCTTTGTATACTCCATCTGAGTCTATCTCAATACATTAAAATATCCATTTATTCCTTTGTCTACCCCATTGCACTGTGAACCCTTAGAAGGTAGGGACTTTGTCTCTCTCCTCTTTGTGTCTCAGTATTTACCTCAGAGCCTGACACACAAGAGGGCATTTGATAAGTATGTTTAGCTGAACCAAGCTCTGTATCAACAGGCAACAAAAACAGTGGCTTCGGCCTAAAATATGCCAACTGAAAAGAATCTGATGTGTGGATCATAGAACGTTTTCAAAAACTTAGTAGTTAGGACACATATGACTATTCTGACCAGAAAACAACTGACATAATCAAAAGAAGCAAGGAACATTTAAAAAACTGTTATAGGGACTTCCCGGGTGGTCCAGTGGTAAAGAATCCACCTTCCAATGCAGGGGACGCGGGTTTGATCCCTCGTCAGGGAACTAAGATCCCGCATGTCACGGGGCAACTAAGCCCTCGCGCCACAACTACTGAGCCCGTGTGCCTCAACTAGAGCCTGTGAGCCACAAAACTACAGAGCCCATGCGCTCTGGATCCTGCGCGCCACGACTAGAGAAAATCCGTATGCCATAACTAGAGAGAAGCCCGCACACCACAACAAAGAGCCTGTGCCGCAACTAAGACCCGACACAGCCAAAAATAAATTAAATAATAAATAAATAAATCTCAAAAAAAAAAGAAAAGGTGTATTCTTCAGGAACAATGTCCTTCGGGAAGGCTATCCTTTATCCTCCTATCAGGAAACATGTCCTCCCCTTGTGGTAATTCACATAAAGTGGTCATAGCCATGAAAAACTACAAAGGCAGAGAGTCTGCTTATGCTTTGCTACGATTAGATATTGAATAAATGAATAAGGGTCACACATGGTCCCAATTCCAAATTCATATTGCAGTGCCTGGTCAAGGTGGGGTGAGACAAGAGAAAATTTCCAGCTTCTATTCTGAACAACCTGGCTTAGGTCCGATAAGATAGACTGTCATGAAAACTATTCAATGAAATGTAATTTTTCATTCAAATCTTCAAAAAGAAAAAACCCAGTAAAACAAGTTTATTATCTTGTATATGTAGCAAAATACTTATGGACTTAAAAATCTGTTTTTAAAAGGCTATATTACAAGTAATATAAATTACCTTGAAGCTTTTGAAAAGCACATTATGTGCTAGAATACTATTCTACTTCCCTGAGCTGCTACTATATGAAAAATGGTGGGTCAACCCTCTCATAAGCATCTCGAATAAACAATCATCATCTCTACAGTACTTGGTTGGAGTCAAGTACATTCCATGCAGCAAAGTCCTCATGGGCAGTGACTAGAGCCATTTTTTATAGTTTAATATTTCAGTAATTTGTGTTTTCTCTTTCAAACCTAGAAGGCAATAAGAGTGATTTTCAACACCATCAACAAAGTTTAATTTCTGTGTGCTGAAGTATAAGTACAAAATCAACCGTAAGCTGATACAGTTTTTAAAGTACCAGTTTAAAAGTAGTACTTTCCACCATGTATGACAAATCCTTAAATGTGCCTGAAGACAAATGTACTGACACGTTTGACATTAGCCATAGTGAAACCAAGAAAGGGGTGCACTGGGAGAAGACAAATGGTTTTAAGTGAAAGCATGGTAATTAGGAACTGGGTGTACCTTATCTGGAACTCACAACAGAAACTACTTAAAAGGCAGCCTTCTCAAAGTCTGGAACATTCTCTATTCCTATAGATCAATTCAGTGCTTATTTAGATGAGGTTTCTCTAACATTCGCTGCTTCAATTACTTGGGTAGTCACCAGTCAAATTAGGATTTCTGAGGACACATTGTTTTTCTCAAACTAACCAACAGCTTAAGTGGTACAATTTATAAACTGTCAGAGATAACTTTTTCTTTCTTGTTCAAGAAGCCATAACACTTTCAACTTTGCCTTCACAGTTAACGTAACTCAATTTCATCACCACTATTTTCTGAGTGACCGCAGACGAGCCCAATCCTACCTGACATTTTAGCCCAGTTGCAGTAACTGAGCCTTCGGTAACTCCTTGAGATTTATATACTCCGGTCAGTTCCAGCAATCCGGTGCCTGTCCTTGACACTCTGTCTTGCGTGGCTGAGTTCCTGTCTGAGTTTCCTGGCCAGAACTCTAGTTCTTCTGGATTCCCTTACTGCTGCTCCTTAGGGTCCTGCCCCTAGAGCCATGGATTAGAAATCCACGTTCTTAACTAGAGTCAGATGGGCTCAGCCGCAATCAGATGTCCCAACTGGGCACATGTCTATCTCCCCTCCTAGACTTTGCACTCAAGAACAAAAACCTTACTACAGTCATTTTATTCCACAGAACAGAGCACAATGGCCAGTATATAGAAAGCGCAGAGAGGATTGAATCAGTAGACCTCTACCATATTTATCACCTGCTGCCATGCTTACTTGAACCTGATGTTGTCCCCATTAAGCTAAACTTCTTCCTATTACCAGCCCCTGGAATTTTCTCTGATCACCAGCCCCATTTCCCTGAATCTCTTTAAAGGCTAGGGGACAAGTATCTTAGTTTTTCTATCTAAAGTACATAAATGATTGCTAAATCTAAGTTCTTCTATTCTTCTTAAGTCTCCTCTCAAATCCTCCTGATGCTATTAAGAAAAAAATTTCTTCTTTCTGAAAAAAAAAATAAGCGATTTCCTGATACCTCACGCTTACAAATCTTTTCTCAATAGAGTAAGTTTGTCACAATGTCAAGAAATCCCTTTTCATAATGCTTCTTTAGCAAAAGTGAAGAAAGGTCAATTTCAAATTCAACTGGAGCTCAATAACACATTAAGATTTTACACTTCATTTTACGTTTATCTAGCTAAAATAACAGAGCAAACCAGCTTTCCTTCTCTGAAAGAACAGATTGTAAATAACTAAAAGAGGTGCTGGTCAGATAGATGGTACAATGATGATGTTCATGAGAGAGGAGATCCTGGTCTATGTATCTTCCAGTCTGCTGGCTTAGATGCCCCATATGGTAGGTGTCCACACATTGAAAGGGCCCCTCAGCATGACACTACATTCCCCCTTTGGTACTCAAAACTTCCACCTTCATTGATGCTGCCAAGGGGGGAAAGAGTAGGCCTCACTCCTCCTAGAGCCACCACCAATGCTCCTAGACATTGAGGACAGGCATTTGAACCCCATGGGACACAGGATGAACACACTTATTTTAAGGAACTTAGCTGATCCATCTAGCTTGTGTATTTACCTTTTGTGAATAGAACACAGACACCATCACACTGCCTGTGCCTTGTGTATGGAATAATATGCAATAATGAGTTTTGTAAACAGCTCAGTTCAACCGCTGCTGTTGGTGCTGCTTTTGCTGTAACTATGATAAACACCGTATATTATTTGAAGGCCAAAACCAAAAAACCTACCTAAAAAATGCATTCCTTTGAACACTACCCTCGGTCTGCTACCTTCTTTTAGAAGGAAAATAGTCCTTGGAAAGGAAAGCCATTAAGTCCTCTAAACTTGGGTAGAAATGAGTATAATCTGGTGCTTCCTTCACTGGCACAGAGGTAGGGTGGCATACAGAAGATGGAAGTGTGCAAAAAAGGGTGGTGGATATTTTCCTTTCACCTCAGGCCAACACTTGTTAAAGTAGTATGAGGTACGAGCAGGACGGTCCTCATAATTTGTGGGACCCAGTGCAAAATGAAAATGCGGGACATCCTTTTGTTAAAAAACTTAAGAATTGCAAGTGGGCAACAGCAAAGCATTAAACCAAGCGCTAGGCCCTCCTGAGTGCAGGGCCCTGTATGACTGTACAGGGTGCACATTCCTGGAGACTAAAAGGTCAAAGGTCTGAGACTAAGAAGGAAAGGCAGAGAGTCTTCCACTGGCACTTTATCTATAGCCCCGTCTACAGGATAGGCTCCATTTTTTCCAAGGTGACCTGATGGGTCAGTGTGTCAACACAAAGGAACATGAATGACTTTGGAGAGAGGCCTCTGCTTTCTTAGTGGTGTGGTGGCAGTGCCCTTCTGAACAGAGATGGCCAATTGACCTTGCATTTTCTTTGACCTGTGACACCTCTAGTCCCTTCTTTCTTAGGCCTCCCAAAGATGGACTGCCTTGGGGAACCAGAGGTAGTGCCAAAAACAAACGGATAGACAAAACAGAAAAACCAAAGAGTCAAATTCAGTATTTGGAACAGATAAAAATAATTACGTTGTCGTGTGATTAGACGGCTCTTTTGGCTTCACCTGACCTCCTCCACCATCTAAGCATTCCCCAGAGCCAAAGAACTTTACTGAATGTACCACAGAAATGTTCATCTTCTCCACACAGAGGACATTTCATACAGACCGGCCCAGACACTACAGATTCCAAATCAGCGCATTTAGGTTTCTGTGGACTTGAGCAAAGAATTCCAAGTTCCACTCTCAACCTGATTTCATCCACTACATTATAAAAGTCAAGAATGCACAACTCTGAGAGACCGGTTATTATGGTGTCCGGAGACAGGCAGTGAGTTGATGAACACTGTCAATCTAGCCGTTGGGGGTTCATGTTGTTCTGAAATCTTCTGGTGGTCATTTATTTAAAAAAAGAAACAAAAGAAAAAAGCACAGGTGAGTTGTTTTGCAAACAACAGAGTGGGCTGCATATTCAAAAAGCAAAAGCAAAAGGAAATGTCCTAAGTGCATTCTGGAAAGACTGTATAGAGAGAGCCATTGGAGCTGTGTACAGTAGGAAGGTCCAGTTGGATAAAGAGACAGGGCCAGCAGCTGGCTTGGAATTTAAGTAAATTAAAAAGCATCATCGAAGAAGACCACCAGTGTCTGAGAGGAGAACTCACAAATCGAATTGAACTCCACCTATTTCCCTAGTGGAAGCATTAAATGGCCATTTAATGGGAGAGGTATGCCTTTTCTTTAAGCACATCTATGTGTCCATTTCAAATACTCTAAGCTGCAATGATGCCATCACTGCTTTCATTTGAAGTCTACTCATGTATGATATCTTCCCTTACAAGCAACTAATTGAATAAATGAGAATCTCCCCAGTAAATGAACTAGGAGATCTGAGCACTAGTAATCAAGGTTAGTAGGAATGGCACAATTGATCAATGACTCCTGAAACCTTCTTGTAAGGAGTACCTCACCAGAAAAAAAATGTGGCGACAGAGTTCACCAAGGGGGTTCCTTTTAATTCAAAGAGAAATGTCTACCACCAAGAGCTTTTCATCTGAAGTAGCCATAGAAATTAGACAGGTAGGTGGTCCCAGTCTTTAACTAGCCCATGCAGAGATGCTCTTTGAAATACATTTTCTACTTTTTGTAGGGTTCGATTGCAAGTATCCTAAGCAATGGGGTTGCTGGTTGCTTCCTTTCCTACTTAGGAAAATGGAGGTTCATAAGTCTAATTTTTCATAAAAATATGCTTGCTAACATGTGTTTATACATGCATCTTTCTGCTTAGGAATCCAGTAAATCCATATAAAGTCTAGTACAATTTTATAAAATCATGCAGGAAAAAACCCTTCTTTCCCTCCCTTTAGGGAAAGAAATAGCAAGTATGTTTTTAAAAAACTGACAGCAAAACTGGCATTACCTTAACAAATACTAATGTTTGGTAGCTTCAACTAAGTCTAAGTCATGTCTTTAAGTCTTCATTTCAAGGGATTTTAATTAAAAGGTCAAGATCACTAAAATACAACACAACATGTATTAGCACATCTTGGTTAAACAAAGAACACTTAGAGATACATTTTGTCAAGGCTGTAAAGATTCTTTATACCTCAGGCACTCAGATGAACTTCACTAATAGGTCTCTTAAGCTTTGGTTTTTTATGTGTTGTCTCCATGAAGTCTGCATTCGAAGTTTAATTGCACATGAATGAATAAACCATCTAGAGGGTGTGTGTGTGTGTGTGTGTGTGTGCGTGTGTGTGTGCGTGTGTGTTTAAAGATAGTGAGAGAATGTAACCAAGAAACATAAAACGGGCGTAGAGGGAAAAAAAGCCCTTGCTGACATCTCCATTTCTGATGACCATTCCTAACACACTTAATTATAAACTCTAACGCTCTTAATCATAAATCCCAAGCCTTACAACCCCTTCCCCAATGTGAGAGTCAATACAAATAGAACCCTCTTGCACTGTTGGTGGGAATGTAAACTGATACAGCCACTATGGAGGTTCCTTAAAAAACTATAAATAGAACTACCATATGACCCAGCAATCCCACTACTGGGCAACATACCTTGAGAAAACCATAATTCAAAAAGAGTCATGTACCACAATGTTCACTGCAGCTCTATTTACAATAGCCAGTACATGGAGGCAACCTAAGTGTCCATTGACAGATGAATGGATAAAGAAGATGTGGCACATATATACAATGGAATATTACTCAGCCATAAAAAGAAACGAAATTGAGTTTTTTTGTAGTGAGGTGGGTGGACCGAGAGTCTGTCATACAGAGTGAAGTCAGTCAGAAAGAGAAGAACAAATACCATATACTAACACATATATATGGAATCTAAAAAATAAAAGAAAATGGTCATGAAGAACCTAGGGGCAAGACGGGGATAAAGATGCAGACTTACTAGAGAATGGACTTGAGGATACGGGGAGGGGGAAGGATAATCTGGGACAAAGTGAGAGAGTGGCATGGACATATATACACTACCCAGCGTAAAATAGATAGCTAGTGGGAAGCAGCCGCATAGCACAGGGACATCAGCTCGGTGCTTTGTGACCACCTAGAGGGGTGGGATAGGGAGGGTGGGAGGGAGGGAGACGCAAGAAGGAAGAGATATGGGGACATACGTATATGTATAACTGATTCATTTTGTTATAAAGCAGAAACTAACACAGCATTGTAAAGCAATTATACTCCAATAAAGATGTTAAAAATATACAAATAGAACAGTGAGTTGAATAATTAACTTGCTGAAGGTATGGACACAAGCAGCATTTCACAGGATCATGTGTTCTATACCTTAAATACAGTATATAAAATAAGCACATTGCTAAGTGCAAAAGCCCTCCATCATCGAGGGAAAAGTCAAGGAACTCTAGTTTGTATACACACTCACACACACACACACACCCTCATCAGTTCATGAAAAGTTAATAGCATTTAAGAAGGAGGTATTATATTCAAAACAACATAATATATTAAAAGCCAAATCTGTGACTCAGCCCAGCCTGTAAACAGTCTTGTATGAACTGTGTGGTTCTTAGCAAAGCTGTTTCAAAGCCCATGCACATATATTCTTTTATCCATCACTCCTCGTCTTCCTGATTCTAAAGGAAGGCTGAATGGCAAGGACCCTGGACTGAGATAATTCTAAAACCTTGGTTTCCAGTCTGGAAAAATGGTATTAAACATACCCTACCCTCTCTATCTCACAGGAGTATCGTGAGAAGCAGATAACACACATAAAACTTTTCTAAAACACTTCCCCCCAATATGCAACAATAATACTTTATCAATATAAACAATCTAGGGACTTCCCTGGTGGCTCAGTGGATGGGACTCCACGTTCCCAATGCAGGGGGCTTGAGTTCGATCCCTGGTCAGGGAACTGGATCCCACATGCATGCCGCAACTAAGAGCCCGCATGCCATGACTAAGGAGCACATGTGCCGCAACTAGGGAGCTGGCGAGCCCCAAATGAGGAGGCAGCCTTCCTCAACTAAGACCCGATGCAACCAAATAAAATAAATAAAAAATATATATATAAACAATCTCTACAGTACACAATAGTGATTGATCAACCATTCAGAAATCTTTCCAAGTTTCTTATCTAATGAAATTTCCTGCCAGAGACTAGAGAATGTGTCCAGCTCTACTCGGAAACATCCGTCTAGATCAATAGAAGGAGAGGATGAGCAGAAGACTTGGAGATGTGTAAAAGAAGCAAGGTCACAAGAGAAGAAATTCACAGAGTAAAATATGACTCCAGCAGGACTCAGCCAAAACAAAATACTGGACTATGTTGATAACCAAAGTAGATATAATTTGTTTTAATTCCATGACCAAGAATTTAGACCAACTGAAATTTCCAGGTTCCCTACCATGGTCCAAATGATCCCATTCTGGGCTTCTAGGTCATCTGAGAAGCCAAGTCTGGTTCACAGACCCTTTCTAACCCTTTGGGGCCTAAAACAGCCACTGCTCCCTCCATCCTTCAATTTGACTGGACTGCCTTAAATGTACCCAAAGGGAATAGCATCCTCTTCTCCCAAGTCATAGGCAAATGGGAAAAATCCTTGATGGGTCCATCTGTCTCAAATGAGAAACAGATCTGATTCAAGAAGCCTGGAGTGTCCTGGGCTTACACTTAGATCTGGAGACAACCCTTAGAGGAAAAAATCCAATATTCAACCTCAAATATGGCTTGGCAACTATACCTGATTCAGGTTAATTTGTACCAGAACTATCATTTATCCTATATTACTATCCAAAGACAAATTTCTCCCAAAGTCCACACATGACTTTCATATCTACAGGGTTCTATTTTTTTTGAAATAAAACAGTAGTTTTGGTGTAGAAGCCACTAATAGTTGCTAAGTATATTCTATTTATTTAACATAATAAAATTAACCCAGTATCCTGTTTTTTCCCCTTAAATTATTACTCTTTATGCAACTTTGGAAAATATGCAAAAATTACCCATTCAATATCTGAGTTAAGTCCACAAAAATGATTTCCTTTCCTTTAAATAGATAAACAAATTAAACCCAGGATTTCAGTGGAGATGGCTCCACTGTCTCTGGAGTTTTCATAAATATTTCCTTTAAATTTATCTCTAAAACTTGCTTTGCTTTGGAAACTACCCTCTTTTGAAAGGACAGGAGGCAACAAAGCAACAGCCAAGTCCTGAGTTGATGGAGGAGACAGTGAACTAACAACAGGCCGCACACAAGAACCTCCAAGGCAGGGCCAAGGAATCTGTATTTTTAACTAGTTCCAAAACATCTGTACCAACTCATCCAATCCTCAGGTGTCAACTCAGCTCTCTCCTGAGGATGCTCCTATCTCTCTCCAGCCCTGACCTTTCTCTTGAGCTCCAGACAAGCCCTCTGGGTATCTCAGGGGCACCTCAAATGCACTAAGGCCAAAATACTGAATCTATTTATTTTCCTCTCCAACTTGTTCCTTCTTTAAGTCTGATTTCAGGTGGTTGTTTTTTTTTTAACATGAAATACAGACATGCGCCAAGATCACTTGCACTTCTATGAACTAGAATTCCAACTGGCTCCCAACCTTATGCCTTAATCTTCCTTTAAAATTATTTTTTAAAACTGACAATTAAAAAAACTTTTTATAAACCGTTACCATCCTGTATTTGCCATTTTTCTTCAGACCACATATATTTTTTAAAGGAATGGACTCTAGGAAACATTCTGCTTTATTTACAAAAATCTAATAGGCTTATTATATTATTTGTATGCAGACATGGAATATTACCATTAGATACCAAATGGTGTCCCTTTAAAATAGGTCTTGATTAAAGTATCGGTAGAGTATCAGGAGAGGCAAGTTCCATCATCAGCTTTTCACAGAGATTGTTTATTCACCAGATTACACAGAAGCAAGCACATCTTGGTTAAAATTGGCCCTGGAGTTGTGCTGAGTATATGAGAATAGAACTTGAGCTGTAGCCTTTGTTTGAATTATCATTTAGTCTTGCAAATCAAAGGGAAATATAAAGAGGACAAATATCAGACACAGAAAGTTGTGGTAGTGTTACAAACTGGGTCATCTACATGGCTTCATCTTTTTTTTTTTTTCTTTTTGCGGTACGCGGGCCTCTCACCACTGTGGCCTCTCCCATTGCGGAGCACAGGCTCCAGACGCACAGGCTCAGTGGCCATGGCTCACGGGCCCAGCCGCTCCGCGGCATGTGGGATCTACCCGCACTGGGGCACGAACCCGTGTCCCCTGCATCGGCAGGCGGACTCTCAACCACTGCGCCACATGGCTTCATCTTGATCCTTCTCCCACCTCTCCGACTGTCCCTCACCCCCATCTAACACTAGGAACAAAATAAAAGTGGGTGGCTTGTCCTGGTACTCTCTCTCCCAGAATGCCTCAGGAAAGGAATTGAACTGGTGAAAGGGAGTAGAGGCAGTCCGCGACTTGGTGATAGTGAAATATAAGGTCAAGTTCTAGGCCAAAGTTAGAGCTGGATGCAAGACAGCTTATCTTTGAATGTGGTCAGCAGTGAACTCTGTCATTCCTCTGTCTCACCATACACAATTCCCTCTACTCAATTACAACATAAGAATGACGGTACATTGGAAAAGGCCCAAGCTTTGGAGTCAGCCAGACCTAGGCTGGGATCCCATCTTTTCTGACTAATGTGTATGACTTTGAACAAATTCCTTAACCTCTCTGAGAGTTGGTTTCTTCCTTTCTAAAGAAAGGGTGCTAATAGTATTAATAATTCCTTCATGTTTGTTGAGAGGAGTTAATGAGAAATCACATATAAAGTGCATGGCACATAGCAGGCCCTGTATAAATGCTAGTTTTTACCCCTATTGTGATCAGCACCATTATTAAATACCTTGAGGAATTACTCTATATTTCTACTTTTAAATTGTATTCTCTGAAAGTATTAGGTTGAATCATACCAAATTGCCATTTTTTCAGATTAAAAACAGTCAAGTATCAGCTATTTTTTTTTTTTTTTTTTTTAAATTTATTTATTCATTTATTTATTTTTGGCTGTGTTGGGTCTTCGTTTCTGTGCGAGGGCTTTCTCTAGTTGTGGCAAGCGGGGGCCACTCTTCATCGCGGTGCGCGGGCCTCTCACTGTCGCGGCCTCTCTTGCTGCGGAGCACAGGCTCCAGACGCGCAGAGCTCAGTATTTGTAGCTCACGGGCCCAGCCGCTCCGTGGCACGTGGGATCCTCCCAGACCAGGGTTTGAACCCGCGTCCCCCGCATTGGCAGGCAGACTCTCAACCACTGCGCCACCAGGGAAGCCCAAGTATCAGCTATTTTATGTGGTACAACCTAAAATTTTAAGAAGCGTATCCTGGAAAGGGGTACACTATGTTTAATACCTGGTTATATGTGGTAAATGCACAACCTGATCCTTTGGAGTTAAGGAAAGTGAATGACTATGCAGGTGAAGGATGAATATCTGGTGCTTAGTGCAGAACAGACAGAAAATAACTCTGTTTACAATACCAGCTGAGTGCTGAAGGCCAAAGCACTACAATGCCATTGGCATGACTTGGCTACACTACTATGAAGCAATCATGAAAGGACGCTGAGAATAGGGAGGAGACCATGTCCGCATAAAACAAAATTAAACATAAGCCCAGCCCCACAGGGTTGTTCCCTACAAGAAAGGCAGCGAGCTTAATGAAAAACATACCCTCATGACAAGGAGACATTTAACATGCTCTGCCTTTCCTTCTTAGTGTCAAATGACAGTTTGATTTTTCAAAGTAATCCATATGTGTTGGGGAAAGAAAATGGGGGAAGGGTGGTCCAATTCCAAAATACAAATCAAAGCTTAGAATGCTTTGTAAATAAAAAAAATTACAGACTTTGGGATATAAAGAAATTGAATGTAAGAACACAGAGGTCAGTGGGGAAATATGCCTGGTCCTTATATGCTATAATATCAGGAAGTAGAAAAACCCAGAATCATTTATGCTTGGAAGCAGTATAATATAATATAATGGAAAGAGACTGGGGCTTTGGAGCCAGAGAAATCTGCATTCCAATTGTGGTTCTAACACTTACTAGCTGTGAGACGACAGGAAAGACTCCATTAACAGAATTGTTGTCAGAATTAAATGAGATAATATATTTAAAGAACCTCTCACACAATAAGTATTGTAAAACCAGAAGACAACCAAATACCTGTTCTAACTTTGCAAATTTATAATACCACCATCTACAGTTCTGACTGTATTCCTACATATCCTCCCACACACAAAGATGCATAACACACAAAATGAAACTTCATACTCAATAAAAAGATAGTTCTTGGGCTTCCCTGGTGGCGCAGTGGTTGAGAGTCCGCCTGCCGATGCAAGGGACATGGGTTCGTGCCCCGGACCGGGAAGATCCCACGTGCCCCAGAGCGGCTGGGCCTGTGAGGCATGGCCGCTGAGCCTGCGCATCCGGAGCCTGTGCTCTGCAACGGGAGAGGCCACAACAGTGACAGGCCCGTGTACAATAAAAAAAAAAAAAAAAAAAAAAAAAAGAGAGTTCTTGGCTTCACGTATTCCCAAATACAAACAAAGGCGATATATTTAGATGGAGGTATGTTCTGAATGCATTAGAAAAGTTAGTTTTTAACTCTATCTTTCAGGTTATTCTCTTTTTCCTATTTAAATCCTTGTTCCCTTAATTTAAACAAGGTCAGTGATGTGGAGAAGAGACAGAAGATGAAGAAAAACTGCAAGCATATAAGAGTAAAGTTAGAAAGTGAACCAATATGAGGGCCAAGAAGAGAAATGTCAATTCTCTAAAGTATGTGAGAGGCGTATGAGGAGACATAAGGTGGTGGGAAGGACCAACAAATGCACAAACAAATGACTCAAGGAAATAAATGACTAACCCACAGCAATACTTACACAATTTTATATGCCTCTACCATCAAACTTTCTAGGACGTTCACTTACAATGAAGTTCGTTATGTTGGAGCGCCTCTTTATTCATTTGTTAAACTTTGTAACTTGTGAAGCCAAACGGCTACCCTGCCTGGATATCCAGACGTTTATGTGGATGAGAGAGGAGGTCCCAAGGTGATCAATTCACTAGTTTGAAAGTGCCAACCAGGAAGGAAAAAAAGAGGGAGGATGGTGAGAAGGAGCTAGAGACACCCTCATATTCCATCCCGGGCCAGTCCACGTATGGTGGGTTACAGCTTCCCAGCTTGCTAGCCTTAGTTGATCCTTGTCATCCAAATGTACAGTCCCTGGTAAAACAAATGCCAATGTTGTTACTGCTTCCTACTCAGAGTCATTAGACAAATGAAAGGAGGGACTCAAATTAGCTTGGAGAATCAGTGGTGGCAGCTACCAATGCTATTCAGTCAACAAATGATTACTGAGCTATACATAAAAGGGGAGTGAGATATTGATATCAATGCTGAGGGCCTTAGATCAGTCACATCCAGATTTCTATTATGATCTGACAATATTTTTATTCTATATCTTTTTTTCATGTATCCTTAAACTCATCCGTACATTTTCTCTGTCATCTCTACCAGTGGTAATGAAGTTTCTGACAACAAAGTGTATTGTTGGAGCCCATCCTCTTCATTAATGAGGTTATCATTACACTGCCTATCTATCACCAGGGAAAATGAATCTAGTGTGTGAACAGGGATGAAAGAATACACCCAGGATAAAAGCCAGAGGAGACAATGAGTTTTACATTTATAACCTTAATCCCAGTTTCTGGCCCATTTCTTTCAGTTACATTTTGTTCAGTTTCAAACATGTCAGCCACAGCTAAGAGTCTTACTCATTCTCACCTCTCACCCAGATGCAAAAGTTCAAGTTCACTATCTCAGGAAAAACTGTACTCCATTGCCCAACCTTAGCTAGTCTGAAAAGTATGCCTTGAAATCCGTTAAGGATTCACTTGGTTCCATTTTCAAAAGAAAAATATTTTTGAACTTAAACTATCCAAATGTTTCTATAACATCTAATTGGATTAGGTTTTGGGACTTATCATCTGAACTAAACTACAAGAAAGTGAGAGAAAGACCACAATGAATTTGCACTGAAGGTTCAACAAGAATCAGTGCATTTGATTAGCTGTGAAGCACTGATTTGGAGGGAAGAGGGGCTGGTGAGTCTCACGTTTGAGAAGTTTCACATCTAAAACGCTAGCTGTTAGAGAGGGGGAAAAAAAAAACTATGAGAATGAGATGGCTCAATGCTGTCTGTCCTTCCATCTTGGTAGAGTGGTGAGGCAGGGGGAGTAACTAAAAGAAGCCTGGGCTGGGAGCTAGAAGACCTGGATTAGAACCAGCCATTGTGGGTTCAGAGTCTCAGTTTCCTCTGTGAAAAGGTGTAGGCTAGATGCTTTCTAAAGCCTCTTACACCGGGGCTTCTCTGGTGGCGCAGTGGTTGAGAGTCCGCCTGCCGATGCAGGGTAACACGGGTTTGTGTCCCGGTCTGGGAATATCCCACATGCCGCGGATCATCTGGGCCCGTGAGCCATAGCCGCTGAGCCTGCGCGTTTGTGGAGCCTGTGCTCAGCAACGGGAGAGGCCACAACAGTGAGAGCCCCGCGTACCGCAAAAAAAAAAAAAAGCCTCTTACACCTTAACATCCTAGTCTTCCCTGTGAATAAGGTGACCATACACCCTGATTAACCTACTAACGTCTCAGTTTACACCTTTTAGATCAACCAACCTGTTGATTGTTTTTAGCCCTTCTTTCCTTCTCAAAAGTTTCCCTTTTTGGACAATAATTTACGTTGTCATTCTCTCTCTGAGTCATTTTTAAACGTAAGCTTTGTACTTTGGCACACAGCTCTAGCTAATTACAGTACTTCATTCCTAAAGAGAGGAAGGAAGGGAAAGAGGAAGGGAGGGAGGGAGGGAGGGAGGGAGGGAGGATAAAACCAGTGACATAAAAAAAGTAAGTGTGAGTAAGGGGAGTGTAAAGTTGAGTTTCACCTACTCGGCTAAAGAGATTTAAGGACTCTCCTAACTGAAATTACTGAGGGGTTTTTTGTTTGTTTGTTTTAGAATAACTGCATAGGCAATTCTCCTACATAATTCAGCTCACGTGGGACCATTTTATTTATTTATTTATGTTTTGCTTTGGGTATACTTTATTTGCTGAAGTATTTTAAAGCGTAGATATCATGACATTTTATCCCAAAATACGTCATTATAAATCTCTTTAAAAAACAAAACGTTTTCCTGCATAATCACTAAATGCATTGTCATACCTACCAAAACTAACAATTCTAGTCCCCAGCTGATAATTCTAGTTCCCTAATTGCCCATGGGACCATTTGAAATTTCTACTGCATGTTTAGAAATGGTTATTTATATTCTGCTTAATGGGCACTGATGTTGCTGCTTAAGTGTGACTCACTCCCTTTTATCATCAGACATCATTTATATACAGTGTTGGTCAAGGCACATAAGTTAAATTGAGAGAAAAGGGTCTAATGCTAAAAATTAGCCATTTTGAAGTCATAAAAATCAACATAGCTGCCCACATAGGTCGAAGTCTGCCCTTGGGTATCCACAAACAATTCTCACCTAAATAATCACAGAGTTCAGGGTACTAGTTTAAACTTGTCTTGAGAATTTCAGGCTTAAATAACTTCTTTATTATTGAGACTACTTAAAAGAAATCCTTCAACAAGTACCTAAACCTAGTTAAACATGTATGTCATACATAAAGGTTTTAGTTTAAAAATCAGATAAGGGAAAAGAGATTTTGTTGGAAATAGTGATGAAAGATCCTAAGTCTTCCTTTTTCTGGGATTAAAAAAGTCTACCATAAGCTATTGTAAAAACCCAAAGCCATATCTAAACTAATGAAATAGAACAAAATTTCGACAAATATTCATGATATTTGGATTAAACCTTACTGAACTTTCATTGGAATCTGAATATTTTGCTTGTTTTTTCAAGCTAGAAACATACGTATGAGTGTCTAATGGACTTCATCTTAGATACTGCTGGTGAAGAGGTACCTGGCAGACACGTCTAATCTCAAAAACTACCATTCTAGGCAGAAGGATCTACTTTTTTTTTTAATTACAAAGCCATCTGAGAAACAAAATGCTGTTAATATTTAAACTCAAATGATATTGGATCTTGATATAGCTGACTCAGACTATGTATATAGATATACTGATGTGTGTGGAAAGCAGTGGCCATGATTTCCATAAGCCCTATGGGAAACTGGGGGTGGAGGGTGGGCACGGGGGTCAAGGAGATATGAAGAGACCTCAGTCTAGATCTTCCTAGCTTGACTTTGAATTGATCTTGCCGCCTGGGACCTGACTCAGGTTTTGGTAGACCATTTCTCTTGTAATTGGACTCCTGCCCAGTCAGTATATGCCTGCCTGGTAGTTTAGTCTCCATCCTCCCCCCGCCACATCTCCTGCCAGCCAAATGCCTGAACCTACTGCCTCTGAACATCTGAGCTTCCATTTTCTTAAAACAATCCTCCCTTGAGAAACCAAAGAGAAAGGAGCACAGGGTGGCTACCGTAAGCAATAAACACAAGGTGTCCTGGCTCCCTGTGTGCCACTCTCTGGCTCAGCGAGCTCATATTCTTTGACACTAGGAATCACACACCAGACAATCTAGGAAACAATCGTAGATGTTTATGTACCTCTCTAAGTTCCAATACCATTGTCAAAGCCACCTGCTTAAGACATCTCCAGCTATGAGCTAAGCTATTATCTGCCCCACTCCGAAGGTCGGTGAAGTGAAAGAAGGGTCTCCTGAGAAGGGTTCAATGCTGAACACTTTACCTGAGAAATTCTCTTTCAGAGAACTCACTTGTCAGCTTAAATGGCGGGGACAGGTGCTCCTTAAGAGAGTTTTCGACTTTACGAAACTCGCCCCATGGGCCAAATCTATTTAAGTTCAAGGTTCTCCCATTCTTGGTGCAGCATATTCATTCTGGCCCCAGATACCAGTCCTAGAGAAGAGAGATTTCAGCTCTGCAGGACCTCCTGAGAGCCGCTTAGCAATGCCTCTGTTGGGGTAAAGAATGTTCAAGAAACAAGAGCTGTCGTAGCTCCTTAACTAAAATGAATATCCACGTCTTACTTATAAACTTGATCGCCATTCCGATAACACTGGCTGTAGCAAAGATCAATAGACCTAATTACCCTGTCCTACATATTCTGAGGACTAACCTCTGGGGAAAGTATTATTGGTGGAAACTCTATATGCAGCATTAAGTATTAATAACACTCTCAGGTTTTCTGAAAGGATAGGTAAAGTCAGAAAAAAAAAAAAAAAACAACTCTGATTCTCTGACCATCATTAGAAAACCAACCTGCCCGTGAACGTCAATATTATGTCAATAATTCTGAAGAAGAATGAAAGAAGTGTGTTGCACAACCACCCATTAAATGGAAGAACACCAGGTGACATTCCTGATGAGCTCGTATAATTAGTGAGGGTTTGGAGCTAGTGGTGCACGGAGCACCCATCAGCAGACGGCTCTCTGGTTCGTTAAAATTCTGGAGGACATGCCAATGTTTCTTCTTTCCACTCTGCTCCCTAGAACATCCTGAGAAAACAACCTGCAACTTATTGTCGACGCAGATCTGGGCACTGGGTAGAAATATAGTGGATGAGCAGCAGTAAGGTGCTGCTAGAACAATGCCCAGGCTTCCCCAGCACCGAGGGCCTGCAACATATAAAAGCCACTCCCGATCTCCAGGCAGGGAGGGATTCAATTGCACAACTGTCAGAAATGTAAAGGAGCCGAATATGCCCCTGTGTCAAGAACTGCTGAAGAAATATCTGCACAATGGCATCTTGCAGGCTGTTAGGGCAAACAGTGAGGCTTGGAGCATGGGGAACTGGCAGCTGTGCTTTTAGCGGACATTTTCGGATGCAGAGGTCACTGGAGAAATATGTCAGTTGGCGTGGTGAGTTACCCCATGCTAAGAGAAACCAGATCAAATTTTTGGCTGGTTACCCAGGACACTCCGGGATACCTCCTCTATAATATGATTTTCAACCCACATCCTCCTTCAGCAAAGGGAGTATTTGTTTACTCAGTTTTCCCTTTTCTCTGAAGCACACATACTTTGTGGGGCTCCTTGTCAGAAACAGTTCCCCACCCTGGACTGAAATCTGCTGATGTGGTTTCCTCAACTGAGGCTTGTCTGCTCACTAGGAGAGACAAACAGTTTCAATTAAAGGACAGCACGTAAGCCTTGTTTGAGATGCTACATTTTGTCAAAACCAGAGCAAGGGGCTTCCCTGGTGGCGCAGTGGTTGAGAGTCCGCCTGCCGATGCAGGGGACGCGGGTTCGTGCCCCGGTCCGGGAAGATCCCACGTGCCGCGGAGCGGCTGGGCCCGTGAGCCATGGCCGCTGAGCCTGCGCGTCCAGAGCCTGTGCTCCGCAACGGGATGAGGCCACAACAGTGAGAGGCCCACGTACTGCAAACAAACAAACAAACAACAAAAAAAACAGAGCTAAGCCAGGGCAAAGGCTGAGAGTAAAGCCGAGAAAGGTCTTCTGAGCAGATTCTTAGTTTTATCAGAATCCCAGAGTCCTAGGAGATCAGAGGACTTAGAGAGTTCACCCAGCCTAATGTTCTTGCTTAACCAAACATTTCCAGAAATGAGAGAAAGGAGGCGCCCAGCTTTCCCCCAGCCACCCACCTTGGCTTTACATTCCAAGTCTCCAAATACCTGAGTTCATAAAAAATAAGTCATGGCAGCAAGTTTTTAATAACATGTCTTCTGCATCCAAACTTTGATAGTTTGATAAAACAACCAAATAAACCAAGAAATACAGCAAGTCATTACCAAGAAACTGTTGCAAGTCATGGAACAGAGAATAATGGCAAAACCTGATCCCTGGTGGCGCAGTGGTTGAGAGTCCGCCTGCCGATGCAGGGGACGCGGGTTCGTGCCCCGGTCCGGGAAGATCCCACATGCCGCGGAGCGGCTGGGCCCGTGAGCCATGGCCGCTGAGCCTGCGCGTCCGGAGCCTGTGCTCCGCAACAGGGGAGGCCACAGCAGTGAGAGGCCCGCGCACCGCAAAGAAAAAAAACCTGATCCCTGTCCACAAGGTGCTTGGACTGAATAAAAACAAAACAAAACAAAACAAAACATAGAAACATGGAATGAGCACTGAACAAGCAATAAGAAAGTGAACAGCTTCATATTTTGCAACACTATAAACTCATAAGTAAAGCACAAACCGTGCAAAACAGTGTATTATAAGGTACTAATTGGGCGGTATGGACAATTTGAAAGTACAAGAGAAATTACAAAATGGTGAGAACCGCGGGGGACTGCGACCAGGGAAAGTTCAGCAGCTGCGGCTTGAAGGAAGAATGAACGAATGGGCTCAAACATTCTAGGATGAGGAAACAGCATGAGTAAACATTCAGAGGTGGGACTGAGGTATGCATTGTGAGCACATATTTAGGAGAGAGAGCCTTGATGTACATGTCTTCTGGGAGTAAGGTAAGGTTGGAGAGGTAACAGTGAGGACCAGTTTCTGCTAGGTCTGAAAAATCAGACAGAAGATTTTACGTGCTGTGAGGTAAGCATAAGGGAGACGATTTACGTTCTTTGATAGAAAATCATAGCTCTCTCCTGAAAGTGTACAGTGTGTTAGTACTCTGCTAAGCTCCTTTCATGGATTATCTCACTGAGTACTCACAATAAACCCAGGAGGTAGTACTAGCATTACCCCGATTTTCTTAAGGGGAAAATGAAGATCAGAAACATTAAACAACTTGAATAGGGTGACACAGCAAATAAAAGGTAAGATCAGAATTGTAACCCAGATATAAACACCGTGCTCTTAACCTACCATGCTCTATGTGATGAGGGTCATTTCCAAAAAATAAACCTAGCATCACTGTAAACCAGAGAGGGTTAGAAAGCAACGATACTGGTTAAGAGTAACCTCAATAATTCAGTCAACTAGGAGAAAAGGTCCCAAGAGAAGGTAGTGAAAGTTAAGAACAGAGAAAGGATAAATCCTAGAGGCAATGGTGACGTACTGGATGTGTAGGGGAAAGCAAAAGATGCCGCGGAGAAGACTAATGGCACTAGCGAAAGTGAGGGAGGGGTAAGATGAGTAATTAGTTTGCAGGGAGGTGGTACAAAGGCTAAATTAAATTTTAGCCATGTTGACTTTGAGGGGACAATGGAAAATGTCCAGTGGAAAGCTGATGGTATGAGCTTGAAGATGTACCTTTGTTTTGTGTATGGCTCCCGGAAGAAATCTGCCAATCCATTCCCCAGAAAATGTACACATGTGCATACCTGAAATTCTGCTTCACATTTCAGAGGGCCAGTGACTCTTCAAAACCCACCCACAGTACCTTTGGCACAAACCATGAGTAATAAACTGAGGATGAAGACATACAGATTGGGGAGTCTTATGCACGGTGGGTATCTCTTGACTTCAAGAGATAGTGGGTATCACAGACTTCTCTTGACTTCCAGGATCCTGCCCTTTCTGGTTCCCACCTTCCTCTCCGATCACTACTTTTCCATTTCTTTGTTTGGTTCCTACTCTTTTCCTTGTCCAGTAAAATTGGGTACTAACCAAGAATCTAGAATATCCTTGACCCTCTTTTGTCCTCTATACAGGTTCAGTTGGTTGATTTTTATGGAGATTTTGTGAATATCAAATGAAATAATACGTGTACTTTGAACAGCACAGTCCCTAGCTTAGAAATCGCTCTTAGCAAATGGTAGCCATGATCACAAGCTGAGAAAAACAGAAGAAAGAAATTGGTTGACTGAGACAAAGATCAAGCCTTGAGAAGTTTCGAAAAAGAGAAATATTAGAGAAGCCCATGGAGATGAGCATATCACAGAAGGAGAAAGAGGATGGTTAGTGGTATAATGTGCCTCAACAAGAGGAAGAGAATCATTTTAAATTCCATTTGAATTGTCTCGAGTTAAAATCAGGAAAGAAGACTCTCCTACTCCAGGTCAAAGTGCTACTTCCCAAGATGCACAGTGGTGATTAATCTCCTCTCCAATAAGGTGCCTCGTGATGACACAAGAACACCAGTTTGTTGCAGTGGTAGTGATGGTTGCTACAGTTTATGTTAACTCTGTCATCATTAGAAAAACTGGAACGTGAGCCCTCTAAAAAATATTCCAACAGACTCGGAATACAGTTTTCAAGCTGAAAATCTGGAAGTCGAGCATCTCTCAGAAGTCAGTTCTTCGCTAATCAGGTCCCATGCATTTAGAACAACTATGGAGGCAAAAATGTCATGCAAACATGCCGCTGGCAGCATTTAAATGAAACAGCATCCTCTTATCAGTTCCCAGCCTGGTCTCTCCCAGCATATGCTTCTCAACATACAAATAAGTGCCATGCTCTTACATTTGCAAACAGATTAATCAGGTCTCTTGAAAAACTGGGAGGATTTCTTCAAGTTTCAAGGGGTTAGATCTTAGTTTCCTAAACTAAGTTTGATGTGCCACATACCAAGAGAGGTGTAGCTCTCTGAGCTTCTTATTTATAGTTTTTCCTAAACAAACAAACAAACAAATTTACTACTTCTAGGGAGCTATTAAGTGAAACTAGAGCTCTACTGGTTGACTTTAAGAATGTAGGGTTACCCAGGGAACTCTACTTCACTTTGCTGTATGGTAGAAACTAACACAACATTGTAAAACAACTATACCTCAATTTAAAAAAAATAAATTAAAACATTTAAAAAATAAATAAAATGGTAAACAATGAAAGAAAAGGAGGGGGGCCCTCAGATATTGTATAATATGTTTATTCAACTTCCTTAATTTCTTAAAAAAAAAAGAATGTAGGGTTAAGTTCTATCAGTCTGCTCCTGAATCACATATTAGAAGTCAGCAGGACTCCTGGGGAAGGAAATGCTTATTTTTCCCCTGGCAACCGGGTATTAGCGCTAGAAAGTATGTGCATGGAAGAGGGAGAAGGTGGAGAGTATTTGAACCATTTCTGTAAATAAACAAGTCAGTGAGTATGATGCATAATTCCTAAAATTTGCATCTGCAAATTTGCATTTCAGATTTCTCAAAAATTATAATGCAAGTTAGCTTGCTTTTCATTCCTGCTTCCCCCCTCCCGTGATCATCCCCAATTTCAGCTGTGATTCACTAAATATTTTTTCCCATTGGAAATTATAAAATGATATCCTAGCTCATTGTTTCATTTTATATTGAACTTCATTGGGTTTTCAGACATTTACACTGTCAGCTCTCCTTCCCTTACTGTAAAATCTTTTTTATTGACAATTCAATCATGTCAAGTTTGGAACAGGAGAGGCACTGATTTGATCAGCTATCATTGGATTTACAATATATAACTGACAGCACCATATCTGGCCCTCGTCTAAAGCAGCTGCCTTTTATCGATTTATATTCCACTAGCAAGGAAGAAAAATTACAGCACAATGTAGTGGTATGGTCCAAGATCAATACCAATTTTTTTCTTAATGACACAAAGGCCAAGATAAGGACAGCATAAGTCAAAGCTAGACAGACCAGATTTGTCCGATATCCCTTTCAATTACTGAAGAGCATGCACAGGGATGTATATCATTAAAGCAAAGGAGAATATTATTCCAAGTGGTTTAAAATTACGACTTCAAACAAGACAGAGTAGCATCCTCCCCAAGATATGGAATTGAAATGAGCTGAGAATGGAGGACCTCCCTTCCCACCTTGGTCTAAAGCAGCTGGGCATCTCCAGAGTTAGTCTAACTACTAGATCTCAGAGCACTGATTCAGCTGTGTAATCCCAACAATGAGGATTTAAACCAGGACTCTAGAACCAAACATCCTGAATTCCTTAGATGTTGGTATTGAACAATAGGTGATGAAGAGTGAAATAGACTGGTTGCCCCCCAGAATATAATCATGTTACAGGAAACTAAAAAGCAAATTACCCAAACAACTTAACCAGCTCAACAGAGTGGTTAGGCCATATCTACTGGGTAAGTTGTAAAGTCATAGCTATCTCCATTATGGCATCAAAAGGCTGCCCAATCCCCATGGGAATCTGGGCAGATTATTTCAGCAAAAAACGGAGCTGGGTCCAGGTCAAAGCAGTTCTTTTGAAAACTGGTGCACCACGACCCCAACCCTATATCATGTCACACTATGATAAAATCAGTTCCCAGGAATGCTGGAACAGAGACTGCCTTGGTGATTTTCTCTACCGATGGGTTTTTCAAAACTTGCTACCAACACTGAAGTAGGCAGGGGTTTCTCCTCATTAAACTATGTCCCTGTTCTGCTTGCATATCTTTCTGATAGCCCCTTCCCTTCTACTGTGCCTCTCCAACAGTACACAAACATGGTTAGGCACTTTATTTGACAACAGGGTTTTTTTTTTTTTTTTTTGCTGAAGAGTATAAGCTCAACACAGATTAGGTAAATTACAGATAAAGTAAAGGTGGTCACGAGAAGCATGATGAAATCTTGAGAGGGCTTTTGTGAAATATGTTGTGAAGGGAATTCAAATATCTGATCAGTGGCATAATAGATGATGTCTGAATTCCTTCCAGTCCTGAACGCCCATGTTTCTAAGTAATAACAGCTCACATGCCCTATTGCTAGTGAAAAAAAAAAAGGAGTAAAAAGAGCATAAGTCTTTGGAATTAAACTGACTTGGGCCAAAGGGTAGACTCTGCAACCTACCAGCAGTGTGATCTTGGGCAAGTTACTTAGCCTCTCTGTACATCAGTGGCAGGCACAATGACAAACGTACTAAATGTACATATAGATACGTACATATACATATCTCATTTGATCCTCATAACAATCCTATTAGATTGTTATCTCCATTTTAATACGAAAAAATGGTTCAGTGAGCTTAAGTAAACTTGTTCAAAGTCATACATGTTGGAGAGTTTGTATTCAAACCATGATCAAGATGGTTCTAAAATCTACTTTTACGATTACTCCCATCAGGCTACAGTCCTTCTACTCCAATCTAAGCATCAGTTATTTTCTTCACTGTCTCTCTGGTCACTGAGAAATCAAGTTTGGGCCATACAGCTAACCACAACAGAACTGTATAATCCCATCTACAGAGTGAGTAGCCAATGACAACTTAAATGCCTGCTCAGGAAATGCTTAGAAATAAAACATGGAAACCTCACTTCTTCAAGCCATGTTTGTTACCAGTGTCACCATAATAATATATCTAACTGAAGAGAAACAAGTGTCCCAACTCTAAGGACAAAAAGGGAAGTTGTAACAAGAATGCAAAGGGCAGCATAAGACGTATATTTTATACAGTCAGTTTTCACTTGATTTTCCAGTAGTGCTGCTAATGCATTTTTTCTTGCAAGTTAGTTCAGTATTTACTGATCATAACATCAGATGCTGCGAGTTTAGCTCGGGATAACAGAAGCAGGCATTTCAAGCTTGTGTGAAGTAATCAGAAATAGGATGCCTTGTTTTCCATAAAATATCATGCTAGGGCTTTTGAGTGACAGTAAAACTGGGGCCACCAGATGAGTTGTGGGACTGTGAAGTTTTCTAAGACCATACTAGTAGTTGGCACAATTAAAAGGTCAGGAAGCCAAAGAAGTAAGACAGAGATAAAGAAATACACAGACATCAGAAGTCAGAGCAGGCAGTGGGGTCATGTGTTTGGGTGGAGTAAATGGGAGAAATCCATACAAAAAACCATTAATTGAGGCACCTAGCTTGAACCATACTCTTACATACTTTCTCTCACAGAAAGAATGTACCAGCAGTCCTCAGCTAGCAGCAAAGAGGGTAATGATGTCTGGCTGAGCAAAAGAGACACAGAATAACTAGCTGGTAGGGGGGAGGTAGTACAGAAATGTGATTAGGTACTCTGGCAATAGAGTCTCAAAATGACTGTGGTCAAAGTTATGACTGAGAAAGTACACCAGGAAGTTAGTCCAATAGCCAGCACGCAGTAAAATCTCAACAAATTTTTTAGGTCCTGCAAAAAGGATTCTGCCTAAAAACCAAAGGAGGAAAGTTTCCAAGTGTATGCAAAGTGATCTTTTTAGCCACACATCTACATAGCAACATTTTTGATAAAATTGTATTTTTCAACACATAATAACTAAAATTGAGGGTAAGTTAATGACCAAGGATAACCTCAAAATAGCTTATTTTGGAAATACAAATGTACACTAATTATTGCCAGCTAGCAACACGTGTACTACAATGCTTTATAAGCTTTCTGACTTTATAAGAAAGAAAAAAGAATTTTGGTTAAATCTATAGCCAGTTGTCCATATTTTGAATTTCTGTATAATCCTGGGGCATTCTTAAGTGGCCCAAGTAAGTGAAGAGCAACAATGTTACAATCCTTATATAGTCAATTGTATCGACCAATCCCTTATATAGTCAATTGTATCGACCATTTGGGAATATTAGCACATTGATGGTTCTGTTCAAATTGTAGTGGAATGGGTAGTTACTTTATATCTCTGATGAAGCATTTCCTTCCTTTTTTCTAGATTATGTACTTAATAGAGACAACCCGGGGCTATAGAGACACAAATAATTTAGAGTCAGAAAACCTAAGACCAAGGCCTAGTTCTACCACTTACAGGATGAGCTAACTCTCTGTGCCTCAGATCCCCCACCTACAAAACAAAGGTAATAATATCTGCCTCTCTCAGTGTAGGTATTATTCATCTTTATATCCACGATGGACCTGAAAATTGTGCCAGACAAACAGTGAGCAGATGCCCAAGAAACATCTGTTGCATGGTGATGAAAATTTCAAAAAATGATAGTAATTTATGACCCTGGAATTTTGTGTTTGCCAGAAAGACACTCATATTAAAAAAATATTGTCATAATTCTACAATTATCACACCACTCAAAATCATTTTACTGAAATAGATTGCTTTGACCTGATTTAAACTTCATCTTTGAATTGGCATCACTTGACCCAGTAAACAGGTAACTATACATTGCAGAGACTATGGATTTTTACCTTCCTAAAGGACATGCATAAGTAACACATGCCAAACATTCAAACATATTTAGAAGATACAATTAACCTAATTACCATAGGATATAAACAAGATCCAGAGTCTCATAGTATAATATACAAAATGTCCAGGATATGATCCAAAATTACTTGGCATACAAAGAACTAAAATAAAACAAAATTCGACTCACATGGGCAAAGATGATCTATAGTTGCCAACACTGAGATAACACAGATGATAGTTATCAGACAAAGATATTAAAGCAGTTATAAAAATGCTGCAGTAGGGGCTTCCCTGGTAGCGCAGAGGTTGAGAGTCTGCCTGCTAATGCAGGGGACACGGGTTCGAGCCCTGGTCTGGGAGGATCCCACATGCCGTGGAGCGACTGGGCCCGTGAGCCACAACTACTGAGCCTGCGTGTCTGGAGCCCGTGCTCCGCAACAAGAGGCCGCGATAGTGAGAGGCCCGCGCACCGCAATGAAGACTGGCCCCCACTTGCCGCAACTGGAGAAAGCCCTCGCACAGAAACAAAGACCCAACACAGCAAAAATAAATAAATTAATAAACTCCTACCCCCAACATCTAAAAAAAAAAAAAAAATGCTGCAGTAAATAAGGGTAAACACTCTCGAAAGGAATGGAAAGATAGTATGTTTCTGCAAAGAAACAGAAGCTATAAATAAGACCAAATAGAGGGGCTTCCTTGGTGGCACAGTGGTTAAGAATCCACCTGCCAATGCAGGAGACCCGGGTTTGATCGCTAGTATGGGAAGATCCCACATGCCATGGACCAACTAAGCCCGTGCGCCACTACTATTGAACCTGCACTCTAGAGCCCACGAGCCACAACTACTGAGTCTGCATGCCACAACTACTGAAGCCCACGTGCCTGAAGCCCATGCTCCGCAACAAGAGAAGCCACCGCAATGAGAAGCCCGCACACCGCAACAAAGAGTAGCCCCCACTCACCGCAGCTGGAGAAAGCCCGTGTGCAGCAACAAAGACCCAATGCAGCCATAAATAAATAAATAAAATCTATTAAAAAAAAACCCCAAACAAACAAAAAACCTCACTAGGTGCATTCAATAGCAGAATGGAGATGACAAAGATAAAACAATATAAGTTCTCCAATCACAGTAACAGAGAGGAAAAAGATTGAAAAAAGAAAATGAACAGAGGGTTATGGATCTGAGAGATAACAGCACAAAGTCTAATATTTGTACCATCAGAGTCCAAAAAGAAAAGGAAGATTATGGTACAGAAAAACATATTTAAAGAAATAGAGGCAGAAATTTCCCCAAATTTTGAAAAAGACATAAATCTACAGGTTGAAGGAGCTCAGAAAATTTCAAACTGGATAAAGCCAAAGAAATCTATACCCAGACACATAATAATCAAAATGCTGATGACTAAAGAAAAAGAAAAAAATCTTGAAAGTGGCCAGAGAAAAATAACATATTGCTTACAATGCAATAACAGTTGGAATGACTGTGGATTTCTCATGTGAAACCACGGAGGTAAGTAAGAAAAAAGCAGCACATTTTTAAACAGCTGAAAAGAACTGAAGATGAAATAAAAACATTCTCAGGTGATGGAAAACTATGAGAATTCAAAGCCACTGAACTGCTATAAAGGAAATTCTTTGTAGAGAAGGGAAATGATACCAGAAGGAAAACTGGAAAATCAAAACTGAAGGAAGAGAAGCAGAAATAATGAATATCCAGATAAATAAAATAGACTATTTTTCTCCTCTTGAGTTCTTTAAAATATGCATCACAGTTAAAAGCAACCATTATAGCACTGTCTGTCAGGATTTTCAATATATTTGGATAAAACAATACAAGATAAAAGGGAGTAAAAAGGGGTCTATACAGTGGAAGATTTCTGCATTCAGCTTAGGGTGGTAAACTATGGATTGTAAAAAGACTGTGAAAAGTGAAGTGTGCGTATTGTAATCCCTAGAGCAACCACTAAAAAAAAACAAACTATACAAAGACATATAGTAAAAAATAAAGTAAAATGGAAAAATAAAAAATGTTCAAATAAGCCAAAGGAAAACAGAAAATGAATGAGAAACAGAAGGGAAAAAACAGAAAACAATAAATTGATAGGCTTTAAATCCAAATATATCAATAATGACATTAAATGTAAATGGTATAACAACCAATTAAAAGATAGAGATTGTAAACTAAGCTGTCTACAAGAGATCCATTTCAGATATGATGATATAGCTACATTAAAAAGTAAAAGAATAGAGAGTAACGTTAGCAAAAATGGCACAGTAAGGACTTCTGAAAATTTGTTCCTCCATAAAATCAATAAAAAACTGGCAAAAATGTGAGAATCAAAATAATGGAAATTAACCAAAGGCTTGGAGCAATCCAAAGAGCATTTATTTTTTTTTTAATGGCTGTATCGTGGTGAGAACAATGAATTTTGAGAAGTTTTTAATTGCCTAAAACTATCTCCTGTTCTCCAGCTTGGCAGTAGCCTTAAAAAGTAACAGCTTGAATTCCTAAAGGAGCAAAATGGAATTTAAGATCTCTCAAAGCCTCAGTCCTGAAGAATTGTCATGAACTGACCCGTCTGGAGATTCCCTGGAAGACCCAAATTAAAGGCTCTCTCTATCAGACCTGATTTGGAATACGCCTAGTACAAAAAGCATTTTCCCTGTGTGGGGTGGGACAGGGTGTTTTTCAAAGAAAATTACCGACAAGTATTTTAAGTTTGTGACTGCCTGAGGTTGTAGATAACAGCTACAGCAAAGAACAGACTATAGCTTAGCAGAAAAACCTGGCGAAGTCATATCCATAGGGGCTTTTAAACTATTGGACATATTCCTGGGAATACAGATGGTTATGCACATATGCTGGACTGTGGTTATGCTCAAGAAAGACCTGGGAAGGCACTAAGATCTCACTTACAGTTGACTTTGAGGTTCTGTGCAAGCAGCAAGTGATGGCTCAGGCAGAATTGTCCACTGCTTGACCGAGTGCTGAAGGCATGGCCCAACACACACAAAGAGCCACAGCAAAGACTGGAAATATTGATTGTTCCAGGCATTTAAGGAAATCTCAGTCCAATCATTAGCTGAACACTAAGCTAACAAAACAGAAACTTCAGTGGCCACACACAGCAAAGAACACAGACTTAGGAAATTACTTCATAAAACTCTCTAAACAAACAAATACAAATAAAACAAGTAGCAAAACCAGCAAACATTGGGAAGGGGGTAGAATCTGATGTCCAGAGTTCCCACATTGTATTATTTAAAATATTTGGTTTTTAACAAAAATAATAACAAGACATGAAAGGAAATAAGAAAATTGTGGCCCATACAGAAGGGAAAGAAAGCAATCAATAGAAACACACTGAGGAAACATAGTCATTGGACTTACTGGACAAAGATTTTGAATCAGTCATTTTAAATACGTTCAAAGAGTTAAAAGAAACTGCATCTACAGAACAAAAAGAATGCATGAGAATTACTGTCTCAACCTAAAGAGAATATTAATAAAAAGAAAGTATTTTTTAAAACTAAATAGAAACTCTGGAGTTAAAAAAATAAAATAATTAAATTGAAATATCACTAGAGTGGCTCAAGAGCAAACTTCAGCAGGCAAAAGAATGAGTGAACTTGAAGATACATCAATGGAGATTATTCATTTGGAGAACAGAAAGAAAAAAAGAATGAAAAAAGAAATGAACAGAGCCTCAGTGACTTGTGGGACACCATCAAATAAAACAACATACACACAATGGGTGTCACAGAAGGAAAGAAGAGAGAGAAAGGAGCAGAAAGAATATTGGAAGAAATACTGGCCAAAAATTTCCACAAATTGATGAAAAACATCAATCTACACATCCAAGGAACTCAACAAACTCTAATTAGAAAAACTCAAAAAGATCCACACGAAGATATATCATAATCAAACTTTCAAAAGATAAATACAAAGAGATAACCTTGAAAGCAGCAAGAAAAGAAGTGACTACTGATGAAAGAAATTAAAGATGATACAGGGTTTCCCTGGTGGTGCAGTGGTTAAGAATCCACCTGCCAATGCAGGGGACATGGGTTCCAGACCTGGTCCAGGGAGATCCCACATGCCACGGAGCAACTAAGCCCGTGTGCCACAACTACTGAGCCTGCGTTCCAGAGCCCATGAGCCACAATTCCTGAAGCCTGGGCACCTAGAGCCCATTCTCTGCAACAAGAAAAGCCACCGCAATGAGAAGCCCGTGCACCACAACGAAGAGTACCCCTGCTCAACACAACTAGAGAAAGCCCACACACAACAACAAAGACCCAATGCAGCCAAAAATAAATAAATAAAATAAATACGTTTTAAAAATACCTTAAAAAATAATAAAGATGATACAAACAGATGGAGAGATATACCACGTCCTTGGATTGGAAGAATCAACATTGTGAAAATGACTCTACTACCCAAAGCAATCAACAGATTCACTGCAATCCCTATCAAACTACCAATGGCATTCTTCACAGAACTAGAACAAAAAATTTCACAATTTGTATGGAAACACAAAAGACCCCAAATAGCCAAAGAAATCTTGAGAAAGAAAAATGGAGCTGGAGGAATCAGGTTCCCAGACTTCAGACTATACTACAAAGCTACAGGAATCAAGACAGTAAGGTAATGGCACAAAAAAACAGAAATATAGATCAATGGAACAGGATAGAAAGCCCAGGGATAAACGCATGCACATATGGTCACCTTATCTTTCTTTTTCTTTTTTTTTTTTGCGGTACGCGGGCCTCTCACTGTTGTGGCCTCTCCCGTTGTGGAGCACAGGCTCTGGACATGCAGGCTCAGTAGCCATGGCTCACAGGCCCAGCCGCTCCATGGCATGTGGGATCTTCCCAGACCGGGGCACGAACCCGTGTCCCCTGCATCGACAGGCGGACTCTCAACCACTGCGCCACCAGGGAAGCCCAGTCACCTTATATTTGATAAACGAGGTAAGAATACACAATGGAGAAAAGACAGCCCCTTCAATAGTGGTGCTGGGAAAAATGGACAGCTACATGTAAAAGAATGAAATTAGAACATTCCCTAACACCATACACAAAAATAAACTCAAAATGGATTAAAGACCTAAATGTAAGGCCAGACACTATCAAACTCTTAGAGGAAAACATAGGCAGAACACTCTAGGACATAAATCACAGCAAGATCCTTTTTGACCGACCTCCTAGAGAAATGGAAATAAAAACAAAAATAAACAAATGGGACCTAATGAAACTTCAAAGCTTTTACACAGCAAAGGAAACCATAAACAAGATGAAAAGACAACCCTCAGAATGGGAGAAAATATTTGCAAATGAAGCAACTGACAAAGGACCAATCTCCAAAATATACAAGCAGCTCATGCAACTCAATATCAGAAAAACAAACAACCTAATCCAAAAATGGGCAGAAGACCTAAATAGACATTTCTCCAAAGAAGATGTACATATTTCCAACAAACACATGCAAGGATGCTCAACATCATTAATCATTAGAGAAATGCAAATCAAAACTACAATGAGGTATCACCTCACACCAGTCAGAATGGCTATCATCAAAAAGTCTACAAACAATGAATGCTGGAGAGGGTGTGGAGAAAAGGCAACCCTCTTGCACTGTTGGTGGGAATGAAAATGATACAGCCATTATGGAGAACAGTATGGAGGTTCCTTAAAAAACTAAAAATAGGGCTTCCCTGGTGGCACAGTGGTTGAGAGTCTGCCTGCCAATGCAGGGGACATGGGTTTGTGCCCCAGTCTGGGAAGATTCCACATGCCGCAGGGTGGCTGGGCCCGTGAGCCATGTCCACTGAGCCTGCACGTACGGAGCCTGTGCTCTGCAATGGGAGAGGCCACAACAGTGAGAGGCCCAAATATCACAGAAAAAAAAAACTAAAAATAGAACTACCATATGACCCAGCAATCCCACTACTGGGCATATACCCTGAGAAAGCCATAATTCAAAAAGAGTCATGTACCACAATGTTCATTGCAGATTTACAATACCCAGGACATGGAGGCAACCTAAGTGTCCAACGACAGATGAATGGATAAAGAAGATGTGGCACATAGATACAATGGAATATTACTCAGCCATAAGAGGAAACGAAATTTAGTTATTTGTAGTGAGGTGGATGGACCTGGAGTCTGTCATACAGAGTGAAGTAAGTCAGAAAGAGAAAAACAAATACCATATGCTAACACATATATATGGAATCTAAAAAAAGAAAAAAAATTGTCCTGAAGAACCTAGCAGCAGGACAGGAATAAAGACGCAGACATAGAGAATGGATCTGAGGACACGGGTAAGGGGAAGGGTAAGCTGGGACAAAGTGAGAGAGTGGCATGGACATATACACACTACCAAATGTAAAACAGATAGCTAGTGGGAAGCAGCCGCATAGCACAGGGAGATCAGCTCGGTGCTTTGTGACCCCCTAGAGTGGTGGGATAGGGAGGGTGGGAGGGAGGCAGATGCAAGAGGAAAGAGATACGGGGATATATGTATATGTATAAATAATTCACTTTGTTATACAGCAGAAACTAACACAAAATTGTAAAGTAATTATACTCCAATAAAGATATTAAAAAAAAGGAAAGAAAAGAAGTGACTCATTTACAAGGAATCATCGACAAATTGGCAGCTGATTTCTAATCAGAAACCATGGAGGCTAGAAGGCAGTGGATTAACATATTCAACGTGCTGAAAGAAAGAAAACTAAAACACCAAGAATTCTATATCCAGCAAACTATCTTTCAAATAAAGGAGAAATTGGGAGTAACTGTTTAATGGCTACAGGGTTTTCTTTTGGGGTGTGAAAATGTTTTGAAAGTAGATAGAGACAGTGGTTGTACAACATTGTTAATGTACTAATTGTCACTGAATTGTTCACTTTAAAATGGTTAATTTTATGGTATGTGAATTTCACCTCAATTTTAAAAATGAAGGATAAATTTAAAACATTCCTAGAAAAACAAAAACCAAAAGAATTTGTCACTAACAGACCTGCACTACAAGAAATACTAATCCTTCAAGCTAAAATGAAAGGACATAGACAGTGACTTTGATCTACATGAAGAAACAAAGAACCGCAGTAAAGGTAACTCCATAGGTAAATATAAAAGACAGTATAAATGTATTTTTGTTTATAATTCTTTTTTCCTCCTACTTGATTTAAAAAACAATGACATAAAGCAAACATTATAAATCTGTGTTTATGGAAACACAATGTATAAATATATAATTTATGAAAATAATAGCATAAAGAAGAGGGAGGAACAGACCAAAGTTTTTGTATATTATTTTAAGTTGGTATTAACTGAACTAGGTTGTCATAAATTAAGAAGTTAACTCTGTGATAACCTATATGAGAAAAGAATCTGAAAAAAATGAATATGTGTATATGTATAACTGAATCACTTTACTGTACACTTGAAACTAAAACAACATTGTAAATCAACTATATTGCAATAAAATTTTTTAAAATAAAATTTAATAAAAGGGCTTTTGCTTGGATACTAAAAAGAAAAGAAATATCTAGAATAGGCAAATCTATAGAGACAGAAAGTAGATTAGTAGTTGCCTAGGACTAGAGGGAATGGCAGCATTGGAGGTCATGGCTAGGAGGTGCAGGATTTCTTTTGGGGTAATGAAAACACTCTAAAATTGACTGTTATTATGGATGCGCAACTGTGAATATATGAAAAGGCACTGAATTGTACACTTTAAATGGGTGAATTGTGTAGTATGTAAATTATATCTCAATAAAGCTGTTAAGAAAAAAGCAAAAAAAAAGAAGTTAATAGGACAAGAACTAAGAGAATAACTACAAATATATAGCAAAAGAAGTGACAAGGGAATTAAAATGGCATAGTAAAATATATATATTTAAAACAAAAGAAGTCAGAAATGGAAGAATAGTGGGACAAGAAAAGATGTAAAATATAGAAAACAAATAGTAAAATGACAGATGTAAATCCTACCTTATTAGTAATCACATTAAATGGAAATTTATTACACTCTCTAATTAAAAGGCAGAGATTAGTAGGATATAAAAACATAATCTAACTATATGTTGTCTACAAGAGACACCCTTTAGATTAAAAAACACAAATATTTTCAAAGTAAACAGATGGAAAAAGATATAGGTATACCATGAAAACAGTAATCGAAAGAGAGCTGGAGTGGCTATACTAATATTAGTATTATACTAATAACAATATCAAAAAATTGTTACTAGACACAAAGGACATTGCATAAAGGTAAAGGGTTAATCCATCAGGAAGATGTAACAATTCTAAACATATCTGAATCTAAGAACTCCAAAATACATGGAGCAAAAGCTGACAGAATAAAAGAAAGAAAAAGACAATTCAACAATAATAGTTGAAGACTTCAATACCCCACTTTCAATACTGTATAGCACAACTAGACAGAAGATCAGCAGAGAAACAGAAGACACAAACAATTATAAACCAAGTAGACCTAACAAACATTTATACAATCCTTCCTCCAAAAACAGCAGAATGCACATTCTTCTCAAGTGTCCACGGAACATTCTTCAGGATAGACCACAAATCTAAAACAATTTTAAATAATTTTAAAAGATTGAAATGATACAAAGGATGTTCTGACCATAATGGAATGAAATTAGAAATCATAACAAAAGGAAATTTGAGAAATTCACACATATGTGGAGATTAAAAGCAAAACTATAGAAAATAAATTACCATGCGAACACTAATCAAGTGTTAGTGCCTATATTAAAATATAGGAGTGCCTATATTAAAATCAGAAAATGTAGACTATAGAGCAAAAAGAATTATCAGGGAAGTATCACATTACATAATGACAAAAGCGTCAATCCACCAAGAAAGCATACCAACTATAAATATGCATGCACCTAACAAAAGGGCTTCAAAATACATGGAGACTCAATATAGTAAAGATGTCAATTCTCCCCAAATTGATCTATGTGTGTAACATGATTGCAACCAAAATCCCTGCAAGATTTTCTCTGTACATACAGACAAGCTGACCCTAAAATTCCTATGGAAATCAAAAAGATCCAGAATAACCAAAACAATTTTGAAACAGAAAAATAAAATTAAAGAAATCACAGCACACAATTTTAAGCCTTACTATAGAGCTCCAATACTGCAGACAGCAGACAGTATAGTATTGATATAGATCTATGGAATAGAACTGAGGAAATGGGTCCACACATACATGACCAATTGAGCTTTCACAAAGGTTCAAAGGCAATTCAATGGAACAAAAACAGTCTTTTCCACAATGGTTGGAATAATTAGACACCTGTATGGAAAAATAATGAACCTCTCCTTAAAATCATGTCTAATGCAGAGATTAACTCAAAATTGTAAAACTATAAAATTTTTAGAAGGGAACATGGGAGAAATTTTTTTGACCTGGGGCTGGGCAAAGAGTCCTTTTACATGACACCAAAAGCACAATCTATTACAAAAAAAAAATGATCACTTGGAGTGATTCATCACAAGTAAAACTTTTGCTTTGAGAAAGAGACTTTTAAAGAAAACAAAAAGACAAGCTACAGATTAGAAGAAAATATTTGCAAATCATATATTCCACATCCATTTATATAATGTTCTTGAGGTGACAGAATTAAAGTGATAGAAAACAGATCAGTGGTTACTACATACGTTAGAGTTGAGGAAAGAGTGTGACTATCAAAGGGTAACACAAGGGAGTTCACTTGTGGTGATGGAACAGGCTGGTACCCTGATTTTCATGATGTGTATTCAAATCTACACAGGTAATAAACTTCAGAGAACAATACATGAAAAAGAACATGCAAAAATTAGTGAAATCGTAATAAAGTCTATACCTGAGTTAACAGTATTACGCCAGAGTCAATTTTCTGGTTTTTGACAATGTACTATGGTTATGTAAAATATCATCATGGGGGCAATCTAGGTGAAGGGTACATAGGAATTCTCTGTACTATTTTCATAATTTCTTGTAATTTGTAAACTATTTCAAAATTAAAAATTGTATTAAAAGAACTCAACAATATGTAAACAAACAATCCAATTTAAAAATGGGCAAAAGACTTGAACAGACACTTTGCTAAAGAGGATACATATATGGCCAGTAAACACATAAAAAGATGCTCAACATCATTAGCTACTGTGGGAATGTAAATTAAAGTCATTGTTGAGATACCATTACACACCTATTAAAATGGCTAAAGTAAATATTGCTGACAATACCAAGTGCTGACCAGGATCTGAAGTGACAGCAACCCTCATCCATTGCTGGTGGGAATGCAAAATGGTACAGCTGCTCTGGAAAACCATTTGGCAGCTTCTGATAGAGTTAAGTATACACTTATCATATGACCTAGAAATCCTACATCTAGGCATTTATCCCAGAGAAAGGAAAACTTATGGAACTTACGTTAACACAAAAACCTATACTCAATTGTGTATAGCATCCTTATTTGTAACTTCCCCCAAATGGAAACAACCCAAATGTCCTTCAACTTGAGAATGTAAGAACAAATTGTAGTACATTCAAACCATGGAATACTACTCGGCAATAGAAAGGAACACTCTATTCATACATGCAACGACTTGGATAAATCTCAAAGGCATTATGCTGAGTGAGAGAAGTCAGTCTCAAAAGGCTGCAACATTGTAAGGTGCCATTTATGTGACATTCTGTAAAAGGCAAAACCATAGTGATAGAGAACAGATCAGCGTTGCCATGAGTTACGACTGGGATGCTACAAAGGAGTAGCAAGAGGAAGTTTTTTGAAGTGATTTCTGTTCTGTTTCCTCATTTCGGTGGTGGTCACATGAATTTATAGATGTGTTAATAATCAAAAACCTGTACACCAAAAGAGTCTGTATGCTAACTAACTGTATGCTAATTTTAATAAAATTAACCTAATTATGCCAGTAATACTATCATTTCACAATCTAGAGATTTAAAACTAAGAGCACGTGTGCACATAGTGCTTACAAAGTACAGGCATTTTTCTAAGTATTTTACAAATATTAACCCATTTAATTTTCACAATAACCCTATGAGGTAAGTACTAGAATTCTCGCCATTGTACACACTGGGAGAGTGATACACATTGAGGTTAAACAATTTGTCTGAGACGACAGAGCTAGGAAGTGGTGGGGCTGCGATTGAAGCCACGCTTCAGTCTAAGCCCAGAGTCTCTGCTGTTAACTGTGAAGCTTTACCGTGTTCTATGCTATATGCTATGAGCTCTTTAGAAGATATTCTCTCCTCATTAATAAACCTATTTGAGGTACTTATTAACTGATACATTTTTAAGACAGCCCTTAAGATTTAAATTCAAATAACCAACTAGTCAGAAAGAGACAAAAAGAGGAAGCAAAAGAGCTATCTGTCATAATTTACACTTCACTTTCCCACTTACTATACTGATTAACACAGGTGGCTGGTTTCTTGCCATGAATTTTTTTGTTCTCCTTGCATAAATCCATACAATACCTGCTACTTAAATATAGACAAAAATGAACCTTTCTCGGGGCTTCCCTGGTGGCGCAGTGGTTGAGAGTCCGCCTGCCGATGCAGGGGACGCGGGTTCGTGCCCCGGTCCGGGAAGATCCCACATGCCGCGGAGCGGCTGGGCCCGTGAGCCATGGCCGCTGAGCCTGCACGTCCGGAGCCTGTGCTCCGCAACGGGAGAGGCCACAACGGTGAGAGGCCTGCGTACTGCAAAAAAAAAAAAAAAAAAAAAAAAAAAACAAACAAAAAAACCCTTTCTCATTCGCAAAATTGCTGAAGGAAGTTTGGGTTTCTTACAGTAGCTGGAGAAGCGGAGAAGGGGGAGTTTTTGAACTTCTTTGCTGGTATTAAAATTAATTTCTAAAGGCATGTAGGACAATGTTACTAAAAAGATTATTAGTTTATGCATTCTTGATTTGTGTTTGTTCCTACCACATTGCCTTTGCCTCCATTCAGAATAGCTGATGAAAACTCACACACGCCAAAGTGCTGAGCAAAGACAAAAAACAAGCAATACAAAATCTCTCCTTGGGGAAAAGAAAGAATAGATGTTAGAGAGGACCATGCTTAGTTATTGTTTTTGAAATAAATTTGACCAGAAAAATTAATTGGGCGGTGCTGTTTAAATCATACTGTCTCTTCAAGGTCTGATTTTACTTCGAGGGGAAAACAAAGCCAGATATGTTGTTTTGGGAAGGAAATGGATCCTGTGGGTTTTTATAGTTAGGATGCCTTTGGATCGTTTCCTTCTTTTATGTGTTCAAAATAAGTCCTAAATGAAGGGATAATTTCATGAAGTAGACAGGGAATGAGCCTGATTAGAGGTTAGGAAATGTATAAGAGCAAGAATGTATATAAGTTCATCGTTAAACAACCCCGGACACATTCAGTGACTATTCTCAAATCCACATTAACATACCACAGACAGCTGTACTTTCTAAGGTCCACCATTTGAGAATTAAACTGCCTGTTTATATTTCAAATGCTTGACTCTGCCAGTGACTGGAAAGTGTGAGGGCAGAAGTGCACCAGGGGCCAGGAAGGAGGAGGGAGGTTCTGATGAAAACTGGGAGGAGAGTGTGATACATTTGCTATTCATTCAACTAACAGGCACTGAGCACCTGCTAAGTGCTGGGCAATGCCCCAAGGGCAGGACAGAAGTTGAAGGAATATGCAGTGAACACATACTGAAGGGCTTTGTATTCTATGCCAAGGAGTTTTACATTTTATGTCTTTTGTTTAAACACAAATAATCCATGTTTACTGTACAATATTTTAAGAATACAGAAAACAAAATGTTAAAAAAAAAACCCTGTAATTCCACCACCCAAAGCTGCACGCTCTCTCTTTATGTCTGTGTCTGTCTTCCCCTCTTTCTAGATAGATAGATATGTCTCTCTTTACATCTGTTGAGAGAAATATGTGTACACTCTTCCTCTCTCTCTCTCTCTCTCACATACACACACACAGAGGGTTTTTCTCACTTAAAAAATATAGAATGACTATTCATATCATTAAATCTTCTTCAACAACATTTTTTAATAGCTGCATAGGATTCTATCATATTGCTATTTCATAATTTAACCAGTCCTTTATTGCTTGTTGTTTCCTATTTTTGCAATTATAGTAGCGGTTATTTTTGAAATGCAATCATATTTGCATTCCGTGACAGCTGTTGTCCAGAAACATGGCAGTTTCAGGCTGCCCCAGGGTAGAACTGCTAAAGAGAAAAGGAAGAGTAGAAGATCATTGAATGATAAATAAGGAGAGAAGTTGGGCGTTTTGTGGAAAAAAAAAAAAAGGATTCATGTAAGGCGGTTCCTACTAGAGAGAGAATAGTAAGAGGGAGGAAAGGCTCTGTCCATGCTGTGGGCGGGCCCTGGTTAAATTATTCACTCAAAAAAAACTTTATTGAATGCCTACTGAGAACATATGAATCAACTCAGACTCTGGATCCTAGAATAACCTAACCAAGGTTTCCAATATGATTTCCTATGCAAGCTATCATCAGTCAATGGTTCACTTGAGGCATCTGACCCTTGACAAAGAACTGACTGGCCACGGTAGCTAGATGATCACCTACGTTTCCCAAGTTCTATTTCCATATTAAGTTAAATCATCAGAAAGCCAAGTACCTGGACCATATTATCTCAGCCTCCAAAGAAATGTCTAAACTGAATTACGATTTAATATTACATTCTCATCCTTTATGTACAAGGTCGATACAGGAATTATCCATTTCAACAGGGTTGCTGTTCCTTCGCAAAACTGTAGTTGAAGATTCTGATATAATCTATTATCTCTCACAGAAGGGTCCATATAATAAATTTCATGATAAAAGTTGTCTGGGTAAAAGAAGTATACATATTTTTTTCTACAGTAACAATAAAAACTATACAAGCCAATGTATCTTCCTGTTTACTTTTTGCTGCTAGGAAACAGACTATTGGTCTGTCCAAATACTTCATGGCATCCACCCTTTCTGGTTCCTTTAGTTTGTCTCCTTCGTTTTTATGTTTTAAAGGTCCTATGTTTATACTGTTTAATTTTGCACCACTACCTCAGATCCTTTTGAAGGTATATGGAATGAAAAGAATCTTAAATAAATCTGTCACTGAAAGCTTTTAACAACTGGGCCACATGTTACTAAAACCTGGCTCAATGGTTATCAATATCTGATTGGGGCTGTGAGACTTGATATTTGTTAGGTGACAGTTTTGATTGTGGTGTAATTAGTCTCCATGTGATTAATGTCTTGAAATGTGCCATTCTAATTCGTTTTCATAACATATAAATGTACACATGCAAGTGCTAATGATGTAGCATCTCAAGATGACTAAACCTCTAGAGAAATCTATAACTCCCATCTTTAATGAATATAACACTGAGCTGTTCCTTTTCTGTGCAGAAAGCAGTAAAGAATGGAACGAAGCCAACTCAAAATTGTATGAATGTGCTCTTCTCTCTTCTCTACCTCTGATCTGAAGAGAAATGACTTACAGTGAAACCTACTTAAAACCCTTCAATGGCTCTCCACTTAAAAAGAGTTTTTATCTTTGGGATAAAGTCCAACGGCTATGGTAAGATGTTCATGCTAGCTTAAGTAAAAAAGGCAAATTACAGAACAATATGATCTCAATTTTATCACACATACACAAATAAAACAGACCAAAAATGGGCACTGAAATTGACAATAGGGTTAAAAATTATTCTTTTTTTAAATCAATATATTCTTATTTTTCTAAAATAAGCATGTGGGGGGCTTCCCTGGTGGCGCAGTGGTTGAGAGTCCGCCTGCCGATGCAGGGGACACAGGTTCGTGCCCCGGTCCGGGAGGATCCCACGTGCCGCGGAGCGGCTGCGCCCATGAGCCATGGCCGCTGGGCCTGCGCGTCCGGAGCCTGTGCTCCGCAACGGGGGAGGCCACGGCAGTGAGAGGCCCGCGTACCGCAAAAAAAAAAAAAAAAAAAAAAAAAGAATCCGCCTGCCAATGCAGGGGCCACGGGTTCGAGCCCTGGTCCGGTAAGATCCCACATGCCACGGAGCAACTAAGCCTGTGCGCCACGACTACCGAGACTGCACTTTAGAGCTCGCGAGCCACAACTACTGAAGCCCGTGCGCCTAGAGCCCGTGCTCCGCAACAATAGAAGCCACTGCAATGAGAAGCCCGCACACCACAACGAAGAGTAGCCCCTGAGTAGCACCACAACTACAGAGTAGCACCACAACTACGGAAAGCCCATGTGCAGCAACGAAGACCCAACACAGTCAAAAATAAATAAATAAAATAAATTTATTAAAAAAATAATAATAAAATAAAATAATGTGTTAGTTCTGTCATCAGGAAAAGAGAATCATTCTTCTGAACGGTTCAAATATTCACATATTCCAGAAATTAGAGACCCCACTGGAGGCATGGTGGAGCTGGTAGAATACTATAAGCCTCTCTCTTTAGATTGAGTGCACCTGGGCTGTGAGAAGACACATGATATCCACAAAGTGTCACAGCCAATGAATGGCAGAACTTAGAACAGATCCAAGGCTCCATCCAGTACAGTGCTCTGATGCCCCAGCTACCTGTCTGAGCTCTGGCAAGACACTAAGGACTTAGCCTTTAGGGGCCAGGCTAAGCTACAGGACTCGAAGATTTCTTCCAACTTTAAGAGTCTATGAAATACAATCTGGCAATACAGCCTTCTCTCGGGTTGGAAGCCCTAGAGTGAGACAAAAGAGAAACAAATAAAAAGTATTTTTAAGGCAAAACAATTTTCAAAGACAGAATCATTTTTGGACCTCTGGAAGGGACACAGCCCTAGAATTCAATACTTTTTTGTTGTTAATTTCAGATTGTACATCTTGCTTGCTTAAAAATAACATTTCTACCTAAATGAAGAAAATATGGCAGATAAAGAGAGATCTTTTGGCTGGCCTCCTGACCCCTTGGTCCAGAGCTTATTAACGGATATGTTGGGAGATTGATTTTTATTCAGGGACTAGGAGTTGGCTTGAGCTTTCAAATTCCACCTCTTTCCTTCCAATAGAATGGTCTTTCCTTTTAAAAGCTTCGAGCCTCTGAGCTGAGGCTACACAAAGCCTCAGTCAGATCAGTTTATTGTTTTTTTAATTGAGGGAATGGTGATAAATCAAAGGTAACTTTTGGACCATTGGCTCCCAATCCCTAGTCACAAGACAAATGATGGTGACCAAGAGACATCCTCCCTAAACTCCTGGCTGAACATGGAGTCAAGTATGCAGTACAGACTTTTTGTTTTGGGGAGATAGCATAGCTTCAGGACCATACTCTTGCAGACAACAGAAATAGTAATAATGGTGACGACTGTAGTGCTTTGTCCTCTCAGCAGCAACTCCCAAAGATGGGCCAGGCCAACAGTTCTTTAGAGGACCTCTTGGCCTTGGTCTGTGCTGGGAGATAATTCTCCATGGAACTCTTGTGTTTCTGCATATCTTGTGAACAGAAGCACTGAGTGCCTTTGTTCTGGAATATCTTTTCGAGGATGTTTGTGTAGCAAACAACCTCGGAAGACAGAGATAAGTGTCTAACTGTGAAGGAAAGAGCAGGTTTGCTTAGAAGATACAGCTGAGTGTGGTCGAGTATAATGAAGATAATGTCTCTCCCTGGAGCAAAGGGCTGCTGTACTTACTGTCCATTATAAAAGATTTGAGCTCCCTAAATTCAGGGTTCCTCTCCTGTAATTCAACCCACTGAGCATGCAGCTATCACCTGGCTGTATTCACATCATCTTGGGGGTACTGGGACTCAGAGGGCCAGGGTATAAATGCTGACACCCTGGCTACTGCCGTGAGGAATGAACTCTTCTTCGTCTCTGATCCAGGAGTCTTGCGCCTCCTGCCAGCAAGTCAAGTAAAAACTCGACCCATCACAGTTCTTAACAAATCTGCACTCCCTGTGACTGGACTCCTATAAAATCCATGGAAGCAATTAGGAAGAAAGTACAGAACCTGCAGCCTAAAGGTTAAAGGACTGCTCGTGGCTCAAGATAGTCATCGTGACATAACGACTGCGGGTGTTTTTGACAATTAACTACTTTAGTTGCAACTGGGGCCACAGGGTCACAAAACCTCATCAGTGCTTGATTTGGAGCCACAGTGATAAAAGAACAGGTTTAGACGTAACCCAACATGTCTTCAAGGGCAGGTTTAGACAGAAGCTGAACTGCCTTATGAAGTACCTCCTTGGAAGAATCAAAAAGTCCAGTCACTGATCAGTTCTGTACCTGGGAGAGCTTTGGTTTAACTCTCAGCCTGAACACCAACAAGTCTTTTTTGACACTGTTCAATTTACATAGTATCAATGTTTAAAAAATAAAATATTCAGAATAACTAATTCATTGCAGAGGGTTTCTGGAGGGTTTTTTTTTTTTCCAGCTCATTACAAACCATACAATATGCCAATGTATTCTTTTAGTGCAATTATGCAGAAGAAATACAATGCATGACTGGACCCCTTCATTCAGCAGTGGCCATGTTCCAAAAACTAACTGAGAAAGATGTTACTTCCACTCCAAAAAACAAACGGTAATGCTTAAATGCCTACAGAAAGCCGAACGGCTTTTTAGAATTACTGGACTATTGCTTTACTATTTTAAAAATTCAGTAATTACATATTAGCTGGGGGGTTACAGTATTCAGAATATAGCACAGTAATACCCCACTTCTTTCCATCCTAAAAAATAACCCCACTTTTCATTTATGAGCATTGTTACCTGTGTAACTAAAATGACTCATGATTTGTTTTTTCCTGAAATGATAGGTTATACTCAGAAATCCTCATCTCTATTTTTAAAAAGGAAGGGAGATGGGAGGGATGTTCCCATCTTCACCTCCATGTCTAGCAAATAAGCCAAGGTTCCCCACCGTCTTTGCCTCAAAGGGTCCCCAAAGTACTTGTGGAAGCAGATGTTATGTGAGACTCACACTGAGTACTTGAGTCTTTCTGCTCCCTGAACACGTTAACTTGACACTTGGAAATATTGTATTTGAAAGTTATTGTCACACATAAGTTTCTTAAATATTTCTGATAGAAAAGAGAACCACATGGTATCAATGAAAACAATAGTTTAATTAGATTTTACGTACAGAAAAAGCTTTCATTTTCCCACCCCTTATACTCCTGGTTGTTGTGCAAATTTATTCTTCAAATGCGAATTCAGACGTTTGCTGTATCTGTCAAAGCCACAACTATTTTTGCTCCTGGCCTAACTGAAGCACTAAAGTTAAAGCAGTGCAAAGGGCATAACCCTGTGGAGTCTGCTCCCCAACTCCACCCGCCTTCTGCAAAGAAAGCAGTAGAAGCCTTTTTACCAGGTCCTCTCTAAGTCCCTTAGTGGGAGGTGGCAGAAGCAGCTCCAGTGGGATGACGGGGAAAGATTATTGATCCAGGGCTAAGGGAGCTGACTTCAGCGGGCAGCTATCTGATTCACACATACGTTGGCCAAAGACCAGCTTTGAAGGACAAAGTTCCAGCAGGGGAAACAGGTAAGGACAGCGTAGTACTAACTCGGAATAGCTTTATTTCTCAGAGCTGAGTTTCTTCGGATGAAATTCCCCCACCCTCATCCCATGCCCATATACAAACACATCACCATCAGTATCAGGACCATCTGCCTTTCCTTTCTGGAGATTGTGCTGGGAGGTCCTTACTGGGAAAACAAACAAGAGGAAGCTGGATTTGCAGAACCTGGTATTTGAGTCGTACCTCGCCTAGCCCCGAAGCATTTTTGGCTCCCCCTTGTGGGGAGAAGCTGTATTAAAGCGCACCTTGTGTGAGGACCCAGGAGTTAACCTTTATCAGGAGAGTCAAAATCCTGGGAGAATATACTTATTTTCATTAAGTTAAAGGAATCAAGAGGGTGCTTGGGTGAAGGCAAATGAGTCATCAAGATCTTTGGGGTGATTCTCAATCTCACAACTAATATTGGTCCTTTGTTCCCCAATTTTAAAAATATACGTCATTTGAGATATCTCAGAACACAAAGCAGTCATGTGTATCTACTGGCTAATGATGATTAGAAATGTGGCTACAAACACTAAAATAGAGAGAAAACAATGAACTACATTTTACTTGACCTAGACCCTAGTCCCAGCTCTGTCCTAAGCTAACTGGATGAAGTTTGACAAGCCACTTAGCTGCTTTAGATCCTTTTTTTCCATAAATGATGATAACAGCTTTCATAGATACTTCACTGAACTGTTGAGAGTTTCAAGTTAGAGAGGATACCAAAGTATTAAAAAAACCTATAGTGTCTTGTATCGAGCATATGTATATTGATAGACAACATATATGACCTAGAGTTCCCTCTAACTTAATGAGTCTAGGCAAAATTATCTTCTCTATGAAGGCATACAGCTAGCAACCATTAAGGTGAGGCTGAGGGGTGGGGGAGGGGCCACAGAGAGGTCCTGAGTAAGACAGTCTTCAATCCCAACTTGAACCGATCTCTCTTTCACTGCGTGATGGGAGCTTCAGTGTCCTCATTTCTAAAATGGGGTTAAAGAGAGTAGCATCTTTTCCATTGAGCTGCTGTGTTAAATGAGATAACGCAGACAGACCACTTAGCACAGTACTGTCGTCATCGTTGCCGTCACCACTCTTTCCTTCTCCTTTGACAGAGGTTTCAGTCTAAGCATATCAGAACCAGTGCATTATATGGAGAGTATATAGGTCAAAAGAGAAAGCTGGAATTCTGCTGAGGTTGAAGAAAGGAATCGTTGCAAAGGGCCACATTGTGAAGTACCCAATAAAGGAATTTTTTTCTTTTTTGGCTGCGTCGGGTCTTCGTTGCTGCATGCAGGCTTTCTCTAGTTGCGGCGAGGGGTGGCTACTCTTCATTGCGGTGCACGGGCTTCTCATTGTGGAGGCTTCTCTTGCTGCAGAGCACGGGCTCTAGGTGCACGGGCTTCAGTAGTTGCAGCGCATGGGCTCAGTTGCTCTGCGGCATGTGGGATCTTCCCAGACCAGGGCTCGAACCCATGTCCCCTGCATTGGCAGGTGGATTCTTAACCACTGCACCACCAGGGAAGTCCAGGAATTTTTTAAAAGGCAAAGCTTTGTTCCCATCCTGATGATGCCTGTGATTGTGGGCCCCTTTTGTTAGAACTGGACATTGAGATGTCAGGGAATACTTGACAATGACTCTCAGACATCTCTTTTGGTTCATAAATAAGCACTTGAAACATCCCTTAAATATTATAACTATATATATATCCCATTTTATCCTAATGCACCTATACTTTAAAAATTTTATCAATTTATTTTTACCAGTGTGGCATTCCACTACCCTTAAAAGCACAAAGATGCCTATAGATAGAGATTTCATAATGCATATGTTCATTCAGCAAACACTCCAATGTTTACTTCATGCCAGACATCAGGTTAGGCATGGGGCTAAAAAGGCAATGAGAGGCTGGCTCTACTCTCAAGGAGTCCGCAGTCCAGTGATGAGTCATCCAGAAAGGGGGTTCAGGAAGGGCAAAGGTGGCCGGTTATGTTTTAAACATGTTCAGTTTGCAAGGCCTTTAGATAGCTGTTTGTAATGACAGACGTCTGGGCTGAAACTATGTACGTGAGTCCTCGGCAGTAAGCACCTGTGAAGTCACCCAGGTACACTGTATACAATGAGAGCAGAAAAGCAAAGATGAGCCCCTTGAGGAAACATGCTGAAAGGGTAAAGTGACGAAAGGAACCCATGAAAGAAAGAGATAGACAAAATAGAGGCAAAGAGTAAAGAAAACAATCAGGAGAGAATGCCAGTCCAGAAATTATATAAGGAGCTTCTATATAGAAATCAGTAAGATAGAAAAGCAGTAAGTGCTATTACTGTCATGATTATTCCTGTTTTCAATACTCAGAGGGTTTTTCCTCATTCTCATGGATGATGCAGTAGCCAGCCTCCAAGGTGGCCCTCAATGATGCATATCTCCTGGTATCTGTGCCCTGGTACAGTCTCCTTCCAAAACGAATCAGACCCGGCCCTGCCTGACCAAGAGAATACAGCAGAGGTGATAATGTATGACTTCCAAGTCTAGATCAAAACAGGCACTGTGGATTCTAGCTTGGTCTCTTGGATCATTCATTCTACGAAAAGCCAGCTACCATGTTATGAGGACATTCAAGCCAACCTACAGAGAAGCTCACGTAGAGGAACTGAGACTCCCCACGTACAGGCAGCACCAATTTGCCAGCCATGTGACTGAGCCATCTGGAAATATATCCTCCAGCCCCAGTCAAGCTTTCAGATGAATGTAGCCCCAGCCAACATCTGACTGCGATCCCACTAGAGACACCCACTCGGAACCATTCACCTGAGCCATCCCCCAATCCCTTATCCACAGAAACCATGGGAGATAAATTGTCATTGCTGTTTTAAGCAAGTAAGTTTGGAGTGATTTGCTATGCAGAAATAGATAACTGTACAAATGTTTCCCTCTTCTAAATCTAAGCAACAATTTTTAAAAATCTGGAGCACTGTAGTGGGAACCATACATTTCCCGGTATGATAAGTTGCTTCCACAGTCATTATTGGTACATTTCAGTATCTCCCCCAATCCTTTATGTCAGTTACTATCTTAACACTACATGAACTACATGGCTGTTGCCGGGAGTCATTCCTTGGTTTATACATCCTTTTAGCAAGAGATGAAGTCCTAAGTAATAGATGGCACAGAAGACAATCATCATAAGAAAGCTAAAAGAATAATCCCCATATCTTCCAAAAGAGGGGCTTTGACTGGCAAAATACACTTTTGAAAAAAGACAAGTTAACCATGACATCTAAGGCCAGCAGAACCTTAAAAAGTGACTGGATGGGCTTCCCTGGTGGCGCAGTGGTTGAGAGTCCGCCTGCCGATGCGGGGGACACGGGTTCATGCCCCGGTCCGGGAAGATCCCACGTGCCGCGGAGCGGCTGGGCCCGTGAGCCATGGCCGCTGAGCCTGCGCATCTGGAGTCTGTGCTCCGCAACGGGGGAGGCCACGGCAGTGAGAGGCCCGCGTACCGCAAAAAAAAAAAAGTGACTGGATCCACCTGGTGAGTTGATTATACTTGTTCTCCATAAGAAAGTGTATGAGGAGGCCATACTAACCATACAAACCCAGGGATGACTGTACAGGAGCCTAGGTCAATGGAAGACCAAGCACAGATATTTGTGAGACCTTATTTGGTAAATCCACTTTGCTTCCGGAAAAAAAAAGGAAAAAGGAAAAACATCAGAGCTTATTTTTCACATTCAAAGGGAGGTAAAACTTATTTCACAAAACCCTCTACTCTTCCTGCCTCCCTTCCCCCTCATGCTTATGGAAGGTGGGGAAAAGACGGAAAGACATGGCTTACTTGCAAGAGTAGCAGCGCATAAAGAACAGTTCTGATGTTTAAATATTTGGTCCTACTTTACACCACATGCCCCCACCATGTTCACTGCAGAAAGCAACAGTCACTGAAGATAAAGGGTAAGGAAGCCAGTGAGACTACTGGAAGAAACTATAGAAAAAAATGACTAATCCAGGGTCAAACCGTGAGGGTCCTGGCTCAGAAGGCAAGAGGTTGTAGGCAACAGTGGACGGAGCATAAGTTCCAAGTCCCTTTTTTGCACTCCTCTTACATTGTTCCTTGTTGGAGCTAGGATGCAACCTTCCAAGTTTAGACAAATGACTCCGCTTGTATATGCTAATTTCAAATCAATAAGGTGCTGCTCAGGAGAAACAACAAGCTGAGACTTAATAACAGATCAGATGAGGTGAAAGGGGAAGTCAGGCCTGAAAGGAGCTGAAAACTGTGAGAAAAAGGACAAAAGTCCAAAATAAAGCATGGGGAGTGCATAACTACAGACTAGTGAAGTCCTGCTGACTTAAAATGATGAGAAATAGGTCTGGGGTACCAATGTGCCTGGCCGAGGACAGAAGGTCGGGGTTTGTATGAAAGCTTTTCTTTCTTCAAAGATGAGGGGAGTCTACGAAAAGTTCTGCCTTTGACAAGAATAATAGAATAAAACTAGAAAGAGAAAGTCCACTTCTTAGATACTCAGGAAAAGAAGATCCAAGTCTGAGATCTATGTGGGTCCCGGTAGCTGAACATAAATACCTAGTACCTTCAGGACTCCTTCAGAAGTCTCTGTTCAGTTGAATGCCATACTCCCTAGAGTTCAGGAGACTGTGGTGGAAGTGACCCTAGGAGAATTCTTTTTTTTTTTTGGGCCGAGCCACACCACATGTGGGATCTTAGCTCCTCGACCAGGGATGAAACCCACGCCCCCTGCATTGGAAGCGCGCAGTCTTAACCACTGGACTGCCAGGGAAGTCCTAGGAGAACTCATAAATATTTGTTAATGTTCATCAAAATAAGACAATAGGGGCTTCCCTGGTGGCGCAGTGGTTGAGAGTCCGCCTGCCGATGCAAGGGACACGGGTTCGTGCCCCGGTCCGGGAAGATCCCACATGCCACGGAGCAGCTGGGCCCGTGTGCGGCGAGCCGCTTCTGACCAGCAGAATGACGAATCACCACACGCTAGATTCTTCTCGCATCACACTTTATTGGAGTACAGCTTGGTTTCGGGCGGATGGAAGGAAGACCCCGTACGCTCGAGCCTGTCTGCTTATATAAGGGCTTAAGGACTCGTGTAAGTCCCTGATTCGTCCGTATGGTTTATCGCATTTCGCAAGCCGGACTTTGGATAGGCCACTGCTTCAAAACCTGATTAGCATATTAGGTGCATACGCCCTAGCGGCATACTTAGTGCATGCGTAATGGCTATCCGGCCGCGCCCTACATCTCCCCCTTTTTTCTTTTCGACCATTGCAGCGGACATTGACCTGTACCAGTGCTCATACCGGGGTATGTACACGGTGTACCGGTAGTTTCCGCTTGCATTCGCAGACACCCTCCTGCGTGCAATGCTCGCAATCGAACTGCAGGGTGCAAGGGCTGTCTTCACGTGGCATGGGCTCCTCATGGAGGTGCAATGGTAACGAGACCTCTCCGTGCAGAGGCAGCCCCTAGGGCCGATCCCCTATAGAGGTGCAATGGCGGCAAGGCCCCTCTGTGCAAGGGCGATCATATGTTTTTTAGGGTGGAGAGCCAGGCTGCGGGGGACTCGCCTTCACTGATGGCCACAAGCGCCTGAGTGAGCATTATCCTATCTCGCCGGGTTCGAATGCGAATACGACAGACCAACCAGAGACACAACACTATCCCAAACAAACAGCAGGCTGCGAACAGTCCCACACCCACCCATTCCTTAAAAAAGGAAAATGCTCTAGCTAGCCATGCGGTAAATTCTCCAAGAGTCACTGGATCCACTCCGGTTGCATTCAGCTGCAGGATATTCAACTTCTGCTTAAATATCATCTTCTCCGCCTCGCGGGACCAATTTCCCTTTAGGAATTCTCCAATCTGCTTGCTCTTATTCAGAGCATCCAATCTGTGCTTAGTGGCCTAGCACAAGCCGTATTCATCTCACAGCTAGTGGAATACAATACTGGGAGAATGGTACTTTGAGAATGAACGGGGATGGGGACTGGCCAGGTTCGGCTAATTCCCCAAAACGTCTTGATCTCCGCCTTGAGCAGGGGGAAGCTCATCAACAGTATCCAGCCCAGTGTCACTCCTTGAGCGCTCCACATCGTTCTTGGGATTATCTTCCACGACTCTTGTTAACCTTGTCGGGACCCAAATCGGATCTTGATCCTGAGACCAGACTTCTCTGGGTATGAATGTACACTTTGGCGGTTCCCGAACTGCAGCGCCAGGGGGGGCGCTAGCAATAAAAGCGGAAGTCTGAGTACATGTTAAAGCTTTTGATTTAGCAGAAGCACAAAATGGCGGACGAGCACCCGCAGAGGCACAAAATGGCGGACGAGCACATGGGGAACTGCCATATCGTCCTCTTTCATATTCGGCAGCTGCTTCTTCCAGATCCGCCTCCTCCTTGGGATTCAACTCATCTTGAGACAAATAAAGCGCTTTAAATTCATCTAAGAGTGGATACAATCCTGGCGTTGCATCCGATTTTTCTATTTGTTTTTCTCTCTTTTTCCTAGGATTCTTAGGCCTATCTACCGTAGTCCCTATATTTTCACTTTCTGACGCACTACCTTGATGTATGCTAAGAGCTTTACGGCCCATCTGTACAATATCTTCGCATTTCCCTTCTCTTAAGCACGAATGTATCATTCTCCATAACGGAAACGTGCCTCGAGAGAGCTCCCCCATTTTGTGACGATCAGCCAAGTCCTTCCCCAGTTTTTCCCAAGATGGAACAGTCAGGCTTCCAGACACCGCAAACCATGGGGCGGCACCATCAATATCCTGCAACAGTTTACTAATAGTTTTATGTGAAATCTTAAGTCCTCGATCGTTCAGAAGGGCTTGGATGGGCTCATGGAATCCAACGGTTGGTTCCGCGGATGAACTATTCCCCATAGTTCACTCTCATATATGAACAACTTGCTAAAGCGGGAAGATCTCTGACCTATCTAATGGCCAGGGGAGACACACTCGGTCGGGCTGATGGCACCGTAGCCACACGCAGACAAAAAGTGCGACAGCTACGAAGAGAACGAAAGCGAAAATAAAAATCTCGGGCTCTATTGCAGCAAAAACATACCTAAACTGGACTACTTAACGGCGGTTCACTCCGTGTGTCGAGTTCTGAATCGGTCCTCCATGCGGGGCGCGCAGGTTCCCGGGTTTTGGCACCACTTGCGGCGAGCCGCTTCTGACCAGCAGAATGACGAATCACCACACGCTAGATTCTTCTCGCATCACACTTTATTGGAGTACAGCTTGGTTTCGGGCGGATGGAAGGAAGACCCCGTACGCTCGAGCCTGTCTGCTTATATAAGGGCTTAAGGACTCGTGTAAGTCCCTGATTCGTCCGTATGGTTTATCGCATTTCGCAAGCCGGACTTTGGATAGGCCACTGCTTCAAAACCTGATTAGCATATTAGGTGCATACGCCCTAGCGGCATACTTAGTGCATGCGTAATGGCTATCCGGCCGCGCCCTACACCCGTGAGCCATGGCCACTGAGCCTGTGCGTCCAGAGCCTGTGCTCCGCAACGGGAGAAGCCACAACAGTGAGAGGCCCGTGTACCGCAAAAAAAAAAAAAAAAAAAAAAAAAAAGACAATAAAAACAGCACATTAAGTAAAAATAATATCAATGATATTTGGTAAATGAGCACTAAAGTATGCTTTACAATTAACTTTTATTTATCATTATCTGCTGACTGCAGACCTTCCAGGATCTTCTGCCTGCATGGTTTGAGTGACAGCCTTGTAAATTCACTTTTCTATACTACAAATAAAATTTTAAGAGAAAGTTTTTCCTTCCTCTATCTAAATGTTTTGATTTTGAGTCCCTAGATAACAACAGTCCCTAACTCACAACTGAGAGTAAGTGGAGATTTCTATAATCTTGATCCAAAATTCTTGAGATGGTGGGAAAAATACATAGATGGAAGTCCGTACAGGCTGTAATTTTGAATTCAGACTTAGGGAGGGATTACTGTATACACCATACCTAGAGTGAAGTGAACAAAATGTGGCCTAGCAAGGATTTTTTTTTTGTTTTTGGCTGCGTTGGGTCTTCGTTGCTGCACGTGGGCTTTCTCTAGTTGCAGCGAGTGGGGGCTACTCTTCGTTGCAGTGCGCGGGCTTCTCATTGCGGTGGCTTCTCTTGTTGCGGAGCACGGGCTGTAGGCACACGGGCTTCAGTAGTTGTGGCACGCGGGCTCAGTAGTTGTGGCGCACGGGCTTAGTTTCTCTGCAGCATGTGTGATCTTCCCGGACCAGGGATCAAACCCGTGTCCCCTGCATTGGCAGGCGGGTTCTTAACCACTGCGCCACCAGGGAATTCCCCTAGCAAGGATTTTTTTACCTCACATGCAAATAACTATTTGAAATTAGTATACCAGGAGCTACTTCTAAAGTACCTGACAAGTTTAGACTCTTAAGCAGTTTAAAAGCTTCCTCAGGCAATCTTGTTTACAAATTAACAGAATTCTGAAATTAATGAGGTCCAACTGCTTTCTTTTTAAATAACTTCAAATACAGGCTAACTTTAACACATATGGAAATAATTCTCCTCCCACCCCAATGATACACTGGACCTCAAAGACATAACTTTTCTTTTGGGAGCTACTGAATAATTCTTGCCAGAGATTCAGTTTCCAATGGCACTGTTCTGAAGTGAATGACAAATACTCCAATATTTATACACGACCTGGCTAACGAAAATACATATTTGTTTTCTCCAGTACTTTTTCCATATTTCTCTCCAAAGACCTGAAGGGATGGTTTGGTTTTGCAGTCATCATAAATTTATTATACTGAACTTGTGACCCAGTCTGGATGAGAACCAGAATGATATCCAACATGAAAAGGCAGAATTCACTCAGTTCTGCAAAACTGCGCTCTTTCAGAAAATCCTGAAAAATGGCCCCTTTTACTTTCTTTACATTGTTCTCCTCTCTAAGTGCCAACAAAATATTTTATTTTTATAGTTAACCAGCTCTAATAAATACATACTATATTGTTTTTGTGCCTATGAGTTACAAATGAATAATTCTAAGATTTGATATCACAAGATTCAATATCATTTTCTCAAACAAAACTTCATCACTTAAACTAGTTTTGCCTATAGAACTCATTCTGAAGCTTCCATTACACAAACTGCTCCTTATGAGAACTAATACATAACAGACTTTTTTAAAAAAGGCTGACGCCTTAAATGTTCTTTATTTTGAAAACTCTGGTATGTGACCCTTCCAGTCACAAAGCAAAGAAAAAGCCAAGAGTACCTAATTTAAGTGGATTTATAGAATCAAAATTTATGTGTGTGTGTGTATATATATATATATATGTGTATACACACTGAATATATGCATATGACATAAGATAAAGACAGACATCCAGCAAGGCAAAACCCATAAAATGTTTCAAGATGAAACGATATAATTATACATCATACCACATATAGGGCATTTCTCTACCATTTGCCATCTGTAATAAGAAGTATTTTTACTTCCCTCACCAAAGGCGATATTTTATCCTCTCTTACTTCAGAGTGGGCATAGATACCTTCAGGGAAAAAAAAAGAACACTTTAAAAGCTGATTCCTGCTTGAATATTTATTTCTCTGCCATAATTTTCATTATTCAGGAAGGATATCTTATATGAATTGTGGATTTCATATGCTCTCAGTTTCAGATACCACTGTATATGCACTCACTGAAAGTAGAACTCCAAATGCCTATATAATGGTTTTATAAATGGAACAAGTTGGCTTAAACTGAAACAATTTTAGGAGACTTTTCCATTGCCTACTTGCCATGACAGCTCTCCAGCTCGAGGCTTTTGAATCTGAAATAAAGATCTTTTACAGCAACAGTTAGCATAGACACATATCTACAAACAGGAAATTTTTCATAAGTCATGCTCAAAAATAAGAATGAACTGTTTTCCAAACTAGAATGAGTTAATACTCAAGACTGTGCCTACTTAGAGAGAAAAGCACAATGCAGAGTACCTGACTTGTTGGACGGGAGTCAGAATCAGGATTAACATTATGTGCTTCCTTATTTCTCTGATGCCTGCTTCTATTAATGTACAAAAGAAGTTGATCAAAAGAAAGGAAATTTGTATTAAAAACACCAGTGAGAAGAGACAAAAGACACAGCTACTCACAGAGACAATGTGTGTCTGATTGTTTTTTTCTGAAAATGGAAGCATAGATTAACAAAAGAAAATCAATGCTGCCAGTTGAATGAAGGAAGAGAGGGGGTGTCATTTCAAATACATGAAATGATAGAAGAAGGAAAAGGAAATAGTTTCTGTATTTCCTACACAAGGTCAGTCAGTATTAATAAAAACAAAGGTGGAAAGAGATGTTGCCAATAATTATTGCAGAAACATTCATGACAACCAAGAATTCAAAATTAGTTCAGGCTAACCTAAATCAGAGTCCACTGACACTTCATGGCCACAGATTTTATGCTTGTTTTGGGGGGGAAAGAAATATGGGGTGGTGGTAACAGAAGAGGCTGGAGCGGGGGGGGGGGGTCAAGGAACAAAAAGAAGGAAGAATTTGTTACCTTAAGAAAAATCCATCATAGCCCTGCTTCCTAAAAGATTCTATGGTATTCCTCCCATACAGCTCACAGATGCAGAAGGGTAATGGACTGGAAGATGAACTAGGAGATACACAATCTTCACATAAACCAACTGAAATGGTCATACCAAACAAAAGCAGCACTGAAGCATGCACGCTGATAGACCGCAAGAATATCAATGCTGATCACATTCCCAGAGGAAACTGAAATCAATTGGAAACAGGTAAGAAATCCAACATTTCCAGCGACACTGATGAATTTCTTCAGGGATGTCATGACAAGTGTAAGGTTCAAAGGCACACCCTTCCTTTATGGTATATTATCCCTGTAAGATCCATGTGGTCCCATAACCAGCAAGGTAAACGTCAGTGTTTGGGGGGAAAGGAGGGCTGATACGTTGTAGCACTTAACATGATGACTCACACGCTCTCTAAGTATCTGTTGGGAGGGAGGAAAGATGTATAGAATAAAGAGGTTTAGAGAAAAAGAAGATCATCAAAAAGTTGGGGAGTAAGGTTTGTAAGTAAAGGTAATGATAGAATTATTTAAGCTTAGATAAAATGGGAAAAACATTTAATAAGTCTTCCAGGATATTATACACATGGCTGATCTCCACCTCTGCTGAAGACAGAACAAGATGAAATGCCACTTAAATGAGTTAGGTTAAATATAAAGAAGGCTTCTTGTCAAATGCTTGAACAGATTACTAAGGGAAACTGAAGATATCTTAAAATAAAATGTATTCTCACCTAACCAAGATAAACTAGGCTGGACAACAGATTAAATAAGTTCACTGCAGTTCCATATGGCTCTGATAAATTTCTGACCAATTCTAGTAAGAACTCTAAAATTGAAATACAAAGAGACCATGGAGGTACACGTTTTTTCCAATCACGGTACTTAACATCTATCCTTATCTGTCAACATATAACAATAATATGCCCATAATTCACCATAACTTTCTAATAAAGTTTAATACCAGCATTCAGCTCAAGAGGTAACCATTTCTATTTCATTGACCTTTCTTTTTCTTTTTTATTTTTTGTAAGCTCCCCTCAACCACTTTCAAATCTTTTCCATCTGGCAAAAAAGTAACAGAAAAATCTCATTTCCTGTGCCCAGCCTGCCTGATCCTTGCCGGAGACAGGACCCACTTAACTGTCACCTGATCCTTTGGTACAGTCCTCACCTGATCTCCCTACCCCCACTCAATGGTAGCCTCAACCACTCCTAAACTTGTAGAGCTCTCTGTTTACCTCTCTTACCACATTTGACAAATTCTATCTTGGATTATTACTGGTCTGTGTCTTCTCTTTCCTGTGAGACTAGAAGTGCCTTGAGGGCAGAGCTTATGGCTGACTCATCTCAGGATCCCTATGACTCCAAGGAAACTGCCTGGGTACTGAAATTTAATGAGTTGGAACTACAGCCCTCTCCTAGATTTAAAGACATGGTTACCTAATCAACAGTTCACTGACAGGAATTTACTTAATTATCTATTTCTTTCAAGTCTGGATTGTTGTCCAAAATACTGTATTGGATAAAATCAATAACCTTTTACTTTGAGCCCTGAGATTAAACTCTAAGATACTAAAATTCTATTCACTGGATATGTTCTTCTTTATGGTCTGACTAATGTGTGTTTGTTTATTTTTTTTAAATAAAGTTAGCTGTGCTCTTCCTTACAGCTTAAGATGAAAAAAAGGTTCAAACTTTACTGCTCAAACCCAGCAAATTCACAGGATTCTCATTAGCTTCTCCACAGTTGCTTATAAAATGATTTGAAAAGTGAAGGTTCAGAACTTCACACAATTATCAGGACCTCCAAATCTTGGGAAGTACCCTGAAGAATGAAAAAAGATCACTACTGTTCAATTTCGGAGGGGGGAGGAGATCAATAGCTAATATCACTCTACCAATATAGATGTCGTATTTACTTGGTAATCCTTACAATACCTGCCAGCCTCAGTCAAAAACTTCCAACTTTAAGTACAAAGAAATGCTATAGCTGAGCTGAGCAGAATCGTGCAAAAGCTCCATTTAAGTACAAGCACAATGATCATGCAGCTTCAGTATGTATTTGGTGAGTTCATTTTCCCTCACCAATGGCAACTCCGCAGCTTAGGGGCCCAAGCCCAACAATGGACTTTGGATGAGGACAGTCTCCTTCTAGTTCACCTTCTTCTTTCCTTGGGCAGAATCTCCAGTTAGGAGTAAAACAGTGATCACATTCAGGACTAAAAGTGAACTTTCATTTGTCAAAAAGAGTTATTCCAAAATTCACCCCTCAGAGATGCCACTCCTCATTTATTCTCAGCTATCCTCCAGAGAGACCTTTACCCTGGCCGACATGAATACCTGTTCAAAATGGATACTTCTCAAACGTGACTTCTAATTTTGCCAAGGCTTTACATAAATTCTTGCTAAATAAAACCCCATAATGCACATCACTCCAATTACAGCATCAAAGAGTTTTTCTTCACTTGTGTTTCAAAATCAGTGGATTACTTAGCTCATTAGATACTGCACCACTACCCCACCCTCCTGGTAAACCACTTAATATTTTACCTACTTTCCAACTTCCCAGTACACTGGTTATAGTGAAGATTGCATGGGTTTTGTACAATCAATCTTGTTCTCTCCACTGAAAAGCTATCCCCCCACACCTTGCTACTCTCTCTGAAGTGGGCCTTATTTCTTCCAATTATTTCACACTATTACTCTAAAATCTTTCTCCTTTACTGATTCATTTCCAGTGACATTAATATAAGTTCTACTTTCCCTACCTGTTGTTTTTTCTCCCCCCATACACGGCTTCATCCTTATTTGCATGCAAGTCCATGATCAAATCAGCTACACATTTTCCTTTTCTGTTTACATCCCTGCAGATTGTCACGATTCTTCATTGTTTCTACTGTAATCCAACTCTGAGTACTTTTCAGCAAATTTCAATGTCATGCATCTCCCTAAGATTTCTAAATTGCTCATATCATTTGGGCTTAAAAGCATAGCTAGAAGAGAATTCAAACATTAGAAATAACTTCTTGACCATGAAAGAGATTTAGACTCAAACACCGAAACAGACCATGAGGGAAAAAAAAAAGATACAAAATATCTATCTTTAGAAATCTTTTCAAATAGGATGAAAGACCGCAACTCATATATGATTTAGGTGTAGGGATACCTAAGCAGAGGGATGCGTTGAACGGCTTATTTACTCAAGGTCTAAGATCCTACAACATACTCATCTAATTACATGTCTCAAATTTTGCTAAGAAAACTTTAGAATGATTGATAAAACTCATTAAGAAAAAGCCAAGTCAAGATATTATACCAAATGACCCAATATTTTATTCAGTTTGAGTTCCTCTTGGGAAAAGACAGAATTCGTAATTTAATAAGGCCTTTGAAGGGTGGAAGGGTGGAGGGGTGAGACCGACCTGTCTTCCTGCCTTTCCTTAAAGCCGGTGCCAGGCTGCCTCCAGAAAGGAGGAGGGGAATAATTAGAAAATTTATTGAGTCTGGAGCATTGTTCAACCAACTAGGTACAATCAACCGCTGTGGACATTAATTTTACTTTTGAGAACACATAGCTAAAATGGAATTCTTTGAAGATCCGGGTAAGATTTCCTCACTGTTGGGGAACTAAATACATCCTAAATTTTTAAAATCCTGGCAAGCAGCTAATCATTTCTAATTAACTGACAATTGGTTGTGAGAGACTAACAAATAGGAACTTTGCCAGTTAAGAGATAAACAGCATGCTGAGATGGGGATCATGGAGCTGGTGGGAGTCTGGTAGAGCCAAGAGAGAGGCAGAAGTGTGGGAAGTAGGCTCAAGGTAGCCAGGTTTCCAACAACAGCACACAGGCTGCTATTCTGTCCCTTCGATAATAAGGCAAGATAACATGTATAACTTCAGTGCCTTTAAATATTGCCATCGCCTTTCATTAATATCACTGTCACCTATAACTTTTCCTTGTAGAGCACGTCACAGGGAATGTTACATAAATAGGCAAATCCAAAGGGCTAAGAATTATCAAGGAGATTTAGGGGAAAGTCTCAAAAGAAGAAGGTATGCCATATCATTAATATTTGGTGAATGTGACATGTAATTTTTTAAATTCTAAGAAAAGCATCTTATGTTTTATTCCTTTTAATGTTAGTGACCTTGTACTGTATAGTGGGAGGCAGCACCGAGTATCAGAAAAACCCAAGGAAAAATAGAGGTCTTGAAATCAGGGAGACAAGAATCTGGACTCCAGCTCTGCCACTTCATAACTGTGTGACCCTGCGCAAGTCAGTTAACGTGTCTCATTTCTCTCATCTGTAAAATGGTTGTGATACTACAGTAAAAATTACTGTGAGGAGTGTGTGTGTGTATGTGTGTGTGTGTGTGTGTGTGTGTGTTAAAGCACACAGCACAGCAGCATATGGTTAACAGTAACTGTTCATTTCCCTTAGGATCTCTTTCTACCCACTATCTCCTTCCTCTAGCCTCCTCAGGTTTCCTTAATCTCCTCTGTTTCCTTCATGTTCTCCTTCCCCAGCCAGTTCTCAGTTCTCTACAATAGTTATTACACACCGCTGTATCTAAAATGGATAACCGACAAGGACCTACTGTATAGCACAGGGAACTGTGCTCAATATTATGTAACAACCATATATGGGAAAAGAATTTGAAAAAGAATAGATACATGTATATGTATAACTGAATCATTTTGCTGTACACCTGAAACACTACATTGTTAATCAACTATATTCCAATATAAAGTAAAACGTTAAAAAAAATAGTTATTCTTCTCCTTTCCAACTGAAGCCTTACTTATGGTAAAATCCTAGCAATTATCAGTAATTATTGGGAGTGACTGCATACCTGGCAGATTAACAGGACTAGAAAGATTTCTAGATGCTTAGGGTTTAAACGCCAAAAACGTAACAGCACACCGTGGGTAATCAACACGAGTACCTAAATACATCAAACATTACGCTAGATATTGGGGTTACAGAGATGAGGACTCAGACCCTGTCCTCAAAGAGTTCAGACTCTACTGGGGGAGACAGACATAAAAACAAATAATTGTAGTAGAGTGTAAGAAGTACAAGAAGCGAGAAATGTGGGTATGTTAGTACACTGTTGGTGGGAATGTAATTTGGTGCAGTCCCTATGGAAAACAGTATGGATGTTCCTCAAAAAATTAAAAATAGAGTTACCGGGACTTCCCTGGTGGCGCAGTGGTTAAGAATCCTCCTGCTGGGCTTCCCTGGTGGCGCAGTGGTCGGGAGTCCGCCTGCCGATGCAGGGGACGCGGGTTCGTGCCCGGGTCCAGGAAGATCCCACATGCCGCGAAGCGCCTGGGCCCGTGAGCCATGGCCACTGAGCCTGCGCGTCCAGAGCCTGTGCTCCGCAACGGGAGAGGCCACAACAGTGAGAGGCCCGTGTACCTCAAAAAAAAAAAGAATCCTCCTGCCAATGCAGGGGACATGGGTTCGAGCCGTGGTCTGGGAAGATCCCACATGCCACAGAGCAACTAAGCCCGTGCAACACAACTACTGAGCCTGCACTCTAGAGCCTGTGAGCCACAACTACTGAGTCCACGTGCCACAACTACTGAAGCCCGCGCGACTAGAGCCCGTGCTCCACAACAAGAGAAGCCACCACAATGAGAAGCCCGCACACCCCAACAAAGAGTAGCCCCTGCTTGCCGCAACTAGAGAAAACCCGCGACACAGCAATGAAGACCCAACGCAGCCAAAAATAAATAACTAAAATATATTTTAAAAAAATAGAGTTACCATACAATCCAGCAATCCCACTCCTGGATATATATCCAGAGAAAGCACTATTTCAAAAAGATACATGAACCCCAATGTTCATAACAGCACTATTTACAATAGCCAAGATATAGAAGCAACCCAAGCGCCCATCAACAAACAAATGGATAAAGAAAACGTGCCATACACACACACACACACACACACACACACACACACACACACAGGAATACTACTTAGCCATAAAAAGAATGAAATAACGAAATTCTGCCATTTACAGCAATGTGGATGGATGTAGAGAATATCATGCTTAGTGAAATGTTAGACAGAGAAAGACAAATACTGTATGATATCACTTACATGTGGAATCTGAAAAAAAAAAAAACAAGCTCATAGATACAGAGAAGAGATTGGTGGTTGCCAGAGGCAGGGGCTGGAGGGTGGGTGAATGGGTGAAGGAAGTCAAAAGGTACAAACTTCCAGGTATAAAATAAATAAGTCATGGGGATACAATGTACAGCATGGCGACCATAGTTAATAATACTGTACTGCATAGTGGAAAGTTGCTGAGAGAGAAGATCTTAAAAGTTCTCATCACAGGAAAAAAAATTCTGTAACCGTGTAGAGTGATGGATGTTAACTAGACTTATTGTGGTGATCACTGCACAATATATATAAATATGGGACATTATGTTGTACACCTGAAACTACTACAGTGTTGTATGCCAATTATACTTCAATAAAAAGAAAGAGAGAGAGAGAGAGAGAGAGAGAGAGAGAGAGAGAGATGTATAAGTACAAAGCTGGCAAGGAGGATGGGGAAACCCAAACTGCTGTATTGTACTTACGTGGGGTTTGGGGGTGGGAGTAGGATGGTAGTCAAGGAAGACCTCTCAGAAACTAAGACACTCGTTCCAGTCGTAGCTATGCTTTTACACAAGCTGCATCACCTTGGCCAATTCAGTTCACCCCTTTGAGCCCCATTTTCCTTATCAGAAAAATGAAGGGACTCAACAATCTCCAATAGTCCTTGTGGCTTTAATGTTCTATAGCTTTTTACCAAGTAGGAAAATGAAGGGAAAATAACTCTGAATTCCATATTTATTTCTTCTTTTTTCCCCTGTTTCTTCTTATCCATTCATCTTCCCTTGCAGCCAGCTAGTCATTTCTAGTAGCTTTGTTCTTGACTCTCTTCTATCATGATAGTGTTGTGTTTATGGACTTGATACCATGGCTGCAAAAGAAAGCTCCCTAGTATGAAGGGATCAGTTTCTTCCTTGTTCCTTGTAAAATAAGATGATAGGTTGAGTCCTGAGCAATGATTTTAAATTTTAACTCCACGGCTTCTTTTTTTTACATATCAGGACTTCAAAAACTATTTTAGTAACTTAACATTGACCCTCGCAAAAGATCCACCTCCACACCCATTTAACAAACATTTATTAAGGCTTTCTCTGCGTCAGGCTTTAGGCTGGGGGCTATGGGAGATGCAGAAATGATTAAGATATGGGCCCGGTTGTCAGGGAGTTTATGATTTATTTAGCGGCTGTGGCACTGAGCCCAGTGCTATATAAAACATATTAGCAAGGCAATCTTTGTTCTGTCACAACTGGAGCCATGAGTCCTCAACATGTACATGTGGTTTTGACTAGCAGTTGTGCATTCAGTAGGCGTTGAAAGCCACATGTCAAAAATTGAGCTGCTTAAAAAAAAAAGTTCAACCCCATCAGGAATCAAAGAAATTTAAGTTAAAACAATGAAATTCCATCATTCTCCTAACAAGTTGGCAAAGATGTAAAAAGATAAAATGCAATGATGACAGTGTGGTGCGATGGGTACTTACACAGTTAGTGGAAATGGTAAATAAACTCTAGTGCACAACCACACAGGTGAATTCTATACGGCCATTAAAAATAAAGTTTTTAAGAATATGTAATGGGGCTTCCCTGGTGGCGCAGTGGTGGAGAGCCCGCCTGCCGATGCAGGGGACACGGGTTCGTGCCCCGGTCCGGGAAGATCCCACATGCCGCGGAGCGGCTGGGCCCGTGAGCCATGGCCGCTGAGCCTGCGCATCCGGAGTCTGTGCTCCGCAACGGGAGAGGCCACCACAGTGAGAGGCCCGCGTACCGCAAAAAAAAAAAAAAAAAAAAAAAAAAAGAATATGTAATGACATGGTAAATACTCATGATGAAATAATAAGAGAAAATAGCAGGTATCAAACTGAATATAAGCTTAATCACATTTTGTTAAAGCAATATCTTTTTCTTTGTGAATGCAGAGAGATAAAAGACTGAAAACAATATACCAGGATGTTAACAGTAATTATTACTGGATAGCGTGATTACAGGTGATTTTACTGTTCTTTTTAATGTCTCCCTGAATTTCCCAAATCTTCTGCAACAGTACTATTGCTTTCTAGTAATAAAAAGGTATTATAATGCATATAAAAAGGAAAAACATACACTAAAATGTTAATAGCAATTTTCTTCGGATAGCAGGGTGATGGTATGGGTTTTATGCTCTTCATGTTTTCTGTATTTTAAAACATTTTCTAGAGTGAACATGTACTAACTTTATAGGGATAAAACTCACTTTGGAAAAACTAGATTGTCAGATGAATTAGCAAAGACAGAATGAATAAGCATATATTATTTAAATGAGTCCATTCTACTGCCAATACTTTTAGGCTCTGTCTCCACTGACTCTGTTTTGGGGCAGTCGCTTAACTTGTGCGTGTTTTAGGAAATCAATAATTACTGCATGCTTCAAAGGGATTCTGTGATGGTGAGTGTGATACCATTGGTGAAATGCTTTGAACTCAGGAAAGAAAGCTATACAGCAAGTAGTAATGGATATTTTAACTCTCTAACGGTGTAACGTTTGTGTTTAGATTGTCTTCAGCAATTTCACCCACTCTCATTTCTTCATCTTTGTGCAGATTGACTCCCAAATCTCTGTCTACCACTCTCCACCCCACACAAAACATTTCTTTTTCCTAAATCCCCCTTCTTCTGTCCTATTCTTCTTGTTGTCTGGCTCGTTTTTCCTACATCTCTTGCTTGCACCCACAAATATTGTCACAGCAAGTTAAGTTGATTATGAATGAATCATGAACTTGATTAACCAGTTTCTCTTGAATCAATGTAAGTTTGTGTAATTAACTTGGATATTATGTTAAAATTACTGTTCTTTGGCTCCTGCTAGGTATAGCTATCTACAGAAATTTTATATGTCAGAAAACATTCAAATATGAATATAATCACCCCTTTCATCCTATGAGTTCAGCCCCAAAAGCTATGAGTTCAAGACTCCTTGCCTCAGAGTCAGGGGAGCTGGGTTCTGTTTGGCCTCACCACCAACCCACAGTGTGGCCTTAGGTAAGTCACGCCTCCTTTCTGGGCCTGCCTCCTCACCTCAAGGATGAAAGGAGCTGTCTGGATTATCTAAAAGGCCCAGATGATAGAGATGAAATGGGGAAGTACCGCTGTACAAACGAGCTGCCCTCACCTAGAACAGCACAAGGCACGAAACGGGCTCAATGCGCGACATCATAATCGGAATGACACACCACAGCACAGGAGCCCATATCACAAGCCAGCAAATAACCCTTTACTGGCAAGTACGGTCCACTAAGCCCTTTGGCAATTATTCCTGAACAATAAAGCTGTCAGCCCTTGTTTTAAAAAGTACTTATAGATAAAGGGATAAAAGGGGGGAAAGGGAGCTAGTCTTGTAATAAGAGTGAGGGAGCAAAGCTGAGGAAATACTGTAGTCTGCCAGACGGTATTCTGAGATAGTCTGGTAAATGTGAGATCAGATTGTTATCAAGATGAATGGATATCTGGGTCCGGTGAGCACATCACAGGCATGGAGTCTAATAAGTGAAACAGTGGGCAACTGAGGAAAGTGGGCTGCTGAGGTAGTCCCCTGCCGTTATCCAGAGAAAATTCGCAACAATCACCGATGTTCCCTGCACCCATCTTGCCTTAATACCCCCTCCTGCCATCACCCTTAGGGCCGCTGCTAGCACACTGTGTGCCTCTGTGCAAAGCAACAAAAGACTCCCCTCTGGCACAAAAGGCGCCCCTCTGGCCCATCCAGCTGCAAAAGGGATGGAGGGACTGCAAATGGTGCCCTATTTGGGCAGACCCCCCCAAAGAAAGCATTGGTTGGCAACCAGTACTGTGGCTGGATCTCAGCTCCCACATGAGGTACCTCCTCAAGCTGGCATCTACCATACTCTGGGATCCCCACCCCCAATTCCCCGCCCCCATTCCAGCATCAGTCCAGGCCACGTTAATTTCTGACTAACTGCTACCCATTCACCCGCCCGGCCTCCGCCACTGCTCCAATTATACTGGGCACTACTGTCACTTCTCACTGTGCTTTGGACTGGGACCAGATTCATACCTGAGTGAATGAAAATTGAAGATTTTAGTCAGTATCTTAATGAAAAGGATATCATTTTAGAATATGGAAACCTGAATGAGTCTCAGCGGTAGTGTCATGAACTACTCCTTGGAAAATAAGTCTTTTGGTCTAATAACTTTAGGAACTCCTATATACTGTATCTCTTGGAAATTAAAATCACACATTAGTAAATAAGGCTCTGTTTCACCCACCACTTCTCAAACTTATTAACCATGGAAACTTACTGAGAAACCTTCATCTTCTGTCCATTCCAGGCTTCATTCTCAGGACACTTCCCGAGAACACAGGCCTTCTGCTCTCCTTGGCCAGGCTTCCTGGAGAGGAAAGGATTTCTGGTGGCAGAGCTACTGGGGCCTAAGGCAAGGGTTCCTGGAGAGCAACAGTTCCAGACTGGAATTCCCGGGCTCAGTGTGTCCCTCAGGATGCCCAGGCATGCGCCTAGGTGACAGAAAGCTATTATGGAGGAAGGTGGCTCTGCCAGGGACCCCAGAGCCCTGTTTGGGTGTGTGTGGGTGGAGATGAAGGGGAAACCATCTCTGGCTGCTTCAGATCGTGATGACTGACTTTAGAAAACAAGGTCTGAGGCTTGGGAGAGAGAGAGTACATGTCTGTGCAAGTGTCAGGTTCCTGACAAAATGAAAATTTCAACAGAGATTTACAGACACCCTCCCCACCCGTCATACATATCTATGTCAAGATTTTGAGTTTGCAAAGCACTACTGGCATTATCTCACTGGACCCCTGACAATCCTCTGAATTTAAAAAAGGAAATAAATTCCTAGTATAAATGTGAAGCATTGAGACTTTCACCCATATGCTATTCTAGTGAATAATTTAAATCCTCGTAACAAACCTGTGAGGGTAAGCGCCATTATTATCCCCCTTTTTTCCACGCTCCGAAACTGAGGCTCGGAGTGCTTACTTTATAACAGTCACTGGGATAGGTGTTGGGAAAAAAAAGGAGAAGCGGGCAGACACAGTCCTTTTCTGAAAAAATTCACAGCCTAACGAGGGAGACCAGCAGATAAGCGGCGCTCAGAACACTGTGAATACTACCATGACAGTTAAAAATCATGATAATGGCTAGCATTTAATGAGTGTTTACTACATGCTAGGTTCCGCGCTAAGTGCTTTGTGTATATTATCTTATTTAATCCTGACAATATTCCTAGGAAAAAAGTTCTATCATTATTCCCATTCTAAAAATGAGGAGAGGGCTTCCCTGGTGGCGCAGTGGTTGAGAGTCCGCCTGCCGATGCGGGGGACACGGGTTCGTGTCCCGGTCCGGGAAGATCCCACATGCCGCGGAGCAGCGGGGCCTGTGACCCATGGCCGCTAAGCCTGCGCGTCCGGAGCCTGTGCTCCGCAACGGGAGAGGCCACAACAGCGAGAGGCCCGCGTACCACACACACAAAAAATAAATAAAATAATTAAATAAAAATGAGGAGACTAGGCCTGAGAAAGATGAACTGACTATTCCAGAGTTGACCAGCTAGGAAAGAATATGTCCAGAATTCTAACTCAAATTGGTTTGACAATAGATGTGCTGATAACTACGAAGTTAAGTTTAGAGGGTCCTATGGACTCAACACTGAGAGCATCTTAAGCTTCATTTTCCAGCACACATAGTAAATCTTCTTTTTAAAAAGTTAATTGGATCCTTCTATATATTTCAAAACGATCACCATGATAAATCTAGTTATGATATGTCACCATACAGAGATATTACTTAATTATCAACTATATTTTCCACACTGTACATTTCACCCCTGTGACTCATTTAATTTGGAACTAGAAGTTTGTACCTCTTAACCTCCCTTGCCTATTTCTTTACCTCCCCTCCCCACCTCCCGCCCCGCCGGCAATCACTGTTTGTCTTTGTATCTATGATTTTGTTTCTGTTTCGTTATGTTTGTTCATTTGTTTTGGTTTTTGGATTCCAGATATAAGTGAAATCATATGGTATTTGTCTTTCTTTGTCTGACTTATTTCACTGAGCTTAATACCCTTTAGGTCCATCCAGGTTGTCACAAATGGCAAGATTTCATTCCTTTTTATGGCTAATATTGCATTGCATATGTATACCACATTTCCTTTATCCATTCATCTACTGATGGGCACTTAGGTTGCTTCTATATCTTGGCTATTGTAAATAGTGATGCAATGAACACAGAATCACTATGTTCTGTAACAGAAACTAACATAGTGTTTGTTTGATACTTCAAAAACAAACAGACTCGGAAAAAAGAGATGAGATTTGTGGTTACCAGACGCGAGGGGTGAGGGAAGGGGAACTGGATGAAAGTGGTCAAAAGGTACAAACTTCCAGGGCTTCCCTGGTGGCGCAGTGGTTGAGGGTCCACCTGCCGATGCAGGGGACACGGGTTCGTGTCCTGGTCCGGGAAGATCCCACATGCTGCGGAGCGGCTGGGCCCGTGAGCCATGGCTGCTGAGCCTGCGTGTCCGGAGCCTGTGCTCCGCAACGGGAGAGGCCACAACAGTGAGAGGCCCGCATACCGCCAAAAAAAAAAAAAAAGGTACAAACTTCCAGGTATAAGATAAATAAGTACTAGGGATGTAATGTACAGCATGATCAATAGAGTTAACACTGCTGTATGTTATATACGAAAGCTGTTGAGAGAGGAAATCCTAAGAGTTCACAAGAAAAAAAATCAATAGTTGATGTAAAGCAACAAATATTATTGGCAAATAATAACGAAAAGAGGAAGAGAATGGCTTAGCAGGGATGGGATGCTTCCAAAAACTGAATTCTGACAGCATGCTCATATGTATATTATCTCAACAGGAAAGAAAAGAGAGGGGCTTTACTTGTCACATGACTCTATATTTGATTATCACAAGAAAAAATGTTTCTTCTATTTCTTTAATTTTGTATCTCTATGAGACGATGGATGTTCACTAAACTTATCGTGGTCATCATTTCATGACGTATGTAAGTCACATCATTATGCTGTACACTTTAAACCTGTACAGTGAAAAATGTCAATTATATCTCAATAAAACTGGAAGAAAATATGTTGATTGGAATATTCATTTTAACCCGGATGGGATGAGGCTTTATTTATATAGCCACAAAACTGCAGGGGCTTAAATTTTTATTTATAGATAATCTCATAATAGTAAATGACTAATCTGCATCTAGTCTGGTTACCCTTAACTTGGGGTAACCTGGGGCTGCTGGGCTCTCAAAAACAGACAGAGGATCTATGACTTAATTTAATTTAAATTTAAATCCAAGAATGAAACCTACTTAGGCATATCCGAAATCTGGATCCTAAGAGCTGAAATCTGGCCAGTTACTATGTAAAGCGTCAACTTTGAGTTCTTGTTTCTATAAGATTAACAACCCCAAAGTTCAATTAGCTAAAGTATGTCTTCTGTGCTAGTGTAAATGGGGACTGGATCATGGATGATACTGAATATATTTGGAGATGCTTAGAGAAACTGAAGGGGGAAAGCCCCGATTTATATAAGGGTAGTTTTCAGCTCCTTAAACCAAACTCATAAATTAGTCTGACATGCGACTATAAACTTGCATTTCCTCTTTATTGGCTACAGTCTTAGTATATTGGGAAAGGGGGGATTTCTTTGCCGTTCGGTAACTGAGCGGTTCTACTTTCCACTCTACCTTTGAAGAATGGAACACTTATTTAATAAGTCGCAACTCTCTTCCTGTCTAATCAACATATGCCAAAGAAAATCATTTGCCAGGCTCCTCCCACTGTACAAATAACAATAATCCCTAGATGACAGCACAAAGATGTATCAACATGTAGTTAATGTCCAACCAATAGACCATATATAGCAAAAGTAAAACAGGCAACTCTCACCTTTATAAGGTGCCAAGTCATAAATTACAGCCGTCTCACTTCCGGTCCATATTAATCACAGAAGGGACAGAAGCTATGCTACTGCCTCCCAGGCCTCCACATACGGCTGTGCCTTACACAGCTCTAGAGGGTGCCTTGCACACGGACTGTGACGTTTATGTGCAGGGAATAACCTGCACAGTTGTGTACAGCAGCCTACTATCTTTCCCCACCTCCACCCCCAGTTACACCAAAACATGGTTTGGGCACTTCTGATTTTCACATACTGGAGATGCTTTTGTTCACACAACCTCTTGGCACTGAACACTGGCTCTGCTTAGCAGCACTAGGAAAGCACAAGAGATACCCACTCAGTTCTTAGCACTGCTCTTCTCATGTTGATTCTAAGAACATTCAGCAACATTTTCATTCCCTATTAGACATTAATGAAAACAATAAGCAAAGCTGGGTCAATAGTAATTGGTCTCATGTAGAAACTGACAGCCAGTCATTTATTTCTGATAAGCCCCTAGAAATAGCAAATAAAACATCTGTGCGATAACCCCTTGTCAATAGAATAGCCATAAATCTGGGTCTCAATACTCTGACCAATGCTCTAAGGAAAAAAATATTTTAAGTATGGTAAGAGAATTTTGAAGAATGATGTCATCTCTCTCTCTCTCTCTCTCTCTCTCTCTCTCTCTCTCTAAGTAAGAATGAACATTTTGATAATCTTCAAAGTTTCTTTTTGGTTCCACTGGGCCACAGGAATAATTTTAAATTGTATTTCTGGCAGGCAGGAAATAAATGGATGCAAACATCTCCTACTCAGGGATAGAGTTAGCAGGCAGAGAAGGGGGTCACCCAAGTGTTGGAATTTGAAGAGTGCTGAGAAGGCCACACGAGTAAATGCTATCATTTATGTTTCATCACACTGTATTAAGAGCAGTGTGCAACCACCAACCAGTATCAACACACACACACACACACACACACACACACACACACACACACCCCTAGTTAACATGAAAACATTCCTAAGAGAGATAACACATTAAGCCTCTTTGATTACTGGCACATTTCCCTTCCCACAGACAGTATCTGGAAGAAAAGGAATACCCAGCTAACTTTAAGTAGAGGGAGAATAGCATAGGGCAATAGATTCAAGACCTTGAACACAGGGTATTTTCTAGAAAGAGTGCAACAGGGTTCTGGTGTTGGGGTGGGAGGAATAAGGACAGTTGGGGTAGTATTTTATTTTATTTTTTTATTTTTTTGCGGTACGCAGGCCTCTCACTGCTGTGGCCTCTCCCGTTGCGGAGCACAGGCTCCGGACGCGTAGGCTCAGCAGCCATGGCTCACGGGCCCAGCCGCTCCGCGGCACGTGGGATCTTCCCGGACCGGGGCACGAACCCGTGTCCCCTGCATCGGCAGGCGGACTCTCAACCACTGCGCCACCAGGGAAGTCCTGGGGTAGTATTTTAAAGGCATCGGATACCGGGCACCTTAGCAGGGGAAAGGAGAAGAAGGGATGAAAGTTGAAGAAAAGGTTAAAGGGAATGAAACCCAAATTGCAGTCACTTCACGGTTTTGACTAAAACTTTTCCTGATCCTATTTCACAGGGATTGACTCCGAAGAAGTTTCCCATAATAGAATTAGGAAAGTAGGCTATTATTTGGTATGTGTTCTTGGAAGGCTCGCATTAACCGACAGTAGCTCCTGGGAATTTATACCAAAGTTGTTCTCCAGCTGTTGGCATATCATGATGGTGGGTAGATACAAACAGCTGCAACTCCCATCGCCTCTCATTTCCACCTGGCCCTGATCACTGTTCAACCCCATCCCTAATCTCTGTGAACAGGCAACGCTCACATCTCCAGCAGCCTTGTCTACTCTGAAACCAAGTGTAACTGACAGATTGGCTATGATGCCCAATTTAAAAATATTTTTTCTTGCGAATACAATTCTGAAGTTTTGGCGAAAATTTATGGGGAAATGTGTTACAATTTCCCAACATTTGATTTGACTTTTTTGTTGAACATTTTTATTCACGAAGCCAGAAAGTTTCTGATTCAAATATAAGTGTGAAACACAGCTCTCAAACTGTGAATGAAATGAAACTAAAATAACTAATGTTGATCTGGGGGTCTTCTTTCATTCTGAATGTCCCTGCATTTAAATAGCCTATGGAAACATACCTGGTGTTTTGCACAGATTACAACTTGCCAATGGGTAATAGGATGTCCTTGATATTCTTGAATTGAAAATGTGACGTGGGTACAATAAACTCACTCCTAGACACAAGTACTTTAAATGTGGTGTTGTTTTCTGCTTTTTAATTTAACATGTCCAGCTGTTGCCCTATTTACAAGTTATCTTCCTTTGATAAAATTCAATTACAGTTATCTGTGGGATGTCTTTTTATCTATATACCCCACAAAATAAAGATATTTTAATACTAATGTTTTCTCCCTCTATAAGTTAAAAAGTCAAACCTATCATGGAAACCATAAATTCTAAAAGGGATAACATTACACTGTGTGATTTTGGTACCGAGAAGCGATAAGGGTCATTCTCATTGTTTTACATATCAGCCAACAAAACAATGTAATTGAAGTTACAGTGTTACAGATGGTATTTTGCAAAATACTTTTGCAATTTTTCACAAAATAGATGCATATAAATGCTGTCATTTCATGCTGGAAAGTCACAAGCGATCCTCTCTATGGAGTGCCTACTCTATAATGAGCTGGGGATGTTATTGAATCAAGCAGGAGGGAAGAAAGGACAAGAAGCATTTCACACAGGAAAAAGCACTCATAGAAGGAGAAAGCAGTTTGGGTTTTGGTTGTTGCAACAAAAACCTATATAAAGTTTGCTTACTTTAAAATGCATAGGCAGATGTAAATCAGTTGATTCTGTTGTCTCAGTAAAATGGAGTGCCTTTTTCATCTTTTCTTACATGTGGTGATTGGTAAGCAACCAACACGATAGTTACAAAAATATGAAGCCCACATCTAAGTAAGCCCTGACACCATTTTGACATTAAATCTTCAGCACAATTACCAAGGCCAGGCAGTTCACTGACTTGTACAATAACAAACTCAACCAGACCACTTCACACGGGCCCCGGACGGTGGGCCTTACTGGTTTTAGTTACACAATGCTGCGGGGATGCCTGAGGGCATCTTAGATCCACTTATGTAGCTCTGTAAATATTACTTGTCATGCAAATTTCTCGTTTTAAGAAGTAGCCGGCTACTGAGATTACTAAGGTATATAGACAATTTAAATATGAAAAACTGGAATAAAAACAGACCACTGTATGTAGTATTTCCAGACACAATCATCTGAAGTTATTTTTCTGCCTTCCTCTATGTGAGCAATACGAGGAAGAAAATGATACTTAAGTCGAAAGAAGCTAAAGAGAAATGACATCATGTTCCATTAACCAAAATCAATACCTTATATATGCAAATACAAGTTTCAACAGGGTATCCATATGCAAATTGTAAATATGAAGCAGCATTCCTTTTAATGCACAATTGAGCATTAGGTCGCTATTTATTTAGGAGATTTTCAGTAAATTGCATGCTTTAATCTCTGTGTTATGGGAAATGGTCCTTTCACCTCCTTCAGAAGTTACCTATGGCAGCTATTAACGCCCACAAGCAATGCAGTGACCCTGGCAGTGCATAATTCCACAGTGCATATTTAATTTTGAAGGTGAAAAATGAGACATACTCCCCTCATAAGACTTATTTTTATGACTCTCCTAATTCTTTGAAATTTATTATTTTCACTAAAAGCACCCAGAAGGTAATTGAAATAGATTTTCCAGATACATTTCTAGATTATCTTAACCTACAGTAACATGTTAACTCATTCATAATATTCTTAGCAAATACAGGAAATGGAATTTCCCCAATTAAAAAAAAAAGGCCCGACTAACCTGCTACTTCAGTGTTCTTCAAAAAAACTAAAGTCATTTTCAAAGAACTTCTGTGTTTTTTTGGAGATCAAGCCCCAAAACCTCTCTAGTCAGTCATCAGACCTAGAAAAGGGAACAGGTAAATAAGAGATGCAAGTGGCCCTCTGGGGTCGAAGCTACTAAGGAAAGAACCAATCATTCTCTCTCAGGCTCCTAGGCTAGGCATTTAGTGCCTGAATAAGATTCTCTTGTGACTTGAAATGGCTGAGTAACTCCCAGGAAGGAGTTTGTTACCGTCACTGTCAGGTCTGGCAATGAGTCTTCACTGAATCAGATACTGAATTACTAGGCTCCCGGGCCCAGAAAATAAATGGCTGAAGGAAAATTGATAATAGTTTTCAGAGCAAAGAGAAAGTTAGCTAAAACTGCAACTGGGGAAATGAGAAAAACACATGAACAAGTCACCACAAGCACAGAACTGAATGAAGCCTAAAGAATCACAGGTAGAATAGTCTTTGGTGTCTGGTCCTCCCGCCTAGATAGGCAGCTCCTGGAGAGCAGGCCTCCATCTCGAAAATCTCGTCTATCCCCATAGCGGTAGTGCTCAGAAAATACTTGCAGGATCATTGGGAGAAACGGCGTGCTGTAGCCCACATTCACTTGTTCAATCAGTCAAAATTTAACAAACAGTCACTCTGGGCAAGACACTGGGGCAGATGCTGTGCTGTGGGAGAGAGAACGAGAAAGTCATCACATCTCCCCTCAAGGAGCTCAGAGTCTAACTGGGGAGATAAGATGTTTACAATTAGCTGCTAAAGTACCAAATAATAACAACAACAAACACAAGATGCTAAATAATAGTTTCCTTTAAAGGGCTACACATAAAGTCTAGAGCAAGGGAAGATGAGTTCCAGCTGGAGGAAAAAGACAAGACCTCATAAGAAGGTGCTGTTTGAAAAGGGCACCCACCCTCTCTTGGGCCCTTTCTGGAGTCCTTCTCATCGACCTTCATTCACTTTCTTTTCAATAGGCCCTAGGTGCTGGCCCGCTGCCTCCACTCCTCTGCTGCCAACACTTATTCTTTGACTCAGGTTTTCTCTTGGGCTCATGGCCAAGCAGAACACAGCTATATAGTTTCCCCATCTGTATCCACTTAAGCCCAGAAACCCTTTTGAGGTTTTGTAAAGGGTTTTACAGCTAATAACTATAGGGGAACAGACAAGTTTTAATAACACACACGGAGAAGTTCTGAAAAACCAAAAAAGCCTCCAGAAACAACTATCACAGATCTTAAGTGGAATGGAGATGAGACTAGACGTGATTTCCCTAGTTCCTTTCACTGACCTCAAGGCTTCTTCCGGTATTCAGCATTACCCACCTTTCTTCGCCCCTGTTCCCATCCTTTTCTTTCACACAGTTAAAACTTGAAGAGGAAATGTAATGGTAGAAAACTGGGTGTCTCTAGAGGTAAACATGACAGTCCTCTACGTCTCAGAAAATATGAGCTAGATTTAATAGCTTCTGTGCTGCTCACAAGAATAGTCATCTTAGATCAGATGCATGGTGCCTAGGAAGAACTAATGAGTTTTAGAAGGAATGCCTTGCAAAATCAACCTTCGTAAGTAAAAGTAAATGTCACAATTACAACTTCATTCGAAGTGCACGCAGAATCTAGTGCTAACAGATGTTTTCATGCGTCTTTCTTTAGGTTCTACGTTAAGTCACACCTGTTGGGGTTCACTGAACACAAGCAACTGTAAGCATGATGGGAAAGAATATTGACACAAACCATGGCAACACACATTTCAAGCTTGAATAGCCCAGCCTGCTTTAATAACTAACGAGCTCAGAATAGTAATGTGAACTTTCCAAGGGGTGGAGAAGGAGAGTAACTTTTTTTTTTTTTTTGGTTCTAAGAGTCCTGGGCAACTACAGAAATCACCACTTTATGTTTCATATGGCTTCAATGAGTTTTCACACATGGAAATTCAACTCTGATTTTTTTTCAGTGATGACGTACCAATCATCACTCTAACAGCAATAAGTTAGGGGGTGGAGGGGATCTTTTTTTCCAAGCCACATTTGGAAGTACAATTAATTTCACTTATTTCAAAAGGAATGCATGGTTGGAAAGTGTATGATTGAAGCAATCACTTTTCTTTTTCCAAATATCCAATGCTCTTGGTAGTTCCCCAAAAGTCCTCACTGTGTGACTCTATCATCAATTTGCCAACTCCCAAATCATTTCCTTTCTCTGCTCCCATTCTTAATTTCATGACTTTCTCCAGTAAAACTTGAAATTTTGCCATTTTGACGGTATAAATTCAAAATATAGCTTAACCTTAGCTGAGCCCTGGTTGATGTTAAGCAAGCCTTTTATTTATATCTTGTGGACTACCCGGCATTTTCCAGGACAGCCAGTCTAAGCCTTTCCCGTTTTTCACTCTTCCCAAGTTTCCCAAGCCCCAAACCCAATCCTGTCCTCTTTACTTCTAGCAAATGACACTCCTCTTTTACTTTACTGGATAAAATTGAAGATATTAGACATGAGTTCCTATGATGTCCTGCCTCTCTGTCTTAACACTTGCCGTCTCTTCACCAATCTTTTCTCTTTCCCTCCTGTCTCAAGATACCACAATCTCCTGCCCTCCACTCCCAAATACACTAAAAGAGGAATCAACACTGACTTCTCAACTCCAATTAATGTGGCTTTCATGCCTACCATTCGAATGAAATTTGGTTCTCAAATGTCACCTACGACTTCACAGTTGCTAAACATGATGGCTGCTTCTAATCTCCATCCTTTTCTACTTCTCTGTAGTATTTGACACCGCTCCTGCTTCAGCCTCTCTGCCTTCTATGCTAACATACTCGCAAGGTTTTCATTCGGATTCTTTGGCCATTCCTTTGCTGGTCCTCCTCTAAAAGCTCTTCTTTGGCAAACTTTCCAACTTTTGTGATTTCAATTACGATGCCTTATATAGGTAACTCTTAGATTTCTCTGTAAGTCTCAACTTCTCTCCAGAGCTCTAGGTCCATATTTCCGTCTCCCTCTTGGACACCTCCCCATAGGGGGTGGTCACCCATAGAGCAAGCTCAGCATTACTAAAGTCATCATCTTCCCTCCTGTAGTGACTGCCCCACAATCTTCATTGCTTCAACTGACCTCCCCGTCTCTACTCACGGCATCACCATGCTAGTTCCCAATTACTAATAGCTGTGAAAGTAAAAAATCTTTCATTCCTTCCTCTCACTCATCCTTATCCATCTAGTCATCAAGGCTTATCAGTTCTCTCTTCCTCAGTGTTTCTCACACCCATCTCCAGCTTTTCTCTATCTCCACCGCTACTGCCCAAGTTAAGATCTTCATCATCTGTCACCTCCAACGCAAGGGACATTGTGCTCAGTGCTTTACACAGCACAGCTCACATAGCAAGTGCACAATAAATCTTTGTTTGACACGCCATCCTTTTCCTACACGTGATGCCAAGCAACTATTAACAACCATCACCACGAACTGCCACTCCCAGAAGAATTTCCTTTTAAACAATAAAAGCCTTGAATAAAAAAAATCCAGGCTAGGGCTTCCCTGGTGGCGCAGTGGTTGAGAGTCCGCCTGCCGATGCTAGGGAACACGGGTTCGTGCCCTGGTCCGGGAGGATCCCATATGCCGCGGAGCGGCTGGGCCCGTGAGCCATGGCCGCTGAGCCTGCGCGTCTGGAGCCTGTGCTCCGCCATGGGAGAGCCCACAATGGTGAGAGGCCTGCGTACAGCAAAAAAAAAAAAAAAAAAAAATCCAGGCAAGAATTTTTAACCACATATAAAGTAAGATGAAAGAAGTGATTAGGTGGTATAAAGGGGCAGTTCACTATCCTTGAGTAGTGCAAATGTACAGTACACATTAAGTAGAATCATGTTACCTCACATTGAGAAAGATAACCATACAATAGTGAAAATGGGGCCGATATATTTAGTCCTTCCAAAGGGAGCAACAAGGATGCCAAACAGGATATTGTCCCTTAAACTGGTTTCAACCCTGTTTAATATCCAAAGAACTTGAAGATGATGACAGGTTACCTTTTACATTAACTGTCTCCAGGCACATCATACAACATTTTCCTCAAACACTTTTAAGAAACATGACAGGAAGAAAAAGTGCAATTTTCTGTCTCAAGTACCCATGAACCTCATGTATTTTTTTCTCTGAGTTTCAGACATTCTCCTTGGTATATAAATGTCAAGGGGACGTTAAAGGATGCGAATGTAGCTTCTCGCAGAAAAAAAAAAAACTAGTTGTGTATGGCTACCTAACTGCCTCTGTGGGCATCTTGATGTCACTAAAACATTTAACATCGTCAGTTAAAGACACATTCCTGGTTTCGTTAGTATAATTCATGGTCCTTTAGAGTTCAACACTATTCATGTGATAAGGAGTGCTAAAGTGGAGGTGGAGAGAAAGCAGCTAAAAAACTAGAATGATTTCTCCTTCCTCCCAATTGTCTTTTCCTTGTTCCTATACTGCTTCGGGCTTTTGATGGGACCTTGAGAAGGATGGGGATGGAGGGAAATAGAGATGAGAAGAGAGGAAGAAAGGAAGATACAGATGGTGTTTCTAAGTTTTCACAACTCAAGTGAGCCTGGCTACTTCAACGGATCATTTGCCTTCTGGCTTCAAAGTCAGCCTCTCTTTTTCCTTCAGTTCTATTTTGCTGTATGGGTTTAACTATTGTTCAAGAAATTTGGGGTAGGAACGGCATCAATGTTTGAAGAAACTTGCCTGACATAAAAGCCCAGTGGCTAGGGCATTTACCTCACTTTGTGTCCCCAAATCACAGATGTGAAAGCCATCCCTTTTAAATGACAACTGCCTCCCTCACTTAGTGACAACTGCCAAGGTGGCTAACATGTTTAAAAGGCACCCACAGAGAGATCTTAAAAGTCTTTCCTTTCCTGGTAAAGCCTGTCTTCCTGAAATAGGAACTGTGCAGTACCTAATAAAAAGCTGAATTTGCTAAGAAGTTTTTATACCCTCATAAAGTAGCCCTAGTGAAAGTCATCTGACTGGCAGGAATTGTACAGGTAACAGACGGCTGGAACCTCAACCATGTAGTCTTCTCAACTTTGGTTAATGGGCCCTGGCGGGCTGCCATCCCAGAAGTTTACTACAAAAGTAAAACGCAAGACTAATGAATTTTAAAATGATGCCAGGCATAAACACTACCCTTTGGCATTCTTTTGCCATTGAACAAATATCACAGACAACTCTGCAGATTCCCAGGTACACAAGCCAATACAAAGTACAGAAAATACTATGCCAAGCCCAATGTGTATATTCCCCCCACAAAAAATCCAAAGAATGTTGCTGGGATGTCAACCATCCACAAAGTATTAAAATGCACAAAATGGTGCCAGGGGTATAAGCAAGAGGCTTTTTCACCTGGGTTGCAACATACCATTCTGGGCTCCCCGGTGACAAGACAGAATAAAGCTTGAGAAAGTTGGCCGATATCTTCAGGGGGTGCTATATGAAGGCAGATTACAGACCTCAGGCACTTCAGTCAAAATAGATTGAGGTTGAGAAGGGATGTAATCAGTCTGTCAAATAATGGATATTGATGAGGTGAAGTGAACTCATTCGCCAAATCCTAATGCAGTAGAGATAAAGAAGACTTTTGAAAGTAAACAAAGTTAAGCTTGAAACAGATTAAAATGGGTGATGGCGTGGGAAGAAGCTGGTTTAAGTATATGGAATGCATTACATTATTCAAACCTAGAGGTTCTAATGACTGAAAGTACATAGTTTCCCCAAAATTGAGTTAGACACATCCATAAGATTTAAATCCACAATGGCTTATTGAATTACAAAACAGACGCTGATCTTCAGAAGCAGACTCCTGGAAAGCACAGAAATGATCCAGTTCTAATTATGATACCTAAGAAGAGTTCCCAAGGTTTACCAGGGATCTAATTTGTACTCCAAAATCACTAAATCACAATGACATTTTTATGGACATGTCCTTCTTGTTAAGGAACATGATTATTCTCTATTGTTTTTTCTAGAATAATTTTACAATCCTCCTAAATTCCATGTTCTATAGCCATCTGCCCCCACCCCCCAATCTTTTGCAATTGCATTTTGGGAGTGCATAAACCATCCATTTTTTTTTTAAATCTCAGAGACAGCTTTTTTGGTTTGGTCTGACCAACAACTACTTGAGCATTAAATGTCTTTGTATCTTAGTTTTGCTTCAACTCCTTTACTTCATACAATCTTTTAAAGATTTGTTTATGTCGTTGAACTCTAATCCTTCCATTTTATGCTTATATTTCTTTCCCTATAGTTCCCTATACATAACTATCTTACTTTTCCTTTTTAAGTCCTCTGATTGTGGTCCCTTCCATATTTGTTGAGAACAAACTACGAGGAAATAGCTGTAAGCCACAGAATAAAATATTTCAGTTAGACATATCAGTTAGACTTAGAATGATACTATGTAAGTAATATGTTGGCGATGTTTTTGTTCTCTACCCAGCATGGAGCAGTTGCAGTAAATTAGGCCAGCCTCTCAGCAGCTCAAGTCAGACCTCTACAGTAAGACTTCATTATTTAGCTTGAAAGTGAATTTCAAAAACAGACTCACTCATAGTCAAATGTAAGTATAAACAGACTTTCCAAGTCCCATATAAATGAGTTATTCATCATCTACCATTTGCAATTGCCCCTACCTCTGGTTCCCTGCCATTAATTAAATGCATCAGAAAATTCACCTTAGAATGTTGACGTGAAAGGTAAAGTTCTAGGGTCTTGCTTTTAAAAGAACATGACACATGAAGGCAGTGGCCAAGACAGAACAAGAAAAAAAAAACAGATAATGTGACAAGGACAGATTCTGAGCCATCCCCTGGCTAGTGGAGTGTCTCATATGAAGGGCTCATATATGAGATCATTTGATCAACAACTTTTACTTCCAAATATCCAGAAATACATACTACATCATTTAACTAGAAAGTAGTGAGTTTGAAATCACACAGCTGCTCAGCTTGATCCAATGAGATGTTAACCACTCTGGCAAATTTTCTAATCCAAGTCTCTCATTTCCAACTGATCTCATTGGGTGGCCCACATGATATATGCAGAGACTACAAAGGGGGCTGTTTAAAGTAGGACACCGTGAAGGGTTATTTTACAATGCTACATGTTATACAGATTAACTCAAGATATTGTTCCTTGGGTGTTGCTTTAAACTAGACAAGTTTTAAAAAGTTTATTCATATTTATTGAGTTGTAGGCATATAGCCCTAGAAAACAGCTGGGAAATGGAAATGAGGGTCTTCTGTTCCCCTGCCTGCCTTTTCAACTTTCTCTTCCACTACACTATTCCCTTTAAGGAACCTTTTATTCCAGCCCAAATAGTTACTTTGGCACCCACAAAGCTCATTTTTCCTGGCTCAAAGATTTTGTTCAGGCCATTATATATACAACACATGTCACAGTCTGTCATATCCTTTCATCAATAGCTTCTCTTCATCATTCGGGTTTAGCTCAAAAGGGAATAGCATGTGCATGACCCCTCTGTCAACTAGACTATAAACCCCCCTTGAGAGTAGAAATCGCATCTTACATACCACCCTCACAGTACCCAGCGCAGTGCTTGGCACTTTGTAGATGCTCAATAAATACTTGTAGATTGAATGAACCCATCACCTGATATCTGTCTCAAGATGCTTACCGTAACATGGACATTCTTGCGAATCTAACTTCGGAAGATGCACATATTCAAAATATAGTTCTTGTTGTCTGAAAACAGTTAAGCAACAGAGACCTACACTATTATCATTGCCTGAATTCAGTGTAAACACCTTGATAAGAAATTGTCATTTCCTTGGGTGATGGTGCTCAAAGGGTAACAACATGAATAAGTTCTGAGGATGTAATATACAGCATGGTGTCCATAGTTACCAATGCTGTATTGTGTATTTGAAAGTTGCTAAGAGAGTAAGTCTTAAAAGTTCTCACCACACACACACACACACACACACACAAAATGTAACTATGTGAGGTGATGAATGTGTTAACTAACCTTGTTGTGGTCATCATTTCATGATATATACATATATCAAATCATCACACTGTACACCTTAAACTCAGACAGTATGTCAATTATGTCTCAATAAAGCTGGGAAAAAATAGTCATTTCCTGAAACACTGAAGAACTGCTACATTCAGAAACATTATTAGGCTATTTAGATCTTTATTACTGAAGCCGTGGAGATTTGCCATCTACCCAAGTTGTTCAACCAACACAAAACAACTGAAGTAAAGAACATTAACACCACATTCAGGCAATTAGTGTAACATGATCACCATTCCTAGGCATCTTTAATTTTTGTCAAACATAACAAAATTCATATTACATTGACTCCTATTTCATTAAGATAATAAGATTTGAAATAATAATGACAAGGGCCTAAAACAGAATACAGACCCTGTTAACACTCGGAAAGCTTCTTTCCCCCCAAAGGCATATCAGGATACAAAAAGAAGACTTCCAGCAATGTACTCCTAACTCCAGAAGCAATGGTACCTATTAAACACGTAGGGGGGGCTCCCAGGGTAAGGTGATACAAAAGAAAACACAGCCTCAAAGAAGATAAAGCCTTACCCCAGCTTTCAGAATCTGAATGTTTTAGTTCCAGTTTATGTCCTATCTATTGCAGTACCTTGGAATCCAGAAGCAAAACAATGTTATCACATTGATTCTCTAAGACAAAGAGCAAGAGGCTTTCAGCAGAGTCCGGCTATGGCTCCCTGGTGAACTAGAAATTGTGAATGGGCCATCCTGTGAAGGCCATGGGGCCGAGCTGTTCTAAGAACTGAGTGCGTACTATGGGAAAGAAGTGAAGCCTACTGATGTGCTTTTTCCTTTCGGCAGTATTGTTTTGTTTTTGTTTTGGTGGTGGTGGGGTGGATGTTTGTTTTACTTCCCACATTTGGTTTGGTTATGTTCCAATTAAGGAAACCATCTTTAATTGCTATATCCCATCTCATTCTGAAGTCTTGACATAAAAATTATGTGTTTTTTTTCCCTTCTTTTTCCAAAAACGAGAGTCAATAAAAGTTTCAATTCACTTTGTAGATGTTAAGAGTTACTTATTATGGTTTGAGAGAAGATTTAATCCTGACAGAAGTAATCTTTTCAATGTCTTGATGCTGAACTGGAAACAGTATTACTTAATAAAGAATAATACTTTAAACCACCTTTTTGTGACCAAGAAAAAGAACCACAAAATGACTTTAGGCTATTATTTCTCAGTTAAGCATAACCTCTGTAGTGGATATTTTAGGTGTAAGTCAGAAAACATATTGCAAATATAAAAGAGTGCCTTTGGGAAGTGACCCATGCACTCATGTTTAGTCCTCATTATATATCAAATTCCAAACACATTAGAGTTTGTAAATAATGACAGAACTAAATTTATTTTAAGGCCATGGCTGCATGAAGTTTTCCTTCACAAATTGCACAGCTAAATCACTACAGATCTGTCACTAAGTTTACTATAGCAGTGGTCGAGTGGAAAGAAGATAGAACTGTCAGAGAACCAAGTGATATTAGTCCTATGACCCTGGGCAAGTCTTGAATCTCTCTAGACCTGAGCTTCTACACCTGTAAAGTAGGGATAATATCAACTGTTCTTTACTTATACAACGTTGGTGTGACTAAACAGAAACAACTTTTCAAAGTGTAATTTGGAAAACACATCAAAGAATTTTACAGCTTCATGCATGTTTTTAGACCCAGTAATCCTGAAATTTTAAGAATTTATCCTGATCAAAGAATCAGAAATGCACCCAAATATTTATGTCCCAGAATGTTAATCACAGCATGAGCTCTTGTTGGAAAAGTCAGAAACAATCCAAATAGATGATCAAGTCCAAATAAATTAGGCTATATCCATACAATGGAAACTATGCAGTATTTAGAAAAATACTTAGTGAACTAGAAGTTTCACAATAAATAAATAGCAGAAAAGTGGGTTTCAAAACAGTATGTATGGGCTTCCCTGGTGGCGCAGTGGCTGGGAATCCGCCTGCTAATGCAGGGAACACGGTTCAAGCCCTGGTCTGGGAGGATCCCACATGCCACGGAGCAACTGGGCCCGTGCTCCACAACTACTGAGCCTGTGCTCTAGAGCCCATGACTCACAGCTGCTGAGCCCATGTGCCACAACTACTGAGCCTGCACTCTAGAGCCCGTGCTCCGCAACAAGAGAGGCCACCTCAATGAGAGGCCCGCACGCTACAACGAAGAGTGGTCCCCACTCTCCACAACTAGAGAAAGCCCGCACGCAGCAACAAGGACCCAATGCAGCCAAAAATAAATAAATTAAAAAAAAAAAAACAGTACGTATAACATAATGCAAACGGTAATACAAACACACATTTGCAAAGAAAAGAGACTGGAGGGAAATAAGCCAAGATATGAACTATTGAACCATTGTTATCTTTAGAAGGAATTATGGATGATTTTTATTGTCTTTTTATACTCATCATTTTCAAATTTTCTTTAAAAACATGCATTGCACTTATAATCAGAAAAAAGAATTTTAAGTAATATTGCCTCTCTACCACCATTTTGGAAACTATATGAGATATTTGTGAAAGTATACTTGTAAATTCTAAGATAATATTACAAGAATAAGATCATACTATTATTGTTAGAGAAGTTCAAATCCTCACTGTCAACAGACAAAAATTAAGTAATTCAACTTTGGAGCAAATACCAAAAAAAAAAAAAAAGCGTTTCTGCAAAGAATTGCACTGAGAAAGTTCCTTCTGTTGGCTTTGATTGACTTTTCCACACCCTAAATGTACTTCTTATCTTTTCTTCTCATTCTATACATAGTACCTAATAATATGGGTCAGAATCTGTTGAAAACTCCCTAGAATTATTTTAGCTATACAACATGTTGGTTTTCTAAGATGAGAAAGGATGTGCCACTACTTTGCCCAGTTAGATACACAGCTAAAATGTCCACATGGCTGCAGGAGTCAAGTGAAGAAGTGTTCTGTTCAGTAAGTATGACAAATGAGGATGCGGTACATTCACCTAGCTCTCATCACTGGCAAGGCCTCCAGTCCATAAGACAAACTTAAAACCTATAAACTGCTAGAGAAGAGAGCAATACTAGAAAATTATACAAAAGTCAAATGTCCACTTGGCAAAATGTAGGAAAATGGGAGTATACAAGACAAATATAGAAAGTAGAGGTTCCATCAACAGAGGAATGGATAAAGAAGATGCGTCACATATATACAATGGAATATTACTCAGCCATAAAAAGGAACGAAATAGTGCCCTTTGCAGAGATGTGGATAGACCTAGAGACTGTCATACAGAGTGAAGTAAGTCAGAAAAACAAATACCGTATAATATCACTTATAAGTAGAATTTAGAAAAATGGTACAGATGAACTTATATGCAAAGCAGAAAGAAAGACACAGATGTAGAGAACAAACTTAAGGATACCAAGGGGGAAATGGGAGGTGGGATGAACTGGGAGATTGGGATTGACATATGTACACTACTATGTATAAAATAGATAACTAATGAGAACCTACTGTATAGCACAGGGAACTCTGCTCAATGCTCTGTGGTGACCTAAGTGGGAAGGAAATCTAAGAAAGAGGGGATATATGCATACGTACAGCTGATTCACTTTGCTGTACAGCAGAAACTAACAGAACATTGTAAAGCAACTATACTCCAATAAAAATTTTAGAAAAAACAAATTAGAGGTATAAATGACAGAATTTTTAATGTGTTCAATGGATTACTGTGCTTTGTTGGATTGAGAAAACCTCAAAGAGAAAGGGCCACAGTACATCCAAGGAGATATTTTAAAACTGAGACATCGGGCTTCCCTTGTGGCGCAGTGGTTGAGAGTCCGCCTGCCAATGCAGGCGACGCAGGTTCGTGCCCCGGTCTGGGAAGATCCCACATGCCGCAGAGCGGCTGGGCCCGTGAGCCATGGCCGCTGGGCCTGCGCGTCCGGAGCCTGTGCTCCACAACGGGAGAGGCCACAACAGTGAGAGGCCCGCATACCACACACACACAAAAAAACTGAGACATCAGTAAATTATCTGCATAGGATTAAGTGCTTTGCCTCCCCATCCCCTCCCCCATCCTGAGTGATAAGAAAATTACCCAAATTTCCATCTATGGCTTTTTAAAGGTTTAGTCTATCTATGTATAGAATGCAAGCTTCTACAGAGCATGCTTCAAATGCAAAATCAAACAACTCAGTGATTATCTCTGTAACACCTAAATGAAAATTCAAAAATTGGCGATATTGAGAGGTCTATCAGTCAAATGATCAATTGAGAAGGCTGATGAATGGAAACAGTAAGGACAATCCAATGAATTGATATATATATATATATATATATATATTTTTTTTTTTTTTTGGCGGTACGCGGGCCTCTCACTGTTGTGGCCTCTCCCGTTGCGGAGCACAGGCTCCGGACGCGCAGGCTCAGTGGCCATGGCTCACGGGCCCAGCCACTCCACGGCATGTGGGATCTTCCCGGACCAGGGCACGAACCCATGTCCCCTGCATCGGCAGGCGGACTCTCAACCACTACGCCACCAGGGAAGCCCTTGATCTATATATTTTTAAAGAAAAACAAGAATACAATCCTTATTAGAATCCTTATTATTTTTTGAACCAACTATCACTACCTTGTTTGACTCAAAGACTATCCCTTTTTTCATAGTTTAAACTCTTTAAAAAGATAAAAGTCATCAACCATTTCCTTTTATGAAAATTTTTCTGTACAATCCCATAAAACTGAATGTAAAGGTAAGGGAGAAAGCAGAACAAGTCCACTAAGACAAAGCTCTGTAAAAGGAGGACAAAAGTCCAATGATGCTTCTAACCCAATGTTTACGGCCAAATATCTGAGAGAGAGAAAATAAACACAACTTTTATGAGCACAGTAGCTGACTTCGAGGTAAATGGTAATCTGACCCTCATATGATAGAAAATCGGGTCAGGTCCTCAAGGAGAAATTAGATATCCTGATGGAAGCTAGCAGTGAATGATCTCCTCTTATACTTAACAGACGCTATTAAATAATTTTTCACTCACTCAACTTCAACAATGTTCACTTGAACTTTCAACAACCTATTAATATGAGTTGAAAACAGAATACTGATGTTAACTGTACAACCACAGCCAGTTTCTCAGAAATGTGAACCTACCCTGGCAAGTCACCAACCACATTTGGCCACATATTCTCTCTCACCGTTCCCTGGTAAAGATCAAAGGCCCACAGACAGCACCTTATTGCTTTCACTCTCACACAGTGAATAGATTACAACAATAACAACCTTCCTCATTTGAATACTGATGTTTAAAAATGAAAAGACCAATCGACATTGACGGTTGCCTTGCCTACCTGTTTAGCTTTGCTAACTCGATCTTCTACTTGATAATGAGGGAAAATTATATAATGTGATCCCCCATGGGAAAAGACTGGTTGTTTTTCCAGGAAATTGTAAATGAGATCTATTCAAAGATCAGAAAAAAGTCAGAAAGATAATGAAAGCAACCCAAAATGTTACAATTGGAATGTGTTGCAACTTTTATAATCACTGATGGTAATGCTGAAATAACGTTATTTAAAATAAATTGAGGTACTAGTCTTCAAAGTATCACCCTGAACTGTAGAGCTTTTTCTGAGATTTACCAAAAAAGTAACACAATCTTTCTAGTTCAGTATATCTTGATCTATATAGCTACCTTCTAAACAAACCCAATTGTTTAGGAAAATGCAGCCAAGTTACTTGTTTGCAGCAAGAAACATGCTTTTTAAAGTCATTAACCAATTTGCAATCACTTGAGAACCTCTCTGCCCTAAGATATTTCAAGAAAGACAAGTTTGTTAATCATTTGGTCATGCTGCAATTCAATATCAGCAGCGGAATCAAGCCTTAAGCCCCTTCAAATTCTAAAATACCTTCCAGAATCCCTCACAGTATTGCAAAGGGCTTTTCCTGCTCACTGTGCACCAAGAATCCCCATCAGTATTATGTGCACATGCACCATTTGTCGCTGACACTCAACCAGAAACACAGACAGACATGCTCCACCGGAGGACCAATTTCCAGAGCAAAGAATACTTTAAATGAGAAAAACAACCTACCCTGCGTGCTCTAATTGCCTGTGTACTGTGTATGATTTAAAAGAGAGAGGGAGGAAGGGGACAGGGGAGGCAGCAAGTGGATTTTAATCTATAAAGTGAAAATTAATATGTACAGCATTTTATTTTCAGATTTAAATCATTTCCATTAAATTTAATTTACCTAATTGTTAATGAATTAGCAAGCACGTTTAGCAACCAAATCACCTACTAATTGGATCCTAATGAAAACTACTTAGCTGCTTGTATTCACGTTGATCATCATGTATGATTCACCAGGGTGAACTATACCCAAGGCCTCTGGCTAGTGAAACTGTACTTTCTACTTTTCATTGTTACCTGGATCCTCAAAGTGAAGAATTTACTTCTTTTTTTCTCCCTCTAGGGTCAAGGACAGTGTTTGCTGCAAACCAGAAAGCAGTACAAAACATTTACATCAAAGGACAAGGAGATCACCCAGCTCCAAAAAATCCGGATTGTATAAACTACATATGCCACTGCTTACTGATGCAACAGTAGAAGAAACTCTTCCCCAAGTTGTTAGCTGGGGCTTCTAAAGATCTGCCAGTTTTCAGTATAAAGCCTGAAACTAGGCTGGAAAATCTGGAGATGCTTTAGAAACGTCTTCACAGGATGCCAGAGGGCCCTCCCCAACCCCTCCCCTCCTTTTCCGTTTCTTCAAGGCAGAGGGATGTAGCCAGAGGCAGGGCTTCCTCCGGTGGAATGTATGGCCAATTATTATGAGTCCTTAAAGCACTCTGGGTTCCTTTAGTCTGGGGGCCAAGGCTTCAAATGAGGGTCTCTCCCTCCCCCCACCATGATTCCAGTGATAACAATCTTACAATCCATTCTCTTTCCTCTATAAACACAACCCAATGACCTGCTTCCTTTTGTAACTGGTGCCAGACCCTGAGTTGATTTCATCTGCCACCTTTCCTAATCTCTAGCTTGACCTGGCTAACAACCATTTAAATCTGGACCTTGACTAAAACTGTTTCTAGGTGCTACTGAGCAGAATGGTCCTTCAATCCTGCTTGGATTTGTCTGTTTTCGCTCCTGAAAGACACTGGACCCTGGACCTGCTCTTCAAAAAAACGTGCTTTTTATACCTTTGGACATGTTTAGATGCATCATCCTTTTTTTCCCCTAGAATGAAAGAAAAATAATTTTGCTTGATTTCCATTTAAATGGCCACCAGATATCTGAAACAACTCCTTGTGGCTTAGCTGCCAATTTAATTAACAAGGAGTTGACCTTGGGGTACCAGTCAGCAAGCATTTACTGAGAACCTAAATTGTGCCCGCCAACTTTGCCCCTAAACATGAGCAAAGTCACACACCAAGTCTCTGCCTACAGAGAATTACTGTCTAGCTCTGCCATTAACTCATCAGGTGACCTTGGGCAAATTGTGCCAACAGGAAGGGAACAATGCAGAGGACACGGTCAAATGGGAAGATGTCCTGCTCAGAGGCAGGATGCATGGTGGAGGAAGGAGTATCCAATCCCGAGAGCCTTATTTCCAATCTGACCCCCAGTAGGTAAGATAACACAAATAGATTTTTCCACAGCTGTTCCCACTTTCCCTTCTCCAGATGGCCTAAGATCATACCCATCGTCTGCTAAAACAGATCCCTAGGTCCAACAAAATGTCTTCAGCTGAGCCATCATTTACTGAAAGATAGATTCTGAACTTTGCTCTAAATGCCTTCACAGTCTGCTAGTCTAAATTTAGAAATATGTGCGTGTGTATACGTACATACATATATATGAATATGTGTATCTAAAGCCCTTCCCTAATCACCTTTTAAACAAAGTTAAAAACCTGCAAAAGGCTAAGAATACCTTTATTCTGACTGTGCCTTTATTATGGGCCTTTTAATACTTATAGATTCCACCTGTATTGTTTTCCAATACAATTACAGTAGAAGGTTATAGAGGTATTTACTTACAAACGCCACTGCTCTGGAATCAGCAGAACAGCCTCTTTTGTACAATCTTCCCTATCCCTTCATTTGTACAAGCTTTTACAGTACCCAGCTTAGCATGGCCAAATCAAAACTGTGTAGGTTTTGTGGTACGCATTTGTTTAAATGAGGTTTTAATACAATGTGGTCATTATTGCCATCCTGCCCTTAGATAGAACTTTACATGCAAGATATACTGAATGTATATGTACTGAAAGAACACAGAATGGGATAGGGGAATATAAAGTCAGGTTTTATAGAACATGAGTAATTTAAGTTGACGGACAAGAGCATGAAAGAGAGGGCCATTAGGCTGAAGAAATCTTTTAAGCAATTATATTGGGGTAGAAATTAAAAGTGGATTGGGATATGTTCTAGAATCTAGGCATTCAAATTCTGAACACTTGTAAGGTACTCATTACCGATATTCTTCCCCCAGTAACCACCCCCCCATTTGTATTCAATTTTAGCTTTCATTACTGAATTCCATTTGTCCCGAGGAAATGTTGTTCTTCAACACTGCAACAATAATATACTAACTGCTTCAGATATGTGTTGCATGGGTTGTTAAGTCCCTGCTAAATGATTAAAGTAAGGTTGTCTTCTACTTTCTGGCTCTGTGTCAAAGATATGTTAAATGGTCTTTTAAATTTTTTAATTATTTAGTTCCTGAAACTACATTATACAACCCTTATGCAATAATTAACCTGTGGCTTTCAACAGTGATTAGTGAGTCTTTATTATGGTAATGATGGCTCATTCATAGACGAAGTTGATTAAGACTCTGGTCCAGAGCTCACCGAGATCCCAGAGTCATGAAAACTTTCCATAGGTCCTCATCTGAAAGACTATATCCTGGGACTTCCCTGGTGGTCCAGTGGCTACGACTCCGCCCTTCCAATGCAAGGGGCCTGGGTTCCATCCCTGGTCAGGGAACTAAATCCCACATGCCGCAAGTAAAAGGTCCCATATGCCGCAACTAAGACCTGATGCAGCCAAATAAGTACATAAATAAATATTTAAAAAAAATAATAAAAGACTATATCCTGAGGAAGAGAGAGATGTGAGGCACCAAATAGCAAGGTTTCGTTAGCAAAAGAAATAAACAGCCTCTAACTACATTTAGCGATTGCCTTAAGAAGTTTTCATTTTGGAGAGTCAAGAACACTCCATTATGACTGCTTATCAGTTTTCTGCAAGCAGGCTGTCTTCACTTCCCACAGAGTCTCATTCCTCTAGACTGCAAGGAGCCCCTGGGCCTTCAAGAGATTTAACAAATCACAAGAAAGAGACACAGCTAGCTCACTTGCTGGATGTCTCCTTAGCCAATCATCAAAGCCAAGCCTAGCTTTAGGTGGTAATATTAACTTATGGATTTCTACGATGTGCAAGCACAGTACTAGGTGCTTGGCACATATTCTCTTATTTAATCTTTATAGCAACCCTTTGAATTGGTTGTTACCCGTTCCATTATACACATCAGGAAACTGGGACACTGAGATTAAGCAACTTGCCCCAAATTACACAGCCAATGGATGCTGACTGCAAGGTCCCAGCTACAACGTTGTAACTGTGTATCTATAGAGAGAACCCCAGGCACATTAATAGACAGGAATCTTCCTGAATGAAAATTATAAGCCATTTGTATGTAAATATACAACTGTCAAAGCTTGCATCTGGCATTCACTTGAAAGCCCAATCAATGTTCCACGTAAACCATAACCCAAGAAAATTCACTGAAAGATATCTGAGATGAACTGTTCATTGATCATGTCAAATTAGGAAAGGCACAAATCACAAAGTCAAAATTTTATTCACACCTAAATTGGGTGCTTTCTGGTCTTTTTAGTTTACTCTCAAAACAGTAGCCTGGGGCTTCCCTGGTGGCGCAGTGGTTGAGAGTCCGCCTGCCAATGCAGGGGACACAGGTTTGTGCCCCGGTCCGGGAGGATCCCACATGCCGCGGAGCGGCTGGGCCCGTGAGCCATGGCCGCTGAGCCTGCGTGTCCAGAGCCTGTGCTCCGCAACAGGAGAGGCCACGACAGTGAGAGGCCCGTGTACCGCAAAAAAAAAAAAACCAAAACCAAAACAAAACAAAACAAAAAACAGTAGCCTGCCATTCTGACTACTGTCTATTGTCAAATGTTAACCAGATTATTTTGGATAGAAATATTTCCCCTTTGTCTATCAGGATGACAATATCACAGCACTAAATATTTTATTCTTGTAAACTTGTCATTTGACTTAATTTCAAAGATTCCCCCTCCCCCAGATATTTGACTCCACATCACCTATCACTTTTGGAAAGCTTATTTGTGGCGATCCTGGCAATACCTGACCCAATGTAACAATTCACTGCAGCATTGGGTTATTTGTCATAGAGTCATTACATGTAGTTTCCTGAATGGTTCCTCTTAGTGAGTCAAAGAACATTCCTCTCCTATGTTAACAGGGTCACACATTTTACTGAGAAATATTATTTGGATTTCCCTTATAGATTATCCTCAGTGGCTAGAGATAGAGAAAAATCAGAATATAATCAAAGAAAAGGTATCTCAGCAGCAAAAATGTAGATCCCTCTCCCTCCAACCCGAGTCCTCATTCAGAGCTGAATACTTTTCAGTTACCCAGAGCCGTGATAAGTTTTGTAACCTAGTTTTTGAGCCCCAAACACATTAAAAGCAGCAAGTTAGAGGGGGAAAGGAATGCACTAATAGACTTGTGTTCTGGGGAGAATTATAGAAAACCCCACAAAAGCCTTATATTTTAAGAGGCCAAATCTGTTAAGATCTAGATATATGCTTATCATTATGAAAGGCTGAGAAGAAAAAAGCAAAAATTAGATGACTATAAGTAGATATGATTTCATGATTACTGAGCACAAGCTTTGTTGGGTATGAGTGCTATATGTCTTTGTGCATTTTGTTTTGTTACATGCCAATGTCAGGATTTCATCATTGTGCTATAAAATAACCTGAAAGCCTACATTTAAAATGTTACGTTTTAGAAATTTTAACAATCCACTTTAGGCAAAAGAATAAGGAACGGGAAAGTTGAGAATGTACTGAAGGGGGAAAAAAGAAAAATAACAGGAATTTTCTCAATTTTCCTCTTTAAATTCCTTTGCATACTCATTAAAAGTACAAAAGTTTATTGAGCTCTTACAATGTGCCAGGCAATATGCTGAGTGCATTGAAAGGATTACTTCATTTAATCTGTGCATCAGCCCTGTGAGACCAATATTATCATTCCCATTCTATGGGTGAGAAAATTGAGGCTCGCAGAGCCTCCATCTAGTCAGCAGTTAGAACTCAGGTTGGTCTGGCTGCACTTAGAAATTTCAACCTCCACTCTACACTACATTGTGCCCACAAAAGTAACTCAAGTATACATATTTCTTGTTGGACCAAATTGTCTTCATCTCCAAACAGGCAGTCAGAAGGGTTGTATGTCAACACACAAACGACTGGCTTGATGTGACAAGCCAGTCAGAGCAACTGAACAAGTTTGTGTGTAGGATGCAGCCAAAGGCAAGACCGGCCTATTATTAGAATACACAAATCTCATTTATGACGTAAATGGAACACAGATTTAAGTTTCCTCCGCTCAACAGTGGCGCGGAATGTAGTAATGTAGTAACACTTTCTGAAAGAGTTTACACGGGGCTGATAATCAGCGCTTAATGAGGTGCTTTTCCCCAGATGCAAGACCTTTATGTTACTGTCAGCCTGCTCACCATCTCATTTTTCCCCACCTGAATAGCTTCGTACTCTTACAAAGGCCCATCACTATGTGAAAGTGGCAGTATAATTAATTTTTTCAGTAAAAGCCAAATTGTTTGTGCTCAAACATCCTGCAGTTCAGGAAATGTCAAAATGTCAGACCATGTAGGTGGAAATAAACTTTGCATTCCACTTCCAATCACTTCCTGTAGGGAAAGAATAGCTAGACATTCCACTGAGAAAACAGAAATGCACAGAACCGATTCAAAAAAGTGACTCAATGTCTTTCTTATCTGATAAATATGCCATTATCAGTATATCTTAATCTATCTGGAGTTCAAACATAATACCCTAGTGCTGCTTGTAAGATCCTGTCACACCTCCAGAAGCTGGTGTATGCCTATGTGTGTGAACACAATGCATGACCGCCCCAAACTCCCTTTTGGATTGTTTTTAAAAATAACATTGATTTTTAATTTCCTTATTACAAAATACATGTACATACACCATAAAATGTCTGGCACATACTAGTACTCAATAAATAATTATGATATAATTTTTAAAAATTAGAAAACATAGATGAAAAAAAGAAGAAAATAAAACCTCCATAATCCCATCATCCAGAGAAAACCACTGTTTTCTGTTATCTGTGATTCCAGCCTTTTTTCTATGCATATTAAATACATTTTAAAATAAAAATGGGATCACACTTTATGTACTATTTTGTCACTTAATAATAAGTTGTCAGCATTTTCCTATGTCATTTTACTTTTTATTATTTTTTTAAATTTTATTTATTTGTTTATTTATTTATTTTTGGCTGCATTGGGTCCTCATTGCTGAGCGCAGGTCCTCCATAATTGTGGCGAGCGGGCTTCTCATTGCGGTCTTGTTGCGGAGCACGGGCTTCAGCCACCGGGCCTCAGCAGTTGTGGCGCACGGGCTTAGTTGCTCCGCGGCATGTGGGATCTGCCCGGACCAGAGCCCGAACCCAGGTCCCCTGCATTGGCAGGCGGATTCTCAACCACTGCGCACCAGGGAAGCCCCCTATGTCATTTTAAATTCTTTTACAGCAGCATTTTAAGAGCTGTACAGTATTCCATCATATAAATATCCCATAATTGAACCAATCCCTTAATGTTGGAGATTCAGGTTATTTCCAGTTTTTCACTTGTATAATGTCACAATGAATATCCTTATAACTAATTCTTTATGCACCTACTTGGTTATTTCCCCAGGACAAATTCCTGGGCATGCAGAAAAGGGAAACAACCCTGAAAAATGGATAAATAAAATGTGTATATCCATACGGTGGAATATTATTCAGCCATAAAAAGGACTGAAGTTCTGATACATGCTATAACATGGATGAACCTTGGAAACATTATGCTAAGTGAAAGAAGTCAGATAGGAAAGGACAAATATTGTATGATTCCACTTATACAAAATGTTCAGAATAGGCAAACCCATAAAGACAGAAAGTAGAATAATGGTTGCCAGGGACTGACAGAGATAGGGAAGGGGGAAGGACTGCTAATGGGTGTAAGCTTTCTTCGGGGGGTAATGAAAAGATTCTGAAATTAGACAGTAGTGATAGCTGCATAACCATGCGAATATACTAAAAACCACTGAATTGTACACTTTAAGAGATGAATTTTATCTCAATAAAGCTATTATTTTAAAAATTCTGAGGCATGTTATTGTTTGCTTAAATGTTATGCAAAAATTTTAAGCTCTTAATGTAAAAAAATTATTTCTTGGACTTCCCTGCTGGTCCAGTGGTTAAAAATCCGCCTGCCGATGTAAGGGACACCGGTTCAATCCTGGTCTGGGAGGATCCCACATGCTGTGGGGCAACTAAGCCCGTGCACCACAACTACTGAGACCACGTGCCACAACTACTGAAGCCCACACGCCTAGAGCCCGTGCTCCACAACATGAGAAGCCACTGCAATCAGAAGCCCACGCACCGCAACAAAGAGTAGCCCCCGCTCACCGCAACTGGAGAAAACCCACACACAGCAACGAAGACCCAACACAACCCCCCCAAAAAATTTCTTAAAATGAACTAAAATTAATTTTCTTTTGAGAATATTCTGAATGGTATGCAACCACTAGCGAGATCACCTAAATAAATAGTTTAGCTAGGAATCACCTAGACTGAGACTTCTTAACGTTGGCATAAAAATGTTAATATCATGAACACCTGTAGGTTTATTATTTATATATTACAAGATCCAGAAAGGACAGAATGCTTTTTTCTTTTTAAGATTTTTTTCTTGTGGACCAATTTTAAAGTTTTTATTGAATTTGTTACAATACTGCTTCTGTTCATATCGGATCTTAGCTCCCCGACCAGGGATGGAACCCTCACCACCCTCTGCATTGGAAGGCGAAGTCTTAACCACTGGACCACAAGGGAAGTCCCCAGAATGCTTTTTTGGGTAATACACACACACACACACACACACACACACACACACAAACACACATATTTTTTAACATGAAAGTATACAACAGTTTTCAATAGTCAGTAAGGTTACCTGTAGTGTTACCTCTCAAAATGCCAGATCCTGGGTCAAGACAGAAATGGCAGAAGGGACGTTAGTCCCTGCCTCTAAGGGTCTTCTCATCTCAGATAAATTACATCGCTTTTTCAGATTCCTTCTACTGTCTCTGAACAAAACACCACTAAACACCATTTCACTTCCTGAGCAGAACTTTTTAAAAAAGACTACAGGCAAAGCCTTCAGTGTACATTCTGTTTTCCCGTTGGTGCCCTCTTCATTTCAAATGCTGCAATGAAGTCATTTTTGCTCTTCACTCCTCCTCTCTGGTATGCTTCTCCCATGGGCACCTCCTAAGTGGTTCAAGCAAAAAGACCCACCATTGCTCAGCAGTGAGGGCAAGTTTGAGCCACAAGTCAAATACCTTCCTGAGACCTTTAACCTTGTTGAATGGGGTGGGAGAGTGATGAAAGCCATTCTACATACCAGGAAGGTCTAATGTCACAGCTTACAATCTGTCCAAACAGGATGCTTGGATTTTTTTTCTAAATGGTGACCAGGGTGGCTCAAAAGCAGTATTCCTATGATGACACCCTCAAGCCATGCCACACCTAAAGAGAGGGAAGGACAAGCTGGAAAGAGGGAGATAAACTACCCGCAAAAGCTGCCTATCTGAATACTCGGGGAGAAATGCCTAGGAAGTCCCTGTGAAGAACTTTACATACCACAGAGAGGAATAAAAGCCTCCACACAAGTGGCTAGTCAGGAAACTTGTTGCCAGCAGGGTGCAGGTTAGGTTAGGTAAAAGCACAGTCATAAAAGTCACCAGCCAAACACGACCAAAGATTCATATGCATCTTTAATTACTTTACTAGATACCAGCCCAAACATTTCTCAGGGCCCAGTCTTTCAGAGAGCCATCAGTATCTTCTTAGGTTTCTAATCAAATTATATTTTGGCGGTTTCTGTCATTTCTCAATAATTTCTAAAGCCATTGTGATACCTGTGAGGTATTTGGGGAAGAAGATTGCATTTTCCCATTAGGTTTAGCCTGTTTAGTCCTTTAATGTCATCTCCACTTATTTTTATGAGGCAACATTCAAAGTGCTTTATTTAAAAAACTAGGGGCTCCCCTGGTGGCGCAGTGGTTAATAATCCGCCTGCCAATGCAGGGGACATGGGTTCGAGCCCTGGGCCGGGAAGATCCCACGTGCCGCAGAGTAACGAAGCCCGTGCGCCACAACTACTGAGTCTGCGCTCTAGAGCCCGCGAGCCACAACTACTGAGCCCACGCACCTCAACTACTGAAGCCCGCGCGCCTAGAGCCCGTGCTCCACAACAAGAGAAGCCACCGCAATGAGAAGCCCATGCACCGCAACAAAGAGTAGCCCCCGCTCGCCTCAACTAGAGAAAGCCCACGTGCAGCAATGAAGACCCAATGCAGCCAAAGATAAAGAAATAAAATTAATTAATTAAAAAAAAATTTTAAATAGTAATTATATGGTCCAGTGGTTAAGACCTGGCGCTTCCACTGCAGGGGTTGCAGGTTCGATCCCTGGTCGGGGACCTAAGATGCTGCATGCCGCGGTGCGGCCAAAAGTTACAAAAAACAAACAAAAACCTAGCAATTATAGACTCAACCAATAAAGTAATGAGAGGCAGGCTTATAGCTCCAATGCAATGGCATCTTGTAGGGAAGATGTTTTTTTAACCGACAAATGAGTTAACCCTCAGGAAGCTTGACAATACGAAGAACACCTGCTATCCAATCACGCCAGGTGATGTAAGACTAAAACGATGAAATTTTTGTTGAGAAGGGAAGTCCCTGCCTACTCATCTTCCTTTCTTTAGGGTATCTCCTTGGAAACATAATAGGTCTGATAAAAAGTCTCGACCCTTTGGTCTTATAACGCTTGTTCATGGGCTTTTAACCCTTGGAACTACAAATACTTCCCTTCAGAATTAGCTCAGAGGTCTCTGGGTATACACAAGACAAACACAAAGTACATTCTCTTATCTCTCAAGGAAACAAGAGAAGATTTAAATTGTTCTCTCTTCTACTTTTCTGTATAAACGTTTTCTCCATCAAAATGCGTGAAATTCTTTCCGGACTTTGTAGTCATTTTTGTGCTACCTTACATGCATGTGACTCTAATAATGCTTACCCAATATTAAAATTACATTTCTCCTCTCTTCCATATTGGTATAGAAGGGCCTTGTGCTGATGGAACTGCTTTAGTTCTCTAACAATGACGAGTTGTTAATGGGTGGATTTCTGTGAGTGAAATGCATACAAACACCTGAAGAAAAGCGGGAACACTGTAGTTACATGGAAATCAATTTAACACACTTGATCTAGGGACCAAAAGCATCTACTGGTTACTTGCAAGTGCAATTTCAATCAATCAACCCATCAACAAACATTCTCTGAGCTCCTTCTATGACAAGGCCCTATGCTAGGCACTGAGGACACCAATGAGACATAGTCTGGGCCCTGGAAGTGTTCACAGTGTAGTGGAGACATCACCAGACCACTGGATCCCCACAGATCTACTCCAGAAAACAGAGTCCAACTTCCATTCGAAGAGACTAATTGTTTACTTCAGCTAGGATTATAAATTGGAACTGCTGGTGGGAATTTTGCCATCTCCTTGAGGCAGCCTGTTCCCTCTTTGGGCAACTTAGATGGCTGGAAAGTTATTGCCCGGCTTGAGAAAGCTATATCTCCCTATGGCTCTCCTCCACTGATCCTAGTTTGCCTCCTTCCACACCAAAACCACACACACACACACACACACACAATTAGTTTAATGCTACTTTGACTTGAGAAACCTTCATGCTTTTTATATCAGCCAGCATGGCCCCACATGAAACTCAAATTTCCCAAGCTAAAAAATTATAGTTCTCTCAACTTTTTCTCATATAATGTGATTCTGAGTTCCTCTGCCATTCCTTAGTAAAGAAATCTCAGGCAGCAGCAGACAGAGGTGTTATTTAGAAGGTTGGTAGCTGGGCCCTGACAATAATTTACAAACCTATTTTGAAGGAGAAAATGGGATGCATTAGGCCCCAGTTTGTGGTCTTCATGATCAAGTATAAGCAGAATTAATAATTCATATCCTGCTAATGCACAGCAAATCACGTAAGAGCTTCAGCTTTAGCAAGGTCTTAAAACCGAACACACGCTCACAACACAGCTCAAAAGCATGAATAAAAGCAATCCGTATATCCATCCCAATCAGACCTCCTGATTACTGCTCACTTGCAAGAGAAGTTTCTTCCTTATTGAATTTCTGTACCCTTGGACTCAGCAGTCTCTCCCATAACTTTTCACTCTACATAAAAACTTCTAGTTCTAATTATTAAAGATGCAAAAGCCAATAGTCCCCATGAACTTAGGGTGTGAACAGAGAATCACAGTGCTTCTCTAGTCCGATATGCTTTTTAGATAGAAGAAAGTGAGCCTTAGGGAAAGTGACTTGTAAGTGGCAGAGCCCTAACTAGAACTCAAGTTTCATTACTTTTCTCTGTTTTCTATCAAAATGCCTCTAAGTGAAAAAAAAAAAAAAAAAAGGAAGTCTGCAAAAAACATCAAGAGACATAATTCAACTAATAGTGGTGTGTTGGGAAAAAAGGGTCCTGATGATCAAAGTTGTATTCAGTGAGTTTGGGTCTCCTCCACCTAACCACCACCACTCTTTTCCTCTTTTTTTTTTTATGTTTTCCTCTTTTCAGCTCCCTGTAAACGTGTGCTTTCTGTATCCACCTAAGGCAACAGAGGATGTTAAGTCTGTAAACAAATCCAGGCTCAAATAACATTTACTGGACATCCACTAAGTGCCACGCATTTTCACACACAGGATCTCGTTTATTCTTCATAATAACTCCATGAAGTAGGTGCTATTATGCCCACTTTCCAGATAAGCTCAGCTCCGAGAGACCACATAGTACAGTCAGGATTCAAACCCAGAACTTTCAACTCCAAATCCAGTACTCTCTCTGCTACTTTCTCTGTGTACCTTTTAATGACTTTGATGATTCGGATGGTATTGGTGGTCTACTTCATCCAAGTTTTTGCTTCACAAACTGATTCTTATTTTTTTTAAGTTTTATCAGGTGGAAATTCTAAAAGATCCAACTTCTAGCAATCTTCTTTGCATATTAGGCTACGATGACATCCTGCCCGTAGCAGCAGTCAGGACAGGAAGGTTTTCCATTAGGTTTTGGCAGACTATAAGAAAACCCATAGCCTGAGCAAGGGAGAGATGAGGTAGTCTATCTAAACATGCTCTTCTGGATGGTTCCAGGAAGCCCTGAGACAAGTAAAAGAACTGGGTTCATCTTTAGAAGGTTCACATCACTTTAGCTTCAAATAAACCTTGACACCCAAGTAGGAGTACCAGGCAGCCACACAGGCCACCTGTATCTCCAGGTTACTGTAAAAAGGAAGGAGCAAGTTTCCTAATCTGGACATTGAAACTCTAAGTTGTAGCCTCCCATTTGTAACCAACGAGTATTCACGAGGACAGGTGGGTAATGGAGAATGAACGTTCCCTCCCAGCATTTTTAATTAACTGGTTGTTGGATTTATTGGTCAGCTCAGTGGGAAATGAGAACCTACTACTTGGGGGCTATTTTTATAGCCTTCTGGAGTTAGGTTGCCTTAGTACAGACACCTGGCACTATTCCTAGAAATGATTAGATCTGTATTTTTCCCTTTTAAAAGCAACCAGTGAGTAGATTTGATCATTCCAGGCACCTGGCTAGTAATCCAACATAATAAAGGTACCCCTTTCCCTTCCCACTCTGGTAACACAGCATATGCACCACCAGTTAATCCCTTCACACCCAGCAGCAGGGCAGAGGCAAAGAAAGTTGGTTAAAACACAAAATAAGCTCTGTAAAACCTGGGAAGCAAGGGGCTGTATCCGTCATCAATACGTTTATAAGCTATAAAACCAGAGTAAGTAGTCTCTGAATAAACAACAGTTGATCACATCAACTCTAAATGCCTCAAATCAGAGTTTCAGCTCATTTCCTCTTTGTCTTCCGGCAGATGAAGCACTGTTTGGGAAAAAAAGAGAACCTTTTGCCATTGGAGATCTTCTCACAGCATACATTAACAATTTCTGTGCAGATATTTGGGTGGCAAATCGTAACCCAATACCTATTTTGCAATAAAACTACCACAGCATTAAATTGACATAATAGAGACAGAAATTGTATTCAGTCAAGTTTTAGTCATGCAGGCACTCACCTTAATGTGGGAGATGAATTAAGTTCATCCTTGGGAAATCCAAGGGTAACGACCGAAACACAATGTGATTGAGCTAATTATCAACCAGGTGTGCTTTAAGGAGTTGATGGTTCAATCTATTACTGCTAAGCACACAAGCCTTTTTTGGGGAGGAGTTGATGAGAGCAGGTCAGACACTGCAGCTTCTCAGAGGGCAAAAGACAACGTTTCTGCAGATTTTGCATTATGTTGGGCCAACCTAAATCTTGCCCAACCACCAAGTCCAGTCAAGAACCTGGAAACTTTTCCTGCCTGCCCAAGGCCCCAGGGAGCTGGCCATCCCCTGGAGTCCACTGGCAGTGGCTATCTATAAGCAATTGGCCTATACTGCCTTGTAACAAGAGTCAACTTTTCATTTGTATATGTCTGGTCTTCTCGGCTAAACAAACTGCTCAAAGGCACACACATGTTTTTTTCTTATATCCCCCATGATGTCTGACCTTGTTAAGTATTTGCAGATTGAGGTCTTCTGGATGGAAAGTAACTTTTTAAATACTTACACATTGCTGTATGGATATTTCTTACATTTGTTTGTCTCTGTAAATGGAGTTCTGTATATGAAACATAAACTGTTTAATGGCTCTGGTTCATTATAATGAACATCAGTCTCACACAGCGTGGGACACGGAGCTGGGTATGCACTGACCTCATGATATACCCAACCAACCTCAGCACATGTTACTGAACAGAGCCCTACTTCCCTGGGACCACATCCACCTTCTCACAGCCACATCCCCTATTCTTTCTTCCATTGTTTCTTGCTATTCCCTCCACTCACACATCTCCTTTTTCTCCTCCTTGTTCCAGTACCTCAAGGAGCCTGGCGTTCCCAGGCACTACCAACCAACTCCAATACACATTTCTTCTAGTTGTCAAACTGTGTCTTCCTCAAACTGGACATCATTAGTCTTCTTCAATGAATCCCAGTACACTATAAGATCCCAGAGAACAGGAACTAAGTCTGAACCATTAGCATAATGTATTGGCTGGCCAAAAAGTTCGTTCAGGTTCTTCTGTAAGATGTTACTTTTTTGGCCAACCCAATGAAATCTACCTCCCACCCTCCACCACCCAACCCAGAAGCCTAGTTCAAGGAACGTTCAATAAAGAGTTTAACTGAATTTCAGGATTCTAGGTTGCCCACCAGCTACTAGAAGATCCTAATTCTCTGGGTGGCTGTTAAACAAGTGATTTGATTAATAGTCTAGTGGTTATTAAATTCATCATAAGCTAAAGCACAGAAGCAGAACACACACATGCCAATTGACCTATGGGGAGCTAGTTCCAAGTATCCAAGCAGCATTCTCCTAGCAGAGACTTCTTTGTTTTTTGGCACAGGGCAACTTCAATATTTCAATGTTAAATGTTGAATCTGCATTTAAAAGATAACCATCAATCAAATATTTATTGATTGCCTGGTACACACAGGGCCCTGTGCAAAAAGTCTGTGAGAAAAAAATGGATGTGTTCTCAATAAAGTAATGCAATCAAGCGGTGGTAGCAAGAACAAAGCATCAACTCTACACGCTTCTTCTTAACAGTCAGAGGCCATCCAGACAGACTAGCTGCGGCGCCTGAGAAAATACCAGATGTATATACCTCACTCCGTGTGGAAGGTCTGGAGATTAAACAAAACAGAGGTACAAGGCTTCATCTTCTTTAAACATTTTACCAACCTACATTGAAAGCCAATGTCTTTCTTGAATGCTCTTCCAACAAAATGACAAGGAGGAGGAGGGAAACTGATGCCAGGATATAAGATCCTACCTAGGACCATTTTAAAGGTCCTCTAAGGGTTCCCCATTTGCTGGAACCTTCTTTCATGGAGATCCCCCTGCTCAGTGACTGTCCAGAGCCACCACCACTGAGCAAAGCAGGCTTCCAAACAAGCTCCAACTGGGCCAGAGCTGTTGAAGAACAAACTACTAATACAAAAAGGCCCACCAAGCACCATCCAGAAAGAATCTGGGAAGTTTTTCACAAAGTAGGATTCATTTCTTAAGGTAAATTATGTTTTGTATTGTCCACCTCTCTCTTTCCTTGGAATAATATATTGTTGAATTGCTCATAAAGACAATCACATAGGTTTTCCAGGAATTTCTATTTGAATCAAACCAACTCCTTCTGTTTCTGAAACACATTCAATAAAAGAATGATTGCATTTCTGGTTAATCCAACATACCACAATATAAATCTACCAAAAGAGCCATTTCTATGATAGATGTAGTTAAAGGCATGTGAAATGCTGCCTTTTAATCAAAAATTAACTATAAGTCAAATAATTCTAAGTTTTTAAAGAGGGTATAACAAAAAGGCTTAGAAGACACTAACCTGAGTGAATTTTTACACCAAATCTTTACTTAATATTAGTGTTTTTAAATTTTGAAACACTCTTAAAGACAAGCACCAATTTTTTTATTTCACCAAAGCAAATGATTTGTTCATTTGTGTATGTATCTATACACACACACACACACACACACACACACACACACATACTTTTAGTTTGTCTCTAGATAGTTTTGAGTTAAGGTTATATATCTGAAAGGAAAACAAAAGGTAATTCCTTTTTTAGAAAAGAAACTCGAGGTATATGTTTTTTGTTCGTTTTTTTTTTTTTTTGCGGTACGCGGGCCTCTCACTGTTGTGGCCTCTCCCGCTGCGGAGCACAGGCTCTGGACGCGCAGGCTCAGCGGCCATGGCTCACAGGCCCAGCGGCTCCGCGGCACGTGGGATCTTCCCGGACCGGGGCGCGAACCCGTGTCCCCTACATCGGCAGGCGGACTCTCAACCACTGCGCCACCAGGGAAGCCCCATGAGGTATATGTTTTTAAGAAAGCCACTACCCCTAGGAATGTCAAAATGTCTTTCCTCATTGGAAATATGAATGATAGAGCAAAGGACTGGGTATCTCCAGGATTCCAGAGCTAGCTGTATAACCAAAAAGAAGTCACTTAGACTCTCTCTGAGTTTCAGGTATGTTAGAACTGTGCCTAGCAAAGAATACTGTCAAAACCTACTGTTGAACATTACCCAGGGTTGGGCCAGGAGATATATAAGGTCCTTTCCATTTCTAAAAATCATGCATGAAGATGCCGTCTAAATATAAGGACCTATTTTAAAATATCTTTTATTTGAGCCCTCACTATCTTGTTAGGTAACAGAAACTACAGTGATACTTCATAGTAAGCCCTTCTGAAAAGGGCATTTTAAGACACTTCATTGCTGTTATTTCTCCTATATTTAAAAAACTTTCCATAATGCAAATATATCTTTTGCTCTCAGAAAAAATAATTCCATACTGGTGGGTGGATTTGGAGGTTAAAGGTAGTGATAAGGAACATTTTCTTTTTATTTTTCTGATTATAAAAATTATAAATCTGCATTATAGAAATTTTAGAATATACAATACAAAAAAGAAATGATCCATGATTCCACCAAAAATAATCTCTATTAATATTTTAGTACATTTCCTTATAGTATTTTCTCTAGTGTATTATAGATAGTCAACTGGGATCAAATATATTATTTGATATTTTACTTTTTCACATGTATTGTTTTGTGAGTGTTTTTCACTGTCATTAAAAATCTCTGAAAACACCATTTTAATGGCTTCATCATAGTGTACTCTATACAACCGTCCCCAACTGTTCACTATTACAAACAATGCTGCAGTGAACTCCCATATAAATAGGTTTTTGTGCACATCTCAGGTACTTCTGAACTTGTATCTCCTTTGCAGCAACTCACTGGCCAAGAAGGAAAGGGCAACACTGTGGGGTGCCAGTACGGGGCTAATTCGCACCATTCCCACCCCTCTCCTTTTTTACTTGCCCTTCTAGCACTCAGTTTCCTCTCCCTCACTGTCTTAAATTGGCTCTGGATCCTGACTGACTCTGACCCTGATGCACTGAGCAGAAATGGCTGAGGAGACAGGCAGACACACAGAAGGCTACAGCTAGAAAAGCAGGGAAGGCACTAATGACCTGGCCCACGGTGCTGCCTGCTCTCTGGCTGGTGATCTGAATGGCGCTGGGCACCAGACCAGCAGCGACTGGTTTTCCTAGCCTGGGTCAGAGTGGCAAAGAGACCGCAAGATCTCCATCCACATAGCCCCTGAGCCTTTGGAAACAGCCATGCCATTACTGGGGTACAAATTCCCAAAGCAGTCCAGAGGACAGAATAGAAGTACAGCTGAAGTGCTTCAAAAACTCAATGTACTATAACCTTAAAGTAAACTTTAACACTCTCATCAATGTCCAGTTTATTTTTTCTGATATAACTGATATCATCTTTTCTTTGACTTCCTGGAGCCCTGTGTTTCTTATAGCATTTCTTCCTTTGGTCAAAAACTGTTTGACATCAAAGTGTGTCACTGGACCACATACATCTTGTTAATAAAGGAATTATTCTGTAAAACATGGTCTCTCCTTTCAGAGCATTGCAAACTAATTGGGAAGCAAAAAGGAAAATACAAGAAAGGACTAGAGAATAATAAAATTAAGCACTGAGGCTACTGTCAGACTAGCAGTAAGTGCTCTGAGAGGTCAGACATGGTAAAGAGCCATGAAAATGTATAGTCTTTGGCTACCCAGAGAGAGACAGGGAAAACGTCCCTAAGATTAACAAAGCCACTAAAGAGGGAATGTGCCCCACCAATAATCAATCTAGCATATCTATCCCCACAGACTCAAATGTTGCCAGAGGCTTTAAGAGGCTGCTTGAGCACCAGAGGCTTTAAGAGCCTGCTTTCTAGAGGTAGGAAGACCAAGATACTTCAAAGAGAAACCTGAGCCCTTGATGAAGCAGCACTAAATAAGCAGCAATAAAAAAGAGAAACTAACAACCAACACTGTGGCCTAGATCTGTATAAAAACAAAAATAAAGAAAAATAGCCTTTTCTAAAAGAAGGTTGACATCCAAGTGCAAATGGTCTCCAGGGTACCTTTCATTTGCTTTCTGGCCATTTGTACATGACCTTATGCACAGGGTAAAGAAAGCAAATTTACCACATCATCTTCACCCCCTGGGGTACCATCTGCTCCTTTCAAAAGAAATTTTTCCCCTGTCCTCATCAAGCACCAATATTTCACATGTTTAACTATCAGCAGATACTTACTTTTGCTTAAAACCATTTTATTAAAAAAAAAAACAGGGGTTGAAAAATCATGTAATCAAGAAGCCCATTTCATAGGAAAGTTGGAGCAATGGAAAGAGTGCATCTTCTACGTAGATCTGCCAACATATTTTGGACATACTGGGGGAAAACATTCATAAAATTGTGCTGTCTCTGACATAAATCACTCCAATAGAATTCTTTCTGAGTTATTCTCTATCTATATGGAGATCAAAGACCCACTGGCTATTCCCCCACTGAAATAATCTACAGTTCCAGTGGAGTTCTGCAGGCAAATGATCAAGCTATTAACACTTGCCAGGCCAGTAAGACTGTAAAGTTAACTGCAGTTGAGGTAAAAGGAGCTTTGAAGTACATACTTTTCTTTCAAGTTATCCAGATCCCCATTTAAGTATACTCATCCCAGGGATCACATCTTCAGGTTATCATATGGAAAATCTCTTGTCAGTATCAACCAACCTAGGACATCTTAAAAGAAAATGCATATAAAATCCATTCTCAAAGACTCTATTCTTTGGCTCTATAGAAATGTCAATTCAATACTGTACGAAATTTTTCATTTAGCAGAGATTTGGGGTAAAAAACAAGGCAATTGACCAATTCTGAAACATAGTTTGCTTCCCACTGAGACAGAAAACAGGGTGATACAAGAAAAGATGAAGGAAGTATTTTTAAGTAAGAGGGGGGAAAATACTAGAGAGGGAGAAAAAAAGGACAAAAGATAGGCAAGGAACAGAAATAACAGTTGTTATTGAATTCAACTACTTAATAGTGTCTCATTATGCTTAACATGCAATATACAAGAAAACAGAGAAGAAAATTAATTCCACAGAAATAGATATACATGCTATGCAGAACTGTAAGTCACAAAAAAACAGGATTATCAAACGTGAACGTGTATAAAAACTCTATTTTCTTCAAATCTAGATTGTCTTCAAACATTCTGAACATCCTCAATGAAACTGGATCTGTTATTTACCTGATCCCTGTCACCCTCACCCACCAACATCACAGACGAAACTTAGAACCATTTAGTTTTCTGAGGTCTGCATGGTCCTTATTTAAAGTGGGAAAGAATTAACAAACGATGATGCAAGTGACTCAGGGACCAAGAATCTCATTACAGCAAGAGAAGGGGCCAGGCTGCATTAATATGTAGCCCACAATGAAGTTTGCATCAAACATGCCGTGAACATGTCTTCTTTGTGGAAGGTAAACCATATGTTAAATTGAACAATGGATATTGGGAAAGCTACTAGTAATTTTGATAGAAGAAAACTGGACTGAAATGAATGTCTAGAGTCATGGGTTAATGCAAATTACTTGTAATGGATGCATTTTTACAGTATACAGAGGTCTGACAGATTGAACTTTCATACATGTGAGCAATATGTAAATATCCATTAGAACAGATTTGATTTAACAAGATAATACCGGATATCCAGGTTCTTCCAGTACACATCAAGCCATTCAGTCTTATCCATTTGCAATCCGTCTCTCATTCTTCCCTCCTCACCTCCAGGAGGCAGTCATTCAAGACTTTATTAAGAGCCTGTTACCTACAAGGCACTTTTTCATGTCCATTTGCAAAAGGTACCTGGCTCTTTAGAATATGAAATGTTGACCTTTTTCCTTTGTAAGAGTTGTATCACCTTTTATTTGCAAAGTTCATTAACATACCCTTGATCCAAGTGTTCATAATGTATATTTACATTTATATGCTTTGAATTAAAGTGAATTAAAATTAATTTTAAGTAAATTTAGAATTAAAATCAATTTTGCTCTGAAGCTGTTTGGGTTTGTATTTTCCTCACAATTTCTGAATGCCCGTGATATAACTGGTAATACATAGGAGTGCTGAAGACGTGGATTCTACGGGTCCATTCCTAGACATCATAGGGCACACTATAAATTGTCTTCAGTATAAAAATCCTTTTAAAAAAATTTAGAAAATGCAAAAAAGAAGACCAATGCAATGCAAAAATAATTTCAGTGTGATCATTTCACATTGAAAAACAGCCGCTGTTGATTTTTTAGTATAAGACTTTCCAGGATTTTTCTCCATATAAGTTTAGTTTTATTTATTTTCATGCAGTTGTATCACATTATATGTACAGCTTTATATCCTGTGGAAACTATAAACTTTAATGGCTTTATAACATTGTATCAAAGGGACATATCACAGTTTACATAACCATCCACTCCTCTATTATTAAATATTTTGTTGTTTCCAATATTTTGTTATCAGAAAACACCTCTGTTCATAAGGCTTTTTTTTTTTCTGTATTCAGGATGGTTTTCATAGGAGAAAGTCCCAGAAGTCGAACTGTTGGATCAGACCATGAATATTTTCAGGCCCTTGATAATACATATTGCCAAATTACTGTTCCAAAGGGTTGTACCAGAAATGCACGAGCGTGTCCATTTGACTAAGTCCTCACTGGCAGTAGATATTATTTTTTATCCACTCTTTTCCTAATCTTCAAGTAAAAAAATGTTATTGCATTGTTTTCATTTGTATCTCCTTGATACTAGTGTGTGAACTTTGACTCAGTTTCTAAAATGCTCCTTTTGGAGAGAATGCTTTTTTAGGATTTCTGTTAAAGCAGACATGCAAATCTAGTATCAGGTCCTAGCAGAGGCCAAAAGAAAATGAGAAGAGAATAATCATGCGAAAACTTGTAGGCAGTTTGAAGTTCCTTTTCTGTTCATTTAATGACTATGGATGCCAGGCACTATAGTTCTTTATCAGTTTCCCCCCAGCTGTCCGTAAGGCCTTCATACTTGGAAATTTCACTCCATCATTCTCTAAGCATTGCTGAGGACCCACCCTGTATCAAGCACAGTACTGGGCCCATGAATGTCACAGTGAACAGAGCCCTAATCCTGGTCTAACAAAACCCTAGTCTAGTGCAGAAGGTAGGAGGGTTGTCCAGCGGAGTGTGAAAGTACATAGCCAGGGAACCTAACCAAGGCTTGAAGGGTCTAAGCTGAGGCCTAAAGCAAAAGCTGAAGCTCCCACCTCCACCCCCAGGTCTTTCTTTCAACTATTTCTCATGTGATATGATTTTCAGACCCATCCTGGTCACTATCTTCTGGATATACTCAACTTTGTCAATGTTCGTAAAATGTGGTGACTATACTTGAACGTAATACTCCAGATGTGGTCTGATCAGCACACATGCTTCTAATACAGCCTAAAATTGTTTGGCTTTAAAAAAAAATAAGCTACACCACATTGTTGGCTCATATTAAACTTGTGATCAGCTAAATCCCCAAGAACTTTTTACATACACTGCTGCCAAGTCACATCTCTCATATCCTGTACATATGCAATTTTTTAAACCTAAATTCAAGACTTTACATCTATCACTGTTAAATTTCATCTTGTAGGTTTTGACCTAGAGTTCCTACAAGTTGAGGTCATTTTAAATCTGGATTCTGTCATTCTATATATTAAACTATGCCACCCAGCTTTATATTATCTGTAAAGTGAAAAGCCTGTCCTTGTGATCAATTATGACCAAGAATTTGCTCCGTTACGGCAAGGGCCATGATACGGACACCTTTGTATCCCTCACAGTGCTAAGTAGGGTGACTTTTACACAGTAGGTGCTCAGTATTTGTTGCATGAATGAACGCCCAGGCAGAGCCAAAACAGTCCCGTGGCCCCTCACTAAAACATCTTCCTCCAAGTTGACGATAAATCAGTTGCTCAACCACCTGTAAATTTGCCTAATTACTGGTTATGCAGTCAAATTTCACAATCTTATGCACAAGGATATTACAGAAGACTTTCAAGTGTTTTGCTAAAAACCAGACATCCTATATTTGTATTTGACATTCTGGCACAGTTGTTAGGATGCAGACATCACGATGCAGCCACGAAAAAAACAGACTACTAGAGGCTGTTTATCATTTACCTCCCTGACAGTTTTTCCTCAATCCTTTCAATTTCTGCTTTCTTCAACATGAATATTTTTGACTACTCAGTCCTTGTATGCCTTTAGGTTCTTTACATTAGAGAGGCAAATTTTTAAAAATAATTTTACATTAAAAACTGCACTGAGAAAGTGAAAAACTCATACGTTTATCATCAGAAAAAAACTAGATGCATTTTTAGGTTTGTTAGCTTTTGAAAGAAGATAAACCTCAAAACAGCCTACCAGTCCTATTCCCTCAAACCATCCTATCAAAGTTTTACAATTTTTAAAACAGCAGAAGCATATTACTTTCCTATAGTATTTTACATGGAATATTAATGAGAGAACTGACAGACACTGACTCAAGGAATCAGTGAAGCCTGGGTCTGAGACTACAGAACCACATTGTCACCCAAATATCCTTCCCCACTCCTTTCCTGACCCTTGGAAACCTGGAATTAGAGACTTTAAGAAATAGACTAAAAAAAAAAAAAAAGAAATAGACTATCCAAGAAATAAAAGAATTCTCAGAGAATGAGCAGATAATGTGCCCAGAATGATTAATGGCCCTTCAAAGATGAGCAAGTGTGGGAAACACATGACTCCTGGCAATGTGTGCTTTGCCTGCCAGATGGTGCCTGACCCTCCACCCCATCCCTCATCCCTTCTCGGAGCTTTAGCCCAACCATGACGCCCATCCCATCCTTGACCTCCTCTCCCCCTCTCCCACCTCATCCCTGATCTCCACCCTCAAGGCTACGGGATGCGGTGAAGCTGAGGGATGCGGTGAGGCTGCCTGTTTTGCACATTACTTGGTAATTTTTAAAAAGTAGCTGAACGTTTTATTGGTTTGTTTTGTAGGCTTTTGCAGAAGTCTCCCCCGCGCATGTTAAAATGGTCTTGTCAAAAAGTTCCCAGCATCAAAACAGCTGATCAAAGCAAGCATGTCAAAATGTCGTATAACTACCTATATGATAGAATGAAGAAAGTATCTAGGAATTGGAAGACTTGAGTACTAGTTCCAATTTCCACGAATCGTCTGGCAGACCTTGGGAAATTCTATTCCTGATCTGAGCCTGTCTTCCTCGTAACTGGAAAGTTTGGGCTAAATGATCTTCATAGTTTCTTCTCAAGCTATGATCCTCAGACTGCCTGGTACTGTTATTCAACTGTTTCATTTGTAATTACCTTGTCTTTAAGCATCTCTGGTCATGGACCATGTCTCGTACTTCCACAGAAGGCATCACAGTCTGAGCCCATAGTCGGCACTTACCATTTTCCAACTGAACTGATTTCCCATCTGTGAGCTAAACTGGCTATAATTAGGCTTCTATTCAATAATTTTACTCTGAAGAGCATAGGACATCACAGGTAACCTTGGCTGCTGGTAAGACTCTAACCACCATCAGGCCAAACTCTTTGCTCACAGAACATAAAAATTACAGGGATGACTGAGAAAATATTGAACCACCCCTCCAAGTGAACCTGAGGCAGGGTCCTCCATGGTACACTCTAGCCAGATGGATTGATGCTTCCAAGTGACCCTGCTTTCGACTTCACCTCCTCTCTACTGCCCTTGTCCTAACTGGTTTATGCTAAGTCAAAGATGAAAAACACTCTATAGTCCAAGAAGAAAAAAAGTGGCCTGGTGAGATATCACTGATAGTTTACATTTTAGAATAAAGCTTTTCTTAGAACATAAGTATTTCAGTGATATTTTTTCAAATTAGCTTTTACTCCTATCAAACTTTTATTTATGCTAACGACCATAGGGAACATGCCTTAATAATTCAGAACTTTTTGAGAGAAAAGTCTTTCTGTCCACTGTTGATAACAAAATTGGGGTTTTGTTGAGAAGTAAGCAGGGGAGAGATAAGGAAGGGACTTCCTTACCTGCTAAGAATTGTGTCATTTAATAGATTAAGAAAAAATAGCAGCAATTATTCAGGACCAAAAGAAAAAAATTTTTAATTTAAGTAACAAATGGTTCAGAGTTAACATTATACATAGATGAACATTTTGGGGGATGACCATTGAGAAGAAAACTTTAGCAAGACTGGGCAGCCAAATAATTAAAAGATATTTGCATCCTTTGAATTTATTTATTTTAAACACTAAATAAATATAGAATGCATTTTATATCACAAAAAAATTCAGAACTTTTTAACCTTCATTTTGCTAAAGTAACAAATTCATTCTACAATGTTCACTGAACCCCAAGTATATGCTAGGCACTGCACTAGCTGCTAGTTTGTTCAACTAGATATAGGTTAAAATCCTGGAAAACACATCAGCTTTTCATCTTCTTTTCATGACAGTGATTAAACACCCAGCTCCTCAGGTTTTTTTTTTTTTTTAAAAAAGGTATGTTCCAATTTCCTTATTAAGAAGACAATTCACCACAGGCTATTTGAGTATGTTTCTCTTTTGATACCATGCTACTACCATCTTGGTCAAGTCTGATTAAAGAGTGGTGTCACTGTAATTCTAGGCTCCCATTCATTACTAATAGGAGAAATTGAGGTACTGAACAGATAACCAAAGTTTCTCAATGGGTCTATGCTTTCCCTTAGCCTGTCTTCACAAGAACGAAATATAAGTGAACTTTTGACTTTCTGTACTGCTTCCATAAAAAATGATGGCAGCTATGGCAGATTTCTGCTTTTAAATGAAATGGTCACAGAGATGCTAGCGTACTAGTAAAAACAGCCCAAGTAAAGCGTTTAGTTTGGCACATAAGGAATCTGCAATGAGATCTTGTCGCCTGGTGATCCTATTATTGGATTTCAAAAAGATGTGGAGTTTCTCACTTCTCTGATTCTTAAGTAGTATCAAGTTTAAAATTTTGTAGCATTAGGGCAAATGCACCACACAGAGAAGAAAGCTGACCCTCACCAATGGGCATTTGGGCCTTCCCTGATAATCTGTGGAAGTGTTTTCAAACTCATTGTCTCAACACATTGGTATTTGCAGATCAGCTGTGAATATGTTTTGCATCAGCTGTTACTAATACTGAACAACCAACATTTGTAAGTAATTTTCTGTTTAAAATATAGTGAATTGAAAGTTGCTCCTATACTACAGAAATACCATCACTAAATCACTCACATTCCAATAGGCTTTCTAGTCCAAGAGAGAAGAGAGGGGCGGGATTACCACTGGTACACAGGGAACTGCGCAGAACCTAGGATAGCCCCGCCCATGGGAGGGACCCACTTGGGAAGTGTATCTTGAGGACTGAGGAAAGCAAAGCTAGGGCTGAGAATTATGCTTAACTCTGGGCAGCCCAGAACAAGCAGTATTTGAAAGTTATGAGACTTAGCTCTCCTAATGGTTGGGAATTGCTCATCTGTAGGATAGCTTGAACTTTCAAGATATGAGGTTGTAATAAGTTGGGCTTGGGGGATTTTTGAGGGGGTTGGTTTTATTGGAGAGGGAGGGCATTATTCCAAAGCAAATACCTGTCTGATTTTCAATTCTCTCAGCCTGTAAGTGATATAACAGAAAGTGGGAGAGTGACACTGCCTTAAAGTGAGAAGGAGTTTGGAGCCAGAGAGGAAGGAATTCTCTTTTGGACCTGCTGAGTTTCAGTCGATGGTAGGAGATCTGAATGGAAAAATACAAACGTATGTAACTTATTTGAGCTGGTTTCCTCTTATGTAAAATGGGCTTAAGGCTATCTGCCTTGAAGAGTGGTGTGAGAATTAGAGATGGTGTATATAAAGTACAGAGCACAATGCCTGACTCTAAAAGACAAATTTAATTATTATTAGTCCATAAGATATATAGGACTGGGGCACGGGTAAGAAGTCAGAACTGGAGAGTTAATGCCATTGAGATAGCAGTTGAAGCCATGAAAATGAGGGAAAAGTAGAGGGGGAAGAGAGCACTAAAGACACCCCTTTTCAAGAACAGTCACATTTGAATGGAAGAGGAAGATCTGTCATCAAGAAGGAGAGAAGGAATGCTCACAGAGGTTGGAGGGAAACAGATATATGCAGTGCCACAAGCCAAGGGAAGAGAAACATTCAAGGGGGAAAAAGAAAAAAAAGCCCCAATGAATTCAGTAAAAAGTCAGTTGTTGGTAACCTGCAGGGGAACAATTTTAGTAAAGAGGCAGTGGCAGAAGTCAGATTACAAGGTGTTTCAGAATGAGTGGTAAAGAAATGGAGCCAGCAGATGTAAACCACTCACTTGAGAAGAGAAAGTCAATAATGTCTCAGTCTGACAGCTGGACTTGGTCCAGACACGCAAGAACAAACTTTAGCCGTAAAGACCTAAATGTTGGATTTTAATATGGAATTTCTGATGGCTGCAGGTACAGAGGGGCCTCCCAAGGGGAAAACACATTCCTACTAAAACTAAATATGGCTTTCATAAGCTCAACAAAGAGAGGCCAACCTTGGCAGTTTCTTAAATCTCCATGGCTTCAAGATAATGCCACCCAATTCTAGGGACTGAAGAGAGGAGAAAAACAGAATGAAAAATTCAAGAATGTACAAAGGTTGGTGAAAAGCCTGCTCTCTCAGGTGGCCTCCCTGCGGAGCTTTTGTTCTCAGAATTCCCAGACTCTCCAAGTCTTAAGGAGTATAACCCAATCAAGCCTCCTCAGGTTGAGGGGGAAAAAAAGGCTTCCCTATTAACTCCAAACCAATCACCTCCTGCTTCCCTTGTATTACACAAAGTCCCTATTTTCAGTGAGTAAATAAATAACCCCCCCAAAAGCAGAGTAGCTTTCTGGAAAAGCTGGTAGGGTCCACAAAGCTGATTAGGGCTTGTTTATTTGAAAGTTTCAAATAAAAGGCATTTCAACTGGTCAGGAATGTTTGAAGACTATTAAGATGGGACAGGATTCCCTAGGTAAACATGTCCTTACTCAGGCTTCTTGGAGCCTCTAATCCCTATAACAAGCAAGGTCCTAAATAAGAGAAATAATAATACTAGCTACCATTATTGAACAATCGTGTACCATGTGCCCTTTACATGCATTGTCTCATTTAATCCTCACAATAGCTCTACGAGGTTAGATATTATTAACCCCAGGGATGAAGAGGCCCTAGGCTAAGCCCTGGTGCCAAAGGACCTCCCAGGTTTCACCAGCATAAATGCCCTATACCTATACCCTGGCCATGTACTTGTATTTTCTTGTCCCAGTACTGCTTTGACTGCTTGATTTTCAAGCAGTTAAGAAAAAATTAAAAATATATCTTGTCCCCATTCTATCTTATATCATACAGGTTTTGGAAATATATAGACCCCAAGTTCAAATCCTGGCTCTGCCCCATCCAATCTGTGTGGTCTTAGCCAAACAGACAATCATAGTAACTTCCAGTGCTGTTGTGAAGACTGAGATACTAAGTGCAGTGCCTAGCACATAGTGAATAATAAAAAATATTACTTTTTTAAAACTTTGGCATTAAGTAATGGTTTGAGATGTTTCCCTCATTCAAGTAAGACTATTTCTTATGTGTGTGTGTGTGTGTGGTGTGTGTGTGTGTGTATATATATATATGGCTGTAAAATGTTTGAAAACTTCAGAAAAATATAAAGAGAAAAAAATGAACTATCATTACCACCATCCAAAAAAAAGGCCCCCAGATATTTCAGCATAGATGTACATGTGTTTTTCCCACCAAACTGGAAATATATATATATATATATATATATATATATATATATATTTGGCCCAAAAGTTCATTCAAGTTTTTCATAAGATGTGATAGAAAAACCCAGTATGTATATGTGTGTGTGTGTGTGTGTGTGTATATATATATATATATATATATATATATCCCATTCTTTATAAAGTTTTAACATATATCATGAAATATTCTTTGAAAATATCATTGTTAACAGCTTCATAATATTCCATTGTATAAATGTACCATAACTGATTTAACAGATGCAACACTGATTAAACAAAACAACTGACTTTTAACCAAAGTCCTCAGTAGCTCAACCCAGAGGATTCTTCCAATGAGAATTCCAGGAAAAAGAGAGTTTCCATTTCCCTTAAATTACACCTCATGTTCAGCCACCATGCTTCCAGCTGTCTCTGTCAGGGATTACCGGCTTTAGTGTTACCTGTATATGTCTAAGCAGAAGCTTTAAAAGTTAGACTTTTGGGCCATGTCCAAGGCAACCACTAGCTTGAAAAAGATGTAACATTATGTACATTTAACCACAGCTAACTAATAATAAAATACATATTCTGAACATTTTAACAAACCACATTACCATTCATTTTGTGACATCACAGGAACATTACTGAACCAGAGGACTGGTTCTCATTAAGATATCCAAGATGGATTGGTTAAATATATTAAATATATTATGCATAGCCATTAAAATAATGTTGACATCTATGTAATAACATGGGAAAATGTTCTGAAAATATTGTTAGGTTATTTAAAAAGCAGGGTATAAAATGCTATGTATGTTACAAGGCTTGTAATGTATACAGATAATTTAAAAGTCTGTTAACCAAGCTGTTAAGAGTGGTTATCTCTAGGCTTCAGTATCATGAGTGAATTATTTTCTTCACTATCATATCTGTACTGTTGAATTTTCTAAAGTTAACACGTATCATACCAATAAATTATTCTTACTTTTAAAAAAGGCAAAATTGTTCATTCGCCCACATTCTAAACCCCTACTACCATAGTGTGCTACCATAGTAGGGAATCTATATATTCTGGCTTGTCAAGACTTAATTGTATCGGGACTTCTCTGGTGGCAAAGTGGATAAGAATCCGCCTGCCAACACAGGGGACACGGGTTCAAGCGCTGGTCCGGGAGGATCCCACATGCCGAGGAGCAAGTAAGCCTGTGCGCCACAACTACTGAGCCTGCGCTCTAGAGCCCGCGAGCCACAAATACTGAGCCCACGTGCCACAACTACTGAAGCCCGGGAGCCTAGAGCCCGTGCTCCACAACAAGAGAAGCCACTGCAATGAGAAGTCCGCGCACCGCAACGAAGAGTAGCCCCCGCTCGCCGCAACTAGAGAAAGCCCGCGCGCAGCAACGAAGACACAACGCAACCAAAAATTACTTAACTTTTTAAAAACGACTTAATTATATCAACAGTAATAAATAACCCTAATGGAACCAATAGAATACTGGAATTAGAGACCAAGTCTTCAATTGGAAACTAAACTCTTACCTCTTCCCAACATTATGCCCTTTGGCAAATTGCTTAATCTCCCTGAGCCACAGCCCTCATCAGGAAATATATTATCTACCTCACAAGGCTGTTGTGAGTTTAAATGAGACCTTGCAGGTGCAAGTGCCTGTTCCTATACCTGGTGCACAGAAAGTCGGTTAAACCTAGTTCTAATACCTTTCTCAGCAATATAGAAAGTGCAAAGTGACTCTCATTTTAATTATTCAATTCCTACTCTGTTTTTCTCTTTTTGTTCAATGTGTCCTCCTGTGTTCAGACTGGAGTCTGAGAAAGAATACACAAATAGGAGAGATGCCAATGAGAGTGGAAATACCTGAGACAATGGGAGTAGTCAAATATCTGAGTACCACACAGTCCTTGTATCATATGCCAACTGGAGATGCTTGATCACAAGCTGAATCAAAATTAATACAGTTGATTGCCCCTACCTACCCCGTGACCATGACTTAAACCAAAAAAGAGTAGAACCTCAGGTTTAAATCTCATATTTAAATGGTCCAGTGTTAATGCAGCCACAGTTGCTTGGGGAGTGGGGGAGAGATATTTACCAGTGTGGTTAATAGTCATAAGGGAAGGTTAAAGGAAACCCTCGTTGAGTTCATACAGAAGAAAAGGGCTATACGTACAGTCAGTGTTAATTATGCTCTTGTTTGCCGTACGAGCTCATGAGAACAGTTCTGTCCATTCCTGTGCTAATGAGCACCTAAAACTAAGGCTCTGTCATGTGCATTTTATTACTGCCATTGGTTTTTCCAAAAGCAGCGTCGTATTTGTCCTAGAGAGAAAAAAAGGAAGGTATTTCCAAATGAAACTTATAATAATAATAAGCCTCCAACCCTTCCTCTTCCTTTTTCCCCACCTCTCTCTCACATAAGCTGGTTTATCATTCTATCACTCACAATTTCTAAAAACAAACTGAAAAATGTGATGGTATTAAATATGAATAACCATCTGTTCCGTCGCTTTGAGCTGGAGCTCCAAACTCCAAATACAGGACAACAAAAAGCCCACCCTCTGGCATACTTAAGCAAAAGGGTTCTTTCAGGGCTTCCCTGGTGGCGCAGTGGTTAAGAATCCGCCTACCAATGTAGAGGATATGGGTTCGAGCCCTGGTCTGGGAAGATCCCACATGCCACGGAGCAACTAAGCCCGTGTGCCACAACTACTGAGCCTGTGCTCTAGAGCCCGTGAGCCACAACTACTGAGCCCACGTGCCACAACTACTGAAGCCCGCGTGCCTAGAGCCCGTGCTCCACAACAAGAGAAGCTGCCGCATTGAGAAGCCCATGCACCGCAATGAAGAGTAGCCCCTGCTCGCCACAACTAGAGAAAGCCCGCGCACAGCAACAAAGACCCAACGCAGCCAAAAATAAATAAATAAAATAAATAAATTTAAAAAAAAAAAAAAAAAAAAAAAGGGTTCTTTCAGCCCACGCGCTCAAACATTTTAAAAAGGTACGTGAAAAATGAGCTCTTCAGTCAAAATTCTCACTTTTTAACGTCTGCAATTTTATCTAACATTCAGAATTGCATCCAGGGTTAGAACTGTATACTTGGTACGTCTTCTTTAAAAATCATATAGATCAAAAACTACTAGAAGTCTCAAAACATCAGATAGTATGATTGAGTTTATTCTTTTATGACTCCACCTGAACAGGAGAGGAATGAATGGGCTTCAGAAACCTCTTACTTTTCCAGCAGCTTTCTTACAGAATAATATACTTTCATAATGAAATGTAAGATTATAAATTGCCAAATTGATTTTGCATCAGTGGTAAAAAGTCATAAGTGACTAAATGTCCTAAGGTGACCTAGTATGTTACAGAAAATGTGAAACCATAGTATACTGACAGTTTAATTGGTTTAGCAAGAGTTCATATCACTTGGCTGAAATGCATCATTGGCCTTTTTATCGTTACATCTTATTGCAGCTTTAAAAATAAAGTAGATGACAATCTTGTGAAATGTTTCCTTTACTGAATCAGGTTCCTGTCCTTGACCTTATTGCTATGCCTAGCTTTCCAAAGCAATGTTTACAAACTGCCTCTGCCTTTTAATACATTTTGAAGAGTGAAATTTATCTCCCAACTTGATCCTTTCGAGCCTGGAGATGGGAAGACAGTAGTGCATAGTCGGTGTGAGGAACACCAAAACAGATGGCATCAAGGAGTTAAATACCAGAGTGGATGGCACCTTGACATTTATTGCTGTCTAGTCCAAACCAGAATATATAATTTGACTCTTTTACAACATTAGGAGGGCAATTTAAATGCGTTAGGACTTGAACTATCGAAAGATGCTGTCTCCTGTCTCCAGATGTAATTACAAGACTATTAGAGCAGTCTTATAAATACGAGAAGAGCTAAGACTGTGAAGGGTGACAGAAGTGGAAAGAACTACCTCCCCAGCGATGGCAGCTCGTTTTCTGACAGAGCAGTCCCTGCAGCAGAACAGGAGGCCAGCTTGCGGGCTTGGGTGTGTTCCTCCTGAACCGCTGGTGTCAAAGGAAGTCCCTGAGTTCGACTGCGACCCAACACAGTGAGACAGGAGCAGAAATGACATTGCCACCACCAAGAACATTCTATGCCTTTTGCCTCCCTCATACTCCTGCAGGTTAAACAGGCAGATTTTAGTCGTTAGTCCTGCTTATTGAGAAGCTACTTACTACATGTGAGGGGTGTACAGTGCTAAGCAATGGTGCATTTAGTAAATCCAGGCCATGCGAAGTTGCCATTCTCCGAACCACGGTATGTAATGACACCCTAAAGGACAACTGTCACTTGTTTTCCCAACGCCCTCCCTTCAGTGGTATTAGTGTGTGTGTGTGTGTGTATGCACATGTAAATGTCAAAAAAGAGTCAAAAAAGAATCAAAATGTTGTCTGTGAATTTCACAATATTCCTGGAAATAAAGTTAAAAAGAAAGAGAATCTCCAGTTACTTGTCAATACGATATTTTCTTTTAAAAGATCATGTCCCAGTTAGCTACCGTGTTAAGGAATTATGTACAAAAATGGTAAAAGGATGAGGGAGGAGGGGCCACAGGGTGAAACTCAGATTCTAAGCAGGGAGCCAAGTTAAAGCAAGTGCATGCAGAAAAAGATACTTGTTCTTAATAGTCAGACTCAGTGTTGATTAGGATGTAGAGAGATGGCACTTGCATGCTGCTCCTGGGTGTATAAACCTCTAGCTATCTATTTTTCACAAAGCACCGAGCTGATCTCCCTGTGCTATGCGGCTGCTTCCCACTAGCTAGCTATTTGACGTTTGGTAGTGTATATACGTCCATGCCACTCTCTCACTTTGTCACAGCTTACCCTTCCCCCTCCCCGTATCCTCAAGTCCATTCTTTGATGCAGTAATTTTACTTTTAGGTCTCTAGCCCAAGGAAACATCAGAAATGAGCACAAAGATATAGGTACACAAATGTTCACTGCAACATTGTTTATACTAGCATAAAACTGGAAACAACCTAAATGTACATCAGTAAGGGGTTGGTTAAACATGTTATGCATATTAACAGTCACACTTACACAAACTTTTAATGGCACGGGAAAATGCATGTATATATTGTTAAGAAAAAGGCGAGTTCAAAACTGTATGTAGTAGAAGCAAGTTTCTTAGTCCCCTAATCCTACGTATTTTCAAAAACATCTTTAAACACAGTGCAGTGAAATAAAAAAAATAAAGCAGAAACGTGGATGGACCTAGAGAATGTTACGCTTAGTGAAATAAGTCAGACAGAGAAAGACAAATACTATATGATATCGCTTATATGTGGACTCTAAAATATAATACAAATGGAATGTATATGCAAAACAGAAACAGACTCACGGTTATAGAAAACAAATTACTACTGGTTACCATTGGGGAGACAGAAGGAGAGGGGGCAAATTAGGGGTATGAGATACAAACTACTACATATAAAATGGCTAAGCAACAAGCGTATATTGTATAGCATGGGAAATTATAGCCATTATCTTGTGATAACTTTTAATGGAATATAATCTGTAAAAATACTGAATCATTATGCTGTAAACCGAAATTAATATAATATTGTAATTCGATTATACTTCAATTTTTAAAAAAGCAGAGCCCATCACTGCTGAAAGTAAGAGTTTGGTCACTTGATTTAAAAAAAACACTTCTTACTTTGCAATAATTTTGGATTTACAAAAGAGTTACAAAGCTAGTTTCACTCAGTTTCCCCTAATACTAGCATCTTAAATAACCATGGACCATTTGTCAAAATTAAAACATTGACATTTGTACAATGCTATTAAGCAAACTACAGCGTTTCTTCAGATTCCTCCGGGTTTTTGACTAATGTCTTTTATCTGTTCCAGGCTCTAATTCAAGATACCCCATTGAATTTACTTGGTCACTTAATTTTATTTGTTTGTTTGTTTGTTTTGTTTTGTTTTTTGTGGTACGTGAGCCTCTCACTGCTGTGGCCTCTCCCGTTGTGGAGCACAGGCTCCGGACGCACAGGCTCAGTGGCCATGGCTCACGGGCCCAGCCGCTCCGCGGCATGCGGGATCTTCCCGGACCGGGGCACGGACCTGTGTCCCCTGCATCGGCAGGTGGACCCTCAACCACTGCGCCACCAGGGAAGCCCGCTCACTTAATTTTAACAAAATAATTTGAACTTTCGCCTTACCCCAAGACTCATAAAATGCCCTTTCATTTAATCAGGTTTTCTTTTAGCTTAAGCCATTTGTATTAGAAGAGCCATGAAAGTATAAAGAAGATACCATTTTAGAATAAGTCAAAATAATCTGTTTTCCTGATTTTCACATGAATTTATCTAACTCAGATTCTTCCCAGAGAACTCTGTGTTTTCCCTCTCCTATGGTCCCTGGGTCCCTGTTAACTGGCTTCACATTTCCCTAATAATCAGGCCCCTGGTGGCTGGGCACTAGGGCAGCAACATCTCAGACACGGAACAAGAACAAGTACTAAACTGAATGGATTAGAACTTTAAGGTGGGGAGCTACCATCAGTAACCCCAATCTTGCTAGAAACAACCTCTGGATGAAAATGATTCACTTAACAAACATTTCTTTAGCATCTATGCAAAAAAAAACATTTTTAGTATCATGTGTGTGATATCAGAGTGGTGCAGAGAGGCTAACTCAACGAAGTCACTTAGCTAATAGGTGGCAGAGCAGTGATTCAAACCCCAGTTCCTATGTGACTCTAAATCCATGATCTTAGTGATTCTATTATATTGTGCCTCCTTGAGAGACTCTCAATAGATGACGGAGCTGAATCATTCCAATTCTAGCTCTTGAACCCTGACTATTCCAACCTTGAACTGAACTCTGACCCAGCACTGGTTCTGATTTGATCTTTGTGGCTATGTGCCTTCCTACCCCTTTTACTAAACCTTGGCCTTACCTACTCAGATGTGCTGTATATATACCAACCCAGTTGACTCCTCTGTAATGTGTCTCAGTCATATTCTGTTAAAACTTTCCGGATGTGCCTGCCTCTTCTGGTTGGGGACCATCCTGCCTGTCCCCGACAATGAGGGGCCTCCAGTGTCCTTTGCTCTGTTAGCCAGTCTGGTTGCCACTCTGGCCATTAAGCAATTCTAGAACAGCTCCTGGCCCTCTGCTGCCCTCTAGGAGTCACCAGCTACTCTGCCCCACCTGGAACACAGGACTAGCTTTACCTTTGGGCCCTGTACTCTACCAGTTGGCTTGGTAACCTTAGAGCCAGGAAAGGGGAAGTCTAGCTGAAACAGCCTGGATTTCCTGGGAGAGTGACACTTGGCAACAAGTAGCTCAAGGGAAATGACTTTCTTGTCTTCCTTTTTGAAAGAAGGCTGGAGGGAAAGGAGGAAGAAAGGCTACTCCTGCTCCGTTTCTTCACACTGAGAATCACGCGAGGGATGCTATTCCCAAAATGGTGCTAGGGAAGACCTAGGGCAATCTCAGACGAGTGTGTCGCAGCTTACAAAGGAGCTTCCCCACTCCGGGAGTGAAGGGCAGAGTAGGCGGCAAGTCCTTGAGCCTTAGGGAAATGGATATATCAGTGACTTGGCCCGGTGGATACTTTCTAAACTCCTCCAGTCACTAAAGGAATGACCTCAGGAACTACCAGCTGTGCACAGGTGGCAGAAGCCTTTGATGACTGGTTTCCTCTTCCCTAGAGTCATTTAGCAGCAGGAGGGGCTGTGAGGTGGAGGGAGCAGCTGTTTATTCTCATGACACTTCCCACTGCCAAAGACAGCTCTTTGATTGATCCCCCCTCAGAAGATCTAGCTTGTACTCTGGGGACAGAAACGGTTTGGGGATAGATGAGTTGTGCAATTTCCTCTGGGTCAAACACTGGCTCCTCAGGAGAAAACAACAACTTTCCCTGGTGCTGTCTGTTGCTGGGAGTGAAAGGGGGTGACTACAAAGGTACCACCACCACCCTCTTCCCACCTTTTCCTCTGACCTTAGAAACCATCAATATAAGCTCACGGGGCTTCCCTGATGGCGCAGTGGTTAAGAATCCGCCTGCCAATGCAGGGGACACGGGTTCCATCCTTGGTCTGGGAAGATCCCACATGCCGCGGAGCAACTAAGCCCGTGCGCCACAACTACTGAGCCTGCGCTCCAGAGCCCGCGAGCCACAACTCCTGAAGCCCAGGCGCCTAGATCCCGTGCTCCGCAACAAGAGAAGCCACCGCAGTGAGAAGCCCGCGCACCACAATGAAGAGTAGCCCCCGCTCGCCGCAACTAGAGAAAGCCCGCGCGCAGCAACGAAGACCCACTGAAGCCAAAATAATTAATTAATTTAAAAATATATATATAAAAGCTCACATGGGTTTATTCACTTGGTCCACACTACAACTGTATGAGATAGATTCTTCTACCATCCATTTTAAAGATGGGGAAACTGAAGCTCTGAGAACACAAATCTCTTGCCCAAGATCACGTAGAGGCAGAACTAGGATTTGAACTCAACAGTCTTAGAACTTAGAGAGTCATTAGGATTAAAAACAGACTTTAGAAAAGAAGCCTTACACTCCCCGCCCAAGCACCCCTTGCCAACACACACACACACACACACACACACACACACACACACACACACCATGCCAGTGATTGTTTGTCTTTTCCAGCAAAGAGCAATTTAATCTCCTTTTAGGAAACAAAATCTGACCGATTTAGTCAGGGAGAGGAGACAGGCTGAGAATAGACAAGCAAGTGAAAGTAAAAATCAGACTTGCTGAAAACAGGAAGTAGAGAAAACAGGCTGGAAGCTCTGATCAGAGATGAGACAGGGTAGATGTCAGGCACTGCTTCCCCACTTGTGAGATGCTTTAAAACAAGAATGTAAAAGAGAATCACCTAAATCATGTCATCTCTAGAACCTCACCCTGAAATCGAGGGTAGGGCTTGACTGGTCACTGGGAGGACAGAGGAAAGGAATTACTGCCTTTTCCTTCTAGCCTTCCCTGAATTCCAACATTAGTCAAGGCTGGGAATCCAAGACAGAAAGAGGGAAAACTAGAAGAATTGCTAAGAGAAGGACTGTACACTGTGGCTAGCAGGTCGAAGACTGGGGGACCACCCTGAAAAGCACGGGAACAACTGGAACATAACAGCTGGTTGGGCCAAGGCTTCCCAGCCCGAGACTCGGCATTGACCCAAACCCACTGTTTATTTGCATTGCAAAAGCGTATCACCCTCAAGCTGGATCTTCCAAAGATGATAACATCAGTTCCCATTTAATTATGAAAAAGGAACAATCAAAAATAAGCAGATGACTCTGGGCTTTCCTCTACTGCCACAGGTAGAATTTCAATGCTGACTGACTCTGACAAATGCCAGGTTTTAGGGGGAAATGGCAGAACCCTGAGATGCTCTGCTTGGGCATTCTCTGCCCTTGTAAGTTGCCCAGGAACACTGGGGGTTTTTGTTGTTGCTGTTGTTTTTATAAATTTATTTATCTTTGGCTGTGTTGGTCTTCGTTGCTGCACGTGGGCTTTCTCTAGTTGTGGTGAGCGGGGGCTCCTCTTCGTTGAGGTGCACGGGCTTCTCATCGCGGTGGCTTCTCGTGTCGCGGAGCATGGGCTCTAGGCGCCTGGGCTTCAGTAGTTGTGGTGTGTGGGCTCAGGAGTTGTGGCTCACGGGCTCTAGAGCGCAGGCTCAGTAGTTGTGGTGCACGGGCTTAGTAGCTCCGCGGCATGTGGGATCTTCCCAGCCCAGGGCTCGAACCCATGTCCCCTGCATTGGCAGGCGGATTCTTAACCACGGTGCCACCAGGGAAGCCCAGGAACACTGTTTTTAAAAGAGAACAATCACCTTGACGTTCTGATGATTCTAAATTTGGGGATCGCTGTCAGATTCCAGTGGTTTTTACATGACATTTACATATGAAGACATTCTTAATGAAAAATATATTCTATACTGTTTAGCATAACACTGGCTGAAAAATATTCCACTCTGTGTGCTGTGACAGGGCTGCAATTGAAATTCCAGTTGCTTTTGGAAAATGCTCAACATTTCTGAAGCTATTTCCTACCAATGAGTTTATCACACAATATATAGAACCCAACTGGCCACTTTAAATGACTCTAGAAGGCAACTGTGTATCAAACTCCTCCATAATGGATTTTTTAAAATTGTTAAAGAAACTCATCAATCCTCAGTAATCATTTTAAAGTAAAAATGATTCACTCATAACTAAGCTAGTGCAGCCCTGGCTCCCAAAACAGAAGCCATGACCATGAATGACTCCAATTCACCCCCAATTCTGGAAGTGCTAATTACCTCCAGGGATGCTACACAGGCAGCTGAAAAGCCGGATGACCACAAGCAATTAGCCAATCAATTTGGCTTGAAATCGCCTGCAACACAATTGGCAGAAAGCCATACATGGAGTTTAAATGGCAGTCACCTATCTGAGAGGAAACAAAAGGTTTTAGCCTCCCACACTACATTAATAACCGCCATGATGCCCAAAATTACCACCATCCTAATCACATGTTGGGGTTTAGGCCCTGCTCAAAAAGCAAACAGATTACTCATTGTTGAAAACATCTTAGCCCATTAGCATCCATTAGCATACTAAGTAGGTCTCACCTAGGAAAACTGAGGGCAGTGTTCTGATGGAATGGAAAGGAGGAGAGTCACCCAGCATGGGAAAAGGTGACAAAGAAAGGAGTATTTGGGAAACACAGGTGTGGGAGAGATGGTGAGGGTGAGTGAAAACAAAGCCCCTCTGGTTCCCATATTCCTTAAAGGCGAAAAGAAGGCGGTCACAAACCATAATCTCCTCAGTCTAACATCAATCCCAAGCAAGATTTCAGAACACAGCGTCAAGCAGATCTGTGAGCATTTCAAAAAGGAATAAGCAGTCACAAGAAGCTGGCATAGTTTTGTAAGAACAAGTCATGCCAGGGTAACCTCATTTCCTTTTATCATGGGAGTATTGGGCTGAAGACCAAGGGAAAACAGTGGATATACTGCTTCTGGATTTCAAGAGGGTTTAGAACAAAGTGAAGAGTCATGTCCAAGATAGACTGCTATAGATTGGAAAGAATACTGCTGGCTGGTTCCTTCACTGCTTTAATGGCTGTACCCAAAGGTGCTAGTTAATAGATTAACATCAATCTAAAAGGAAGTTTCTGAGGGGGAACCTACGTGATCTGCTCTGCTCAGCATTTTTATCAGTGACTAGTATGACGGCGTAAATAGTACGCTGATCAGATTTATAAATTACATGAAGCTACAAGGCACAGTTAACCCATTTTGAAACCCTAGTGATCTCAACAGGCTACAGTTTTAGCTGAAATTTAACAAGATGCTATTATCATATAAGACGAACACCCCAAACATGGGATGAAAGCTGACGACATCAATTTGGAGAATTTTGCTTGACTTTAAGTTCAACACTCATTGACTCACAAGTGAGTGTCTTAGGCTGGCTGCCTCAATAAAAGTGTAGTATGTAGACTATAGGAGGCGATCGCTACTCTGTGCTCTGTATCGGGCAATTCTGGGCACCGCAATTTAGGGGAATAATCACCAAATAGCAGCCTATCCACATGAGAGCAACCCGTATGGTGAAAGAGTTACAAGGGGACTGATTTTGGCCCAACAAACATAAAAACTAGCAATTAAAGCTGACCAAAAATGAAACGGGCTGCTTCTTAAAGGGGAGGATTCCTTCATCACAAGAAGTTTTCAGGCCAAGACCAAATGATCACTGCCTTAGAATATGTTGTACAGAGGAGTCACACGGAGGCAGAAGGGTTGCATTCGATGACCCTAAAACTTCTTGTCAACTCTGAGATACTGTGACATTATGGAACCACCTTCCTTAATTTATAAAACCGAAAAAGGATACAAAACCCACCTCTGGGTAGTAAATTAACATATGAAGAGAAATATTCTGAACCCAGAAGAGAGACTAGGGAAATAGCAGACAACCCCAGTCCTTTCTTCCTCCAAACTCCTTAGCTGTAGGGGTCTTGTTTGCATGTATAGCTTGGGAGTTTAAATAAACTTCACTTGGGTGGCTGAGATGTTTGTAACGAGGATGGGGGTAAAGGGAATCAAATGGTGATGTGTAAACAACTTATTTCCCTGCCTTCTGTGAAAAGAGAATTTGATGTTTTTCTGTAGAGAGAGTGATTTATATGAATAGGGCCAAAAAGCAAACAACAAACTAACCCACTTTAAGAGGATTATTTGTGAAATACAATTGAAACTCCATCTAACTCAAAGCATTTCTTCTGTGAGCCCTTAATTAAGACATAAAAATAACACAGAGAGAGCATGTCCATAAGCAGACAAGACTACATTTTTGAGGAATACAGCTGCATACTACCATGTGTGTGTCTGAAGGTGCCCTGAGGTGCCTGACATACAGTAGGTGCTCACTAAATAGTTGTTGACTGGCTGACAGAAACAGAAAAATAAAGATTTTGAGGCATCTAAACAAAAAATGCCCTCGAAATTCCAGCCTATAGTATGACAGCAGGATTTAGGTCTTCTACTTGAGACAACCTCACAGGGCTGAGCCAGAAGCTTGGTGTTCCTTGGCTTCCGGCACACTGTAAAAAGGACACAATTTCCTAGGCAGATTGCTCAGGATCAGTCCTCTGGAGCAATCAATTAGGTGCTTCCCCAGTGAGGTTCTAGAGATGACATGATTTAGGTGATTCTCTTTTACATTCTTGTTTTAAAGCATCTCACAAGTGGGGAAGTAGTGCCTGACATCTACCCCGTCTCATCTCTGATCAGAGCTTCCAGCCTGTTTCCTCTACTTCCTGCGCACGTTGGGAGGCAGCAGAGAGTGTAATACTGGCCTGTTGCCCCTGGAAACCTTGACCTGGACCCAAAAGTCCTCCTTCTAGGGGATTCTGCTCCAGGGATAGCCTTTAAAGTGCATGAGAAGATATAACTAAAGATATTCCCTTCAGCACTGTGTGTCAAAGAACAAAGGTAAACAACAAACCCAAATGGTTGCCAGTAGGAGAGGAAACAGATAGGAATATTACACAACTGTTTTTAAAAAGGCCAAAGTCTTTAAGTACTTAGTTTGAAAGATGTCAAAGATATATGAAGTGGGAAAGTATGTTGCAAAACAGTACATATGGCATGATCACATTTATGTAGTGAAAAAACTGTGAGTGACTAGTGAGTGTGTGTGTACATATACAAATGCATGGGAAAAGGTTTGCAAGGATACACACATCAAACTTGACAGTGTTTCCAGTCGGCAAACGCACTAAGACAGAGGGACAAGGACAAAGGGGGGACTTGCAACTTTTTTTACTTTTACTTTTTACTCTAGCTATTTCTGTATTGCTTTTTTTTTTCTTTTTTACATGAAGCACATCTAAAAACTGGACTCATTTTTCCATCTCAGAAAATCACCTTTGTAATTAGAAGAAATATAAAAAATGAAAGACTCTCTCACTCTCTCGCCAAGCCTCCGGGGACTTCATAGAGGGCCTTGGCGAAACCTGCTTAGCTTCCCTGCTCCACCCAAGTCATTCCCATTCTCTCGGGGGTAGGAGGCTGCAGGGGAGACCAGTTATCAGGGTGGCACAAGGCCCTTTGAGAACCCTTTCTCAAAGCCTTCTCATAATAAACATTAGCAGTGCCCACTACTAAAATTATGTAGTGCACCTACCAAAATACTTGATATTGTCAAAGAAGATGGAGAAAATCTGGAACTTGAGGCAAAAAGAAACTCAGTAAAATGAAGGTGCTGATTCACATAAGCCTCCAGGCAATAAAAGCTTGACATGCATGTCCTTTTCTATCACATCCTCCCAGACACGCTCACGCACAAGTTGTTTAGGAAAAGAAAATGAGACAGCATCAAATAACTAGATTCAATCAACAAAGCACCCCCCCAACCCCGTAAATCACTCGTGAGTGCTTCTCTGGTTAGACACCAAACGATTTCTATGTTTCATGAAAGAAAAGGTTAACGTGAAAAAGCACCTCATGGATTAAGGTCTTCCTCATCAGAATGTGAATGGAAGGCAACTCTATCCTCAGTTTTGTTACCTGGAAAATAGGAACCATGTGTCTCCTGGAAGTAAAAATGTTCTAAAGTGTTTTTAGCTTTATATAAATATAGAATTACCTGATCCTGGGGTCATTTTAGTGCTTCAAGTCTATCAAAAATGCCTGAGAATGGTTCATTTTCAGCTTCAAACTTTAATTTGGATTTCACAAAATCCAAATTATTTTAAAAAGTAATCTAAGAAAGAGCCATAGTGAGGGCAGTACTTGAGGCAAAAGACAGTATAGAGCAGAGGCTGAGAGACCAGCCTCTCAAGTGTGTCTGCATTTGCAATTCCAGCTCTGGTATGCAATAGCTTTGTGATCATGGGCAAGTTACTGAACATCTGTAAAACATGGTATTGGGGGCTTCCCTGGTGGCACAGTGGTTAAGAATCCGTCTGCCAATGCAGGGGACACGGGTTCGACCCCTGGTCCAGGAAGATCCCACATGCTGCGGAGCAACTAAGCCCGTGTGCCACAACTACTGAGCCTGTGCTCTAGAGCCTGTGAGCCACAACTACTGAGCCTGCGCGCCGCAACTACTGAAGCCCGTACACCTAGAGCCTGTGCTTCGCAACGAGAAGCCACCGCAATGGGAAGCCCACACACTGAAATGAAGAGTAGCCCCCGCTCGCCGCAACTAGAGAAAGCCTGCGTGCAGCAACGAAGACCCAACACAGCCAAAAAAAATAAAAATAAAATAAATAAATTTATAAAAAAAACAAAAACAAAAAACACGGTATTAATAGTACCTACACTTCATATGGTTGTTGTGAGGATTCGATGACTTAATGCATATAATGAGCTTAACACAGTACTTGGTAGATAGTAGACACCTATTAAACATTGGCTAGTGTTATATTGTTAATGAAGCAGAGCAGAGACAAACAAGGTATTATGGGACATGGAAGAAGGTAACCTAATCCAGTACAGGGGGTGGTCTGGGAAGGTTTCTTGGAAGAAATGGTACCTGAGTTACATCTTAAAAACTGATGGACACTAGAGGAAGGGTACAAAACTGGAAGCAGGGAGATTAGTTAGGAAGTGGTTTAAAAGTCCAGGCTAGAGCTGAGCATTGAAACCAGGGCAGTGGTTGTAGGGATAACAAAGAGGTATAACCAGCAGGACTTGGCGATGACTGGCTGTGGGAGAAGGGAAATAAGGAAGGAGTGGGCAGATGCCAGTACTTGAACAAGTTGCTTATCCTCTCTAAACTTCATTTTTCCTCATCCATAAAATGAAGGTAACACCACCTACCTAACAGGATTATTATAAGAAGTAAATCAATTTTGTTCTAAAACACATAACATAGTGGCACATAGTAAGACAATAAATGGAAACGCTCACTATTATTATAATTATTATGAGGTGGATGGACCTAGAGTCTGTCATACAGAGTGAAGTAAGTCAGAAAGAGAAAGACAAATAGCGTATGCTAGCACATGTATATGGAATCTAAAAAAAAAAAAATGGTACCGATGAACCTAGGGGCAGGACAGGAATAAAGACACAGACCTACTAGAGAACGGACTTGAGGATACGGGGAGGGGGAAGGGTCAGCTGGGACGAAGTGAGAGAGTGGCACGGACATACATACACTACCAAACGTAAAATAGCTAGCTAGTGGGAAGCAGCCACATAGCACAGGGAGATCAGCTCGGTGCTTTGTGACCACCTAGAGGGGTGGGATAGGGAGGGTGGGAGGGAGACGCAAGACGGAGGGGATATGGGGACATATGTATGCATATGGATGATTCACTTTGTTGTACAACAGAAACTAACACAGTATTGTGAAGCAATTATACTCCAAAAGAGATCTATTAAAATTAATTAATTAATAATTACAGCGGTCTTGGAACAGGCCCCTAGATGACGACTAGGCCAGGAGGCTCAGCATCAGGAAGAGACTTACTCAATGATACACTATCTGCTTAGTGGCAGAGCCGTGAATAAAGAGTCTACCTTCTGCTTCCTATCCCCTGATTGGTTTTTTTCCCACTATATTGGTTTAAGTGATTGGCTGGTAGATGTTCTTCTCCCAAAGATTATGATGAGATCACCCATATGGTCAGCAGTCTTCTCCTTCCAGTGCCAGCAATGAATAGGATTCTAAAACAGACTGGAAGACTACTTCCTTCTACTCACTGTAAAAACTGCCCGTACTTCTTAATCTGATACTTTTTCTCCCACCTCTCTTTATTAAAAGAGAAAGCTCAGTGTACATAACTAACTTGAATCCACCTTGCTATTTCTACAGATGTCTGGATTTTAACTGTATCACCTCCCAAGAGAACTAAACAGTATACAGTAGCTTCATTATGATCAGAACAAACACACCTGGGCTCCTAAATGGTGCAACTCCTCTAATGCCTCTCCTGGACTTTAGCTTTGCTATTGCTGTTTGATCTCTTTAAGGGATGTTTACTGCACTCAGTTGACAAACATGAGTAAGGCGTCTAATTCTGCGGACCAAAATCCAGCCCCTCTTAAAAGCAACATAGGTGAGGACAAAATAACTACATTTGAGAAAGGAGATGGGAGGCAACATTCGAAATAACAGTTCTCCCCTCGAGCCAAGTTGGCATCTGAGTGGTAGCAGAATATACCAACAATCAGTACCCAAAAGGGTATTATTAAATCTGGGAATCCTGACTTTAGTGCTGTTAAAATAACTGAGGCTACTTATTTGAGTCCATTAAATAATCGGAAACTTGAATCTATTTGTTCAGACTAGGATTCTGATTCTAATAGAATCAGATTAGAGTGGAATGGAATCTTAAGAGATTAGCTAGCCTTGTGGTTCTTAACTGTTTGGGGGTGCATAGACCCCCCAAATCTGATTTAAGATACGTGCTCTCTCTCCAGAAAAAAAGTCACATACACAAAACATTTTATATACAATTTCAGGGGCTTTGTGGACCCCCTCCAACCCATCCAGTTAAGGAACAACGTGCTGGTCTACTCACCTCTTTGGACAGACAAACTGCACTTCAGAAAGGTGAACTTGCCCAAATTCCATTAAGAAGATAGCCCTATATTTTTAAATGTGACTTACGCATAACAACCCTAATTTGTAATAGCCCCTTACATGAGTGAGTGTATAGTGTTGTTTGGTTTAATATGCAATTTTATATACACATCTTCATATTTTCCTAAATAATATAGACTGAACATGTAGTATCTCCAGTTTATAGATGAGAAACCCAAGGTTTAGAGACATTAAATAAAGTTCCACCAACGTGTGCTGAAAATCTACTACATGTATCCACTCACCAACACCCAACTAGGAGGTAGAGATACAGAGATGAGCTCAAAGAAGATCCTCAAGGAGCTTCAGTTCAGTGAAAGGGACAGACATCCTCCTCTCCGATCCACAGGATCGAATAAAGACACAGACCTACTAGAGAACGGACTTGAGGATATGGGGAGGGGGAAGGGTGAGCTGTGACAAAGCGAGAGGGAGGCATGGACATATATATACTACCAAACGTACGGTAGATAGCTAGTGGGAAGCAGCCACATAGCACACGGAGATCAGCTCGGTGCTTTGTGACCACCTAGAGGGGTGGGATAGGGAGGGTGGGAGGGAGGGAGACCCAAGAGGGAGGAGATATGGGAACATATGTATATGTATAACTGATTCACTTTGTTATAAAGCAGAAACTAACACACCATTGTAAAGCAATTATACCCCAATAAAGATGTTAAAAAAGAAAAAAAAGATCTCTGCTGGTTACAGGTCCCAGAGCTAGAAGAAAGATCAAGCTGGAACTGGAACCTACGTGTTCTGATTCCAAGGCCGGCGGCGCTTCTCCGTGGGCTGAGCTTCCCAAGGGCCTTGCAATCAGATGAGGCTGAAGAATCATTCTTGGGAACACAGCTTCAGTCACACCAGGAATAAAACCGCCTAGCTCTTCAATTTTCAATAAATGCCGCTCTCAGTAGTACATGCTCAATACACGCAAATTTGCTTTAGCACATGAAAATTAATTAGCCGTGACTCAAGTTAAACATGAGATAATTCAGTATGTAAACCTGAAACAGTTTCTTCCTACTAGTGACCATGTTACTATACTCAAATGTTCTCCCCCAACGCTTCTCCATTTTCCAGTCTTGCTTCCTTTGTATTTTGCTTTGGCTCTAACTGTTTATCTCTTTTCTTTCCTGCTATGCTGGTAACCAGAGCCTCTGAATGGCTGGGTAGAAAAAAAGGAAACAAAAGTGATTCGTAGGGAGCCCATACAACTTTATTGTAAGTACAAAGGCACATTTCTACTATAGTTTCACCGTCTGTATTAAAGATGTCTGGAAAAAGAATAAGTGTGCAGACATTATTATGATGACACAGAGAGGACTGTTCAGGGACAGCTATACTTTAAATGTTTTTCTTCTTGTTCTTCTCCTCTCCCTGACCTCCCACTGCCAGCCACCCATTCCCTCACCGCCCTCATCCCATCCCCTAAAAGGTCCTGAGCAGTTTTGAATCAAGATGAATTATTTCCCTTTTCAGAGTCTCTGGAGCTATATTTGTAGCACCGTATTTCAAATGATTTGCAGTATGCATGTTTAATTTGAATATAGCTCATTCTTCAGTACTGAATATATTTTAAGTTTGTTGAATCCTTTAATTTTTTAATGACCTCTGGAGGACAAAATTTCCTGTGGTAATATATCGATATAATGTAAGACACAGAAGAGTTCTGATGTATAAAACTGACTTCCACGTAATTTTTCAGCATGGTATCTGTTATATCAAGTCAGACGTACCTACTGAAGGCTTAAATAATAGCAATAACTTAATGATAATAAGTTTATCATACATTTGTATGGCAATTAAAGCATTATCTTATTTTGGTCTCATAACTATTTGAGATTTACAGAAGACTAAGATTATCCGCATTTTACAGACAAAATGAGGCTCAGGGCTTCCCTGGTGGCGTAGTGGTTGCGAGTCCGCCCGCCGATGCAGGGGACACGGGTTCGTGCCCCGGTCCGGGAGGATCCCACATGCCGCGGAGCGGCTGGGCCCGTGAGCCATGGCTGCTGAGCCTGCGCGTCCGGAGCCTGTGCTCCACAACGGGAGAGGCCACAACAGTGAGAGGCCCGTGTACCGCAAATAAAACAAACAAACAAATAAAAAGAGTCTGTAAGAAGATGAGGCTCAAACAGATTAAGTGGTTAGTTCAAGGTCACACAGCTTCCACATGTCAGAAGGGGGACAAGAAATCAAAGGTAAAAGTTTTTCACACGTGCTTAAACCCCTAAGATAAAAAATATCACAGCTCTCTCAACTTGACTTAAAAGTGCTAACAACGGCTTGTGAAAAATGAAAAGACTTGAAGGCAGGCAGAATAAAATCTAAGAAGCAATCACTGATCTTTTATCTTCTAGACTTCAAGCCCAATCAAGTTCTTCAAAAAAAACCCAATAAAGCCCAGACATTTTCATCATAACAAAATAAATAATTCAGTCAGGCTTTAGAGGATTCCTGCATTATGACTGGCTATTTGATATATTTGTGACTTAGCCGCCACTAAACTGATTAAAGCTAACCTCATTGACGCAGTTATGTCGACAGAGCCTTTGATGCTGACAGTTATGAATGGAAAGTGTAAATAACAATAAATAACCTGCAGCTTCCACATTTATTCCTAATGGAGGATTTAGCACTTTCAAAAGTTAAATGCCTGATAGGCTAAAAATTACAGCTTTGGTCTATCTGGCGTCAAAGAAACTGTTGAGATTCATCACTGTCCTCTCTTTAGGAAGATATCCACAGAGCCTCGGGTTCTTCCAGGCAGACAGGCAACTTTGATTTTAAAAAACTCAGACTCTCTGAGCTGCAAGCAGCTGTGGAAATTATCTGGTCTAACCCCACATTTTATATATGAGAAAACGAAAGCCCAGAGAAATGAAATTAATTGCCTAAGGTCATCCAGTGAGTCATGATGGAGTCAGAGCTACAAGCCATATCTTCTTACCCACAGTCCAACGCTCTTGTCACTAGACCACACAACAGGGAAAAATCTCCACCCAAGATACACAGGCAGTCTCTCTCTCTCTCTCTCTCTCTCTCTCTCTCTCTCTCTCTCATACACACACACACACACACACACACACACACACACACACACAATTCCAAATTATAATGGACCTATAAAGATAATTGAATCCATATTCTCTGTGCTGAATTTTACTGGTCTCAACAGAAACAGATCTGAGAAGGACTCTCAGATGTAAAATTATATGCAATTTTTCAAGTTCAAGTCCATCTCATGATTACAAATTAATGCCCTATTTTAAGGCACACCTGAAAATAACATGCACCCTCTCTGTTTTATCAATAGCGCTGCTTTTAATGTGTGCAGTATGATTCCATTTTTGTAAGGAAATCTACATGTGTGTATTTGAATATATGCAGACAGAAAGGCAGAAAGCTTATGGTCATCTCTAGGTGTTAGAATTCTCAGTGGTATTTATATTCTGTTTTATATTCACCAGTATTTACCAATTTCTCTTTCAAAACTAACACCTATAATTTATGTACTATCAATGGGATAGCAGGAAATGAATAATATTAGAAATTTTATCATAAAATATTCAGACATATAAACTCTTGGTATGTTTCAGTCTCCAAAATAACTTCACAATCTCAACTCATGGTCAGCTAGGCTTATAACATAATATCTGCTCAATTAGAATTTCCTTCCTGGGAAACTGAAAAGACTTTGAACCTGGTAATCATCCCCTTCCATGTATATATTTGGTCTATAGAACAGGTAGGAAAATTTATTAAGTTACTGTCCCCAGAGGGCCTCTTATTCAAATTCAGGAGCGGCTAGCTCAACAAACAGGATGTTGTCTGGGAACATCTTCACTAGTCTGATTTGATGAAGGAAGGGATAGCTTAAGTAAGTGAAGTGTGACTGACAACTACTTTCCAAGAATAACAAACACCAGCGAACATTTATTGAGCACTTGCTGTATACTAGGCACTATGCTAAGTTAAGTTTTATATGCATCATATCATTTACTTCTCACAACAACTGTGTGTGGTTAGGTCCTGTTATTTATTATCCCTGTTTTAGAGATGAGGAAATTGAGGCTTAGAGAGGTTAAGTGGGCTCCCCTAGGAAACGGGATTTATTCCAGAATCTATTCTCTTAAACAGTAGGCTACCTAGAGTAACTCAAAATCACTGCTAATAAAATGTTTCCAAGTAGAGGTTCTATCAGGTTGGCTTTAATAAGCAAAGCTCATTGTAATTAGCAGCCCCAATAAAAGGCTTGCTCAAGTCCTTCAAGCAAGTTAAACATGCCTTCCTACAAATCTTATATACACTGTTAATTTGTTTAGCAGATTCTTTCTTCATAAAGGGGATGAAAGTCAACTTCAGTCCAAGTCAAATTATCACAATATTCAAATTAACAGAGCCACAGTTAATGAGTTCACTCAAGATCATTAATTTTTACAAAATATTTACCTCCTGCCTTGCCTTCACTTCTGCCATTTCAGCATTTATTGCTTGTATATTTAATGTACAGACATATGTTTGCATTATTACAGTTTTCATATAAAGGGCTTCTGACCACCTTCAGAATAAGAAGGAAAAGGCCAACTGTGGTCCTGCTTTATTGGGAGACATTTCTAACATAGTCTCTGAAGAACTAGGCTTTAATAATTTGTTCAAAACCTAGTCTAATGCCAAGTAAATATACAATAGAATAGAATGCTCAAGTTGGCATATGTAATTAACACTTCCAGTCAATGTTCTTAAACATTCCTCTCTCTTTCTTATGCCAAGTCTAATGGTCCAAAATTCTGGTGCCTGAATTAGTACCACTCCACCCCACTACCCAAAACAAATAAGCATAATTAGACTGCTTCTGTCTAGCTTCTCTCTCTTATGTACCTCATATAGCGAAAGCTCCAGATCAGTTCCTAGCTCCTTACTTTAACTAATTCAGGTCATCTCAACCCTCCCATGTCTACATTCACACAAAAGAGAAAATAACAGGAGTGCCACTAACTTTCAACTTGGAAATGCTTGAAAATATAATTATTGCACGTAAAGCACACTGAAATCCCTTGAGGAAAACTACAGTGTGTACAAACCATAACTTATTATACCTTGAGAATATTGAATATTTCTATTATGGTCTTCATACACCTAGAATTGTAGATATGGGCAAAGAATTAGAGCTCAGAGAGTTCAGTTCAGTGTTTCCTCTAAGTACCAACAGATTTCACGAGCAAGGAAATGACAGACCCACGTGTTCTTCTAACACTGTAGTGCCCACATTTTAACTAGGCCAAGAAAGAGAGGCCCTGTGCAATACGGCTAACTACTTATGGGAGTAATTTCACCATACAACTCTAGCAAATTTATTTCAGTTTCAGATATCACTTTCCCCATTAACTCATGAGACCAAAGGAGCGTAACCGCCTTCCTTTCATCCCTGTCAAACTCAGCAAGTTTCTCAGGAAGCAAATACTATTTAAATCATTTTCATATTTCTAAAATGCCTGTAAGACAAGCCCAGGGTCTAATTATGCCACTTAAATTTGTTGAAGATGTTTGGGTTTTTCTTTTTTTAATTTCAATACCGAAAGAGCCCAAGGGTTTAAAGCCCTAATAATCTAATAAACTTTGCTAAGTGAACATTGTAACAGATACGCCTGGATGGGATTTTGTAAATACCAGACAATTTCCCCTGATCTTTATCAGGGAAAAGAAGTCTAAATCTTTAGCAGGAAGAAATTAAATGTAGTGCAAAATAATAACATCTGGCCAGGTTGTGTTCATCAGAGTAGCAGTTCCTTTAGATGTCAGGCTGAAAAGTACTAAAATGAACTCTGAAGGGGGTGTGTGCGATTCTTTATGAGGCAACAGGAAAGGCTGCTGTGCTGCCATAGAACACTCGGGGTACAATTAACTCGCCCTAGTATGTCCCTACACAGAATCGTTTCACATCAATGGAATTTGAATCCTTATGCCAAATACAATTTGGGGGCCATTCTTGGGGCATTTTGTTTATTTCTCCATTACTGTACAGATTCCTAAGAGCACTTTCTATTTCTCAAAACTCTCTAAGATCATTTTTATCACTTCACAAATCTTATTTTTATCGTCTACCTCCAAGGGAGACAGTGTGGCTCAATGAAAAGAGCAATGACTTTGAAGTTAGAAACTTAATGCTGCCACTTACTGGTTATGTGGCCTTGGGCAAATTGCTTAATGGCTCCTAGCTCCAGCTTCCATATCTGTGAAATGGGGATAATAATACCTAGCGGTATCACTACCACTAGGAAGATTAATCAAACCTAGCACATAGTAGACTCTCAGTAAACTTAGTTAACCTTGCTTCTCCTTCATGTAAGTGACCCAGATGAGTTCAAATGTCTAACCTCACCAACTTTCCAGAGGCCTCTGACCTTCAAGAAGGCTTAAATTATCTGAATATACACTATCTTTCCCTCCCATCAAAACAAAAACAAAAGCTCTCAAGGTTATATTTGAAATAATACGTGCATCATTTAAGACTCTTCTTCCACTATCAGCCATCTCAACCTTCTGGCAGAGATTGCCAGAAAGAACACACTTTGTTTTTCCACTAATGATTACTTTGATGCATGAGATACTTTGTCTTTCCTGCCACTGATTTTTTTTAAGCTGGCATTTAGAGGGATAATTCTGGTCATCTCACAATTTAAAGAAAAAAAAAGGCTTTCCCCCCAGAATGTGTACCACAAAACAATGCTAAACCACTGATTTATCTTATAGGCCAGTGTATCTGTTTCAAATGTTAATTGCTAGAAAGCGTACTGTTTTTCCAGTCCCCAGGAACAGGAGTGTGGACAGAAGGCTTCTGGGTTTTCCCCCACCTACTAGTCTGTTGGACAGGAACAGGCGCCTTGGCCTCACTGAATGAGTTTCTTTAGCTACCCTTCAAGGGCTGGGGCATGTGGGAGTAAACACACACACTACATCAAAGAATAGTTCCAGGGCCCATTTTCCCAGCTGGGAAGGTGGGAAGGATGCCCAGAATCCATGCTCCACGCAAAGAGACTGGTTGCAGGTAACGTTTCACCACCCTCCCAGCACCTTTCCAGCTACCAGAGCACAGACTCCAGTGCAACTCTAGACCAAGATTATGTCCTAGTAAATGGTCAGAAAGTTCTCAAATCCAGGAGGAAAAAAGGCAATGCTGAGAGCAGTAAACAGGAACTCATTCAGACTAGTGGTCAGTGTCAAAGACAACTGAATAACAACAATCATCCTTTAAACTTTTCAAAGCATTTTTATATACATTACCTCTTTTGATCCTCAGAAGCTCTGGCAAGTCGGCAGATCAGGTGTTATCTTACACATAAGAAAACAAACTCAGACACTTTATTACCAATTTTTACACAGATACTCTCAGAATAGGAAATAAAACACATGTCTGATTCATCTAAGGCTAACATCTATTAGGAAAGAGTCAAACAATATATTGGAAGCCAAAGGAAGATATCAACATATTTGACTGAAGGTTCTTTTAAACCACCATAAAAAATAAAAATTGAATTAACAAATCAGTAAAAGCAATTTATAACATGTAAAATGGGTTAGCATCCTGAATATACAAAGAGCTCTTAAAAATCAATAAGAAAAGGGCATCTCAATAAGAACAATGAACAGCTAAATTTTTTTAAATGATGAAAGAATATTAATGAGAAAAAAACACAAAATAAAAAGTACAAATGACCAACAAATTTTCATAATAAAAAAAGAGGGGACTTCCCTGGTAGCTCAGTGGTTAAGAATCTGCCTGCCAATGCAAGGGACATGGGTTCAAGACCTGGTCTGGGAAGATCCCCCATGCCACGGAGCAACGAAGCCCGTGCCCCACAACTACGGAGCCTGCACTCTGGAGCCCACGAGCCACAACTACTGAAGCCCACGTGCCACAACTACTGAAGCCCGCGTGCCTAGAGCCCGTGCTCCACAACAAGAGAAGCCACTGCAATGAGAAGCCCTCGCACTGCAATGAAGAGTAGCCCCCGCTTGCCACAACTAGAGAAAGCCCGTGCGCAGCAATGAAGACCCAATGCAGCCAAAAATAAATAAGTAAAAAAATAAATTAAAAAACAGAGTACTATTTCTTCACCTAAACTGGGGTTATTGTAAAAGGGCAAACAACAAATGGTCAGGAAAATGGACATTCATACATTGCTAGCGGAAGCGAAAAGAGATACAACGTTACAGAAGTCAAACAGGCAATAAATGTGAGAAACCTTAAAAACTGCATAGCCTCTGACCCAGCAATTCCAGTTCCAGGAATTTATCCTGAGGAAATAATTAAAGATATGCATAAATATATTTACATGGACATTATTTATCTCGCTATGGTCTACTGAAAGTAACCTAAATTTCTAATAATAGAAAGGGTTGGATTAATAACATATGAGACAACAGCGTGACTAAGTAGTAGGTGGCCTCTAAATACTCTATTGTTATTATAGTATAGAAATCGTTACATGGAAAGATGGCTATAATATATTACATGAAAGAGCAGTGTAATCCACTTTTTAAATATATATACACACACCTGTATATGTACAATACTGAACAAAAGTATGTAAGATTAGATACTAAAATGTTAATAGTAGTTATCCTCTGGGGGATAGAATGTGGGTCATTTTATTTTCTACTTTTTCATTTCTTTGTGTTTTTTTTCATTTTATCTAATAAACATGTACACTCATTTGTATAGTAAAAACTTATTTAATAAAAACAATATCCTGAAACAAAGTCTGCTCTATTACATTCCATCTCAATGCACAAGCATCGATCCACTATCTGTAGACTTTTAAGATCTTATACCTGAATAGATTTCAAAACCTAGAAACAAATGCTGTAGGCAACAGCTTATAACTTTTCTGTCCATCTGGTCATAGTGGTATCAGTAGTTATTGCAGAGGAAGTGGAAGAGATAGTAACCTGTTTCTATTAATACTTCTTATTTTAATTGTGTATGTGTGTGTGTGTGTGTGTGTGTGTGTGTGTGTATTCACTGAAACATTTACTGAGTGTCTACTATCTCATTGGGAGATACAGGGTTGAGGTAGAATACACATAAGCCCTACCCTCAGAGAGATCATTCTCTAGTAAAGGAGACCCACGTTAATCAAATAACCATCATATATCACTACCAACTTGATAAGTGCTAGAAAGAAAAAACACAGGATCCCAGGAGAGGGAATACTGTAGAACCTGGTCTAATCTGATAATTACATTTCAGTTAATCAGGTCCAGTACTAATGCTAAAGAACTTCAACCAAAGGAGGGAAGCACGATAAACATCCTGATTTCATCATTTTTGTTCTCCTTCCTCTCCTAATCAACTCAATGAAATCAGAGTCTGCCATTGCTAGTTAGATCTAGAGGCTACGTTAACTCATTCAGACCACTAGAGGACCATGCAGAAAACATATACTATTTAGCCTTAAATATACACATAGACACAGAGAAAGAATGAAAACACACACAAATGTTATTAGCAGTTTTCTCTGAATGACAAGATTATGAGTGGGTATATTAGAGCATTTCAATATTAATTAAATTATATTAAAGCATGAAAAGCATTTTTAAATGTATATGTACCAGATATGTGACATTGAGTACCACAAAGCAGATATTACACTTCATATACAATTATGCTTATAAATGTATGAGAGGGAATAACAAAAACAATGGCTACCATGCATTTGGTTCCTATAGAGCAGCACAGGCTTGAGTTCTTCACAGTCCTCACTGGATTTAACCCTCTTTAATTCATGGCTCAGAGAGAAGTGAGTTGCTCTTGGTAACAAAGAGAGGAGGTGGTAGAGCTGGGACTTAGACTCCAGTCTGCCTGAAGGCAGAGCGCATGCCCGTCTCACTATGCCCCTCTGCTTCTCGCCTAGATGTTTTGGCCTTTCAAAAGGGATGACTGTAACGCTAGCTAGGGAGTCCAGAAAGACTGGTATCTAGGAGGCAATTAATAATGTTTAAATTTGAATTTAAATTTAGAAAAAGATGTGCACTGATTTACCTAACTCCCTTAACGGCCCTTCTCTTTGATCAAAAGCCACGTCTGTCTGGAGAATTCATACAGGCAATCTCCTCCAAGAACCTCTACCCTCTAGTTGGAATTAATCTCTTCCAACCCCACAGGCATTTTGTTTTTTCACTTTGTCTCCTTTTTCTAAGAGGGCATTCAAACTGTGTAAGCTTTGAGCCTTAAAAAACCTGGATCCACCCCTATTCCCTTAGAAGCCTGCTAAAATTTTTCTTACCGCATTTCCCATAGGATGCCTTGTACCAAAATTACTCACGCATAAGTCTCAGTTTCTGAAATTTGAGCTACTTGAAGGTAGGCGTGAGGTAGTTTTTATCTTTGAATCCCCTACAATAACCTGCCTTCAGACGTGCTAGGTACTTGCTCAGCAAATGCTTTTAGTTAAATATAATAGAATTCCCCTGCAAGAAAGCAAGCTAGAACTGGGGAGATTGTCTGTGACCATGAAACAAAATACACAGTGGCTATAAAACACATGGTGATTAAGGGCACAGGCCCTGGAGCTGTACATCCTGGGTTCAATTCCTGTCTCTGCCATTTACCTATTTGGCTGTGCAACTTTAGAAAACTTACTTAATCTCTCTAAGCCTCCACTTCCTCAGCAATAAAATGAGGCTAATAATAGTACCAACTTCGCTGGGTTGTTGTGAGGTCTAAATGAGATAATATAAGTAAAACACTTCAGAACAGGACATTTTTCATTCATCTCTCCCTGACATAAATACATATTCAGTGAGGAGGTTTCTGATTGTCACCCGAAGCCTTCAACTTTCTCTTCTCCACACCAGCTCCACATCTTCTACCTATGCCACCAAGACTCATTCAAACCCAGCCCAAGTGACTCCAGAGCCTGCCCTCTTAAACTTACACCCCACTGCTGGACTGGAAAGCAAAGGAGCAGACTAAAGGCATGAAACCCCATTCGGCCTTTGCAGGTAGTCTAGATGTAAGCTGATGGGAGCCTGGAACTAAAATCAGAGAAACAGAGCTAGAAGGCAACGGCATGTGATCAGTGAGACAACTGAGGCCCAGGGAGGGCAAAGGGGAACAGAATGTAGGGAAAAGATGGGGAGGAGTATGAAGGAAGAAACAAGAGCTGGTGACTGACTGAAAGAGGAGACAGGCCAAAGCAGGAGTATGAGGGTGTGCCGCAGCCCCTGGAAGCATCTCCCAGTCAATAGAAGGAAAGGTGTTTTTAATTTCTATGTACCACTTCCAGCTTCGAGGAAAATTGTTTCTACCTCCACTCATTGACAGGAGAATTCAAATCTCTCAAACATATGCTTCATTACTCAAATATCAGGTACTGCAATTCAGTGAGACAGAAAGAGGAGAAGGAACATATGTTTTCAGAAAGTAAACAAATCCCGGTGGGGGAGGGGTGGGGAATAATCACTGGGCAAAAGTGGTATTTTTCCTGGAAGCTTCTAGAGGGCAGGGACAATGTCCTTTAATTTGCTTTGTTGGGTCCACTAGTGAGAAGGTGGGCGATGATAACGGCAGCTATAGGGGGGAGTTCAGAGCCCTACTGAACCAAGGGGCACACGCTGGGGTAAGGAGTTAATCTACATAATCTCCTCACCTCACTGTTGGCCCAAGAACACTCCACACCCGCCATTTTTGTAGGCTCTTTTTATTAAACAGTTTTCGGTCTAATGACTGACTTCTAAATCAATAGAGGGCACAGGAAGGGTTTACAACTCTCCCCAGCCTCTGGCTCTGGCTAAAGCCACAGAATTTTGAAACTGAATTAAATCCAGAAAGTTCTTAGTTTAAAATCAAAATAACTTTAAACACCCAGTTTCCAGTTGGTTTTCCAACAGCACTAATAATTAAAGAATCACATTTTTTATAACTTTGTAACCAAAATATCTCTTTGAGTCAACTCCATAAAAGTACACTAATTAAAGCCAGCATCTTCTGGCCTCTGATGAGAAATTCACCCTTTTATAATGGGATTACTAGAGCTTTGCTGTACAGATGAGTGGTTTGATTAATAATTTACACTTTTGAGGATATATAACCTCACTCATGGTCACGGTCTGCGTTCCTAAAATTCTCCTATTCAGCTTAATGTCATTATATTTGGCCCTGGCAAATGAATTAAGTTCTGATTAGACATCAATGTAATTATTTTCTCCCGTATACGTTATTTTCAAAAAAGAAAGGGTTGTGACGGAATGGCCGGCAGTTTGAGCCGAGGAGCTCAGTGGGGCTCAGCATGGGCAGGAGAACTGTCAGACTAGTCAAGAGGGAAAAAGCGTGAAATGGAGAAAAATTGCTCAGTACTCACTTAAAATCCCCACTACATTATAAAAACTGAATTAACAAATGATTGAATCTCAAAAACATGTTTATCAACATTCAAGCAATTATTCAGTCACATATTAACTGTGAAGGAAAAGAGCTCTGCTTGAATAGTGTCCCTAAACAGTTATTTCAAGCAGAAATGACTGGAGAAATTGCTCTGAGCTGATGGAAAAGGGTGCTCTAACCAAGGGTAATTTTATTTAGGGGGAGTGGGAGAGACAGGAATCTGACAGAAAAACAGTAGAAGAACTGCCAAGAGCAGATGGAAACAGAAAATAAGGGAGCAGAGAAAGAGAAGACGCACAGCAACACTGCTTCCTCCCCCTTCATCTCCTCCAGAGACAGCAGGTAGGAGAAAGCCTTCCAACGCTGGATGAAGATAGCGCTTTTCTTCCTCTCTGCCATGATAGCGTGCACCAGAAAATGCAACAAAAATATGGCCGGAACACAGCAACGCCTTCGTGATCTAGCCTCTTGCTTGTGTGTAGAATATACCAGATAGGTATATTTGGAAGAGAAGCTTCAGGAAGCTGAAAAAAGGATTGCTCCTGGAAGTATTGATATTTCAAACAGCTCAGCTTCACACATCTAAGAATGCATAAAATAAACCCCTCTTTCAAAGGGTCCTTTGCCTAAGTGCTCTCTCACCTGTGCACTGGAGCTGCTTCAAAGTCATCTACATGGGGCAAAAGTTGTTGAATTACATCATGAAGTCCAGCTTTGTCTGGGATTGTGTCTGTAATGGTAATGCATCATTTACCTGGCCCCATGTGGGGTGAAGTGGTCCACAAAAATGAGCTGTCTAGATAATACAGTAACCACCCAAAGTCATAAAGGCCATAAACAGAGAACTAGAATTAGAACTTAGATTTTTCTGACTCCAAGTCCAGTGTTTCTTCCATTGCCTTTAAGCACCAAAAATATTTTGAGCCATTCAAAATGGAAATATTAAGGGAAAAACAGTGAGCATAACTTGATCTTTCCTTATCAATTCACAGCCATCACTAGGAACATTAGTTGTCGGATCTATTATAACACAGGGGCTACTGAGACAGGTAGGGATATACTCCTCTATAAAATGCCCCCAACTGCCACATTCAGTGAGTTCTTGAGTCACTTTTACGTCCTCCACTCTGTCACTCGTTAGCTTCTTGCTGCTCATATGTACCTCCCTCTGGCAGTCTTTCAAAGCCCTTCTAGTTAACTGCTTATCTACTACCGGCTGGAAAACTAGAAAATCAAGCTTGTAAAGACTGTGCATAAATTCAGAACGGTTGTAGGCTCTGAACAAGGACCCAGGAGCTCTCAGATGAGACAAGTACATAAAGCAGGAGCTCCACGTCGTTTTAGGTGCACGGAGATGTTTTCTGCTTAACCACCATTTCTCCTCTCTGATAAAGAAAGTTCAAGTTGTGAGAGAGACAACTTCCAGAAAAGCAAAGTGTTGCTGCATTCTGAAGAGTCTGTTCTCACTCAAAGTCAGCGGTACCCTGGGGAAGACTGGAATCCTCCAACGTACAGAAAAAACCCGGACATACGCCTAATATTTCCTGATGGTACAAGGTTGAAAGTTATAATGAAATTCTACAAGGAAAACAGAACTCAAGGCTCGAAAGTGTAGAGGTGGTGGAGATATGATGAAAAACTCAGAATTCTATCCCATTTTTCTTCTCAAGGACCAAAAATCCTACAATTTCTTAATTTTGTTTTACCTCAAGCACACTAAGAACAGGAAAACCATATCACATGATGGCTTGGAAGAAGCTGTGGCATCAATGAGTTTCCTCATCTGTAAAATGGAGATAATTACAGTATGAACCTCATAGGGCTGCTGGGAAAGTTAAATGAGATAATTATGTAAAAGTAAGCATCATATAGTAGGCACTTAATATAACTGTCACTATTATCATCATCATCATCATTATTCGGTAGGGGAGAAGAAAAAGAGAGAAGAAAATCTACTTTCAGCGAAGTTTTTCAAAAAAGAATTAATTAAGCAGAAACAAAAAACGATTGTGCTGCCCCATTTTACTAAGCGCATCAAAGTAAATTAAGTTTAGGAAACGAGGCAATGCAAAGATTGAAAATAAAGAACAACTATTTTAAATGCTTCAATCATTATCAAGACAACGTTAGCAATAGAGCACTCCAACTACTGTAGCAAAGGGCCCCAGGCTCATTTATGAGGGCAAAGGCTTCCTGCAAACGAAGACATAAACTCCAAATCGAGGCAGTAAGGATTGCTCGTGGAACTGTGCACATATTTGCAGAAAGCACTCACTGCTTAATACCCCCAATGTGAACTAGTGAAGGAACCCTAAAGAGATTGTGGATCTAGGCCAATATCAAGATGAGCTATCTTCAATTTCATGTGGTGAAAACAGCTCACATCAAATTTCACAGGAGTTAAGTACTGGAGCAATTTTCTCAACAATTTGTTCTACCAGAATCTTGGGGAGGGGGTGTATTTTAGGGAAAAAGCAACTGTGTCCGCCAATTAAATTCATTGGACTACTAAGTAGTTATAAGAAAAAAATGGATACTCTCTTTTTCTCAGCAATCAGTAATACATCATCTTGTAGCAGTCCCTGATTTTAGTCTTGTCTCTCCAGACAAGGAGACAATCCTACAGAAAGGATTTGGGGCAATGTCTCTACAAACATGGCATAATTGTCTTGAGGTCTAGGACCATGTTTTATTTGGTTCTTATGGGGTTTATGTTTTCTAAGAGCGAAGCAGGAAAAGAATAAGAAGAGAGAATGAAACAAGATAAAGAATGAGTACATATGGTGACAAGGTAGAAGGCACCGGCAATGCGTTCAGACATTAGTTGTCTCCGTGTTCCTTTGCTAGGGTTGTCCTTCTGCCCGCCCCCACAATTTGAGAAATAATATATTTATATGTATATGTGTGTGTGTGTGTGTGTGTGTGTGTGTGTGTGTGTGTGTGTGTGTATGAGAGAGACAGAGAACGAGTAGGTGCTGCCCCCCTACTCCCTACCCTCTGTTCACATGACAAGCGTTCAGCTTCCATTCTATAGCAGCCATATCTGGAAGCTAATCCAATCAAAATCTTGTCAAAACTTCCTTTCTCTCTTAGTCTTATGCTGTTCCAGAACTAGAAAACACAACATGCAAAATGCAGAACTGGACAGAGATGTGAATGCTGACATGCAAGGCCCTCAGATAGACAGCCACGTCAGCTACTCTTCACGCTAGAATACCAGCGTGATCACTCCACCACCCCCAGCCAGCCAGGCAATGGTAAGATAACATCTGTGGGCTTGGTTATTCTGGGAATGAAACAAATCACAAATACTCCATTCTAGAAAAGCCCCTCCACAGCCCATAGAGTAAGATTCAGCCCTCCACTTCAACTAGATTCTCATGTCACATCACTTCTTATCACCCTACTTTCAGCTAGTAGATCAGCTCCAAAATCAATCTAAGAAGTACATGAATGGTACATGTATTTTTAAAATGAGCTTAAATTATTCATTCTTTTGCCAAATTGTTAGTCTCAACAAACTCTTCACAAGAGTCTGACTGCATAAATAGGTTAACAAATACTTCAAGCTTCTGTATTATACTTCATATAATCAACCCAACATCCCGAGGCTTTGACCCAAGAAACTGTTGTGAATGTATGTTTTATTAGCTAATTTGAATAATTTTCTCAGCTTATTCTAAGTATTTCATTATAATATGCAAAAGAAACTATAATCAACCCACCTTACAATTCAAACAGGTTAATTCTTATAAAGGTGCCATAAATCTAAAGATTTCGAATGTCAAGTAGTCAGAAGTGTTATTTTTCTATCTGACCCCAATTCTCTCCTTGTGGGACAAGAAAAAGGCAGCTGATTCCATCTGCTTAAGGAAGGATAGAAGAAAGCCCCAATATCCATAATTAACTTTCTTTCACAGGAAGTGGCATAATGAGGTAGTTAAAAGCATACACTCTGAGAGCCAGGCCAACTGGGTTGAAATCCTACTTTCCCCATTTATTAGTTGTGTGACCTTGGGCAAGTTACTTAACCATTCTGTGCCTTGAGTTTTCATCCATAAAATGGGGAAACTAATAATACTACTCACTTCCTAGGGTTTATTGTGAGGATTAAATGAATTAATATATGTAAAACACTTAAAAGAGTACCTAGCACATAATGCTATATAAGTGTTTGCTCTCACCACTACCGTCATCCTCCTAGCTGGGTCTCTGAATCAAGGGAGATACTCCCCATCCAGCTATGACAGTCCTACAAGTTAATAAGGAGAAATGTAATTTCCTACCCATTCTGGCAACACCACAACAGCTATCTTTTACAGTCATACACAGGTATAATAAGAACTGAGACTCAGAAAAAGAGAAAGGATAATCACTCACACAAATGAGAAAATGTAGGGCCATTAAGCCAGTTTTTCCCTCTTAAATGGAAATTGTCCCAGTGGGCAGAAAGAGCTTGTGCATGTTCCACAAATATCCAACTAACTCCCGGAGAAAACTGGTATTTAAGTAAACATTTTTGTTTTTTAAACAAGTTTTATGGGCTAATGGAGGGAAAGTACCATTTATTCTTTCTTCAGAGATTTCATCCTTTACATACAGGTAAACAGAATGTCCTTAGACAATGATTTTTGACAATACCCACCTTTCCAAAGATTGTAATGCAGCTTCTCTAAAAACCATGTTTTTCCTTAACCAGAATCTCTCACTGGGAGGTTTTTGTTTTTTTTTTTTTAATTTTAATTTTTATTTATTTTTTGGCTGTGTTGGGTCTTCATTGCTGCATGCAGGCTTCCTCTAGTTGCGGCGAGCTGGGGCTACTCTTCGTTGCCGTGCGTGGGCTTCTCACTGCAGTGGCTTCTCTTGTCGCAGAGCACAGGCTCTAGGCACGCGGGCTTCTCTTGTTGCAGAGCACAGGCTCTAGTTGTGGCTTGAGGGGTCAGTAGCTGTGGCGCACGGGCTTAGTTTCTCCACAGCATGTGGAATCTTCCCGGACCAGGGATCGAACCCGTGTCCCCTGCATTGGCAGGCGGATTCTCAACCACTGCACCACCAGGGAAGTCCCTCACTGGGAGGTTTTTATGACAAGTATTAATGTTGGAATGGTAATTTATAAATTATACTTAGCATTTGAAAGCCCAGTGCCCAAATAATGATGCCATTGAGCAGCACATCTCAAATGATCCCCAGAACTCACCTTGGAAAACTGCAGCATTCTGAATAATTAAGAACTTGAGCTCCATACTTGCAGACTGAAGCAGTTGTTCCATGTTCAATCGCGCTGTTAGTTGGTATTTTTCTTCCATCTTTCTTGAGCAGCATGTTGGGCCCTTGGGGAGACATACTTGCAAATCTGATCCTGAAACAAACAAGTTTTTCATGTTTCAGTAAGCAGAGTGTCTCACACACACAGGAGGCAAACAAGGCAAAACAAAGCATTTTTTTTTAAACACAGTAAAATCTTGATTATCCAAAATCAGCGTTTACCTTAACTAATCCCTGCTTTCTCCCTATTATCTTTATGACTGATTCTTTTTGAATAACTGTAAGAATTAATTGCCTCGGTTTGACTCATAAATGCTGTATAAACTAATTTATAGCACGAAGTATACGTCACTGAACACCAATATTTAATTTGTCTGTTAAAAGACCAATCTTCACTCCTACAATTTCTTTTTCTTGATTATAATTTATGAATGAAAACACAAGCAAGAAGCCACTTTCAAACTTCCAGTTATGATTTCCTAATGAAATGTATGTCTGGGCAATCCAATGTCGCTAACATTAACATTCAATCACCAAAAGCCCTTACAGCTCAACAATTCTAGCTCTAGCACAAATGCCAACCTCCTGCTCCTCTGAATTCCTGAGCTCCCTTATGATGCAGAATGCTTTCTTATTTCTGTATCTCGATAAAGATTTGCCAAATGAATAATCTTCTTGATTATTCCAAAGTTAGGGAATCAGAACCTCTTCTCAGTCCTCAACCAATGTGACCCTTTGCAGTCCTCACAGTTAACCAATCCCTCCTTAAAACACTCCCCCCGCCTTGCTTTAGTGAATCTACCCAGTTCACTAAACCTATCCACACACACACCCCATACACCGCCCCCCCACTGCTATGGCTATTCTTATATATATTTATTTATTTATTTATTTAATATTTACTTATTTAATTTATTTATTTTGGCTGCGCTGGGTCTTCACTGCTGCACACAGGATCTTTTAGCTGTGGCATGCAGACCCTTAGTTGTGGCATGCAGGTGGGATCTAGTTCCCTGACCAGGGATAGAACCCAGGCCCCCGCATTGGGAGCGCGGAGTCCTACCCGCTGGACCACCAGGGAAGTCCCACTATGGCTATTCTTATCTATCTTTTCTTGCTTCCTCTTCGTCTGCCGATCACATAAATGTTGTTGACCCTCTTTCTCATTCTACATCTCTGCCCAACCCCAATGATCTTACCTAACCCCTGTGATTGCTGAACTCTCTAATCCTGCCTTCACCGTTCTTCTGAGCTCCAAAATCCCACATTTTCAACTACTCTGTGGGAATCTCAGATTCAGCAGACCCCAAACTGAACTCAATATATCCCATGTGAACACACAAGTTACGTCTCCTGTATTCCGTACCTCAGTCAATGATCATCATCTACCAGGTTTCCCCATAAAAAAAACCCTTTTTGTTGTTTTCAGCTCTTCGCTGGTGACTCAACACACTTCTGTATCCATGGAAGTCATCAGCATATAAAAGAAAATTGAAGCCATGGGAGTAGGTGAGAGTCATGCAGCAAATATTTTATTGGGTATCCACTATGTGACAAGCACTGTGGATACAGTAGTCTGTAAAGTCCCTGCCCTCGTGGAGCTTATATTCTGGGAGACAACAAACTACATATGTAAGGTCAAGCAGTGATAAGTACTACAGAGAAAATAAAACTAAGTAAGGAAAGGAAAACAAACTGTGGTATACACACACAATGGAATACTACTCAGCCATAAAAAGAAATAAACTATTGATACATGCCACCACATGGATGAACCCTGAAAACATTATGCTCAGTGAAAGAAACCAAATTTTAAAAATTACATACTGTATGGTTCCATCTAGAAAGTGAAAATTAATCTATGGTGACAGAAAGCAGTTCAGCGGTTGTTGGCGGAGATGAAGCAGTTCAGCAGGTGAGAGTGAGGAAATTTGGAGGAGTGATAGATATATTCATTATCTTGATTGTGATGATTGTTTCATGGCTGTAAACATGTATCAAATTTATCAAACTGCACCCTTAAAATATGTATAGCTTATGGTATGTCAATTATACCTCAATATAGCTGCTGTTTTTTAATGTTTAAAAGTAAGGTAGATAGGGAATGTGGTGATTGCAGGGACGCTTCTATTTATGTAGGGTAATCAGGGATGGCTTCTTTCATAAGGTGACATTTGAGGAGGAATGAGGGAAGCAACGGAGAGTCCCAAGATTTTATATCCTCTACCAATACTAGCAAATATTAGGGCTCAATGCATATTTAAGTCCAATCTCCTTCTTCTTCTGTAACTCCTGTTTTACTCAAACTTTCCCTTCGATAAGCATTTGTTGAGCTCTTCTGTGGTGGCCATGAAAATGTGCATCTCAGACCTCCTACCACAGGGAGTGTAACTGCCGAACGGTCCCAGCTGCTGTGCTCTAAATTCAACGCCATGTTGTGCCCAGGCCACAATCCCTAGGGGCTGCTCCCAGCCAATGACAGCATGGCAAAGATGCCAAGTCCTGTGAGACACAGGACTTTGCTGACAGGCATTTTGGCTTGAGGACTCCCCACTGACCCTGACAAAACTTTCTTAAAACTGTACTGCAGTTTACATTCTCTCTACTCAACCTTCCCTCCTTCCCTCTCTCCTCCAAAGGGGTCAGACCTACACCACAGTCGAACGGCTCATTTCCTTCCCAAGTGTTTTCCCCAAGAAACTTCTTGCACATCTAGTGCTATATTGGCATCTGCTTCTCAGAGGACCCAGTCTAACATATCTTCTGTGTGCCAAGCACTGTGCTACGTGGTAGAGGTACAGCTTTCAACAAGAGAGACATGGTCCTTATCCCAAGGAGCACACTGTCTAGAGGGGTTAACAGAGATGAATACCTAGTGCATATAACTGGGTGCGATAAAGCGACATAGTTATCTAGGATGACAAAACATGTATATGGGATATCCCCCCAAGGGGGGACACCCCCAAAGCTCCATAAAGTCCTTGGCAAAGTAAGCTTTCATAATAAACATCAAATCTTACTGAAGTGAGGCTAGAAAGCATATTCAGACGTTTTAGACAGCTTTTCAATGACTGAGGTGTTGTTTTTTTTTTTAAAAAAAAGGTGGGGGGAACTAGTTAGCCCTAAGTTACCAGAAAACTTACTTTTGTTACAATCTCTGATTTCCCTAGGAATTCCAGTTATCATGGCCCTAATGTATGTGTCCAAGTTTTCTTCATTGAGGAATGAAATTCATCAAGTTCAACCTCACAAGACATCACTGCTGGAGTCCCCAGTATTGACTCCAAGCTCTCTACTTCCTCCTCCTTAAGGGAGCTGCTGACAAAAGTAGTAAAGGAGAGCATGGATAATGTGTATCACCAAACCTAACGCAGCACTGCATTTTGTAGTACTGGATGGAAAGGTGATGTTTAATGTGTCAAAATACAATTTGGGGTCTGGAGACGCAGAGTTCAGATTTATCTCCTATAAATGTCAATCTCATATACGAGCCTTAAACCGATTTTGAACAGGGTCTAAGCTCAAAGCCTTTATGATTATCTTCAGAAAAAGAAAAATAAGAGCTAGTTCTAGCTCACTGTGTTCTTTCTACATGAGGTTACAAAATGTAATGCCATTCTAGAAGTAGAAACTGACGCAGTTTATTGGACCAAGTAGGGAAAGAGTCCCCTTGGGGACAAGTGGCTAATCTAGATTTAAACAAGGGTAGTTGGGACACATGTGTAGATATGAAAAATCCTACATAGCAGGTACTTTCCAAACACCAGTTTATTTTCTTAGTAAACTGATGCCTAAATAGTGTGTGGTTTAAAATGCCTGTATTTGCAATACATTCATAAAATTAAATGTTATAGATAAAATTCTTTGTGTTGCTAAATTTCCATTGGTGATGATTTCCAGTTTTCAAGAATGGTAGGGTTTATTTGGCAGGGTGGCTGTTAGTACTGTTCTAACTCCCACCAGCTCTAGCTAGTGGGAGTTATAAAATAATAGGGCTCAGATCTTTTCTTTGTGAAGTGCTGTGAGTTGCTTCCATCTTAGAAGGTAACAAACTGCCACTCAGTGTACCAACAGAAGCCCAGGAATGACTCTTTAAATGACCATGACGCCAGTTTGGTTTGCCTTAATATGATAATTCATGAAGTAACTTAGAGCATGCATGGGGGTACCCCCCTTCCCTGAGGTGGTCAAGTCTCATCATTGTATAAACTCCTACGACCTCAGGAATTCGGTTAGCCAAAATCTTTAAAGGACTAAAACCTCAAACGAGAACTTATGGGAAAACATGTCAGATGTCATGAAGAAAGGTACGTGTTATATCCAAATGTAAGAAATGTATATATAGCAATATTTATCCTCCCACCAACTTATCACAGCCTGGTTAATCAATAAACCAGTATAACTGATCTGGGGGCTAAGAGTTAGCTATAGATTTGAGGAAATAAAACATCTATAAACTGATAAGAATTCACGATTTCCAAACCAGGAAGGAGAGAAATAAATGCCAAAGGGAAAAACATTTTGTTTTCAGTAAATTTCATATAACTCACAGGCCAGCTTAAAATAAGCCTCAGTACATGATAGCATAAGGAACAAAGTGGGCCAGGAGAGCTAGACACACCTAAATGAAATGACAAAAATGAAATATAACCATTTTAATGCATGAACATGCCCATGAAAGAAACAAGACAGAAAGAACACACAAAACAGAAAGAAACAGAGGAAGAATTTAGAGGGGAATCCTTATCAACAAAACAAAGAATTACTCTGGGAACCAAACCCCAAGTGGGATGAATAAGAAGTAGAACCGAGGGCAAATGACTAAGGAGGTACACTGAGAACTGGTACATACTTGTGTGAATAAAAGCAGAAAGGCCAATTCAAGAAATAAGATGTAACTTACAAAAGACATAGTAAGTAGCAAAGCATTCTTTAAGTATGTCAGGAACAAAAGAAGGTTAAGGGAAAATAGCTCCTTTATTAGATGGGAAGGAAAAGTAATCACGGACCACACTTGGCAAAGAGGTGCTCACATTTTTTTTTTTTTTGTAAAAATGGAACTCAGCTGGGAAATGGGAATAGAGACAAGCACTATAGCCTGGGATGGAGACAAGGAGAAGACTTAGCAATTGACTATTCGAATGAGTCAGAAAGGTTCAACTCTTTAGGGCTTAATAAGTTGCATTCCCAGATGCTAAAAAAATAATAATAATAACTGAAGTCATTACAGGGCTGCTAGTTCCCATTTATTCTGGAGGGTTAAAAAGTACCTTCATACTATAATCTCCTCTCCTAGATTTTGAGTTCCTGAAGAGCAGAGAATGACTCCCATCTCCTTTGGGATGCCCCGGCGATCTCAGGCAGCCCTGTGCATGTAGTGGTGCATTAATGAGGGCTGCAGACTGAGAACACAGAAAGAACACTTTCTGTCTGATCTAAAAAGGAGGAGTGGAGACAGATGACCCTGAAAATGTTACATCTGTACGCTTTGATCTTGGGAAAATATATTAAAATACCACAAAAATCAATTTCCAAACATCTTGAAGATTCACAAATAGATGTTTCGCTTGAAGAAACTATAAAGTAATTTATTTCTAGTTATTTTGAGACAATGTCTTGCTTGCACAGTGGGCCCAGTTCTGGGTCTTACAACTGAGAAGGGATATTTGAGTTATGGAAGCCTTTCTCTGGAGGATTATTCCCATGTGTATTCAAGCTGGGCACCCTTACCAGTTGCTTTCCCTTCCAGAGGCTAAATCACAGGTGGTCCACCGAAAGCTCCCTCCTGATGTGTACTCTTGTGTAAGGGGATCTCTTAGGTTTGGCTACCTGTGGCCTTGCCTTCTTGACCTATAACACAGACTCTCTCCTTTGGGCCTAGTTCTTACTCTTTTGGGCTCCATTCAAGGACTTGACATTTTAGACTGCTTCTGGTTTCCCTTAGCCACCTCCACCAGGACTGGGACTTCGGCTCCTCTCTGCCATGCAGTCACAGGTGCACCACACTCACTTGGAGACCCCATTCCAGGCCTGAGCTCTGTCCCTAATTGGAAGAGGACAGTGAAAACTATATATGAGGCTGTTTAATTGTATCTGTTCTATTGGATTTTATTCCAAGTCAGTAAGTATTAACGGCCTGGAGGCCAGCATCATGGTAGGCAAAACACTTATGGTCCCCTCTGGTCAAGTAGCTTACAATTTAGTCCTAGCCCCACCACTTACTAGCTTGCAACCAAGGGTAGATTATTTAACCTCTACACGCCTTTTTGTCCCTATTATCAACACCACTTACCTGGCAGAGTTGTTGCAAGGACTGAGTGAGATTATGCGTGTAAAGCTCTTAGCCTACTTGGTACAAGGTAAATATCCAATATACGTTAAGTAAAATTAAAATAAACAAAAAACAAATTCATGCTAAGAGACCAGACTTTCACACACAAAAATAGCTAGAGAACAGTAAAAGCTGATATATGGTTAGGTGACAAAATATGCAGTATATTTTCTGACGTGACAGAAATAGTCTATATTTTAATTGGGGTGGTAGTTACATGGGTATATAAAGTTGTCAAAACTCAGTAAATTCTTCACTCAAAATGAGTGTACTTTATTATTTATAAATTATATTTCAATAAAGTGGAATTTTCAAATATGTAATATAGACAACATTTGCTAGATAAGTAAATGCTCACCAGAGGCTCTAGGGGTCAAAGAAGACTTCCAGGAGGAGGTAGGGCTTGAGCTACACAGTAAAAGATGAGAAGGCCAATGGGTGAAATGCATATGGCACCTGTGGAATAGTGGGGCAAAATTAACCTGCCTGGAGAGAAACTAGAATCTGGGGTATAGCTAGCTTATCAGGCAAGATGGGCCAGAGTGTGAAGGGCCTTGAATGCAGACAAAAGACTATGGGCTTGACTCCGTGGACAATAAAGAACCACTGTTGAGTCTCAAGCAGAGGTATAATATGATGAAGGGTGCTGTTTAGGAAGATTAGTCTTACAGCTTGAAATTGGGAAATGAGCTAAATAACCCCTCAAGGTCACTTCCAGCCCTCCGATTCTCCAATTACCTTTATTATGTTCTATATGTTGGTTATTTTACTACACTGCAATTTTAGCTAATGACTATAAATTGTCAAAAATCACATTTAAAAACACACTAAAGAACAGAAGAAGTATTAATGTAGACCTTGATCCTTATACTTTTCTAAAAGCAGATAGAACATATTCAAACAGCAACAGAAGAGACTAAATCGTCAGGGCTCAGTAACAATGAAAACTGAAATCTTTTCCATATATATACGTGTGTGTGTGTATGATGGTTTCACACATTTTATTGCCAAGGTCTGCTTTATGAATGGCAGACTTTTTTGCTAATGAAAGTATGCTGTGCTAAAAATAATAATGTAATATTATCATTAAAGTAATATTAAACAAAGGAATGAATGATATCCAAAACTGGTTTGCTTCATGACTTATAGGGAAAATAATAGATGCCTATTAGAATTATCCAAAGGATTAAGTGCAGGTTGCTCTACAAATGAACGAAAAAATAACGTATCAACCATTTCTAAAAGGTTTTCTTTTTAACAGAGGACAAGTCAATTTGCCATCCAGAAATATTAACTAATTTCCTTAGCATATAACAGTGACTTGCTATTAGAACGGTGCCTTTTCCCTTAATTAATCATTATCTAAATCAAATCTTACATGCTCATTAATTTCTTACTAATCAAGATAGGAATACAGATGAAAGAAATGGCTGCATTTGAAACCAGTGGGGAAAGTGAGGATTGCTGGTGGAAGAAATCGTCTTAGGGAACCCAGATGAAGGTTACCCTTCTGTTATTTAGCCTGAAAGAACATGACCTTGCAGAGGGCACACCTGGGTATCACGAGCTCAGACTTTAAAGCAAAGATCATGCCTGGGGCCGTGACAGACTCTGCCTCTGTAAAAGGCAGGCCAAAATGTTGCTACCACACTGGAGTACTGGGAGTTTAAAGCAACCCTGGAGATAAGCCTGAGAATTAAAGAACGAATTACCTTTATCTCTACTGCCAACTGTCAATTAACTGCATATCATTTCATGCCCAGTAAAGGTTGAATCCCTAGATCACTACACTCTCCCACAAAGAGGTTCTTTCTGGACCACATTCCCAAGCAGCAGTCAAACATGTGCTCTGGGAACACAAATTCACTGATTACATTCAGCCTGCCAAAGTGGTGAACAATTCATTCATACAACATTTACAGAATGCCTACTTTGTGCTAGGGTCTCTGCCCAACCCAAGGAATACAGTAATGAACAGGACACAGTCCCTGCCCTGGGGTTCACAGATTGGTCCAGGAAATGGACTCCCAAACTATCAATAACTAGAAACTTCTAGGTCACTCTGGACACCTCATTCACCTTCATCCCCTATAGCCAACTGTCACTAAATCCTACTGGTTACACTTTTTAAATATCCCTCATCATTCATCTTCTTTCCATCCTGGCCTCATCACCTCACCTCTTTTCACTTGGAAAACTATTACAGCCTCTAAAGTGGCCTTCCTGCCTCTACCCTCTCTTCCACCCAAGCTGGAGAAAGACGTTGCTAAAGTACATATCTGATCACATCGTTCTCCTTCTTAAAAACGGAGCAGGGCTTCCCTGGTGGCGCAGTGGTTGAGAGTCCGCCTGCCGATGCAGGGGACATGGGTTCGTGCCCCGGTCCGGGAAGATCCCACATGCCGCGGAGCGGCTGGGCCCGTGAGCCATGGCCGCTGAGCCTGCGTGTCCGGAGCCTGTGCTCCGCGACGGGCGAGGCCACAACAGTGAGAGGCCCGCGTACCGCAATAAAAAATAAAAACGGAGCAAAGACACAGGCGTGTGAAAGTGGGTGGCATATACAAGCATTGCCAAGGAACCTGGTAAGGCTAGAGGGAAAAGTGAGCTGGTGGAAAGTAGCTGGGGCCCGATAAGGAGGAGTATGTGAGCCCCGCCACCAGAGGATTCCTAGTTATCTTTGGCTATTTTTTGTTTGTTGTCTTTTTACATTTTTTTCCAGCTTTCCGAGGTATAATTGACTCTGAGTTATCTGTGGATTGGATTCTCACAGGAGAGAGTGTTCGCGGGGGCAGAGATGCACTCCAAAAGCTTTCTGTCCTTTGAATTCCCATAGCACTCTGCATCCTTTATAAAGACACTTCTCACACTCTCTAACTTGCATCATGGTTACATTTGCATGCCTTATCTTCACTAGATTTAAGTTCCTTCAGGGAAAGACCCTTGACTGACTTATCTTTGTATCTCAAGGGGCTAGCTGGCTGACGTTTGGGCTCGATGTCCTCCCCTTTGACTTGGAAACAATGCCAGAACTTCAAGAGAGTTCAGTTTTAAAGGAACCGGGTCAGATTAATTGATGCTAATAGAGCAACTCGTAGAAGAACAGTATTCCAGGAAAAATAAAGAGTCCTCAGAGCCCAAAATGGAGTTCTCTCTCACCTCCTCTTCTCCCTTCTTCTCTTCTCTCCAGCAACCCCCCCCCCCACATTATTTAGACAGGGTAAAAACCCTAATAAAAACAAAATTGGGTTGGAGGGTATGCCAGTTGGGATAAAGAATCTTTTTATTTATTTATTTTTGGCTGCATTGGGTCTTCGTTGCCGCACGCGGGCTTTCTCTAGTTGCGGCGAGAGGGGGCTACTCTTCGTTGTGGTGCGCGGGCTTCTCATGGCGGTGGCTTCTCGTGTTGCGAAGCATGGGCTCTAGGCGGGCAGGCTTCAGTAGTTGTGGCACGCAGGCTCAGGAGTTGTGGCTCGCGGACTCTAGAGTGCAGGCTCAGTAGTTGTGGTGCACGGGCTTAGTTGCTCCGGGGCCTGTGGGATCTTCCCAGACCAGGGCTCGAACCCGTGTCCCCTGCATTGGCAGGTGGATTCTTAACCACTGTGCCACCAGGGAAGGTCCAGGATAAAGAATCTTTTAGAATTCTGCCAGAGGGACTAAACCAAGGCAATTTTCCTGTCTCCCCCTACTCACTCTTTCACTAGTTGTTATTCTACTCAGATAAGTAGCGGAGATCCCATCTTTTAGGAGATGTATAATTTTTATTCTTCAGATACAATGTTCAAATACGCAGACCTGAAGCATAGCTGAGAATTTCAACACCCTAGGCCCAATCTAAGTGCTAGGCCATTTCCCCTGTGTATGAAATCACATCGGGTGGGGTGGGGGGAAGAACCCTTCCCTACCAAGACTAAAGTGTTATTATCTGTTCTGCTACCAAATCAGCTGTGCGACTCAATCAAATACCTTTTCAGATCTGGGCCTGACTAGATGACCCTGCAGACAATTTCAGGTCTGAGAGTCTGCTTCCAACTATAGGTCAATCAATAGTCACTAAGCCCATTCTAGACTAGGCATTGGGAGGACACAAAAGAAGCAAAAGACCTGCCTCTGCCCTTCTAAGAAGGCTCTGTCAATAGCACTTGGCAATAGCTATACGTGAACATGGATATGAGGCCAAGGCAAAGACCAACAACTCAGCCTTTTCAGTGCTTCACCCCATATAATAACCACATGCCCTTTTGTATACCCCTTTGTCTCCAGAGGCCAACTAATGTCAGACAGCTTCCTGATGGATGGCACGCAATAGCAATGGGAAGGACTCTGGAATCAGACCAGGTTGTGAATCCCAGCTTCACCACATAACAGCTGTGTGATCTTAGGCAAGTTACTGAATCTCTGAGCCTCAGCTTCCTTATCTATAAAACGGGAACAGTAACACCTACCTCTCAAGGTGGTTGTGAGAATTAAAGTCCTATTTAATGTATCCCAAACACATGCCTTCATTTCCTGCTTCCCTATTTTGTTCATGCTATTTCTGTCCCAGGAGTGCTCTTCCCCTAGCTTCAGCTATTAAAACCTTCTCATCCATAGGGTCTCTCTCAAGTGTCTCTTTCATAATGTTTGTCTCTCCTCCCCCAGGTACCCTCTCCACCAAATAAACCCCAGGAGCTGTCAACTCTGTGAATTTTCAGCACAGTTTGTACTTCTAATACTGCATTTTGCAATCTAGCTTTTATAGCTATTGTTATACTTTTATTACCCCTACCATTAAATTGTAAGTTTCTGTAGGCAGGAACAATATCTTGGCCATCTTTGTATTCCCTGACATGGCATAGTACCCGGAATATAGTAGACACTCAATTAATGCTCGTTGAATGGATGAACAAATACTCAACAGTTAGACCCTGCTTCCTATAGATAGTAAGCTCCTTACGTCTTGAGGCATTCAAGCATAATCTGGGTAGCAGTGTCAGAGATACCACAAAAGGGACTCCTGCACTATGTAGCATTCTGGGCCTGGTGACCTCCAACGTTCCTTTCTCTCTGCGTTTCCATGAAGACCACACTCTAACTCACTAATCTCTTTACATGCCAAGACTGTCACTGCCACAAATGTTAGAACCGGTCCTTTTGTCATAAGCAAGTGTGACAGTATTTCTTCAGAGAACGTCTCATCTGTGACAACTATATATTTACCATTCTGCATGCAAGTTGTACCTAGAACTCAGTATACCTGACCCTAAAAAGGCAGTATTTTGCTTCACAGATGTCTCTGGCTTCTAAAACTCCCTGTACCTGATGTTTCTGCAAACCACGAAGACTAGGTAGAAGGCTACGGTAGATTGAAAGCACACCATCACCTTGATCCTACAAGTCCTGTGGAAAGGTTTTTCAAGTGACTAATAAGCAACGATTGCCTTCTTATGGCTAAAGTGTTTAGAAAAATACTTTTTTAAGAAAAAAAATCCAATAAGGCCATGGGTTAAAGACACAAAGTCCACGCTGAATAATAATACGGTAGCCTATTCAGTTTTTTTTTTTTTTTTTTTTTTCTTTTGCTGTACGTGGGCCTCTCACTGTTGTGGCCTCTCCCCTTGCGGAGCACAGGCTCCGGACGCGCAGGCTCAGCAGCCATGGCTCACGGGACCAGCCGCTTTGCGGCATGTGGGATCTTCCCAGATCAGGGCACGAACCCGTGTCCCCTGCATCGTCAGGCGGACTCTCAACCACTGCGCCACCAGGGAAGCCCGCCTATTCAGTTTTAGAACTCTTCTTCTGATCCAGAGTGACTAGGTAAGTCATTTCACTCCCCAGGTCCTTGATTTAACCATTTAGAAAGTGGGTTAACAGCAGTTGCCACCCACATCCCTTTCAGGAAACACACTGAAATTTTATAACCAACTTTAAGCTTCCCTAGAACAAGTTCCCCTTAGAGTAGAGAACTCTGGTAAATTGAGATGATTCAAGAGGCCCAGAAAGTTCTCTTCTGTAGTGGACTGAATGGTGCCGCCCCCCAAAAGATTATGTCCATGTACTAACCCCTAGAACCAGTGAATGTGACCTTATTTGGAAAAAAAGGGTCTTGCAGATGTAATTAAATTAAGGATCTCAAGATGAGGTCATCCTGGATAATCCAGGTGGGCCCTAAATCCCATGACATGTCCTTATGAATGACACACAGAGGAGAGACACAGGAAGAAGAGAAGGCCATGTGAAGACAGAGGCAGACATTGGAATGATGCAGCCACAGGCCAAGGAAGGCTTGGAGCCCACAGAAGCTGGAAGAGGCCAGGAAGGACTCTCCCAGAGCCCTTGGCGGGAATGCAGCCCTGCTGACACCTTGATTTTGTACTTCTGGCCTCCAGAACTGTGAGATAATCAATTCAGTTGTTTTAAGCCACCAAATTTCAGGTCATTTGTTATGGCGGCCCTAGGAAACTAGTACACCCTCTCTCTCCCACCTATAAGTACCTGCCTAGTAACGTCTAAAGGTTTCATCATGGGTGAGTTACTACTTGGTTAAGCAATTTCATCAGGTGTTGTCTTAAAGCGTAACGTTCCTTGAGTAATTCCCTCATACCTCAAGGCTAAAGAGTTTACCTGGGAGCTTCCTGGAGCACAGGAAAGAGGGGGTGTGGTGGGGGAGTTAACCCAGCACACCTGGATAGGGACATGGGGCGATGTCAAAGGGAAAGATTACAAAAAGATCAAAGGGGCCAAAACCAAATTTGATCTATGCTCAGCCTTGAGAAAGTCATATTGATGAAGCCCAAATGTTACTTTAACAGCATAGTCCCATACTATAAAACGGAAGTCTTGCAGAAGCAAAAAAATAACAACATTGCCTCAGTCCTTGGTTCATATTCCAGAAAGTCTGTTAGGAGGGTGCTCAGACTTGAGCACCTCCAAATGCCTCATTCTCGCTGCTCAAATGTGTTTGTTTTCAACGTACGGACACCAAGGGGGGAAAGCGGGGCCGGGGATGGGGGGGGCTGTGGTGGGATGAATTGGGAGATTGGGATTGACATGTATACACTGATGTGTATAAAACAGATAACTAATGAGAACCTGCTGTTTAAAAAATAAAACAAAATTCAGAAAAAATGTCTGTTTTCTTAAGCCTGATAAATTAGGTGTATTTTGTATACATGAAAAAAAGCATTTTAAGCTATTAGCAATCAAACAATCACAAAGAGAGCTGGGCAGCAATGGAATATGCCTATCAGTCTGGGCCTCCAGCCCAACCCTGAATTTGGTAGGAGTTTCTCTTCACATTACACCTGCCCTAGTCTTCCAGCACTCCTGGAGACGCTGTTTAACCAGCTCTCAGGCAAATCTTTCTGATGTCCAATTGCCCTTACTGTTAAGATGCTTCTCCCAGCTCTAATGGCTAACCTAAATTTCAGTTTCAAGCCATTGCACCTTGTAATTACTTTCTCAGCTGCTGTAAATAATCTGTACCCTCTATTTTATCTTTCCCCTTTCCCCATGATAGGGACCTGTGGAAAAAGGAGTCGGCCGCCTTGTTAGTACAACATACACACTGCACCTGAGCAAAATGCAACCAAAAGAAAATCAAACACTCCTGATCCCTGAGTGAGAAACGTTATTGATCTTTTCCTTTTTCCTATCCTTCAGCTGATCTGAGTGTCTACACTGACATGCTCTAGTGCTGTGGCATTTATGCCATCTTGGGGACTAGCTGTGTAAATGCTCCAGTAATTTTATACAACTTCATCATACTGTTGTGTTAGAACTTGAGTATCTGAAGGACTGAGGAGAACAGATTTTCCGCCTCCTTCTCCTCCCCCACTCTCATGTAATATGAATCAAAATCTTCACTAATTGGCCCTCCTCCTGCCTGTTACTGAAGTCTAGACTTGGTGGCAACCCCTTCTGTGGAAGAGATTTAATGAAGGAGAAAGTGCATGGGAGGGGAATTGGCAAGCAAACCACTGCAAAGCAGCTATGAGAAACTTGGAGGCACAAGGAGTTTTGGGTAAGCTGAGATTGGAAACTAAAGGATATGGTTTCAAACACACACAGACACACACACACAAACACACACGTTGGTGAATTCACTTTGCCCTGAACCAAATGTTTCCTAAAATTGAGGAAATTTTAAGTTGCATTAATGCAACACATAAAAGAGTTTTCAGTGATGCTCAGTAGTGACTTTTTTCCTCCTTGCTTTCTTTGGGAGCCATGAAAAACAAAAATAAATTACCCAAACAGGTAATTTGGGGATTTGCCTTCCATTCCCATGATTTCACTGAAAAACTCAAAAATTTCTAATAGTAACTTCACTCTCCTGTCAAGCTGGGGGTGATTCAGATACAGAGCTCTGCAGAGCCCAGTGTGGGCTCCAAGAGGGAGTGCCAGGAGGGCTCCAGATCAAGCTGAAAGAACCAAGCCTGGATCCAGGATCTCCCTGTGGGCTGCTAGTATTATAGTCTGACCTGCCTCCTGAAAGCCACCAGCTCTCAAGACTGCAGCAATTTCGTTTGGGAATGTCTGCCTCATTTAACTTTTACTTGTTTTCAAGAAAGAACTGAAATAAAGTAGAAATGACATGGGAACCATGGAGCCAATTCTCCCAAAACCATGCTGACCGCCTATGTATGTCTAAGGAGTGCGGGGTTCAAGGTAGCTGGGGCTACAGTCAACCGGGGCAGTGATGGAAACAGTCTGATGCAGTCACTGAGGCAGTTCAACTCAGAGACGATAACCTTCACTGAACGGGAAAATCAAATGCCCGTGACCCCAGGCTGCTGAGCTGCATTTGGGATGCAGCACTCCCACAGATTCAAGCCATCGCTCTTCCAAGGCCCTCCTCCTTCCCCTCAACAGATACGGAGACCCTCCATGCATGGTCCTCATCCACCCTCCATGCATGGTCCTCATCCGTCTCCATGTCTGCCTCCCCCACCGAGAACAGAGAGAGGGGAGTTTTTTTCTTCGAATCCCCAGCATCTCACACATACTGGGTTCTCAAAACTGGTTTCAGAAGTAATCCCCAGAAATGCTGAGCCCACCACAAGAGTAGTGATCAGGAACATGGTTCTGAAACCAGACTGAGTGGATTTAATTCATTTTGTAGCTATTTGACCTTGTACAAGTCACTAAACTTCTGTAAGCCTCGGTTTTCTCATCTGTAAATGGGAGAAATAATAACACCCACCTGGTAGTTCTATTGTGAGGATTAAATGGGATGTTGCCCATAAAGGGCTCAGCATAGCGCCTGGCTCAATAAACGTTAATGATTATTAGCACTGCCCCCACCACAGGTGCTCAATAAAAACTTGCTGGATTGAAGTCACAGCAGTGGGAATGACTAGCAGATGTGAAGGCAGCTTGAGTTGTTTGGGTTTTTTTTAACGTTTTTCCCCACCTCACTCTACACCAGATGACCTCTGAGATTTTTTTTCTTTTTCTTTTCTTTTTCTTTCTTTCTTTGTTTTTTGTTTTGTTTTGTTTGTTTGTTTTGTTGTTGTTGTTGTGAAAAAGGATAGAAGAGGGGATAGTTAGGCTCCGCTTTTGCTGATCTTCAGTTTTTCATTCAGGGCAGAAAACCAAGCCTGGCAAAGCCGGGCAGATGATTTTCTGAGAAATATGACACGGCTATTAAAAACCCTAAATGAAAGCTGTGTAATGAGCATGAATCTGAATACATTTAAGTTTTCTCTAGATCCAGTCATTCCAGCATCATCCTTATATATATATTTTAAGTGTTTTTTTGCAAATGTGAGACCAAAACCCTAAAAGATAGCAGAATTTTTCCAAGGGTGGAGGTTGGGTTGAGGGTAGGGAGGGGTGCACAATTGTCATGAAAATTAACCCCTGAAAATGCACAGGATTTTATTACCAAATGGATGCCTGAGGAGATTACTAGATTTTTAGGGTCTTTACTATCAAGAGAGCAACCTGCATGCCTGAAATAATTAAGAAGAAGAAACTCAATCATCGAGTAAACTGAAATTTCAAACCGCCCTGCTTACCTAAATGAGAAAAGCTGCTTAGACTAAAGCGTCATTACTTCTATTTAGACAAGCCTTAGCAAAGATATACAAGGAGCTAAGGAATGGGACCCCACATTCTTCCCTAAGCCACAACAATGCCTGTTTATGTAAATAGGATTTTCAATAACAGAACAGAATCTGAAAAAAATGTTTGCATTATTGTCTCTGAAAAAAATGCAAATGCAGAAGATGAAAGTCAAGGGGCTTTCACTATGATTGGGCACAGAATACCCTAAAATATTTATTTATTCTATGCGAGTCTGGGCTTGGATTCCAAGTGGATCTAAGAAACAAGTAACGACCCTAAAGGTTTGAGTAGAGTATGAAGAAGCACCAAGGTTTCTCTGACTCCATGCGAGTGAGTGCATATTTATTCAAAAACTCAGTTTAAAAAGAAATAAAAGTAGTAGTAGATATCTATTTACGTTTATTTGGCAGCCCCTTCCAAAATCTGGGCCAGAACATAAATACCCTTGCCTCCATCATCACCATCTGACAATCAGACACTCTGGCCACATGACCAGAACAACCTCCAGGCACAAACTAAAAGCTCATTAAAGACTATATGAAGGCTATTTATAGAAGAGCTAAACAAAGAAGGAAAGAACTACTAGCAAAATTAATTAGACTGTTCATACTTTTGACAACTATTACTATTTCTTTGAACTCAAGTGTCCAGTTCCTTTACTGACTGGTATTGATGACTACAGAGATGCCACGTATCCAGAGTTTTCAACTGACCCTGTAGTTTTTTGGTTCAAGAACTCAGGTTTTGACCTACACTCTGTATATCAGCCTTCCTGTTGCTGTTTAGGCAGCTGATAAGAGGCAGAAATCCTTCTTGCTCATTAGGCCATTAGCTGCTGTTAAGCAAAGGGCTCGGGGAGGGGGCTGTTCAGTGGCCCAGAGGAATGTACCAAACTCCACATATAAAGCCAGCCCCAATTTGGGGTTAAGAATTTAACCTTAAAAGGCTGACAAGTCATAAATTTGCCTGAGGTTCATATATACGTGTGACTTTCACAGTTTATATTTCCTAGCCAGGACTCAAAGTCAAAACATGCCCCTGATTAATGAATGGTACTAATTGTTATTCCTGACTTGAGAACGTTAGCCTTCATCCAAAATATTTTCTTAAAAAACACACAATCTCATACTTAAAACTCTCTGGCTTAGGGGAGGTTGGATAACTGGTCAGAAAAAAAAAAAAGAAAAAGAAGAGGAGGCTAATGTTATCTGTTACTTGGTGCTACCATTTTGGTAGGCAAGATTGACTGAAAAGCTTCCATTTCACTGTGTCCATCAAGCAAAGTGCAAAGGAATGTCCTCCAAATCTAAACATCTGAGATAAAGCAACCATCTGTGAGTCCACACAAAAACTGAGCTGGGGCCCGGGCAGTGAGGAGGTGGGGGGATGGAGGGGCTAAAGTATCTTTAAGCACATTTTGTCTAACTTATCTTGTTAAATATTTATACATAACTGCATAACCTAACAACCTTGGCCAAGCTTGGAAGAGATAATAGATACAGGACAAACCAAAGATCCCCAAAGTGTAAACACAAAGAAAAAAATACCAAGGAATACTCCAACTGGAATACACTCTCTAACCTGTAGTCAAATTTGAAACTAGGACACTAAAATCCTACAAATGAAACAATGTCCTGAAACGTGATAATTTCATCAGGGAAAAGCAGGCTACGATTTGGTTAGCCTACAAGGTAGGTGTCAGTTCTACCCCACAGTAGCGGTCTTTCAAAGGGGCTCCCTTATCTTTAGAAAAAGGAAAGGCATTCAGTGTAAGAGAAGAGATTTCTAAGAACAGAGATGCAATTTGCATTCATTGAGAATTATGACAAAGTGAGAGAGAATGTAAGCTACATTGCAAGGATCTGAGGTATTCAAGTCAGATATATTTAGCCTTGTCCTATCTGTACAAAAAGCCTTTTAAATACTCAGAGTTCTTAGAAAGTGGAATGTAAATGCATCAGTGCATATTTTAGACCTCTTCATTTCCAAACTAAGGAATTGAATTTCACAATATCCCAAGAGAAGTAACCAGGTACCCAAATATGTGGGCAGAAATGCAAAGCCTGTTTTCTCTCCAGGATCACTGAGGGCAAGCGGATGTGGAGAAGGCAGAGGAAGATGGGGGAAGAGAGGGGAGAAAAGGAAATCAGGACCTATAGGAAAAGGAAACACAACTTAAAATAGAGAGGAAAATATAAAACATTCCACTCATCTATTTTTTTTAAGAGAACGAGAAACACAAAAGCATTCGATAAATATAACAAACCATAAAACACCTTCTGTTCTAAACTATAACCACTTGAGAGAGTGTGAGGGTGGAAAAGAGGAAGGCGAAAAGGGAAGACGTGGGGAGCAGGCCAACAGATGATGAAGGGGGGACCCACTCTTCCCCTTACCGTGGGTGTCAGAGTAACTTGGGCTACACTTCTTATCACCACTCTATGAAATGTTGATGAGCTTTTGGGGAATTTTCCCAAAATTGTTAGTTGGTAAAACATCTCATGGCCACTAGGACCTAACTTGAAAATAAAACTGGATATTATTGAGGGGTGGGGGAAGACTACAAATGACTGAATAAATGTTGGTTCCAATATCACCTTCAGGCTTTGCGAATGAGGCAACCTGACTCTCTCAAAGAACAAAAAGGCAATCTGACAGCTTTTGAAGGCCAAAAGAACCTTCAGGCAATGTTATTAAATTGACCCACAGTACTGAAGTTTCAAAGGCGAGAAATGACTTGGGTTTTCGAAATTAACACTTGTATAAAACCTTCAGAATTCCATGGGGGGAAATAAACCTTTATTTCAGAAATAGACTTTGAAGTTTGAAGACAAAGCAGAAAATCTGTTTCTGAAAACAGAAGGGACTATTTGAAACACTCAGCACAGTTCTCCCATGGCTCTCTGAAACTCCTCGTGAGCTCCACTCTGACTTCTGGGGGTGGCCAGAGAAGACACACCTCAGAATGCCAGTGAAAGAGGACGTGGGAAACCAATAGTTCCCTAGGGCAAGAGCAAAATGATCTCAATTCGTATGTGCCTCTGGCCACATCAAATTAAGCCAAGGCCTAGACTAGAGGTTCTATCCATCTAGGAGAGCAAAGACTGTCTTTCAAACTGTCACGAAGTTATTAGCAAATGAGCAAAGATCCCGTAGGCTCTCTCTAGCCCACCCATTCTCACTTTCTTATGCTCCTTCCTTCTCTCCCTCTCCCTCTCCCCCCAACACTCTGAATCTCTCTCTCTCCTTCCCCCTCCTCCCACCCTCCCTTCCTCCCCGACTCCACCCATCCCCATCAATGAATAAACAGCTGAAGCACAGCACAAACTTGAGAAATCAAAAGAATAATGATCTATTACAAGCAAGACCCTCTCTTAAGTGTGCAAGGTTCTTACCCTCAAGGGGTTTACATTTGCCTACAAATCACCTGGGGAATGCTGTTAAAAAATACAAATTCGGATTCAGTAGGTCTGGGATGGCATCTGAGATTCTGCTTTTTTTTTTTTTTGGTGCCGAAACCCCGGACTGAACCAAGATTCTACATTTCTTATCAGCTCCCAGATGCTGCTGATGCTGCTGGTACATGGGCCACACTTTAACGAGCAAGGCTCTAGTAAGAAGAGAAAAGTACATAAATAATTACAAGAGCAAAGGAGAACCAAGGCCATGGGAGAAGTTCACTGATAGCAGGGTTCAAAGGGAGAAAGGATCACATCTAGTCATGGGGAAACATGAAGTGATTCATGAAGAAGATGACATTGTACTGACACCTTGAAAAGTGGGTAAGACGGCAGCAGGCACTGATGAGAGGAAGACAGTCAGGTGGTCTGTAAGCAGAGGCTGGGAGACCGACAAGTACAGGGTCCTTTCAGCAATGAGTGCCAGCCTGTTATGCTTACATAGAGGGCACACATGTCAACAGGATAAGAGTGAGAGGCATGATGGAGGGAGACTCGCAGGACTTGGCCATTTAATTTGGATGTGAGATGTGTAAAAAGAAAAGTCAAAGATGATTTCAAGGTTTCAAGTTGGGTCCCAAGCAGAGATGCTATCACCAGAAATACAGAATGTTGGAGAGAGGCCGGTTTCTGCAGATAGGAAAAGAAAATGATGGACTAATTTTTTACTGTGTTGAAAGTGAAGCGCTGGCAGGACTTCTGGATGGAGATATCTAGCAGGAAACCGGGAAATACTGAACTGGACAGCAAGGAAGAGGTCAGGTTGGGAAGAGATGGCGGAGTCATTCAAGCAGCGAAGATAATGAAGTCATGGGAATGGCTGTGGGAATGAACAAAGAGAGAACAGAAAGGGCAAAGGACAAACACCACTGGAACACTTGCATCTAATAAAGGGTGGGAGGAAGAGCGTAAACAAGCAAAGAAAGAATCAGCTTTACAAGTAGGAGGGGAACCCAGCGTGTACAATATCCCAAAAGTCAAAGGAGTGTGGGAATTTAAGTCAAAGACTTTATATCCAGACCATATTCCTTCCCCTCATAATCCAATGTGTACACTGGAAAGAGCATGAGCTATGGAGTGAGACAAATCTGGATGTATAATAAATCCTGGCTCCACCACTTACACAACCTTTGGGAAAGTAAACCTTTCTGGGCCTCAATTTCTTCATCTGTAAAATGGACATGACATCACCTACCTTTCAGCTTTGCTGTGTAGATTACATGAGAGATTAAATATAAAACAACTGACACATAGTAGGCACTCAGTAAATTGTAGTTTTCATGCTCTTCACTTGTGGCCCTTCCAAACTATTCCATCAACCTAAAAGTAGCCTCAAAAAATCTACCTAAGAACAAGGAGTTTCAAGCTTATGTTGAATGAAAATAGATACCCTGATGAAGGTAAACTCATGAACAGGGAAATTAAAGAAACCATTATGCCAGAGAAACAGAAAATTATACAATCCTCTCCCCCAACCAACCAAAAAAAAAAAAAATCACATCCCCATAGACACTTAAGTAAAGATCAGCCCAATTACACAAGTATTCCTAGTATTTGCTTGGGACCACATGTTTCAAAGGCTAGCCAGCATGGCCCAGTCTGAAATGGAATAGAGACCAGAGCTCCAAAGCTACACAGTATTACAGCATTCTTTCTCCAAAGGGGGAGAGCCAGAGGGGCCTACATGTTGGAACCAAGCCGATCTGTGGAACTCAGAACCTGCAGACACTTTATGAGTGGCTGCATTGTTTGCACATAAGGTATATAAAAACAAGGCTTTCCAGACATAAATGTAATGTATGATTGTGAAAGACCACCCACTGCTAAGAGTAACAACGACTTTCAAACAGTTTAAATGACACACATAATTATTAATTATTGCTATCAAAAATAATAGAAATCTGATCCGTTGATTCTAATGTATTTTTCTACACAGAAGTATGTGTGGGGTGTGTGTGTGTGTGTGTGTGTGTGTTGGAGTACATTATCTTATTTGCAAAGTCTTGGACTATGACAACATATACTCATACTTTTAATCAAAAGAGTTCTTAAAGTCTTTGGCAGTTTTTAAAAAAACTCACCAGATGTTGGCAAAACACATTTTAAGACATGTCACATGCAAAAGCCTGGAAAATATCATCCACACCCATGACTTCCAACTTGAGCCTATATGTCGATGAGTCCCAACTATGCTTCTCCTGAACTCCAGAAGAGTATATACACTCTTTCCCAGTGATCTCATCTATCCCCAGTTTTCAATTACCATCTACATGCTGACAATGTCCAAATATGTTATCTCCAGCCCTGACTGCTCTCTCTTCTATTATCCAACACACAACCTCAACTACCTACCAGACATTTCTGCCTCGGTGATCAAAGGACCCCTCAAACTCAACCTGTTCAAAATCAAACTCATTATTTCACCCCTCAAAAATATGTTCCTCCTGTGTTTCACTCATTTATTCAACAAATATTTACTGAGCACCTATTATCTGCTGTAGCCTCACCACCCCGCAAAACTAGAAGTTCTAGACTCTCCCTTCTGTCCTCATAACCAGTCACCAAGTCATGTCTACTCTACTTCCTCTATTCTCTCAACTTTATCTTTTATTGTCCTAGTTACTGCCCTGGCTTTTCACGTGCATTATTAAAACTCCCTGCCACCACTCACTCCCCACTTATCCTCCATCCTAAATAGCGTTTCCTCTTCTTAAAATGTTTTCATGGCTCCTCATCAGCCTTGGATACAGTCCAACAAAACTCCTCAGCATCTCCTACCTACTTTTCTTCTTCATCTTTCCTCTACTTTCCCCACATCTGTACTCCAAACAAGCCAAACTATCCCAATACAACAAATATGTCATTTTGTCTCTTAAATCTGTACCTTTGCACATACCATACAGGACAGCCCACTTAAGGCAACTAGGCACCCTCTTCCATAGCTCAGCAGCACCCAGATCCCCACTGGGCACCCAGCTCATCATGCTGCCTTGACATCCATGGTTTTCCTTACTGGGTCCCTCCCTAAGCAATGGTTTTATCTTATTCATCAGCTCAGTACCTGGCATAGAATCAGTGCTCAATAAATGTTGGTTGAAGTAAAGAATGAATGGAAAACTTTTAAATATTTATGCAGAGATAGCATATAAAGTTCATTATTAGTAGGTTCATTTTCTGACAATTTCCATCTGTTTTCCAAAACAGTTAAATGTGGTTCCCCAATAAAATCACTCCATGAAACCTAACTTGAAGTGCCTCTTGGGTCACAGTCTCATTTCTGTGGAGCTCAACACGCAACCCAGCCAGTGCTAGAAGTAGTTCTCCAAAATGAACCAAATTCACAGTATGGGTTAACCATCACTACTTCAACAGGGATCACACCTCTGTACTTAGGGAAATGATGGAACTTTATAAATGAGCAGTAGCTCTGTGATATCAGTGACAATTAGCTCTGCAACAATTTGGGGCCAATCCAACTGAAGATGGTTTACTCAGGCTCTGAAAAGCTGTACCCCCCAGTTCTTCCCAGTGTAGGTTAGGCTTATTCTCTAGATTATTAAGGGGGTACAGTTGTAGGGATATTTTATATGTGTGTATGTACGAGTATACAAATATGTGTGTGTGTGTGGAACCAAGCAGATAGATCTGTGGCACTCAGAACCTGCAGACACTTTGAGCGGTTGCATTGTTTGCACGTAAGATAGATAAAAGCAAAGCTTTCATGACACAAATGTAGGGTGTGACTGTGAAAGACCACCCACTGCTAAGAGTAGCAATTCACAACTTGCAAACAGTTTAAATAACACGTAATTACTAATTGTTGCTATCAAAATAATAGAAATATATTCATACATATGTATAATCTCTGAATGTATATGTAAAACATATGCAAATACCACATTTAGATAAAGCTGCAGCTGAAATCTCTCTCTACTTGTCACTTCCTCCTCAAACTTTAGTTTTGAAAGAGGGGCAACAAGCCTCCCAGGGCCACAGAGAATAGAGAAATAGGCTTCAACTTCACCACCCCCCTTCCTCAGTCTCTGCAGATCAGTTTAGAAAACGATGCATCCAGAGAATCAGTCGTTCTCTAGGTATATGCCATCCTAGGACCTCATGTGACAGTGGCCAAGTCCTCTAGGATATGTCTTTAGGTATTTATTCTTACAGTCATTCCAACCTTTAATAATAACTCTGTACAAGGCACTCTACTCGCCACTCTAGAGGACACCATGACAATCAAACATGGCTCCTGCATTCAATGGGCATAGGGTCTGTCAGAGGCTATGAATGAACCATGGACTTCAAGAAACATGGATACTAAGTAAGAGGTACAAATAAGGTAATTCTGGGAACCGAATGCAATTAGGGCCTATCTCTGTATTATCTCTGCACACGTGATAATTTCCACGTTCACATGTTTTCCAATCCTTTCAGTCTGTTATGTGCCAGTTAACTTTCTGATATATACCAGAATGAGGGCTCTTAACCTACTCCCTGTATCCATCACCCTAACTCTTCCTCTCTTCACCACGTTTCCCTCAGCTTCAATCATCCAGACCAAAATTTGACAAAGAGCAATGGAGAATCCCAGGATGCCAGAACACATACTGGAAGTATGTATTATGCAGAGTGTGGGAGAGAGGGAAGAGAACCATAATTAAGAAGGAAACTACGCAAATAGAATTCTAACATTATTTTTAAATGATCATCATTTCTTTCTCTTTTCCCCTTTTTCCTACTTGGGCCTGTATGTGAAAGAACTCCCGATGGGTCATCGCTAGCCAATTTTGAAAGTATGCCCTAATGCACACAGAAATTAAGAGGATTCTCATGAGGCCCTTTAGACTACTCCAATAAATTTCCCATGGCTGAAACCCACTTTGGATTATGTCCTTTTCCAGGTACATTTATGAAGTTTGATGTTATAGGTAAGAAACACCAAACACTGAGGGAAAGCTTATATACATTTAGTGTATGCTTCTGTAACTGACACCAGTTGCATTATTTTCACACTAAATACCACAGATCTGTAAAGTGAAAATAAATATATGCATTTATGTATACGTAAATATATTTATTTTTAAACTACTTAAAATAGCCTTGTAAACAAGCACAAGCTACTTACCTCTCGTAAGACTTGGCTAGTCTACTTTTTCCAGGGAGTTATAGTACAGCCAAATGAATTAAGTCAATGTCCTTTGTCACTTACCCATAGACAACAAATGGATTTTTGACCTGAAAAAGTAGTTACTTTTTTAGAAACCTTAGTATATTGGTAAAAAGGAATCAACTACTTAAATATTGGTTTTACGGAAATTTTATGGTTACATTTATAATTCCATTCATTCATTTAGCCTACAAATATTTATGGGGTACCTATTATTTGTACTATGCACTATGCTAGACACTGACAATACAAAGATACATAAAATACAGCCCCTATAACCTTGAGGAGATCACAGTCTAGTAGGGAGATACAGATAATCACAAACACATACCTTAAAGATACCATAATAAGGATTTCTAATTTTCCAGTAATAAACTTATATTCAAAAGGCAGAGTCAAAAGGCCAGTTAAAGTTCTACTCTAAAATTTTGCTGAATTTATAAGAAATAAATGCATGCTTCATTGTGGAAATTTTGAAAAATACAGAATACTCTCAAAATCATCACTTCTGAGAAATGTACATCTTTCAGGTGAATGGCTGGAATACAGTGTGTGGAAATTTCACTTATAATGGCTTTAACTTCTCTGTTCCTTTTTACTGCCACGTTCACTTGTATTTTATCTCTCTTCCTATCAATTATTTATCAATATAAGCCTATTAAGTATACTTCAAAGAGCTTAGTAGATTTACTAATCTAGCATATAAATACAATTTCAGCTACTAGGCATAATTAACTGTTCAGAACACTAGCAAAGCATTTGGGTCCTAACGTTGACTCCTTTTTCCTCATGAGAAAAAATACAAACTCTCAAATAAGGCTTTATGTAGCTACACACATAGAGAGGCAAAAGTGAAAGTGCCTTCCTTGTTAATCAATGCGGATTCATTTTTGTTTAAAAATGGCAAACAAGTATTCCTAATAATTAGCACTTGGATAATTAATACTTAATTGGCCTAACTCGAAGAAGAGAACTAATACTTTACTTTGTATGTTCAACAGGGTATTCTAGTGAGACTATAAGGTCCCAGAGAGCGTTTTCCCCTCACACACAGCATTTCAAAATGCACATTTTCTCTGCTGATATGCTCACCTTCGCGTTGCTTTGTGAATCGCAGTGTTCCTGTCATTACGTTTTAGAAGATAAATTCCCATTACTTTATGCTGTCTCTAAAGCCAGTCTGGGGCCCACGACTTGGACACTATTTTCTGATGCTCATTTCTTAATGGAGTGCTGGGGATCCTGTTTCAAGCCTGACAATTTGCTAAATATGGGCAGATGAGTGGGGGATTTTTCTGCCCACACTTTCCATTAGACCCTAGATTACCAAAAACATCAAACCTGCTTAGAAGCTCAGCTAGGGCTGAAGAGATGCTGGCTCCTGGTATGGTCTCTGGAATTGAGCCTGTGTACAAATTCTGATCCCAGGTTACAGAAACCTGTGAGGTACATCAACAGGTCCATGCATGTGTCACAGCTCAACTCCCAAATATGGTAATGTCAACATTAGTGAGAAAGGTCTAGCTGACATTAAATCAAAGAGAGTTTGATTTAAGAGATGTCTTACAATTTATGTGCTATAATTGGTGATCTTTAACGATACTAGGGCAGTCATAACAATGTTGCTCATTTCAATTTGTTCTCTGGGTACTCAACATTCATAAACACTGCCTGATGGTAAGAGTCGCCAGCTAACTGAGGTAAGCCTGAACCAGTCTCCAGTCAAAATATATGCAGCTTGAAAAGTTTGTCCACATACCCCAATAATGTCTCATAAACATTTGGACTTAGACTTTTAAAATAAGTAAGATGAGATATAGCTTAAGAAAGTATTTGAGAGTTTCATAGACGAATACATAACGATCTAGAAATTCTATTATCAATTATTTACTAAATGCTCTACGGTACTCTTAGCATTGTGCTCAACACTGCATCAAATACAGTGCTTTCCCTTTAAGGAGCTTATAATCTAAAACATACAAATAACCATATGCAGAAAAAAAGCGAGAGATCAGAGTAAAAGGAAGCATTCACAAAAATGTACAAATTCAGCATGCCAGAACTTTTCAGTTGAGCAATACGATCCCCAGTGAAATTCTTTCCAAATGATGTATCGTGTGCACAAGTTATAAGTGATTATCTTCAATTTTCTTAGAAATGAGTAATAAGATACCTCTTAAGAACCATGCTTTTGTATATGCATCAAACACTACAGTTGGCGTGGTCCTATTGATAACTGCCATTTAAGGAGAACATATTTTCTGTCTTGTCTCACATCAGACAAATCCAGACCCCTTTTCTCCCAGGTTGGTAATAAGCAGCCTTTTTCTAGGCTACAGTGAACAGCAAACATTGCAACTCTAAAGATGGAAGCAGCAGAATGCTCAAAAATATTGCATCAAAATATTGGATACAACCTACCAGCCCATAAGAAAAAAAAAACACATTGCAAAACTGACACCATCTGTGTCATCTAGCATCCATCAAAATCCTCTTATGCTTGTATTTCCTAATGCTTACAAACAGAATTTGCTCCAAGAATTAAGAAAACTTTTTAAGATGGCGGCCCTATTAAGCGACCTCTCCCTATCTCCCACTTCATCTCGTCAGTTCTTTTCCCTTGCCCAGGCTGGCTATTGTGACCATTTCAGCCAATTTCCTGGAGGTATTTTCTAGCCCTTTTCACCCTATTTAATCCCACAAGTTTCCTGAGAAGCCTGTTTACTTGTATGCTCCCCCACTAGACTGTGAGCGCCTTGACAAAAGGGACTATGTCTTACTCCTCTCGGCACCCCCAAAACCTAACACAGAGCCTGCCAGGCAGCAGGCAGTCTGAGACTCCTTTCAGGCCAAGGCGCTCCACCGACCATCAGCCATCTCCTCAATCGGATCGATGCTTCCCTCTGAGAACATCTCGTTACCGATCACCAGGATTAGCGTAATAAATATATTCAGACCACATTTGAGAGAGTTCTCTAAACTATTCCAAGTTAGCACATGGTGATACAACTTTTTCAAAGTTTGAACAAATCACCTGCTCACTCAACTGTCCAGTGCAATCTCAGAGGAGAGAAGCCCCTCCCACACCTCACTCTCCTCTCCTGACTTTAGGACCACTAACTGCTTCCAATTAATTGGGGAACCACAGCTGGCAACCCGGAGGAGGTTACTAGTTCTCATACTCTAAAGCAACAACAACGAATACCAAACTCTCTTTTCGAGAACGTTGATTTTTATTTTTATGTTGTTTCATCTATTTGAGAAACTCCAAGTCAGTTTTGGCTTTTCAAGGCTGCCTTTTACCCATTCGGGCATTTGGCCTCCTGGATTGGTTCTTGCACTTTCCAAGGCCCTCTAAGGCAAGATTCCTCAGTCTTTGGGGAGTTGCAACACTACCACGGTTTGTTTGATTTTCTCATTCCCATCCGTCCCCTTCACCACCACCCCTACAAAAGTGGTGTATGGCATTCATAAAGTGAATTACACTTGATTTTTGTTTAGAGGAATTTTTTTTCAGACTTCTGTAACATTCCCTTGAGACAACTGGAAACATCATTGTCTGATTACTAGCTCACTTTCCTTGCCTAAAATTGTATCCATTCTTGATTGCGCCTGTGGGTAGGTTAAGCAAAACAAAATAAACATCTAGACTTATGAGCTCATTGGCTTTTTTCTGAATTTTTCTAAATTAAATAAGGGCAAAAGAGCTGCACTGAAAGTCAGTTATATGGATTTTTCTGCCAAATGCTAACTCTGTGTGCCTGGTTTCCATCTGTGGTGCTTTCCAAGTTACAAATCCTTAGGAAAAAAAAAGAGTGGGGTACGAAAAGATCTATGGATTTGGGGGGCATGCTATTTAGAATTGCTGTCCTGTGCCTTTGAACACTAAAAGAAATGGGAACATGAGATCGTAAGGCTTTAGATCAGCTTTGTGGAAGTCTAGTGTAGTCCTTCAGCACCAGTGATTTATTTTTTAGGCCTGCTGATTTCAAATGCCATTTAGTCTCATCCATATTAGCATAAGAAATGTACCTTATCCACTCTAACCCAATTCTGCTAATGGCCTAAGTTAACAGTCAATCCCACGCTCCCCCTAAGTGAGACAAGACATTCTTGAGGATTTCTCCTTACTGTGACCAAATCTCGTTTTATCTGGGACAAAGAAAGCTTTAATGCAGTTAATATAGTGGAGCAGAAGAAATGAACACGGCTTAAAATAGAGATGGGAAAGAAAAGTCAAGCGGTCATCACGATGGTTCATAACTATCAAATAATTTGCAGCTCTCTTTCAATTTCCAACCACTGAACGACAGCAGCAAATCACACATTTATTCACTTTGAAATTATGCACTTGCCATTGTATTTAGTCGGCCATTATCGTCTCTTCTCTGAAATACTGATGAGCTCTTTCCACACACGGACATTAGGATTTTTACCATGCTTTCCATATCTACAGTGACCATATTTGTCCAACTAAAATTCAGGACACGTGGTTTCATGCCAGGACAGAGTACTGGAAATCTGCACCATCCCAGAAAATCCAGGCTATATGGTAGCTGTGTGGGTATCGCCATATTTGAAATTTGGCTTTGCTCCAGGGTGAGTCAGAACAGTGCCTGCCACGTAGAAGGTGCTCAACAGGGCATATGTTTGTTAAACAGAAGTGAAGTAGGGAATGTTGGGTTTATACGGTAAAGACCCTTGGAAAGGGATTTTTCCTATAGAGTTTGGGAAATACTTGAGGAAAATGAAAAATCTCCATTACGAGTCCCTGCTCTCTGTATGTAACATGGCCATCCTTAGGCCAGGAGTAAGGGAGCTTGGAAGGAGGGAGCCCAGGCCAAATCTCATACACACAGTGTGTGGGCCCTCCCAATACTTTTATACAGATGCTGCAAAGAGGCAGGCAGCCAGAGAGCTGGGGGAGGGCAAGGGAGGGTGAGCTCCTGCTTGAGCCTGTGTAGAGGGGGGTTGCTAAATGAGTATCTGTGCATTCCCTCTGGTCTTTTTCCTCTTTTAAGCACAATCTTTACCCCTTGGCTTCAAACCCGCCCAGTGTGGCCCCCGCTCCAACCCTGGATCCATTCATCTTGTGGGGGGGCTCATCCTGTGAGGACCAATTTTTACATTACCAACAAAAGCATGTTCTCCGGCCTTACCAAGCTAATTACCAGGGCACTTCGAGGGGAGAGAGATTCGCCTGCTGTTGCAGCTCTGTGGAGCTGATTCATAGGTTGCCCCTTACGGCTCCTGCACACGCCCACGTGGTACGTTATTAACACTTAACAGAGGGAGAGGTAGTTCTACCCTTCCTTAGAGCGAAATCCTGCAAAGCAATATTTAACATATGCGCAAAGGCATTTCAGTCACCAAAAAGGGTGAGCAATTACCTTTGCAACTAAACAGCAGGCTCGCTCGGCTCTTTTCATCCACCTAAAGAAAAGGCTGAGGGCGCGCTGGCTGCCTAGGTAACCTCCCGCTAGTGAACGCTCGCCGGCAGCGCCCACAGGGCGCGCATCGCATTCACAACTTGGCCCAACCATCAGGCCCGCCTCCCCGACTTGTTGAGAGCCACGAGCCAAGTTTTGGCGAGGGCTGCTCCCCGATCCCTCGGAAACGCGGGACGCGCGCCTCGCTGGATGCCTGGGTGGCGAAGAGACACCGGAGGCCACAAACGTCTTACGGTTGGTGAATACAACCAGCCGTTTCTTAGAGCGCACCTCTGATAAATAAACCTGTTTGAAGCCGACTCTTCTTGACTGCATTGCCAGTGTAGCAACTTGTCCTAATTGGATTCTAAGGCAGGCTTTTAGGACTCCAACCGTGGGACAATCACACAAGGCCATTAATATTCATCTGTTGACAGCGGCAGCGCTCAGGGAAGGCTAAAATATGCCCTTACAACACGACCTGATTGTGCAGAACAAAAGGCAAGCGTTCAGAAACTTTCCTCCACCTAAAATCATCTCCCCTTCAGGGTCCAGCCTGTCAAGAAGGCAGATGAGTTTGAGAAGGGGAGGAGTTAAATCATCTTTGGACTCCTGCTCCCCGGGCCAGCGGCCCGGTTTTGGAAACGATTTCGCCAGCCTAGAGAAGAGACGCTGTTTTGAAGGAAAAGGCTCAGTCCTCCTCATTTGGGGGACCCTCCTACCTACTCAAAAGTTTCCCTCCGTGTGTCTTTACCTGACACTGCGGATTCGGAGATCTGTCCTCAACTTTGCCTGCACTTGGGCCCGCGAGCCTCGGGAACCCAGGCTGCGGAAAGGAGGGCGTGAGGGCAGGTTGGGGAAAGAATGGCCGGAGCCGCGGTCCAGCTGAGGCTGAAATTCTGGCACGTACGTGCGAGCGAGGGTGGCAAATTCCAGAGGCACCAGCTAGGATGTGGGGCGCCAGTTCGCCGAGGCGGGGAGAACCAGCTCCAGCCTTCCTGCCCTCCCCCCAAAAATGGGCGCTCGCTAGAAAGGCCATGCTCGCGGTTCCTCCCAGTCGCACCTTCGCTGACAGCCCAGCAAGCTTGGGAGATGCGGACACGGCCCACATATACCCTTCTTCCCTTTCTCGGGAGACCTGGCCGGGCGGCCCGGGCACGGCGACCACTCCCAGGTGCCCGGCCGCTAGGCTCACGATCGCGGCCCCGCGGGACTAGCGCGCTCGGGTTACCTCCACCATGTGCCCCTTGGCTCACCGCCGGGCGCGGGGAACGCGCGAGGGACGACTCCTCACCTGGCACCGGGGTTTCAGGCACCCACTTGAGTCCGGGCTGCAGTCTCTGGAAGAAGGAGCGGACCTGGTGACAGGTGGCGTCCGGCGGCGGCGGCGGGGGCTGTGCCTGTCCCGGGCAGTCCAAGCTGAGCAGCATCGCCACCACCAAGCACGCGGTGCGCACGGGCCCTGCCATCCTGCTTCGCCGGGAGCGAGGAGAGAGCGGGAGAGTGGCAGCGGGGGCGAGAGCGGTCCCAGGACTCAGCAAGCCTGGCAGTGGCCCTAAGGAGCGGGAGACGTGCCGCTACCCAGCCGCTGCAAAAGTTTCCTCGCAGCTACCTGGGCGCTGGGCGAGGGCGGGAACGGCTCGGCGGCTCGGGGCGGGGCGGGGTTGACCGGGTTGGGGCGGGGCGAGGAGGGACCGGGTGGGGCGGGGCGGGGCGAGGCGAACTGTGCGGCCGGGGGGCGGTGGCGGCCGCGCGGCGAGGCTGCGGGCGCGGGGCTGCGAGGACTGCTGGGGCACCGCGGCGCGGGGACCGGGCAGGAGCGGCGCGAGAGGAGGACGCGGAGCGCGTGCGGTGGCTCCTGGCCCCGCAGCCCAGCTGCCGGCTCGCCGCCGCTCTACACAGAGAGCTCTGGCATAACTACTGCAGAGGGGCTGCAGGCTCGGGCGCGCTGATTGGCTTCCCAGCAGCCGTCCCCTCTGACTGGCTCTGGGAGAAGTTCCCCAGCCTCACTCCTCCTTCCCGCCGCTCATTGGCCTACAGCCGAGAGGGCTTTTCCCTTTAGGGTTTTTGCAACCTCTCCATCCTTCCTTGGGGGTGCGTGGGGGTCCCTGGCTTAGGTATCCCTCCTCCCAGCCCGGTCCAGCTCGTCTCTGGCCACAAGAGCCTCGCAAGAGGTCTTCCTCCTCCGCACAAAATCCACCTCCTCTTCCTGTTCTCTGAGGAGCTTCCCTCGAACCGTTTTCCCAACGCAGCTCTGGCCGGGTTCGGAAACCCACCCCACAAATAGTCCCATTCAGGGGCAGCTGGGGACCGCTGGCAGAGAGGGCCAGGAGGTTCACAGCCTGCCTCATCTTTGAATACTGTACCTAAAAAGTCTGACAGCCCGTGGGGCTTACTAGATTTAATTTAATAGAACCACGCAAAGTCAGAGAAGTCCCCTGATCCCAGGATGAAATCTGTCTCCTGTAAGGTAGCTCCTGGTGACCTTTCATGAAGCAAAGCATAACTGGTGACAAGATAACCTGGGGCTTAAAGTCAGCCTAACTCTTTAGAAAATTGTTTCACACAGCAAATTCATTGAGCCAGAGCTAGCCTGCTTGAGAGGTCTCCAAGACCCAAATCCCCACCTCTCCTGTTTAAATGTCATCATTTGAAACCCAGTTCTTTGAAAATCAGATACCTCTCAGAGGAGGAATGTATTTGGTCATTACCCATATGCTCCTAAGTAGGGATCTTAAACTCCCTGGTTCTTTCTGGTGACTCCCACACACACCTAAGCACAATGTCTGGCACATAGCAGGAACTCGATAAGTGTTTGTATAATGAAATGATTTAACACCTCAGTGTGAATTAGTTTATCATCTGATCGTGTTGTCTCTGATCTAGGTAAAAGCAGGTTTAGGTAAGGAAAGAAAAAGGAGAGCCTCCACCCTAGTAATTCTCCAATGAGTACCAGCCAGGCCAGGGGCGGAGGGGAGAGGTTGTGTGCCAGAACTTGTGGACTGAGAAGAGAGGCAAAGGAAAGATAGGTGGCCGAGGAGCTCATTCATTCATTCAGTAACAAATATTTGAATTGCTGCTACATGCCAGACACTGTGAGATATAAACAGACAGTGGGATACAAAGATTAACCTGTGGTACCTGACCTCAAAGAGCTACAGGTCTTGTGGGAAAGACAACTAAACAGAAAAATGTTAACACAGCATGTGGTAAGTGCTAACATAGAGGCAAATGCAGAGTTCTAAGAGGGTGAGAAGGCAAGCCACAGAAACCTTCCCAGAGGGTGATGCCCTAAACTCAGGCTTGAAAGACCAGTAGGAGTTGAGGTGAGAAAAGAAGATGGGGGGAAGGGGGGCAAAGGAAAAGAAGCAGGACGAACAAAGATTCTGACAGGAGAGAGCCTGGCATGGCCCAGTGGGATGGTGGGAGGTGCAAGTAATGGTTTCAGGCTGGGGAGTTAGAAGAGCTACAGCAGCAGAGGTAAGCAAGGGTCAGATTATGCAGAGTCCCCAAACCATGCAAAGGAGCCTGGGGAACCACTTAAGGAAACTCTAAGCAGACAGGTGACATGACCTTATTTGCCCCATGAAAAGATCTCTCCAGCAACATTGTGGAGAATGGCTTGGAGAAGGAAGAGGTTTGGAAGCAAGTCAAGAGGCTGTGAAAATAATCCAGACAAGAAATGATAAACTCCTGTGTCAGAGGAGACTTGGAAAGGGAAAAGACTACTGGAGATATTTAGGAGATAGAATTCAAAAGGCACCTAGTGGATCTGGGGGTTGGGAGAGAGAGATTCAAGGACGGAGGGCTCATTCATTCTTTTTTTTCAACAAACATTTGAGTGCAGCCTACGTATCTGGCATTCTTCTCCTACTTCATAATTTTGCCTGGGGCTAGGCCTGCGCCTGCATTGAACATTTGACAAATGACATATCCACTTTAAAAGAAACACCAATTAAGAGTCATAATTTGGCTGGTGAGTTTGATATGTTCCACCTGTGGAGCCCTGTGACCAAAGGGCAGATTGGAAGGCAAGCATTGATTGAATTTCATGACCTCGCAGAGGAAGACATGACCTCCCATAAATTCATGATCTTCCAGAGCTCATGCAACTAACTACAAAGGCAACAGTTGTTTTCAACTACTGGGTACTGAAGTACCTTGAAAAGAGGGGCTACGACTTCTTATTTTTAATATATACTTTTATATCTAATACACTTTGTATGAACCAGAGCAGTGCTTCCCAAAGTGAATCCCTGGTGGTATGTGGGCCAGTGAAGTTTTTGTTTTTTTTTAAATAAATATTTGTTGTAATGTGGATCAGAAATTATGTATGTACATAGAAGCGTATCCAACCCATGACTTCATTAGGACAAAGCTAGGTAGACAGTACTGTGATAAATTCACTTCAATAAAAATGTGAGCTGGCCTAAAATAATATTAAACAGTATTGAGAATACGGGGATACAGCAAAACTTGTGTGGTGGTATGTGAAAGACAAGGATTTGGACTTAGGTGGTAAGCAAACTGACCCTGAGGTTTTGGCAAATATTTCTTTGGCCTCAAAGCTTCTGCGCCGCCTCCAAGCAGCTACATGAGGGTTTTAAGCTGACCTAAGGTAGGAGTTAATATAACTTTCTAGGCTTAAGGAGTGGTTGCATTTTTTTAATAAGTGACTCTCAAAGACTTTCTAGCCTTCCAGCCCACAAGCTGTAACTCTAACAGTGGAATTTCAAGCACTGGAATAAGCACCGAAGAATAGGTTTTTGGTCAGGAAAGCCTGCAGGGGCACTACGGACAGCTGTCTATCGAGTGTGTGGAATTTTACTGACAAAATCCAGTTCCTTTACCAAAGCGTCAAATCTGTTCCTTTATACGCCGTATACTGCTGAGATGGGTGACTATGAATTAAGATTGGGTTTTCTCTTTCCCTTTTACATAAACAACTGTCTTACTTTTCAAGGCTCCCTTCCTCATATTAGAAGTCAGGCCAATGACTCATCCTTATTCTTCAACTAGAAGAGACAAAGAGAAACAATCAGTCTAGAAACACAAAAGGATGTGCTGATTGAGCCGGTGTTCACTTTCTACAATTCATGGCTCTGTGCTTTCAGGCCCAGTTGGAAGCATTTAGATAACACCATTGGGCCCCATTTTCCTCTTTGGGCCTCAGAGGAAGGCTACCTAGCACAGCAGGCCCAGAAGAACTTTTCTTCACCTTTCGTTCCTAGTCTCCAGTTTGAAAGAATTCGAGAATTCCCAGCTGTAGCCAGCAGCTATTATCTTGCTGTATCTGGGAGGAGAGTCTGGTTCCATGGCTCCAAAAGCAGCATAAATCATGGGAGAGGGTTAAGAAAGGGTGTTCAACAGCTGCCGCCGTGGGAGGGGCTCATACATAGCCCTGCACACGGCCACACACGCACACACGGTTTGTCTTGGGCCCGGTTCCCTTTGCCGCCACAGGTGATGCTCTCCCCTCCCCAGCCCCCTGAGGTACACAGCATCTCCTCCCCTTCACACCACCCTCAAAACCTGCTTTCTGAGAAGAAATTTTAAAACTCATCCGCTTACAGGGTATACGGTTGATAGGATACAATGGGGCTGCTCACCCAGGGGTAGGGGTATTGAAACAGGGATCAAAGCTTTAAACCGAAGGAACAGGGCTCTAAAAACTGTGGAATTCCAGGCATTTGCCAGTGGGAAGGGAGTGTTTAAACTGAGGGGCAATGAGGCCTTTTTAGGTACACCTGAAATCACATCATGTAGACAGTTGCTTCTATGTTAGACGGGTGCTGTTCACAGTCAACACCTCCCTAGCCACACCTCTGCACTCTGGCACACAGCCACTTTGTCTCCTTCTCTTGCAGTGTATGACTCCTTTGTGGGACAGAGGGGAGGGGAGGCGCCAGGCACACTGATCCCAATTCTCCCAAATGTATAAGCTATGATCAGAGAATGAATTATGGTCCTTTGGGAGAGAGTGTTCATTCATCCACCCCAGCCAGCAGGCCAGTGCAATGTAAATGGTAACTTTGTAAGTTGAAAGACTTAAAGCCATTTTGAAAATTGCATAATAATCCCAGGTAGAATTTGGCTCTATGTGTATGGAAAATTAATAGGTCCGGCTGAGATGCTTGCATTATGAGTTGCGGATGGATAGCCTCTCCCCAGACCGGGACTATGCTTTGCCCTCTCTAAATCCACAAAATGTACTGAGGTTCTTGTAAGTTAGAGTTGAAGCCTTTGAAAAGAACTATTGAGATTTTTATTTGTGGCATCATGTTGATTGCTGTAAATAAAAAATTATTCTATTCTGTCTTCGTTTGTATCAGGAATATTGATCTAGATTCCTAACATATTTCTTCATACCCCCAGTCCATTGAGTTTCAATTTTTTTTTTGATTGGGCAGATATACTATATGTATATCTAACATTTTGTCTCTATTGCATAGCAGGGTCGGTTTTCTATTAAAATTTAAGGGGTTTGTAGTTTGGTATTGAGAAGATGGTAGCTTTAAATCTAAAGGTTGGTGACACCTGAGGCACAGCTTTATGTGCCACATGGCAATTCACGAATACTTTGTCTTGCTTTGAATTATTGTATCCCCCCAAACACAGTGGCTCAGGTAACGTAATATATCTATTTTGCTGTATGGTGTGTAGAATCTATAAGTAATTTTACTAAGTTCTTTCTGGGTCTTTATGCTCTGGGACCTGGGTCCCCAATAGGTCAACAGTTGGTCTCTAACCATTGACCTCTCACATGTTTGCTTCCCTCAAGGTCCTTTCCCATCCCCACAGCTCCCTGGATTCCCAGCAACACATGGGAGGAAGTCAACAGCCAGCCACCACCACAGACAGCAACTCATACTTTCAGCGGCCTCGTCCATCCCGCTTCCCAAGCCTCACCCACAGTCCTAAGTCTTGGGGAATTTCAACAGTAGCATCTCATATGAAAAGGCCATCCCCACCCCTACCCCTAATTCTATAGTTACTGTAAAGTCTATCCATTAGGAACTGTGTTTTTGAGAGGCAGTATTGGGACCTGTAGCCGAAGGAGGGGAAGAGCAGTACCAGAACATTCCATGCCTTACCAGCCAAGCCCAGAGTCGGCTATACTTGTTGTACCAACACCCGGGGTGACCACTACATTTGCCACGTTGGGTGGCAAATGTATGTTTACTTTTTTGTCTCTACCATGACTTGTGAGCTTTAGATGCGCAGGGGTTCATGTTAATATCAGAAAATAAAAATAATATTAAGTAAATTGACCCTTCACTACAGACTGTCTGAGGAGCATTACGCTAAGTACGTGCACGGTGCTTTGGCCCATGGTAGTCACTGAGTAAATGTTTTCAAATAAAGCCCTGAAATGCTTTTCTTTACAAAAAGAAATTCCTGCATTCCCTAATGATAGAGAGTTCCTATTAAAAGCACAAGGCATAAAAACTTTCCAATAATAGGTAGCCCATTTGGGGATAAATGTCTAACTAAAAGATTTCTCCTACAAAAAGTATCCCACAGGGACACTCTTCTTCCGTGGCTCGCTCTTATTCCAGCAATACTCAGAAGTCAGTAAATGTGGTTTGCATGAGATTTTGCATCTCAGTAGAACTTGGTGTAAATTACAGATTGGAGGTTGAACTCCACTACCTTCGTGTTTTATTTTCTCCATTACTTCCCCGCTAATTTATGTCGTGTTTTCTGTTGTAAATGAAAGAGATGCTAGCCTGTGTACCAAAACATAGCAAACATACCAAAACAAAGCAAGATGATAAGATCCAGAGGGAAGTACTGCTTCCTTGGAATGCCTTCATCTCATTCATTCTTATAACATGTCAGAAGTATAGCAAGTCCCCCCTGCCATAAATAAATTGTATGTCATTACTCAGAAGATTTAAGCTCTGTTGGATGTCTCCAGTCGTTCCCTAACTGCTGTTAAACTTATGGTTAATGTCATATGGTTTGTTAGCAGCTTTTTGTCTGGTATTGTTCTGAAGTTGTTTCATGTGGGAGTATCCTGTCTTCCCAAATAGATTGGAATAATCGAAAGAGCAGAGGACCAGCAGTCCAAAGAGCTGGTTTCTAGTTCTTGTTCTGCCACTCTGAGCATTGTGACCCTGAATCGGTAGCTTAACATCTCTGAACCGCAGCCTCCTTAACTGTAAATTGAGGATGGCGGACTACATGCTCTCTAAGGTTCCTCCTACCTCTGACAGTCTGTATTTCTACGGTTGTGAACTCCTTGAGGGAAGGGTTCTTATACTTCTGTACCCAGAATCTGGAGCAGTGCCTAGAATGTATAGTAGGGCCCCAGTACATATTTATTGAATGCGTGGCTGTAATGCATCCCTCACAACACAGACCCCAGAAATGGCTCCATAGGAGATTCTCAAGAAATATTTGTTGATTCATCAGTGCGCTTCTAAATCAAAGTACTGTGTACAGATGTAGAGAACAAACGAATGGGCACCAAGGGGGGAAAGTGGCAGGGGGGCGGGGAGTGGTGGTGGTGGGATGAATTGGGAGATTGGGATTGACATGTATACACTAATATGTATAAAACAGATAACTAATAAGAACCTGCTGTATAAAAAATAAATAAAATAAAATTCAAACAAAAACAAAGTACTGTGTACAACATTTAAAATCTAATTTTTCTCCTAACGAGCAGCACAGTAATGCTTGTTGTAAGCAATATTGCAAGAGTGGAGATATAAACAGACATACTTCGGTTGTATTTTACCTCCAGAAATCTAAGTCAGAGACTTCTGTAATTAAGTCATTAAAATTTTTAAATAACTGAGGCTTTGATGTTGACTCTTTAAGACTGTAAACCACTAAAGGTAAGAGACTATGTTTACCTAAATCTTAGTGTATGGGGGGTCTAACAAATTATTATATTGTTTGGAAATTATGGTAATAAACTTTGGGGAGTGTTTATTATTAATTTTTCCCTGTTGAAAACCTGTGTCAATCCTATCTATGGAAATCTTTCTGAAATGTATTACGTATTTCCCTGCCTTAGTAAACAAAGTATGTGAAATCTAATCTATTCTATTCTTTTTTTTTTTTTTTTTTTTTTTTTTTTTTTATGCGTTACGCGGGCCTCTCACTGCTGCGGCCCCCCCCGCCGCGGAGGACAGGCTCCGGACGCGCAGGCTCAGCGGCCATGGCTCACGGGCCCAGCCGCTCCGCGGCACGTGGGATCCTCCCAGACCGGGGCACGAACCCGCGTCCCCCGCATCGGCAGGCGGACTCCCAACCACTGCGCCACCAGGGAAGCCCCTATTCTATTCTTGACGCTCTGTTATATCATATTCAATTTTTGTACTATGTTACGAATCTACAGAAATGGTGAGACAGTGAGCTGAGTCTGTACTGGGCCTACTACACATCATGAAACTTGCTTTCTTAAAAACAACAACAGGAATCCCCTGTAATGATTTGCCCCTTCCTCTTTAACATATGATATAGAACGCATAGATGCATGCCCTCCTGCATTGGTCTGCTGTTTACAAATTATAATTCTGGGGTCAAAGGCTAAATTAGCCCTTCCTGGGATGTTCCTCTGGTTTTAGCACTAGTAACTTCAAGCTCTCAGTCGATTTCAACCCACCCTCCAGTTTACTTGCTTTAACTTATGTTGCAACACAGTGATCACAAGAGTCCGCTCGGCGTGGTGGAATGGGCATAGGGTGCAGAGTTCGATAGTCCCAAGTCCACATTTTAGCTCTATTACTTACTAGCTGGGGGACCTTGGACAAGCCGCCTTACCTGGCTGAGACTTCACTTACAAAATGAGGATTAAAAGCTTAACCTCGGTTGATAAATGGATGAATAGATAGATCCATGTGCTAATACAAGTATAGTACAATGCTAATTGTAGAACATAAGTAGTCAGGATACTAGTGTCCACTATAATATTCTTTCAGCTTCTCTATATGCTAGGAAAAATATAACCTTGGAAGGTCTTTGAGAGACTAGAGATAAAATAGGTAAAGCTGCTGGCACGTTGTAGGTAGTCACATTATCCTGTGAACCTTAAGGTTATTTCTTTTAAAGGCCATCAAAGCCAGGTTTGTTTGTTTGTAATAAACGTTAATTAATTTTTTATTACCAACGTTTGTAGAACAGTCACTATGTTCTAATTACTGGTGATATAGTGATGAGGGCAAAATTTTTGCCCTCATGACCCTTAACCAGTTTTGTTTCGGTTGTGAGTTCATTGCCAGGTTTACCACGATGCCAGCATTGGGAACGCCAGATTATCAAGGTTTCACATGATTCGTAAGTTTGAAGGGGGCATATGCTCTCAGAGGGTCTCCTTTAACTTCACACTCTCGGCCCCAGCTCAGTCCTCCTTCAGCCTCCCTTAAAACAGGTCCACCTGGAGGGTATAAGAGCTAAGCAGTGTTCGGTGATGGCCAGAGTCCAGCAAGAGACCTGCCACGGGCCCAGGAATTCTCAGACACCGATTTTCCTTTCCATTTCCCAGGGCTTAACCTCTGTCGTTTGGCCTCCCCAATTACAATTACATTTCCAGACCTTTCTTTTGGCCTTACCCTCAATTCCCAGCCTTGGTAATGGCTCGTATTTCCTGGATGTAACTACAGGAGCTCAAATTCACTTCTGAAAAAAAAGTTTTCAAACTTGAGCTTGCAGCCAGATCTACCCCAGATTTAAACTTCACAGTCTCACTCACATACACTCATACCATTTCTAATTTACCATTGTAGGGAAATATCATGCTGTACTTACTTTTCTTGTTTTCTGTTTGATACTAGGCAATGAACTGACTCTTCTTCAGAGGAAAAAGGCCAATGATATCCTGACAACTGGAAACAATGCCAGTCCCTTGGCTGGTAGTCTGCGTGTGGAGGAACAACATTTACCCCACAGATGGAAGGGAAAGTTCATCTTCCTCCGCATAACTGCTCCTATGGCAAAAGGGTCATTTAATCCCATGCCAGCAGCTAGATAAGATGAAAATATAAAGCAGGATTCTGTGTGCTTCTAAATCATCTGGGGTTTATCAGATGCCCCTACACCACTCAAGGATGGGAAACCCTGGGACAGTTAAACAGACACATCAGAGAATGAAGGATGGATTTTGCCTATTGTCCTTTTGTATATTTTCACAGATATGATTTAGTTCTTGACTCTAAAATGAGAAGAACAACGGGTTATCTTTCTACGAACAGTTGTCTTCACAACTGAAGCAGCCATGATTCTGAAATCCAGGGAGAAGTTCTCTCTTTCTCACTTTACTTTTGCTGCAAATGGAACTTGTAATATTACTGATTACTTTAACACATTCATAGTGTCATTAATACTGAAAAAATTTTAAGCCTGCCAAGTTTTCTTATCCCTATGCTAATATTACTGTGGATTCTCAAAACTGAGGCAATATATCCATTCATCCCATTTTTCCGCAGAATTTGATCTTCGGGGGTGTTTGAATCCAACAAACAGGGATTAAAGTAATGGTAACACACAGTGCAATTTTGTGACCTGAGAACAAACCTCTTGGTCTGAGAAGGAAGGGTCAAGTTTTCAGGACTACCTGATAATCCCAGTTAAATTGTCTCCTTTTAGAATCTCTTACATTTGTTTAAGACTTAATTCTTCTTACAAAGGGCTTCCCCATACCTTATTTGGATTGTTCTTCCCAACAGCCCACTGAGATAGACCAGGCATGCAAATATTATTACCCCCATAACATTGATGAGAAAACCTCTGAGATTCAGAGACTAAAGTGATGTTCCCAAGGTCACATAGCAGGTCAGCAACGAAGACAGGACCATAACCCAAGTCATATACCTCCAATACCTCCCAAACTAAAAATTCCCAACAAGCCATGTGGCAGTGGTTTAAAACCTAAATGTCATAGGCAAAAACTTTTGAATGTTATCCAGGTGTCTTTGAAAGCCTCACGGGAATCAATACTCACCTTAAAGAGCCAGGCATAAAAAATGACATGTTATGAAAAACATGCCCATTTGGGATTTACTAGATGAGAGAGAAAAGTTGGGGACAACAGGGGCAGGGCCAGGTGTCAAACAGAATATTTCTTGTGCTCTTCGATTCACTGCAAGCAATGACCTTCGCACAAGATAGAAAAGGTACAATGCTGGCAGTAGAAAAGTGAGTTTGTGTCATATAATTCACTCAAAATTTGTGAAAACACTGGAAGACATTTTGGAAATCACCCCTGCAGTTTGGTTTCTTTTTAATGTTTATTTATTTAGGCTGTGCCAGGTCTTAGTTGCGGCATGCAGTCTTCTTAGTTGCGGCATGTGGACTCTGAGTTGCAGCATGCGTGAGGGATCTAGTTCCCCGACCAGGGATCAAACCTGGGCCCCCTGCATTGCAAGTGCAGAGTCTTACCCACTGGACCACCAGGGAAATCCCTGCAGTTTGATTTTAAATGTTTGGAGAACCTTTTCTTCCTTGTAAGTGAAAAACCGAAGATGGTTCAGGGGAAGTCTCTCTGTTCTACTTTCATCATGTTATCAGTAAGGTAGATGAAGAAATCAAATTAAGTCCACATGAAGTAGCCTTTGAAACATCTGAATTGCACTTCCTCATGCCAGCAGAATTTGACAGCTAATTACGGAGACCACAGATGATACAAAACTCAGGATTTCTCAAAATGTAGTAGTAACGCCTGGGTAGGGAGGACTGGTTCCGTTCATTACGGGAAATTCACAGCTTCCCTCAGGAAAAGTGGTTCCATGGGTCAGAGTCAGGCCTCATGCTTGGAATTAGGGGGTTCAGGTCTGACTGAAGCCCTCTTCTTCCTGCCTTGCTTTTACAGACTGAGAGGGGCACTAAGTCCCTCAAAGGAGAGCTCCCCACAGGAAGGAAAAGTTAGCCTAAGACGGAGCTAAACCAATGATGCTGAGTTGCCAGAATCCCTCCACAGGCCACCCAAGCAGTGAAGAAATTCATGGAGAGAAAGAAAGAAAGAAAAGACCCACAGCCGTGAGCAGAGCCAGCTGGGAGGGATGTTATTACTTTATTTCTGTTTTCTTAACTATGTGTGTGTGTGCATGTGTGTGTGCGCACGTGTGCGTGTGCATGTGTGTTGAGGAGGAGGGAGGATTGATTGCAGAAAATGTCTGGATCCACAGCACTCAAGATGGAAACTTTTGTTGATATAACTTCTCCTAACTTTCCTACACCTTCCTTCCCTTCTACTCCATTTCCCCAGTGGCTATCAAGAGCTGTATATATCTGACCACAAAACATCCAGTCAGTTCAAGTCAAAAATGCAGCCAGCCATCTGGATTGACTCAAACTCTGTCTACACACACCAATTGGCTTGGGGGTAAAAAAATGTAATTCAGTGGAACAACTGGTTATTTTTAAAACAACGAGTTGAATTCAGACAACCATCCAATTAGTTGATTTCAAAATGCCTGTTTGGCGACATGAAAAGGGTTATTTTCAAAGGGCCTTGTGTGTGCATAAACAACCTGAATGCTATTAAATTGACGAGCTATTTTGGAATCAAGTAGATAAGGCCAAAGCGGCTGGACTCTGTTTACAAAGGGGAAACGTGTTAGGGTAGCAGAGTCCATCAAGCACTCCAGAGGGTGACATCTTCTGTTGGAGGGATGAGGTCTTTCACTTGACAGCAGCATAACCATACCCCGCTTTGTAGAGGCAAAGCACCTCATTCTTTTTTTAGGGAAACCTCTTGTGTGCCTTCTTCCTGGACGTGCCATGCTAGCCAGAAGGCCAAAGATTCAAATAGACACTCAAAGGCAAATGCGCTTCGGTCAGCTATTGCCACGTAACACATTTCCTAACGCACACAGTGATGTTAACTCGGTTCTCTCTCCCCTGTTACGGGTTTCAGTCGCACTACATACAGCAAGGAAGCCTCGTCTGAGCCATTTGACCCGATTCGTGAAGAGTTGGGTCAGTTTAAACGGCACAGCTGTATCTCCCTGAGCTTTTCTCCCCCCTGAAATGTGAACGTTCCTTGCCCGTGTTACATGGCTAGGAAATGATTTAAGCAAAAAAGGGGGGACGAAGGTCTCCTGAAGAGAATTTTATTTGCACTCCCCATGCTTTGTCATAAAGGGCATTCAACTGTGTTAATCATATAAGAAGTTTTAGAGAAGCTCTCTTTTTCACATTAGGCTTAAAACGTCACCCCTGAGGGGGTGCTGATGGCCCCCTTAGAAAAGATTTCCTTGACATCTAAGACACAAAGGACTTCAGCAAACGTTCGGAGTTAAATGAGTGGTGCCTAAGTGCTGACTCTCCATCCCCAGTGACAAGCATTTACTAAGTGAAACTTTGGTTACTGCAAATGTCTCACTTGGGTGTGTCTTAATCCCGAATGTTGTGGAGGTTTTGTTTTAGTGTGTGTGTGTAGTGTGTGTGTGTGTGTATGTGTGTTTTTTTTTTAAACATTTATTTTATCAGAAAGGATTCTCACAATGGAAGCATTCATTGCCATGGCTGTGGCTGAATCTTTATGTTTAAGACTGGTTAAGCTGTCCCAGGTAGAAGTGTTCGCACAGCTACAGAAGTATAGAATCGGGCTTCCCTGGTGGCACAGTGGTTGAGAGTCCACCTGCCGATGCAGAGGACGCGGGTTCGTGCCCCGGTCCGGGAAGATCCCACATGCCGCAGAGCGGCTGGGCCCGTGAGCCATGGCCGCTGAGCCTGCGCGTCTGGAGCCTGTGCTCTGCAACGGGAGAGGCCACAACAGTGAGAGGCCCGCGTACCGGAAAAAAAAAAAAGAAGTATAGAATCACAGCCCCCGAATTGGAAGGGGGCCCATTAAGGCAGTCCTTGCCTTCAGGCATCTAGGCCAGAGGAATAGCCACCCTTCTCTTTAAGATCTCCAAAGACAAAAACTCCACATGTAGTTCTTTTATTATAAGAAGTGTGAACTGTAAAACGTATTTACAAGGGAATGATATTATAATCTATCTTTAAATTATTTCCTTTTTTAAACATTTGCTTTCCCAAGCTTTAAAAAATTAATACAGTAAAGTTTCCTTTCTCCTGTGACAAAAACACATTCAGTAGAAGAATTTCTCCTCTTTTTGAGGAGAAATGTCCACATGGGACACTTCTCTCAGGAAATTCTACCAGAAATCGTTATGTTTCTCCTAAAAAGCAGGTTTGCTTTTATCTTATAGATGCTCTGAATCAAGAGATGTTTCCTTTCTCCCTCTGACCGTTGGAAAGCTTAGAGCCAAATGTGTAATCAATGAACAGCTTCACCCATTTTCCTTCCCTTATTTTTTCTTCATCCAAATTTCTTCACTTAGTTGTGTTTTTCGTTGCTGTTTCTGGGCTTTTTGGATCGGTCTGTTTCCACGTTTGTAAGCAGTTTCGTGAAACAATTCAGATCAGCAGAGGCTCCGGATCCCAGCTCCACCTTCTCCTAGTTTAACCTCTCTGAGTCTCAGTTTCCTCATCTGTAAAATGGAGATAACAATTGTACTTTCTACCTCAGGGGGTCGCTGTGGGCATCAAATAATAAAATACACGTATAGTGCCAAGCTGATAGAAAGCACTTTCATTATTAATATTATAACCGTGCTACCTTAAATCATTTTGGGAGCAAGCAGGGCAAAAAAATAATTACTTATTCCCCAAATCAAAATTTCAGTCTTTTATCCCGCTTCTCCTTCTGTCTTTTGTATGAGTTGTCTTTCGAGTGAAATCATTCGATGTTTCACATTTTGATGGAAACTCCTTCTACTACCTTACAGGAGAGTGCTTCCCAAACTTGCTTGATCTTAAGAATCAGTAGAAGCCCTTATTAAAAATACAGATTCCTGCTCTTGGACACCTAAAATTATTGCGTGAACGAGCAGTCCAAGCTCCGATGTGTCTGGGATTGACGTGTTCTGTGCTGGCTTTGATCATCAGCTTTTTGTGCAGTATATGCCACCGTCTACACTTTCCTCCAAGAATCTAATCACAAACTTCCAAACTTGTTTTCTATGTAGTGAGTGTCCCACTAACTTTTTTTTTTTTTGGTTTTCATATTTTTCCTTCAGTGACTTTTTGCACCACTTATTTTTATTCTTTTACTTCCTGTCCTGCCACGTGTTCGAGCCTATCTTTTTTCCAACTCCCGTTGCCCCTTCTTCGTCATAGCACGTCCTTCCCTACCCGTCACCCACAACATTCCTTTGGGTGAAGTATATCAGAGCTACGGTTGTTTGTTTGTATCGTTTTGTGACTGAAGGTATATGGACATTACCAGAAAAACAGTTACTCGGTAACCATTCCAACCCCTTCTTTGGGGAGAAAAACATCTGCTGCCTTCTTTTATTTTATTGGCCTGATTGATGGCTCTACAACACAGCGAAGAAGCAGCTCCACCCACCACAAGCTCTTCATCCTGCTGGGGAAGCCATACATAGTTGAGAGACCAAAAAGTGCAAGAAAAAAAAAGATTGTATCCGCCTTCCTCTGTTTTCCATGGATAAATGCCAAATCCCTCATACTTAAACTTTTCCCCCTTCCTTTACTTTGCCTCCCAGTTTTCCTTTGAATGAATGAATGAATTGTCCACCCCTCCAAATCTTCTCAATAATCTACCTCTATAGCTCATTCCAGTGTTTAATCACCTTGACGAAAGAAAGAAAGAAAGGAAGGAAGAAAGAAAGAAAGAAAGAAAGAAAGAGAAAGTCTTGCTTACTAAAATCCTAAAAATCTCTCCTGCTTTATCTTAAGCCTATTTGGGCTGTTTCCCCTTGTTACATGTGTGTTGCTAGGTTAGTACAAGTATTTTCAAGATGAATTCTCGGCCAAAAGATCCTGCCACTGAGTCATCACCATCCTCATCTTTTTAAAAACATGAGCAAGTCTCAGCAGCGCTTCGTTCACGTTAGTAAACATTATCTAGGGAAAGAAAGAACAGCCTTCAAGAACATGACATCATCATTAAAAATAAATGTTTACTGAGTCCCTACTCAGTGCTAGTACTGTTAGCCCTACAGATATAATAAGCATCTGCATTAGGCACACCTGCACACACGTGTACTCCGGTGTGCTAAATCCAGAGAAGTGGCTCACACTAGAAGGATTATTGGAATTCCAAGGAAGGAGCAATTCTGCCCAAAGGGCCCGGGTGGTCACAAAAGGTAAGACTCCAAGTCCTGAAGAAAGAGTAGCAGAGAGCCTGAAAGAATTAATGTGAACAAAGACCAGGAAACAGGAATGAAAATAGTTTTGGGGCGGGGGGGGGGGGGGGGAACAATTAGGAGACCGTTTGACGGGAGCAGACAGTTTCTGTAGACTGGAAGACGAGTGGGAGATAATAATGGAGCGGTAGACCTTAGTCTGCTTATAGAGGGCCTTGAATGCTAGGCTAATTAGTGTAGCCTTATCCTATAAGCAATAAGGAGCGCCACCGTCACAGATAAAAGAAAGCAGGAGTACGCTGGGGCTTCTGGGTACCTTAAAGGAAAGGAAGCAGGGACACTGATTTTTGTGAACTTTGTGAAATGGCTTGAGTTTGCGTAACTGTTCTCCGTGTTGGTGACTTTCTTATTCCCTTGAAGTAGCAACGCTGTTTGGGAGGACAGCAAGAAGAGGATAAGGGAGAGATTACAGCCTACCCCAAAGGAAGTGAAAAGGACCCTAAGAAATGGAATGAGCTGTGGTGGTTGTTTTAAAAGTAGAAAAAATAGACAAGGAAAATCTCTGAGGCTCACAGAAGGGGTAAGAAATGCTGCATATTTGGAACCAGCACAGGACAGCAAAGTGCCTTTGAGGGCTTTGTAAGGAACCCTAGGTATTTTCCTACCAGCCAAACTTTTTCAGTAGGATATCTCATGCTAATTTAGGGAAGGGGACTTAAATTGGCATCGTTAAATGAATGCACCATTTTGTGAACCCCAGAGAACTCCGAGAATATTCTGGAAATACTACCTTGTTGAACTCAGTGGGACTGACTAGGTACGAGGTAATATCTTAAGCCCCCTAATTTGAAAGCACTGCTTGGGCCATAGTGGCTCCCCATTTCCTCACTCAGATTTGATGCAAACGTGAAATAAAATTCTTTTCAGTCAAGGGTTGATTGTGCCCTGCTAAGGTAAGCAGTTGGTTTGGATAGTCAAGTACTGCTCTCTGCTCTCTTCCTAATTCAATACGGCTTCAGTATTGTGAATGGGCGGTTGTCTGTCCAGGACCACTTGGAAAAAGCTTCTGTCTCCACTGATCTTCATTTCCAGCTGAGCTGCTCTCTCTCGGTTCTAAATTCACCCCAGCCCCCTTTGCAAGTAGGGGATCACCGATGTTTACCTGACAGGGCACAAAGTGATTGGGAAAGACCCTGTTACCTCCTTCCATCCACTCTGCCCATTAGTCAAGAAGACAGGAAACACTGCTTTCCTCACTGACTTTCATGACCATTTTGCACCAGGTACATACTAGATATTCAATGGTATTTGCTGAACAAATGAATGAATGAATGTCGGGCCCTATCCTAGGTTCTGGGCATTCAGCAGCAAAGAAGAAGAAAATATACAAAAATCCCCACTTTTATGGAGATTATATTGTAGGGGGAGAAAAGAAGGAACCATAAGGTTCCAAGTTATATCAGACACAGCACTGAGCACATGGTAAGAACCCAATAGATATGTGGTGAAATGGGACACTCTAATATAATAATGCATCTACTTTATGTTTCTCTGCCTCCTTAAAAAACTTAATATCCTCAAAAAGTTAAGAATATAATTACCATATGATCCAGTAATTCCTTTCCTAGGTATATGTCCAAGAGAATTGAAAGCAGAAGCTTTAACAGCTGTTTGTATACTGATGTTCATAGCAGCATTTATGCATACCAATAGAATATTATTCAGCATTTAAAAGGAAGGAAATTCTGACACATGCTACAACTGGATAGACCTTGAGGACATTATGCTAAATGAATTAAGCCAGCCACAAAAAGACAAATACTGTATGATCTCACCTAAATAAGGTGTCTAGAGTAGTGACATTCATAGAGACAGAAAGTAGAATGGTTGGTTGCCAGGGGCTGGGAAGAGGGAGGAATGGAGAGTTTACCACATAATAGGTATAGAGTTTCAGTTTTACAAGATGAAAAAGTTCTGGAGATCTGTTGCCCAACAATGTGAAAATACTTAATACTACTGAGCTGTACACGTAAAAACGATTATGATGGTAGATTTTATGTTACGTGTATTTTACCACAATTAAAAAAAATTTAAGCACTTATTAAACCTCTTTTTGTGAGAATTGTTCAAAGATTAACAAACCCAAACCCTTTGCTGGAGTTTACATTGTAATACAGACCCTTCATGATGTGGCCAGGCGTGTCAAGGCCATACAGACAAGAGAACACAAACATTCAGCCCAGATATGGACAGGCAGCTGGATATTTACATTACCTAACAGAGCAAAGGTGAGTGCATTTTGGGATGGAAGGACGGCACGCTGTCCACACAGCATGATTTGACTAGATGGTGCCCCTGATCCATTTCTCAAAAATATAGCAACGCCACTGCTTGTCATACAGTCCAAAATTATAGTCCTTTCGAATCTTGAAGGGTTAGGATCTTCCACAATTCCTAATGAGTAGGCAAATAACCCAAGAAGGGACAAGACTGGTTTTCAGCTAACAGTTTCCTCCTTGTTTTTTATTACAGGGTTCCAGGATGAGAGAGGAAGAAGTGGGGGAGGAAAGGAGATGGGTGGGCAACCAGATCAACTTCCCACTTTCACACTCAAGTGGAGGAGGCAGGGAGGCAAATCCACATTCACAGAGGCTTAGAGGGGCTGTTCTCCCCTCGAAGAATGGAGAGTAAAGGAAACCCATCTCTAAACAGTAGCACTGACCGGCTTCCAGAGGTAGTGATCTCCATTCCTGCTACCAGAAGTGCTCTAGCAGACGCCGGGGTGGGGAAGGGGTATTTCTCCTAACTCTACATTCTATGCCTCTCTTAACAGAGACAGGTGGGTGAACCTCCTTTACTTCACCCCACCAGCACAGTCACACCTCAGTCCCTCAGGGGACACCAACTGTGTGTGAGAGATTCTAGAGACAGATGGATCTCTTTGCATTCTCCCTGAAGAAGAAGTTTGCTGGGCAGGATTCTTTAAACCACATCGCAAATGCATTTTTATCTCCGTAAAGGAAAAAACTGTTTCTAAGGACTTCAGCACATTGTTTATGAGTCAATGGAAACTGCTAATAACAAATGGGTCTTATCTATTCACGAAAGCAAGTCTCTGAGAATCCCTCTTGGGAACCACTGTGAACGTTAGTTTGAGTTATTGTACACATAGACTTCAACTAATAAAAGGGCGTGTTTTAAAACATTCCAGAATTCCAACCTGTCACTAATTCACATTGGCCTCCTTGCCTCCACCCCCATTAGTCCAAATAGATGAGATTTTGCTGAGGAAGATTTTCAAGTAGTTTGCAAGTGGTAAAGAAAAACAGGGGATTTCTCTCACCTTCTCTCTTAATTTGAGACACATTGTTTGACATCTCACTATTAGGATCAATAGGTGACAATTTTTCCCAACTTGTTATTTACCTTGGTTCTCACTGGAAAGTTGCATTACAGCAAGAATGGGCACCGACTTTCTTGCAGAGTGCCAAACAGATTTGTTTTTCTTTGACCGACTCTCTTTTGGTCTCATGACAGTTATTAAGCTAATGTTAAATTAAATTAGCTTTCATTCATTTGTAAACGTGAAGCCCAAATGCTCATCAAAAAGATAACTTAGAGGTATCCTAGGGGATGCTCTGGCCAGTCACTCTCTTTGAAACATCTCTTTGGATTGCAATGATACCTGTGATGTGTTATTTTTGAATAATATTTTCTAAGATCATCAAGCTATAAATGCATGCTCAGAAAAAAGTTAACCATAAGCCATTTAACGGACATGTAGAGAGAGAATATTTAAATGAGAATTTCATTTTTCTAATCAGATAAAGAGCACTTCATCTCTAAAGCATGTGGGAGCCCATCATGCCAAGGGTTCTAGTCTTTATGTGGTAGTTGGAGTTTCCCAAGAAGACATCTAGCCAGGTTCAGAAGCTTTAAATAGGTCTTTGGTTTTATATATGTGTACACACACACACACACACACACACACACACACACACACGTCAATCTATAGTTGTATTTGTTTCCTATATGACAGGAATTGTGACTTGCTGTTGAGAAAGCATTTTGAGAGCCATAGGAATGAAAAAGAAACAATGATGCTTTTCTGGTTCTGATTCTCTTCAATAGAAAGGGAGAGTCAAGACTTGGTGATAGGAGCTTACCTGGTGAGCTTACCTGGTGAGGAGCAGGTGAGAAATGTGACTGAGGGTCTGAGGCACTTTGGTGCTAAGAGGAAAATACTCTGAACTGGGATGTGTAGCCCAAATACTTATCACCCTTCACCTCCCAGCACGCACCTCATGAAATAAGCTTTTTTTTTGCGGTACGCGGGCCTCTCCCGTTGCGGAGCACGGGCTCCGGACGCGCAAGCTGAGCGGCCATGGCTCACGGGCCCAGCCGCTCTGCGGCATGTGGGATCTTCCCGGACCGGGGCACGAACCCGTGTCCTCTGCACCGGCAGGCGGACTCTCAACCACTGCGCCACCAGGGAAGCCCATGAAATAAGCTTTAAATGCTTATGAGGCAGGCAGCTTATAACAACAAAGGGATTCCCCTTCCAAGAAGTTTCCGGTCTGAGATGTACTGACACACGTAGTACAGAACTATTCCATTGTTAACCAACGTAATATATGCACTAACTGAGGGATAGAAGAGCATAAGCGTTTTAGCTTCAAAGGCAAAGTCAACGAATTTGAGATGCACAATCTTACAATTAAGACTTCAAAACCAATTTTCAAAGTACAAGTAGGTACAAGCCAACAGAAGAGGGCTAAAGAGAATGCAGGATCAGTGATGCTGTGGCCAAAGCAGGTGGAAGCGAATCTTAGGGAGGCGCTTTTCTTATTTAAAAGATGCTTTCTGCTACCTCCTCTATGAGGTCTTTCCTGTCCCTCCCTTTTTCCCTGGCTACATTGGGCCACTCTTTCCTTTTGGTCTCTCTGTACATACTCCACCACATCACCCATAACAACTTACTGCATTTCTGTTTCCGTGTCTGTGTCCCCACTGGACTTTAAGTACTCTGAAGACAAAGTCTTCTTATTCTTTCATGTGTCTTCATCACTCTAGCTCAGTACCTAGTACATAGTAGGTGCTCAACACTTATTTTGAATGGATGAGATCCCATAATACCCTGTGATGAAAAGAACCACAGCTAAATAAAAGTTCCTGTTAAACTTATGTCAAGCCAATTTAGGGCTCCACGGAAGAAAGAGAACTGTAAGTTCCCAGCTCCTAAATCAAAGGTTGAAAGCTCGCTCCTCCCTAGCCATAGCTCCTTGATATGGCTCCTGATTAATAATCTGTTACATCCTCAAAAGGGGTCATTTTAAGGTAACACAGAGGAGCTCCCATGACCTATTGACCTTTTATATCACCAAAAAGGAGCTAACTTTGGGTCAAAGGATGGCAGAATACTTTGCTGTGATTCACATATTACCCAGAAACCTTTGGCTTCCTGGAATTCATAATAAAAATTCCAAATCCCCAGCAATAACTTTCAAACCCCACAATTCTTGCTAACACAGCAGAGTAACACTTGGATTCTATGCCAGGCCTCCTGACCTTTTGTTAATTGCAAAATAAACAGATCTCCAGTTTAGAGGGGCCCTCTCCTTTTATGGGCTCCCTGCAGTGTAGGCACTGCTTGAATGGTATTTATTTCGGCCATATTTGCTTTCCAACACTTGTTCAGAGCAAGAGGCAGGTGTCTGGGAGTGGAAGGAATAGGGATTGGAACAAGAAGAGAGAAGCAGGCGCCCTGAAAGTGCCCAACTTATTCTTCAGAAGAGGTTGAGGTCCTAGAAGGATGTATGGAAATGAAATTTTATTTTAAAGATCTTCAACAAGGGTATCTGAGCCCCTACTTTTGTGTCTTCCCCTTCTCTTACAGAGCTCACTATCACAGAAGCAAAACAAAAAGCTGGGGGAGCCAAGAGGAGAGAGAACTCTTCTCCTCTGGCCAATGCTAGTGATTGGCATAGAAATGTGCTAGGGAATGGCTGCGGTGGCATCATGAAGATTGGCCACAGGTCGTGGATCTCCTCAGTTCTGCGGATTCAGAAACTTAATTTTATGTGTTGCTCTAGGGCTAATCAAACTCCAAGGGATTGCTCCATGATAAAACAGAAAGTCAGGTATTAATATAAACGATAAACTAAAATTACTTTACTATGTATTTACTATATGCCAAGAAATGTTCTAAGTGCTTTATATTGAATTATCTCATTTAACACTCATAGCAACACTACGAGGAAAGTACTATCACCACCTTCATTTTTAAAGTAAATAAACGAAGATTCAGAAAGGTTAAGACTTACCCAAGCTGGTCAAGTTAGGATTCTTATAAAAGTCTGTCTTATTCTAATGCCCATGTTGTTAACCTTACACACACAGTCACTCTTTGTTTTACGCTGAAAAATAGTACTTGTTGGCTACTTTGTGCATTCTGTCCCTAAGAAGGAAGATAATGAAAACCGAGTTGAGTCCTGAAGATTGTTTGCTAAGTGTCAAAATCAGAACAAGGAGCTCAATAAATACCTTACATGGATGACTAGTTAAGAGTCTCAAACTATGCCGGCCTAGTGAATTAGACTCCTTCACCCCTGCTCCATAGATTCCAGACCTTAAATCAATCAATCAGGACACTCTCCTCCAAAACGTCAATGATTAAGACTAACTCGGCCTTGCTGCTTTTTCTGTCCTTAAATACCCATATTTGGGCCCTATCTTTAACCTCAGTCAGTGACTAGGGTCTTAGATACTATCCTTGCTCGATTTCTGCCAACCTTTTTCTGAGAGCTGGATCCTGCTCTCCCTAAATCCTATGCCTCCACCATAAGGCTGCTCCTTTTACCAGACTGGCCCTTCGAGAACTCCTGATGGCCAGAATTATACCTGAGTTAGCTATTTCCTTTGGACCACCCAGCTATCCTGACAAAAGGCCATTAATTTATTCATTTAACTAATCTTTACTGTGTGCCTACCATTTGCCAAGCACTGTGCTAGGGGCTTGAGGGACCAAAAGGAGGGATATCTTATGCCATGATGACGCTAATGTCTTGGGCTTGGGATATAGTACAAGAATCACCCAGGTTTATCAGTTAAGGTCTGGGCAGGAAACAGATGGCATACTCAAATTGAGTCATGTAAGGAGAATTTCATAAAGGAGATATTTATAAAGCTGTGAGTAGAGTGTAGGAACCTCACAAGAGACAGGGTAGTACCCAGGAAATAGTAATAGCAGGGAGCTACTATCCACCCGAAGGGCCAAGGAGAGGGAACAGTGTGAAGAGTGTGGTTTTATTGGAGCTGTGGCCTTCAGTAGAGGGAAGCAGCTGCTGCCAGTACTCAACCCATCAAGAGAGAGCCTAGGGAATAAATACTCCAACTTCACTCTCCTTCCACCCTCCAATGTCCAGCCAGTGCCAAACACAACCAGAAGTCAGGAGGCAAGGGAGCCCATTAATGCAATCCAGATGGGTCAGCCTCCTGTGGTACAGAGTAGGGTGAAGGGCAGATCTGGATATCTGGTAACACTATGCAACTTGATTATTTCCCCCCTAGCCCCAATCTGCTCCTGAGAGCAGATTCCTCCACTCCCTCCTTCCCGCTTACTCCATACGCCAGAGAGCACTTCTTACCATGCCACGTGAGACATTCCAGTCTTCACATTAAGTGAGTTTCCCAAAGACTCCGTGACTATTTAGTGACAAAATCAGATCACAGACCTGAACTACTCTCAATCCGATGTGTTTCCTTCTACAGTACCTCATTCTCTGCTAACATCGTGAAGACGATGATGATGACAGCTGTCATGTTTTGAACTCTTATGATGTGCCAGGAACTCTGGTCTTTTACACAGAACGCCTTGCTCTGAAAATAGTGTGGGGTCCACAGGTGTCTAATCTCGGGCAGGAAAAGAAACCCGACTTCCAGTGGACAAGTGAGAATAAACACCAACTTCTTACCTTTACAGATAGTGGGACATTTTTATGGGTACCGTTTCCATTCTGCCTCTGTCACTCTTCAATTGCTGTGTACCAGATGCAACGAGGATGTGGTTAACACATTCTAATTATGGGCTCTAGGAAGAGAAGCTTTTATGGAATGCACTCCCGCTGCCGCTTTGGCTTCTGTTGCAGAGGCCACTGAGTGCGCTAGATGCTCTCTCCGAATGCCCAAGGGGCACCCTCAGGATTCGAACATGCAAACAGAGGAGCTTAACTATGGATACTGAGAACTAGAATGATTCCATTTATAGCCTTCAAAGTCCTGAAAGGCAAGGTTAAGTGTTTAAGGGAAAACTCCAATTGCACCTAAGGGTCAAGACAGTTTCATCAATGATTTGATATCTAGTTCAGTTCCCCAAAAGTTACAGAATTTGTAAAGGAATCCAATCTCTACTTACTAGACCTGCCTGGGGGAGTGGGTGCACGGGTGGGGAGGTAGGCTGAACATAAGCCCAGTAGGAATTCCCCCATCCACGCAGAGCAGCTTATCTTTGTTCACCAAATGTTTACCCGATAGTATGTAAACTCCACCAGGTCAGGGATTTTTGTCTTGCCACCCCTTTCCATTGCAGTATCTCTAGCACCCAGCATGTTGCCTGATGTATAGTAGGTGCTCAATAAATATTTGTTAAATTAAAGAAGCTGAAGGTTTCTTCTGCCGCCCAAAGACTCCATAGTAACTCCCAAGGTTATGTCAGTTGGAAATTGCTCTGTGCATCTGGAGGATACCGTCCCTCCCATTCTCTCATATACTGGAGTTTAACGCAACCTTTGCCATAGCATTTTTTCCCATCGTGGTCAAAATAGGCCTTTTAGTAGCATTAGTTCAGCCCAAAGCTACTCAAATAAGTCGAGTGAATATCATTAGACCCACTTGAAAAAAATTTAACGATTTACTCCCTTGTTTTGGATATCTTGGCGTTGTAGTTGGGTTTGAGAGACTCTTAGAAAAGAGATAACAGGCCAAACCTCACTTGACACCCAGTACCGTAGTTAATCTTAACTGTTTCTGCACTAGTGAGCTTTTCATTATTCCATTGCTGCCCCAGCTCCGGAGATGTGGGGCAACTGACAAGATGGGTAATGAGCTTGCATTTTCTTTATACAAAGCCAATTAAGGAAGTGGGTGGTCTCCACTTATTTTGCAGCTTATTCAGATCAGTAACCTTCTTTCTTCTTTCCAGATACATTCTTTCCTATGGCTGGAGACTCAGGGCCAGAAACAGAGCAAGTTTAGCTGCATTTATACTCTGTGTATTGCTCAGGGGAAGGACATGCCTGTTACACCAAGGATTTGCAAGACGGTCAATTTGCTTCAAGCAAATCAAACCAGACTGGGAAGCACTCTAACTTTCAAATAGATTTTATTTCCAGACCCTTAACTGAGATCCCCAAGGTGGTCTACTTGGACTAACTAGATTTCAGTCACACATGTATAACCTGCTAGATTTGTAAGTTCCTTGAGACCACTTACAAATGTCTGTCTTACTCAGTGCTGTGTCCTCAGTGTCTAGCTCAGTGTCGGGCACACAGCAGGTAACCAATGAAATACTGATGAATAAATGAAGGAATCCTTTCTAGATCAACTTCTAATAAGTTTGCTGGCCAAACATCACAGTAAATATTTTAGGCATCTCCCAAAGAAAGACCAGTGGTGAGGATGATGACGAGGAATAACTTCTACTCTCTTCTGGATCTCAGCAGTCATGGTTTAGATCATGTGGTCATTCATTCACGTAACAAGCATTTATTGAAACAGGTACCATGCTAAGTACGGGGAATACAAAGGTGAATAAACTGTAGTCCCAGTTGTCAAGGAGTTCAATCTGTCTACGGAATAGACAATAAAATAATTGCAATGCTATCTAATAAGTGCTTGAGGGGATAGGCACTGGGGGCCGTGGGAGCACAAAGGAGGGACATCTAGTTTAGGCTGAGAGGTTAGGAAAGGCTTCCCAGGAGAGATGAGAATTAACTGTATTTTCGTAGGGGCAAGTGGAAGTTAACGAAGATGAAAAAGAGAAAGGCATCCCAGGCATGTTTTAGGCATTTAGCATGATGTTTCCAAGGCACCACAGGTAGTTGATACAGTTATTATTGACATTTTGGCCTGGATAATTCACTGCTGTGGGAGGCTGTCCTGTGCACTGTAGGATGTTTGGCAGCAGTAGCTCTAGATCCTATCCACTATTCCAGTAGCGCCTCACTTCCCTGAGCTGCGACAACCAAAAATGTCACCAGTTATTGCCAGATGCTCCCCCGGGAGCAAAATCATCCCTAGTTGAGAAACAGTTAGAGCCAAAGGTATGTGTGAGGAAGTGATGGGAAACAAGATTGGAAAGCCAGGCAGGGGTCCAGGTCATGAAAGCTATGTGCACTGTGATAAGAAGTTTGGACTTTATCCTGAAGATCACAAGAAGCCCTTGAAGCATTTCAAGCTAGAAGATAATATGCTCAGATGTGTGTTAAGACTATCACTGTGGCAGCAGTGTAGAGTGTAAATTTGAAGGGGATGTGTAGAAAGACTGGAAGCAGGGTGATGAGTCAGGAGACTCTTGCAATCATCCAGAAGGGAAGTGATGAGAGTCAGTGTTAAGGCAATGGCGGTAAGAATGGAGTAAAGAGGGAAGATTTGACAGATATTAAGAAAAGTCAAATGTAAAATAGCTAGCTAGTGGGAAGCAGCCGCACAGCACAGGGAGATCAGCTCGGTGCTTTGTGACCACCTAGAGGGGTGGGATGGGGAGGGTGGGAGGGAGGCGCAAGAGGGAGGGGATATGGGGATACACGTATACGTATAGCTGATTCACTTTGTTATACAGCAGAAACTAACACAACATCATAAAGCTATTATACTCCAATAAAGATGTTTTTTTAAAAAAAGAAAAGTAAAATTCTGAGGATTTAGTGATTTAGGGATGTTGGGGGGGATGAAGAAAAAGATGTGACTCCCAAGTTTCTAGTTTCAGTAATTGGATAAATTATGGGGCCATTCACAGATAAAGGAAACATAAGAAGAAAATCAGTTTGAGGAGGCCCATACATTTTATTACTGACATGTTGAGTTTGAGCTACTATAGGACATTCAAGTGAAAATGTTCAGAAGGGGATTTGCCATACTGGTGAGCATTAAGCAGAGAGTTATGGGAGCTACTGAGGTAGACGGGTCCTGAAAAGGAGCTAAGCGACAGCCTGTCATACACTACTACACAGCTCAGAGCCTTCTCTTGCCTTCATTTATTTAATAAACATTTACTAGGTGCCAGACCCTAGGCTGGGTGCAAGGGATATAAAGAAAAGTGAGACAGAGCTCCTGCCTTCAAGGTTCTCACTGTCCATAGAGGGAGACAGACAGGTAAACGTGCAATAATAATGCGGTTTGATAAGTGTTACAATGCATAACTGCAGAGTGCTATAAGAGCGGGAGAGGAAGAGCATCTAATGGAGTGAGCGTAAGGGGGAAAGGCAGAGAAAGCTTACTGGGAGGGGCAATATGGCGGAGAGGGGAAGAACCGCAGAGCCCATGAGGATGCACCTTGCAGGCCTCCAGCTAAGCAGCATTTCTCAACCCCAGCACTACTGATAGTTTAGACCAGATCATTCTTTGTTGCAGGGGCCGTGCTGTGCATCGTAGGATCCCTGGCCTCCACCCGCTAGATGTCAGGAGCTCCCTCCTCCAACCTGTGACAATCAAAAATGTCCCCAGGTGTTGCCAAATGTCCCCTGGGGGGACAAAATTAGCCCAGGTGATACTGAACTGCAAGGAGCATAATTTGATCAAGGGCCTGAGGTGCCATGTCCTGAAATCCATCCCTGAATGTGCACAAGGCTGCACTTCCCGCGGGCTGCCTTTAGTGAAGGGACGAAGCACATCAGGGACCCTGAGGTACTCCTGTTGCGGGGAGAGGTAGGAATCCACTGACACCAGACTTTGGCTCAAGGACTCGGCGAGGGCCTCTCTTAACCTTTCTTTGACTACCTGGCAATCTAGGATGTTCCTACCAGACCTTTTTCCCCCTCTCTTTTCACCGGGGCTCAGATTTACACCTCAGTCTGATGGCTCTCAGCCTTCTCCAGCGACCTCGCCAGTTTCTCTCATACCGGGTGTCTCCCCTAAGGAAATCCTTGCATGTTTAATCCCATATTGGCTTCTGCTTCTCAGAGGACCCAGACGGACACAGGCAGCCAGACGCTGGAATCAGAAATATCTGGGTTCAACTCCTGGTTCCTCTTACTAGCTGTGTGGCCTTGAGCAAGTTACTATACTTCTCTGAACCTCGTTCACCTGTATGTAAAATGGAGGTAACAGTGTCTACCTCAGAAGGTTTCTATGAGAATGAAATGAACCACTGCATCTAAAATATTTAGCACAGTGCTAGATACCAAGTAAGAGCTCATTAAGTGCTGACTCTTAGTAAAGGATGGATATGTGGAGAGAGGGCATTCTAAGCAGATTGGACAGCATGATACACTGACTGGGTGGTGAGAAATGCCATAGAAAGGTGGGGAGGGATGTGAAACGGCATAAGCATTTCAGTACCTCGGAAACACAACGTGCAAGCAGGAAGCTATGAGAGATGATGTGAGAGGTAGGCAGGTCTAAAGCAGAACAATTCCAATCCTTTCAACCTTTTTAATTCAAGTTATATTCTTCAATCCTGTTATCAGCTCCTCTGAGCCTTCTTCAAGTTCACTACATCTGCCTTTATCTAAAAACCTAAACCTTCACACAAACTCCATCCAAATTCTCTCATTCAAAGTGTCTGACTAGTTGGGAGAGAGACTAAAGGGTTTGTTGCTTCACAGTTCCTCCCCTCAGGACTGCAATTTATGTGGCCCTGAATGGGGATTACTCGGAGGGAAAAAGATATAATCGCTACTTGGCCCTTGCCCTGAAAACTCTTTCATTCGATCCAAAAACATTAACAGGGACCATTTTTCCCCTGAGGAGAGTTAATCATTACCCCAACCTCCTCTTCTCTACCCTCCCCTCTCCCTACCACACACACATACACAAGAATAATCCAGACATATCCATGAGCATGAGAATTTTTAAATCTGCAACAATGTAACCAATGTGTGGATGTTCTGCCAGCTAGATTCGAATTCAAGTCCCAGCCCCAAGGATGAACAGTTACACAGTCTTCAAGTCAGCCTCTGAGCCTCAATGTCCTTTTCTATATCATGGGGTTAATAAATGATACCCTGGATGAAAAGCATTTTGAAAACTACAAGGCACAAGACAGGTTACTATTATTCAACCTGTGTCAAGTTAGGGGTCTAAAACTACCTCTCTGATGCCCTTCAGAATGTTCTGTGCTTTCCTTAACGTCCTTACCCAAGCAGTAGATATGAAGAAATCCAATTGGTTTTCTAAGTAAGCAGAGAAACGGCTGCCCAAAGCTTCTCTGAGGGAGAAAAGTGTAAGCAAAAAATAGGACTGGTGATGCTAAGCTCTGGACTGGGCTTCATTCATTCAGCTTTGCCAAACTGAAATTTCTCTCCCTATTCCCTATACCCACTCCTGAGACTTCGCTAATCCATTCTTATTTCCTCTACCTTACTTGGTTTAGGGGTTCATCCCTTCATACCTAAAATCACTCTATATTTTTGTCTACCTGTTTACTGTCTGTCACCCTCTACTATGAATATAAGTTCCATGAGAGAAGTTTTGTGTTTTTTTTGCTGTTGAATTCATTGATATTTCTCCAGGACCATGCACAGTGTCTGGCACATAGTAGGTGCTTAATTAGTCTCTGAATGAATGGAGGGATGAATAAATAAATGAAACGCTGGACCTCTGCAATGGCATCGTGGCTGGGCTTCCATCCTCCAGTCTCTCCAATCCTGTATGCACCTCCATATTAGGCTTTACCTGGGTGGTAGTAAGAGCAAGAGGATGTAGACTTTGAAGAAGTGGTGAAGGAGCACGAGCTCCACCCTCAGGAGTGGAAGAGTAATAGTAAGAGAGCTTTAAAACTTCTAGAACCATCAAAAAAGTATATTTGGAATTATAAGCATGGGTAGACTTGCCCAAAGTGTCTTCTGTGGAACACTAATCTTATCAGTGCTTCTCAACAAAAGGTTCCACGATCAAGTAAGTTTGAGAAACACAGCCTCGTTAATTCTACGCTCAGTGCACCCACAGATTCACAGGTTATATAAGCATATATAAGCATATTAAAGGCTTTCAAATGTCAGACAGTAAAGAAACTGTCATAAAACCCTTTTATCATATAATATCTGCGGAAAATATTTTAGAAAAAACTGGTCTAGGAAATAACCATGATAAGAAAGTTATCAGATTTCTAGAAGCCTTAAATCCCTTCCCAGATTTTTTTTTTAATCTGCTGTCTGTTTCCATTTAGTTATCACCAGCAAAATGGAGCTTTAAAAGGAAGGAGGCTGAGTGTCCAATAGGAGCTACCAAACTTACAGTGCGATAAAGGGCTGGAGAGACGAGACAAGGCAGAGAGGAAGTCAAGTAGAAAAATCAACTAGTGGGATCTGTGGAAAAAGGCAAAAAGCAAGCTTCTTGTGAATCACTCTCTCAATGACTATAATCAGTCTTTCTCTCCCCACACTCTACTGAAACTGCACTCACCAATGGACTGACGCCTCGTTGCACAACTCAGCGGGTACTTTTCTGTCATTAGCTCTCAGATGTAACTGACACAGTTGACCCGCCCTCGCTCTTGAAGCGTTCTGTTCGCTTGCCTTCTAGAAAACCAGGTTCTCCGGCTTTTCGTCCTACTTCTTTGGCTCCCCCAGCTCAGTCTCCTCACACCTGTCAATCCTTAAATAGTGGTGTACCTTGAGGCTGTGTCTTCTTCTAGGCCCTTTTCTCGTCTCACCTGACACATTATCCTGAGCACGCACTTACTCCCATGGCTTCATATACCAACTATACGCTGATAACTCCCCAAATCTGTATTTCTCGTGTGGTCTGTCCCCTTGGTTTTTGGACCTTAATATCCAACTTCCTACTCAGCATTTAAACTTGAACTTATACTCAGCATGCCCAAATCTGAATTCATCCTCTTTCTATGATCTCAGAAAACAGCATCACCATCAACCCAGCTGCCCAAGTGAAAATCCCCGGAGTCAACCTCGACTCTCTCTCTCCCTCTCTACGTTCAGTCAATCAACAAGTTCTGTCGATTAATTCTCGTAAATATTTCTGAAATCTATCCACTTCTCTTCTTCTTCATTGCTACTGCAATTCTTATTTCAGGGCCCCAAGTTCAGACCAACTCCTTAGAGAACTCACTGCCTCTGACCTTACCACTACTCCCTCCACCCTGCACCCAATCCATTTGGTCACATCGCAACAAGAATGCAGTTGGTCTTCTCCAACACAGGCAGGTCTGATCTTACCACCTCTGTTTAAAACACTTCAAAATGACCTCAACAAAAAATTTAAACCCTTTTTTTCGGCTGTGCTGGGTCTTTGTTGCTGCACGCGAGCTTTCTCTAGTTGAAGCGAGCAGGGGCTGCTCTTTGGTTGCGGTGCGCAGGTTTCTCATTGCGGTGGCTTCTCTTGTTGCGGAGCGTGGACTCTGGGCGCGTGGGCTTCAGTAGTTGCAGCATGCGGGCTCAGTAGTTGTGACTCGCGGGCTCTGGAGTGCAGGCTCAGTAGCTGTGGTGCACGGGCTTAGCTTCTCCGTGGCATGTGGGGTCTTCCCGGACCAGGGCTCGAACCTGTGTCCCCTGCATTGGAAGGCGGATTCTTAACCAGGGAGGTCCCCCAAATTTAAACTCTTTAACGTGATTTCCAAAGCCCTTCATGATCAGCTCTTGTTTTCACAGTAAAGTGTAATGGTAAGACTGGGGAGCAAGGCTGGCTGGGTTCAAATCCCAGCTTCACCATATTTAGTAGCTGTGTAACTTTGAGCAAGTTAACTTCCCTATGTCTTAGTTTTCTCATCTGTAAAATGAGGTAATTACAGTACCTACATTTTAGGGTCGTTTTTAATATTTTGTTAATATATGCATAGTATTCAAACAGTGCTCTATAAATGTTAGCTTTTCGTAGTAATACTATCTCTTCAAGCTTATCTCTTGCCACTTATTCCCCTCTCTCTCTCTATCCTCTAGCCATATCATATGTCTTTTGGTTTCTACGGCATATCACATTCTCTTTTCTTAAGTGCACAATTCAATGGCTTCTAGTATATTCACAGAACTGTGCATCCATCATCGTACTCAGCTTTAGAATATTTTCATCACCCCCAAAAGAAGTCCCACACCCCTTAACCATCACCCCCCCAACCCCCTCCCCATCTGCCCTAGACAACCACTAATTAATCTACTTTCTGTCTCCATGGATTTAGCTATTCTGGACTTTTCATATACGGGGAATCATGCAATATGTGGCCTTTTGCTTCTGACTTCTTTCACTTAGCATAATGTCTTCAACGTTCCTCCATGTGGTAGCATATATCAGTACTTCATTCCTTGTCATGGCCACACCATGCTCTCTTTCACTGACCTTTGTACATGGTATCCCCTCTGGCAGTAACACATAGCTCCTCTCCACCCCTGACTCACATGGCTAACTCCCACTTAAACTTCAGTTCTCAATTTAGATGGAATGATAAGATTTCCTCCTGGAAGCCTTTGATGACAGCCCTCTCCATATCCCCTCCTGCTCCAGCCTGAATTAAGTAAGTTTCCTAGGTGCTCCCCCAATATCCTGTACATGCCCCCTTGCTTGTTTTTTTGTCTGTCTTTCTCTCAGATTACCAGCTGAACAATAACTGGGGCTGTGTGTTTATTGCTGGTACCCAGCACCAGCAGAGTGTGTGGCACACAGTAGGCACTGAATTACTCTGTCGAATTAACGAAATGGGAATATGAGAGGTTGGCCCAGAACAGAAAAGTGGAGGCTCTACTGGTAGCAGAACAATAGGAGGTTTTCTGCTGTGGTACCAGACTAAACTTTCTAAAACTCTGCTTTTTTCAAACCTAATGTCCTCAAGCAAGATGCTGGGCTTCGGTTTTTCCTCTACAAAATGAAGGGTTCACCTGAATAAATAATGTCATTAAAATAATGTCTTACACTGGAATGGTTAAGGAATGCAGCCTCCATCAACTAGAAGCTTCTGAATCCTCTTTTAATCAGCTCTATCTTGACACCTGATTGAATTATTAGCAGTAAGTGCCTCTGTATTTATCAGCAATTAATTTCCCTCCACTGGCCTGGCTTTGTAAGATGGAATGGAAAGTAGGAGGTACCATTCCCTCTCAGAGAAGCATTTCCCAGCTCCATCAACCAGGCCCGACCTATTCTGAGTGGGCTTGCTGTTAATGAACATCACTGTGGCTCCTTCTAGGTCTGGACTGCTTTCCATAAGAGCAACTAGAGCTAAAGATCTAGAGCTAAAGATCTAGCAACAAAAAAAATTTAGAATCACAACACACTCTCTATACACACCACTCTAAGGCTTCAGTATAACAACTCCCATTTATCAAACACTCTATTGACCCTTTATAATATAATATAATGTTCATAACAATGCCATGGAAAAAGTATTATTATTATTATTATCCTCATTTTACAAATGAGGAAACCGAGCCACAGAGAGGTTGAGCAACCTCCCAGTCACACAGCCAGTAAATGGTAGAGCCAAGGTTTAAAACCAGGCCTTTCTGAACGCAGAGGCACGGCTTATGATGGTACAGTACACAGGCCTCCCATTATTTAGTAATTATTCATTTACATATCTTCCTCTCCCACTGTGCTATGAGCTCCCTCTCGGTTTGTGCCACCAGCACCTGGCCTAGTGCTTGGCACATTGGTTCATTCATTCCTTCAAAAGAGATCCATTGAGTGTGTACTATATACTAAACACTGGTTATAGGACTGGACCATACAGCAGTGAACAAGGCAGTAAGATCCCTGGCCTAGTAGAGCTTACATTCAGGTGAAGGAGACAGGCAAGTAAAAAAAACCAAGATTTTCTATGAAGAAAATAAAGCAAGAAAATGGAATTAAGAGTAGCTTGGGCATGGGGGTGGGCAGTGCTTTCTGAGACTAAAGTGGTCAGGGAAGGCTTCTTTAAGTAGGTGATGATTCATGTGAGCTGGGACTTAAATGATGAGAAAGAACCAACCATGATAAGAGAAGCATGTTCCAGAGGAAGCATGTTCCAGGCAGAGGAACCAGAATGTATAGAGGCCACGAGCTGAGAAAGCGTTCGGCACATTGAAGGAGAGAAAAGAGGGCTAGTGTGGGTGGGGCACAGGGACCAAAGGGGTGAGTGATAGATGTCAGACCTTACAGGACTGTCTAGGTATTGGGCACCTCCGTTTGTACCTACACTTAGGATTGGGACTGCTGCTCCCTACTGATTCATAACAAGAGCCTGGCTGGAAGAAACAAGTTTATGAACGGGGATATTCAGAGGCAAGATTCCTGGGCCCTGGGAAGGAAAGCATGGGCCTTCCCTGCACCTGCTTCCTCTGTTCCCGGGGAATGCCTTTCTGTGTAGCCTACTCCCATTTTTTTACCCTCCTTCCACCTCCTCCTCCACACACATCCCTAAAACAATTTAAGCATGCAAGCCATACCCTTCAACTCCTCCTGATGCCATGAGACAGCCAATCTGTGCCTTGAGCCTCTAATGCTAAAACCCTGGAGTCAGATAAGAGGGAGTGGTGGTGACAGTGGCAGCAGCCACGTCGCAGCTTGAGCTCAAAGCTCCAGGGCTTCTTCTGCCTGACCCCTGGAGCGATTCAGACAGTTTTAGCTTGGCTAAAACAGCAGTCTGGAGGGCTGAGCTTCCTAACTACTATGGTGAGCAGGAAGGAAAGCAAGACTCAGAAAAAGCAAACACCGGGGACAAGAATTACCAGCACAGCCTCTGCACAAACAGATATGCGCAGGTTTCAGAGCAAAGAGGGATACATTTTCCTCTCTTGAAAGCCAGGTCCGACACTTCTTACTCCCTACTGCCCCACTGTGGAGAAACGCTTTTGGGAAAGCGTTAAGTGCAGGGATTATTGTGGGAAAAACATTCATTGCCATATTCTCTCTGGCTTTGGGCTTCTAGCAGTCCCCATTTTCCATTTCCTCCCACACCTATCTAGCTCAGAGAAAGGGGTTTTTGACAGATGTACAACGGCATCGTCTTCACCTCTCACTGTTAAAATTTAAGGCCAATAAACTAAACTAAACATTGAGCTTAACATTTTAGAAAAAGAGCAAAATATTGCATGAGAAAATAGGAGGAAGGAAATAATAAAGATAAAAGCAAAAAAAAATATTAGAGGATGTAAAAACAGTGGAATTAATAAATAAATTCAAGAGCTAGTTGCTTGAAAGGACTAATAAAGTAGATGAACATCTGGCAAACCTATGTAAGAGAAACATACACACAAAACTAGAAATAAGAAAGGGAATGTAACAACCAGTATAAATAATATTTTTAATTGTAAGGAAATGCTACGCACAATTGTATGCTAATAAATTTTTACAATATAATGCAATGGATGTTTTTTCTACAAAAATATAAAATATTAAAATTCATACTACAACTAGTAGAAAATTTGAATAAATTGAGAAACTGTCACCACACAAAATTCTTAAATCTAATAATATTTTCAAATCTCCAAGGAAGAAAACATGGAAAAAGTTAGGATACACCTAACTTTTTATTCCATGAAACAAATCTGGTCCTGATCCCAAAACCTAACAAAGATAAAATAAAACACAAAAATCAGAGACCACTATAAACTCTGAATATAGGGGAAAAAAAGCCTTAAGATGCTAGCAGTCATGATTTAGCAAAGCTTGAAAGGAGCCAAACATTACTATCACAAAGGACTGGTTCTAGGAAAGCAATGGTTCAGACTAAAGCAGTCTATTAGTATAAGACTATAGGTAAAATCAGTGCTTGCCAACTTTTTCAGAGCATAGATAGAAAATAAAAATATTTGTATGGGCCATTGGTGTATGCAGATGAGGCTGCTCCTAGCTAGAGGAGGGGAGAAGGGGTTTCTGGCTGTCTCAAGCCCACTGGCCACTCTGAGAGTCAAGGGGATGGATATATTGGTACATCCATAACCAAGGGTGCTAGTCACAGTATTTATCAAGTGGTAAGGTACACAAATCAACCAATGAGAATGTACGTGGATTCTGGGAAGTAGCATTAGATCAGGGTCCTTGTGGCCTCATACAGCAGGTGTTACCCCTTTAGTTGGTAGATTCTTGGGAGGTCTGGGCGGGGGGAGTCCCAGGAAATAGTTGGGTCAGTGAGGGAGCACTCAGGGCGCTTAGGGCAACAGTGATTTGCTACGGAAGTATTTCAAGTTTTTAAAGGATCTAATTGTTTTAGTGTGGACCAGCTGAATATATAAGCTCTGCCTGCAACCCAGACCCAATCCGTCACGTGCATCATTTGGGAAGATCTGGGTTAACCTGCACTCTTAGTCGGTTTTAGGACTTACCATCCTGTACTGTAATGGTTGGCATCTTGTCCTCTGACTAGTCTGTGACACTATTCATCTTTGTCTCTCTTAGCAGCCTTGTATAGTGCCTGACACAGAGCAGAAGCTTAATAAATGTTTGCCAGATGGATCAAGATTTAGTTCTAAGAGATAATCAATAGAGCAAATAATGACATTTAATATGCATTCCTTAAAATTAGGAATGGAATGATAAATACGCTAAGGGTATATTTGAAAATAATGAGGAAAACATGACAAAGAACATCTATTTTAAACATGAAGCAAAATAATATTTACTGAAGATCATTATCAGGATCTTTTTTAAAAAAACAAGAAAAATAAAAATATCTTCTAGAATTTTTAATATTGTTTTAGAACTTCTGATCAATTCAATAAGATATAAAAGAGAAATAAGGTATAAGCATTAAATAAATTATGATGGAAAATACAAAATATAAAGAACTGAAAAATAAACAAGACAAAATTTATATAACCTATATAAATAAAACTATATAAACTATCGGAAGATATAACAAAAAGCCCCCACCTCAACCAACCATATATATATTTTTAGTATGAATGAATGATACTATTGTGTTATTTTCTAAAATTGTTGTCAAGTTAATGTCTGCAGGGAAAGGCCACACTACTGTGGGCAAAGTATGAATGGAGTCTCCCTGGAAAACAGTGGTTATTCCAGATTATCGATCATCTGAGCAAAAAGACAAGAACGTGAAACTAAGACGGCACCACCTATTTATTTAGGTGGGCAAGGAAATGAACTGCTTGTCTTTCTCTAAGTCTAGTGCTCTTAGATTCAGACGTTCTCTCCTTACGCTCCTGGGTGGTGGGTTGCTAAGATGATACCAACTCTGTGGAAATAGTTGCGGATCAAGGATAAGACGGGGTTCTGAAAAGCAAGCCTTATGTTGTAAAACACAATGATCTGGTTTCATATTATTCTCTGTGTTTATTTATCTATTTTTATTCCCTAGGTTTTAGAACAATCTTGTTAAATGTTCCAGCCTTACCTCAACTATGCTAGACGGTACTTAGGAAAATTTAATGTATCTACATTTAGACCGAAGTGCTGAGCGGGGAGCAGAACCTCTTCTTTCATAGGAAGGCAGTCATGGGGTTGTGGGTAGTTATGTGGGTAACTGAGTGCTTGAGCTAGGCACTGCTTTACATAATCTCATTTTATTTATTTATTTATTTTGGCCTCGGGATCTTAGTTCCCCAACTAGGAATTAAACCCAGGGCTTTGGCAGTGAAAGTGGGGAGTCCTAACCACTGGACCACCAGGGAATTCCCACATAATCTCATTTAAACCTCTCAACAAACCAGTGAGGTAGGTACTTTCTGAACCTCAATTTACAGATGAGAAAACTGAAGCTCAGAAAAGTGTAGTGATGTAACTAAAATTATACAGCAAGGGAAATGGCAGAGGTAAAAGAAACACAGCTCTGTCCAACTTCAAATGCCATGTTTTCCACTGCTACCTACTTCAAAGGACCCCTAGGGAAAGACAATTTGTGAAGGACAAGAGTTAAGGGTTCTAGGCTTAATTGAATTAACAAAGGTAGACGTTTTCTTTTATGAGATAAAAAAGATGAATTAAATAAATATACACATGCTATGTTCATAGATGGAAACCCTAAATATTGTAAGGATATAAATTCTCCTTGCATCAGTTTATTTAAAAAAAATTTTTATTAGGGTAAATTTCAAACATACACAAAAGTGGAAGGAGTAGTGTAATAAATCCCCATGAATCCATCAATTTGCTTCAAGAATTATCAACACATGGCCAATCTCATCACATCTATATCATTCTCTTGTACTCTCTCCATTTTTTTTAATACAGTAGGTCCTTGTTGGTTGTTTATTTTATTTTTTTTTATCAATTGCATTTTTAAATTATTTATTTATTTATTTATGGCTGCGTAGGGTCTTTGTTGCTGTGCGCAGGCTTTCTCTAGTTGCAGCAAGCTGGGGCTACTCTTCGTTTCGGTGGGCGGGCTTCTCATTGCGCTGGCTTCTCTTGTTGCAGAGCACAGACTCTAGGTGCGTGGGCTTCAGTAGTTGTGGCACGCGGGCTCAGTTGTTGTGGCTCTTGGGCTCTAGAGCGCAGGATCAGTAGTTGTGGTACACGGGCTTAGTTGTTCTGCGACATGTGGGATCTTCCCAGACCAGGGCTCAAACCCGTGTCCCCTGCACTGGCAGGCGGATTCTTAACCACTACACCACCAGGGAAATCCCCAGTTGTTTATTTTAGATATAGCGTTTTGTACAATCCCAATCTCCCTAACTGTCCCTCCCCATCAGGTAACCATAAATTCATTCTCCAAGTCTGTGAGTCCGTTTTTGTTTTGTAAATAAGTTCATTTGTATCATTTTTTTAAGATTCTGCATATAAGTGATATCATATGATATTTCTCTTTCTCTGTCTGACTTAACTTCATTCAGTATGACAATCTCTAGGTCCATCCATGTTACTGCAAATGACATTATTTCATTCTTTTTAATGGCTGAGTAATATTCCATTGTATATATGCACCACATCTTCTTTATCCATTCCTCTGTTGATGGACATTTAGGTTGCTTCCATGTCTTGGCTATTGTAAACAGTGATGCAATGAACATTGGGGTGCGTGTATCTTTTCAAATTACGGTTTTCTCCAGATATATGCCCAGTAGTGGGATTGCAGCATCATATGGTAGCTCTATTTTTAGGTTTTTAAGGAACCTCCATACTGTTCTCCACAGTGGCTGCACTGATTTACACTCCCACCAACAGTGCAAGAGGGTTCCCTTTTCTCCATACCCTCTCCAGCATTTGTTTGTGGATTTTTTGATGATAGCCGTTCTGACTGGTGTGAGGTCATATCTCACTGTAGTTTTGATTTGCATTTCTCTAATAATTAGCGATGTTGAACGTCTTTTCACGTGCCTCTTGGCCATCTGTATGTCTTCTATGGAAAAATGTCCTCTTAGGTCTTCTGTCCATTTTTTGATTGGGTTGTTTGTTTTGATGATATCAAGCCACATGAGATGTTTGTAAATTTTGGAGACTAATCCCTTGTCGGTCACATCATTTGCAAATATTTTCTCCCATTCTGTGGGTTGTCTTTTCGTTTTGTTTATGGTTTTCTTTGCTGTATGGAAATAAAAACAAAAATAAACAAACAGGACCTAGTTAAGCTCAAAGATTTTGCACAGCAAAGGAAACCATAAACAAAACGAAAAGTTTATTTGTTAAGCACCACATTCTAGAGTAAAATTAACTCCAGAGGTGCACAGAATCTAGATTGCTTATGAAAGGAGAATCTTTGGATATTTTTATTAATATATTTTACTTGATGCCCTTAAGAAAGATACCTCAAAGTCCACTAAGGGTGTCTTCTTCAGCCGTGTCCAATGTATACAGTTCTATAGCTATGTTTCTCCCCTGGTAACTTCATGCCAGAGATCCTCAGAACACAGGAAGACCCTTGTACTTGGCCGTTAAGACCCTCATCCACATTCAGCTCCCTCATCTCTAAGACCCTTGTCTGTTTTGATTCTGCTTTCTCCATCTTTTCTCAAGACTTTTCTCCTCAAGACTGATTCCCCCTTTTATAATCACTTCTAACATTCCCATTTTTTTCTGCTTTATAAGCCTGTTGCTTTTATACTGATGGATAGAAGCACATTAAATCATCCAAGACAGCCATTTCCCCTGCACACTCTGAGCTGCTTTCGAGGATGGAAGGGGTACACAAATAAAACGCTTAGAGCATTAAAAGCATGGGCCAGCCCAGTGATCATGGATTTAACCCTGGAATTAGCTCAGGAATATAGAGATCCAACTGTTCTCCACTGTGCAGTCTGAAGACAAAAAAATGCAAAAGTAGCCTTCATTCAAAGAGGACCCCCAAGAGGCCCAAAGCATCCTGTATCACAAAATAAATCCTCATACACTAAACGCAGAACAATAACTAAAGAAAAAATTGGGCTTGGGATGACGTCAAAATCCTGCTCTGATTCCACATGGTCTGAGAAAGACCATGTAGTGTAGTGGTTGAGAGCATAGACTCAAGACCAGACTGCTGAGACTAGAATCCCAGCTCTGCCCCTTACTACCTGGGTAACCTTGGATAAGTTCCTTTGCCTGTCTGTTCCTTAGTTTCCTTATTTGTAAAATGGGGTAATAATAATAATTACCTCAGAGAATTGCTATGAGGAATAAATGAGATATATATAAGGTAGCTGTTAATAAACTCTGCCTCCTCTGCAAGAACCTCAAGATTACTTCTTTCATGTTCTTCTGCACTGATCCAATCGCTTATCCTTTTGTAACAGGAAGTTTTACTGTTGATTCCTGCCCCTCTTCTTCTTTGACTTTTCTTATTGCCTCTTCAAACATCCCTGCCTGCCGAATGCCCTTTTGCAAGCTGCTGTTAAAGCCCCAGAGTGTCAAGGGTCAGTACTCTTCTCAATCCCAAGACTCAAGATTGCTTTCTCTTCCAGGGGTTCTAGCCCAATTAATGAAAAATAGCCAAATACAGGGCACAGGGCTTGTCCTGTGGAGAGTCACAGATGTAAAATAACAGCTGTTCTACCACAACTGCTGTTTCTGAGAAATCCAAACTGCTCAGATTAGACCCATGCCAAAAGAAAGTTTTTCACCACTGAGCATGCCCTAATTAATTTCTAGGCTGAATCTAACTTCATCAGTGACCTGGAGATTTCTACAAACCTTCATTTACCTTACTTTGGACTTCCTTGCCATCTTCCCTCAACATTCCCGTGTCCCCATGCCAGCTACCACTACATACTGATGCCATCTAATATTTGCCTTTGCATTTTGTCCTTTGTTTTCAACTCCCTCCAAGTCCCTAAGCAGATTAAAATAGCCAATCAAGAATATCAGACAAGGACTTCCCTGGTGGCACAGTGGTTGGGAGTCCGCCTGCCAATGCAGGGGACATGGGTTTGAGGCCTGGTCAGGGAACTAAAATCCCACATGCCGTGGGGCAACTAAGCCCGCGTGCCACAAATTCTGAGCCTGTGCTCTAGAGCCTGCGAACCACAACTACTGAGCCCACGTGCCTAGAGCCCGTGCTCCACAAGAGAAGCCACTGCAATGAGAAGCCAAGCCCGTGCACCACACTGGAAGAGTAGCCCCCACTCTCTGCAACTAGAGAAAGCCCACGTGCAGCAATGAACACCCAACGCAGCCAACAATAAATAAATAAAATAAATTTATTAGGAAAAAAAAGAATATCAGACTAAAGAACCAAATCAAATATTAAAAAACAGTTAGGGGAAATATACCAAGAAGTTCATGCTAAACAATTCCATAAGCCCAATGCAACATTTACAATAGTGTCTGGGTCACTGAGCATGAGATCACAAAACTCATCTAAAGCCAAACAAGAAACCCATTCCTCTCAGAATAAAGATTCATGGGTACAGCTGCAATCCAGGTGCAGGGGTAGCATATTTTGATGATGGTTCTATGTTCATATTACATTCTGGATATCACCCAATATCATTGCAAGTCATTCCCAGCCATCCTTGGCAAAACCTCAGAATCAGTTCCAAATAAAACAAGCAGAAAGCACACTAAATTATGGACATTCCAGCATTTCTCAGTAAAATCTACTGTAGCCTGGGAGCAAGTATTTCAATTGTTACCACTGATCATTAAACACTCTATGATTAGACTGTGAGCTCCATGAGGGCAGGGGTTTGGGTCTGTTTATCCACTATTGTGTTCCCAGAATGTAGCACACATAAGAGGCATTCAACAAATATTTTTTAATAGATAAATAACTATATTCTCAATTTTACATTATGGCGTGCCACACCCTCCCCTGCCATTAATCTCCCTAGAAATTAGGATAAAGTACTTATTACTTATTCAAAACTTTTAAATCCCAAAATTTAAACCAAGTTAATTGATACTGACTTATCCCCACAAAGAGTAAAATCACCATTTGAACAAATCCCCAGACCAAGGAAGAATTCAGTTAGTTGTATACTAACACAGCTAAAATTATATTTCCCATTATAATAGATCTTTCCTCAATGATAATGTATCAAATTTGATAAATTCCTAATCTAAATCCCAAAATGTTTGCTATGACACTCAACAAAATGATTCTAACCTTCATTTGGAAAAAATAAACAAGTCAATAATATCAGAAGAATATTTTGCAAAGGAAGAAAATGGAGAAGGTACCAATTTTGCCAAATACTGGAACACATTATAAAACAATAATAATCAAAACAATATGGTACTGGGGCTTCCCTTGTGGCACAGTGGATAAGAACCTGCCTGCCAATGCAGGGGACACAGGTTTGATCCCTGGTCCAGGAAGATTCCACATGCTGCAGAGCAACTAAGCCTGTGCATCACAACTACTGAGCCTGCGCTCTAGAGCCCGTGAGTCACAACTACTGAAGCCCGCGTGCCTAGAGCCCATGCTCCGCAACAAGAGGAGCCACTGCAACAAGAAGCTCGAGCACCACAACAAAGAGCAGCCCCCACTTGCCGCAGCTAGAGAAAGCCCACACACAACAGCGAAGACCCAACACAGCCATAAATAAATAAATAAATAATTTTAAAATGACAACAACAATATGGTACCAATGTAAAACAGAAAAATAAAGAGAAGTAGTAGAAAAGGAAAACCATCCAGAAATAAATCATTTATATATAAGAATTTACTATGCAAATGAGGTAAGCACCATCAAACATGGGGAAGGAAATATTTAGGTAATATTGCTAGGATAACTATAGCCACTTTGGGGGAAAAATTGGTTGAATTACATATTTTACATTATGCAACATAAATTCTGGATGGATAAAATATTGAAAATTGAGTTAATTAAAAACAAACTGGGACTAGAAAAGAACACGTATATCTTCGGAAAGATATTTTTCAGGAAAAGAAATTTAAAAGGAAATGATAAACTTTTATGATTGTACTGTTTAAACAAGTAAACTTCTGAACAGTAAAATAAAAAATTCTTATGATAACCTGTAAAGATCTATATAATCTGGATTCCTAGTTTCTCTCTGACCTCATCTACTCATTCTTTCCAACCATGCTGGCTTCCTTGAACATACTATGCACGATCCTTCTCCTGGGCCTTTGCACTTGCTATTTTCCTCTGCCTGGAATGCTCTCCACTCATATAAACACCTTCAAATGTCCCTTAACACCCTATATGCAATAGCAACACCTCCACCCAGCACTCCTTATCCTCATTACTGACCATTATTTTTCTTGAACTGTATAGCATTTATCATCTCTAACGTACCATAAATTTACTTGTTTATTTCTTAATTGTTGACCCTACTAGAATTTAAGGACTGCGAAGGCAAGAAACTTGTTTTCTTCATTGCTATATACCTGGGGCCTGAAACCAAACCTGGCATATAGTAGAGCTCAATAAATATTTGCTGAATGAATGAACAAAAAGACTAAAATAAGAGGAAAACTCTACCACACAGAAAATTCCACCAGACATGATGGGCAAAGGCTTAACGGCTCTTCTATATAAAGAATTTGTCTGAATTTGTGAAAATGACATTAAGACTAGGCTTATAGTAAGCAGTCAAGAAAAATGTGTTGAATGGATGAATGAATGAACAAATGAATGAGTATATAAATGAATAAGGGACATGTACAACCAATTCACATGAGAAAATAAAAATAGGAAGCAAACATGGAAAAATATTCAAATAAAAAGTCATTAGGACAATTAAATTAGCAATTAAAAATGCTTAATGAAGTTTCAGTTCAAATAGCAGCAATATAAATTGATAGACCTCTCTTTAAAAAATATGTCCGTATGCTTCCGCTTGTAACAGGATGCCCAATTCAAATTCACTTAAAGGGAATCTACTGTATCATATAACCAAGAGTTCAGGGCTAAGAAGGTGTTAAGACACAGTTTAATTATGGTTCTAGCTGTTTCTTTGTAATTCCTTCACATCTGCCTGCCTCGTTGTGTTGGCTTCATCCTCAGGCTGCTGTTCCTCATTGCTACAAAATGTCTGCCAAAACAATGAGACTATGTGCTTCCTCTTGAATATCTTGGGAAAGAGAGTCTGCTGCGTTTTATAAGCATGGAAAGGAGTCCTGAGCTTCATACTGACTGGGCCACCACTGAACCAATTTCTGTGACCAGGGGAATACTATATGCTGAATAGTTTAGGCCTGGGTTATTTCAACCAAACACTATGGCAAAAAGAATGGATTACCCAAATTGGTTAAGAGTAATGAGGGTTCACAGTCACAGGTGGTTGTAGAATCAATTCCACACATATCATGGTGATTGCTAAGAAGAGAACCACAAGGTCCACTGCAGAAAGCAATTTGGAGATACCTATCAAGAACCTTTGGACTTCCCTGGTGGCACAGTACTTAAGAATCCGCCTGCCAATTCAGGGTACATGGGTTCGAGCCCTGGTCCGGGAAGAACCCACATGCCGTGGAGCAACTAAGCCCATGTGCCACACGTACTGAGCCTGCGCTCTAGAGCCCACAAAACACAACTACTGATGTCTGTGCTCTCTAGAGCCCACAAGCTGCAACTACTGAAGCCCACGCGCCTAGAGCCCATGCTCTGCAACAAGAGAAGCCACCGCAATGAGAAGCCCACGCACTGCAACGAAGAGTAGCCCCCACTCGCCACAACCAGAGAAAAGCCCACACACAGCAATGAAGACCCAACGCAGCCAAAACAAAAACAAAAACAAAACAAAATAAACAAACAAAGAAAAGAAACTTTAACCTAGTAATCACATTCCTGGGAATTTATCCTGAGCAACAAATTCAAATGAAGAAAAGCTATATGCATCAATATTTACTTTACCTCTGTATTATATGAATAATTGTATTAACCTATAGTAGCAAACACTGTAATAACTTAAATGCACAACTACTGAGAAAAATTTAAAGAAAGTATGCTATATAAATCAATATTCAGGGATTTCCCTGGCAGTCCAGTGGTTAAGACTTAACCTTCCAATGCAGGGGGTGCGGGTTCCATCCCTGGTTGGGGAGCTAAGATCCCCCATGCCTCGCCGCCAAAAGACAAAACCATAAAACAGAAGCAATATTGTAACAAATTCAATAAAGACTTTAAAAATGGTCCACATCAAAAAAATCTTTTTAAAAAAGTAACTATTCAATGGAATAGTATGTAACTATTAGAGGTAATAATTATAAAGATTATGTAATGACACTAAGACATATATATATATAAACATTCTTATATAATATACATACATACTATAATATAAATAACTGAATATAAAATTCTGTGTATACTAATAGTGGAATGGGACATGAAAAGTTGAAAAGAGTCATATTTAGGTAGCAGAATTAGGGTGATTTCTTTTCCCTTCTAAAATTACCTTTAACTTTGTCAGGAAGTCTTAAAACAGGAAATTTTAAAATCAAAAAGAGACAATCCAATAACAACTGAGATATTCCTGAGAAGCATGTGTCCTTGAACAATAAAATCAGATTCTAGGTTAAGCCAATGGCTCCATCAAACCCTCGGCAAACTTGTCTTCAACTTGTCGGCCTGTCATCATCACCAAAGACTCACTTTCCTTTCTGGTTTCCTTTTCCATTTTTGCACCCGCTCCTCCACTGATCTCTATGTTTCCTGGAATCTTCAGTCATTGTCAAAAAGATCTTAGAAACTCATTTTCACTGAGGTTCCCTGGTGGGAGGGCTTACAGACTGGGGGTGGAAATGCTCAGTGCAAAGAAATCAAGAGATGAGAGCTGATGCTTCTGTTTAGTTCAGTTTTGGAGATGGACGAGAAGAGGTCTTCCAGTACCTGTCGTGTGTCTATTATCCAAATATTTATTTATTATCCAAATGTTGATTTAATTACTAAATTCAAGACACTGTGAGAGATATAAGTATGAATAAAAATTACAGAGTAAAAAAAGGGATAGGGCTGTACACAAATAACTATAATAAAATGATGAAAATAAGAAGTACATAAATGGGATTAAATGATATGCAAATTCAAGGTGGAAGATTATTTCTAGCTGAGGATATTAGGAGAGTCTTCATAGAGGAGGTGATGGAGTTTCTGGGGCCTGAAAGATAGGAGAGGTTGTAGTATGCATAGAAAGGGGAAGAAGATTCCAGGCCAGGGTAACTGAATAGGAAAACGCACTAAGATGTACATAATAATAGCAAGTACTAAATTTCAGCGAATCTAAGCCACCAGTTACGATAAGACATATTATTATATGCAATACTAAGAAAAGATAAACACTGTCAATCAAACAAAAATTTGATTTCTTTTCATTTGGAATTTTTATTCTATATTTACTGAAAGAGCTCTTTTAAATTTTAGACATAGACTAGGCAAAATAAAATAGTTATAATATTCCTAAATCTTCTTCGCAGTGAGTGAGGAAGGGGCCAGATGATGCAGGGATTTGTAGATCATATTAAGAATTTTGGGGGCTTCCCTGGTGGTCCAGTGGTAAAGCATCCGCCTTCCAATGCAGCGGATGCGGGTTTGATCTCTGGTCGGGGAACTAAGATCCCACATGCCGCCGGGCAACTAAGCCCGCACACCACAACTAGACAGAAGCCCGTGCACCACAACGAAGACCCCGTGTGTCACAAGTAAGACCTGATGCAGCCAAAAAATAAAGTAAATAAATAAAATAAATTAATTAATTTAAAAGAAGAATTTTGGCCTTTACAATGCAATTAATACTCAAAAATATTTTCAACAATAAAATACTGGTGGACAGCTCTGACCATGTTCTACTGGGATGACCATTTGCTTTCACACCTAAACTCTTCCCTCACAATCTCCATGGATTACCCCAAGAGAGTAATTCTTAAAGAGGAAGTTGTCCTTATTCTTCTGTAAATAATGGGCCAGAAGAGAGCAAAGGCAAAAAGAAATGGGGCCATATATACTATCAAACCATATTAATGAAGGATACTTAAAATAAACCACAAATAAACTACATTCTGTTTATGCCACAATGACTTAGGAAGAAAATGTGCACAGGTTCTGGCCTTGGTGATGATTAATAATGATCATTCATAAGAGATTCTGCAGTTGAATTGCAAAATAAAATCCCCAGCAATATAGGAAGATCAAGAAAAGCATTTTATCATCTAAATGGATATTCAAAAGGCCTAATATTGCTATCGGAAGGCAAGGAAATAGTTATTTGGATTTTACAAAATGCACATATATGATTGATACCTCAAAAATGCTTTCAAAGTTTATTATATGGTCCCTCCTCCAAAATATATGCAATATATAGTTATCACATATTGCCCAAATTAATGTACCTAACAGTTTTATTTTATGAAACCAGTCTTTCCTTTGATCTTAATTTCTACATGAACGAAAGAGCAGTCCCATAAAATTGAAAATGTAATTTAGCAATTTAACAAGGACACAACAACCCTTTGAAAATGAACAGCTTTTAACTGAGTAGTATAACTTACCTACTTGGCATATTAAACAAATAATACACTAAATACCAGTTTTCCCTACTACTGAGTTTCACTTAAAAACTGGGAATTATAAATTTTGGAGATTAATGCAGCTCAATATCAAAAAAACAAACAACCCAATCCAAAAATGGGCAGAAGACCTAGACATTTCTCCAAAGAAGATATACAGATTGACAACAAACACATGAAAAGAATGCTCAACATCACTAATCATTAGAAAAATGCAAATCAAAACTACAATGAGGTATCACCTCACACCAGTCAGAATGGCCATCATCAAAAAAATCTAGAAATAATAAATGCTGGAGAGGGTGTGGAGGAAAGGGAACCCTCTTGCACTGTTGGTGGGAATGTAAATTGGTACAGCCACTGTGGAGAACAGTATGGAGGCTCCTTAAAAAACTACAAATAGAACTACCATATGACCCAGCAATCCCACTATTGGGCATATATCCTGAGAAAACCATAATTCAAAGAGTCATGTACCAAAATGTTCATTGCAGCTCTATTTACAATAGCCAGGACATGGAAGCAACCTAAGCGTCCATCATCAGATGAATGGATAAAGAAGATGTGGCACATATATACAATGAAATATTACTCAGCCATAAAAAGAAACGAAACTGAGTTATTTGTAGTGAGGTGGATGGACCTAGAGTCTGTCATACAGAGTGAAGTAACTCAGAAAGAGAAAAACAAATACCGTATGCTAACACACATATATGGCATCTAAAAAAAAAAAAATAAAGGTCATGAAGAACCTAGGGGCAGGACAGGAATAAAGACACAGACCTACTAGAGAATGGACTTGAGGTTATGGGGACGGGGAAGGGTAAGCTGGGACAAAGTGAGAGAGTGGCATGGACATATATACACTACCAAACGAAAGGTAGATAGCTAGTGGGAAGCAGCCGCATAGCACAGGGAGATCAGCTCGGTGCTTTGTGACCACCTAGAGGGGTCGGATAGGGAGGGTGGGAGGGAGGGAGATGCAAGAGGGAAGAGACATGGGGACATATGTATATGTATAACTGATTCACTTTGTCATAAAGCAGAAACTAACACACCATTGTAAAGCAATTATACTCCAATAAAGATGTTAAAAAAAAACCTGGGAATTATCTTTGTACCCATACTTTTAATTTAAAGTTCCAAGAAGAATTATTTTAAAGTACACTAACCAGGTATGTCTTCTTGGAGTGTGCAAATATGAATCATTATAATGACAAATTACCACTGAAATATTATTGAACAGAAATGTATCACAGCATTTTAGAAAGAGCTATGGAAAGTCATAGATTAAAAGTAAAGACAGAAATCATGCTAAAATGGGCTCACCTTCAATTCTTAAGATTATGATTACATCTATGATTAATCTATATAGAGAATATTCAACGTAATACAATATTAAATATGCTGCCACCATCTCACTTACAGACTGATTACAAGGCAAATTCAAGTGTCAGGAAGTCATCCTGCTAAACTTCAGGCTAGTGCTCTCAGACTGTAATGTGCATGCCAAACACCTGCGGATCTTGTTAAACTGCAGATTCTGAGTCAGTAAGTTTCCACGGGACCCGTGATTCCGCATTTCTAACAAGTTCCCAGGTGGTGCTCATGCTGCTGGACCACAGTTTGAGTAGCAAGGCTTTGGGCTACAAGAAACTTTATATTCTGCAAGAAACTTTATAACGAATATGTTTTTAGACCCCACTTCTTTCATTCATACTTCCAACGTATTCAACAAAAATGTTAACTATTTCCTGTGGATAGAAATATTCTCTATTCAGGGGGTGCCCCTGGTGGCGCAGTGGTTAAGAATCCGCCTGCCAACACCGGGACACGGTTTCGAGCCCTGGTCTGGGAAGATCCCACATGCCGAGGAGCAACTAAGCCCGTGCGCCACTACTACTGAGCCTGCGCTCTAGAGCCCGCGAGCCACAGCTACTGAAGCCCGTGCGCCTAGAGCCCGTGCTCCACAACAAGAGAAGCCACCGCAATGAGAAGCCTGTGCACCGTGACAGACAGTAGCCCCCGCTTGCCATACCTAGAGAAAGCCCACGCGCAGCAACGAAGACCCAATGCAGCCAAAATAAATAAATTAATTAATTAAATAAATTTATTTTTTAAAAAAGAAAAGAAATATTCTCTATTCAGAACAGACTTGTGATTGCCAAGGGGCTGGTGGGTAGGGGAGGGAAGGATTGGGAGGCTGGGGTTAGCAGATGTAAGCTTTTATATATAGAATAAATAAACAAGAAGGTCCTACTGTAGAGCACAGGGAACTATATTCAATATCCTGTGATAAACCATAATGGAAAAGACTATGAAAAAGAATGTATATATGTGTATACTTTAATCACTTTGCTGTACAGCAAAAACTAACACAACATTGTAAATCAACTATACTTCAATAAAATTCTATTCACATTACTACCTAGTAGATGCTGGCATAAGGGACATTAAACCCAAATCAAACACAAAGAAAATAATTAATAAATACTTATTGACGGACTGACTTTTTTAAAGAACAGCTTTAGAGAGATATAATTCACATACCATAAAAGTCACCCGTTTATAGTGTATAATCCAGTGGTTTTTAGTATATTCACAGAGTTGTGCAACCATCACCACTCTCTAAGTTTAGAATACATTCATCACTCTAAAAAGAAACCTGCGCCCATTACCAAACACTCTTCATTTCACCTTAGTCCCTCCAGCTCTAGGCAGCTACCAATTTATTTTCTGTCTCTATGGATTAGCCTATTCTAGATATGTGGTCTTTTGTGACTGGCTTCTTTCACTTAGCGTAATGCTTTCAAGTTTCATTGATGTTGTAGCGTATATCAGTACTTCATTCCCTCTCAATGCTCATCATATTCCATTGTATGGATATACCACATCTTGTTTATCCATTCATCAGTTGACAGACATTTGAGTTGTTTCCATGTCTTGGCTACTATGAATAATCCTACTGTGAACATTTGTGTATAAGTTTTTTGGTGGGTGTATGTTTTCAATTCTCTGGGGTATATATACGTAGGCGGGGGTCATATGTTAACTCTTATGTTTCACTTTTTGAGGAACCGCTAAACCATCTTCCAGAGTGCCTGCACTGTTTTACACTCCAACCAGCAATACATAAGGGTTCCAATTTCTCCACATCCTGGCCAACACTTTTTATTGTCTGTCTTTTTTAAAAAGTTATTATTATAACCGCCGTGGTGGGTCTGAAGTGGTATCTCACTGTGGTTTTGATTTACATTTCCCTGATAGCTAATGATGTTGAGCATTTTTTCACGTGCTTATTGGCCATTTGTATATCTGATTGGCTTTTTTACCTTTTTTTTTTTTTTTTTTGCAGTACGCGGGCCTCTCACTGCCGTGGCCTCTCCCTCCGCGGAGCACAGACTCCGGACACACAGGCTCAGCGGCCATGGCTCACGGGCCCAGCCGCTCCGCGGCATGTGGGATCTTCCCAGACCAGGGCACAAACTCATGTGCCCTGCATCGGCAGGCGGACTCTCAACCACTGCGCCACCAGGGAAGCCCCTAAAGAATTTTTTTTATTGAGGTAACATTGGTTTATAACATATGTTTCATGTGTACAACATTATATTTCTATTTCTATATACCTTACAGTGTGCGTACCACCAAAAGTTTAGTTTCAATCCATTACCATACAGTGGATTCCCTTTACCCATTTTGCCCTCCCTCCATCCCTTCCCCATTGGTAACTATTACTCTGTTCTCTGTATCTGATTTCTTTGTTATAATTTATTAAGCATTTACCATGTGTCAGGCCATTTTCATTCATTGTCTCATTTCAACTTTTCACCAGCCATATGAAAAAGACTATTTTTTAAACAGCTCTTTAAAGGTATAATTGACATACAATAAACTGCACATATTTGTAAATTTGATGAGCTTAGACATATGTATACACCTTGTGAAACCATCACCACAATCAAGATAACATAGCCATCATCTCTAAACATTTTCTCATTCCCCTTGATAATCCCTCCTTCCTGTCCCTTCCCATCCCCCTGCCAAGGAACCACTGTTCTGCTTTCTGTCATTATAGATTAGTAAGCATTTTCTAGTTTTATATAAATAGAATTATATGCTATAAACTGTTTTATCTGGCTTCTTTCACTCAGCATAATTATTTTGGGACTCATCCAAGTGCTTGCATGTATCAATAGTCCATTCTCTTTTTTTAACAGCTTCGTTGATATATAATTTATATACCATTCAATCTATATACTTTTTAAAGTATACAATACAATGGTTTTGGTATATTACATTATTAATTTTTATTTATTTATCTTTTTGCGGTACGCGGGCCTCTCACTGTCGTGGCCTCTCCCGTTGCGGAGCACAGGCTCCGGACGCGCAGGCTCAGCGGCCATGGCTCACGGGCCCAGCCGCTCCGCGGCATGTGGGATCTTCCCGGACCGGGACGCGAACCCGTGTCCCCTGAATCGGCAGGGACTCTCAACCACTGTGCCACCAGGGAAGCCCCATTATTAATTTTTAAATTGTGGTAAAATATAGGTAACATAAAATTCTCCATTTTAGTTCATTCCTTTTTACATTGCTGAATCGTATTCCATTGTGTGGATTTACAAGTGATATTATATTATATTATATTATTATATTATTATTATATTATAATATATTATAATATGATATTATATTCATGCCCAGTTTACAAATGTGAAAAAGTAAAGCATGGAGGTGAATCACAGGCAAGTATGTAATAGCGCTGGTGCTCAAACCCAGGTCTGTCCAGTGCCAGAGTCAATGCTTCTAACCACCATGCTACAGTGTCTTTCCAAACTGAAAAGACTTAGCTGTACTTTTAACCAAATATGTGCTGCCCCCATGGCCAACAACATATCAGTTCTTGTTATAGCCTAGCCCTGGAGGCTGATCAAGGTCCTTCTCCCCTAATAAGCTGAAAGATCCTTTCACACACACACAAAAAGGTAAAGTAGAAGCCATTGTCAGTATAAGCCAAAGACATTGAGGTGACAGTACTGTAAATAGCAGGCAGGGTTCCAGAATCGAGGATAAGACGTGGGTTCAAAGAGCTGGATGTTAAGCAGGACCAGACAGGTTAGTGTCAGAACAATGAGCTTTGCCCAATCATCAGTAAAGTAAACTGTCTGCCCTCCCCAGGCTTGTGCCAAAGTGTTAATTGAACGTGAACTAGGAAAAGAAACAAGTCTTTGTGTGATAATAGCCCAGTTGGAACAAGTACCCAAAAGAGTCACTTCAACTCTCAAAGAGTTGATTCGTTTACCCTTAGTAGTACCTCAGATTGGAAGCATACAAAGATATGTTCCCCTACTCTTCCTAGAAAGAAATTTGAGGGCTAATGCACTAAACTACCCTCACAGGATTGTAGGACATAAGGGCTACCATGGAAGAAAGCAGTGGCAGCCTCATCTCTATTTTCACTAATTCATAAAAAGAGGAAGTGAGATGTAGTAGAAATAGGTGTTTCTTGACAATATTATAAAGCTCTATAATATAAGCTATCAGAGGAGGCTGTGGAATCTTCTGCCCTGGAACTCATTAAGAGCAAGAAAGATACCCACTTGGAATAAATCCAGGAGTAGAGTCAGAGGAATACCAGACATAGAGATGAACTAAACATGGTCTGCAGCAAGGGCTGGCTGCAGCCAAGCAACTGGATCCCAGCCAGCTGCATAGGCTAGCCATTCCAATTGTCTGTGGGGATCACTTAACTCCAGTGTAGCCAGAGAGTACCAAGAGGTGGTTCCTAGAGAACTGGGCTCTCCAATTCTCTGTAATTTCATCACCTTCTTCTTTTTGTGAAAACGCGGCCACAACAAGGCCACTAATATGACATTTGGAAACCAGAATATGATTTATTTTAAGCCTCTAGGATCTTTGGTTACAATACATATATTAGACAAAGAAACAGCAATTGATGCTTAAAAACACAAACCTGAGGGACTTCCCTGGCGGTCCAGTGGTTAGGACTCCTCGCTTCCACAGCAGGGAGCTAAGATCTGCAAGCTGCACAGCCGGCCAAAAAAAGAAAAAAAAACCAAACCTGAAACACATGGACCCCAGTCACTACAGGTTTTATCCATAAAAAATAGTAAGGGGCTGATGGAATACACACAGCTCTCCACAAATTTAACCTTAATTCCTGACCCTGGCTCTAAGGTCATTTACAAGGGCCTGATTCCAGTCTCCAAGGCCTCCTCTACCCATAGCTGAGACATCAATTTGATCCCAGCTACAGGCTTAGTACTAACCCCAGACACAGCTCCGTCACCCCAACACTCTAAGACTCAACATCAACTTGCTGCAAGTTCTGTCCTTGTTCGTTAAAATGTAACTCCTTTCCCTTCTTTCCCTTCTTCCTTTTCTCCCTCCCCTCCTTCCTTCTTCCCCATCACCCAGCAGTTCCACTTTCTAGGTTTTTACCCAAGAGAAATGAAAACATGTCTACAACAAGACTTGAATATCAATATTCATAGCAGCTTTACTTTTAATAGCTAAAAAACTAGAAACAGCCCAAATGTCTATCAACAGAAGAGTGGATAAATTGCAGTACATCCACACAACGGAATCCTCCTCAACAATAAAAGGGAAATACAAACTGATACATACAACAAGATGGATGAATTACAAAAACATACTGAGTGAGAGAAGCTAGACACAAAACAATATATACTGCATGATTCCATTTATATGAAATTCTAGAACAGGTGAAATCAATGGTGGAAAAAACAGAATAGCAGTTGTACCTGGGATGTGTTATGGGTTGAATTATGTCCGCCCAAAATATATGTTGAAGTCCTAATCCTCAGAACCTGTGAATGTGACCTTATTTGGAAATAGGGTCTTTGTGGATATAATCAAGTTTAAATAATGTCATTAGGGTGGGCCCTAATCCAATACGGTTGGTGTCTTTATAAGAAGAAGAGAGACAAAGACAGAAACACAAGGAGAATGCCATGTGATGACAGAGAAAGAGGTTGTAGTGGTGCACCTATAAGCCAAGGAACACCAAGTATTGCCAGGAACACTAGAAGTGAAAAGAAAGGAATCGAACGGATTCTTCCCTGGAGCCCTCAGAGAGAAGCGTGTCTCCGTTGAGAACCGATTTTGGACTTCTACCCCCCAGAACTGTGAGAGAATATGTTTCTGTTGTTTTAAGCCACCCAGTTTGTAATAATTTGTTACAGCAGCCCTAGGAAACTAATACAAGGTGGGGGAAGTCGGGACTGGCTGGAAAGAAGCATTAGGGAACTTTCTGGGGTAAAAAAGAAAAAACAAAACTCACTATCTGTGAGCTTTACCTCAAAAAGAAAAAGTACCATAAATAAATATTGAATTATAGTTAATGACATGCATGCTGAAGCATTTAGGGGTGAAGTATACCAATGTTTGCAACTTACTTTGATTGATGGGTGGAGGTATGGATAGATATGTGATAAAGCAAATAGTGTAAAACGTTAATCACTGTAGAATCTACGTAGTGGGTGTCTAGTGTTTGCTCTATACTTCTTTGAACTTTTTTTACGTTTGAAAGTTTTCATAACAAAATGCTGGAGAAATAACGAACTCTGCTTGCTGTGTGAAAGCATCTTCAAAACATGTTCCTTAGCCTACTACACCTCTGTTCATTCCAGCCAGACTGGAAATTCAGGAGCTGCCATAGCCTCAAAACATTTTACAGTTGAGGAAACTGAGTTGTAAAGTAGTTCAGTGACTTGCCCAAGGTCACACAGCTAATAGAGTCATAGAGTAGTAGAGTCACTTTTATTCCCCAACTTTGCAAGGCTGGGATCATCCTGTCTTAGTCATCATTATATATCCAGCACCTAGCCCAGTGCTTGCACCTGGCAGAGGGTAGAAGCTCAAGATGAAAGAAAGCCTACAAAGTTGTGCTCTTTACTGCTCTGCACACACCTTGTCCTAAGGTCCAGGCCCTCCTTGTGCTCCGGTTCTGGTCACTGGATCTACGCCTCCTCCCTGAGCCAAAGCCCTCACTCTGGTGTCCCACCTAACACCCTGATCCCACAACACCAGGCTTGCTCCTTCCCCTTCTAGGGACCGAAATCCTATTTGTGTCCAGACTTTGATACATGTTCACAGTTTCCTGCTGTCAACCTACCTTGATTTCTCATGTCATCTAACCAGATTCCTCACTGCAACAGTAACCCGCCCGTCTGGTGGTGCTTCCCACTTCTTTGGGCACAGATATTGACCACCACTCCTTCCCCCAACACTGATTGCTACTGATTGCCTATTATGGTCACATTTGGCCTGCTGGTCTGGCCTTTGCGCCAGATCTGTAGTAAAGAAAAAACAAGCCTTTACATCAAACAGTTCCAAATGTTACCTGCTTGCTGGTTGTCCTGGGGCCAATCTATACCAGTGTGATTCCCTCGTGGCACTCCTCAGATCCCCACGGCCAAAATATGGGCCACAGCCCATTGTTCTAGGGATAGAGGTAACCTCCCAAGCCTGTAGGGAAAGGAAGGAAGGCAGAGAAGGAAGAAAATGAGGGAACACAACAAACATTTTTCCTTTCCCTTCAAAATGTAGGGCAGCATGTGAGTACTACAAGCTTGGGGTAAAAAGTGCATTTATTTTAGAGGCACCAAAACACCAAACCACTAACCCAGCACTTAGGGGAGGGGGCAGAGGAAAGTAAAGTTTAAAAACGGACATTAAATGCGGAGAGTTCGACAAAGGTCGTTGACACAAAGCAGCTAAGGCCTGCGAAGGAGAAGCTGGCGTGAAACGTCCAGACTCATCTTTGCATGAACTCATTTGATCCTTCTAAGCTGTACTGTGACTCAGTAGGTATATAGACACTGCCTCTGAAAATCCCTCGTTAGTCCCCTGGCTCTGTCAAGTGAACGCCTACATTCACAGACATGCTATAAACTATATACATATAGACTATAGACACATCATTTGCATGTGGCCTGCATGTCAGCCTGACTGAGGTGGAGAGAGGGCCCGAGAAGGCAAGCCTTCCAGCCAGAACTTCTTCACCAAAGACAATTCCACAAAAGAATTATTTTCACTTCAATTCACTTCAGATGAAAATAACCTGTGACTAATACAGAATTGGACATAATGAGTTCCTTTACCTTAGATATGCAAAAAGCAGAGTATACAATGTCTCCCTCACTCCACACCCCCAGCTCTGTAAAGGTTCTAACTTAGTAGCACTGGAGGGAAAACACAGGGAACTCAGTAAGGAAGAGCAAACCATGCTACAGGCAGAGAGCAGATGTAAAGAGAATAAACTAACATTGTTTGCATGGCATAGTAACATGAGTGGTTGCTCTGGTGATTACAATTAACATCTTAATCTAAAACAATCCAATTTGTATTAAAATCAACTTAATTTTAATGTTTACAAAACATATGCTTTCCTGAAACTCCATTCCTTCTCCCTTCCTTTTTGCTTTACAACTTTATACATTGTATGTAAATGAACATAGATTTAAAATTATTCCTTTATGTAGTTGTCTTTTTAAATCAGATAGGTAAAAAGTTACAAACTATATGTGTGTGTGTATAAATAAATATATATATATATACAGTTTTTAATCTTTATCTATGTAGCTAACCTCACTGGTACTCTTTATTTATTCATGTGGATTCAAGTTACTATCTACTATGCTTTCACTTCAGGCTGAAGAACCCCTTTTAATATTCCTTGGAGGGCAGGTCCTTAAGAAAAGCAAAGAATTCTTTGCTTTTATTCATCTGGGAATGTCTTAGTTGCTTCTTCTTTTATGAAGTATAGTGGGGTTTTTTTTGAGATTTCCTGAAATACCTATTTTTATTTAATTAATTAATTGTTTTTTTAAACATCTTTATTGGAGCATAATTGCTTTGCACTGGTCTGTTAGTTTCTGCTTTATAACAAAGTGAATCAGCTATACATGTACATATATCTCCATATCTCCTCCCTCTTGCTTCTCCCTCCCACCCTCCCTATCCCACCCCTCTAGGTGGTCACAAAGCACAGAGCTCACCTCCCTGTGCTATGCGGCTGCTTCCCACTAGCCATCTATTTGACATTTGGTAGCATGTATTAGTCCATGCCACTCTCTCACTTCATCCCAGCTTACACTTCCCCTCCCCATGTCCTCAAGCCCACTCTCTACAACTGTGTCTTTATTCCTGTCCTGCCCCTAGCTTCTTCATAACCATTTTTTTTTTAGATTCCATATATATGTGTTAGTATACGGTATTTGTTTTTCTCTTTCTGACATACTTCACTCTGTATGACAGACTCTAGGTCCATCCACCTCACTACAAATAACTCAGTTTCATTTCTTTTTAGGGCTGAGTAATATTCCATTGTATATATGTGCCACATCTTCTTTATCCATTCATCCGATGATGGATGCTTAGGTTGCTTCCATGTCCTGGCTATTGTAAATAGAGCTGCAATGAATATTTTGGTACATGACTCTTTTTGAATTATGGTTTTCTCAGGGTATATGCCCAGTAGTGGGACTGCTGAGTCGTATGGTAGTTCTATTTTTACTTTTTGAAGGCGCCTCCATACTGTTCTCCATAGTGGCTGTACCAATTTACATTCCCACCAACAGTGCAAGAGGGTTCCCTTTTCTCCACACCCTCTCCAGCATTTATTGTTTGTAGATTTTTTGCTGATGGTCATTCTGACTGGTGTGAGGTGATACCTCAGTGTAGTTTTTTTTGCATTTCTCTAATAATTAGTGATGTTGAGCATTCTTTCATGTGTTTGTTGGCAATCTGTACATCTTCTTCGGAGAAATGTCTGTGTAGGTCTTCTGCCCATTTTTGGACTGGGTTGTTTGTTTTTTGATATTGAGCTGCTTGTAAATTTTGGAGACTATTCCTAGGTCAGTTGCTTCATTTGCAAATATTTTCTCCCATTCTGAGGGTTGTCTTTTCGTCTTGTTTATGGTGTCCTTTGCTGTGCAAAAGCTTTTAAGTTTCATTAGGTCTCATTTGTTTATTTTTGTTTTTATTTCCATTTCTTTAGGAGGTGGGTCAAAAAGTATCTTGCTGTAATTTATCTCATAGAGTGTTCTGCCTATGTTTTCCTCTAAGAGTTTTATAGTGTCTGGCCTTACATTTAGGTCTTTAATCCATTTTGAGTTGATTTGTGTGTATGGTGTTAGGGAGTGTTCTAATTTCATTCTTTTACATGTAGCTGTCCAGTTTTCCCAGCACCACTTATTGAAGAGGCTGTCTTTTCTCCATTGTATAGGCTTGCCTCCTTTATCAAAAATAAGGTGACCATATGTGTGTGGGTTTATGTCTGGGCTATCTATCCGGTTCCATTGATCTATATTTCTGTTTTTTTGTGCCACTATCATACTGTCTTGATTACTCTAGCTTTGTAGTATAGTCTGAAGTCAGGGAGCCTGATTCCTCCAGCTCCGTTTTTCTTTCTCAAGACTGCTTTGTCTATCCGGGGTCTTTTGTGATTCCATACAAATTGTGAAATTTTTTGTTCTTCTTCTGTGAAAATTGCCGTTGGTAGTTTGATAGAGATTGCGTGGAATCTGTAGATTGCTTTGGGTAGTATAGTCAGTTTCACACTGTTGATTCTTCCAATCCAAGAACATGGTATAGTTCTCCTTCTGTTTGTATCATCTTTAATTTCTTTCATCCATGTCTTATAGTTTCCTGCATACAGGTCTTTTGTCTCCTTAGGTAGGTTTATTCCTAGGTATTTTATTCTTTTTGTTGCAATGATAAATGACAGTGTTTCCTTAATTTCTCTTTCAGATTTTTCATCATTAGTGTATAGGAATGCAACAGATTTCTGTGCATTAATTTTGTACCCTGCTACTTTACCAAATTCATTGATTAGCTCTAGCAGTTTTCTGGTAGCGTCTTCAGGATTCTCTGTGTATATTATCATGTCATCTGCAAATAGTGACAGCTTTGCTTCTTCTTTTCCGATTTGGAATCCTTTTATTTATTTTTCTTCTCTGATTGCTGTGGCTAATACTTCCAAAACTTCCAAAACGTATGTTGAATAATAGTGTCTTGTTCCTGATATTGGTGGAAGTGGTTTCAGTTTTTCACCATTGAGAACAATGCTGGCTGTGGATTTGTCATATACGGCCTTTATTATGTTGAAGTAAGTTCCCTCTATGCCTACTTTTTGGAGGGATTTATCATAAATCGCTGTTGAATTTTGTCAAAAGCTTTTTCTGCATCTATTGAGATGATCATATGGTTTTTATCCTTCAATTTGTTAGTATGGTTTATCACATGGATTGATTCGCATATATTGAAGAAAAATTGCATTCCTGGGATAAACTCCACTTGATCATGGTGTATGATCCTTTTAATGTGCTGTTGGATTCTGTTTGCTAGTATTTCGTTAAGGATTTTTCCATCTATGTTCATCAGTGATATTGGCCTGTAGTTTTCTTTGTGACATCTTTGTCTGGTTTTGGTATCAGGGTGATGGTGGCCTTGTAGAATGCATTTGGGAGTGTTCCTCCCTCTGCTATATTTTGGAAGAGTTTGAGAAGGATAGGTGTTAGCTCTTCTCTAAGTGTTTGATAGAATTTGCCTGGGAAGCCACCTGGTCCTGGAATTTTGTTTGTTGCAAGATTTTTAATCACAGTCTCAATTTCAGTGCTTGTGATTGGTCTGTTTATATTTTCTATTTCTTCCTGGTTCAGTCTCGGAACTTTGTGCTTTTCTAAGAATGTGTCCGTTTCTTCCAGGATGGCCATTTTATTGGCATATAGCTGCTTGTAGTAATCTCTTATGATCCTTTGTATTTCTGCAGTGTCAGTTGTTACTTCTGCTTTTTCATTTCTAATTCTATTGATTTGAGTCTTCTCCCTTTTTTTCTTGATGAGTCTGGCTAATGGTTTATCAATTTTGCTTATCTCCTCAAAGAACCAGCTTTCAATTTTATTGATCTTTGCTACTGTTTCCTTCATTTCTTTTTCATTTATTTCTGATCTGATCTTTATGATTTCTTTCCTTTTGCTAACTTTGGGGTTTTTTGTTCTTCTTCCTCTAATTGCTTTATGTGTAAGGTTATGTTGTTTTTTTGAGATGTTTCTTGTTTCTTGAGGTAGGATTGTATTGCTATAAACTCCCCTCTTAGAACTGCTTTTGCTGCATCCCATAGCTTTTGGGTCATCGCGTTTTCATTGTCATTTGTTTCTAGGTATTTTTAGATTTCCTCTTTGACTTATTTGGTGATCTATTGGTTATTAAGTACTGTATTGTTTAGCTTCCCTGTATTTGTATTTTTTACAGATTTTTTTTCTGTAATTGATGTCTAGTCTCATAGCACTGTGGTCGGAAAAGATACTTGATACGATTAAAATTTTCTTAAATTTACCAAGGCTTGATTTGTGACCCAAGATATGATCCATCCTGAAGAATGTTCCATGAGCACTTGAGAAGAAGGTGTATTCTGTTGTTTTTGGATGGAATGTCCTATCAATTAAGTCCACCTTGTTTAATGTATCATTTAAAGCTTATTTATTTTCATTTTGGATGAACTGTCCATTGGTGAAAGTGGGGTGTTAAAGTCCCCTACTATGATTGTGTTACTGTCAATTTCCCCTTTTATGGCTGTTAGCACTTGCCTTATGTATTGAGGTGCTCCTATGTTGGGAGCATAAACATCTACAATTGTTATATCTTCTTCTTGGATTCATTCCTTGATCATTATGTAGTGCCCTTCTTTTTCTCTTGTAATAGTCTTTATTTTAAAGACTATTTTGTCTGATATGGGAATTGCTACTCCAGCTTTCTTTTGATTTCCAGTTGCATGGAATATCTTTTTCCATCCCCTCACTTTCAGTCTGCATGTGTCCCTAGGTCTGAAGTGGGTCTCTTGTAGACAGCATATATACAGGTCTTGTTTTTGTATCCATTCAGCCAGTCTATGTCTTTTGGTTGGAGCATTTAATCCAGTTACATTTAAGGTAATTATCGATATGCATGTTCCTATTACCATTTTCTTAATTGTTTTGCATTTGTTATTGTAGGTCTTTTCCTTCTCTTGTGTTTCCTGCCTAGAGAAGTTCCTTTAGCATCTGTTGTAGAGCTGGTTTGGTGGTGCTGAATTCTCTTAGCTTTTGCTTCTCTGTAAACGTTTTAATTTCTCCGTCAAATCTGAATGAGATCCTTGCTGGGTAGAGTAATCTTGATTGTAGGTTTTTCTCCTTCATCACTTTAAACATGTCCTGCCACTCCCTTCTGGCTTGCAGAGTTTCTGCTAAAAGGTCAGCTGTTAACCTTATGGGGATTCCCTTATGTGTTATTTATCCCTTGCTGCTTTTAATATTTGTTCTTTGTATTTAATTTTTGATAGTTTGATTAATATGTGTTTTGGCGTGTTTCTCCTTGGATTTATCCTGTATGGGACTCTGTGCTTCCTGGACTTGATTAACTATTTCCTTTCCCATTTTAGGGAAGTTTTTGACTATAATCTCTTCCAATATTTTCTTAGTCCCTTTCTTTTTTTCTTCTTCTTCTGGGACCCCTATAATTCGAATGTTGGTGCGTTTAATGTTGTCCTAGAGGTCTCTGAGACTGTCCTTAATTGTTTTCATTCCTTTTTCTTTATTCTGCTCTGCAGTAGTTATTTCCACTATTTTACCTTCTAGGTCACTTATCCGTTCTTCTGCCTCAGTTATTCTGCTATTGATCCCGTCTAGAGAATTTTTAATTTCATTTATTGTGTTGTTCATCACTGTTTGTTTGCTCTTTAGTTCTTCTAGGTCCTTGTTAAATGTTTCTTGTATTTTCTCCATTCCATTTCCAAGATTTTGGATCATCTTTACTATCATTACTCTGAATTCTTTTTCAGGTAGACTGCCTATTTCCTCTTCATTTGTTTGGTCTGGTGGGTTTTTATCTTGCTCCTTCATCTGCTGTGTGTTTCTCTGTCTTCTCATTTTGCTTAACTTACTGTTTTGGGGGTCCTTTTTGCATGCTGAAGGTTCATAGTTCCCTTTGTTTTTGGTGTCTGCCCGCAGTGGCTAAGGTTGGTTCAGTGGGTTGTGTAGGCTTCCTGGTGGAGGGGACTGGTGCCTGTGTTCTGGAGGATGAGGCTGGATCTTGTCTTTCTGGTGGGCAGGACCACGTCCGGTGGTGTGTTTTGGGGTGTCTGTGACCTTAGTATGGTTTTAGGCAGCCTCTCTGCTAATGGGTAGGGTTGTGTTCCTGTCTTGCTAGTTGTTTGGCATAGGGTGTCCAGCACTGTAGCTTGCTGGTCTTTGAGTGGAGTTGGGTCTTGTCATTGAGATTGAGATATCTGGGAGAGCTTTCGCTGTTTGATCTTACATGGAGCTGGGAGGTCTCTGGTGGACCAATGTCCTGAACTCGGCTCTCCCACCTCAGAGGCACAGGCCTGACACCCAGCCGGAGCACCAAGACCCTATGAGCCACAAGGAAAAAAGAGAAAAAGGAAAAATATATCTATATTGTTTCTCCCAAAGTCCACCGCCTCAATTTTGGGATGGTTCGTTGTCTATTCAGGTATTCCACAGATGCAGGGTACATCAAGTTGATTGTGGAGATTTTATCCACTGCTTCTGAGGCTGCTCATTCTGTTGCTATAGCTGGAAATGGTCTGTTTGTCAACAAGTCACTTCAACAGGTAAGAAAGACAGTCTCACGGAGGCTGCGGATGAACTAGCCCAGGGAGGACATCTGACATTGGGGTCGTCTTTTCTCCTTCACTTCTTTTCTCCCTTTTTTTCTTCTTTGCACTTCATATGTTGGAGGAGATCTTTTAAGGTCTTGAACCAATATTCCACTGCCATGGAAAATTCCCGGGTAGAAACTGGAAAGAACTAGGATGCAGATCCATGGACAAGGCTGGCAGCTAGGGTGACTACACGGGATAGGCAAAGATCTCCGTTCAGGCCCGCCTCCCTATTTTTTAACATCTTTATTGGAGTGTAATTGCTTTACACTTTTGTGTTAGTTTCTACTGTATAACAAAGTGAATCAGCTATATGTATACATATATCCCCGTATCCCCTCCCTCCTGTGTCTCCCTCCCACCCTGAAGTATAGTTTCGATGTATTTAGAATTCTTGGTTGACTGACCAAGGAGGTGAAAGACTTACATGCTGAACTATAAAACATTGATAAAGTAAATTGAAGATGATTCAATGAAAGGGAAAGATATCCCATGCTCTTGGATTGGAAGAATTAATATTGCTAAAATATCCATACTACCCAAAGCAGTCTACTGATTTAATGTGATCCCTATCAAATTACCCATGACATTTTCCACAGAACTAGAACAAATAATCCTAAAATTTATATGGAACCATAAAAGACCCAGAATTGCCAATGCAGTACTGAGGACAAAGGACACAACTAGAGGAATAACCTTCCCAGATTTCAGACAATACTACAAAGCTACAGTAATCAAAACAGCTTGCTATTGGCACAAAAACAGACATATAGATAAATGGAATAGAATAGAGAGCCCAGAAATAAACCCACACACCTACGGTCAGTTAATCTTTGACAAAGGAGGCAAGAATATACAATGGGGAAAAGACAGTCTCTTCAGCAAATGGTGTTGGGAAAGCTGGACAGTCGCATGTCAATCAGTGAAGTTAGAATACACCCTCTTACCATACACAGAAATAAACTCAAAATAGTTTAAAGACTTAAATATAAGACATGACACCATAAAACTCCTAGAAGAGAACATAAGAAAAACATTCTCTGACGTAAATCATCTTACCAATATTTTCTTAGGTCAGTTTCCCAAGGCAATAGAAATAAAAGCAAAAATAAACAAATGGGACCTAATCAAACCTGTAGGCTTTTGCACAGCAAAGGAAACCATCAATAAAATGAAAAGACAACCTATGGACTGGGAGAAAGTATTTGCAAATGATGCAACCAACAAGGGCTTAAATTCCAAAATATACAAACAGCTCATACAATTCAATAATGAAAAAAAAAAACAACCCAATCAAAAAATGGACAGAAGACCTAAACAGACATTTCTCCAAAGAAGACATACAGATGGCCAATAGGCATGTGAAAAGATGCTCATCATTGCTAATTATTAGAGAAATGCAAATCAAAACTACAATGAAGTATCACACCAGTCAGAACGGCCATCATCAAAAAGCCTACAAATAATAAATGGCTGGAGAGGGTGTGGAGAAACGGGAACCCTCCTACACTGTTGATGGGAATGTAAACTGGTGCAGCCACTATGGAAAACAGTATGGAGGTGCCTTAAAAAACTAAAAATAGAGTTACCATATGATCTAGCAATCCCACTCCTGAGCATATATCTGGAGAAAACTATAATTCAAAAGGATACATGTACCCCAATGCTCACAGCAGCACTGTTTACAATAGCCAAGACATGGAAGCAACTTAAATGTCCATCAAGAGATGAATGGATAAAGATGATGTGGTACATATGCACAATGGAATATTACTCAGCCATAAAAAAGAACAAAATAATGCCATTTGCAGTAACAAGGATGGACCTAGAGATTGTCATACTGAGTGAAGTAAGTCAGACACAGAAAGACAAATATCATATGATATCACTTATATGTGGAATCTAAAAAAATGGGTACAAATGAACTTAGCTACTAAACAGAAGTAAAGTCACAGATGTAGAAAACAAACCTATGGTTACCACAGAGGAAAGCTGCGGGGGATAAATTAGGAGGTTGGGATTAATAGATACACACCACTATACATAAAATAGATAAAGAAAAAATAAGGACTTACTGTATAACACAGGAAACTATATTTAATATCTTGTAATAACCTATGTGGAAAAAATCTGAAGCTGAAACTAACAGAATATTGTGAATCAAATATAGTTAAATAAAAAAAATACTTCTGGGAAAATGAAAAGTCTGATAGTAGTTCCAGTCCCCAACTACTATAATGGCAGAAACATGGTTGCTCAGTTTCAACCTATCAAAAAAGAGAGGAGAGGTGGTGTTATGGACTGAATTGTGTCCCCTCAAAATTCATGTTGAATCCCTAACCCCCAAGGTGAGTATATTTGGATATAGGGCCTTTAAAGAGGTAATTAGGGTTAAATGAGGTCATTAGGGTGACTGATCCAATAGTACTGATCAATCCAATAGTACTGATGTCCTTATAAGAAGAGGAAGAGACACCAAAAGCACGTGCACGCAGAGGAAAGGCCATGTGTGGACACAGAAAGAAGACAGCCATTGCAAGCCAAAGAGAGAAGCCTCAGGAGAAACCAAACCTGTTGACACTTTAATCTTACACTTGCAGCCTGCAGAACTGTGAGAAAATAAATTTGTTTTTTAAGCCACCCTGTCTGTGGAATTTTGTTATGGCAGCCTGAGCAGACTAATACAGGTGGTATTCTGGATGGGATCCTGAAACAGAAAGAGGATATTACGGGAAAACCAGTGAAATTTGAATAAAGTGTGGAGTTTAGTTAATAGTAATGTACCAGTTTGGGTTCATTAGTTATGGCAAATAGACCATAATAATATGTTTATAATAGTGGAAACTGGGTGTGGGCTAAACAGGAGTTCTCTGTACTATACTTGCAATTTTTCTATATATCTAAACTACTATAAAATTAAAAGTTTATTTTAACAAAAATAGAGAGAGGAGAGGTATCCAAAGCCCACAGGTGCAGGGCAGCAGAGGCCTGTAATCAACGTTCTAGACTTTCCAGGGCAGCAACATTTCCTCCACCACAACTTCCTCTCTGTAAACATATACCAGAGCTCCCCCTAATTCTCCTTTTGGGCTACCTTCCAGCATATGTTTCTATTGGAAATAGATTATTCAGTAGGAAAATGGAAAATCTGATGGTATTTCCAGTCCCCAATCTCTGTAAAAACACTAATACAGCTGCTCTTTTTCAGTGTCTCAAAAGGAGAGGGAACAAGGTCCCCAAAGCTCATAGGCCCAGGGCAATAGAGGATTATGAAGGAGATGCCAGTGTTAATAAAGAAAACCTTACAGACCAGCTTCTATCCTGCTCCCAAATCAACACAGATAGCATCAGTCTTTGGGTGCCTGTCGCCAGAAATCTCCCTTTGTGAACCTTTCATTCTACCAATTATGGCAAGATTCAGTCATCCTCAATCTCCCTTTTTACAGATTTTCCTTGCACGTAATAAGAAAGTAAAGGAAAAAGGAAGCCATAAGGAACTCCAGGCCTCTAGTTTTATAACTGAGTGATAGGATCGGATCCATAGGATGAGGGGCTCGTGATGAAGGAGCCAGTGTGAAGAGGGCAGCTCGGCTTTCACCCCTCCTCTTCCTCTTTCTCCCTCTGGATAACTTCCATTCCAACCAGCAAGTCTGGTGTCTTTGTTGATCTGTTCCTTTTATGAACCACCACACACTTTCCCCCTGAACAGTAATATGGGGAGAAGCCATTAGGCACCATGAGCTCCTTGCCTCTGTAGAGTCACGAATACAGCAGTACTGGTGAAATAAGAAAGGAAATCTATGTGAGCCTGAGGTGCAGAGCAGCACTGACCTGTGACCTGCTCCTCTGTCCCTGCTGCTTTTACTGTGGAGAAAGCTGTTAACTTGTGTCTCAGGTGTGACCAGACAATCCCGCTCCAGTCCCCTTCTATTCCTCCAAGGGAGGCAAAAGTCACTCTTGATCTGTTCCCCATATATTCTTTCCCTTGAGTGTAGATAAAGCTGGAAGAAGGAAAACATCAAGTAACTATAGTCCTTTAGCTTTATATAGTTCCACTAGCCCAATAGTGTAGAACAAACAAGATTTTAGGTATGGCAGGAGAGAAACACGTGAAACTTGTAGCCTTTACAGCTCATTTTTTAAGCACCTGTAAAGAAAAGAGCATTGGGAGTAAGATTCAGACTGGCATCAAAGTCCACGCGACCACCCTGATAAGCAGCCTGGGACACAGGCGTTTCTCCCCAGCCTCACACCACGTGAAGGAACAAGCCTGCCCAGTGCCTCTGAGGGTGTGTCGGGCGTACTTGAATCCTAAACAAGGAGGAAGAATGAGAACTTTGGTCTGTCTGACAAACTGCACGGGAAAGCCATCTGGGTGAGGTCGGCTTCGGAGCGCAAAGGCCAGTTGTGCGGGGAGCTCCCAGCTGCGTCCTAACTGCCCCCTGCTGGTGCCGGGACCATATGCTCTGCCACCACCACCACCCCTGCCCAGTGGAAGGGGCTGGCCCCTTGCTCTTATACATGCCAGGTGAGGCAGTGAGCTATTTTGCACAGCACCCTGCTGGAAAGAAAGTGGATATTCTGAAACGGAGGAAGAGCGTCTCAGAAGTAACAAGAGAAAGAAAACGGGAATTGAAGCACCATCATGTATTCGTAGTGCCATAGCAGTTTCTACATGCTATTTTTAGCAGAGCCCACAGTCCCCTCTTTGTAATTATTTGTATGCATCATCCAGAGCTTCAAACTATCTGTATTATCCACAATTATTATCTCAGCTCATCTACATACTCAGTTTCCCAGGAAGGGAAAAACCTCTCCTGATACTTAGTTTATGAATTCTGGGGAATCTGACTGGGGGAGATGTAGAAAAGCAAACAACTGGTAAGGCATATAATTATCTCTTTCAAAGGAAACATTCACCTCCAGCTGGCCTATTTGTGTAGGCTCTAGTGCCTGAAAAGAGAATTAATTAACCCAGGCAGGTCTCTAGTGCTTGCATGTCCTCCTTAAAAACCTATTTACAGACCTGCTTAGAAATGCTGGGCCTTTGCAAGCAGATAGTTCACTTATAAATACAGCTGCAGATGGAATTCTTTGAAAATGGAAATGGAAAATTCTGAACAGGAATAACTTGACATTTGATTCTGGAACAATGGTAAAATGTCAACATCTGCCATGAAAATATAGAACTATAAAATAATGATTAAGGGTCCTTTCAGTTTTTTAAATATATAGTACTGTTTTGGTTTGGTTGTTTTACAAAGCTCTGTGCGGTACCACTTTGCTTTAACAAAATTAAAATAATACTATTTAAGCAACTGAGTAATTAAACAGGCACACGAACTTTAAATTGTATTGGAACATAATAATAGTCTCATTCTATCAGAGCTATGGTCCATCCAGGCCAGAAGTCTCTCTTCCATGTACTAAAAGCTAGGTTTTTTGATAGCCTAATAATCCCCTAGTTAGTGATGCTTTTAAAGATCTGGGTGTCACCAAAACATCCCAAATTCTTCTAAAAATCCATTTTAATGTGATCACTTATAATTGTACTTAAACTTTTCTTAAATGTATCTACAATATAAACCAACACCAGCTCTTGGATGGCTAATTAAGTCCTTGCGTTTGCTGCCTGCGGTGTAAAGTAGCACCTCTAACTTTTCTTTCTCTTTAAAAAATTTTAGCTGTGATTTAAAAAACCACACTTAAAACTCACCATCTTAACCCTTTCTAAGTGCCCTGTTCAGTAGTGTTAATTATATTCACATTGTTGTGCAATCTATCTCCAGAACTTTTTTGTCTTGCAAAACTGAAACTACACCCATTAAACAACACCTCCCCCCCATTGCCCCCCTCCAACTCAGCCCCTAACAACCACCATTCTATTTTCTGTTTCTATGAATTTGACCATTTGAGATACCTCATATGGATGAAATCATACCATATTTGTTTGTCTTTTTGTGACTGTCTTATTTCACTTATCACAATGACTCAAAGTTCATCCATGTTATATCATGTGACAGGATTTCCTTCCTTTTTAAGGCTGAATAATATTCCATTGTATGCATATACGACACTTTGTTTATCCTTTCATCCACTGATGGACACTGGGCTTCTGACTCTTAGCTATTGTAAATAATGCTGCTATGAACATGGGTGTGCAAATCTCTCTGCAATATCCTGATTTCAGTTGTTCTAGATCTATAACCAGACGTGGGATTGATGGATCATATAGTAATTCTATTTTTAATTTTTTGAGTAACCACCATACCGTTTTCCATAGCACCTGTACCATTTTGCATTTCTACCACCAGTGCAGAAAGGTTTCAGTTTCTCCACATCTTATTTTGTTTTTTTGATAGTAGCCATCTTTTTCTAATATATATAAATAATGAGAAACAAGAAGTTTATTTACTGAAATCTGCTATTCTTTTATCTCACATAGCATTCTGTCTTTTTACTAATAAAACTCCACTACCAAATTATAAAAGGTTTGAAAATTTAAAACCAGCAAAAAGTAAGCAGTAAATATTTTCTTTTTTTAACATTTTTAATATTATGTTAATATTTTTTAACATCTTTATTAGAGTATAATTGCTTTACAATGGTGTGTTAGTTTCTGCTTTATAACAAAGTGAATCAGTTATACATATGTCCCCATATCTCTTCCCTCTTGCATCTCCCTCCCTCCCACCCTCCCTATCCCACCCCTCTAGGTGGTCACAAAGCACCGAGCTAATCTCCCTGTGCCAAGTGGCTGCTTCCCACTAGCTATCTATTTTACGTTTGGGAGTGTATATATGTCCATGCCACTCTTTCACTTTGTCCCAGCTTACCCTTCCCCCTCCCCATAACCTCAAGTCCATTCTCTAGTAAGTATGCATCTTTATTCCCATCTTTCCCCTAGGTTCTTCATGACCACTTTTTTTTTTTTTAGATTCCATATATATGTGTTAGCATACGCTATTTGTTTTTCTCTTTCTGACTTACTTCACTCTGTATGACAGTCTCTAGGTCCATCCACCTCACTACAAATAACTCAGTTTCGTTCCTTTTTATGGCTGAGTAATATTCCATTGTATCTTCTTTATCCATTCATCTGTCGATGGACACTTCAGTTGCTTCCATGTCATGGCTATTGTAAATAGAGCTGCAATGAACGTTTTGGTACATAACTCTTTTTGAATTATGGTTTTCTCAGGGTATATGCCCAGTAGTGGGGTTGCTGGGTTGTATGGTACTTCTATTTTTACTTTTTTAAGGAACGTCCATACTGTTCTCCATAGCGGCTGTATCAATTTACATTCCCACCAAGAGGGCAAGAGGGTTCCCTTTTCTCCCCACCCTCTGCAGCATTTATTGTTTGTAGGTTTTTTGATGATGGCCGTTCTGACCAGTGTGAGATGATACCTCATTGTAGTTTTGATTTGCATTTCTCTAATGATTAATGATGTTGAGCGTTCTTTCATGTGTGTGTTGGCAATCTGTATATCTTCTTTGAAGAAACGTCTATTTAGGTCTTCTGCCCATTTTTGGATTGGGTTGTTTGTTTTTATAATGTAGAGCTGCATGAGCTGCTTGTAAATTTTGGAGATTAATCATTTGTCAGTGGCTTCATTTGCAAATATTTTCTCCCATTCTGAGGGTTGTCTTTTCGTCTTGTTTATGGTGTACTTTGCTGTAAAAAAGCTTTCAAGTTTCATTAGGTTCCATTTGTTTATTTATTTATTTATTTATTTATTTATTTATTTGCAGTGCGTGGGCCTCTCACTGCTGTGGCCTCTCCCATTGCGGAGCACAGGCTCCAGACACGCAGGCTCAGCAGCCATGGCTCACGGGCCCAGCTGCTCCACGGCATGTGGGATCTTCCCGGACCAGGGCACAAACCCATGTACCCTGCATCGGCAGGCGGACTCTCAACCACTGTGCCACCAGGGAAGCCCCCATTTGTTTATTTTGGATTTTATTTCCATTTCTCTAGGAGGTGGGTCAAAAAGGATCTTGCTGTGATTTATTTCATAGAGTGTTCTGCCTATGTTTTCCTCTAAGAGTTTTATAGTGTCTGGCCTTACATTTCGGTCTTTAATCCATTTTGAGCTTAGTTGTGTGTATGGTGTTAGGGAGTGTTCTAATTTCATACTTTTACATGTAGCTGTCCAGTTTTCCCAGCACCACTTATTGAAGAGGCTGTCTTTTCTCCACTGTATATCCTTGCCTTCTTATCAAAGACAAGGTGACCATATGTGTGTGGGTTTATCTCTGGGCTTTCTATCCGGTTCCATTGATCTATATTTCTGTTTCTGTGCCACTACAATACTGTCTTGATTACTGTAGCTCTGTAGTATAGTCTGAAGTCAGGGAACCTGATTCCTCCAGCTCTGTTTTTCTTTCTCAACATTGCTTTGGCTATTCGGGGTCTTTTGTGTTTCCATACAAATTGTGAAATTTTTTGTTCTAGTTCTGTGAAAAATGCCATTGTAGTTTGATAGGGATTTCATTGAATCTGTAGATTGCTTTGGGTAGTAGAGTCATTTTCACAATGTTGATTCTTCCAATCCAAGAACATGGTATATCTCTCCATCTATTTGTATAATCTTTAATTTTTTTCATCAGTCTCTTATAATTTTCTGCATACAGATCTTTTGTCTCCTTAGGTAGGTTTATTCCTAGATATTTTATTCTTTTTGTTGCAATGGTAAATGGGAGTGTTTTCTTAATTTCACTTTCAGATTTTTCATCATCAGTGTATAGGAATGCCAGAGATTTCTGTGCATTAATTTTGTTTTTTTTTTTTTGTTTTGCGGTACACGGGCCTCTCACTGCTGTGGCCTCTCCCGTTGTGGAGCACAGGCTCCGGACGCGCAGGCTCAGCTGCCATGGCTCACGGGCCCAGCCGCTCTGCGGCATGTGGGATCTTCCTGGACCGGGGCACGAACCCGTGTCCCCTGCATCGGCAGGCGGACTCCCAACCACTGCACCACCAGGGAAGCCCCTGTGCATTAATTTTGAATCCTGCTATTTACCAAATGCATTGATTAGCTCTAGTAGTTTTCTGGTAGCATCTTTAGGATTCTCTGTGTATATTATCATGTCATCTGCAAACAGTGACAGCTTTACTTCTTTTCTGATTTGCATTCCTTTTATTTCTTTTTCTTCTCTGACTGCTGTGGCTAAAGCTGCCAAAACTATGTTGAATAATGGTGAGAGTGGGCAACCTTGTCTTGTTCCTGATCTTAGTGGAAATGCTTTCAGTTTTTCACCATTGAGGACGATGTTGGCTGTGGGTTTGTCATATATGGCCTTTATTATGTTGAGGAAAGTTCCCTCTATGCCTACTTTCTGCAGGGTTTTTATCATAAATGGGTGTTGAATTTTGTTGAAAGCTTTCTCTGCATCTATTAAGATGATCATATGGTTTTTCTCCTTCAGTTTGTTAATATTGTGTATCACGCTGATTGATTTGCATATATTGAAGAATCCTTGCATTCCTGGAATAAACCCCACTTGATCATGGTGTATGATCCGTTTAATGTGCTGTTAGATTCTATTTCCTAGTATTTTGTTGAGGATTTTTGCATCTATGTTCATCAGTGATATTGGCCTGTAGTTTTCTTTCTTTGTGACCTCTTTGTCTGGTTTTGGTATCAGAGTGATGGTGGCTTCACAGAATGAGTTTGGGAGTGTTCCTCCTTCTGCTATATTTTGGAAGAGTTTGAGAAATATAGGTGTTAGCTCTTCTCTAAATATTTGATAGAATTCACCTGTGAAGCTATCAGGTCCTGGGCTTTTGTTTGTTGCAAGATTTTTAATCACAGTCTCAATTTCAGTGCTTGTGATTGGTCTGTTCATATATTCTATTTCTTCCTGGTTCAATCCCAGAAGGTTGTGCCTTTCTAAGAATTTGTCCATTAGTGGTGCCCTAACCCCCGCAGGCTGTGTTCACACCACCAACCCCAGTCTTCTCCCTGCGCTCCCACTGAAGCCCGAGCCTCAGCTCCTAGCCCCCGTCCACCCCGGTGGGTGAGCAGACAAGCCTCTCTGGCTGGTGAGTGCTGGTCGGCACCGATCCTCTGTGCGGGAATCTCTCCGCTTTGCCCTCCGCACCCCTGTTGCTGTGCTCTCCTCCGTGGCTCCAAAGCTTCCCCCCCTCCGCCACCCACAGTCTCCGCCCATGAAAGGGCTTCTAGTGTGTGGAAACCTTTCCTCCTTCACAGCTCCCTCCCACTGGTGCAGGTTCCATCCCTATTCTTTTGTCTTTGTGTTTTCTTTTTTCTTTTACCCTACCCAGGTACGTGGGGAGTTTCTTGCCTTTTGGGCGGTCTGAGGTCTTCTGCCAGCGTTCAGTAGGTGTTCTGTAGGAGTTGTTCCACATGTAGATGTATTTCTGATGTACTTGTGGGGAGGAAGGTGATCTCCGCATCTTACTCTTCTCCCATCTTGAAGCTCTCTCTATAGTAGCCATCTTAATGGATGTGAGGTGATATCTCTTCATGGTTATATTTTCCTAATGACTAATGATGTTGAGCATTGTTGGCCATTTGTATATTATCTTTGAGAAGTGTCTATTGAAATCTTTTTCCATTTTTTAGTTGTGTTATTTTTTTTCCTGTTGTTCAGTTGTAGGAGTTCTTTTTGTATTCTGGATATTAGCCCCTTATCAGACATGATTTGCAAATCTTTTCTACCATTCTGTAGGTTACTTTTTCACTCTGTTTATTGTGTCCTTTTATGCACAGAAGTTTTAAATATTAACACAGTTGTATTTCTCTATTTTTACTTTTGTTGCCTGTACTTTTGGTATCACATCTAGGAAATCCTTGAAAAATCCAATGTCATGAAGGTTTTACATTTAGGTCTTTGATCCATTTTGAGTTAATTTTCATACATGGTGTAAGGTTAGGGTCCAACTTGATTTGTTTGCATGTGGATATGTAGTTGTTCCAGCACCATTTAAGAGAAATTTCTTTCCCTATTGCATGGTCTTGGCAGCCTCATAAAAAAATCATTTGACCATATATGTGAAGGTTTATTTCTGAGTTCTATGTTCTATTCCATTGATTTATAGGTCTGTCTTTATGCCAGTACCACACTGTTTTCATTACTGTGCTTTGTAATAAGTTTCGAAATCAGCAAGTGTGAGACCTCCAATTTCATTCTTTTTCTCTAAGATTGTCTTGGGCTATTCAGGGTCCCTGGAGATTCCATATGAATTTTAGGACTGATCTTTCTATTTCCACAAAAAAATGCCACTGGGATTTTGATACAGATTGCATTAAATCTGTAGATTACTTTGGGTACCATTGACATCTTAACAACAGTACGTTTTCCAATCCATGAGCACAAGATGTTTTCCATTTATTTGTGTCTTCTCTGTTCATAAAAAAAAAGCTGTATTAAGATATAATTAATATACCATAAAACTCACTCATTTGAGGAGTGGAATATTTTTCTCTCAATCCATTGGTTACCTTGATTTTGTTGATTGGTTCCTTTGCTGTACAGAACTTTTTAGTTTTACATAGTACCATTTGTCTATTTATACCTTTGTTGGCTGTGCTTTTGCTGTCATATCTAAGAAATCATTGCCAAGACCAATGTCAAGAAACTTTTCCCCTATTTTTTCTTCTAGGAGTTCTATGGATTTTGGTCTCATTTAAGTATTTAATCCATTTTTTGTTGATTTTTGTGTACTGCGTAAGATAAGGGTCCAAATTTCATTCTTTTGTATGTGGACATCCACTTTTCCCAGCACCATTATTGAAGGGACAGTCCCTTCCCCATTCAATGGTCTTGGCAGCCTTGTTGAAGATCAGTTGGCTGTATCTGTGTGGGTTTATTTCCGGGCTCTCTATTCGGTGCCATTGGTCTACATGTCTGTTTTTATGCCAGTACAATACTATTTTGTTTACTGTAGCTTTGTAATATATTTTAACATCTTTATTGGAGTATAATTGTGTAATATATTTTGAAATCAGGACGTGTGATGCCCCCAGCTTTGTTCTTTTTGCTCAAAATTGCTTTGGTTATTTGGGGTCTTTTGTGGTTCCAAATGAATTTTAGTATTGTTTTTCTATTTTTGTAAAAAAATGCCATTTTGATTTTGATAGAGATTGCATTGAATCTGTAGATAGCGTTGGGTAGTGTGGACATTTTAACATCACTAATACATCTGATCCATGGACATAGGATATCTTTCCATCTATTTGTGTCTGCTTTAATTTCTTTCATCTAGAGTTTTATAGTTTTATTAATGAATGATATTTAATTGTATGAATATATACCACATTTTGTTTATCCATTCATTAGTTGATGGACATTTGAGTTGTTTTCACTTTTTAGCTATTATAAATAATGCTGCTATGAAAACCACTGTACAAATTTCTGTTTGGCTATATGCTTTCAATTCAATGATTTTTAGTATATTTACAAGGTTATGCAACAACTACCATTTCCTAATTCCAGAATATTTTCATCTACCCAAAAAAGAAACCCCATACCCATGCAGTCACTCCCCATTCTCTACTCTCCCCTAGCCTTTGGCAACCACTGTTCTACTTTCTGTCTCTATAGATTTGCCAATTCTGGACATTTCACATAAGTGGAATCATAAGATATTTGTCCTTTTGTGTCTAGTTTCTTTCACTTAGCATAATGTTTTCAAGTTTCCTCCATGTTGAATAAGAACTTCATTTCCTTTTATGACTGAATAGTATTCCATTGTATGAATAGACAACATTTGTTTATCCATTAATCAGCTGATGGGTATTTGGGTTGTTTCCCTTTTTAGCTTTCATGAATAATGTTGCTGTGAACATTTATATACAAGTTTTTGTGCAGACCTATGTTTTCAATTCACTTGGGTATTGTCTTTTTTAAATAAATTGATTGATTGATTGATTGATTGATCTTTGGCTGCGTTGGATCTTTGTTGCTGAGCTCAGGCTTTGTCTAGTTGCCGTGAGTGGGGGCTACTCTTCCTTGTAGTGCACGAGCTTCTCATTGCAGTGGCTTCTCTTGTTGCGGAGCAGCAGCTCTAGGCGTGTGGGCTTCAGTAGTTGTGGCTCATGGGCTCTAGAGCACAGGCTCAGTAGTTGTGGCGCAGGGCTTAGTTGCTCCATGGCATGTGGGATCTTCCTGGACCAGGGCTTGAACCCGTGTCCCCTGCATTGGCAGGCGGGTTCTTTTTTTTTTGTGTGGTACGTGGGCCTCTCACTGTTGTGGCCTCTCCCGTTGCGGAGCACAGGCTCTGGACATGCAGGCTCAGCGGCCATGGCTCACGGGCCCAGCTGCTCCATGGCATGTGGGATCCTCCCGGACCAGGGCATGAACCCGTGTCCCCTGCATCGGCAGGCGGGTTCTCAACCACTGCGCCACCAGGGAAGTCCCATTTGGGTATTTTCAATACCTTTAGGAGTGGTATTGCTGAGTCATATTTGTTTACTTTCTTTAGGAACTACCAAACTGTCTTCTAATGAAGCTAAACCTTTTACATTCCAACCAACAATGTATGAAAGTTCCAATTTCTTCATGTCTTTACCAACATTTGTTATTATTTGTCTTTCAAATATTTGGGTGTTCTTACCAATAGACTTCTCTGTTTCTCACCACTTTGTTAGCCTTCCCTCACTATGGCTGTCTCAGACGGGGGTGTGCTCAAAGTCTTCCTGCTGAGTCTCTGTAGTGGGGTTAATTCAAACAATAGACTAGAGCAAGATGATCTGATTAAGGTGTTTATGTTTCCTGCTTTGGGAGCATGTACATGCTCCCACAGGAATGGTCTTCCAGAAACTTTTCATTACCAGTTTACTATATCATAATACTTTAAAGGTGAAAGCACACTTTTCACCAGAGGGATTTTTGTATTTCTCTATAACTTCAATCTTCATTCTACATACTTCTTTGTCTACACTAATCAAAACTTGAAGGAAGAAAGATGGATAATGTATCATGCTGCCCTTCTTTCACCCCAAAAGCCTAAGATCCTGTAATGGCTTTTATAAAATCAGAATATGGGGCTTCCCTGGTGGCACAGTGGTTCAGAACCTGCCTGCCAGTGCAGGGGACATGGGTTTGAGCCCTGGTCCGGGAAGATCCCACATGCTGCAGAGCAACAAAGCCCGTGCACCACAACTACTGAGCCTGTGCTCTAGAGCCAGTGAGCCACAACTACTGAAGCCCACACACCTAGAGCCCGTGCTCCACAAGAGAAGCCACCACAACGAGAAGCCTGCGCACCGCAACGAAAAGTAGCCCCCGCTCGCCACAACTAGAGAAAGCCCGCGCACAGCAACAAAGACCCAATGCATCCAAAAATGAATAAATAAATAATTTTAAGAATTAAAAAAAAAAGAATATGATTACCTGGGTAACCATGACTCTATGTAGGAAGCTCCTGCTCTCTTTCCTTTCCATACTATTCACTCTTCTGTTTCCATTTCCTTTCTGATGAATCAACCTTTAACATGCAACAAAAATTCTCAAATATGTACACACTGACAATTTTTAAGCAATTGCAGCTCTGTGTAAAGAGGTTTTCCCATCTTTTAAATTTGCTATTTTAAACACATCTTAAACACACAAAATTGTTTTGAAGAGAGTTACATAGTTTTCTCACATGAGAAAAGGAATGGCAAATTTATAAACAATATTTAAGCATATTCTCAAAAAACATCTACTTTTGAATTTCATTTGTAGGAAAGAGTATACTTTTAAGACACAACAGGGCTTACCTTAGCCTTTCTGTCTCATGCTGGGAATCCAAAGAAGTGAGTTGCATTTATATCTCAGCCTCTAATTTGATAAGTGGAATTCTAGGTCATTAAAACATCTGCTTATATTCGTTTGCAAGGAAGTACCAAGCAGTTTTAGAGGTCTGATATTTTTTATTGAGATTTAATTCATGTACCAAAAAAACTCATCATTTTTCTTTTTTTTTTTTTTTTTTTTTTTTGGCCAGGCCGTGCTGCACGCCAGATCCTAAGTTCCCCAACCAGGGATGGAACCCATGCCCACTGCACTGTGAGCGCAGAGTCTTAACCACTAGACCGCCAGGGAAGTCCCTGAACTCACCATTTTAAAGTATACAATTCAGTGATTTTTACAGTACATTTACAAGACTGTGCAACCATCACCACTGCCTAATTCCAGAACATTTTCATCACCCCACAAAGAAACCCCACACCCAGTAGTAGTCATCTCCATTTCCTCCTTCCCACCAGCCAATGGCAACCACTAATATACTTTCTGCCTTTACGGATTTGCCTATTCTGGACATCTCATATGAAAGGAATCAAAGAATATGTGGTCTTTCTGACTGGCTCTTTTCATGAAGCATAATGTTTTCAAGGTACATCGATGTTGTAGCAGGTATCAGTGCTTCATTACTTTTTAAAAATTTTATTGGATTATAGTTAATTTACAATGTTGTGTTAGTTTCAGGTGTACAGCAAAGTGATTCAGTTATACATATACATATATTCATTCTTTTTCAGATTCTTTTTTCATATAGCTTATCACAGAATATTGAGTTCCCTGTGCTATACAGTAGGTTCTTGTTGGTTATCTACCTTCTACTTAGTAATGTGTGTATGTTAATCCCAAGCTCCTGATTTATCGCTCCCCGCTGCCATGTTTCAGCTTTGTTAACCATAAGTTTGTTTTTGACATCTGTAAGTCTGTTTCTGTTTTTTAAAGAAGTTCATTTGTATCATTTTTTACAATTAGATCCCACATATGAGTGATATCATATGATATGTGTCTTTGTCTGACTTACTTCACTTAGTATAATAATCTCTAGGTCCATCCATGTTGCTGAGTGCTTCATTACTTTTTATTGCCGGATACTATTCCATTGTCTATATATACCACATTTTATTTATTCATTCATCAGTTAGTGGGCATTTGAGTTCCTTTCACTTTGGGGCTATTATGAATAATGCTGCTATGAACATTTGTGTACGGGTTTTTGAATGGATATCAGTTTTCATTTCCCTTGGATACATACCTAGGAGTGGAATTCCTTGAATATGTGATAACTCTATGTTCAACCATTTCAGGAATTGCCAGTTTGTATTCCAGAGTGACTGCAATATCTTATATTACCACTAGCATGGGTAAGGGTTCTCATTTCACCAACATTTTTTATTGTCCGCCTTTTTATATGTATTATATATCCTAGCCATTATAGCTACCCTGGTGGGTATGAAGTGGTATCTCGTGGTTATTTTTTTTCTTTTTTTCATTTTTTCATTTATTTAGTGTTATTTATTAATAAGAACACCAGGTTCTTATTAGTCATCAATTTTATACACATCAGTGTATACATGTCAATCCCAATCGCCCAATTCATCACACCACCACCCCCCCGCCACTTTTCCCCCTTGGTGTCCATACATTTGTTCTCTACATGTGTGTCTCAATTTCTGCCCTCCAAACCAGTTCATCTGTACAATTTTTCTAGGTTCCACATATATGCGTTAATATACGATATTTGTTTTAATCTTTCTGACTTATTTCACTCTGTATGACAGTCTCTAGATCCATCCACGTCTCAAAAAATGACCCAATTTCGTTCCTTTTTATGGCTGAGTAATATTCCATTGTATATATGTACCACATCTTCTTTATCCATTCATCTGTCGATGGGCATTTAGGTTGCTTCCATGACCTGGCTATTGTAAATAGTGCTGCAATGAACATTGGGGTGCATGTGTCTTTTTGAATTATGGTTTTTCTCTGGGTATATGCCCAGTAGTGGGAGTGCTGGATCATATGGTAATTCAATTTTAATTTTTTAAGGAACCTCCATACTGTTCTCCATAGTGGCTGTATCAATTTACATTCCCACTAACAGTGCAAGAGGGTTCCTTTTCTCCACACCCTCTCCAGCATTTGTTGTTTGTAGATTTTCTGATGACGCCCATTCTAACTGGTGTGAGGTGATACCCCACTGTAGTTTTGATTTGCATTTGTCTAATAATTAGTGATGTTGAGCAGCTTTTCATGTGCTTCTTGGCCTTCTGTATGTCTTCTTTGGAGAAATGTCTATTTAGGTCTTCTGCCCATTTTTGGATTGGATTGTTTGTTTTTCTAATATTCAGCTGCATGAACTGTTTATATATTTTGGAGATTAATCCTTTGTCCGTTGATTCGTTTGCAAATATTTTCTCCCATTCTGAGGGCTGTCTTTTCGCCTTGTTTATGGTTTCCTTTGTTGTGCAAAAGCTTTGAAGTTTCATTACGTCCCATTTCTATATTTTTGTTTTTATTTCCGTTACTCTTGAAGGTGGATCAAAAAAGATCTTGCTGTGATTTATGTCAAAGAGTGTTCTTCCTATGTTTTCCTCTAAGAGTTTTATAGTGTCCAGTCTTACATTTAGGTCTCTAATCCATTTTGAGGTTATTTTTGTGTATGGTGTTAGGGAGTGTTCTAATTTCATTCTTTTACATGTAGCTGTCCCGTTTTCCCGGCACCACTTATTGAAGAGACTGTCTTTTCTCCATTGTATATCCTTGCCTCCTTTGTCGTAGGTTAGTTGACCACAGGTACATGGGTTTATCTCTGGGCTTTCTATCGTGTTCCATTGATCTATGTTTCTGTTTTTGTGCCAGTACCATACTGTCTTGATTACTGTAGCTTTGTAGTATAGTCTGCAGTCAGAGAGTCTGATTCCTCCAGCTCCGTTTTTTTCCCTCAAGACTGCTTTGGCTATCTGAGGTCTTTTGTGTCTCCATACAAATTTTAAGTTTTTTTTTGTAGTTCCATAAAAAATGCCATTGGTAATTTGATAGGGATTGCACTGAATCTGTAGATTGCTTTGGGTAGTATAGTCATTTTCACAGTATTGATTCTTCCAATCCGAGAACATGGTATATCTCTCCATCTGTTTGTATCATCTTTAATTTCTTTCATCAGTCTCTTATAGTTTTCTGAGTACAGGTCTTTTGTCTCCCTAGGTAGGTTTATTCCTAGGTATTTTATTCTTTTCATTGCATTGGTTAATGGGAGTGTTTCCTTAATTTCTCTTTCAGATTTTTCATCATTAGTGTATAGGAATGCCAGAGATTTCTGTGCATTAATTTTGTATCCTGCAACTTTACCAAATTCATTGATTAGCTCTAGTAGTTTTCTGGTGGCATCTTTAGGATTCTCTATGTATAGTATCATGTCATCTGCAAACAGTGACAGTTTTACTTCTTTTCCTTTTATTTCTTTTTCTCCTCTGATTGCTGTGGCTAGGACTTCCAAAACTATGTTGAATAATAGTGGTGAGAGTGGACATCCTTGTCTTGTTCCTGATCTTAGAGGAAATGCTTTCAGTTTTCCACCATTGGGAATGATGTTTGCTGTGGGTTTGTCGTATATGAACTTTATTATGTTGAGGTAGGTTCCCTCTATGCCCACTTTCTGGAGAATTTTTATCATAAATGGGTGTTGAATTTTGTCAAAGCTTTTTCTGCATCTATTGAGGTGATCATATGGTTTTTATTCTTCAATTTGTTAATATGGTGTATCACATTGGGTATCTCGTGTTTTTATTTGCATTTCCCTAGTGACTAATGATTTGAGCATCTTTTCATGTGCTTTTTAACCATTTGTGTATCATCTTTGGGAAAGTGTATATTCAAGTCCACTGCTCATTTTTAAATTGGAGTGTCTTTTTACTGTTGAGCTGTAAGAGTTCTTTATATATTTTGTGTGCAAGACACTTATCATATATGTCATCTGAAAATATTATCTCCCATTCTGTGGGTTGTCTTGTCATTTTCTTGATGGTACACTTTGAAGGATAAAAGTTTTAATTTTGATGAAATAATCTCTTTTTTTGTTTTGGTTGCTTGTGCTTTTGTTGTCATGTCTAAAAAGTGCCTAGATTCCCTAATCTAGGTCATGAAGATTTATACCTATTTTGCTTCTCACAGTTTGATAGTGTTAGCTCTTTCATCCATTTAAAATTAATTTTTGATATATGGTGTGAGGTAAGGGTTCAACTTCATTCTTTTGCATGCAGATATACATTTGTCTCAGCACCTTTTTTTGAAAAGACTATTCTTTCCCCATTGAATGGTCCTGGCACCCTTGTTGAAAATCAATTGAGCATAGAAGTGAGGGTTTATTTATGGACTTTCTATCCTACTCCACTGATCTGTATGTCTTTAAGTCAGTATCACACTGCCTTGATTAATGTAGTTTAATAGTAAGTTTTGAAATTAGGAAGTGTAAAGTCTACATTCTTTGTCATTCTGATCCCTCCAATGGCTACTTAGTTGCTGGTTTTCACTGTGGTTGTGGGCTATTGGTTTTCAAGGCTACCACAGAGCTGGGGAGGGAGCATGGAAATAGGGGGACATTCTAATGACACAAAGCTTACTGTTCTTACCAAGATTAAGCCATTTTCCTTGAAGAAATGCTCTCTGGATTTTTGTAAGCTTTCCGTTATTTTCTAGAATACTGAAAAAGTTATTTTTGACTTTTTTTTTTTTTTTTGGCTAGTGTTTTCATTGCTTTCATGGAGGGGAGGGTTTTCAGAGTTCCTCACTTCACCATTCTTGAAGTCATCTAGATCTGACTTTTTAACCTCCACTACTTTCTCCTCCTTTGCACCCAATGTTGTTAGACCAACTTGTGCAGCTTTCTAGGAATTGAATAGATAACAATATCACAAATTATCACATGCATTACAAGACAGCATAAAATTGTTGGGATTTCCCGAAGATTAGGCTATGTGACAGGATCCTTGTCTTTTTATGTATTAATGTGTATATCTCTTACCTACATTGAAGCAGGGTGTTAAAATGGGAAATTATGTCATATATATATGTTATATATATGTATATGTATGCATGATCCAACTTCCATAGTACAATTTTGTCAATTGACCAGTAATACCCTTTACAGCCCTTTATTACCCTTTAGCACAGGATCCAGTCTAGGATCAGGTATTGCATTTATTTGTCACATCTCTTTAGTCTGGAACTTTCACACAGTCTTTCTTTTATGACATTGAGATTTCTGAAGAATATAGTCCTCTTTCCTTTCGTTTTAATAGACTGTTCCTCATTTGGAGTTTGTCTAATATTTCCTCATGTTTAGATCCATATTATGCATTCCTGGCTAGAAAACTACATAATTAATGCTGTGTCCTTCATAGAGTATAATACTGGGAGGCACAGGATGTCTATCTGATCCCCATGGGTGATGTAAATTTTGATCACCCAATCAAGTTGTTTTCTGATTTTTCCACTTTACACTTACTATTTTTTCTCTATCAACTAATAAGCAGTCTGCAGAGATACACTTTAAGAGCAATGTAAATATTCTGATCCTCAGCAAAAATTTCCCTTTGTTTTAGCATCATGATGATTCCTGCTTAAATCAATCTTTACTATGATGGTTGAAAACTGATTTTCCAACTCCAGCACTCCCTCCACATTTACCATTCAATACTCAAGGTCCCTTGTCTTTTTTTAAAAAAATATAATAGTGTTTATTTATTTTTACTTGTTGACAGTTTGCTTTATTTATTTATTTATGGCTGTGTTGGGTCTTCGTTTCCGTGCGAGGGCTCTCGCTAGTTGTGGCAAGCGGGGGCCACTCTTCATGGCGGTGCGCGGGCCTCTCACTATCGCGGCCTCTCTTGTTGCGGAGCACAGGCTCCAGATGCGCAGGCTCAGTAATTGTGGCTCACGGGCCCAGTTGCTCCGCGGCATGTGGGATCCTCCCAGACCAGGGCCCGAACCCGTGCCCCCTGCATCGGCAGGCAGACTCTCAACCACTGCGTCACCAGGGAAGCCCATGGTCCCTTGTCTTTTAAAACAGCTCTTCTCTCTAGGTGGGGATGCTAGTATGACATATTGCAGTCAAAACCAACTTGTTGGTCTCAATGGGGATAATATGGGGTGGGGGGAGCTACTACAATAGGTAGCAGGGCCTGTCTGGTAATCAGAAATTGTAGTTCACTGGTCCTTTGGCATTATATAACTGAGCAGGCACCCTAGGGACATATAGATGGGCAGCCCACTGAGGTCCTTCTACAACTGACAAAACTCCTGGTTTAGTGAAGGGAAACATGGCTTGATCTACCACAATAGAGAGTCACAACCTTTCACCCAATTACCATATCTGAGTTGGCTTATAGATTTAGGATCCCATAAATGAAAAGGAGGCCAGGTACCCATAGAGAAGAATACCATAAGTGTGTATACATTTTCCTCCTCACTTTCCCCCAGTGAAACTGCAGCCATTTTCCCTGCGGAAAAGCAAATACCCCACGTTTTGGAGAACAGTAGATCCTAGTTCTGGGTTAACACTAATTTCTGGACAGCCAGAACACTATGGTCACCAGACAGACTTTTAGGATAAGGATTGAGAAGATATAAGTGCAGTTTTAACCCTAGTCAGCCTCGCCGTAGGCCCAATGAAACCACCAAACCCAATCCAGTGAAAATATCCCCAGTTCCTGAAGGTATAAATGAAATGCATATCCTCAGCAAATGACAGAATTCCCACCTGGGCTCTTTGAGCCACAGAGGCAGGGCTTTCAAGACTATTATGGAAGAAGGTGCCAGGTAGAGACTCCTGGAGCTCCACCTCCCTAACAAGAAAGCAATATTGCCTCCCTGGTAGAACTGCAGAGATAAACATTACCATCAACGTAGGAGATGTAGAAGTGATGATTTAATTCATAGTTGGCTACTTTAAAAGTCAGGTGGGTCTCAAAGTGACCTTAGATTATCATTAATTGTATATCAACTCTAATTCTGGCTACTGTTCCAGATATGGTCTAGTAAAAACTTGGCAAGTAGCTATCGATCTAATGAAAGCATTTTCTCTATGTATCAATCAGGACTGGGACTAGGGTGAAGTGAGTGAAGCAGTTGCCTCTGGTATAAAATTTAAGGGATTGCCAAAAAAATCAGTAACCAAGATAAACAGTATTTGAATGCAATATTTTACAAAACTAAAATTAATGCAAAAATCCATGACATACAAAATAGCAAAAGTTTAAATAGAGAAAGGCTTAGCAACAAACAGAGAACAACAGAAGCAGAATACCTTCACTGTCTTGCCACAGAATATGTCAATTCTTCAGCCATGTGCCACTAATTTGCAGGGAACATTGATCATCTCACCAACCCACAGGACATCATTATGCTAGTCTACCATTGATAACATCATGTTGACTAAACATGGAGAGCAAAAATTAACAGGTACCTCAGATGCTAGATAATGGGTGATAATTCTCCCCAAAATACAAGGTTCTCCTGACACAATAAAATTTTGGTGGGTGAGGGGCAGGTACGTCCAGGGTCTGAGACATACTGAATATCCCTTCCAAGTGAATGAAAAGTTGTTGCATTTTGGACTCCCTATCATTTAAAGAACTTCAATGGATTTTGGAGATAACATATATCATATCTGACTGGTTGCCTCCTTCCATCTACTGGCCTACAAAGCTGTAATCTTCCATCTCTGAGAGAACCCAGAGCAAGAGATGGTGCTCCATCTGGTCCAAGCTGTAGTGGGAGTGGTTCTAACCACCTGGCCATTATCACGTAATAAACCCGATGGTACCAAAAACATTTGTGGCAGATTGGAATGTTATGACAGCTTGTAGAAAGTCCAAACCAGAGAATCACAGCAAGAAGTCCCTGGAGTTCTCGAACAAACCTGTTTCCTTAAAGAAGTAACTTTTCTCCATTAAAACCAATACATGTCTTGCTTCTAGTTTCTGGTTGACTTTGAATTTCTAGCATAGATCTTCAAGTGACGATGTAACCCAAACTGTCCATCATGAATTGAGTGCTAAGAATTAGCTGCCTAGCTATAAACTTAGGTGTGCCCTGAAGTATTTCATCTTCAATGGAAGCTGTATATTCGGAATGTGGCCTGAGTAGATATTGAAGGTACAAGTCCCAGCATATCTACTCCTGCTACATAGCTATTTTTGCAATTCCTACAACCTCATGGGAAGTTCAAGGCTTGTTTCGAGCTGGCTCATAATATGCCTGCAACATCCAGAAGTGAATTGTTCCAGCATTATAGCCCTGAGAGCTATCCCTGAAGAACAGTGGAGAAGTAAAATCCTCCCAGTGGGCAGAACTTCAAGGAGTACAACTTAAGGTCTACTTTGCCTGCTTGGCCTTTAGGCCACGCACGATCTATACCAAGGTTTGGCAAACTTTTTCTCTAAAGGGCCGGATAGTAAGTATTTTCAGCTTTGTAGGCCACATATGATCTCTGTCGCAACTGCTTAAAGTTACTCTTGTAGTACAAAATGACCACAGATAATATGGAAATAGAAGGGTATGGCTGTGTTCCAATAAAACTTTATTTATAAAAGCAGTTAACAAACTGGATTTTGCCAACCTCTCATCTAAAACCAATTCTTTGGCAGAATCTAATGGTTTGATTAGATGGTTATGGATTTGGAAGACATGAAAGTAGAAAATTGGTAACTAGATTAACCTCTTAATTTGGGGTCCACAGAATCCCAAGTGGCTGGAAGATGGAACATATAATATTATATAATACTGGTTTCCTTAATTATCTTATGTATTTTATATGTTACACTTAAAAATACTACTCTGAGAATGGGTTCATGAGCTTTACCAGACTACCAAAGCCTTTGAAAGCTGAAAATGTTAAGAACTCTTCAGAACGGGCCTCGAGAATGAGAACTTTCATGTCTCAAGTAGAATGCGTCCTAAAAGGCCTTAGTCTCCATTGCAAAGTGATGGTACCAGCAGGGTCAGAGAGAGAAAATCCAGAAAGTTTCTATTCTAGTAAGGGAAATTGCTACCCCATCCATAAACAAAGAGGTCCGGTGCAATCAACCTGCCATAAGGTTATGGCTAGTCACCTCAAAATATGGTACTTTACCAGGGGCTCAGAGTTTGTTGCTGCTGCTGATAAATTGGGTTGAAGTCCATGGGATTCAGCGGTCTTATGTACAGCATCACAGAAGCAGCAGGTCTCATAGGCTGTTGGAAAGGTTACTGAAGACTCAGCTACGGTACCACCTAGGAAACTAACACCTTGCAAGGTTGGGATGCTGTGCTACAGGATGTGGAATCACTCTGAGCCAGCCGAAAGTACATATAATGCTGTTTCTCTCATTGTCAGAATACATGAGACCGGGAACCAAGGAGTGGGAAAAGTTACTGGCACCTCTCATGAATCATTAAACCTAATGGTCCATTGACAAAACCTTTGTTTCCCATACTTGCAACTTAGAAGTTGAAGACAGTCATATCTTAGATAGACTCTGGAAGTAATGATAACTTCATTACACCAAAAGCCTTGGCAGCAGGTCACCAGACAATGGAAAAGTATGGACGAGACCAAAAGTATGGAAAGCTGGGAGTATGAATGAGATTTTATTCTTGGGGATTCCAAGAACTGTTCTGGGGCTTGGTGTGGAAGGGAACTGGGTGCAAGCAAGTCCAGAGAAATGATGACTGTGACATTCTGACCACACTGTGATTGTTTAAACATGGCAATGGAAGTGTTCTCCATGAAATCTGTGAATTTTACAGTCATACAGCTGAAAGAACCAGGACTTATGTTTTACAATTTATACGGCTGCTTTCATATATTTTTGACCATTTTACTTCTTTTAACTGTTAACATTTTTTGCATCTATGGGAATGTAGACATGTGCTCCCCTATCCATGTTGTACCATCTTTACCTGTAAGATAACAAGGAACAACCTCAGTCCTCCTCCTGTGTATCTCTTTTACTCTTACTACAAGCACACTCACACTTCTGGCACCAGATGTGTGGAGGTTTTCCCCCAGCGAGCAAATTCTCTGTGCCACCAGCTGGGTGTCCTAAGATTTAACCCAGTTCTGACACTATCTACCTGGAGATATGTCAGATCCCACAGGTTAAGGGCTCGGTCCCACAAGACTGCCCCCTGCCACACACACACACACACACACACACACACACACACACATACTTCAGATGCCAGTCACAAGCCCAGGTTGTCACCTGTGCTTCTGACCAGCTGGCTATAGATCGGAAGTTCCAACAGCCCTCTCTTCGGGTTTGATTAATTTGCTAGAGTGGCTCACAGAACTCAGGGTGACACTTACTTACATTTACCAGTTTATTAAAGGATATGATAAAGGATACAGATGAACAGCCAGATGAAGAGATACACAGGGCAAGGTCTGGGAGGGTTCTGAGTGCAGGAGCTTCTGCCCCCATGGAGTTGGTGTATGTCACCCTTCCAGTATGGATATGTTCACCAACCTGGAAGTTCTCCGAACCCCACACTATTGGGATTTTATGGAGGCTTCATCACTTAGGTATGATTGACCATTAACTCCATTTCCAGCCTTTCTCTCTTCTCAAGAGAATGGGGGCAGGGCTGCAAATTCCAAGCTCCTAATCATGACTTGGTCTTTCTGGTGACCAGCCTTCATCTAGGAGCCAGCCAGGAGCCCACCCAGAGCTGCCTCATTAGAACAAAAGACAATCCTATCACCCAGAAAATGACATGGGTTTTAGGAGCCCTGTGCCAGGAACCAGGGAAGAGACCAAGATATATTTTTTCTACTATCTTACAGTGAGCATGTCTCATATGTTAGTCCAGGCTGGCATGGTCTGGGGTAGCATAGATTATAATACAATTTTGTACTTAGCTTATAATACAATTTTTATTATATAAAAAATACAATTATAGATTATAATACAATTCTGTACTCTCGTAGTGTCCACCCTAACAAGAGTCTTAGCTCCTTGAGGACAGGGTCTTTGTTTTATATCAGTGCTACTCAAAGTGTAATCTGTGGACTGCTTGTTACCAGTCCATGCCTAGAAAAGTACAGGAATTAAGATTAAGCATTTTAAATTTTTATAGAAACTATACAAGGTAATTTTCATGTCTATAGGATCTTTAAAATTTTTTTGATTTTTACCTTCTATGACATTGACTTTTAAAATTCTTCTAATAGTTCATTTTTATTGTATTTTATAAAATTATTGGTCCACTGCAGTTTGGAAATTTTTAGAAATGTCCTTCACCACACATTTTGAGAAGCACTATTTTTTATACCATTTTTTTTTAATTTGAAGCTTTTGAGGAGAAAAGATGACAGAGAAGAAGGATGTGAAGCTTTTGAGTTTCAGTTTGAGGCCAGTCTTTATAATTTAATTAGAAAGACTGAAATACGAGTGACAATATGTGCAAAATATTTCCAATGAAATAAGAGGAAGGAGAAGAAAATAAATCATTGGTGTATATTACCAATATACACCAGTAGCATTACAGACACCATCAGATATTCATTTTAGCTCAGTTTATCTCAGACAATAGACAAATGATAACTGGTAACATCTCTTGGTTCTAATGTGAAGTTTTTTATTACAAAGGAGAAAAAGGAATTCCATGTTTGGATTTTGTCCACAATATAAATTTGTTTTTGTGAACCATAGTTTTTGATACACACAAGTTTACTTTGAAAGACGCTTTGTAAAATCCGTTTTTCACTTATGACTTTTAAAATATATTTTTAAAATGATGGATCTTATACTAGTTTAACTTCTGTTTTGCCTGGTATGATGCTGGTTCTTAAATGTACGATTGAGATGCATTAACGCTTATGCTGTATAGTCTTAATGCTGTATTTCATGCAGGAACCTAGAATGAAGAAAATTCTGCAAACGGAGTTGTCTACGAAAAAATGAATAAAAATGATGTCTAATAACTAGACTATTAATTAATTCAACATGTATTGGATGCCTGAGTGCCAGGTACCCGAAGATAGGCCATGGTATGGAAATGTAATTTTAACTTTCTTGCAACCTGGAATCCTCGTATTTTGTACCCCATTAATGGCCAGGTAGTATACCCTTGAAAAAGCTTTTATTTGTCTAATACCAGAAGCCTAGTTCCAAATTCATAATTGTTGAAGAATGAGCTATTCTGGTACACTGAGGATTAACCCATTTCCATATTATAATACAACGTAAGGTAAAAAAGAAAATAGGAGATAAGACTACATGTACACTACAATTACAAAAGGGTAAAATATGCATAGGAAAATAGCCCAGAAGGCAATAAAAATGATAATAGCTGTGTTGGAATAGTGGCACTATGGGCGGTTTTTATTTTCTCTGTTTCTCAAATCTTTTGTAATAAATTATTTTCATAATTAAAAAAATAGAGGCAGTAGACAGGAACAGACATTTCACAAAAGAAGAACTTCATCTAGTAAGCAGACATAAAACATTCACACTCACTAGTAAAAGAATATATATTAAAACACCACTGTGGTGCAATTCTTCACCTAATTGGCAAAACAACTTCTTTTAAAAATAAAACTTAATGTCATTGAGGATACAGGAAAACGGTACTCTTACACACTACAGATGGCACTGTAAATTGGTTTGACCCTTGTTATGGGTTGAATTGTGTACCCCCAAAACTCATATGTTGAAATCCTCAGCCTTAGTACCTCAGAATGTAACCTTTTATATGGAAATAAGTTTGTTGCAGATGTAATTAAGTTAGGATGAGATGATGCTGGAGTATGGTGGGCCCCTAATCCAATGTGACTAGTGTCCTTAGGAAAAAAGGAAATTAAATTTCTGTTGTTTAAGCCACTCAGTTTGTGGTATTTTGTCATGGTAGCCCTAGCAAACTAATACAACCCTTATATAATGAAAATAGCAAAAAATATATATTTTTATATATTATATATTTATATTATATTTGTATATAAATACAAGTTATATGTGAACAACTATGTGTAATGTGGTGAAACCAATTTTTTCTTTCTCTGCTACCATTTTATTTAATATGTTTCTATTATTTTATAATGAAAGAAAAGTTAATAAAATGTAAAAATAAGAATAATTTGTTTTTTAATTCCCTTACCAATTCATGGACCAGTAATTGAGAAATATATCTATTTAGTCTCTGAAGGACATTTCAGTTCTGAAATTTTTGATTCTGCAAAAGAGTCAAGACAAAATAGTTTTCTTGTTGGCGTGTTAATATCCCTTGTAGGTTAAAAAACCTTCCAAGGATATATGGATGAAAATTCAATCAGAACCTTATTGCTAAAAGGGACTCAAGTCAAATATACAACTGCAGAAATTGCAGGACTCACTGAATTCCCTGTATCATCCCTGACAGATGCTCATCTGGCCTCTGCCCAAGTATTTACAATGATAGGGAGGTCACTGCTTCTCCAATTAGGCCATGCAGTTGTTGCATAGCAATTATAGCTAAAAATCTTCAGTATATTAAGCTGAATTCTGCTTCTCTTTATTGTACCCAGGGTTCCCTCTGCAACAACACAAAAGAAATTTATTACCTGATTTATATGGCTCCCTTTTAAATATATGAAGTCTTTTTTTTTTTTACATCTTTATTGGAGTATAATTGCTTAACAATGGTGTGTTAGTTTCTGCTTTATAACAAAGTGAATCAGTTATACATATACATACGTTCCCATATCTCTTCCCTCTTGCGTCTCCCTCCCTCCCACCCTCCCTATCCCACCCCTCTAGGTGGTCACAAAGCCCCGAGCTGATCTCCCTGTGCTATGCGGCTGCTTCCCACGAGCTATCTATTTTACGTTTGGTAGTGTATATATGTCCATGCCTCTCTCTCGCTTTGTCACAGCTTACCCTTCTCCCTCCCCATATCCTCAAGTCCATTCTCTAGTAGGTCTGCGTCTTTATTCCTGTCTTACCCCTAGGTTCTTCATGACATGTTTTTCCCTTAAATTCCATTAAATATATGAAGTCTTTTCAGGTCAAATATTTAATTCCTGAAGTTATTCCTTATCTGATATTGTTTCCAGAGATCCTCTTCTCATGCTTACCTGGTTGTTCCCTAGTCTCTCAGTGTGCTTCAAAATATGGTACAAAAATAAAGTTCTCCAGGTATGAACTGAACAAAGCAGATTACTGTGGAAGAATTATCACAACTGATCTAAAACAAGGCTAAACACTAAAAATTATTATTGCTACTAAATACTTTTCCAGACCCTTTGCGTATATTATCTTATTTTGGTTCTCTCAGTTACCATGCATTATTATTCATCATATTTTACAAATAAGAAAATGGAGGCACCAAGAAGTAACTTGCCTAAGATCACACAGTCCAAGCTGAGATCAGTTGAAGTCCAAAGCCCTTTCTCTTAACCAGCTCTTAATAAGTATCTGTTGAATACATGTTTAATAAATTCTTGTTGCATGAAGGAAGGATTTACATATTTACTCTTCTAGTAATTTTTTGGCCTTGTCCTAATCCTGGCACTTACAGAATTAACAGTAAACTGAAATCCCCAGATGCTCGTCATACAAGCAGCCTTTAACTCTCATCCTAAACAGCCTTAGCCCTCACCTCATTAACCTAAATGCAAACACATACATTTCTCTCTATTACATTTCACCTTGTTGTTTTGGGCTCATCATTACAGCCCGTTGAAATATTTCTGAATTTTGACTGTCATATGGTTCTCTCCTATCTTGTGTCACCACAAATTTAATAAACACACCTTCTCCAATAATTCTTCAGTTTAAAAAAAAAGATAATTTTTTCTAATTTCTATGACATCAACTATTTCTTTTATAGCTACACATTTTATTAATAAAATAAAAGTAATGATAATAGAAAAGCATACTCTGTAATTCAGTTTTAATTATTTCATGTTGATATTCAGCCCTAATGGGGCTGAATCTCTGAAATTTTAGTGTAGTGTTTGGAAACGAAGAGAGTGACTTCACCTAATGCAATACAGGAACCGTCAGCTTTATGTAGGATGTCACTTAGGATGCCTGGATTGCAAGTAATAGAAAACTCAACTGGCTTCAACAGTTGTCAGCTTATTAAATCATGTGACAAGGAAAACAGAGATAAGGCAGTTTCAGTAATTCACAGGTTCAACAATATTATCAAGGATTCACATTCTTTTCATTTTCTACTCTGAGGTTCTGTTTGTCTGCTACTCTCCTCATAGCTGCAGACTGGTTACAACACGTCCAGGCACTATGTCCTGGAACAATAATTTCCAAAGGCCAGAAGGGAGGACATCCTTTCCTGGTGCTCCGTTCTAAGACTGAGAAAAGACTTCCCAAAAGGTCTCCAACAGACTTTTCCACATGTGTCATTATCAGAATTATATTACATGTCCGAGGCCTAAGCCTGCCATTAACAAGGATAATGGAATTCTCCTGGCTGCAGACTGGGAGAAAATATTTGTAAAAGACACATCTGATAAAGGGCTATTAGCCCAAATATACAAAGAACACTTAAACTCAATAAGAAAACAAGCAACCTGATTAAAAAATGGACTAAAGACCTTAACAGACACCTTAACTAAACATACTCTTTCTTGCCATACAATCCAGCATTTGTCCCCCTTGGTATTTACCCAAAGGAGTTGAAAACTTATGTCCACACAAAAGCCTGCACGTGATGTTTATAGCAGCTTCACTTATAACTGCCAAAACTTAGAAGCAACCAGGATGTCCTTCAGTAGGTGAATGGTTACATAAACTGTGGAAGATCCAGACAATGGACTGTTAGGCAGCGCTAAAAAGAAACGAGTTATCAGGCCATGAGAAGACACGGAGGAACCTCAGCTGCATGTCACTAAGTGAAAGAAGCCAATCTGAAAAGGCTACATACTGGATGATGCCAACTATATGACATTCTGGAAAAAGCAAAACTATGGAGATATTACAAAGATCAGTCAGTGGTTGCCAGGGGTTGGGGGTCAGGAAGGGATGAATAGGCAAAGCACAGAGAATTTTTAGGGCATTGAAAATACTCTGCATGCTACCATAATGATGGATATGTGTCATTATGCATTTGTCCAAATGCACTGAGTGTCCAACACCAAGAGTGAATGGTAATGTAAACTATGCACTTTGGGTGATACAGATGTGACGATGTAAGTTCGACAGTTGTAACAAACATACCACTCTGGTGGGGGATGTGGGTAAGGAGGGAGGCTCAGTTTCGCTGTGAATCTGCCACTGGCACAGCCCATTAACAATTCCCAGGAAATAAAAAGAGAATCTGGGTAATAAAATGAAGTCTAACCTTTTTTTCCCTTCTCTTTTCCTTTGTGCTTAGTCCAGTTTCACTTGTTCATGGGCGGCTGTGTGCAGAGGCCTCGCATCCGGCACTTCAGAGCAGAGTCCCTAGTGTGAAACGGCTGTGCCTGACGCCTCAGCTCGGCGGGCCGTGCGCAGAAGCGCTGTGCACAACGCGGCAATCCAAGATGGCGGCGGTGGGCCCCGTGCAGAGAGACACTGCACAGGACACTGCAATCCAAGATAGTGGCGGCAGGCCGTGTGCAGAAGCGCTGCGCCCGGCACTTGGTCCTGGAGTGAATGCTGTGAGCTGCAAAATTGCGCCCCACCCGGGAGAACTCCCAGCCCTTCCCGGCTGCCAAGAGCCCCATAAAGCAGCCCCGCCCACGGGCGTGTACTCTGCAGTACAAGCTCACACCTGTCGGTGCTTTGATCAGAAAATGAAGCTTTCCTTTGCTTCTGAACGGAACTTGGTCTTATTCTATTGGCTCCAAGGACACCAGGCAGGAGGACCCTTGTTGGAGCCCAGCTTGGGAGGGTCAGTAACAAATCTAAAATTGCTCTAAAAAATAAAATAAGGTTTTTTAAAATTGGGGAATAGTTGATTTACAATGTTGTGTTAGTTTCAGGTGTACGGCAAAGTGAATCCGTGATACATATACATATATCCACTCTTTTTTAGATTCTTTTCCCATATAGGCCATTACAGAGTATCGAGTAGCGTTCCCTGTGCTATATAGAGTAGGTCCTTATTAGTCACCTACTTTATATATAGTAGTGGATATATGTCAATCCCAATCTTCCAATTTTAATTTTTAAAAAATTACCGAGGGCGGCTTAGCTGGGTTAAGGGCTGAGCTGGAAGGGACCGAGCCTCTGTTAAAACCTGTGGTGCCTCACACCAGTACAAATTGGGGTTCTGTTATCATGGAAAACGTGGTGGTGGTAGGCAATCAATGGTGTCTACAACATGTCCCAGGATATATTCAGACATTTTAAAATGTGGAATGAATAGGTAACACCCAGATGTACTTGTGTGATTATAGATAAAATAGTTAGATACTAGCTAGCAGTGGAATAACACTATTAAAATCCAAACCCACTGGAAAAACTAAACCAGTACAGTAATCTACTTGGTGGGCACGATCATGGATGAAAAGTGGAGCTGACCTCAAAGTGCTAGAAACAAATTACCACATATTTCATCCATTCAACAAAGATCGGATCAAAAAGGGAAGGGAGCGCTCGCTTTGGCAGCACATATACTAAAATTGGAACAATACAGAGAAGATTAGCATGGCCCCTGTGCAAGGATGACACACAAATTTGTGAAGCATTCCATATTTTTAAGCAACCTAAATGTCCATCTATGGATGAATGGATAAAGAAGATGTGGCACATATATACAATGGAATATTACTCAGCCATAAAAAGGAATGAAATTGAGTTATTTGTATTGAGGTGGACAGACCTAGAGTCTGTCATACAGAGTGAAGTAAGTCAGAAAGAGAAAAACAAATACCGTATGCTAACGCATATATATGGAATCTAAGAAACAGTACTGATGAACCTAGTGGCAGGGCAGGAATAAAAACGCAGATGTGGGCTTCCCTGGTGGCGCAGTGGTTGAGAGTCCGCCTGCCGATGCAGGGGACACGGGTTCGTGCCCCGGTCCAGGAAGATCCCACATGTCACGGAGCGGCTGTGCCCGTGAGCCATGGCCGCTGAGCCTGCGCGTCTGGAGCCTGTTGCTCCGCAACGGGAGAGGCCACAACAGTGAGAGGCCCGCATACTGCAAAAAAAAAACAAAAAAAAAAAAAAAAAAACAAAAAAAAAAAAAAAAAAAAAAAAAACGCAGATGTAGAGAACGGACTTGAGGACACAGGGTGGCAAGGGAAAGCTGGGACGAAGTGAGAGAGTAGCACTGACGTATACACACTACCAAATGTAGAATAGATAGCTGGTGGGAAGCAGCCGCATAGCACAGGGAGATCAGTTGGATGCTTTGTGACGACCTAGAGGGGTGGGATAGGGAGGGTGGGAGGGAGGCTCAAGAGGGAGGGGATATGGGGATATATGTATACATATAGCTGATTCATTTTGTTGTACAGTAGAAACTAACACAACATTGTAAAGCAATTATACACCAATAAAGATGTAAAAAAAAAAGGGAAATTTCTTTCAGAAAATCCAAGTAGAATTCAGTAAATGCACAATGAAGGATCATGATTTTGCATTTATTCCATAGGAAAATAAACAATATACTTCAGGCTTCCTTATGTTTATACAAGTATACTCCATAGTTTCTTTGATGTCTTCAGTATAAAGGCACACTAATACCAGTTTTTAATAGGGAGTAAGAGTGATATAGTGAATATTTAATTTTGAGGAGTTGGCAAAAAGATTATTTTTAAGTTTACTTCAAAGGAAAAGGATGAAATAATAAAAGATGAAAGACTGATTCATGTTCTCAGTGCTAGTTAATTTAGAAGACTCCACAGTCCCATTTTTATCTGATGACTGCAATCTTTCTAAGATAATTGATCTAGGTTTCTGATTTATTGCATTTGCTGTCATTCATTGTATTGTTTGATATAAGTTTATGTACTAGGTATAATTTCAACATGTCATCTAGTCTTTGTTCATCTTTCACTGTCAGTTGATGGCTTAAAATTGACTCTCCAGGAAATCTTAATTCACTATTATCTAACTGCTGCATTAAAAAATAATGAGGGGGCTTCCCTGGTGGCACAGTGGTTGAGAGTCCGCCTGCCGATGCAGGGGACACGAGTTCGTGCCCCGGTCCGGGAAGATCCCACATGCCGCAGAGCGTCTGGGCCCGTGAGCCATGGCCACTGAGCCTGCGCGTCCGGAGCCTGTGCTGTGCAACGGGAGAGGCCACAGCAGTGAGAGGACTGCGTACCGCACACACAAAAAAAAAAATTAGGGAGGGACTTCATCACCTATCATTTCAAACATAATTCCATAAACCCTATACACTCAGAGCTACAGCATGATTAGTTTGGTTGGATTCTAAATTATTGAGTCCAGTTCATAACAATTTCACAAAAATAATATTGCAAGTCCCATGAACCAGATTCACTTCCTGGAATTAGGAAAACAGGAAGTACTTCTAAAACAAGCCTAAGGACATCAGTGGTATTCACAGTATCAAATGGATGAGTACAATAATATCAAATCCAATAGCAGATAGGAAAATATTCTTATTTGGTGGGATTGGTAACTTTTGTGTTTGTGACAAAGTAAAACAGGCAATAAATACAAGTCCAAGTACCTGCTACAGAGCTAACAGAAGGGATGTTTAGCCGTGGGCCCTGGAGAGTACATATGCCTCAACTGTAAATCAGGAGGAAATACTAGAGTAAGTGCATAGAAGGAAGTTTGTTTCCAGCTTTCTCAGTGACTTGTTTTTCATAGAGAGAAGTTGAAAAATCTACAAGCGGGGATGACCCATGAAATTCAAGGAACAGAGCAATGATATCTCAGAAAGTAACAATTTGCTTCAAAAGAAGTTTCTAAGAAGCTGTGGTGAGTAATGCATTACTCAGAAGCTGTTAACCCACAATTCCCACCGAGGGCAAGTCTGCTGGGAGCGCCCCCCTCCATCAAGTTACAGAGCAGGGACTTTTGTGTTTCAATTCAAACAAGCTTATCAAGACCACAGTGGTTCAGGAAATAGGCGACAAAGGAAAGTACAATAAATAAAGTGCTCTTCACAATGAAATTTGTCAAACTTTTTGAGAAAAGTAACTATCAAAAGAATTTTGCATAATACCTTACCCCAGGGGGTTGAAATCAAAGTTTCACAAATTCTTAATCTTCCTATGAAGCTGGAAAAAAAGATGTAGCACATAGCAGTACAAGAGAGCAACATCATTCATTCATTCATTCAATAAACATTTATTTAGCACCTACTATGTGTAAAATTCTGTGTAAAACATAGAGGATACAAAATCACAGAAGACACGGTGTTGGCCCCCAAGAGGTGTGTTGGAGGGAGACAGGCAAATAAACCCACGATTCCAGTCAAGTGTAGGGAGCCCTAGGGTGTATCTGCACAGGGATTACCCCCACCTTCATTCTGTTCCCTCCAGGCATCCTTTCTCATCTATTCCCCCAAAATGTATAGATGGAAATAGAAAATTCTAGAAAAAGGAAAGGTAGAGAGGGTTATAAAATGAGCAGAAATCCAGAATGTAGCAAATTGACCAGATCTGGTTTTGTCAACAAATAAATTGCAAGAAAAAAAAAAAGAGGGAGGGGAAACAGATTAAAAGAGATCTAGAAAAACATAAAAACCAGACGTAATGTGTGAAGTTCGTCTAGATCCTGGTTCAAACAAATCAAAAGTTATAGGACACAGGGAAAATTGAACACTATCTGGATATTTGATATTAAGGAGTCATTGTCAAATTTTTTTTAATTAGTTAATTATTTATTTATTTTTGGCTGCTTTGGGTCTTTGTTGCTGCGCGTGGGCTTTTCTCTAGTTGCAGCGAGCGGGAGCTACTCTTTGTTGCGGTGCGTGGGCTTCTCATTGTGGTGGCTTCTCTTGTTGCGCAGCACGGGCTCTAGGCCCACAGCCTTCAGTAGTTGTGTCTCACGGGCTCTAGAGCGCAGGCTCAGTAGTTGTGGTGCACGGGCTTAGTTGCTATACGGCATGTGGGATCTTCCTGGGCCAGGGCTCGAACCCGTGTCTCCTGCATTGGCAGGTGGATTCTTAACCACTGTGCCACCAGGGAAGCCCATTGTCAAATTTTTTAAGTGGATAATGGTATTGGAGTTTTCCCTTTTTTTTTTTTGAGTCCTTATCTCTTAGAGACTGATACCAAAGTATTTACAGATGAAGTGATAGGATGGTAGAGATTTGCTTTCAAATGATCCAATAGGGGGAGGGGAATGTGGCAGGGCATAGAATAAACATGATTTTTTTTTTTTTATTTTGGCTGCGCCGGGTCTTAGTTGTGGCACACAGGATCTTCGCTGCGGCATGCAGACTTCTTAGTTGTGGCATGCAACGGCATTCAGACTTTTTTGTTGTGGGCATGCGGACTCTTAGTTGCGGCATGCGTGCAGGATCTAGTTCCCTGGCCAGGGATCAAACCCCGGCCCCTTGCATTGGGAGTGTGGAGTCTTACACACTGGACCACCAGGAAAGTCTCAGAATAAACATGATTGACTATGTGTTAATAATTTTTGAAGCTAAGAGATAGTTACATGTGGTTCATCATATTATTCTCTTTACTTCGTGTATGTTTGAAATTTTCCATATTCAATAAATCAACTTAGGGAGTTAGAGGAGGCTTCCCAAAGGAGATATGAAGTGAGTTTTGAAGGTGGACAAGAGCTATCTAGCTTAAAAAACAAAAAGGCCATCATCTCATTGCAAAGAACTTGGAGATAATAGTACCTTTTTAAAAAATAACTTTTAAAAACTGTGAAGTATATTGTGCGTATAATAATGTATTTAAGGCAAATACACAGTTTAAAGAATCAAAATAAAATGGAAATCTGTGACCTACCACCCAGCTGAAGAAAGAATGCCTTCAAAGCCTTCCATGCCACTCCTCAGCTTAACGTCCTCTTCTTTCCACCTCCAAGAGCTAGCCACTCTCCTGAATTCTGTGCTAATTATTCCTTGCTTATGCTTAGAGGTTTTATCACACGTGTTTATCTCCAACCAATAAGGTATTACTTAGTTTTACCTTCTTTTGAACTCCATATAAATGGAATTATACTGCATATGTTCTCTGACTTACTTTGTTCAACATTATTTTTGAGATTTACCTGTGATATTGGGTGTACTTATAGATTATTCTTTTTGTTTTTGGTATTCCATTTTATGAATATGCCATAATTTATTCAGCCATTCTACTACTGATAGATATTTGAGTTGTTTTCAGTTTGGGGCAGTTTGGTACTATAAGTAATCATCTATATATCTTTGGAGCACAGATGCAAGCGTTTTCCTAGGGGATAGTGGCTTAAGAGTGGAATTTATGGGTAGGATTAAGATTGCTTTTTTGAGATGCCAGCTGATTACATCATCTCATAATGGAAGGAGACTGTCAACTCCACTGTCACTCAGCCAATGGTGTTAACAGCTCTCAATAATGTCTCTTCGTAGAACTCAGCATTGAAAAAGGTGTTCCATGAGCATAGTTTAGCAACATGTATCTGGCACCACGTGGGGGAGAGAAAAGTTGAACTTAGGTACCATTTGCTGCAAAGCAGGGACAGTTCTTCAGGCTTCATCGTAGCTGGAGTAAAATATCCCTCAAGAATATTCCCATCCCTTTGTTTTAAATCCCAGCTCACCAAGCAGATTTCTGAAGTGTATTTCCCAGCAATCTTGATATCAGGAAAAGGGAGTGCTCTGGATAACACGGTACTCAAGCAGCCTATTTATAGGAAAGGGATTGCCTCTACTGGAGGACAAGATGCTGAAGTATGAAACTGGCTGACGACAGTGAGAATGGAAATGTAAAAATTGCATGGCAATTCCTTAGGACCCTAAGAGGTCAAGAGTTTAACCTTAGGGTCTAAGAATATGGTGATGCCATTAACAGACATAAAATAGTCAAAAGGACAGGTTTCAGGCGCGGTGGGGAGCAGAACTGGAAGTGATGACATTAGCATATACCAGATGTGCAGGGCCCTTGGGACATCCAGGTAAAGATGGCCAGTTGCGAGCCTGGAAATCAGGTCTGGAGCTCATGTGGAAAGTCGGAACCAGAGATACACGTTTAGAAGTCATTCACATAAGCCTGAAATGACATTACTAAGAGAGAGAATGCAGAACAAGAAGAATTTTGAGCACAGGATCTTGAGGGCTCACCTATGTTTAGGAAATAAGAAAAAGAAGAAGAGCCAGTAAAGGCAACACAAGAGACTGTCAAAGAAGTAGGAGGAGAACCAAGAACATAGAAGGCAAAGGAAGAAAGTGAGAACTGAAGGCTGAGGAAAGTGAAAGGTTAGGCATAGGTCCTTGAAAGCTGTGGGGATTCACCTAGTAAAAAACAAAAAAAGAGGTCGATAATAAAGAAAGCTACCAACTATTCAGCACCTATTATGAGGCAGGCACTATGACAAGAACTTTGCGTAGATTATGTTTTTATCATGGTAGAATCTATACAGCATGAAATTTACCATCTTAACTATCTTTAAGTGTACATTTCAGTGGTATTAAACACATTCGTATTGTTGCGCAACCATTACCACCATCCATTGCCAAAACTCTGTTCATCTTGTAAAACTAAAACTATTAAATAATAACTCCCGGGCTTCTCTGGTGGCACAGTGGTTGAGAGTCCGCCTGCCGATGCAGGGGACACAGGTTCGTGCCCCGGTCCGGGAAGATCCCACATGCCGCGGAGCGGCTGGGCCCGTGAGCCATGGCCGCTGAGCCTGCGCGTCTGGAGCCTGTGCTCTGCAATGGGAGAGGCCACAGCAGTGAGAGGCCCGCGTACCGCAAAAAAAAAAAAAAAAAACAAAAACAAAAACAAACAAAAAAAAATAATAACTCCCCATTCTCCCCTCCCCTCAGCTCCTAGCAACCATTATTACACTTTCCATCCTTATGATCTTGACTATTCTAAGTACCTCATATTCGTGGAATCATACAGTATTTGTCTTTTTGTGATTGGCCTATTTCACATAGTATAGTGTCCTCAAGATTCATCCATGTTGTAGGTTGTCACAGAATTTTCTTCCTTTTTAAGGCTGAATAATATTCCATTGTATGCGTATACCACTATGAGATAACAGAAAATATATATATTGGTCTCTACCCCTGGTTCCTGGCACAGGACCCCTGAAACACTTGTAAAATCCTAACTGGTAAGAGCACAAGGAGCATCTTGTGTTCTAATATTTGGTCTTTGACCCCTGTTCCTGACACAAGGCTCCTAAATCCCCTGGAACTTCCTGGATGATAGGAGTGTCATTTGTTTTTGTTTTTGTTTTTTTAATTTTATTTATTTATTTATTTATTTTTTGCGGTACGCGGGCCTCTCACTGTTGTGGCCTCTCCCATTGCGGAGCACAGGCTCCGGACGTGCAGGCTCAGTGGCCATGGCTCACGGGCCCAGCCGCTCCGTGGCATGTGGGATCTTCCCAGACCGGGGCACAAACCCGTGTCCCCTGCATCGGCAGGCGAACTCTCAACCACTGTGCCACCAGGGAAGCCCGTTTTTTTTTTTTTTTTTTTTAATATTTATTTATTTGGCTGGGCCGGGTCTTAGTTGTGGCATGTGGGCTCTTAGTTGCAGCATGCATGTGGGATCTAGTTCCCTGACCAGGGATCGAACCTGGGCTCCCTGCATTGGGAGCACGGAGTCTTAACCACTGGACCACCAGGGACGTCCCAAGTCATTTGTTCTCTGATGAGGCAACTCTTGGTGGGCTCCTGGATGGGGGCTGGTCACCAGAAAGACCATGCCATGATTAGAAACTTGGAATTTTCAGCTCCACCCTCACTTCTCTGGAGAGGGGTGAAGGGCTGGAAATGGAATTAATAATTGATCATGCTTTCATGATGAAACCTCCACAAAAATCCCAATAGTAGGGGGTAAAGGGAGCTTCCAGTGAGAGGTGGTATGTCACTGTAGTTTTGATTTGCATTTCCCTAATGATTAGTGATGTTGAGCATCTTTTCATGTGTTTATTGGCCATTTGTATTTTTCTTTGGAGAAATGTTTATTCAAGTCCTTTGCCCATTTTTGAATCGGGTTGCTTGTTTTCTTTATTGCTGAGTCTTAGAAGTTCTCTGTATATTCTTGACATCAGATATATGATTTTCAAATATTTTCTCCCATTCTGTGGGCTGCCTTTTTATTCTGTGGATAGTGTCTTTTGATGCACTAAAATTTTTAATTTTCATTGAAGTCCAGTTTGTCTATTTTTTTCTTTTGTTACCTGTGCCTTTGGTGTCATATACAAGAAACCATTACCAAATCCAATGTCATGGAGCTTTTGTCCCATGTCTTCTAAGAGTTTTATTGTTTTACATCTTACATGTAGATCCCTGATCCATTTTGAGTTAATTTTTATAAGCCTATATTATTTTGAATGGTCTCAACAGCACTGGGAGGTAGATAGTGTTGGTTTTCCTATTTTACAGAAGAGGAAACAAATTTTAAATGGTGAATACCTTGTCCAAGGCCACAGAGATGGTAAGAGGAGTCAGAATTGAAACCCATGTTTGTAGAACTCTAAAGCTCAGGTCCTTGCCATTTATCATAGGGTCAAGGCTTGGCCAAGATTAGCAGGAAATTATAACAAAATTAACCAGCAGCAGACTTTTACTTGAGAGTGGGAGGTGTGGGGTTTTCCCAGGGCCTGGGATTGGCCAGAGGACTTCAGAGCTCAGTTCTGGTGTGACAACGTAAGTTCAGTTGGGAAGTAAGTGTAGCCAAGAGAATGGGATGGTGTGGGGAGCGGGGGTGGGGGACAGGGGGAGGTGAGAAGGGAGCCGCAAAGCATAGAAAGAATTTAGACGCCTAGATGAGGTCTAGATGAAGTGTAGAAGGTTGTGGTGAAAATGGGAGTTTCAGAGTTTGCAGTGAAATCTTGGGAGATGTAGCACTCCCCAAACTAGCCATACTCACTCACACACACCCTGACTTTGCCTGGCTAAGTCCTACTCATCCTTCAGGTCTCAGCTTGGATGACCCCGTCTGGATCAGATGCCCCTTGTCTGTGCCCTCCCCCACAGCTCTCAGTGCTTAATTGTAATTGTACTGACTACCTTTTATTATAGCTGAGAGCTTGCTTCTCTCCCTCTGACAGACGGTGAGCTTTCTGAGGGCAGACCAGTTTCTTACTCATCTCCCTATCCCCAATGCCTACTATAGGGCCTGACCCAGAACAGTTGCTCAGTAGGTATTAAGAAACAGTATGGCACTATATATAGAACGGGTAACTAATAAGGACCTACTGTATAGCACAGGGAACTCTACTCAATACTCTGTAATGATCTATATGGAAAAGAATCTAAAAAAGAGTGGATATATGTATATGTATAACTGTTTCAGTTTGCTATACAGCAGAAACTAACACAACATTGTCAATCAACTAAACTCCAATAAAAATTAATTTTAAAAAAGAAGCAGGGACTTCTCTGGTGGCACAGGGGTTAAGAATCTGCCTGCTAAAGCAGGGGACACGGGTTCGTGCCCTGGTCCGGGAAGATCCCACATGCCGTGGAGCAGCTAAGCCCGTGCGCCACAACTACTGAGCCTGCGCTCTAGAGCCCACGAGCCACAACTACTGAGCCTGCGTGCCACAACTACTGAAGCCCGCTCACCTAGAACCCATGCTCCGCAACAAGAGAAACTGCTGCAACGAGAGGCACTCGCACTGCAATGAAGAGTAGCCCCCGCTCGCTGCAACTAGAGAAAGCCCAGTCTGTGCACAGCAACGAAGACCCAACCCAGCCAAAAATAAAAATAAATTAATTAATTAAAAAAAAAAGCAGCAGTATGGCTACATGCAATGTGGTATTTTGGATTGGATTTTGGAACCAAGAAAGGATATTAGTGGGGAAACGGGTGATATCCAGATAAAGTCTATAGTTTAGTTAAGGTTACTAATAGTTAACAATCTATAGTTTAGTTAATAATAGTACCAACATTAGTTTCTTACTTGTGACAAATGTAGATTGGTTATGTAAGATGTTAACATTAGGGGAAGCTGGGTATGAGGTATATGAGAACTCTCTGACCTATCTATGCAACTCTTCTCTAAGTCTAAAATTATTTATTTATTTATTTAGGCTGTGTTGGGTCTTTGTTGCTGCATGTGGGCTTTCTCTAGTTGCGGTGAGCAGGCTTCTCATTGTGGTGGCTTCTCTTGTTGCAGAGCATGGGCTCTAGAGCACAGGCTCAGTAGTTGTGGCGCATGGGCCTAGTTGCTCTGCGGCATGTGGGATCTTCCCGGGCCAGGGCTCGAACCCGTGTCCCCTGTGTGGGCAGGCAGATTCTTAACCACTGCACCACCAGGGAAGTCCTAAAATTATTTTAAAATGAAAAGTTTATTTAAAACAGACCAAACAAAAACAGAAGCAGTATGTGTAGTGGTTAGGATGGCAGGCTCGGTGACCTTAAAAAACAACAGTTGACCATTGAACAACAGGGGATTGAACCGTGTGGGTCCACTTATACATGGATTTTTTTTCCAGCAGTAAAATACTGTAGTATTACACAATCTGAGGTGGCTGAATCCACGGATTTGGAACCACAGATACAGAGGCACTGAAAATATGGAGGAACTGCGCATACATAGGGCTGACTATAAGTTATACTCGGATTTTTGACTGTGCTGGAAGGCCAACACCTCTAACACCTGAGTTGTTCCAGGGTCAACTGTACTTGCGTTTCCTGAATCTCTGTTTCCTTATCTGTAAAGTGAGTATCTTCTTGATAGGGTTGTATGTGTATACATGCATACAGATTTTATTATCTATCTATATATGTATATGTTACAAATCTATGTCTGTGTATACACAAATAATATTTACAGGATGTCAGCCACTGTTCTAAGTGTTTTACATACATTAACTTATTTTAATCTTCTTACAACCCGTGAGGTAGGATTTAGCATCATCATTGTTATCATCCCCCTTTCACAGATGGAGAATTCGAGGCACAGAGAAGCTATGCAACTTATCCAAGGTCAACAGGGAGGAAATGGTACAGCTGAACCATGAACTTAGGCAATCTGGCTCCAGAGCTGTGTTACCTCCCTTTAAGCTTAACTGAGTTAATACATGTAAAGCACTTAGTACAATGCCCGGGACCGAGTAAGCACTCAAAAAGTGATAGCTATTATTAAATTAACCCTGAAGGGCAAGTCTAAGGTGTGATTCAACCAGTGAATGCCAGGATGGGATGGAGGTAAAGAGCATAGAGGTTTATGAAAATAAAAGTTCAAGCCAGGGAGATAGGAGGTTAGAAGGGACTCAATAAAAAGTGAAGAAGGGTTTTATGTTTTGTTTTGTTTTTTCCTCATTCACAGCAACTTCTATTCACTCAACCAGGTATAAATTTTTTCAGCCGTTGATACTATAAAAAGTCCATTTTAATGAAGCATTTTTCCAGTTGATTTTAAGTCACACGCAAAACTTGAAGCACTATGTGACCAGTGTTCCCCAGCCAGGCTTCTTGAAGCCAAGAGCTCTAAAGAGCAGTTTGCTGCTACCAGCAATAGAGCTGGGGTTACTGTGTGTGCTCTGCAGGTCTCCAGCTGAACCTGGGGCTCCCTCTAGATCTGTAAAGGATATTAGAGGTCATCTAATCAGACCCCTTTCTTGTATATGTTAGCCAAACAGCAGCAAAGAAAATTAGTTGTGTCTTTTAAGGTCTAGAGCTAAAATCACTCATTTTCTAAATCATACACATATTGAGTGCTTCTTCAGTGTTAAGCAATTGGGAAACAGAGACGAACAAAAAAATCTCTGACCTCTAGTTCCCTGTAGTCTGGTGAATAAGACAGAAATGTAAATCATAGAGTGTGATAGGTGTTATGAGAGGCGTGGATACAAGGCGTTGAAGTGACAGCTGTCCCTGGAGACTTCCAGGAAAGCTTCGCAGAAGAGGACACCCTCCAGCTGGGTGCTGCAGGCTGAAGAGGCAAGAGGCAGCATTGAGGGGGAGGTTGCGAGGGCGTCTTCCTGGACGGCCCCATGGCTCTCGCACTGCACTGCTTGCTATGTTAGGCGTGCCTCTGCCTCAAGACCCAGCCCACCCTGTCAGCTTCCAGCACTGCTCTTTAGCAAATAAAAACACAGGTCACCCAATTAAATTTGAATTTCATAGACAACAAATATCCTGTAGTCTAAGGACTCCCTGAGTGTACGTTTGGGACATCCTTATACTACAAAATATTTGTTGTTTATCTGCAGTTCAAATTTAACTGGGTGTCTTGTATTTTATCTGGCAACCCTACTGAGAGTAAATGTTCAATAAACCTCTGTGGGAGTAAGGGAGTGGCAGAAGGGAGAAAAGAAGAAAGGCAGGAAAGAAAGGAGCCAGTTCATCCGCTGATGGCCTTAACATATTTCTCACTGTTTTCTTTGTTTTTTCATTTTTTCCCCAGTTTTATTGAAATATAATTGACATATAACACTGTATAAGGTTATGGTGTATAACATAATGATTTGATATATGCAGTTATTGGGACATGGTCACCACAATAAGTTTAATTAACATCCATCACCTCACATAGTTACAATTCGTTTTTCTTGTGGTGAGAACTTTTACGGTCTATCCTCTTAGCAGCTTTCAAATATACAAAACAGCGTTATTAGCTATAGCCATCATGTTGTACAATACATCCCCAGCACGATTTTCAGTTCTATGTAGTACAAGGTAAACAGTTGTTTCCCCCTTTTTTGTTAAAAAGCCTGCCCTCATGTGGTAGAAAGAAAGTATCAGTCCAGAAGCCTTAATTCTGGCCTTCCAGCACATTGGGGCAAAAGGCTCCACAGAGGTGGGCGATCTGGAAAGGAGGATGTGATGCTAGGAGTGTGTTTGCTTGTTTGTTTGTATGGGGACAGGGGAGGAATGAACAAAAGATGAATAGGCTTTATGTCTCAGATACCAGGAGAGTATTGTTAAAGCAGCTTTTTAAAACGGTTTAAAACGCATTTGTAACTCTGTGCAAGCCAGCATAATCTGTTTCCAAGCTATTTTGGTGAGAAAATATTTTAAGAAGCTGCCTAAAATTTGTCCAGTAGAATATTTAAATTGAGACACACTTTCTAAATGGTAAAGTACTATTTAAATGTTGTCAATTAAAAGCCACCATGCGGGAAGTTCCCTGGTGGTCTAGTGCTTAGGACTCGGCATTTTCACTGGCATGGCCCGGGTTCAATCCCTGGTCGGCGGAACTGAGATCCTACAAGCCACGCGGCGTGGCCAAATTAGTTAATTATTTTCAAAAGCCACCATGGTGACCTTGGATGTGAGGAAAGCCTGGTTTGTGTGCCTCTCCTGGTCATTAACCTTAGCAGGTAGCCCAGTCCCCATGGAGTCTCCTCCCCAGTCCTCCTAACCCGGTGGCGGTGGTCCATTCTCTCCAACCATGAGAAGAAGAACGGATGAGGTTGCTCTTTGCCTCAGTTCCAAACCTCAAGTGCTGCCATCATCCGAGGTGACTCCAGCGCCTAAGTGGACACCCCTCCAAACACTAGGTCTCATGGTTCCTTTATCTCCTCTCCTCCAGGGCTTCACTCACAACCTTACACACATGCCCATGGACATAACTTTGGCTTTGCCATCTCTGGGTACACCTCCTCTTCTGACATCTCCAGCTCCAAAATCTCACTCTCAGACTGGACCACGACTTTCTGTCCTTCCCACTTTCTCACTGTCCCACTGAACCTATTCTTTGAACCTCCAGTAGACTTTCAGAACCGAGAGCTGTCCCTCTTTTCCCAGCCCCTCCAGCCCCGTCTGACTTCACGTCCTTCCCTCACCCTGGACGCCTCACACGACCACTTGAACTGCGTTCTCACCAGCGACTGAACGCCTCAGCCTCTGTCCGTCAGGCAGGCCCCCGACTCTGCCTCAGTCTGACCATCTGTCTGCCCCCCACTCCAGGAGGATGACCATAGCTGAAGCAAGTGGTACAGGGGGGCAGACAGGTGCCAGTCCACAGTTACGATGGCCCAGCTCAGCTCAGCCTCCAGAGCTTTTACCTGTCCTTCATCAGCTACTTCTCCTCGTCATCCTTCAGCTATTCCCAACCTTCTATGCCTCTGAGTATCAGCTCCCTCATCAACAAGCTGGGGTGGTAATATCTATCCTGCCGGTCGTTGTGAAGAATAACCGAGGTATGAACATAAATGGCCTGGCACTTGCAGGCCATTCATATACATATCTCGTTAATTGCCACTTTTCTAACACCCAACACTATTTGCATTTCCCTCACTCTAAACAAATGACCTTGTCTCGCAGAGAAGAGAGAAGTCATGGGGTACAGGGAAGGTGGGGAGCCGTACCCTCCTGAACCTACAAACTTGACCGACACCCACCCACCCACCTGTACTAACTTGCCTCTAGTCTCCAAGAAGGAGGGGCCACTCCCCTTTACCCAGGCTAGTTCCTCCCTTGTGTGTCAGACACTCACTCAATCCACCCCTCTTCTCACCTGTATCTTCCCCCCTCCCTGCCCCATCGCCTCAGCTCATACTCATGCTCAAATCAAATCTTTCCCATTTTAGGGCTTCCCTGGTGGCGCAGTGGTTAGGAATCCGCCTGCCAATGCAGGGGACACGGGTTCGAGCCCTGGTCCGGGGAAGATCCCACATGCCGCGGAGCAACTAAGCCTGCGTGCCACAACTACTAAAGCCCGCATGCCTAGAACCCGTGCTCCTCAACAAGAAAAGCCATCGCAATGAGAAGCCTGCGCACCGCAACAAAGAGTAGCCCCCACTCGCTGCAACTAGAGAAAGCCCATGCGCAGCAACGAAGACCCAGCACAGCCAAAAATAAATAAATAAATTCTCTCTTGGCTCTAAATCATATCCCTCATTCCTTTCACCGTCAAGCTTCTTCAGAGAGTTGTCTGTACTCATTGTCTCCACTCCTTCACCTCCCACTGACTTCTCCCCCCAGCGCAAATTGCTCTCTGCCCTCGTATCTCCAGCCTGGTCTTCTACTGTGGGCTATAGAGCCCTTATCACCACCGGGACTAAGGGCCCTTTAAGAGTAAACCCACACACTTACAAGAAACATCCATTTCTTTTCACATTTATCTACAGGACAAGAAATTCATCAGGCACTGGTACTAGCTCTTCTGCTCCTAACCCCTCTGCCGAGTTCAAAATTGCCCTGCATCACTTCTTAGCTACGTGATCTGGATTAAGTTACTTGACCTCATTAGTAAAATGCGATTAATAATGGTGTCAACCTTAATAGGTTGCAGCGGGGATGAAATGAGATAATCCATGTAAAGTGCTCAGTGCATAGCCTGGTGCATACCTGGCCAACACTCACTATGTTTTATAGTCAGCCTGGGGCTGGATTCTGGCTCTACCGCTCCCTGCTGGTGTGCCCATTAGCAAGTTATTTAACCTCTCTGAGCCTCAGTTCTCTCCTCTGTAAAACGGGGGAAACAGTAGTACCTACCACTGAGGGCTAAGCTGGACGTTCAATAAGAGGACATGCATAACACTTAGAAGAGTGCTCCAAAATGATGATACTATTATCCCCAGAAAGGCAAGGAATGCATTTGTGAGCCTGTCAGAGCACAGCCATCTGGATCTCATTCCTGATTCCCCTTGCAATATACTAGACACATGTATACATGCTCCTTGAGGCCAGCCAGGAAATGGGAAGCACCATCAGGACAACAAATGTCACCTGGTGCAGCCCAGTGTCAAACTGCTTCAGGGGCAGCTCTTTGTGCAGGGATAAAAGCCCGTTCAGCGAACTCTGGCTGTGTGATTTCTTACAGCTGTGCATTGCTACGTGACACCCCCCTGAGGTCCAAGTGGCCTCTCCTGGAGTGTCAGCATCCTGTTCTTTCTTATCTTGAAACTGTCTTTGAGGCCCTAAACAAGGATCTGCTGTTCTGATTTTTAAATAGATGAAAAGAAAAAACGTCATTAACCCTTAACAGTCTGTCCCCTACTGCGGCTATGAAGTCAACTGCCTTTTGTACGTCTCAAACAGGCACTCCGCACTGCCCCCAAATCCTACTCCTTCTCTCGGGTCAACTTGTGCTTTCATTTTCCCCAACGATGTTCTCAAACTCTCGTCACTCTTCTTAAATCTCCCACCTTGCCATCTCCCCAACCCTCCCCTCCCCCTTCATCTCTCAATGGATGACCATACCTCCTACTTCAGAGAGCAAATTGAAGCCATCAGATGCAAAACACTCATACAACGTTGATAAATCTGATTGTCAGTATGTTCTGTCCCCCTCTTTCTGGCCCTGTCAGCAGCATTTGACACAGTCACTTCCTCTCCTTGACACACTTTCATCCCTTGTTTCTAGATGCTACAGTCTCTTTGTTCCCCTTTTCCCTTAGTGGCTTCTGTTCTTCACCCTCCATTGCTGGTTTCTCATCATCAACTCAACTTTTAACGTTTGAGAGCCCCACGGCTCTGTCCTTGGACCTCTTCTCTTGTCATCTACCTTTACTTCCTTGATGATTTCATCCAGCTTCATGACTAACTACTGTCTCTAAATTGACGACTCCCAAATTTATATCTTTAGCCTCTCTTCTGTATTCCAGACTCATGTTCTGCTGCCCACTAGGTATGTCCACAGACTGGATGCCTTAAACAATGGACATTTATTTTCTCACAGTTCTGAAGGCTAGAAGTCCAAGAGCAAGGAGCTGTCAGGTGTGGTGTCTGGTGAGACCTCTTCCTGGCTTGTAGATGGCCACCTTCTTGCTGTGTCCTCGCATAGCTTTTCTTCTGTGTGCTCATGAAGAGAAAGAGAGCTCTCTGGTGTCTCCTTCTCTTTTTAGAAGGATACCAATCCTATCGGATTAGGGTTCCACCCTTTCAACTTCATTTAGCCTTCATTACCGCCCTAAAGGCCCTATATTCAAATACCATCACATTGGGAACTAGGGTTTTAACATATGATTTGGAGGGAACACAGTTCAGTCCATAACAGATGTCTAATAGACATCCCAACCTTAATGCGTCCAAAATGGAACTTCTGATCAGGGGCAAGTCCAAATGTTTGGTCCCTGAAACTGATACAATTTAGGGTACCTTCCTTAGGAAAAAGAGCTTAAAAATAACTTCCTAATATATTGCTAGGGCCAGAGCAGATGAGAGACCTAAGCTTCACTAGCTTTACGGTTAATCTGCCTCTGTTCCTCGTCTGCATTCCCTCTCCCTGCCGCCACACACCTGCCTCTCCCATAGTCCTGCCTCTCCCAGCCAACGGCAACTCCGGTCTTCAAGCTTCTCAAGCCTAAACATTTCCAGTCATCATTGACTCTCCTCTTTTTCTCCCACCCTACATCTAGTATGTCAGAAAATCCTGCTGCTTCTACTTTCGAAATATATTCAGAATCTGACCATTTCTTACCATCTCTGCTACTAGCACCGTGTACTAAGCCACGATCAACTCTTGCTCGGAATACTGCAGCAGCCTCTAACTGGTCTCGTTGCTCCCACAGTTGACCTCAAATGTCTATTTTCAACAGAGTGAGACTTTAAAAAATGTAAACCAAATCATGTCAGCTCAAAACCCTCCAAATTTTCCGTTCAACAAACATAATCAAGGTACCATTCTAAGCCATGGGGACACAGCAGTGAACAAAACAGATAAAAATTCCTGCCTTCATGGAGCTTACATTCTAGTAATGACTTCCCTGCTCACTCGGAATAAGATCCGAGGTCTTTATTATGATAGAGTTCTTTATTTATTAGCTTACTGTGTCTCCTGCTAGTAGAATGTAAATTGCATGAGGTCAGGAATTTGTTGGTCTGTATCCTTAGTGCCTGGGACATGTTAGATACTTTATGAATATTTGTTGAATGAATGAACTTCCCCATACCAAACTGATGCATCTATCTACATCTGTACTTTTCTTTTTAATTTTTTTAAATTTATTTTAAAATTTATTTTCGGCCACGCTGCATGGCTTGTAGGATCTTAGTTCTCCGACCAGGGATTGAACCCACACCCTCGGCAGTGAAAGCGCAGAGTCCTGACCACTGGCCCGTCATGGTATTCCCCACATCTGTACTTTTCTGATTCTCTTTCTCTCCAGTTACACTAAAAGAGATATCCTCCCTTTTATCTATGGTACAGTGACTCTCAAACTTGAGTGCAGATCAGAATCCCCTGGAATGCTTGTTAAAATACAGCACTCTGGGCCCTACCCCAAGTTTCTAATTCAGTCAGTCTGAAATGAGGGCCAAGAATCTGCATTTCTAAGCAGTTCCAAGTGATGGTGCTACAACTGGTCCAGGGACCACACTTGAGAACCACTGACCTCACCCCTCCTAGTTTCTCAGGAACCTTACACTCTCAACTATCTTTTCCTTCTGAATATATGCAATGGCTCCCTTTCAACTGAATCCTTCCATTCCCTTCCTACTCCTACTGTTGCTCTGTCTTCTTGATCATAAGCCAAATTTCTTCAAAGTGTTATCTATATTGAAAATCTCCATTTTCACCCTCTACTCACTTCTCCACTCAATCAATCAACCCTCTTTCCCCATAACTCCACCACAACATCTTTCATGAGAGTCACAAATGATCTACATGTCCTCAAGTCTAGTGGACATGTTTTTACTTATCATCTTCCACACATTTAGCACTGGAAACTCTTTCCTTTTACTTTTAGCAGTCCCTTCACTTGGCCTCTTCCTCTTGGCCTCCATGAAACTATAGTGTCATTGTTTTTCTCTGGCTGACCCTTCTCAGGCTCATCTTCTTCTATCAAACCATTAGATGTTGGAGATCCAAAAGATTTGGTCCTATGACCTCTTCTTTTTATTTTTTTATATATTTATTTTTTATTTTTTATTTTTTTTTTTTTGCGGTACGCGGGCCTCTCACTGCTGTGGCCTCTCCCGTTGCAGAGCACAGGTTCCGGACACGCAGGCTCAGCGGCCGTGGCTCATGGGCCCAGCTGCTCCGCGGCATGTGGGATCTTTCCAGACCTGGGCACGAACCCACGTCCCCTGCATCGGCAGGTGGACTCCCAACCACTGCGCCACCAGGGAAGCCCTGACCTCTTCTTTTATTAATCTGCATTCTTCTAAGGAGATCTCATGAATGACCAAGGGTTCAATTTCCAGATGCCAATGTTGCCCAAAATTATGTCTCTAGCCATGTATTTAGATATTGCTAGCTCTAGACTTGCATAAATGACTAGCTACTTGACTTATCTGCTTAGTGGTCTATTAGGCATCTCAAACATAACATTCTTAATTATCCCACCACCCAAACTCTTCCTCTTAGTCTTCCCCTACTCAGTACTGGCACCATCGTCAACCTACTTGCCCAAGCCAAAAATCATTCTCGACTCCTCCTTTACTCATGCAGCTACTTAGTCACCGAATCTTACCCTTCTCCCTCCTAAATATCTTTCAGATTTATCAAGTTCTCTCTCTCTTAGTCCAGACCAGCATCGTCTCGCACTTGGGCTACAGTTGTAGTTGACCTCTCTGCTTCCACTCTTGCCCCACTCTCCACCTTCCACCCAGTAGCTAAAGTGATCTATCCAAACACAAATCTAATCAGGTCCTTCTGTTCACCAGCTCTCCATGTTGCACCTCACACCCAGGAGAAAGTTAAGGAGGGAGCTCCATAAACATGTGTACAAAGCCCACTGGGCTTTGTGGCATTACGTATACATCAAGGCCTTTGTAATCTATCCCCAGCTGACCTGTTCTCCACGCTGCCTCCTGCATCCCTCACCCTAACCATTTCAGACTACCTGCACCTCCCAGAATGCTGTGTATCCTTGTCCGTAACACTCTTCCAAGAAGCCCTTAACTTCTTTTTTTTTAATAGCTTTATTGGAGTATAATTGCTTTACAATGGTGTGTTAGTTTCTGCTTTATAACAAAGTGAATCAGCTATACGTATACATATGTCCCCATATCCCCTCCTTCTTGAGTCTCCCTCCCACCCTCCCTATCCCACCCCTCTAGGTGGACACAAAGCACCGAGCTGATCTCCCTGTGCTATGCGGCTGCTTCCCACGAGCTATCTATTTTTACATTTGGTAGTGTATATATGTCCATGCCACTCTCTCACTTCGTCTGAGAATCCTGTAGGGCAAGGACAACTTTGACTTATTTATCTCTATATCACCAATATGTAGCCCAGTACCTGACACTTACTAGGCGTTCAATAAATGCTGTTGAATAAGTTATTAATAAATAAACTTGTGAAAAAATGGTGACCTTGGAAAAGTTCAGGAGTAAGGAAGTTTCCAATGAGCTAAAAAACAACTGAAGGGGGAGTAAATGGAGAAGATGAGTGTAGACCATGCTTTTGAGAAGCATGGCTATGAAAAAATGAAAGAAAAGAGAAAGGAGGGCTGAGGGAAGATGTTACAGAGATTGCTAGCTGCCTAACCGACATTCATTGCCCTCCTTATAGAAGACTGGTTTTAAGCTGGGCACACGATCATCTAAATTAGAATAAAGTCTGCACTTCCCGACTCTCTTGAAGCGCTGTGTGGCCAGTGAGATATAAGCAGAAATGTCATATAATAGCATTTAGCATATTTCCCTGAAAGACCATTGATGTGTGCCCCTTGCCTCTTCCTACCCCTTCCTCCTTCTTGCTGCTTGGAATATGGATACAATGGTTTGCACTTCATCTTGGACCCTGAGGAAGAGAGCCACACTCTGGGAAGGGCAGAGTGGAAAGCTGAAGGAGCCCAAGTCCCTGATAACTGTACAACTGCCACATCAGCCTTGGATGAGAAATAAACTTCAATTTTGTTTAAGCCATTGTTAGGGTGGGTTTTGCTACTCACAGCAGAATCTAATCCTAAGAAACACAAAGGGTGGTTTTCTTCAGGACGGGAGAGATAAGATAATGTTTATAGCTAGAGAAAGGAGTCAGTAGAAAGGGAGATAGAGGACCCACTTGACATATCAAGGTTAATGAAGGCATGGGAGGGATGGAGACCTGGGACACAGGTGGAGGGATTTGCTTTGGTTATGAACAGACACTTCTCATTCTGTGAGCCCTAGGGAAGAGGACAAGTGCTTTATAAATATTAACTAACCTAATCATCGTAACAGTTTAAGGTGAGTACTGTAAAGAGTACAAGTCTTAAGTGATTTGTGTTCAGTTGTGCACAAGAAGTGACTTTAGGGAATTCCCTGGCGGTCCAGTGGTTAGGACTCTGCACTTCCACTGCAGGGGGCACAGGTTCAATCCCTGGTCGGGGAACTAAGATCCCGAAAGCTGTGCAGCGCAGCCAAAATAAAAAACGTGACTTTATTATTTCAATAAGAGTTCAGTCTCTATCTCAAGTCATAATCGGATTTCAATTCAGTCTATATTGTTTGTGATAACAATAGCAAAAGACTGAAAACAAACAAAATGTCCAGCATAGGGGATTGGTTAAATAAATTACGGTCCATGTCCACAATGGAACAGTCTACAACTGTTAAAAAAGAATGAGGTAGCTCTTTTTGGATTGACATGGAATGAATTCCAAAACATATTGTAAAGTAAAAAAACAAAGTGAAGAACATTGGGTATAGCATACTATAAAGGTGTGTAAAAAAGGAGAAGCCAAACAAAAGAATATACATGCTTGCATGTATATATGTAATTATCTCTGAAAAGAATACACAAGAAACTAGTAACAAGTGGATATGTCTTGGGAAAGAATGGGGTGGTGACAGGGAGACTTGTGTCTCACTGTATATTCTTTGGTGCCTATTGAATGGAAGATGATCTACAATCTATGTATTTTGCCTATTAAAAGATAAAGAACATATCACTTAAATAAACAAACTTCATCAATCGAGAATCTTCCCATCATCCTCCTTCTTCCTGGGCTGGCATCTCAGTTCTAGCAGGCTTACACAGCCTTGTGGCTGCAGTAATAAGCAGCTGTTTAAGCTGGTAACACTCAGATCGGAGGTGGATCCAGGTTTGATGGGACCCGATGTACACAGTTTGGAGAGCCTTTTTTTTTTTTTTCCTTTTTGGCCACGCCATATGACATGCAGGATCTTAGTTCCCCGACCAGGGATCGAACCTGTGCCCCCTGCAGTGGGACCGTGCAGTTTTAACAACTGGACAGCCAGGGAAGTCCCTGGAGAGCCTTTTAAAGAAAAATAACACACAATTATGAATAAAAAATTAAGTACAGGCCTTGGAATTCGTCTGTGCAAATGAGGGGCCCTGAAGCTGAAACTTCAATAGCTTCAAGGTAAATCAGTCTCTGATGCTGAGTGTATTATTCCATTGGATCTTAGCTATTGTCACCCCTCCACATTGCTCCACTGAGATAAGACCAGTTTCATCTTATTCCCAGCCTTACAGCCGTGCCCTGAATGCATACAGTCGTGATGAGCAGACTTCCTCCAATCTGCCAGCTTCTCCTCTTTCTCATATAACTTCAGTGCCCTTCTTAGAGGTTACAGGAAAATTCAGCTGTTCTTATTGCAGGAAGGGCCTGAGAGTGGGCTCTTGTCTAACACTCAGAAATGAATTGTCAGAGAAGACACACGTGGGGACAAAGCAAAAGACTTTATTGGAAAGGGGCACCCGGATGGAGAGCAGCAGGGTGAGGGAACCCAGGAGCACTGCTCTTGTCACACAGCTCGCAGTCTCAGGTTTTATGGGAATGGGGTTAGTTCCCGGCTTGTCTCTGGCCAGTCATCATGCTTGTGCCCATATTTGATCTGACTCAGGGTCCTTCCTGGTGGCACATGCATCCCTCAGCAAAGATGGATTCCAGCCAGAAGGATTCTGGGAGGTTGGTAGGACAATATTATGGACTGACGTCTCCTCCCTCCTTTTGGCCCCTCCTGGATTCTTCCAGTTAGTTTCACAAGACATATTATGGGCGGGAGTCTCCCCCCTCTTTTCACCCCTCCCAAATGTTCCCAGTTAGTTTTCGGTGGCAGTGCTATGAACCTCCTGTTGTGAGACAACTCATGCAAGTGGTTACCATCGTGCCTGGCCAAGGTGGGTGGTTTTTGCTTCGGCCAACGGTTCCCTAGCAGTCTCACAAGCCAGTGCTGTGAGAAAATTGGGAGAATCAGGATATGGACACTTAAAGAGCAGCATGGTGAACTCCTCTGAGATCATGAAGACATCAGTTCCCACTTGGGTGTGTCATATTCTCTGGCAGCGTTTAGCCACCCAGGTGTGGGAGCAGAGAAAGGGGGGCTGTTGTATCGATCCACAGTTGGGATTTTGCACAATGGGTATAGTATCGGGACAAGGGAGGTAGGAGTATGCTATGACAGATGTTGTATGGACGGACCATGGACACTAGACTCGATGGTAAAGATAGGGATTTGGAAAAAAGATAGTGCAAACGCGGGGTTTGAAGTAGGCAGAGTTGAAGCCAATTGACTGGGAGGCTGTGGGGCTAAGAGGCTCAGCAGTGATCTCCATGACATCACTATTTCCTAGTCCTCTTTCTGTCATCGTGGTCACTCATTTACAGTCTCTTTTATTGGATTGCCTTTCTTCAACTGCCCTTTAAAATATTCGTATCTCCAAGGCTCTGTCTTCATATTGGATATCTCCACTTGGATATTCCGCAAGCACTTCAGATCCAACACGATTGATTTGTCCAACTTATCTTCTTCCCCACCCCCATGTGGTCTTCTTCCAATGTATTGAGACCTATTTTACAAAGTTAACTTAATTTCCGTGAGAACACTCAAATTTTAGAGATGAGGAAGCCGAGGCTCAGTTTAAATGACTCGCCCAGTTTCTAGTTCTGCTACAATTGTCAGAGCCAGGATTTGAACCTAAGTCTTGCTGACTGAAAATCCCACCCTCCATTCATGAGTGCCTTTTGAGAATTTTGTAGTTTATATACCTTACTTACAAGGCTCTGTCCTGCTCAGTGGAACCACCATCCACCGGGTGACCTAAACCAGAAAACTAAGAGTTATCCTTGTCTCTTCTTCCTTACTACCCCTCCCCATGTAATATAATCGAATTCACTACCAAGTCCTGCTGACTTTACCTCATAATATCTTTGAACCCATCCCACCATCTCCACCACCAAGTCTCTAGTCCAAACCACCTGGACTGCTACCAGAGCGCCCCCACCCATTCTCCACACACAGCAAAAGCTGCTGCTAGCGAAGCACATATCTGATCAGATCACTTCCCTTAGTGCCTATAGGACCAAGTCCTCTTCTTTGTGTGACATAACAGATTCTCCATTATCCTCAACAACTTCATCTCTGGCTCTGTTCTTTCTTAAATAGGGCACTCAGGGGTTGAGTTAATTCGGCACCTGCAGTATATACCACTCAGTGAGGTATCTTTAAGAAAAAGAATACAAAATTACCAATACAAGATTAGCTAAGAGACTCTCTGCGGGAAGAGGCCCCACAAGTGAGAAGCCCTGAAGCTTAAAATTCATTAGCATCACAGAAAATCAATTTCTAAGGACACTCACCAGATCATGCTTGCTGCCTTGACACCTGTGATTCTCTCTACTTGAAATGTCCTTCCCCTGCTTACTTACCTAGCAACTCACTCTGCCAGTGGTGTGCTGGAATCAGATCACAGGCTCACGAGAGCTGATTGTTAAACGCAAATTCTGTGAACTGGTTGTTAAACGCTGCCATTATTCAAAGTGAAATTAAATAAACTTCAAATTAAGTAAATTATATTAAAAGTAAAGGTAATCAATACTCAAAACTCATCACTTCCTAATTATTTTTCCACATTTTACTGTTATCCATGTTTGTGATGCTATTTATGTCCATTGCATCTGTGTGGTGGAAACACTCTGTAAAGACCTGCTGCTGGATACTAACACAACATTGTAAAGCAATTACACTTCAATAAAGACGTTAAAAAAATAAAACAAACTACATATGTGACCCAAGAAAAGCTTTTAACTCTATTACAAACTTATTAGAGAAATTTAGGCGAAGTTAGAAAAAAACCCTTGTCTATCCCAAATAAAAATCTCACGTATAAAAGCATGTGAATTATAGGAAAAATATTTTATAAGCAAATGTTTAATATTCTATTATATAAATAAATCTGATTAGTAAAAAAAAAAAAAAAAAGACGTGCTGCTGTACATCCCTTCCCAACTCTGTATTCATTGACTTCACATTGGTAGCTTGAAGTTGGTGGGAGTATTTACAGCACAGAAATCAGCAAATGCCACAAGTAAGGGCTTGGTTTTCCCTAGAGAGCCCATTGTTAAGTACCAGCACACCACTGTTTATAACCCAATCCAAGGAGCACTTCTGTGCAGCCTGCCCCGATTCCCTCCCCCTTACACACACGTACACACACGTACACACACACACACACACAAACACACACACACAGAGCTGATCGCCTTGCCCCTCCTATACCCCATGACAGCATTTAACATACTCTATTTCAAGAGATGGTTTAATTAAAGGCAGCTACTATGTATTATCCATCTTTGTATCACAAATGCCTCACACACTGTAATGGCTCAATAGATGTTGGATGACTAAATTGAACGTCTCTGGGTTCATTTCTTCTTATGTCAAATGAGAATACCTGCTCTCCCTACCACACACAGACCTTATAAGAACAAATGAAATACTAGACATGAAATACTTTGAAGGAAAGAGTGAAAAGTATCATACAAGTGCAGGGTATTATTTTCACATGTTCATGTAGTTTAATGAGTTTCCATCATAAAACACCTGTTGAAACATATAATTCTAGCTTTCCCCTGTTCTCTCGCAAGATGTTCTGACATTTAACCCGTGGGGTCCCTGGGCCTCTTTGAACCTTGCTGGGGTGAGAATCAGGAGAAACTGCTTTGTTTTAATAAAGCTGATTATAAAGTATGTCCCTATAAAGTTGATTTTGGAAACCCTAAGAAGAAAGTGATAAAATCAGAAATATATACCCATTGAAGGAAAACTCCCAATTGACAATTAGGGACCCAAAATGATGAAGGTATTAAGATAGGTTAAGCCAGGTACTGGCACAAAAACAGAAATATAGATCAATGGAACAGGATAGAAAGCCCAGAGATAAACCCATGCGCATATGGTCACCTTATTTTTATTTCTTTGTGGTACGCGGGCCTCTCACTGCTGTGACCTCTCCCATTGCAGAGCACAGGCTCCAGATGCACAGGCTCAGCGGCCATGGCTCACGGGCCCAGCCGCTCCGTGGCATGTGGGACCCCCCCGGACTGGGGCACGAACCCGAGTCCCCTGCACCGGCAGGCGGACTCTCAACCACTGCGCCACCAGGGAAGCCCTCACCTTATTTTTGATAAAGGAGGCAAGAATATACAATGGAGAAAAGACAGCCTCTTCATTAAGTGATGCTGGGAAAACTGGACAGCCACATGTAAAAGAATGAAATTAGAACACTCCCCAACACCATACACAAAAATAAACTCAAAATGGATTAAGGACCTAAATATAAGGCCAGACACTGTAAAACTCTTAGAGGAAAACATAGGCAGAACACTCTATGACATACATCACAGCAAGATCCTTTTTGACCCACCTCCTAGAGAAATGGAAATAAAAACAAAAATAAACAAATGGGACCTAATGAAACTTAAAAGCTTTTGCACAACAAAGGAAAGCATAAACAAGACGAAAAGACAACCCTCAGAATGGGAGAAAATATTTACAAACTGACAAAGGAATAATCTCCAAAATTTACAAGCAGCTCATGCAGCTCAATATCAAAACAACAAACAACCCAATTCAAAAATGGGCAGAAGACCTAAATAGACATTTCTCCAAAGAAGATATACAGACTGCCAACAAACACATGAAAGAATGCTCAACATCATTAATCATTAGAGAAATGCAAATCAAAACTACAATGAGATATCATCTCACACCGGTCAGAATGGCCATCATCAAAAAATCTACAAACAATAAATGCTGGAGAGGGTGTGGAGAAAAGGGAACCCTCTTGCACTGTTGGTAGGAATGTAAATTGAAACAGCCACTATGGAGAACAGTATGGAGCTTCCTTAAAAAACTACAAATAAAACTACCATATGACCCAGCAATCCCACTACTGGGCATATACCCTGAGAAAACCATAATTCAAAAAGAGTCATGTACCACAATGTTCACTGCAGCTCTGTTTACAATAGGCAAGACATGGAAGCAACTGAAGTGTCCATCAACAGATGAATGATAAAGAAGATGTGGCACATATATACAATGGAATATTACTCAGCCATAAAAAGAAACGAAATTGAGTTATTTGTAGAGAGGTGGATGGACCTAGAGTCTGTCATACAGAGTGAAGTAACTCAGAAAGAGAAAAACAAATACCATATGCTAACACATATATATGGGATCTAAAAAAGAAAAAAATGGTTATGAAGAAGCTAGGGGCAGGACAGGAATAAAGACCCAGACATAGAGAATGGACTTGAGGACACGGGGAGGGGGAAGGGTAAGCTGGGACGAAGTGAGAGAGTGGCATGGACATATATACACTACCAAATGTAAAACAGATAGCTAGTGGGAAGCAGCCGCATAGCACAGGGAGATCAGCTCGGTGCTTTGTGACCACCTAGAGGGGTGGGATAGGGAGGGTGGGAGGGAGGGAGATGCAAGAAGGAGGGGATATGGGGACATATGTATACGTATAGCTGATTCACTTTGTTATAAAGCAGAAACTAACACACCATTGTAAAGCACTTATACTCCAATAAAGATGTTAAAAAAAAAAAGATAGGTTAAGGCACGCTACCTATAACTTTCTTTCTTTGTACCTTATATCATTTTTTAATTTTTTAAAAATGTATTTATTTATTTTTGGCTGCATTGGGTCTTTGTTGCTGTGTGCGGGCTTTCTCTAGTTGAGGCGAGAGGGAGCTACTCGTTATTTATTTTTTGTGTGTGTGGTACGTGGGCCTCTCACTGTTGTGGCCTCTCCTGTTGAGGAGCACAGGCTCCGGATGCGCAGGCTCAGCGGCCATGGCTCACGGGCCCAGCCGCTCTGCGGCATGTGGGATCTTCCCGTACTGGGGCACGAACCCGCGTCCCCTGCATCGGCAGGTGGACTCTCAACCACTGCGCCACCAGAGAAGCCTGGGGGCTACTCTTCATTGCGGTGCACGGGCTTCTCATTGCGGTGGTTTCTCTTGTTGCAGAGCACAGGCTCTAGGTACGCAGGCTTCAGTAGTTGTGGCTCGCGGGCTTAGTTGCTCCACAGCATTTGGGATCTTCCTGGACCAGGGATCGAACCCGTGTCCCCTGCATTGGCAGAAGGATTCTTAACCACTGTGTCACCAGGGAAGTCCCTCACTTTTATTTTTATTTGTCTTATTTACCAAGCCCAAATATGTAGCTTACTATGTGTCAGACACTATTCCAATTACAGATATTACTCGTTTAATTTTCATCTAGCACTTCTTTTTATTACTTTTTAGTAGTCATAATAGCAACTAACATTTATTGGGTGCTTGCTATAGACCAAGACTTTTGCTAAATTTATGTCTTATTATTTCATTAAAACCACACACTAGGCCTCATCATCTCCACTTAATGGAGGAATGAGCTGAAACTAAGGGCGTTAAAAACTTTCCCGCATCCCCGTTGTATAGATAAGGACACTGAGTCACAGACAGGTTAGGTAAATCGCCCACGAGCACACACTTCTTCCACTGTGGGCCATTTCTGGACCATGACCTCACGATTCTGACTTTACTCTTGCAGCCTTACAACTTGACTCTTCCCTAATTCTCCTATATGGATATTTCCCAGACAATGATCACATCATATCCTACTATATTGGGCAGTAATAGCCAACTACATCAGTATGCATTGTGACACGAATCTGGCTTTCAGTCAAGAGAGCTGAATTTGCTCTGCCACTAGCCAGTTGTGACGTTTGGGGAGCCCAGAGACCCAGTACGACAGAGAAGTCTTCAGCATGCCACCACAGCGCAGCGAAGAATTGCCTGCTGTAGTGGGAAGCCCCTTGAGGAAGGATGTGGCTACTCCCAGAAGAATATTACACAAAGTTGTAAGCCTGGCTCCAGGGCTCTTCCCACCTGGCAGGTTTCTCACCCCCGGAAGACTGCCTTGACCACCAGACCTCTGCAGGAAACTGAGTCACTGGGAACTGCATCCACTCCCTTGCTTATGTCCTTGATCCCAGATCCTTTGTGCTGCTTGTTTGATGGTTCTATAGCAAACCAAAATACAAGCAACTTGGGGCCAGTGTGAATTGATGTAATCACAGGTCTTTGGACCACGATCAGCCCTCATGGTCTGACCTGTATTAGGCCTCTTGGGCAAGTTATTTAACATCTCTGACTCTCAACATTTCCATCTCTAAACATGTGAGTCAATGTTATGTTGTGGAAAGAAAAAAGTCTGTGTCAGACAAGCTTTTTGATTCATTCATTCATTCACTAAAGGAATATTTACGGTGTGTCCACGATGTGTCAGTCACCAGGTTGAGCACTGGAGACAGAGATGAACAAGGCTGATACTGGGGTAGTCCCAGCCCTTACAAAGCTTACATTCTAGTTGGGAAAACAGGCAAGAGGCAAGCAAATGAACAAATAACTATAAATTTGGATAAATGTCATACAGTAAATACTATGATAGAAATAGTCTGTGGGGATGGGGGGAGGTGGAAATCTACTTTCCACAGAGTATCAAGTGAGGTTTCTCTAAAGTGCCATTTAATGCAAATCAAAACTACAACGAGGGGACTTCCCTGGTGGTCCAGTGGTTAAGACTCCGTGCTCCCAATGCAGGGGGACTGGGTTTGATCCCTGGTCAGGGAACTGGATCCCACATGCTGCAATGAAAGATCCCGCCTGCCGCAACTAAGACCTGGTGCAGCCAAACAAACAAATAAATAAATAAATATTTAAAAAAAAAAAAAAACTACCATGAGGTATCACCTCACACCGGTCAGAAAGTCCATCATTAAAAAGTCCACAAACAATAAATGCTGCAGAGGGTGTGGAGAAAAGGGAACCCTCCTTCACTGTTGGTGGGAATGTAAACTGATGCAGCCACTGTGGAAAACAGTATGGAGGTTTCTCAAAAAACTAAAAATAAGGAATTCCCTGGTGGTCCGTGATTAGGACTCCACATTTCACTGCCAAGGGCACGGGTTCAATCCGTGGTTGGGGAACTAAGATCCCACAAAACACTCGGCATGGCCAAAAAACCCCCAAAACACTAAACTAAAAACAGAATTGCCATATGATCCAACAATCCCACTCCTGGGCATATATTCAGACAAAACTATAATTTAAAAAGATACATGCACCCGTATGTTCATGGCAGCACCATTTACAATAGCCAAGACATGGAAACAACCGAAATGTCCATTGACAGATGAATGGTTAAAGAAGATGTGGTTATACACACACACATACACACACACACAGTGGAATGTTACTCAGCCATGAAAAAGAATGAATGCCATTTGCAACAACATGGTTGGACATAGAGATTATCATACAAAGTGAAGTAAGTTGAGAGAGAAAGACAAATACCATATGATATCACCTATATGTGGAATCTAAAATATGACAAAAATGAACATATCTACAAAACATAAACAGACTCACAGACATAGAGAACAGACTCGTGGTTGCCAACGGGGAGTGGGGGAGGGGAGGGATGGGTTGGGACTTTGGGATTAGCAGATGTAAACTAGTATATATAGAATGGATTACCAACAAGGTCCTACTGCATAGCCCAAGGAATTATATTCAATATCCTGTAATAAACCATAATGGAAAAGATTATGAAAAAGAATATATATATATATATATGTGTGTGTGTATAACTGAATCACTTTGCTATATACCAGAAACTAACACAACATTGTAAATCAACTATGCTTCAATAAAATAAAATTTAAAAAAATAGGGGGGCTTCCCTGGTGGCGCAGTGGTTGAGAGTCCGCCTGCCGATGCAGGGGACACGGGTTCGTGCCCCGGTCTGGGAGGATCCCACATGCCGCGGAGCGGCTGGGCCCGTGAGCCATGGCCGCTGAGCCTGCGCGTCCGGAGCCTGTCCTCCGCAACGGGAGAGGCCACAACAGTGAGAGGCCCGCGTAACGCATAAAAAAAAAAAAAAAAAAAAAAAATAGGGACTTCTCTGGTGGCACAGTGGTTAAGAATCCGCCTGCCAATGCAGGGGACATGGGTTCGATCCCTGATCTGGGAAGGTCCCACATGCCGCAGAGCAACTAAGCCCGTGTGCCACAACTATTGAGCCTGCCCTCTAGAGCCTGCGAGCCACAACTACTGAGCCCACGTGCCACAACTACTGAAGCCCACATGCCTAGAGCCTGTGCTCCACAACAAAAGCCACCACAATGAGAAGCCCACACACCACAATGAAGACCCAACACAGCCATAAATAAATAAATAGAAAAATTTTTTAAATAAATAAAAATAAAAATTGAAAAGCTAAAAAAAAGAAGTGGCACTTAAGCCAATTTATTATTTTACTAGACTTGTGATCTTGGCCAAATTACAGTAAGTTAAAAAAATACAATAGGTAACTGCTCTGAGCCTCAATGGGCATAACTCCTACTTCCCAGGATCCTTGTGATGATCCAATTAGACAATACGTATAAAACATCCAGCACATGTAAGCACTCTATAAATGTTCATTCCTTTTCCCTTCTAGCTTGAGTAGTTGATGTTCTCCAGCCTGAAAATTGCTTAAGGCCACATAAGCTGCTTCGGTAGGTATTTACCTACTTAGTTCAATGTCAGGAATTTAGTGGACAAATCAAGTCACCCCTGAAATTTACAAAAATTATATGCACTTACACTTTAGGATTGAATCGAGATGCCTTCAATTTAGTGTCGCCCCATCATGAAGTCTGGATAAGCCTTCCTCCAAGACAATCAGCTGTCTGGGTCCAGTGGTTGAGAGTCGCCCTTCTAATTCAGGGGGCGTGGGTTCAATCCCTGGTCGGGGAACTAGGACCCTGCATGCCTCGCAACCTAAATAAATAAGTAAATAAGTAAATAAATAAATAAATAAATAATCGGCTGTCAAAGCAGTGAATTAATGTCCCGTAATTTTCCAGATTGGTTCCAGCTAGACTTTCCTATCACTGACTTAACCTTCAACAAAATGTTATGAGAGATATCCACTACTGGATCCTTGTACTGCCCAAGGATGTGGCACTTTGATTTTTCTGTAGGGTGAAAGAAACCTTTAATAAGGAAAGAAGGCTGTGGTTCTCTCCACTTACAGGTGAAGGACTAGCAGAGTTTAATGTTGATACACAAGGTCACATAGCAAATTTGCTAGCAAGCTCAGACCAGAATTCAATAGTGGCTTTGCCACTATTTTCTGGCCTAGACTAGTCATTGCCTGGGGTGATAATTAAAAAATCAATTCAGCATAACTAAAACCCCTACTGACTGGTTATCCCATCACAAGACACACACACACACACACACACACACACACACACACACACACTAATTGACAGAGTGATGCTGGTTTTGCTGGTTTTGTCAAGAACAATGTGATGGTTTGCGGTTGAGATTCACTATCCTACAGAATCTGTACTAAGAGCTAAGATAGAGATTATTATATGATAGGCCAGTCCCCCTAAGGTCACTTGGTGGAACCTCAGCTGACCACACTTTAAAAACACAGTGCTAAACACACACACACAACCACCACGGTAGTCAAACTTTTTCAAAAGTGCTTATTGTTAATAATGTACCTACAAGTAAAAGTTTAAGCCATGTTTCAGTTATACTCTGAAATGTGGGGAAGATCACACAGTTGGGCCAGGAAGAAAGGAAGTGAAAGTTGCTCAACCTGATGAAGCAAAAACAATATTCTTGGTTTCTGATTTATTTTTCATGTTCAAGAAAGAATCGCTATTTATTCAAATACTGCTTCCAATTATTATTAAAGATTATAAATTTTGTCTGAATCAACCATGGTGTAACATAAATCAGCACCTAAAAGCCTGGGGGCATTATGAAGTTTTTGTCTTTAGAAAAATTACTGATAATATGTTTTTACTGTCAAACAGGTATACTTATTTCCAGTTGCATTCAATACAGTCAGTTCCTATCCTAAAATTTAAGAGCTCTGTCAAAATTAAAATAACATACTTATGCATTAAGCTAAACTATGGCTGTTTTCAAATTATTCAATGCAGAAAACCGTCGCGTATGCATGAAATAAATTAGAAGCAATGGCTTTAACAGTGTTTCCCAAGTCGATGCTTTTGAGCAGCTCCTAGAAATAGCTCTGGTAATATCCCCAGTTTGGTGGCCAAAGCATTTAAGCAAATTAGAGATGCTTAAGCCTTTGTCGAATGACTGTACTAAAATCAAATTTGATATACTTTAAAAACCAATACTATGGATAGTAATTATAATTGCTCCAGACAAGTCAGTTGAAAAACCATCCCAGACCTCCAACATAGAGTATTTAAACAGGATCGTCCTTTAAGCACAATTCTACATAAATTACTCAAAGCAACAAAAGAACAGAAGTCACTGTAAAACAGATACAGTTTGACATTTTGGTTCTCTTAAAGCATTCAAAGTGCTCTGTCATATAGTCAAAGTAATCTAGGGCTGGAAAAATTCTTGGAGAACAAGAGGAATTACTGGAATAATATGGAAGAACCCGCACTTCACCATCAACAGAAACAATGTTATGTTTCCTAAAGTGAACTTGCTTTTCCTTTGTCTTGTTAAAAATACGGTGAATATAACTCATGAGGAAATTTTCTCATATGTTCCTATAGAAGACAAGCTACATAAAGCTGTTCGGGTATTTTCCAATACAAGACCAGATGTTCTTAAGTGAAAATGATATGGAATTGGGATACACAACAAATGCTGATCTCTATGACACTACTTTCTCCTGCTTTTTCTTCCATCCTCAGCTTGGCTGCATACTCTTTTTTTCATCAACTCTTTAAATGAGGTCCTGTCCTCAGCACTCTCTGCTCTTCTCACTGCCAAAGCTTTAATGGACGTGCAGAATCAGATCTGTGTCCTCTGCTCTAGTACCTGCTGTCTTCATCTCTCCCTGGATGTCCCAAAGACCTCTCAAACCTGCATGTACAAAAGTGACCTCATCGTATTTCTCCATCACCTCCACCAATCCTGCATCACTTCCCCCAACCTTCTACCTATCGCCACCACCTGCTGTTCCTCTCTATTTCAGCTGTGCTTGCCAGAAATCCAGGAGCCACTCCAGAGAAACTGCAAGGAGTAGGAATAAAGAGTGTGGACTTTGGAGTTAGGCTACTCCGGTGCTACCACATTCTAATTAGATGAACTATCCGTGAGATTCTCCCGCCTACTATCTAATTCCATATACAGCCCGGGCACTAGAATCAGGCTGGATTCATAGCCTCGCTCACCTACTTGCAGGCTGTGTCACCTTGGGCAAGTTACTTAACCTTTATGGGCCTGATTTTCTTCATCTGTAAGATAGAGATAATAGAATTTCTTACTTCATAGGCTATCGTGAGAATTAAAAGATATATTGCATGCAAAGCACTAGTACAGGGCCTGGCACATAGGAAGCACTCAGTAACTGTTAGTCATTACTATAATTATCTATATTCTTCCCTCATCCAATCATGTTCTTCTCCCAACATTTTATTGTAAAAACTCCTGAACATAAAGAAAAGCTAAAAGAATTGTACAATGAACACACACATCCTTATCACCTAAGTTCTACTGTTGTTAACAGCTGGCTATATTGACTTTAGTGCATGTCTATCCAGCCATTCATCAGTCCACCTTAATTCTTTATGCACTTCAAAGTTGTTTAGCATCAGTTCACTCTATCCCTAAATGCTTTAGCATGCTGGTCATTAACTAGAGTTCAAGATTTAATTTCTTTTTTAGATAAAATGAACATATAGTGAAATGCACGAATCTTAAGTGTATGTGCTTTGATGAGTTTTGACAAATGCACACACCCCGTGTAACACAAACCCCTGTCAAGATAAAGAACATTTGCATCTAGAAAGTTCTCCCATGCCCCCTCACAGTTGGGCCCCCTACCCTTGCAAAAGGCAATCACCGCTCTGATTTTTTTTCCTGTCAGAGATTAATCTATTCTAGAACGTCATATAAATGGAGTTATACAGTATGTACTCTTATCCCCAATCTTTTTAACCGTGATAAAGTTGATATGTCAAAAGAAAAACTCACTGTTGTTTTAATTTGCACAGATTACTACTGAGGATGAACTTTTAAAAAGTTATCACTTAGGAGTTTTTTTCTTGGACTCTGCAGACAGAAGGATATGGACGTATATGGATTTAGTTCTTGGCTTACCAGATGTGCAAACTTGGATAAATTACTTGACCTTTCTGAGCTTCAGTTTCTTCATCTCTAATATGGACATAATAATAGATTTATCTTGTATAATATTACTACCTTAAAGGGTTGTGAAAATTATGAGGTAATGCATGTAAAGCATTTATTATTGCAGTGTCTAAAACACAGAAAGTGCTCAATGTTAGCTGTTATTACGTGGTTCCTTGTAGATTGAGTAATTACTGTGCTCTTCCTTCCATACCCACATAGCTCATTCCCTCATGACCTCCTCCTCTCTACTCAATTGTCACCTCATCAGTCATAACTCCCTTGATTGTCGTATTTTAACATAGCAACCAACCCCAGCACTGTTTCCCCATCTTGCTATACTGGGTTGAATTGTGTTCCTCCAAAAGATATGGTCAAGTCCTAACCCCTGTACCTGTGAATGTGACATTATTTGGAAATGGAATCTTTGCAGATGTAATCAAGTTGAGATGAGGTCACACTGGGTTAGGGCAGACTCTAAGTCCAATGACTGGTGTCCTTATAAGAGAGAGAGAGACATACAAACACACAGGAAGAGTATCATGTAACGACAGAGGCAGAGATTGGAGTGATGCACCTACAAATCAAGGAATGCCAAGGACTGAGGGCAACCACCAGAAGTCGGGAAGAGACAAGGGAGGATCATCCCCTAGAGCCTTCAGAGGGCCTGCCAACACCTTGATTTTGGACTTCTAGCCTCCAGAACTACGAAAGAATAAATTTGTGTGGTTTTAAGCCACCCAGTTTGTTATGGCAGCCCTAGCAAATGAATACACCTGCTTTATTTTTCTGCATAGCACTTGCCATCTGACATAGTACATGTTTATTTTATTATCTGTTTCCCCTGACTTGAGCAAAAGATCTGTGAGAGCAGGGACTTTGTTTTGTTCATACTGATTCCCTAGCATTAAGAGGGTGTCTGGCGCATAATAGATCCTCAATAAACATTCCCAGAAGGAAGGAGGGAGGAAGGAAGGGAGGGAGGGAGGGAGAGAGGAAGTTAGTTTACTATTCATATATACTACATTCAACACTATGATTTTTGAGTTTATTTTTTGCTTTTTAATTTTAAGATGGTTTTTGATGTGAAGCTTTTATGTGTTCAAATTCATCTTTTTTTAGTGGTTTCTGTCATCAATGTTATGCTGAAATTACCTTTTATCAATGTCATGATCATGTAGTCACCTTATTTTCTTCTTAGTATTTTATAGTTTAATTCTTGTTTTAATTGTTCGTTACGAAAAATTTAAAGAAAAGTAGAGAGATTAAGATAATGTGGTTTCATTTTTTATACTCAACCCTTCATCCATCTGGAATTTATTTTGATGTGTGGAATGAGAGCTTTAACTGCTGTTTTGTTTCAGGTTTTTTCAAAATAGTTAACCAATTATCCCAGCAATTTTTACTAACCTATCTTTTCTTTACCAATCTGAAATGACACCTTAATGATCATCTAAACACATATATACTTCCATCTGTAGAACAGCATAGAAATCTCAGCAACAGGCATCTATTTTTGTTGTAGCATCACTTTAAAAATGCTACTTTATAAGTTTTAGTATCTGTTAATAGAAGTCCCACTTCATGATTCTTTTTTTTCCTCACCATTTTCTTGACTGTTCTTCCCCGTTTATTCTTACAGACGAACTTTAGAATCGTCGTGAAGTTTGGAAACCATCCCTTCACAATACTGGTTGGAACTGTATTAAATTTATCCATGTATTTATGGGAGAAAGCTGCCGCTACCTCTATCCTGAGGCCCTGTCCTGATTCGCATCTTCATCTCCCACTTGTAAAACAGCCTCGTAGCTGGCTTTGGGCCCAGTGGTCTCCAAGCCAGCCTCTGTGTTGCTGTCAGAGACCTCTTACTAAATGGGCAAATGTAGATTATGCCATTTCTCTGCCTAAAACTCTTAAGTGACTTCCGTTTCCATTTGGGACAAGGATCTATGATCTGGTCCTAACCTACTTCTCTCCTCACATGGGCCGGCCCATTCTGAACCAAGTGTAGCTCTTTGGAAGAGCCTCCATCTGACCTCTTCTTTTTGCATAAAAGACTCTGCCTAAAAAAGACCCCTCACTGGCCTTCCTGCCTACCTCCCCTCAGGCCCCCTTTCCTGACACTGGCCCTGGGAAGGACTTCCTGACCCAGCCACTCTCCATTCCCAACCTGGGTTATGCGCCCTCCCCCCTGCCTCTGGACATCTAGCCTGGCACTCACCTTACTGGTCCCTAATCGTTTATTTATCAAAACCTCGAGCCTATGCCACTCCTACTCAAAACCACTTCTTCTGGGGCTTCAGTCTCCCTACTTACTTAAGAATAAAGCTGGATTATGACCTATAAAGAAGGATTCTTTCAGCTAAAATTTTATACAGTCCCTTGTTTCAAAGCTAATATAACAGGATTGCCAAAAGGTCAACTTCTAAGTCAACATATGTTTGGGATAATTAAACCGATGCCATATCGACTCTTCTGTCTGGGGAAAATTAATGCTCACACTGATGACCTTGAAAAACCATGGAATATTAAACTACTCTCTGAATCAAAGGCAAATAAGGTACCTGGTAGAGCTTCTCCTGAACTTACTGTAAATCTTTAGAAATGAGTAAGCTACATATGGTATGTTACTAATTTTCCATATAACTACCGATTTAAATTACCCCCTTCCCCCAAATTCTAAACAAATGACTTAAATGCAAAGCACTTTTAAAATTATTGGAGATAGATCTAACTTTAACAAAGATAGATCAGATTATTTGAAGCTAGAAGAGAGTCGAGGATCGCCCAGGTCAGCCTTGATTTTAGATGAAGGAATTGAGACTCAAAAACAGGCCAAGTGGCCTACCCCTCAGGAACAGAGCCCATCCACACATGCCCATTAAAAGTGGAAACTGCAATAACTGCATACTAGCCACCTTTGGAAAGCACCAGTGAACCACTAGAGACAATAAACTTGCATTATTAAAGCGGAGGTTTGGTGGTGTTAAGGATTATAACAAATAAGCTTTAATCCCTTCTTTTACTGAGCTACTTTATTAGAGGGGAGGGAGACCTTTGCTGTGCTACCACATTAAACTTAACTATGATTAGGCGCCAACAAAGTAGTAAGCATTAGACAGCACAGGAAATATCTGTAGAGTTCTTTATGCTTGTATAATTGCCTCAAGCGTGAGTCACTAAAAAAAATCACACACACTCACTTAATACTGGAAGACAGAATTTACTACCGAAAGTCTCTTTTCATTAAGATTTCACTTCATCACTAAGAAGTAAAATCCATCCCCCAAACCACTACCAACGAGAACACACTTAACCCACATATCCTCGAGGTAGACCAACATTATCACTGTTTCCCCTAATGAGGAAACGGAAGCCTTAGGCAACTAGCTCAAGGATAAGTGCAATTCAGTAAGAGCTCCTCTTCCTGATTAAATTGGACCAATGTTATAAGGGAAAATTAAAAGGATTTAAAAATTCGCAAGTTCCATGGCAACAGGAAATAAGAACGACACACACGTATAACATCTTTAGTTAGTCCACATCTCTTTTTGATGAGAAATAAAGACTAAAGATGAAATTTAAAATAGACAACTTCTTTTGTTGACTTTGTGTCCTAGAAGCTGAGGTCTTTCATTCTTTTTGAGCAGTCATTCTCCAAGAATGGTCTCCAGGCATCGGTGGTACCTAGGTTGGAAACGCAAATCCTCAGGCCTCACCCTAGACCTACAGTCAATCTCTGGAGGTAAGATTGGGTATCTGTGTTTTTAAAAGTCCTAAAGTTTAAGAACCACTACAGGATCCAAACTGCTTTATCTGGGTGGCAACTGGCTGAACAACCTTAACACTTTTATCGTGTTATTAGTCAATATTCACTTCTTCTACCTTGTGATCTGTCTCGAACAGCTAACATGAGTAATTTCTGCTCAAGGTTAGTCACGCTACAGAACCCCTGAACTCCAAATTCTAATAAGCCTATGTCCAGGTTTCCAGCATTTACTAGCCTCCAAAAGCAAGGCGGTATTTCTCCATCTCAGTGGCCCTTCCACCAAACGCTTTCATCATAGAACCCCAAACCGAGAGGACTAACAAGTTCACTCTACCCTCAGGTTAGATCTCAAATGTGCCCAGTTCCTCAAGGGCTGATGACCCACTGGTTTACAACTCTGCATCTCCCTCATACGGATAAACACATGTACTTAAAACAAAATGAGCACATTTTGTCCAAATATTTGTCAGTATAATAAAATTCCCCAAATTAGGTGTCTTGGTGCTTTATGCAGATGCAAACTTGAAAAGCAGACATGCCCAAGTTTCCCTTTAGGACCGCCCCACCCCGCCACGGACCCAACCATGAGAGTAAAAAAAAAAAAATCTTCCAGCATTGTTAATCTTTTAAAAAACAAAAAAAAGGGAGTCAAATTTTTTCAGATCTATAAATTTATTTTACAAATTTAGGTCCATTTACATTCAGTTAACAATCTGATCCTTCACCAAACTGCCAAAACACACCTTCATGATTTCAAATATTTTATCTTAAAAATCGTTATCATCATTTTTAAAACTCCAGACGCATTTCAGAACGTTTTTTAATGGCAGTAACTAGAGAAAGGATTTTACCATCTTACTTAAGTACTGGCAGACTGTCGTCAACAAGGGTCCTGCGGTTTACAGATGGATACCGTGCAATTTTTCTCCTATTATACTAATCAAAATTGCATCGTGATCCACCCGACAACAGCAAAACAGGTCATATTACAATTACCAAATATCAGAACTTCCAACCTTTAAAAATTAAAATAAGAAGACGATAAAAATCCTCCTTTCTTCCACAGGCCGGGACAAGTGCAATACTTTATACGTAACACAAGTAATGCAACAAATCCCCACCCATGGATGAATGGGTACGAAGGCTGGAGATGCGTGAGAAGGTAGTCACAGGGCCGCCGACAGAACACATTATCACAATCAGTTTTGCATGGATTTGCACAGCCATATGTACACATATACGCTGAAATGCAAACCTGCAAAACTAACTGTGAGTAGCAGTGTCTTTGAATGTTCTCACCATCAACAAGAGATTTGTTATCCAAGAGTACTGGAAGTGCCCACACTACAGTAGAGTGATGCCAAAACTACCTGCACTGTGAGCACTTTGGTACTACTGGGACCCGATCTTATCCTTGGTACAAAGAACCGGAGGCTGCTCACAACCCCACCCTCTGCTCCCAACAGACAAGGACAAAGCCAAAGACAAACCTTCGAAACGTGTCCTATGCAAATTATTAGTCAACGCGTACTTTCCAATGCTGTGTATCAGGCAGCCTGTGCCAGAAGGGGCATTTAGGGCAGTAGATTCTAAGCTGCTTCACTAACTGCACTAGATGCACCTTAACACAAGAGACACATTATGAGAAACAGCTCAAAAGCACCAACGGCTTCATTATGCACAAACTACGGGTCTCAGTGGCCATTGATTAAATCACCATGGTAATGTAAGAAGTGCTTGCATTGCAGTAGATCTCAAAAAGCTACCTGCACTGTAAGCACTTTTACATGGCCAAGGCCTATTCCTGTAGCAAAACTGTCTTCCACGAGCTCTTCTTTTCCGTGCTCACAGACCTATTCAGACTCACCTGGTTCGGAACAGAAACAAAAAGCAAAAAGACAAAAATTAGACGCTGAACAAGTAAACTGCTAGTTAATATTCCTGAAACAAGCTTTTCTTTGGCTCAGAGTCCCGGCTAGGTTTTGGAATTTCAGCCAAGTCCTGAGAAATATTAATACTCTGAATTACTCACACAGAGTTGAACACAAATAACACTGGCAATTTCAAAAGTCCAATTCTTAAGTATAAGCGGATTTTGGGCTTCCCCTCTCCATCTAAGAAAACTTGATATCTGCCTCCCAGAAAATGTACAGGCCCATTATCTCCCCCCTGATTTTAGAAGAGGTTTATCCAGAGAAAGATGCATATAAAAATCGGAAGACTATTTGCTTCTTGAGGTAGGGCTCCATACAAAAAGTGACCGTTAGATTAAATGAACATTCCCTGCCCCCAACCCATTAATAGACTATGACAGAAACTTTAAAGCTGGTTTAAGAAACACAGCCTTCTGCGCTCTTCACATAATGCACAGATGGCCTAGAGATGTCACATTTTGATCTATTTCAAAGGGCTCTTGTTCTGTTTAAACATTTATGGACCCATTTTCTCCATTAAACCCAAAGAAGGCAGATTAGCTCCTCTTCCCTTCTTGTCATTATCGTCCATAAGAAAACCTTCTCCATTCCCAAGTGCTTATCTTACCTAAGAATGGGAAGCAAGGAAAATGAGCCCCTATTGGAAAAGGGTTCACAAGGTTACCCTACCTCTTCCGTGATGGGTTAAGTTTTGTCAAAAAAAGAAAAATTCAGAGACACAGAATCTGTAATGTTTAACTAGTGACGGAATTTTAAATGTTGGACTTCCTTCATGGTACCCCAGAGCATTAATCTAGTCTTTATAAGAAAACTCCTTAAACTGATTCAGAAAAATTACACTAAAATCTAAAAATCTAAATTCTGTGCGGAAAGAAGAGTAAAATTAGTGTAGAAAAGAGTACCATTTTCCCTCTTAAATTGAGTTTCTCCGCCTGTAAATTATTTTTTCTCCCTTAAAAAAATACTCCAAACTGGAGTCAGAAACGCATAGTATTTGCCGACTCGACTTGGCAACATTGAGCCCCTCACGGGTCAGAGAGCGCCTTCTACAGTCAATACCTTTCTTTAATTAACCGTTCATCTGGTATACCTCGCGCGGTGCCGGGCAGCCACTCTCCCACTCCTTTAAAATGTAAAAGGAAAACAACCCGCCCCCCCACCGACCCCGCCAAAAGCTTCCAAGTCCGCCTTTGTGAATCCCTCGGCCGCTTCCCGCGCCTCTCACACCCTTACCTAATGCTCCCGTTGAAGTCCGGGAGCCGCCCGCGCGCCCAGGGTGTGCTCCAGCTGCTCACACCACGCGCTCCCGTCCTCGTGCTGCAGCCGCCGCCGCCGAGATTAAAGAGAAAGAAACAAAGCATCATGGGAAACGGAGTTCTCCATTCAAAGCACCAAAAACGCGCCAAGCCCACGCCTCCCTCCCCCTCCATTCCCGGGTTGGTGGGAGAGAAGCCAAGGGGGAGGGGAGTCCTTTTTTCCCCCTCCACGTGCACCCCCTCACTCCGCACACCCCCCTAAGTTCTTGTGGAACCTAAAGGTCAGCGATGGAGGAGAAAGGGGGAGTCGTTTCCCGCGCGCTCCCCGCTACCCCTCAACTGCACTCTGGTACTTTGCTTTTCTCAAGTCCCGCCCGCTCCGTCCCCTCCCACCCAGCCAGTCAACTCTCCCCGATCGGAGCTGCCCCAACGAAGGTTCTCCCCTTCTGCCCCGGCCGCCGGCCAGGGCCACCCCCGCGCGGGACCCGGCCCGCGCCCGCCCCTCGCAGGTGGCGCGCCCTGCGATCCCGCACCGGCCACCCCTCTTCCCGTCCCCCCGCCCCACACACACCCCGGGCCGCGCGCGCCACCCGAGCGCTCGGGGGGCCAGGCGCGAGCGCAGCCTCCCGCAGAGCCCGAGGAGGAAGAGAAGCGAGAAAACAGCGTTCAGGAAATTAATCGGGGCCGCGAGAGCACGCCTCACCCAAAGTGCCCCCGGCCAGAACGACGCGGGGCCACTAGCCTTCCTGCCACCACTCGAGGAGCGCTCCGTCCCCTCGGCCCTCCGTCCGAAGCTATATCCCTGGGAAAAGCCCGCCCCTCTGCCTTTAATAGCCCAGGGAAAAAAGCCCGCCCCCGCCCACCCGGCCCGCACAGGAATTAGGAAACGGAACCCCCACCCCGCCAAAGCGAAAACCCCACCGAGCCCCAGTTACCCACGGGCCGAGCGCAGTCGGCATTTTCCCCTCTTTCCCCCGAGCCGGAGTCTTTAATTAAAGGCGCGCCTGGGACGCCAGCCCGGGCGGCGTCCGGTGCTGGAGCCGGTGCCACTGGCGCCAAGCCCGGGATGGCGCACTCGCTACCACCTCGTCCGGTCCCGCTCCCGCGGCGCTCACCCCATCCCCCCACCGGAGACAGACGACTAGGCCCACGGAGCCGTGGGACTGGGGTGTCCCCCCACCCGGCGCGCGCATGCGCGCCACCTCTCCGCTAGATTGAAAGTGTTCCTAAGGCCCCAAGAGGAAAGAAATACAGACACAGCATATTCACTCTATGCACATGTGAAAGTTTTAACCTCTGGCACCTTGTGCTACTGTTAGGAGGATTTTGCCTTTGCCAGGAGCCCCCCTCATCCAGTAAATCAGGGTTTCTTGGCAGGCATCGTTAACGGTAGCAGCCACTGAGTACATGCACAAATGCAAGGAAGATACGGTGCAATTATCTTGCTTTCTCTTCTCATTCCACAGCTAATGAGAACCAATTGAGGGCTGCCTGCTTAAAGGCCAAAGCCCAAGGACGCTCTCTGTGAAAAGTAAGACGACGTCTTCGTTTAAGAAGCACAATGAAAATGGAATTAAGCATACAGCACTTTGAACACTGGGCAAAATGCGGTCATCAGACTATACCTACTCCACGTCCCTGGCGGACCCGGGCGCAGGGAGAGGGTTTGGGAGTGCGGGAGACAGTTACAAATCAGAGAGGTCAGTGAGCACGCAGGATCTGGGGAGGTAAGCCCTGGAAAGCAAGCGGGGGTGAGGAGGGGGTGTGCCAAACGAAGCCGACCCCTCCCTCCCCACTATTGTTACCGCAGGAGATTGCGGCAGCCCAAAGCCCAGCGGGGGCCAAGGGCGCCATGTGATTCTCAACCTGGTGCACAGTAGTAGCTCAGGCAAGCCGATTACAAAAGACTGGCCTCTCCCGCCCCTGGTCCGCGATGGAGTCCAACCTGAACGGCCAGTGCCCCTCAGGCGTCAGCGGTGGAGGCAACGAAAGCCACACTCACTTCTCCAAAGGGAGTCACTCCTACAGGTGGGCTTTCTCCCCTTTTCATAAAACGCGCAAAGAGACTTTGCAGCCCACCCTGGCGCGTCTGCCTGATACTTTCTGGAAACTACGCAGCCCAAAGTTTACTGCCCAACCAGATCCGTCCTGTGAGATTGCACCGACTGCAATGCAATTTTCGACCTTTAATGGTAACGACTAGCAGTGGAAAGAAGAGGAGGGGGAGGGAAGAGATCTTAAACCCGACTTTAAGAAACATTGTATTAAAGCAAGATAAGAACAGTACCTTTGAGCTCGAGCAAAACCTGGCGTAAAAAAAGGGTTTTTGCGAAAGTGGCGCGAAGATAATATCATGTGATCCGACCCCAGGGCGTCTCCTTCCCCTTTTGCCAAACTCCCCTCCCCCCGAAAAAAGGGGGGTAGGGGAGTTACATCCGTTCCTCACAAACTATTAGCATAATTAATTGTGTCCTGCAGCTGCAGCCAGAGCTCCCGGTCAATGAGTAAACATATCCTCATCCTCTTCACCATCAGAACAAAAAGACCCATTACCCTGATTTTGGAAAATGTTCCCAAATAAATCTCATTATCATCAAAAGTCTTAATTTGGCATTCCGGCTCTGTCTGTGTGTCTTGGTTTGAGAGACAGAAGAGAGTTGGAAGAGATGAAATCATCCTATTAAAAAGGAACAAGCAGAAGCAGCGCTTTCAATGGAAATACCATGTTGAGGGACTTCACTAGCTTAAAATTTTCCAAAAGTTTTAAACAGTTCATTAAACAAGACATCCTCCCAGAGTCTTCCTACTCGCCCCCCCCAACTCCCACCCCTCCTCCCACCCCTCCTTCCCTTTAAAGCCAGAACAATACCCGGAATAAGGTATTTTGAGATTGCTTTACCAGGATATTTTCTTGTTCTTAATTTTTTTTAATGCTTGCAACATATAGAATGTCTGGATCAAGTTCCCAACTGGCGAAAATAATTTATTCCATCTCAGTACCTGTGCAGTGCAAGGTAAAATTAAGTACAAGATATAGGTTACTATAAAAAAAAAAACAACTAGGACATTTTGATACATAAGCAATGTATTTTTGTCTTTTTCTTTTGAAAAAAAATGTAATCATCAGCCAAAATACCTAGAGAATCAAAAAAAGCTAAAGAACAAAGCATTTCACACACACCCCTAAAAAGTCAGAATAGCTAACAGCTCAAAGAAAAGCACGTGATCCCTTCATGCTTTAAAACTTGTGGTCATGCTGAGGCTAAAAGCTAAGAGCTTGTGACCCGGCAACCCCGTCCCCTCCCCCAGACCACAACCCAGGGCTTAAGGCTCCAGGCTCCCACCAGGCTCCTGCTCGCTCCCAGTATTGTGAGACAAACAATACTTAGGCATTCTGCAAAATAAAGGAGCCACAACTCCTAGCTCCAGTCACATCATTTACGCCCAAACAGATTGGCCTGTGTGTGTGCATATGAGTATGTGGTATATATGTGCATGGGTGCGTATATATGTATATCTCATATAGAACATATGCTTACACAGAAGCCCAGATGTTCTATATGAATGTGTAAGGAAGGTATCGAAACTGGCCAAAGGAAGGGAGGGAGAACTTATCTAAGAATTCTCATCACAAGTTAAAATTCTTGCCACTATTTTGAGTTTCTGATGAATTTAAAAAACAGATATCCTGTGAAGAATTGCCCCCCAAATAGAGATACTTTGAGCTTTCATCTGCCTGAAAAGGAGAGGGGGATTCCTCTATATTGACTCTAGATGTAATTGTGCCATAGAAAGCAGCAATCTCAAGTAGTTTGGATTTTAGCACCTTTAAAAATACTGGTAATTGACATTTTACCCAGTTGAGAAATCATTTTACTTGATTTAGAAATAATATTAAGTGGCTCTGTTAAACCTAATGATTGGTATCTTAGGACAAAAAGGTCTCCATGGAAACCAGAAAGTAATTTAAGAGTATTATGTTCCTCACACAACTAGAATAGAGCTTTTGTTCTATGTGTATTTACTACTTTAATTTTTTGGACTACACTTGCAGTTAAGGTCTCTTACACTCTAGTTTTGCCTGGGATCAGGAAATCAGCATCCTCCTGCAGTACGTGTTTTGCTCCATTTGTGTGGTTCTGTGTTCGTATGTGAGTGTGGGCCCATGAGGCCTAAAACAAAGCCCGTAGATCAGAACACTCACTGAACAATATGGGGGGGCGGGGGGGGGGTGGTGGAGGTTCCAAGGAGAAAATATTTCAAATGCTATTTTGCTATTTGATCCTAGAACAAGAACTGTGATTTCATGAGATTCAGATAAAACTGGTCTTCACTAACTTTGCTTTTTTTTTTTTAAAGTATTCATTTATTTACAAACATTTCATATTTTAAAAATGAATCAGTCTTGTTTTGAATGGCCAGAATATTAAGATAAATTAACCTGAATAAAAGAAATTTGAATTTTTTGTTACCAAGCCTTAGTTTATGAAAATTTGTGTCAACAAAACAAAGGAAAAAATCTGACTTAATAATGAACTTCTGAATGTTATTTCTTTTCAATAGCGTATACCAACATAAATCATGTAAGTAAAATAAACAGTACATCTTCAACTGAACAGTGTCAAATGTGAATTAAATATCAATTTCAAAAGATTTATCCCTTGTTCAGAAAGAGAAAATTTCACTAACTGAACATGCACAATTATATAATTTGGTTTAAAAAATGTAGAAAGTAAAAGTATATTTATCCCAATCTCAAAGGGTTTTATGAAGATCAAATGGCAGCAAGAGGTGGATTGACTTTCTGAAATATGAATGTTTAAAATACACATTTTATTAAATTTCATTTGTTAGTAAACTTTACTTTTATAAACTGGTCTTTGCTAACTTTGCTTTTTAAAAATAATGTGTGTCATTATTTACAAACATTTCTTATCCTTATTAATGAGTTAATCTTGTTTTGAATGGCAGGAATAATTAAATTACAATAGAATGAAATTACATCTTGCATAAATCGGATGAGGTATGTGGGTACTAGCACTTACAACATGGAACTAATTTTGTTAATATGTGATGCTTTAAAATTACTGTCCTGTCAGTCTTTGCTTCTCTCAGTAGTATGATAAAACAGTTTCCTCTCACTAACAACGTTATTTTTTACAGGTCAAATATTTCAAGTCAAAATACTTGTGCAAATATTGAAAAGATATCAAAATAATCTGCCTTTCATCAGTAGAAAAATTTCTTAAATTAATTCTCCTACCTTGAGAGTAGACTCAGCGGACATTAAAGTGATTCACTATTAATATTAAATAGTGTTAAAGGTATTTTTACACTCTGTTTGAAACACTTTGATTTTCCTGTTTATGTGACCTTAGAAGTGGAACTTCTGGTATTACAGACCATAAAATTGCTAGCAGACTGTAATACTATAATCAAAGAAAACGCTATAAAACAGAAATGTTTTACACACATCACTTTTTTTCAATCACTTTTCAGATTAAATTTGTCCATCTTTGCACCATTATAAATTTTCTAAGTGAAAATAGTCATGGAACGGAACATGATGAAAGATACAGTTTTATCTTCAAAACGCAATCCCCAAAACTTATCATCATCACATATTCTTCCAAAGTAAATCGCAATGGTAAAGATTATCCAATTGTATAATAATTTTACACTATTAAGTGTGTTACTTGAAAATGTTGTGATTAAGAAGAGATCCCAAATATTCATCTAAGGTTAGAAAAATTTAAGTCATTCACTATTCTCTCTGCTATCACGGCAGTAAATCATGGTAATGTTCTACTACCTATGTGCAGAGAGAGCACAATGGTATTTTTTAGAGCTCCTCTCTCTTTTTTTTTCTCTCCTCAGAGATAACGTTTATCCTCAGCTTGGTAGTCCTCTGCTAAGCTTAGAGATTCTCTTTAACTGTCTCCTGACTTGTGATTGTTGAAGGAAGTAGAACTATTGTCTGGCCTTTTTCATGCTGAGGAGGAAGGCGCAGTGAAATGTGTTGAATTATCCAGATGCCTGAAAGGACGGCAATGAAAGCTTGGAACAACCTAAATAACAGATAACAGATACAGCCTACAGAAGACATCTACTTTAAAAATGAAAGAGAGATTTTATTTACTCAAAACAAATGTAACCTAGCTTACTTTTGACATTTTTGAAATGATGTCTAAGTCAACAGGAAGACTGATGATTTAAAAATTCACCATGGAAGGACACAGTTTTCTTTTTTCAAAATCATAGAATTTATAACCCTAACTTGGAGCTCTGCGTATATTTTTATTTTTTCAGAAAAGAGTGATCTGTCCATAGCCCCCCAACTTTTGCAAGTCCTAATGAATTTAACTACTTGAAACTTTACTCCCAAGATTTAAAATATGATTCACATCACTAAGACAAACGGTTCCTTTATTGCTGTTAGTGATTCCATTTCTATAGCTGCTACTTATTAAACCATCTTTAAGAATTAAAACGGTTTATGTGCTGCTAGAAGCTTAAAGCGAGAAGAAAGTGTGGAAGTTATGATTTAAGTATGGGTTGCATATTTGTGAAAATGTTTAGATATCAAATTGATAAACTTGCTGAACTAAATAACATTATTATAGGATATGTTTTAAGTATTCAAGAACTCAAGGTTAAAGAAGCAAACATGATATGTTGGTATGTGTTACAAAAAAATACTGTACTACCGCGTGTTAAACCTTTTTATGTTTTTTATAATTAATTAACTAGACCAAAGTTCAGTGCTTCCTTGGAGGATATCAAGGCTAATAAACAAAGCCATTTTAAATATAGAGTCTGCTTGTTGATTTTGGAGAAACAGCAAGACAAATAATCCTGGTGAGTATCTAGGGTTAAATTATATTTTTAGAATGTAATACTTGACTAATCTGTAAATCCTTTCATATTTATTTCCTTTGCAATTTTGCTTTAAAGACTGTTTAAACAAAAGCATAGAAACCGCTAGATCTTGAGGAACAGTAGCATGTAGCTTCTTTAGAGTAAGATATACACCTTGCGTTCAGACTGAATTATAATCTTTGAGGCTTTCTTTAATTTGGTCTGAAAGAAAATTTGTTTTCTTTCTCTGCATATTTTAATCACGTTTTTTCAGTTGTTGGCAATATACTTATTCTTCTGACATTTTATTATTTATTGGTGTATCTAGATGCTATATCTTTTATTAGTTACTAGAAATAGCCTTTTTTATTTATACCCTAACCCAAATTATTTACAAAAATTTAATGTGTCTAAAGATAATCAGCAAATTAGAAATTGAGTAGATCCCATTAGTTTGGTTAATCACTTAACAAAACGAGACCAATTTTTATTTGCTATATTTGTCCCACTCAAATAATTACCCTTCTTCATTAAGCTTCAAAAGGCTCTTCTTTAAACAGCAGTTTATAACGTCTTTAAAATCTACTGGGGGTAGGGAGTCAATACATTTACTTGATTTTCACTTCTGTGTCAGAAATTTAAATATAAAAGTTAAGAGAATTCATTTTATATTTTGGTTCCTAAACAAAGTGTCCTATTTACGCTTGTTTTGGTCTACAGTTACTTGGTTTTCTGCAATTTCAACTATTTCATTTACAATTCAAGCCCACCATTCTTAAACTAATCTCTATACTTGATTAATCCCTGAATGCATACTGCATCTTTCTTTAACTCCAGTAACAAAGTTACCAAGTGTACACAAAAGTCTTGATATTTAAGATCTAAAGCTCCTAACAAATTAATACTAAAACTAATTTTGCTGGCTTTTAACACTATCATATATTTGCAGCTGCAGAAATTAATCCTAGTATTTGACAGATTATCACAATTTTTGATAAAAAAAATCCCAAATTCCAATTTGCCTTTCACTTTGCCTAACTCTTGGTCAAGTTTGTATGTCCTTTCAATACTAAGTTTATGATGAAATACTGTACATAACAGCATTCAACCTTGAAAGGACATAGCAGAGTATCTTTCAAAGGATAGTTTGAGCCAACATTTTAGGTTGGCAACGTCCTTAGTGGGCATCTAACCTAATCATTTTACAGACAAAGAAACTGAGACCCCCAAAATAATTTGCCTAAGATGCCTCCACTAATTGTCACAGAGCCAGATTAAAGAAAACCACTATTTTGGTTCATTTGGAAAGAAATCTAGATAGTTTTTGATTTATTTTCAAGCTCGATTTTCCTGTAGGGCTGTTGTGAAGATTAAATGAGATAATGTGTGAAAGCAACAGAATGATCACAATGCGTGAGTGCTCAATAAATGTTATTTTTCCTTCTTTTCTCTTTCCTGCTGATGCCCTATGCCTTATTATCAGCCTCCTTGCCAAGACCGCAACTTCTTACTGTCAAGATTTGGGGCACCAGAGTACAAGCAAGGCACTGAAAGAGAGTTTTGGGAGACTTGCGCTATCAAAAACGTAACAATCTAATCATCCTCATGCTTTAACTATGATCTGATTACACCAGCTGAAAAGACACACAAACTGTCATCCTTCTACTCAAGTGTTCCAAGGAACCTGGCTGTTGCACAGGGAAATGGGTACATTTCTCACCCTCTGCCACCCCCAGTCTAGGTTGGGATCCCCAATCATGATACCAAGTAATAATGAGCAAATTTGACCATCAAAATGCAACTTTATGTTCAAATTCATAACCTTCAAACTGAAATTTGCCTCCTGTGTTACTTGCGTATTACATTTTTCTTCAACTATACAGTTAAAAAGGAGAAACACAGCTCACTCTCTGAAGCCTCTATATGTACTAGCTTGAGATTAAAAGAGCTGTTAATATTGTATAAACTGTTATACCATCTGTGTTATAATTCTGCCTCATCAGGTTTTATGGAATGCCCCCCCTCCATTTCCTTCATTCCACCAGGCATGTCATCAAAGGAGAATAAATTAAGTATTGTGCCAGAAAATGTGGTCTACTTTCTAAAAGGCATCTATCTCTAGCTTTCAGAAATGCCTTTTGGAATGAGCAATGTGGAAACAGTGTCCCCATTGTTGTATAGGAATGTCATGAATTGGATCCCCACCCCAGCCTTTTATAGAGAAAAAGAATAAAAAGCGTTCATCTGAGTTTAAAATTATCATATTTTATAGCATATGCTAACATGCTAATGAGATGAGGTATTATCACATCTTTGCTGAGGCCATTATGGATAATTGAGCTTTGTCCATCCGCCCCACTAGATTGTAAACTCTGTGATGGTGGAGACAACTTCAACTTTGTAGTTTTATGAGACCCTTTCAGAGTGTGTTGACACTTCCACTGTTGGTCTAGTGACTAGGTTGAATATTTGTATTGGGGGATATCAGAAATGGCAGCTCTCTTCCACTTTGTAAATTCTATTTCAACACTAAGTGTTTACTAACGACCAAAAACCATATGTAAAGCACTAGATAACATGAGCAATTCTTTAACTCTGTCTAAAAATATATAACTGAGAGATCAAGCAATGTTCCCCTAGTAAATAAAGATAAGTCTAGGGAATTTCTTTGTAAAGATTTAGACAGCTCGCAGAGAAGTTCCTTTTGGTGGTTAGGAATAGAAAGGCGTAGGCAAGATTAAGGAAAGCCAGTTCAAAGTGTTAGAGAGAGGATTTTGCATCTCAAAGAGGGGGAGGGGTTGGAACTCTAAGAAGACTGAGGCTGGGAATTGGGGCTTTTCCCTTCCCGCTGACTGCTTTAACCTACCCTCTCCCCAAACCCTGTGGTAATGTCGAAAGCGACCGGAAGTGAGAATCCGGAGATCTCAGCTTGAGTCTGCTCTCTGTCACTAACTAGCTGAATGACATTTAAGCAAATCACTTACTAGATTACCTCTGAGGTCTCTTCCCATTCCATAAATCTTTGCTCTTTATCTCATTCCCCCCTCTTTTTTGTTCTTCCTTTCCCCCTACCCCCCACCCCTTCTTCCTGGTCTTCCTTTTAACTGCAATAATAGTAATAATGAATCAGTTACCTCTGGAGAGAGAGCTGAGATGGTGTGTGGAGAATTAATGGAGACCTTGGCTTTTTATCTCTGTCATGAACTTTTTTCTTTATTTCCGTCCATTTTCTTTATTGATTAAATGACGATTTCTCATAAATTTAAGGTGCTTATTACATTTAAGTATTCAATAATCTGCCAAAAATGTTCCTCTTTTGTGGATATAAATGTTAACACAAAACATTTGGTCACAAAGAGTGCAGTAAATCAGGAATTAATGTGGCGTAATTCCACATAGGCCTACCATACAGAAAAATACTCCACAAGAGCGAGGATTGGAACCCGAGGCTCCAGTTGCATTTTACCTCATCTTTTTTTTTTTTTTTTTTTGCGGTACGCGGGCCTCTCACTGTTGTGGCCTCTCCCGTTGCGGAGCGCAGGCTCCGGACGCGCAGGCTCAGAGGCCATGTTTCACGGGCCCAGCCGCTCCGCGGCATGTGGGATCTTCCCGGACCGGGACATGAACCCACAGGCGGACTCTCAACCACTGCGCCACCAGGGAAGCCCCCTTACCTCATCTTTTAAGCTATAAATAAGGGTTTTCATTCACGTAAGTCAGCAGAAAGATTCTGGGAACTCCTCTACGTGTCCAAAGTGGATTCATAATTCACCTCATGACGTGGACACAGGATTGGCAGAGATGTGGGCAGATCAGTGGTCTCTAGGTCTCTCTCCTCCCATTCTTTAAGGGCCATTTCAAGTTACACCTCCTGCAGGAAGCTTTCTTTGTTAAATCCAGCAAGCAGTGATTTCTGCCTTCTCCGAACTACCATAGCCCTGGAGTTCCATTTTGTTTCAGTTGTGTACTTAGGTATTTAGAAAGAGAATAATGATCTGTTTGCAGAAAATGGGGTCGACAGAGGTTGAGTGAGCAACTCATGTCTCCACACACCTTGCTCAATCGCTCCTTCTCAGCAATCCCAAATGCCACATCTCCGGGAGATCTCTGCCCCTTCATTTGCTTCACATTCACAAAGTCTGTTCTTCACTGCCACTTGGCCCCTAAGAAATGGTCTCAACTGCTATCTCTACTCCATCAGTTACCTTAAACAAGAGATACCAATACCCCAAATATGAAATCTTTGGTGATCCCATCGTCTTATCATTCATCAGCAGAATGGCTTGGGTAGATTTTTCACCTAAACTCAAGACAGATTTACTAATTCAGACCCCTCACCCCAAAAAACACAGCAGGCAAAGATGTTAATAATCTGTAACATTGATTGAAGGTTTACTATGTGTCAGGCACTGCTCTAAATACTTTATATAAATATCTCCCACTGTGGCCCTATTAGATAGGTAATTGTTACTGTTACCCTTCTGTTCTAGATGATGAACTGAGGCTCTGACAGGATACGTAATTTGATGTGATGGAGCCTGTGCTTGAAGCCAGGCTGACCTGTCACTCAGCACCGTTGCAGAAATCTTTATCCTCACCCCAAAAGGGACACAGCAAAGCTATGATGGGAGCATGTGGATTAGTAAATCGGAGTAGAGCCCAGTACTGGTGGCAGTGATAGAAGGTGACTTCTCTAAGAGCTTCTGGGAGGAAGGGAAATAGAACTTTCTGGGACAGAGTCACATGGTAGTTTAGCCTCCAGTGAGAGACTTACTGGGGAAAAATTTTTAAGGACAGGGACAGTTGGCTCCCTTAATACTTTAGAGCAGTGCTATCCAAAAGAAAGATAATACAAGCTGAACGTGTAATTTAAAATTTTCTTATAGCCACATTAGAAAAGTAAAAAGAGGACTTCCCTGGTGGTCCAGTGGCTAAGATTCCACGCTCCCAATGCAGGGGGCCTGGGTTCGATCCCTGGTCAGGGAACTAGATCCCACATGTGGCAACTAAGTGTTCGCATGCCACAACTAAAGATCCTGCGTGCCTCAACTAAGACCCAGCACAGCCAAATAAATATTAAAAATAAAATTACAAAGTAAAAAGAAACAGGTGAAATAAAGTTCACCACTATATTTTATTTAACCCGATATATGCAAGATATACTTATTTGACTATGTAACCAATATAGAATTATTAATGAGATATTTTACCTTTTTACCAAATCTGGTGTGTATTTTATATTTACAGCATGTCTCATTTCAGACTAAATGCATTTCAAGTGCCCCGTAACACACGTGGCTGGTGGCGACCATATTGGACAGCAAAGGCTTAGGGGATTTTCGCTGCCTTGTGGCACCGACCACTCTATTAATAGCACCAACTCCTCTTCCCTCTTTCTTATTCATTATGCACAGCGTGGCTGTTAGCTGTTAATATTGCTTTCCCAATGTTTCCAGATCATCAAGCCCCATCTCTGTTAATAACAGGTTCACTCTATATCCATCTCGTAATAACAGCTAACATTTATTGAATATGTATTATGTGCCAAGCACTCTTTTAAGTGCTTTAGCTTTATATATATTGTCATAAAAATCCTCACAGTGACCCTATAAGCTAAACGTTTTACCATCTCCCCATTTTGCAATTGAGGAAACTGAAGTTATTTAACTGTCAAAAGCCACACGACTGGTAAGTGGAGGAGCCATGACTGAGGAGCCCTACAAATTTAAACACCTCTGCACCCCACTGCCCCTGGGCCATACTCTAGAACCAGAGCCACAGATAGCTGGTTAAGGAGCACTTCATCTAACTCAGTGACAGAAGTGTAACTTGGTCTCAGGTCCTCCTGGACCATGCCAGACCTGTGAGGAATTTGGACACAGCTGCTTTCCTTTTCTGTGGTGGTTGCCCCTAGCAACTAGTACATAGTACAATATATAGGGTTTGTATCTATCTTTGTGGGTCCGTACCTACACACACACACACACACACACACACACACACAGATCAAACACAAACTGTAGAGAGTGTTCATAAAATCCAGAGAATTGTAGAGCCGGAAGAGCTCTGAAAGACCAATCTCATCAAGAAAGTGCAGTGCAGCCAGCAGTTAAAGAGACCTGCTCAAAGTTACACAGCTGAACTGGAGCCCAGATAATCTGACTTCAAGTAATTTAATATCTACTAAATACCTCTTTATGCAGGGTGCTTCCTACCTGAAAGATAGGAGTTGCAGCAGCGTAGCAAGTCTATTCTCACTAATATAGACTTTATCAAATGTTTATCTTTCCTGCCAAAATAGCGGGGTTTTTTTTTATTGTGTCAGCATCTACAAAAAGCATTCCTGTTTTTTAGAAATGTAAAATTGGAGAACTCGGAGTTAAAGTGCATTCCCCTTGCCTTTCCTTGTTTACGCAGCTAGTTAGGCATTTACACTGTTTCCTAAATGTTTCACCAGGCCAACCCCATATTAAATTCTTTAAGGATTAAGACACCATCGTACACTTCTTTAAATTCACAAATGAAGTTCTTTAAGGATTAAGACACTATCATACATTTATCTAAATTCCCTCCAGCCCTAATTCTGAGCCCATAATAAACATGTAATTAACAAAATTGAAATTGTACAATGATCAGTATGAAGTGGTTGGATTTAGCCCTTTCGTTTTATAGATTGTTTTTAATGATGTTAAAACGCACTACTCGGAAAGCATTGTTATGAGCTTGACCTTTAGATTAGTGCTGGTCGCCATTTCAGCCAAAGGGACAGCAGTAACATCTCACAAAGATTCTTTCTTTCAGCAACAAACTAGCCATCGCTCTTTCCTCGGATCCTTCTATTTCAAAGTGGAGAACTTGACCATAGTTTAAATGTTACAATGTTTCCCACTTAAGCAGAAAACACACTTGATTTCGAATAAAAAACCTCCGCTTTTATATATTATGTTTCAAAGTGGAGATGGCTGTGAAACTTGAGCCCTGACATACAACCTCAACCTGACTTTTTAAAAGTGCTCAGAAAACCGTTCTTCTAATAAGCATGAGAGCCCGCTCTTTAATGATTTTTTTGCCTGCCTTACATCATTTATTCTAAATCATTAAAAAATCAAAATAGTTTACATTAAATAAATCTTAGAGTAAGAGGATGGTCTCACTCATTGTTGGTTAAAGACCGAAAAGGTTACTGAGCTAGTTCCAGGGTAGAATAGAGACTCAGTAGCGACAGCTTAATTCTCAGGAGCTGTTACTTAACAGAACTTTAAAAAGAAAAACGACACATTCTTGAATTATTTATAAAAATCATGCAAAAAAAAAAAAAACAACCCACTTTAGGGACCATGGGAAATTCGTTTTGTCCTTGCTTTTAACATTTTCAGAGCCTATCTCAGTGAACAAAGTGCTAAGTCCAAAAACAAATGAATTAACATTTAGGTGGTTGAGCAAGGCTTCTGTCTTTTGTTTATTGCTGTTTGATTTTTTTTTTTAGTAGCCCATTGTAAAAGCCCTGGGGCACACCTTCAGAATACATGAATAATGTCAATAATAACTAATACAGCCTGCTATGGAAAATACTGTTTTCAAAACCACAGGTTAGTTCCTGGAAGTCAGCCGGTCAGAGAAAGGATGTGGTGTAGCAGCAAGTTTAAATAGCTTGTGCAACAAAAGGAAGAGAGATCTGTTGACTTCTGCCTCCTAGAGGGTTGAAATCGGAAAGAACTATACTTAAATAGTTCATTCAGAAAGCATCAAAGATGAAGAATCCATCACATTTTGAAAAGCTTCACTCATCACTTTTGGGAATTCAGGTGAGAGAGGAACTAATGTATCAGGATAATGATAAGATGAAAATAAGCGTGTTAACTTCGGATTCAATGAATCAGCCCGGTTCATTTTGGTTGTTACATGAAAGGCACTGACACCACTTTTTAAATGAGCCCCCAGCTCCCATTTCTTAATGTTGTGAACTGAAGGAGTCATGGTAATTCACCTGGCTTTAAAATTTCTCCCAGTTGTTGAGTTCTGCAGCCAAATAAGTTCCACAAAATAAACTCATCGCAGGCACAGGAAAAGCAGCTCTTTTGAAAATACCTTGTGATCAGGCTCTAGGTCATGACCTGGGTCTTGAGAAACTTGAGTTAGTAGATGTTAGTTTTTCTTAGCTCTTTGTTTACCCTGGACTTAGACATTTTGTATTATTAAAAACCTGTGGCTTTTAAGGACATTCTATTTATCTTTCCAGGCTTTTTTGATGGAAATGCCTGGATTTTCTTGGAAACAGGGATTTTATTGTGGATTCCTGGTGCCCCTTGGAGAGGCTTATTTTTCTGGACAATAGTTTTCCTTAGTGTCACTACTCTTTTCATCTCCCAATGATCACAAGCTCCCAAGGTCGAGAAAAGTGCATCCTTTTGTTCTAATGAATCTGAAATTCCATTTTTAAAAGTCTGCAAAAGGGGCTCTTGGTTAGTAACTTAAGGCATAATTCTATTGCATGAAGTATCCAGAGCAGTTAGCCTTCAAGACATTTGGAGAAAAAGAAAAGCCAGCTCAGTTAAAGTCAAAAAGTTAGCAGCAGTGTTCATAGTTGGATCATTGCTACTTAAGGATTTTAATCTTTTATTATCTGTACTTTAAAGTGTGTTGTACAATACAGGCATGCTTGCCTTTGTTAAAAGAATAGGACCCAGTAAACTGGCATAAAGAAGTAAATTACCATTGCCTCTGACTATAAATGGAATGTTCATGGTGTGAAAAGTTCTATTTGCTCCAGACTGAATCTCTTGCCCTCATGGGAGTATGAACATTAAAGTGCTTTATGAATTTGTGTTGTATGCTATTTTCATCGATAACTCAGTCTTCCAGGGAAAAGTGAATAACCATTTTTTAGTTAAAACTAAAAAAACATTTTTTAGTTTTAGCCAATAGCCACATGTGGTTATTTTATATTTGAAGTTTAATTAATGAAAATTCGACAGCACAAAAAAAATGCAGTTCCTCAGTCTCAGTAGCCACATTTCACGTACTCAATAGCCACGTGCAGCTGGTGGCTCCTGTACTGGACAATGAAGATATAGAATGTTGCCATCATTGCAGAAAGTTCTATTGGACGGCGCTGCCTCAAAGGGTACTTATTCTCTGACATGACTCTTAGTACCTGGCAGCAGAAAACGCTGATGATTGTTATAGCTTGCCATTCACAGAAGCCCAACTTTCTAGAAGATGAATGGTGTCTCTTCTTCCCAGTCATAATGTAGAGAAATTCACTGGGGCTGGTAATTTGGTGTGATTATTAAGAATTCTGAAATTTTCCCTCAAGAGTTTTTTGTTACTCTAAACTATAATTAAAAATAAACAACCAAACCAAACCAAACCAAATCCCTCAGTGCCATCTAGCTTTGATTAAGCAAGGAAGAAATGTAGCTTCTTCTATTTTTTTCCTAACCAGACTATGTAGAACAGTATAGAAACCGTGTTTGGTTGGCATACATTAAGTGCACACAAAAATTATCATTGAGGATTGTTAAGATAAGATATAATGGTAATATGTTGTAAGGTGACTACTATTCAAACTTACCATGTGATACCATTTTTTAAAAAATCACCTATTTGGCCTTTTCCTTTTTACAGTGACAGTTACTTCCTTTTAGTCTTTCAAAATATTGTGTCTCAGAAATAATGCTAACTAGCTTGGTTTTCTATGCTTCCCAGATTTGTGATCCCTTCAATTTTTCACAGGTCCTTTATCTATTCTACAGCCCAACTGGCTTGCTCAGGATTCCTCAGATATATCGTGTGCTTTCTTCATCTCCAGTTTTTGCTCATGCCCTTCTTGCGATCTGGAATGCTGTCTCCATCTCTGTCTTTCTGAGACTTATCCATTCTTCAAGGCCCATTTGAAGTGCTACCTCCTCCGGATCCCTCCGGGTGAAGTGACCCCTCCTTCCTCCGAATTTTAACTGCATTATAATTAAGCATCTCACCTCCCTTACTTAAGCTCGTTGGCACAAAGATCTTGGTCTTAGTCGTCACCGGATCCCTCTACGTACTCGGCACAGGGCTGGTGCTCTAGACTTGGAAAATCCTAGCAATATTCTAAATATACACACAAAATTTCTTTGAACTGCATCTGCACTGACAAAGCAAAGGCAGTAGCATTGCACACTTGGCTTTACATTAAGTTTTAACAAATATTTCACGCAAGCCAATTCATTTTGGCTTATAGATTATATAGATCATATTACCGCAGTTATAGATACATCGACCTACAATATTGTACTCATGTGAGCCAAAGAAGAAAGAAATTGGGTTTCAACAATATGAATTCTGGTTCTAGTCAAATCCAGATTGTATTAACACTCGACAAGATAACATCTTTCGTGTATCAGATTGGCAAAGGCTAAGAAGATCCTGATAAAGCAGTGTCGGTATGGAGAAACAGAGACTCATTTATTTCACATGGGAATGTAAATTGGCATAATTTCTGTGGAAGGCATAAGGTAATATGGTAATAGCTATCAAAATTTAGAAACGGAACAAACAATTTTACTTAAAGAAATGTATTCAACAGTCACCCTTTCACCACTATAGCAGAATGCTTATGGTCTCTTGAGGGAAGTATGCAGCACCATCTAGGAAGCGCTCTTGCCAAAGCATTGGACCTGAATCTGATGAGGCCTGCTTATCAAACTACCAGTTTGGAGGAAAGACGAGGAAGAGAGGAGAACGCGTTAAACAACACCATGCGAGGCAGTCAGCAAAACCCAGAATGCGGAAAACTGCAGGACAAACAACCCAGTTTTGCCAACAAATAATTGCAAGGGGAAAAAAAGGGAGGGAGAATTTCTAAATTAAAAGTGACGTAAGAGGCATGTCCATCAAATGCAGTATGCGGACCTTGTTTGGATTCTGACTTTTAATAGATCAGCTGTAAGCGATTGTCCTTAGGGGAAATTTGAACACTGACAGCATGTTTTTGATATCAGGAAATTATTGTTATTTTTTAGGTATGGCAATGGTATGTGTTTAATTTTTTAAAGAGTCCTTATCTCTATAGATACATAAAGAAATATTTATGGAAGAAATTTGCCTCAAAATAATAACTATGAGTTAGTTGATTACGGTTAAATTTGGGTGTTCAGTATACAGGAGTTCATTGTGTTGTTTCTCTACTTTTGTGTATCTTCTACATTGGCTTTTTAAAAAGAGTGAGGTGTAATATTTTATAACAGTATTGCCTGTAATTGGAAAGAAACCTATAAACAACCTATATATCTAGAATAAAGACTGGTTAAATAAATTAATGTATAGTCACACAATGGAATACTGTGATATTGTTAAAAATAAAGATAGATGGATCGACAGGTAGATCTGATATGGAACAATCTCTCAGATATAGCAAGTAAAAAATAATGTAGGAGAATATGAATAATATGTTCCCATTTATGGAAAAAGGAGGGGATAAATATACACATATGTACATATATTTGTACAGGTTATTTCTAAAGGTATTCTTAAGAAATTGCTAACAGTGGTTGCCCTGCATAAGGGTCTGGGTGTTACAGGAGAATGGAGTGAGAGAGAGACTACTTTTGACAGCTTTTCTAATTTAAAAAATACTTCTCATTTTTTCACACTTGAAAATATGGCCCAGAATAGTAGTTAAGAACTAAACTTCTTGAGTTGACTCATGTTCATTGCCAAATAGATGCTAGAAAAAATTTTGCTGACTGGTAAAAGTTTGGGAGTTAGAACACATTTTGAAATTATCTGTAAATTGGCAAGCATTAATGCTCTCCTTTGTGTCAAAGGAAATGCATGCATTTCTCACTCACAAATGAGAGAAACATTCCCATTTGGAGATTCCCCAGAGGGACCTATGTTTATAACTAAACACATGTTTTCAAGGGCTACGAAGCTGCAGAGGAAATTCGACCCTCTAGGGCAGTGGCAGAGATAATCCAAAACAGCAGATAATCCAAACTTCATAATATTTTGTTTTGAAATGCATAATATTATTTTTAGAAGCAGGCCATTTATGTTCTTGATTATGTTTTGCTGAGGGTAATAGACGTATTAAAGTGAATTTGTAGTCTCTGAGCACCCACCAACAGAAGGTGGTGGAAGACATGGGCCAGAAATCTGCTTTGTGGTAGAGGAGATACTGATAACCTATAACTGGGTCAGGAGGTCATGACTGTAGATTTTTATTTCACTTCCCATCACCATGTAGACATTCTGCCTTTGCCTTCCTATGATCTCCTCTCCAAAATCTTTCTGAGAGCATTCCATCGAATTTTCCTTCCAAACAAAAGTTTAAAATAACAATACTGATCTGTAAGGAGAGAAGAAATCATTAGCATCCTTTCTATTTATAAAGTAAAAGATTAGGGTATTTTTCAATTAGTATGTTCCACGTGGACAACTAGCGAAAGGTGATTGTCCAGCACACTGGTTCCTCCAGGTATACAGTTTAACAAGTAGGGCAGAAGCCTTAGGTAGACAAGGTGGAAAGTCCTAGATCACTGGTAAAGGGCATTGCTTTAAAAAATATTTTTTGTTGTTTTCTGGGTTTTGTTATTGTTGTTGGGCATGGACTTGATGGATAAGGCAAATGCTGCCAAAGGCGAAGAATGAATCCCTTTTCCTGACCACCACCTGCCTGACAGTGTGCCGGGGCACTTCTAGGCCTGGGACCTTGTTTCAGATTCACAAAGACCCCGTAAAAGAGGCAAGGGCTGGGAGCAGCTGCATGGGGCAGAGAAAGAAGTGGGGACGCCCCCTAGATTTCTAGCTCAGCCGACCGGGTAGATGTGATGCCTTTAACAGAGATGCAGAACACAGCAGGAGCTGCAGATTTGGGCAGAAGTTAGGAAGAGTTAGTGAGCTCCATTTTCCACAGGATAATTGATGGGTCACTAGGTCCTGATGGGTCACGTGGTGCACGGTGGGTCATAACCTTTAAGCCAGTGAAAGAAACAAGCCATCCTTTCTATCCCTCTGAAAATCTTAATTCTCACCATATGTTTTACTGCCCATGGCACATTACAGATCACTGGTCTATTTTTTAAATGCCAGAAAACTGTATTTCTATTGTTCTTGTCTTTATCCATTTACTACCTACGTTAGCAACAGAAAAAAAGTTTTTAAGTGCAAGTAACATAGAAGTGTGTTTCATTTACCATAATTGCTGTGTTCCCCTAAAGTGCATATACATCCATTCATTTTCAACTCTCTTTAGCAAAATGTTTCTTTAAAGAAATACAAATATATAGTAAAACATAAGAAAATGCTCAACATCACTCAGAGTTCAAGAATGCACATTAAAACAGCATTATTCACCTTCTCATATTGGCAGGGGTGTGCGGGAAGCCCATAGGCACTCTCCAAACAATAATAGTGAGAATACAAATCTTGGCAACCTCTTTGGGGCCAACGTCCATGCACTTAATCACTCTATACCACCATGCTGTGCAAGTTTTGTGATTTTTCTCCTACAAATATATGCACACCAGTACAGCAAACATTGTCTAAGAATGTTCATTACAATATTGAAATAGCAAACAGCTAGAAAGAGCTTAAATACCCATGAATGAGTTACTAGTTAAATAAATTAAGGTCCATCAGGCAATGGAATAACAAGCAGCTGTTAAAAATAATAAGAGAGATCTATTCGTATTGGACTCTATGTTTAGTGTGATCCTACTGGCATCCAAACAAAACAAAAATAAACCAAAAACAATCTTTCTTTCTCTGCTTGTATGTTGTAGAAAATTGGGGGATGAATTAGAAAGAAGCCATTAATGATGGTAATGCCCGGGAGGCAAGATTATGGTGGGACAAGGAGAAAGGAAGACTTTTCTTTTCATTTCTAACCTTACTCTATTGTTTGACTTTTAAAAAATGCATATGTATCTAAAACAATAGAAAAAGAGATGCTGAAACTTTTCAAAACCTATAGGGAATTCCCTGGCAGTCCAGTGGTTAGGACTCTGCACTTCCATTGCAGGGGGTGTGGGTTTGATCCCTGGTCAGGGAACTAAGATCCCACAAGCTGTGTGGCATGGCGAAAAAACAAAAAAACCTATGCCTCTCTTTTGGTACATTTAAAAATGTTGTGTCCTCCTTTAGTGCTATTTGAAATTTAAAAATAAATTGGACATAGTAACTGCAAACAAATCATTGCAATGCAAAAAAATGTCTTGTTTTCAAAACTCACACATGCCCCTCCCTAGGGATTCTAACACTGTCTTATCCTACAATCTCCCTTAATTCGCTCCAGAATGCTCAATGTTCTTATTCCTCTTCTTCTGTAGTTTATTTTTTTATTGAGATGTAGTTGACATGTAGCATTGCATAAGTTTAAGGTGTGCAACGTGTTGATTTGATACACTTATATATTACAGTTTGATTACCACCATAATTTCTTTCTGTGGTGAGAACACTTAAGATCTAGTCTCGAAGGAGTGCTTCCCAGAACTTCTGCTGCCAGTGTCCTTGTCCACACAGTGAGCCACAGCCACACCCACCCCGCCTCTGCAGGAGACCCTCCAACAGTAGCAGGGCAAGTCTGCTGGTGATGTATCCTCTCAAGGTATTTGTGTGAGAAACTCTTTATTTCTCCTGTATTTTTGAAGGACAGTTTCTCTGGACATAGAATTAAAGATAATTAAAATGGCCCCATATTTCAAGACATAAGTCAAAGATTTTCAGGAGTATGGTAATCTTTAATGGCTAAACCTCAGGAAATTTTCTTCACAACCTGGGAGAACATATAGACCAGAGGGCAGACAGCAGAAGCAAGAAGAACTACAATCCTGCAGCCTGTGGAACAAAAACCACATTCTCAGAAAGATAGACAAGACGAAAAGGCAGAGGGCTATGTACCAGATGAAGGAACAAGATAAAACCCCAGAAAAACAACTAAATGAAGTGGAGGTAGGCAACTTTCCAGAAAAAGAATTCAGAATAATTATAGGGAAGAGGATCCAGGACCTCGGAAAAAGAATGGAGGCAAAGATCGAGAAGATGCAAGAAATGTTTAACAAAGACCTAGAAGAATTAAAGAACCAATACCTAGAAGAATTAAAAAAGAAATAAACAGAGATGAACAATACAATAACTGAAATGAGAAATACACTAGAAGGAATCAACAGCAGAATAACTGAGACAGAAGAACGGATAAGTGACCTGAAAGACAGAATGGTGGAATTCACTGCTGCAGAACAGAATAAAGAAAAAGAGAATGAAAAGAAATGAAGACAGCCTAAGAGACCTCTGGGAGAACATTAAACGCAACAACATCTGCATTATAGGGGTGCCAGAAGGAGAAGAGAGAAAGGACCCGAGAAAATATTTGAAGAGATTATAGTCGAAAACTTCCCTAACATGGGAAAGGAAATAGCCACCCAAGTCCAGGAAGTGCAGAGAGTCCCAGGCAGGATAAACCCAAGGAGAAACATGCTGAGACACATAGTAATCAAACTGACAAAAATTAAAGACAAAGAAAAATTATTGAAAGCAACAAGGGAAAAATGTCAAATGACATACAAGGAAACTCGCATAAGGTTAAGAGCTGATTTCTCAGCAGAAACTCTACAAGCCAGAAGGGAGTGGCATGACATATTTAAAGTGATGAAACGGAAGAACCTACAACCAAGATTATGCTACCCGGCAAGGATCTCTTTCAGATTCGATGGAGAAATCAAAAGCTTTACAGACAAGCCAAAGCTAAGAGAATTCAGCACCACCAAACCAGCTCTACAACAAGTGCTAAAGGAACTTCTCTAAGTTGGAAACACAAGAGAAGAAAAGGACCGACAAAAACAAACCCATAACAATTAAGAAAATGGTAATAGGAACATACATGTCGATAATTACCTTAAACGTGAATGAATTAAATCCTCCAACCAAAAGACACAGGCTCGCTGAATGGATACAAAAACAAGGCCCATCTATATGCTGTCTACAAGAGACCCACTTCAGACCTAGGGACACATACAGACTGAAAGTGAGGGGGTGGAAAAAGATATTTCATGCAAATGGAAAGCAAAAGAAAGCTGGAGTAGCAATACTCATATAAGATAAAATAGACTTTAAAATAAAGAATGTTATAAGAGACAAGGAAGGACACTACATAATGATCAAGGGATCAATCCAAGAAGAAGATATAACAATTATAAATATATATGCATCCAACATAGGAGCACCTCAATACATAAGGCAACTGCTAACAGCTCTAAAAGAGGAAATCGACAGTAACACAGTAATAGTGGGGGACTTTAACACCTCACTTACACCAGTGGACAGATCATCCAGACAGATAATAAATAAGGAAGCACAAGCTTTAAATGACACAATAGACCAGATAGATTTAATTGATATTTATAAGACATTCCATCCAATAACAGCAGATTACATTTTCTTCTCAAGTGCGCACAGAACATTCTCCAGGATAGATCACATCTTGGGTCACAAATCAAGCCTCAGTAAATTTAAGAAAACTGAAATCATACCAAGCATCTCTCCTGACCACAATGCTATGAAATTAGAAGTCAATTATAGGGAAAAAACTGTAAAAAACACAAACACATGGAGGCTAAACAATACGTTACTACATAACCAAGAGATCACTGAAGAAATCAAAGAGGAAATCCAAAAATACCTAGACACAAATGACAATGAACACACAATGAACCAAAACCTACGGGATGCAGCAAAAGCAGTTCTAAGAGGGAAGTTTATAGCAATACAAGCCTACCTCAAGAAACAAGAAAAATCTCAAATCAACAATCTAAACTTACACCTAAAGGAACTAGAGAAAGAAGAACAATCAAAACCCAAAGTTAGCAGAAGGAAAGAAATCATAAAGATCAGAGCAAATCATAAAGATAAATCAAATAGAAAAAAAGAAAACAACAGCAAAGATCAATAAAACTAAATGCTGATTCTTTGGGAAGATAAACAAAATTGATAAATCATTAGCCAGACTCATCAAGAAGAAGAGGGAGAGGACTCAAATCAATAAAACTAGAAATGAAAAAGGAGAAGTTACAACAGACACCGCAGAAATACAAAGCATCCTAAGAGACTACTACAAGCAACTCTATGCCAATAAAATGGACAACCTGGAAGAAATGGAAAAATTCTTAGAAAGGTATAACCTGCCATGACTGAACCAGGAAGAAATAGAAAATATAAACAGACCAATCACAAGCAATGAAATTGAAACTGTGATAAAAAATCTTCCAACAAACAAAAGTCCAGGACCAGATGGCTTCACAGGTGAATTCTACCAAACATTTAGAGAAGAGCTAACCCCCATTTTTCTCAAACTCTTCCAAAAAATTGCAGAGGAAGGAACACTCCCAAACTCATCCTATGAGGCCACCATCACCCTGATACCAAAACCAGACAAAGATCCTACAAAAAAAGAAAATTACAGACCAATATCACTGATGAATATAGATGCAAAAATCCTCAACAAAATACTAGCAAACAGAATCCAACAACATATTAAAAGGATCATACACTGTGATCAAGTGAGATTTATCCCAGGGATGCAAGGATTCTTCAGTATACACAAATCAATCAATGTGATACACCATATTAACAAATTGAAGCAGAAAAACCATATGATCATCTCAATACATGCAGAAAAAGCTTTTGACAAATTTCAACACCCATTTATGATAAAAACTCTCCAGAAAGTGGGCACAGAGGGAACCTACCTCAACATAATAAAGGCCATATATGACGAACCCACAGCAAACATCATTCTCAATGGTGAAAAACTGAAAGCATTTCATCTAAGATCAAGAACAAGACAAGGATGTCCACTCTCACCACTATAATTCAACATAGTTTTGGAAGTCCTAGCCATGGAAATCAGAGAATAAAAAGAAATAAAAGGAATACAAATTGGAAAAGAAGAAGTAAAACTGTCACTGTTTGCAGATGACATGGTACCAACATAGAGAATCCTAAAGAGTCCACCAGAAAACTACTAGAGCTAATCAATGAATTTGGTAAAGTTGCAGGATACAAAATTAATGCACAGAAATCTCTTGCATTCCTATACACTAATGATGAAAAATATGAAAGAGAAATTAAGGAAACACTCCCATTTACCATTGCAACAAAAAGAATAAAATATCAAGGAATAAACCTACCTAGGGAGACAAAAGACCTGTATGCAGAAAAATATAAGACACTGATGAAAGAAATTTAAAATGATACAAAAAGTTGAGAGACATACCATGTTCTTGGATTGGAAGAATCAATATTGTGAAAATGACTATACTACCCAAAGCAATCTACAGATTCAATGCAATCCCTATCAAATTACCAATGGCATTTTTTACAGAACTAGAAAAAAAAATCTTAAAATTTGTATGGAGACACAAAAGACCCCAAATAGCCAAAGCAGTCTTGAGGGAACAAAACCGAGCTAGGGGAATCAGATTCACTGACTTCAGACTATACTACAAAGCTACAGTAATCAAGACAGTATGGTACTGGCACAAAAACAGAAATATAGATTGATGGAACATGATAGAAAGCTCAGAGATAAACCCACACACCTATGGTCAACTAATCTATGACAAAGGAGGCAAGGATATACAATCGAGAAAAGACATTCTCTTGAATAAGTGGTGCTGGGAAAACGGGACAGCTGCATGTAAAAGAATGAAATTAGAACACTCCCTAACACCATACACAAAAATAACCTCAATATGGATTAGAGACCTAAATGTAAGACTGGACACTATAAAACTCTTAGAGGAAAACATAGGAAGAACACTCTTTGACATAAATCACAGCAAGATCTTTTTTGTTCCACCTCCTAGAGTAATGAAAATAAAAAGAAAAATAAACAAATGGGACATAATGAAACTTAAAAGCTTTTGCAAAGCAAAAGAAACTACAAACAAGACGAAAAGACAACCCTCATAATGGGGGAAAATATTTGCAAACGAATCAACGGACAAAGGATTAATCTCCAAAATATATAAACAGCTCATGCAGCTCAATATTAAAGAAACAAACAACCCAATCCAAAAATGGGCAGAAGACCTAAATAGACATTTCTCCAAAGAAGACATACAGATGGCCAAGAAGCACACAAAAAGCTGCTCAACATCACTACTTATTAGAGAAACACAAATCAAAACTACAATGAGGTATCACCTCACACCAGTTAGAATGGGCCTCATCAGAAAATCTACAAACAACAAATGCTGGAGAGGCTGTGGTGAAAAGGGAACCCTCTTTCACTCTTGGTGGGAATGTAAATTGATACAGCCACTATGGAGAACAGTATGGAGGTTCCTTAAAAGACTAAAAATAGAATTACCATATGACCCAGCAATCCCACTACTGGGCATATACCCAGAGGAAACCATAATTCAAAAAGACACATGCACCCCAATGTTCATTGCAGCACTATTTACAATAGCCAGGTCATGGAAGCGACCTAAATGCCTGTCAACAGAGGAATGGATAAAGAAGATGTGGTACATATATACAATGGAATATTAGTCAGCCATAAAAAGAACTAAATTGGGTCATTTGTAGAGAGGTGGATGAATCTAGAGACTGTCATACAGAGTGAAGTAAGTCAGAAAGAGAAAAACAAATATCGTATATTAATGCATTTATGTGGAACCTGGAAAAATGGTACAGATGAACAGGTTTGCAGGGCAGGAATTGAGACACAGATGTAGAGAGCAAACGTATGGACACCAAATGGGGAAAGCGGCTGGGGGATGTGGTGGTGGTGGTGGTGGTATGACTTGGGAGATTGAGATTGACATATATACACTGATATGTATAAAATCGATAACTAATAAGAACCTGCTGAATAAAAATATTAAAGAAAAAAAGATCTAGTCTCTTAGCAACTTTGAAATATATATATAATAAAGTGTTGTTGACTATTATCACTATGCAGTGCATTAGATCTCCTGAACTTATTCATCTAGTTGCAACTTTTGAAAATACTTGTTAAACAGCTTTATTGAGGTATAATTGACAGAAAACAAGCTGTACCTATTACAAGTACATCATTTGATAATTATTGCCATCCGTATATACCCATGGAATCATCACCACAATCAAGATAATGAACATATCCATCACCCCTTAAAGTTTCTGGTGCCCCTTTGTAGTCCCTCCTCCCTCCACCCCATGCCTTGAAAACCTCTGACCTGCTTTATGTCACTATAGACGAGTCTGCCTTTTCTAGAATTTTAATATAAATGGAATCATTTATTACAGAGTCATTTTGTCTTGTTTCATTCAGGATAATTATTTTGAAACTATCCATGTTGTTATATGTAACAAAAGTTCATTCCTTTTTATGGCTGAATAATGTTACATTGTGTGAATATTCCAGAATTTGTTTATCCACTCAGCTGTGAAAGGACATTTGAGTTGCTTTCAGTTTTGGGCTATTAGAAATAAAGTTGCTATAAATACCAACGTACAAGTCTTTGAAATGGACATATGGTTTCATATCTCTTGGATAAATACCTAGGAGTAGAATGGTTGGATCATATAGTAGGTGTATATTTAGCTTTTTAAGAAATTGCCAAAATTTCTCATCACAAGAAAAAAAATTCTGTAACTGTGTAAGATGACAGATGTTAACTAGACTAATTGTGGGGATCATTTTGCAATATATACAAATATTTAATCATTCTGTTGTACACCTGAAACTCATATAATGTGGTTTGTCAATTATACCTCAATAATAATAATAATAATAAATTACCAGATTGCTTTCCAAAGTGCTTGTATCATTTTACATTCCCACCAGCAGTGTACAGGAGTTCCAGTTCTTCCAGATTCTCGCCAACATTTGGTACAACAAGTCCTTTTAATTAATATTTATATATCTATTTATTTATTTGGTTGGGCCGGGTCTTAGTTGCGGCAGGTGTGCTCCTTAATTGTGGCATGTGAACTCAGTTGCAACATGCAGGCAGGATCTAGCTCCCTGACCAGGGATTGAACCCAGGCCCCCTGAATTGGGAGTGCAGATTCTTACCCACTGTGCCACAAGGGAAGTCCCACAATCAGTCTTTTTAATTTTAGTCATTCTAATAGGTGTGAAGTGATATCTCATTGTGTTTTTATTTTGTTTTTTTTTTTTTCCAGTACGCGGGCCTCTTACTGTTGTGGCCTCTCCCGTTGCGGAGCACAGGCTCCGGACGCGCAGGCTCAGTGGCCATGGCTCACGGGCCCAGCTGCTCCGCGGCATGTGGGATCTTCCTGGACCGGGGCACGAAACTGTGTCCCCTGCATCAGCAGGCAGACTCTCAACCACTGCGCCACCAGGGAAGCCCTCATTGTGGTTTTAATCTGCATTTCTTTAATGACTAATGACGTGGAGCATCTTTTCCATGTGCTTATTTGCCATACGTATATCTTCTTTGGTAAAGTGTCGATTCAAATCTTCTGCTTTTTTTTTTCTTAATTGAGTTACTTGTCTTTTTATTATTGAGCTGTAAGAGTTCTATACATTCTGTATACAAGTCTTTTATCAGATACAAGATTTGCGATTATTTTCTTCCAGTCAATGCCTTACTTTTACATTTCTTGAACTGGGTCCCATGAAGAGCAGAAGTTTTAGATGTTGATGAAGTCCAATTTATAAATTTATTCCTTCATGGATGTGCTTTTGGTGTTATATCCAAGAAATCTTTGCCTCATCTAAGGTCAAAAAAGATTTTCTCCAAGATTTTATTTTATAAGTTATATAGTTTTAAGACTATAGTTTAGACTAGGTCTGTGACACATTTGGAGTGAATGTTTTTTTTTTTTTTTTGCGGTACGCGGGCCTCTCACTGCTGTGGCCTCTCCCGTTGCGGAGCATAGGCTCCGGACACGCAGGCCCCATTGGTCATGGCTCACCGGCCCAGCTGCTCCGCGGCATGTGGGATCTTCCCGGACCGGGGCACGAACCCGTGTGCCCTGCATTGGCAGGCAGACTCTCAACCACTGCGCCACCAGGGAAGCCCGAGTGAATATATTTGATGTGAGATATGGATAAAAATTATTTTTTTTGCATATGGATATTAAAATATTCCAGTACCATTTGTTGAAAATACAATCCTTTCTTCACTGAGTTGCATTTGCACTTTGTCAGAAATCAGTTGTGCATATATATTCATACATCCCATATGGATTTTATAATCAGCTTATTGATTTTTACCAAAAAAATCTTCTGGGATTTGGATTGGGATTGTGATGAACCTATGGATCAATTTGGGGGAGAATTGATATCTAAAGTGTTAAATCTTTGAATCCATGAGCACAGTGTATCTCTCCATCAACGTAGGTCTTATTTGATTTCTGTCAACAATTTTAATATTTTCCAGTGTACAGGTCTTTCACATCTTTTGCCAGATTTATCCTATTATAAAAGATATTATTTATTTCAATTTCCCTTTGTTGCTAGTATATGGAAATACAATTGATTTTTATTGACATTGATCTTACAACCTTGCTAAACTTACTTATTAGTTGTAATAATTTTTTTGTCGTTTCCATAGGATTTTGTACACAGAAGATCATGTCTCAAAGAATAAAACTGGTTTTACTTCTTCTCAATCTGGAAAGATGTTATTTCTTTCCTTGCCTAGTTTCACTGGTTAGAAACTCTAGTGATATATTGAATATAAATGGGGAGGACAGACATCCTTACCTTGCTCCCAATCTTAGTGCAGAAGCATTCAGCTTGGGCTTCCCTGGTGGCACAGTGGTTGAGAATCTGCCTGCTAATGCAGGGGACATGGGTTGAGCCCTGGTCTGGGAAGATCCCACATGCCGCGGAGCAACTAGGCCCGTGAGCCACAACTACTGAGCCTGCGCATCTGGAGCCTGCACTCCGCAACAAGAGAGGCCGCGATAGTGAGAGGTCTGCGCACTGCGATGAAGAGTGGCCCATGCTCGCCACAACTAGAGAAAGCCCTCGCACAGAAATGAAGACCCAACACAGCCAAAAATAAATAAATAAACAAACAAACAAACAAACAAATAAATAAATTAAAAAGCCAAGCATTTGAAGCCCTTAAAAAAAAAAGCATTCAGCTTTTCACCACTGAGTATGATATCAGCTGTAGTAGATGCCCTTTATCAGGTGGAGGAAGTTTCATTCTATTCCTGGTTTAGTGAGACTTTTTATCAGAGATGAACGTTGGTTTTTGTCAAATACTTTTTCTATGTCTCTTGTGATGCTCATATTTTTTTCCTTTTTAGTTTAATATCCTGAATTACATTGATTGATTTACAAATGTTAGCCCAACCTTTCATTCCCAGGAAAAACCCCACTTGGTGAATTATCTTTTGTATAGTTTACTTGATTTGTTAATATTTTATTAAGAAATTTTGTATCTATGCTCATAGGGGATTGTGGTCTGTAGCTTTTATTTCTTGTGATTCCTTTTTATAGCTTTGGTTTCAGATTAACACTGTCTTTATAGAATGAATTGGGAGGTATCCCAGCTTCATTTTCTAAAAGAGTTTGTGTAAAATTAATATTTCTTTCCTAGATGCTGGGTAGAATTCACGAATAATGTTATCTGGGATTGGAGTTTTCTGTGTGGAAGGCTTTTCAATAAGTTCAATTTCTTTATAGATAGTTACTCAAGTTATGTATTTCTTCTTGAGTTTTAGTAGGTAGTTTCTTTCAAAGACTTTCTCCGTTTCATCTAAGTCATTGAATTTATAGATGTAAAGTTGTTCATAACTTTCCATTTCTGTCTTTTTAATATCTGTAGACTTTATAGTGATGTCATCTGCCTCATTCCATATTAGTAATTTGTGTCCTCTCTCTTTTGCTGATCAATCTGGCTAGAGGTTTATAGGTATTATTAGTCTTCTCAGAAAGAAGAATCAATTTCATTGATTTTCTCTGTTGTTTTTATATTTTTAAATTTTACTTATTTTTACTTTGACTTTTATTTCTTTTCTTTAGCTTACTTTGAGTTTCATTTGTTCTTTTTCTAGATTTTTACAGCAGAATTTGAAGTCATTGATTTGAGAACTTAGAACTGGCTTCTTTTATAACATAGGTATTTATTTATTTATTTAAATTAATTAATTTAGTTTTGGCTGCGTTGGGTCTTCATTGCTGCGCGGGGACTTTCTCTAGTTGCCGTGAGTGGGGGCTACTCTTCATTTGCGGTGCATGTGCTTCTCATTGCGGTGTGTTCTCTTGTTGAGGAGCACAGGCTCTAGGCTCATGGGCTTCAGTAGTTATGGCATGCGGGCTCAGTAGTTGTGGCTTGCAGGCTCAGTAGTTGTGGCGCACAGACTTTGTTGCTCCGCGGCCTGTGGGGTCTTCCCGGACCAGGGCTCGAACCCATGTCCCCTGCACTGGCAGGCGGATTCTTAGCCACCGTGCCAGCAGGGAAGCCCCTACCACATACTTTTTTTTTTTTAATTTGAGTATAATTGCTTTACAATGGTGTGTTAGTTTCTGCTTTATAACAAAGTGAATCAGTTATACATATACATATATCCCCATATCTCTTCCCTCTTTGTGAGTGCTTTAAGTTTTCCTCTGAGCACTGCTTTAGCTACCTATAATAAAATTTTATGTGTTGTGTTTTCATTTTCATTCAATTCAAAATACTTCTAAAATTCTTCTGAGCTCTACTTTGACCCACATGTCATTTAGAAGTGTGTTAGTTTCCAAGTATTTGAAGATTTCCCAGATGTCCTGCTGTTATTGATTTCTAATTTAATTCCATTGTGATCAGAGAACGTGTTTTATTTGAATTCTTTTAAATTCATTGGGACTTATCTTATGGCCCAGAAAATGTTTTATCTTGGACAATCTGTGTAATTAAAAACAATACATATTCTGCTGTTAGTGGTAGAATTTTGTGTAAATATTAATTAGGTCAAATTAGCCAATAATGTTGTTCAGTTTTTCTATATTCTTAATGACTTTCTGTCTACTTGCCCTATCAATTATTGAGAGAGGGGTGTTGAAGTCTCCAACTATAATTGTGGATTTGTCTGTTTCTTTTTGCAATTCTATAAGTTTATGCTTCATGTAATTTGAAGCTCTGATATTAGGCACAAAAGTATTTAGGCTTCTTATCTTATCCAGAAGAATCAACTGTTTTATCATTATGCAGTGATATTCTTTACCCCGGTAATAGTTTTTACTCTGAGAATCTACTTTGTCTGATATTAATATAACCACTTTAGCTTTCTTTTTTTTTTTTCAGCTTTCTTTTGATTAGTGTTAGCACAGTATCTTTATCCATCCATTTGTTTTTATCCTATGTGTCTTTATATTTAAAGTTTCTTGAAAGTGACATATATTTGAAACTTTGTTATTCAATATGACAATCTTGAGGTGTATCAACCATTTATACTTAATGTGATTATTGATATGTTTGGGTTTAAGTCTACATTTGTACTATTTATCTTCTATTTGTCCCATTTCTTTCTTGTTCCTTTTTCTGCCTTCCTTTGGATTGAGTATTTTTAATTATTACTTCTTATCTCCTTTGTTGACATTAGTTATAACTCTTTGCAGTTGTTTTTTTTTTTTTTTTTTTTTTTTTTTTGCGGTACGCAGGCCTCTCGCTGTTGTGGCCCCTACCGTTGCGGAGCACAGGCTCCGGACATGCAGGCTCAGCGGCCATGGCTCACGGGCCCAGCCGCTCCGTGGCATGTGGAATCTTCCCGGACCGGGGCACGAACCCGTGTCCCCTGCATCGGCAGGCGGACTCTCAACCACTGCGCCACCAGGGAAGCCCTGTCGTTGTATTTTAATGGTTGCTTTCTTGGGCTTATAGTACAGGAAGTCGTCTCTTTGCATGGTACTGCTGGACTATAAAAATGACCACGCAAGCTGAGCTATACAAAGAGATCTTAATAATGAGAAAGTAACGATAGTCCTGTGAGCTTGAAAATTTTAACCAAAATATAAAAACTCTTTTACTGTTGTTTATAAATGTATAGAGAAAAGAAAATGTAGTAAAGTGAATATGTATCTAGTACACTGTAATTTAAAATATGAAAAACGTCGAGAATTAAAGTGTTTTGTTTCTTTGTTAAAAAAAAACTTATCAAGAAGACTTCCTCTTCCAGGAATATGGTATAGACATACTTTTTCCTATTCCTCCCTCCAAGTACAACAGAAGAAGACTCTGAAAGTTGGACTGAAACAGACAAACCATACTGGCTAGGGACCTTGGTCCCCAAGGAATAACATGGTGTTGAGTTCCCCGGGTTTTCTTTATTGCCTCATTTTTCCCAGACATGGAGATGAAGAAGTTGGCAACCCAGAAATGCCAAGAGGAACAGACCCAAAAAAGTCCCAGTAAAAAGCTGCACTCTTTAGCCAAAAGGCCAGGAGAGGGGCAGCCTAGAAAGAAAGAAAACATTTTTCAGGAACTGCTCTAATCCAGCCAAACACCACAGAAAAATCTGTGATCCCACCCCCAGCTCCAGCAGCAAATGCTCAGTAGCTGGCTTAGAATTCCACACTAAGCAGGCGGCAACAAAGTGCTGGAACACTCCCACCAGGATAATGTCAGAGAAAGCCGAGTCAGGAGCCAGGACTTCCACTCTGCTGACCCATAATAAGCGTCCCTTCTTCCTCCCTCCCCCCTGTAAGGTATAAGTGGAGACCACATGGACAGCTTGGACTTGCCAGTCCTGGCTCCTTCCCCTCCCCACTGGAGCGGTAGCAGAGGTAATACTAGTTTCACAAAATGAATTGGGAAGTGTTCCCTCCCCTTCTATTTTCTGGATGGGATTGTGCAAAACTGGAGTTAAATCTTTAAACATTTGGTAGAATTCTCCAGTAAAATTATCTGGGTCTGAATATTTCTTTGGGGGGAATTTTTAAATTATAAATTTATCTTTTATATAGAAAATCCTGAAGAATTCACACACACACACACACACACAACATCTTAGAGCTTATAAACCAGTATAGCAAGGTAGCAGGATACAATATCAGTATACAAAAATCACTTGTATTTCTATACACTAGTGAAGAACAGTCCAGAAATGATATTAAGAAAATAATCCTATTTACAATAGCACTAAAAAGAATAAAACACTTATGAATAAATTTAACATGAAAGAAGTGCAAGACTGGAAACTACAAAATATTATGGAAAGAAATGAAAGACCCAAATAAATGAAAAGAACTCCATGTTCATGAATTGGAAGACTTAATATTGTTAAGATGGCAATAGTCTCTAAACTTGAAGCTTTATTCTACGAAATTTTGGATATAAGTAAATTACGTTAAATTTGAACAATTCCCTCAAATATTCCCTCTGATAGTCATAGCCTGAGCTTGAAAAGTAACTTTATTTTATCTAAATGACCGCATAGTGAATACTTCAATTACCAAAAAATTATTAGCACTCATTGACCAAAAACCCTTGCTTTTGGGGGTGTGAAATTTGGGGGGATTCCAAATAACAAAATTCCAAGCCAACATGACAAATATGTGCTATTTGTAGATGATTATTCATTTGCTTTAACTAAAGTGTAGATAACAATAATAAAAGGCTATGTATTAAGTTATTGAGGAAGGTGCTGGTCTTATCCATTAAATATTAAGCAGGGGAAAGTAATCTAGGCTACCTGGCTTTAAGCATTATGGGTCTAGTCACAGATGTATCTTATTTTAGCCTGATTTCTAGGAGTATTATTGTCATCTAACTCAGGGTTCCCCAACCCTACCGTCTGAGGCCTGTTAGGAACCAGGCCACATAGCAGGAGGTGAGTGGCGGGAGGGCAAGCATAGCTTCATCTGCCGTTCCCCATTGCTCCCCATCTCTCACATTACCACCTAAGCCATCACTCGCATTACCGCTTGAACTGTCCCCCCCACCATCCGTGGAAAAATTGTCTTCCACAAAACCTGTCCCTGGTGCCAAAAAGATTGGGAACCGCTCATCTAACTCATACCCCTTGGTTCTAATTCTGTGTTCAACATGTAATTTTTAGTTATAATTATACTATTCATGTAGGTCTGCTTAAGGGGAAATAAATCAATCATTTAACATATGCTTCTTGTGCTAAACACTGTGCTAAGTCCTGGGCATAGAGTGGGAAGATAACAAGTAAGGCCTCCACCTTCTTGACATTTAAAGATAATTGGGGAAACAGACCTTAAATAAATAAACCTACAATAAATATTTAATTGCAAATTAGGATAAATTTTCTAAGGGAAAAGGACAGGATGCCATTGGATCAGGTGGTCAGGAAAAGTCTCTGAGAAAGTAACAGTTAAGGTGAGATAATGATGTATGAATAGGAGTTAGTCATGTCAAAAGCATGGAAACAATATTCCAGGAAGAGGGAACAGCAATTGTCAAGAACCAGAGGTGAGAGAGAGTTTGACATGTTTGAGGAGCTGACAAAAACATCCGTTTGTCTATGGCATTATATGAGGGGACATTAGGGATATATAGGCAGAAGTTAGATCATACAGAGTTTGTGGTTGTCTGTAATGGTAAATAGTTAGGAATTTATCTAAAGTTCAAATGCAGTACTTTGAATGGTTTGACCCAGGTAAAATGATCTAATTTTCATTTTTATTTTTTTATTTTGCTCTCAAAGAACTTTATTTTTTCTACAGTCCCTTCTTTTTTTTTTTTCTTTTTTGGCCATGCCATGCAGCACGTGGGATCTTAGTTCCCCAACCGGGGATCGAACCCACACCCCGCAACAGTGGGAGCATGGAGTCCTAACCAATGGACCGCCAGGGAAGTCCCCCTCAAAGAACTTTATCTTTTAAAAATTTTATTGGAGTATAGTTGATTTACAATGTTATGTTAGTTTCAGGTGTACAGCATAGTGATTCAGTTATACATATATTCATAATATACATATATTCATTCTTTTTCAGGTTCATTTCCTGTGCAGGTTATTACAGAAAATAGAGTAGAGTTCCTTGTGCTATACAGTAGGTCCTTGTTGGTTATTTATTTTATATATAGTAGTATGTGTATGTTAATCCCAAGCTCCCAATAATTTTCCTTTTTAAAAGATCACTCTGGTTGCTGAGAATGAATTGGTTGAAGAGTTGGCAGAGGACATCACGAGGAGGCTATTGAAGTAATATAAGAGATAGATGTTAGTAGGTGAAGGCAGAATGGTGGCAGAGGAAATGCAGAAATGAGAAGAGCCAGATGTGAGCCCTGAGGAGTGGTCATTGAGGAGCTGTATAGGAAAGTGAGGTGTTGTGGAAGCAGAAACTGGTTCTAAGTGGGAAGTAATATAATCAGGTGTGTCAGAAACTGGAGAGGTTGAATTCAATAGGAGGGAAAAGTATGTCAAATCGATATGGCAGCTTAGTGATCTTTTCTGACCTCTGTAAAAGTTTTAGTGAATCCAGAAGCTATGTTGAAGTGGGCCAAAGAGGCAGTATAGGCTTTCTGTTTCTGGCATGTCATCACTGCTGAGAACAACAAAAAGTACGGTTCATAGATAAGAAAACATCTACTGAAAAGCCTTGAAGGTCTGTAAGGTAAGGAATTATCAGGCTAAAACCTCCAAGAATGTGAGAACATAGAGAAGTGAAGTAATGAAATCAGTTTTGTCCTGAAAACAATTGAGGAATTTGGGTGTTTGAGGATTTCAACTTCCCAAAAGCCATTCAAAACATAGGGGTAAAAGACACAAGCCCAGAGACCAATTAAAGGTGAAGAGTCTAATAGAAGTCCTTTTCCTATTAAACTGGATTTCTTCCCCAAAGGAATAAATCCTCAGTAAAGGAGAACTTAACTTGCTTTCCCGCCCACTCCCCCAGGGACTACAAAAGAATATTTTCTTGGTGGTGCCAAGCAGGACAAGGAGGAAAAAATTGGCCGAGAAGCTGTCATCATGCAGCCCCAAATCACACTGCTGGGGTGACTCAAGACATCTCTAGTCATAAATTTAAAGTGATTCTGGCCTGTTAATATTCCCAGACACTTAGCAAAAGCAAACATAGATCCTTTGTGAAGAAATTCACCTTTGTCCTAGATCTCAAAGAATTTGTTCAAATTATTTTGTAAGGAAAGTGAGCAGCTCACAAAAAAAGTTAATAATCAAACAAGGAATTGAATTACCATAAGTGAGAATTAGCAAAAAGTAACAGACAGCAGAGCCATATGTGGAGATAATTTAGATCTGGGAATTATTAAACACAGAATATGAAGAGGTATACTTACTATGTTTAAAGAAGTAAACATGTGTGTGGGAAACAAGAAATGCTAAAGAATGACCATATTTGAAAAACAATTTCATTGAACTTCAGAAAGAAAGAAAAAAATCATGATTGAAATTAGGAACTCAATAAATTGAAGAGATTAACAGCAATTTAGACACAATTAATTAGAGAATTAGTGGATTGGAAGACATTTCAGAAGAAATTATTTATAAGACAATAAATCTTAAAAGTTCTCACAAGAAAAACAGTGTAACTGTGTGGTGATGAAAGATGTTAACTAGAATCATCGTGCTGATCATTTCACAATATATACAAGTATCAAATCACTTTGATGTACACCTGAAACTAATATAATGTCATATGTCAATAATATCTCAAATTTTTTAAGAAAAGAAATTATTCAGAAATCAGAACAGAGAGGCAAAGAGGTGGAATATATGAAAGAGGCTAGAAAATGATCTTGTAGGCAGGCTTTGCTATTGTTTGATAAGTTTCAAACCAAGATGTATAATAAAGCTTTTGTTCTGACAAAAAAAAAGATAAAAGAAAGCAAACAAGAAACTTGGAATTTAGAATGATAGACTCAGGTCTGAAGTATACACTTAATCAGAGTTCTAGAAGGAGAGTCGAGAGAGGCAATAGCTGAGAGCTTTTCAGAACTGAGCAGAGACACCGGAGTAGAGCAGCCAGAGAAAAGACACAGATTACTTTCAAAGAAAGGAGAGACACTAGACAGCTAACTGACAGCTGATTCCCAACAGCAACAGTGCAGTCAATTGACTATCGAATTATAGCTTTAATGTGCCAATGGAAAAGAACTATCAATCTACAAGTGTATGCCTTGCAAAAGTATCTTTCAAGCAAGAGAGTGAAATATAATGAGAGGAACTGCCACCAGTAGAACCCCATTAAAGGAAATTCCAAATGTAGAATAATATTTGTTGCAGATGCCAGAGATTCAGAAAGGAGAACAGAGCAAAGCAAGTGAAAATATATGAATAAATCTAAATAAATATTTAATATTAATACTAATTAATATTAAATAAATAGTAACTTAATTACTTTAGAAAGTAATTAAGTCTTAGAGGGTTAAAGTATATAAATATATAGAATTAAAATATAATACCAACACAAACTGAGAGGGAGCAGTAAATGAACCTAGTATTTAAAGTTTCTTTTGTTGTCAGAAGAGTATAAATTAGTTCCAAATTTTTGTAAGTTTTCATATTGCAGTCTCAGGAATGGATAACTATTTAAAAATAAAATCAGAGGGCGTAATCTTGAAATTGAAAGATAAGGAAACTGTGGAATAAAAGAAGGTGAGAAAGAAGGGAAAGAAAAGTGGAAAAGAGGAACTTAACAGAACAAAAATAAGGCTATAGAGTTAACCCAAATATTCAAGTAGCTAAACTGAGCCAAGATTGTCAGACTGGTCTTAAGAAACATAAAACCAGTTAAGTTATTTACTGAGACATATCAAAAAACATAAGAAATCAGAAAAGTTGAAAGGAAATGAATGGGAAACGTATATATCCTAAAATAGTACGCAACCCAACTCGATCTCCAGATTCAAGGCAATTCCTATGAAAATTTCAGCTGGCTTCTTTACAGAAATTGACAAGTTGACCCTAAAATTCATATGGAAATTCAAGGAGATCAAAACAGCCAAAACAACCTTGAAATAGAAGAACAAAGTTGAAGGATTCATGTATCCCAATTTCAAAACTTATTGCAGCACTGCAGTAATCAAGACAGTGTGGTACTGGTACAAAGGTAGACATATAGATCAATGGGATACAATGGAGAGTGCAGAAATAAACCCTCAAATTTATAGTCAATTTATTTTTTAAATTTATTTTTTAATTGAAGTATAGTTGGTTTACAATATTGTGTTAGTTTCAGGTGTATAGCAAAGTGATTCAGTTTATATATATGTATATATTTTTTTCAGATTCTTTTCCATTATACACTATTACAAGATATTGAATATAGTTCCCTGCACTATACAGTAAATCCTTTGTTGTTTATCTATTTTTTATATAGTGGTGTGTATCTGTTGATCCCATAATCCTAAATTATCCCTCCCCTGCCAACAGTCAACTGATTTTTGACAACGGTGCCAAGACATTCAACAGGAAAAGAATAATCTCTTTAACAAATGGTGTCAGAAAAATTGGATGTTCACATGTAAATGAATTGTTGGCCAATTCTCTCTTTTTGTTATCCGTTTTAGTAAAATGTCACTTGGATTTATCACTGGGATTCATGGAATCAACATAACTACACACTTTGCTGTCTGTGCGTGAAATGAATACAGCTGTGAAGCGACCAATTACCAGCAAACTTTGAACAAAGTGATGTGATTGATTACTGATCATGATGCACATCTGTTAGTTACATAGTTGTGTATGGATTGAAGAGCTAGCAGCAAAGTCTGTAACTATGCAATTACAGTTAATATACTGTGGTAATTAAAATTTGAACCATGTTTTTGGGAGACTGGTGTTATTTAATGAACTGAAATTTGTGCATATTGAAACCAAGCAAAATGAGAACTATCTGTATACACACTTCACTTATTAGAGTCTACCTTCAAGTGATATACTGTATAACACTCACATATAGTACCTTGCGATATGCTTCCATTTCTTCCCTCCATCATCTGTGCTATTTTTGTCATACATTTTACTTTTACATATGTTATAAACCCACAAAATGTTGATAATTTTTGCTTTAGGCAGTTGAATATCTCTAAAGAGACTCGAATAAGAAGTCTTTATATGTACCTATATATTTACTATTTCTGGGGCACTGCAGCCTTTGTGTAGGTCCAGATTTTCATCCTCTATCAGGACTGAAGGACTTCCTTTAGCATTTCTTGGAGTTCAGGTCTTCTGGTGATGAGATCTTTCAGCTTTTTTAATATCTGAAAAAGTCTTTATTTGCTTTTGCTTTGAAAGATGTATTTACTGAGGAATGAAATCTAGGTTGACTTATTTTTCTTGCACCACCTTAAAGGTGTTGTCCCACTGTCTTCTGGCTTGTATTGTTTCTGATGAGAAATCTCCTATCCTCAGTATATAATATGTCTTTTTTCTCTGGCTGCTTTTAAACTTTTCTGTATCACTGGTTTTAAGCAATTTGATTGTCACATGCCTTGGTGTAGTTTTCTTTATGTTTTTTATGCTTGGAGTTTGTTGATCTTACTAATTTTTGAGTGTCCGGTACTTTTGAGTGTCCAGTGCCCAGCATACTACCTGATATGTTGAAGATAAATCAATAAATATTTCCTAAATCAAGAATGATTTTGTAAGGCAAATCAACTATATGAATGCATCTGTTTGGATTTCCAAATAGTTTAAATTGTTAAACCAAAATCACTTTCACCAACAAGTCTTATTATCTTTTTCTGAGGGCTCTTATTTTCACTCCAGCTCCTCCCACCTATTGCCTTGCACAGTAAGTTCTAGTAAATCTGAATTATCTTAAGTTTTCTAACCTGTCATGCTGTTTTGTGTTTCTGTGCCTTTGCACATGCTATTTCCTTGGCTTTTACCTCCTTGGTCTGCATGGAGAACTACTATTTATCTTTCAAGACCCACCTTAGAGGTTCAACTTCTGAGGAACTTAAGACTTCCTTGACTCAAACCCCTTCCCCATCTGATTGACCACTTTTTCATCTGAGCCCATCCTTATTTTATAAATATTACCATCACGGCATTTATCACATTTGTCTACCTGAATGCTTCTAGCATTTAGCCCAATTCCGGGCATGTTGAGGTACTCAGCAATCATTGCTTGAATAAATGGGAGTTGGGGGAAATTTAAGAAAAAGAACAGAGAAATTAGAAGAAAGTCATATAAGGCTGGATTCAGTTGCTTTTGAATCAAAATTTTATTGAGGTACACAAACATAAAAAATTTGCAAATCTTAAGTGTACAATCCATGATTTTTACGTGTAAAAGCATCAATATAACCAGTGCCCAGATCAAGAAATAGAACATTACCCAAACCCCAGAAGCCTGCCTGGTGCCCTCTCTCGGTCACTATCTCCCCTAAGATAACTATTATTCTAACTTCTAACACTAGCAATAAGTTTTGCCTGTATAATGACTTCTATATTACAGGCAAGACTGGATCAAAATTTGATACTTTTATTATACAGGACTACTACTACCAATGGCTAAAACTTGTTGAGTGCAAACACAGTTATAATTGCTTTACATATATTAACTAATTTATCCTCAAAGCCACACTGTGAAGTAGGTACTATAATTACTCCCCATTTACCAGTAAAGAATCTGGGATACAGAGGAGTTAAGCAATTTGTTCAAAGACCCATAACATCTAAGTGGTAGAGCTGGTATTTGAACCCAGATAACAAGTTTCCGGAACTTGTGCAGTTTACCGAGTACCTAAGAGAATGAAGAGCCGAGGGTGGGCATGAGCTGCAGTCAACCTGGCTGAGTGTTCCTGGCTGCACCTGGTCTGCAGCAATGTACAAACAACATCAAACTCTATATCTCAGCAACATATGATATGTCAACGGTTTGAAACAGCTACTGTTCATCACCTGCTATTGCAAAATGTGAATGTCAGAACACGAGATATAGGGTCTCCCAGGCACTTGTGGCCAGATGCCCTTTATATGTCAGCGCTGCATAGTTGTTGAAAACCAGACCTCCCTGAGTTCAAACCCCAGCTCTGCTACTCCCTAACCGTGGGACCTTAGGCAAGTTACTTAATCTTTTTGTGGCTCAGTTTTCTCATCCAAAAATATAGGTAATAATAGTACTTTATGAAAGTTAAAGGAATCACTCCTGGCACAAGGTATGAGCTCCATTCATTCATTCATCTATTGAACAAATATTTGTTCAGTGCCTACCATGTGCCAGGCACTTTATTTGGTGCTTAGGATATATCAGTGAACAATCAAAGATCCCTGCCCTCTTGGAGCTTATAGTGTAGTGCAGCCTGGAAGGGGGGTGGATGGAGAGAACAGAAGAAAAACAACATAGTATAGTATTTTTGAAAATGATAGGTGCTATGTTTTTAAAAAGTAGAGTAAGGATAAGGAGCAGTGGGAATGCTGGAGAGGTTGAAAGTTGACAAGGTTAAATAGAAGGGTAGGGGTAGGCCTCACAGAGAAGCTAAGATTTGAACAAAGACTTGAGGAAGGTAAGGAATTAAGATATGTGGATATCATGTACCTTTCAAAGAGCATTCAAGGAGAGGGAACAGGTAGCTAAGTCCCTTATGGTAGGAGGGTGCCTGGGTGTTCTAGGAACAGCAAGGCAGCCAGTACTGATGGAGTAGAGTCATCAAGGGACAAAGTGGCAGGAGAGGAGTTCAAAGAGGTATTGTATGGGGAGGGGTGAAAAAGAGGGTACAGGGATTCTCCATGCAAATCCTGTGGGGCCTTGTAGGCTGTTATAAGGATTTTGTTTTTTACTACAAGTCAAATTGAGAGCCTTTGTAGGCTTTTGAGCAGATTGGTAACATGGTCTGACTTAATAGTTTATAACAGTCTCTCTGGATCTGTGTGGAGAATAGATGGTGGGGGGTTGTGGGTTGAATTGTGTCCCCCCCCCAAAAGATACGCTCAAGTCCTTACCCGCCCCTGTACCTATGAATGTGCTCTTGTTAGAAATAGGGTTTTTGCAGATGTAATCAAGTTAAGATGAGGTCATATTGGATTAAAGTGGGCCCTAAATCCAGTAACTAATGTCCTTATAAGAGGAGGGGAATTTGGGCACAGAGGGAAAACAGCTCTGTGAAGACACACAGTCACATAGGGAGAACACCATGAGAAGACAGAGGCAGAGATTGGAGTGATGTGTCTACAAGCCAGGGAAGGCCACAGATTGCTGGCAACCCCCAGAAGTTAGGAGAGACAGATTGTCCCTCAGAGGCTCCAGAAGGAATCAACCCTGACGACACCTTGATTTCAGACTTCTAGCTTCTAGAACTGTGAGAGAATAAGTGTCTGTTGTTTTAAGCCCCCACCCCTGGTTTGTGATACTTTGATACAGCAGCCCTAGGAAACTAATACAGGGCAAGGGTAGAAGCAGTTAGGAGGCTAGTTTTCATAGTCCAGTCAAGAGATGACAGGGGTCAGGATCAGAGTGGTGATAGTAGAGACAGTGAGAAGCCATCAGATTCTGAATACATTATGAAGGTACAGCCAACAGAATATTCTCATGTACAGGATGTGAAGTGTGAGAAATGTTAGTTATTATTATCTGCATGAATAATTTAAATAGTTATCAACATGAGGGCTTCCCTGGTGGTGCAGTGGTTAAGAATCTGCCTGCCAATGCAGGGGGCACGGGTTCGAGCCCTGGTCCAGGAAGATTCCACATGCTGCGGAGCAACTAAGCCCGTGCGCCACAACTACTGAGCCTTGCTCTAGAGCCCGCGAACCACAACTACTGAGCCCGTGCGCCACAACTACTGAGCCTGCGCTCTAGAGTCTGCGAGCCACAACTACTGAGCCCACGTGCCACAACTACTGAAGCCTGCGTGCCTAGAGCCCATGCTCCACAACAAGAGAAGCCACCGCAATGAGAAGCCCGTGCACCGCAATGAAGAGTAGCCCCTGCTTGCTGCAACTGGAGAAAGCCGGCGCACAGCAACAAAGACCCAACACAGCCAAAAATAAATAAATTTATAGAAAAAATATTTATCAGCATGACACATATACCTATAAATGTGTATTTTCTCATTGTCCCAAATATCCCAGGCTTGAGGCTACTCAAGCAGGGATCGTTTGCCAGGGAAATCAAAAAGAAGCTTATTTTGCTGTGTGATCAAAGGGTAAATCACATTACTTGCCTGGGTCTCAATATCCTACTTGGTAAAACAAGAAGCTTGGGTTCCATTGTATGAGTGTATGATTCTATTACTATCAAGTGCCTTGTTGCTTTGGTATTGATAAAGGTCCCAGAGGGTAGTAAACTGTTTTCTGTCTTCCATTTTTGAAAACCTATCTCCAAGTCTGCAGTAGCTTGGAATAACAAAACTCTCTGTCCTCACTGTTGTTTACTCTCTGCCATTTGATACTTGAGTACATGAAGGAGTGACCCACCATATTTAAAAATAGAATGTAATTTATTATGCAAGACCAAAGTAACCCTTTGTGCATTTTTTCAGGGATATGGAAGTGGAGTGGGCTTGCCTGATGGGAGTCTGGGACTCTACCGAAAATAAAGGTTTGGAATTCTAAATCTCAAGACTTTGGACTCCACTTCCCAGAACGCAATTATCACCATCACCTGAGTTGTCACCGTCAGTGCGTTTTTGCTTTTCTTTTTGGCTGTGGGAACTTCGTTCCCCAACCTAGGATTGAACCTGGGCCCCCCACAGTGGAAGCGCAGAGTCCTAACCACTGGACCTCTGTGGAATTACCCTCCATCAGTGTGTTTATATTTTAGGAGGGTTAATGAATGTATAAGACAAGGTAATACTAATACTAACGGTAATAGAAACATTTATATAGGGTTTGCTATGTGTCAGGCATTACTCTAAGGTTTTTTGTTTGCTTGTTTGGGCTGCGTTGGGTCTTTGTTGCTGCATGCGGGCTTTCTCTAGTTGTGGCGAGCAGGGGCTACTCTTCGTTGCGGTGCGCGGGCTTCTCATTGTGGTGGCTTCTCTCGTTCCAGAGCATGGGCCATAGAGTGCACGGGCTTCAGTAGTTGTGGAACACTGTCTCAGTAGTTGTGGCTCCCGGCTATAGAGCACAGGCTCAGTACTTATAGCGCCCGGGCTTAGTTGCTCCGTGGCATATGGGATGTTCCGGGACCAGGGCTCGAACCCATGTCCCCTGCATTGGCAGGCGGATTCTTAACCGCTGTGCCACCAGGGAAGTCCCTACTCTAAGGGTTTTAAAAATATTAACTCACTCAATCCTCACAACATTCCTATGAGTTAGGTTCAATTATTACTCCTATTGTACAAACAGGGAAACTGAGGCACAGAGCAATTAGGAAAGATTCCTTTATTACATTAATAAGGGATCTTATATCAAGCAAAAATAAATGTAACCCTTTTAAAAGGATTAAAATAGACATGATAAATGCAAGGCAATTTAGAGACTTAATGTTGAGGAAAGTAGTTTTGTCAGAATCCCACAGACTAATTCTGATGCGGTCCATAACAAAATCCATGTTGACATTAGGCTTCTTCCTTCCTCCAAACTTTGTTGACACTGGTTCTCTAAGGAGGAAAAGGAGACTGAGAACCAGGCCCCCAGGCACCTGAATGCAACCTTGCCAGCCACCAAACACCTGTTAGATCCGGTTCCCAAGAAGTTTTGAAGTTTTGAAATGTATCCTGGTCTTGTTTCTAAGTCACCCCCTTGCTAGGTCTTGAAAAATTAGACTGCCGCTTTTTAGATGTGCATAAACCTCCCTTCACCTGAGATTCCAGAGCCAGTGGAATCATGCTTCACCTTCATGCTTCCTAGAAAATACCAGCTTTCCTAAAAGTCACTATGATTACTACTTTGGACACTCCAGACCCTCTCTGTTTCAGGCCCTACAATCTTTGTGAGGGCCATCTTTAGGTCAAGCCCAGGCTGGGTCCCTGTTAGAATATAGCCAAGGTGTGTTGTCAGTGTGTGTGGCCAATGTGATGACGGAAGAATAATCATTGGGCAACCAGGCTAATCAAAGTCTGAGAAGGTCGCTTATTTATTTAACAAAATAGTAGGACTGAAATGAAGGACGTGGGTTTGTACCCCCAACCAAATCCTGGAAGTTGTGAGCAACCTTTGAAGCTGGAACAGAGTAGTTTGGGGACTGATCAAAGGAAACCACTTTACACTGCCGGTAGTGTAGGACTAGTTGCCTGCAGTAGGTTTTAAAGTCAAATAGGTGCAAGAGTGGTTTAGAGAAATTCCTGAGTGATGCATGAGGAAACCGTGGGCTACCCGGGGTACAAGCCCAGTCTCCCATAGGGGCACGACGGGGGGACATGCTCTCCTGTCACACGCCCTTAGAAAGTCGATCAGAGGCAGAAATTCTGGCCAGACCATTGTGCGGACGGGCGGGGGGCGGGGTGCAATTCCCATATTGTCAAGGACCCTGAACCAGATCCAGGCTACCTTCCGGAGCTAACCGTCCTCCATGTCACGTTACTAAACTGCAGGCCTAGGGATTATCCCTGTGTCACTCCCTCCTCCCCCACAATCGCAGTGTCCAGGTGGATTTGTGAGTCACCCAGACCCTCCGTAATAAGCCCACCATGGGTGGGGCTGCCTCGCAGTTTCTCGACCCTTCCCGCCCTGACTCAGCTCTCTTCATCTTCGAGCTCGACTTTCGTGCAGGCAGAAGCCGCCGCGGCGCCCGCCCCACCGGGCATGCTCAGTGCTCGCGCGGGCTGTGACGATCGCCAGGCAGCGCCCGGCCCGGCGCTCTGGGCAGCGGCGCGCGGGTCCCTTTAAATCGGGCTGGCCGGTTGCCAGGCAACGGCACGGCTCGCGCTGGCCCTGCACTGCAGAGGCTCTGCCCGGGGCCGGTCCGGAGGGGTCGCGTTGGCCAGCGCTGAACCCAGGGCAGCCGCCCGCCGCTGGTGGTCGTCTTCAGGGAAGAGGGGCCAGGGCCCACCGGACCCCACCCACGCCGCCAGGTATGTCTGCGCCCGGCCCGGCCAGGGCTCCCCAGGCTAGCCCCTCGCCCTCCCTGGGTGACCCGGGCGGAGGCAGCGCGCTCCCCGCCTCGATGCCCACTGCGGGTTTCTTCACCCTTTAGGGTCCCGGCCGGGAACTGGCGGGCGTTTGGGAGGGAAGGGGACAGGGTGTGGGACTCGGGGTGTGGAAGGAGGAGTGGGGTCAGGCCTCGCCCCTGCCCTCTTCCTCACGGCCCGCCAGCAGAGGGTAGGGACTGGAGAGGTGGGAGGTGTCACCTGCGGTGGCGGCCCGGGCAGCACCCTGACCCTAGCCACCTCTTCTCCACTGGAAGCAGCGGTGGCAGGAGTTTAGTTAACCATTTACAGAGAAAACCCCCAAACTATGCCTGCTTAGATGCAGCTTTATAGCAAGAAAGTGACTTCCATGCTAATAAAGTACTCGGCCTTTTGGAATTAAGGCGACTTCGTATCTTTTCTCCTAGAAGGAATTATTCCACACTAATAATAAAGAATTGGGGGTAAGAACCGTGCACAGGGCCCGGTTTTCAATGGTACTTTGCTTCGCTCTCAGTATCGGCCAAACAATAGAGAAGACAATTTGGCCGCTTGGCTCCTATGTGAGGACCATGAAAGATTAAGGCAAAAACCGGGATCACTTACCTTTTTAATGATTTTTCAAAATAACTAGACTCTGGGGGAGGGAGGCAATGCCTCGGCTCCAGCCTCTGCTAACGCGGCTCTTGGCCTGCTGCTTACTAACAAGCATGCCGCTGTGGCCACCAGTGGTAGCTCATTTGTTCAATGATTGCTAAAGGTGAGGAGGTACCGTGTTGAATAAGATGCCACCATGATTCTTGTCCCATCTGATATTTGCATTGCTTGGGGAAGGAAGACTTAGTGGTGTGGTAGTGGGGAAATTGGGTTGACAAGTTCAAAAGAAAACTTGCTTCAAAGTGTCTGACATCGCATTTCAGGTAAGCCAAACAACATTAAGGCTATCACTTGTAATTTTAAGCTACATCTCATATGAACACAGATTTGGGCATTTTGGTTAATTATATATTAACCAAAATATATAAAATATATTTTATATGTAATATATTTTCTTTTTCAGTTCAATCTGGAGAAGGAGAACAGCGGCATCAGACAGAAGACCTTGGACGTCAGGAATTGTAAGTACCATTTTGCTGGCTGATAGCTGGTTATGGAGGTTTAAGAAGCACAGAGCCTCACCCAGTGTAAATCTTCAATCTTTTAACTAGACCATTAGTCTGCACTGTCAGTACACTATCAAAAAAGCCTCATGAAAATACAAAAGAAAAGTGTCCTGAAGACTTTAGGTAAGCCAAATAAACTTTAAGGGAAAAATAAAAGCCCTTTCCCTAAAATGTCACCCCCCCAAAACCTCATAAGCCAAAAGAGAAGTTATAAGTACTTACAGAAACTCAATTAGAATCAAAACATTGTAGGATTTTCAGGAAGAATATTAAGGGTCATTCATTCAACAAATATTTATTGAGGGCCACTATGTGTCAGGCAACAGCAGGGATACAACCATGAATAAGATGCCAGGAGATCACAGCGTATTGGTAAAATGAAACTATGTATGAAATGATGCAGAAGCACAAGAAAAACTCAGAGTGCGGAGTCATCCTTGATAATCTTCAAACTGATACCCCAGTTGTAATATTTCTAAGATATTATTGGTGGCTCTGAAAAACACTGGGACATTTGGAAAGTTCATGGTAAAGCAATTGGTGATAAAAAATGCAAATCTCTTCTGATGTAGAAAAGACTACAACTCTTCTGCTTAGAATCAATTTAGCTTTGGAAATTTGCGGACATCAACAATTTACAGGATTTAGGGCTAATTCTTCCATGAAGATGCAGGTCGAATTAATGTAAGATTCAAGTTTAGGTTCCCTCCTACTTACCTTAATAGTACTTCCTTTTTTTTTTTTTTTTTGCAAACTGACTTTTTCTGAGGTCTGATGACTTCAGGCTGGCAACTTTGAAGCACATATCTTTGGAGAAGGGTTGGGTTATTTGACTGGTTTATGTTCCGAGGGAGGGTAAGGAAAATCTAAAAGAGAACAAAACCCATGGTGTATAGTATACTTTAAAATTGCTTCCATTTTCATTTTCAATAATTTCTCCTAACCACCTAGAAATAGGTATATTGTCCCTATATTACATCTGAAGAAACTGAGGTTCACAAAAGGTAAGTTTTCACATAGTTCTAAAGTGTGGGAGCCAAGATATCTGATTCCTTCAGTCTTTTTTTTTTTTTTTTTACCATAGTCCACACTTAATTCCTTTCTCAAGAACTTTCTTTTCCTTCCCCACAATTTTGCATGGTAGAACATGTTTACCCACCTTCCTTCAGACAGCTTTGGGCAGTCCTCATTTTTGTATTTAATAGTTTCTGTAAACCAATGATTTTGGAAAGGCTGGGGAATGGAGAAGCTCCCCTAAAGGGAGCAGGTCAGCATCTTCTGGAGCAAAGAGAAGGGATAATGATGGCTGTGTTTTGTGCCTGGGAACAGTGGAAGCAGAAAAATAAGTTGAGAACTACTGCTTTTATGTGAGAACAGATTGGACAATTGAGCAAAGAAGCAAGGCCAGTGACTTTCTTTGAAACAGATGTTTTTTTTCCTGTCTTGGCCAAGCAGTTTTTCTGAGGGTTGAGAGAACCAAACCATCCAAGAATAATGGGAAAACGTTGCCTGGGCTAAGAAGGGCCTTTTGTCTTCCCCTTACTGCCCCATCACAGGTTGGAGATGACCTTTGCTAAACATCACTCCCAATTTACAAAGTTTGGGATGAAGCACTCGTGTGAGGTGGGAAAAAGCCTCTGGAGGTTTCCCAGTCCCTGCCTACCCCTGCTTGGAAGAATAATTGCATTTTGCAGACAGATCAAGAATTATGCAAAAGAGATGGTCCTGAAATTTTGAAATCAAATCTAATGTAAATGAGATAAGGCAAGAAAGAAAAGAGATCTTTGATTTTTATGTCATCAAATTTCCCTAAAGCATGTGGTTTAAAGTATAAATATTTTAGAACATAAATAATTAGATTTCACATATTTGATCACTTATCCATCTTAATATGAGCATATTTCCCAGGACCCCACACCTTGAAGATGAAAATTGGATGGTTTTGTGGGTTTCTCCTTTCACAATAAACAGTGTATTACTTTCTGGAACTTTTTGAAGACATATATGCATTCACCCAAGATTTTTATGAAACAGTTTACCTAAAGATCCATAATAAGTGATCACTCTTTGCTTAGCTTTCAACAATTACATTATATGATATTACATTATAAATCCATTTTCAGTTTATCAGTGGTTCCCAAATTCTTTAGGTGAGTAGAAACCATTTCCATGCGTCAAGAAATTTCCTTACTCCACCAAAATGCCCTACTAGTTTGCCACTGCAAAAGTAAGTCACCAGAGGATGAATGGTGATGTTTTCAGGGAGACACTAACTAGAACCGTCAGGTGTCCATCATCAGTTCATGTCAGAGACAGATGAACAGATGTAGCCGTATAATGGACAACCATGCCTTAACAGTGCAGTCCCAAGGACTTCTGGGGGATCACTGGCTTAGAGGACCACTAATGTTGTTTTTGTCATATGACTTTATATTGTTTTCCTGTGTTTTCGTTTCTTTAAATTTTTCATTTCTCTTGGACCTCCTTCCCCTACCCTTCAGTCCTTCAACATCCAGTATAGTGTTGGGTAGGCACTTGTAATAATAAATGACCCACTAAAAAGGCATGCTTATACTTTCAATAATGGCTCTGGTTTGATTTGCCTTATGCTGCGACAAATTACCTAATCAAGTTTATTGAAAGCAAAATGGCTGCCACGCCAGGGTAGAGGAAGGAGTATCATTGTCTTAAAGCATATTTCTTGTCTTTGCCAAAGAATACTAATGTCATACTTGTTCTGCGTAAAAAACAAACCACGCAATCTGTGAAGAGAAAATGAGCCTGGCACCTTTTACCCGCACTCTGGGCTTTGCCATACTCTGTGACTAGATTTGGGAACAAGCCCTTAAAGGATATCTCGCCAATGAAAGAGAAAAAGAAAAAAAGAAAGGAAGGAGGGAAGGGGGAAAGGGAAAGGGGAGGAAAGGAGAGAGAGAAAGAGAGGGAGAGAGAAAGAAAGAAAGAAGCAGCTCAGAGACCCCTTGACCCTGCCCTGTGTAAGCTATGGGAGGGAAATTCCAAAAGGCTTTTCAGACCTTTCTCTTTCTGGCCTTTGATATGTGACATGCAATTCTCCTTACCCTCCCCCCTTCATTTTTCCTCTCTCCTTTTGTGGCCCTTTAAAAACACCTAAGCTCTGAAAATAGTGGGTTGTTTTCTTTCAATTTGTGGAGTGAAACCTAACAGAAGAATAAAGAGGAATTTTAGAATAGGCACTGATCTGGGAGACAGGGTCTCAGTTTTACCACTATAGGCTGTGTGGACTTGGACAAGTTACTTAACTTCTCTGAGCCTCAGTTATAAAATAAATGGACTCTTCCCAGTTCTGTGAAAAGCATGGGCTGTATCAGGAAATTATACAGAGGCCCAGGAAAGAAATGTGGTGATGCTGGAAAAAATATATATATATATGTTTTTAGCCAGAGATTTATGGGAGGGTTGGAGATAGAAGTCACTTTTTCAAGGTGCAAAATCATTAATGAAAAGAGCTTTCTATTTTAACCTTTCTCTATACCCAGACCTCTATCTCAGATTTGTCATTATTGCTAGCTTCATGTATAAAGTGGTCTCACCTTGCCCCTCTGCATACCGCTTTCCTGATCAATCTCACCAATGCCTTTCATCCAGAATTAGGTAGGAAGAATAGTAATCTCTCTCCCATTGCTACCTGATTAGAAGCATTTTAAAACTTTTAGAGAGTTGTCTGGTAAAAATTTGACTGCTAAAAATGTGACTGGGCTTCCCTGGTGGTGCAGTGCTTAAGAATCCGCCTGCCAATGCAGGGGACACGGGTTCGAGCCCTGGTCCGGGATGATCCCACATACCGCAGAGCAACTAAGCCTGTGCACCACAACTACTGAGCCTGCGCTCTAGAGCCCGTGAGCCATAACTACTGAGCCCACGTGCCACAACTACTGAAGCCCGCGTGCCCAGAGCCTGTGCTCCACAGCAAGAGAAGCCACCGCAATGAGAAGCCCGCGCACCACAACGAAGAGTAGCCCTCACTCACCACAACTAGAGAAAGCCCGTGCACAGCAACGAAGACCCAACGCAGCCAAAAATAAAATAAATGAATAAATAAATAAAAATGTGACTGGCAATTAGTATTGCCATCTTTTCTCTTTCCTCTGTTCCTTTCCTTTATGATCCCTGTAATAATTCCCAGCATTTGCATTCATATTTCTAGAGAGGAGAGCAAATGGGATTATGGTCATCTTCCTCTTTAAGGACAGATAGATCATCGATGCTTCTGGATGGTGACTAACAGAATAATAAAGTCAGAACGGACCATTTCAGGAGAAAGGAGAGGATGCTCCAGTGGCAAATACATACCATGAATTTCAAGTTTTGGCTTACTACTGTGGTCTGATTGACTAAACTTAAAGCTTCGGTTATGGCTTTTGAACCAATCGTTTTAACACCTTCACTGCATATTTGTACCTTTTCCTTTCCTCAAAGCCAAATAGTTGTCAGTGGAGATGTATCCTTGGGTATAGAGTGAGTCCCTTCCCTCTTCTTTTGGGGGGAAGGTGTCAGGCATGTAGGTATCGAGTTTATTCTCTCATTGTCTGTAGTAAGAACAATTTGTTAGAATTTAAACTATACTCGCTAAAAAGAAAATTATCAAGAAATAATATAGAAAAAAGTGGTTATCTCAGGGCCACAGGATTATGAGGAAGATTTCTTTTGGTTTTTTCTTGTACGTGTGATTTTCTGTATTTTCCAAAATTCTACAGATAACATGCACTACTATTAGCATCTTTATATAATGTGAAATATTACAGCTATTAAATATTATAATATATTAATATAATATTACATTATAATCTTTAATAATATTAAAGAAAATATTAATTAAAAAATAAACACAACTGCCATTTTTTGTTACCAAGATAAAATTACATTTGTGTTCATGGGAAAAATAGATGCAGGCATACTTTGATTTTTCTCGGTGGTAATCTTCCAACTATATTACAGCAAATTAATGTATAAGATGAATAAAGTGACCCCCTCCTTCTTCCCACCCTTTGGCGGTAACTGCAGTTGCCAGTTTGGTGGCTTCAGATGCCGGTGGCCCTTCAGCATGTTGCTTGGGTCCTTCTTTCTCCCTTCTCTCAAAAGTAGTTACTGATCAAATGTTTCTGTGTTTTAGGAAAGCTCTATGTTATGGACTGTCTTTGAATAGGGAAGACTCCTTGAAACAAAATAAGTATCCTCTAATTTTTGTAAATTTAGAAACTTAGCTGTGATTTAGTATGCTAAGTTTTCACCTAAAAGCTATATTTGGAATCAGTATCTCGAGAAAAACCCATTTGGTGGCATTAATATTTTCAATTGTTGACATTCGGTTCTCATCATGAAATTGCTGTCAAAACGGATAGAATTCTGTACGCTTGGCAGTCTTGCCTAAAAGCAAAGCCCAAGACTGGAATAGCAGGAATTTACAGGTCAAGACAGAAGGGCGTTTGGCAGCGTTAGTCATAAGGAAGTCTGCATGGTATACTTTACCCAAAGCAGCTCACATTGCATTAAGCACTGATGTTTTAGTCACTTTAAAGAATGAATAAACAGTAGTCCAACCGAAAAGAACTAGAAAAAAAACACCAGGCACATTGGAAGCACAGATTTAACTTATCAATATTAACCTATTAATTTAAAATCACTTTTACTGTTTCAAAGCAGTTGTTTTCATGCTGCTTTCTCATAAAATTATTTTCTCTACAATAAATAGCCAAGTGTGTCCATTTATTGGTTATATTTCATAGGATCAGAGAATTCTAAAGCTGGAAAGGTCTGTAGAACTTAGCTAGTTTAGCCCTTTCCATTTATAAATGAGGGAACTGAGGCCCAAGTCACTCAGTGAGTTCGAGGGAGTGCCAGCCCTCAAATATTTAGGTTCTTTCACCCCTGAGCCAGGATTCTTAGTTCTTTCCACTACCCCGGCTGCCAGTGTAAATATGTGCCTTGATTTTAAATTTTGTTTTTCAGGAATTGGAAGAGGTGCCTGAAGAAATGGATGCTAGAAGAAAACACTGGAAGGAGAATATGTTTGCTCCTTTTCATAGTGCACAGGATATTCTAGATGAGGCTTCTCAGCTTGAATCCTCTTCTGAACAAATGACTTTAGGTAAGGCCAAGAGAATGGAAGGGATTTTTAACTTGTCTAGTAGAAAGTTTCAAGAAGAAAATAAATTTAAAAGGAAAGAAGTTATTTCTCAACCAAATGAAAATGAACAAGAACCAAATTTAAGAGAGAGAAAGATAAACATTTCAAAGAATGAGGCAGACACAAATTCTGCCTCCTATGAATCATCTAATTTAGACATTGCAACTGAAGAAAGCTTTAATAGTGCAGAAGAGCCTCTTGGCTGGGGTACAGAGGAATTATCAACTCCACCACGAAAAGACAAGAAGAAGAAATTCACTGAAGGAATGTCTCCAAAACTTCGCCTGAATCTTTTGAACGAAGAGCTGGAAGCGCTTAATATGAAATGCAGGAAAATAGAAGAGGAATTCGAAAATGCGGAAAAAGAACTTTTGAACTGCAAAAAAGAAGTCTCCTCAAAACCCCTAAATTTTCAAGAAGCAGGGATGGAAACTTCCAAGAAAGACTGGGAACTTCAAGCTTTAAGAAATGACCTCTCTGAAAAAGCAACAAATGTTAAAAACTTAACAGAAGAGCTCCAGCAAGCCAAAGAGGTCATCCACAAGTTGAGCCTTGAGAACAAGGATTTAAAAGAAGCTGTTAGGAAGTTAAAGCAGCAAACTGAGGTTGGAAATGCACTACTAAAGGAAGAAGTGAAATTGTATTATGAATTAGAAATGGAAAAGATACACGGGGAGCTCAATGCCATCAAGAATGAACTGAGAGTGGAGAAGACCATACAAGCAAGAAACAACAGAGCCCTGGAGCTGCTTAGAAAACACTTTGCTTCTGTAACGTCACCAGGTACCCCTGACAGCTTTATGGGGGATTCTTTTTTTAAATAAGAAAATAAAAAAGCCTTTCATTAGGCAAATGATTGAGCCAAATCAGTGTTTCTTGTGCTTTCTTTGTGTACAACTTAAAACATGTGTGAAGGGATGTGATTTTCATGTTTGGTGAATCAAGATATCTGTGAAAGGTATAGATGTTAGCTTCAAAGCTTCAGCTTTCTCTTTCTAATGAATTTATTGCCAGAGTCCAAATAGAAATGAAGTTTTAGAAATCTCTTTACATATATATATATATATATATATATATATATATATATATATTACTCAGACATGTAGTGATTCACCAAATCATTGATGAATACGGATCAACAGACGTTTTGTGATCTTGTGAGCAATGTGTCCTTGACACGTGAATATTCTTCCATCTGTGTTCGTTGATACTGACAATAAAAATCTCATTTATTTGTGTAAGCATAACATGTGGGTATGGGTCTTAAAGCAGTCTGTTCAGACTCAGTGGGATACTAAAAATGTATCTGCTTTCCCTGAGATCTATCCTTAATTAGGCATACATAAATGTCTCCCCCCCAAATGCAGGTTTTTCCACCCTCCTGCTGTTTTCTCCATGCTTTCTCCCTTGACCTGGCCACGGTGCCCATAGACCAGAAGATGGCTTAGAGACACGGCTGTGACCTTGGCTACAGCCCTGATTTTGACAGCAGTAGCTTTTGCCTTTTCTTACGTTGACCAGCAAGGGGCGTTGTTGACACAGGTCTTCCAAAATTCTACCAGGGGAAAATTTATGTTTCCTGCCCAGTTTACGTCATCAGCTGGCCGAGACTTGGGTGAAAGGTGTTGGATGTCATCTAGGTAAGCTGTCAGTGAGGTGGCTTGATTTATACAGGAATCCAGCCGTGTTAAGAGCCTTTCTTTTTTACTTTAAAAGAACAAACATGTACTGCCTCAGGCCTTTGGTGGAAACTATCGGCCAGTTGATTCTGTGCATTTGTTTGTATCAATCAAGATTTTTGTAATTGTAGTGCTATTTGCATGGTATTTTTAAGTCCAATGAACCAAATGTAATTACAGACTGTGAAGGTGGGATGCGATTGTTAAGGGTTCAGGTATTTTCCCTGATGGGAAATCCCCAGCCTGGGAGTCTAGACACTTGGGTTCTAGGACCTGCTTTGTTATTAACTAGCTATTTAACCTTCTAGGCCTGAAAGTCCTCATCTGTAAAATGAAGGAGTAGATCTATCATCCAGATTCTGTTCAGTTCTAACGTTCTGTGACTTCACCACAGTGATTTTAATCACAAGTGTAACTATCTGTGAGGAAGTAAAACCCCTGTGGCATTGGAGACGTTCAGCTCTAATACTTCAGGGGATCTACTTTACAGACCTTCTCCTTTCAAAGGAAATATACAAAGGCTCTTGTTTATAGTTGGAACATCTCCAAATACCGTGTCAATAATAAATCAGGAGAGGGAGTGACTGAGGTTATTTCTTCTCCTTTCTCTTGTTTCCTTTTTACTCACTGAGGTTGGGGAAGGCCCTGAATGGAGACAAACTAGGCTGACCTGGAGCTGAGCAGGGCTTGCCCGGCCTGGGACAATTGGACTAAATTCGAAAATAATAATCTTTGGAGCTTTCTGACTTTAGTTCTGATAACTTCCAGGAGCTGGCAGCCTGCTCAGAGAGGAAGGTGAGTTTCTGGTTTCTGATGGTCACTGCATCCCACCCAGGATCTAGGCACAAAAGCAGACTAGGAACTCTTTGCCCTGTTTAACTCTCTTCCTCATCACCCCCGTAAAGATGACCCCTTGGTCCTTGCCCCAGAAAGACCCTCAGCCCCTGAATGCTAGTGTGCAGAGCAGCTTACATGTTTAAAATATTTCACAAATTGTATTAAGCTACTAGGCTCCATCCTCTTAGTATATTGCAATTTTTAAAGAGGAGCTTTTACTCCAGAATTTCTATTAACCAACCACACATTGAAAGTCTTTGGTGACAACTTGGTTTGCTTTATCTTGCATGAGTGTATGTGTGTGTGCATGTGTGTGCACACGCTTATGTGTGCTTGGGGGTCGGGGAAGGAGTGTGGTGTTAGGAGGTGCAGAAAAGACAAGTGCATGGCTTAGCTCAGCTCTTGGGTGGGGCGTTTGTATTTCTAGGATAGAACTGAAACACAGTTTCCTGATGAGACAGCCTGGGATGCTGAGCCCTAGCAAGGCTCTCCCTGTGGAAAGGCCCTTTAGACAGCCTAGATCCAGACACTATCCAGGGAGGCAATATACAATCAGGAGAGCCAACAGTTTGGAGCTGGGAAGGGATCACATCTTTTTTTTTTGGGGGGGGGGGTTGTGCCATGTGGCCTGTGGGATCTTAGTTCCCCGACCAGGGATCAAACCCACACCCCCTGCACTGGAAGTGCAGAGTCTTGACTACTGGACCTCCAGGGAAGTCCCAGGATCACATCTTTTGATGCTTTAATTTTTAAAAGCAGGGCTGCAACAAGCTGGGAGAAAGCTGAGAAGTTACCGGTCGTCTTCATGGGCAGATGGGAACAGCAGTGGGTTGAACTGGCTTAAAGAACCAGAATCAAGGCAGATACAAATTCTGTCCCATCGTCTCTGTAATCACACTCGTGTGATTGTGGGCATTAGGTGGGCACCAATTTAGATCAGGACATATCATCACTGTACCTTCTAGTCTATTGAAAGGGCGATGTGGAGGTGTTTTTTTTTTTTTTTAAACAGGAATGGCACATCAGGCCACTCATCCCTTTAATCTGTTGGGTAAAATATTTGAAATCAGCAATGCAACTGCACACCATTCCCTACCAACTCCCAATTCTGTACTTACTCAGAAGCATGGGCTCTAGGAATAGCTGCTCCACCTTGAGTTTATAACCCAGTTCTAGAAACATTTGCTGAGCCGTTATTGCTGTAGTTAATCACTTCTAAGGCACAACTTTAAAAAAACAAAATATATATATATATATATATATAGAGAGAGAGAGAGAGAGAGAGAGAGAGAGAGAGACATCCTTGAATTTGGGACACATCTTTAAATTGATGGCATGCCATAGTATAATTGTCAGTGTTTGTTTTTTAAATCTCCCTTAGTGGTTCATAAAATAATGGTGTATCTTACAATCAATGGAGTTTTAGATTTGATGAAATGTGGTATGTGCTAGGCCGTGGATATGGGGATAAAAGGATTTATGAATAAGACGGGTCTCTGACCTCAAGGACCTTACTTATACAACTAACTAAAACAATGTGGCAAGGGCTTTACTAGCAGTGCTAATACAAAGTGCTGTGGGAACACAGAGGAATATCAATTAATTCTGCCTGTGGGGCTGGGAAGGACTTCATAAAGGAGGTGACATTTGAGCTGGGCCTTGAAGGATAAGAAGGATTTTTCCAGGCAAAGCATGGGGGCAGGGGTGGGGGCATTTCTGGAATGTGAATGTGGAAGCTCTATTTGGCTTCAAAGAAAACTCTTAACAGCAATGAATTACAATGCTGGGATGTTACATTCTGCTGACTGCATTTTAAAGTCCTGTGTGGGGTTCTACTCTGAAAACTACCTGCATTCCAACCCTTTGCAGATAAACGGGAGAATGAAGTTCTCATGACATAAACACGAGGTTCCAGATAACAAACTGCAGGAAAAAGATGTTGCTGGTGCCACTGTACCTTTGGCTGCCATCATCTTTGTTTTCGAAACAAAAGACCTAAGAGATTCTGGTCATAGTATTCAGCTAAGTCCACTGTGAGCGGTCTGGTTTCAAAGAGATGTATGAAACAGAAACACCACAGTTGCTCTTCTCTCCAAGAAGCAGTATAGCACAGAGATCAAGTGCACCAACTCTGGTTATCCACTTACTAGCTGTGTGACCTTGGTCAAATTGCATGAGTCTCTGTAGCTCAGTTTTCTCACTTTGCCGGATGGAGTTAATAAATAGTGTTGTTGGGAGGATAAGACAAGATCACATATAGTCAATAAATGTCACCATTATTGTTATTATTATTATTATTATTATATAACTGACAAGGGGAAATTGACCAAGTTAGTCTGTCTCCTTCCAGCTATTGTTCTCACTAAGCTTTTTACGCTTACTGACCCTCAAATTGTGTTCTGTGGAGAGGATATGATAAACTCATTCATACGACGTATATCAATGATGTGTGATATATTTGGGAAGATAGAACAAGTTGCAGGGAGGATATTTTGATTTCATCAGTATATGAAGCCTTAAGCCAAAGTAGTGAATCTGTCATGATGGACTTTCTGGCCTCAAGACAGATCCCATAAAGGGAATTTTCTTGGGTCAGAGCCCAGTCAACCCCCCTCCAGTCAGGTCGGTGTGAGGCTGGCCCCTGGCCTTGGCAGGCAGGATACCAGAAGGAGGAAGAAAGCCCTGCTCTAGTGCTCCAGTGGGAAAAAGCTCATCTAGGAAGAGGGAATGGAGACAAGAGAGGCTATCATAGTATTTTTCATTTCCCCTTGGCACAGGGAGCCAGGCAGCTGGGGACCCACTACTACAGCTGCTCAGATAAGAATAAGTCATTGTCTTGTTCTTTGTACTCATAAGACACTGAAGCTGTGGTTCCCCATGTATTGTAGGTGTGCCCTCCTGTCCGTCTTTCCATACTGAGTATCAAGGTGGTGTCTCCCCTGTTGAGTGGCCAGAGCTACTGTTCACAGGGTCTCACACACACACACACACACACACACACACACACTCTCACTCTGGTTCTCGCTCTCTCTTTCTCGTGCACTCTCTTTCTCACCATTGATCACACCCAAACTTTTGATGATTGCAACATTTCAGTGGGCTCAGGTTGCGTTTCCCAGGAGACTCAGTTTATACCTGGTTCTGTGAGGATGTGTCCTGGGGTAACCTTGAAGCATTTCTTTGGCCTTTCAGCCCATGCCTGTTGACTCCACAATAGGTGTTGTCATGTATATTCCAGATCATGATAGGAAACATAACCTGAGAGAATCTTCTTATGTCACTAGTACTGTAGCCTGCATTTGGACTGTTGGTTAGAGCCTAGTTTATTATGTGTCACACACTTCCATGTACATCATCTTCTGTAATCTGCACAAACATCCTTGATCATCAGATGAGAAACCAAGGCTCAGAGATACTAAATGACTTATTCAATATCACAGTAAGTAGTAGATCTGGGATTCAAACCCAGCCTGTCCAACTCCACATACAATGTTTGCTCCATTTTATCAGGCCACCTCTTGTACTAAAATGAATGAACCAAAGATTCAGTCGCTATAGAGGTTATTCAACTTTCTCAAAGGTAAACTGGTTTATTGCTTCAATCTGGACTCAACTTGAGTCAGCCGTCTCTTAAATGGCTAGGCTGCATAGTGAAGATGCATCTCATTATTGGAAAGACCATAAAGTATACATATTCTGATGATGGGTTATTAGGTCTACATGAAGGACGCAGCACCGAGCAACATAAACAAAAACAGTTGAAATATGAAGCCCAACTGACAGCTCTCTAAAATAAGCTCCAGAACTGATAGAACCAAACTGATTAACTACAAGGGGTCTTTGACACTCATTGTAGCTTTGGGGTCTGATTTTTTATTCTTCATAATTCAAAATTATTTATCAGATTTCACCCATTTTTTCCCATTGGATCTTTGCTTCCTAAAGTGTTTTCATTGAAAGTTGACTACTTGTTAAGAAAAAAAAACCTGCTCTAAGCCCCCTTACTGCTTAGAACGTGTTAAGTATGCTTGATGATTTATATATTTCCCTTTTATTTTTTCCTTGCTGCCCTGGTAAATTTCTCAGAGTTACAACAGAGGAATCATATTCTGTTCACTCATAACTGAAACAGTTCTTGGAAAAAACATTTCAAGATCTCTTTATTAAAATATCTTCAATAACAAGACAAAATGTTTTCTTTAAATTTACAAATTTATTCAAGATTTTACAAAACAGCATCTCTTCATATAATGAAGTAGAAGAAAATCTGGAGAGCTGCTCTTGGCATTCATAAATGTGGGTTATGTCAGCAGACAGCCTGGAGGGCATTTCTGGTTTTGAGGTAATCAACCTTTTAAAATGCATAATATACTTTTATGTGGTTTTAATGAGTACAAAAAAATATATTTGCATATAACATAAGGACTTTTCTCCCATAAAACATGACTTATCTGAAATCTTTTCCTTTGGGTATATATTAAGGCATGTTTATAAGTAAACAGCCGAGAGTTGAAGGGCTCCAGTTCGTAGTTTGTGCCAGGGCAGGGCAGTATCCTAGAAAAATCATGAGATGTGGAGTTTGCCCCGTTGGATTCACTGGTAGAAGATGGAGTTTGGGGTGCCAGAAGTTTATGAGGGATCAACACCTGTGAAGGAAAGGGGGAGGAAGCATCATTGAGCAGAGTGGGAATTGCCATGCAAATGACAAAATCTCGACAACTGGGCAGGGAGCTCTGGAGTCTTATCCATCAAAGTGATCCCTATTGGGTGGAACTGGCTGGGCCTTTGTACCTCCCGCCTCGTTTGGTCACCAAATGCGGGCTTCCTCCGGAAGGCCGAGTGGCTCTCTGTGGATAACGCAGCCCCTGAATGAGCTGATGGCTGGAGATGGTCTGCTGCCCTCACTCCCCTGTTAGGCAGTGAGTTCTCCCTTTAGGGAGACCTGGGGGGTGCATCTTTGAATCTACCACCCTCCCTCCCTCTCACCTCTCTTTCTGGCTTTTTTCGGGCCTCTCTTCCAGAGGGGAAACTTAGAAGTGTGATGTTCGTGGGACTAACTACAGCACCCACCTCCGCAGCTGTTCTTGGGGCTGCAATTGACACTCAACACCTCCTTCCTTCACTATCAGTTCTAGATCACGCTCGCCCTGAGCTACCGCCCTCTGGTGGCGTCAGTATCTTACTGGCGGGCCTGACCCAGACTTGCATCTTTGAAGGGACTGAGCCGCTGGTCATTATGCCCTTCTCAGGCTGGGGCTGCCGTACCTGTCCACCTACAGTCACTGTTGTGCAAGGGAGCACTAACGTAGGCCCAAGTGGCAGCATAGTTCCACACGTGCTTCTTCATGTCCCCATTGTGTAACAGCAGCCCTGCCTCCTGATAATGAGACCATCACCCCTGCCATGTTAGTGACCCCTCTTCCGGCCTGCTGGGCACTGGACACAAGGAGCCTAAAGGGCTTAGGCAGCAGCTGTAGCTTAGAATTCGATGGGATTCTTGCTGTGACCCCAGAGAAAAATGCCTCCTTTGGAGACCAGGTCCTCTAGTCCTATAGAGTTACAGGGAAGGTAAGCACAAAGTCCCCACATTAAGCAGGAGTCAAGCAGAGAAGTAGAATGATTAAGAGATCTTACTTTTATATCCATACCTATATCACCTACATTTCCCTATCTATCTACCTACGTACCTACCTACCTACCTACCTATCTATCATCTATAGATAGAGACATCATAGATTTTACCTTACTCAATTGTATTAGCTAGTTAAACAGTCTCTGTAAACTTCACACCTAATGCTGGAGCTTGGAGTCTGCAGGCAGTCGGGAGGGGCAATGAACATGAAGTGGGGGAGATCAAGGACAAAGCAGAACCCAGAAGCATGAGCTGGAACCCAGGAGGATGAACTGGAGTCTGTATCAGTCTCTCATTTCTTCCAAATTTGATAAGCTCGTGCTCCTTGCTCATGACTACACACGCGCCTGGCCCTGGTCTAGGAGTCTGAAAAGCTGAAGGAGGGTTGAGGGGAGGGTGTAGTGGCAGCCACAGGCCCGGGGGTTGCCCGCCACCAGAGAAGTGAGCCGAGAGTGACAATGTGCGTGAGCTGAAACTGTACCTGGTGCCCCTGCGCTGAATTTCCAACAGAGAAGCTCTATGGCTCCTGCTTCACCAGGGCCCATCAAATCTGCAGAACATCCCACAAGTATGAGAATTCTGGGAAATGTAGTTCAATCTAGGCAAGTTGTCACATTACAAACCTACCTGATCTCTCAGTGGGTCATTAGAAGTAATGGTAATTGGAACCACTCTTGCTTCTACCCCTCGATCCCCAGACCGTGGTATTCTTTCAGTTGAGAACACAGTGCTATATAAAATTCTTTGACTCAGGGCATATACTGCATCTTGGAAGATGGCACTCCATTCTCACGGACTATTGCCTCCCAGCTGGGGCTTCAGCTAGGCCTTCAGCAGACTGCTTCAGTGCTCTATCAGAAAAGCAACTTCTGGATAGTGTGGGATGTAATATGACCAGTGGTCCTGGGCCCACTCTTGCACTGCCTTTCTGTCAAGTTGGTCTTCCTGGTCTGACACGATGTTATATGGCATCCCATGCTAAGTCCTGAGAAAGGGGTGCTGGCTCAGACCTTGCAGGCAGGAAAGCTAAGCTCATACTTGAAATATGTGTCTATTCCTATGAGAATGAACCATTGGCCCTTTCAGGATGGAAGGGACATAATGTTATGAAGTTGCCATCGAGGGACCAGTTGGTCTCCTCAAGGAATGTTTCCATCTTGGGGGCTCTGTGTTGGTGTCTGTATTTGGCAGGTTGAACCTTCTGCAGTAGCATTAGCTAGATCAGCCTTGGTCAGCAGGAGTCCATGCTGTTGGACCTCTCCATAGCTTTCATCTCTGCCACTGTGGGCACTCTGTTCATGTGCCCATCATGCCATCACTGGGGTGGCCATTGACAAAGACTGGCTGATGTCAACTGCCCAGCTCATTTTGTTTACTTGGTTGGTCAGTGCCTCCTCTAAGCAATATGCTCTCTGGTGGATGTTAGCGTGTGACACAAAGATCTTCACACTAAGAGCCAGTTCTCACAAGTCCATTCATGGCCTCTGCCTCAGATCTTGTTCCCCATCTTCCAGTCTTTTTCCTTCCCAGACCCTAACCAGTTAGCCAGGACATTCACCACTGACCATAAATGTATAAATATTTTAACCTCTAGCCGCTTCTCTTTCCACCTGAGGTGGGTGATTAAGTACATAACCCAAAGCTCTTGCCAATTGGCAGGATTTTCACCTGGCACTGTCTTTCTAGTCCCCAGTCCTCTGAGCAAGGAGAACGCCCATTTTTCACTTGTGCCCACATACTGACCCAACCCATCCATAAACCAAGCTTTTCCCTCCTTCTTCAGTTGACCTGATGGGGTCCCCATAGAGCTGTAAGAATGAACCGAGGGAGGTGCTCTGTATAACAGTGGTGCCTGGCATGGGTGTCGGAGCTACCTGAGCTGGAAGTTTGCTTGTGCCCTTTAGTACTGTTCATGATCACCCCTGGATACCCCTCTTTCATCTTGTGATGGATTGTTGCTGGGCCTGTCTGACCTTATGATTTAATGGATCTGATAAGACCCAGTTCATGATAGACAGTTCTAGTTGCGCGGTTACTTGGTGTCCCATGGTCAGGTGTTTCATCTTCACCAGGGAACAGCAGCATACCAGAAGTTGTTTTTCAAAAGGCATGTGAGAGACTTCCTTGGCGGCACAGTGGTTAAGAATCCGCCTGCTAATGCAGGGGACACGGGTTCGAGCCCTGGTCCAGGAAGATCCCACATGCCGCAGAGCAACGAAGCCCGTGCGCCACAAAAACTGAGCCTACACTCTAGAGCCCCCGAGCCACAACTACTGAAGCCCATGTGCCTAGAGCCCATGCTCTGCAACGAGAGAAGCCACCGCAATGAGAAGCCCACGCACCACAATGAAGAGTAGCCCCTGCTCGCCGCAACTAGGGAAAGCCAGCGCGCAGCAACGAAGACCCAATGCAGCCAAAAAAAAAAAAAAAAAAACCAAAACCAAAACCAAAAGGCATGTGATTCTCTTCTGCAGATGGCATGACCTTGTTCCAGAACCTCATGGGCTTGCATTGTGATTCTCCCACAGGGCTTTGCCAAGGATTCCATACTGCGTCTTTTCCCACTGCTGATACCTCTAGTACCATATGATCTGCTAAGATTGCATGGCCGGGCAGCTTGCATGGCAGCCTGGACTTGCTGCAGAGTCATAGCTGCTCTAGTCATAGCTGCCTTGTCACTTGGTATAAGGGATGGAGTAGAATCCCTAGATGTGAGATACGCTGGCTCTACAACCCAAGGAGGCCCACTAGGTGTCATAATTCCTTCTCTGTGGCAAGAGGTACAATGTGCACGTTGTCTTTTACTTCGAAGGGAATGCCTCTGTATATCCCTGACCGCTGGAACTCTAAACATTTTATGGATCTGGTAAGCCTCTGAATCTTTGTGGGGTTTAATTCCCATCCTCAGGAATACATGTGTCTTATCAAGAGGTGGCACAATAGCTCCCTCTTGCTTTTCCGGTCTGATCAAAAAAACATCAATGTAGTAGGCTAGTAAGATGTTCAGCAGGGTACCCAGAGGGTTCTGATCTCTTCAGACTAAATTATGACAGAGGATAGCGTAGCTAATATAGCCCTGGGACAAAACTGTATATGTATATACTATTTCCTATTTCATTTGAATGCCAACTCTTTTTGATTCTCTTTTCTGATTGGGACAGAAAATAAAGTATTTGCCAAATCAATGGCCATAAAGATGTCTTTGAGGTTATGTTAATCTGTTACCACAAAGACATCACATCTAACACAGCGGCTGTGATGGGAGCTACTGCTTGGTTGAGCTTGTGGTTGTCTACAGTCATCTCCCAGCTAATTTCTGCAGGCACAACACTGATAAATTAAATGGAGATATGTTGAGAATCACCACCCTGTATCCTTTAGAGCCTTAATGGTGGCATTACTCTCCACGACCATCTCCCGCCATGTGATGATTTACTATCACGGCCAGGTGTTGTGGTAGTGGTGGCAGTGGTTTAGTATCAGAGGCTTCCTCTTGGCCTTCCCCACTGTGATAACTCTTATCTCATTGGCCAAGGACACAAAGTGGTAGTTGTGTGAAGCACCCAATTGTACCCTTGGAGATTGGAATGATGACCACTGAGTTCTTCCACCCAGTGGACCTCGCATGAGCTGGATCTTGGCCAGGACTCCATTTATTACCTGGCCCTCATATGTTCCCACTCTCACAGGAGGCCATGATGATATTTTGGGTCTCCGGGTAACTATGTCAACTCAGACTCTATGTCCACTAGTCCTCAAAATGTCTAAGTATACTCTTTCTTCAGTACACAGTTACCCAAATAAATGACCAGAGGTCCCTTTGCAGAAGGGGAATCACTACAGTGCATACTTGCTGTGATATTTCAGGGTCCTTTCTCTGAGGGAGTCAGCCACATCTTCTATGAGTGAGTTGAAAACTGGCTCAGGTCTGAAAACTGGACAGGGGATTATGAAATTTTATTGAAACAGCTGCCCTTGGTCTCCCAGATCTTTTGTTATTACAAGCCGAGTAGTACTCTTTGCAGCTGCCCAGAAACTTTTCCCCTAGAGATGCCATGTTCTATCTACCTTCTCCATAACTCTCTGTGGGTCGGACCCCTTGGCTGCCACGTGAACTTTGTCTTATTGCAATAATTGCAATCTCCTGGCATCTGATGATTAAGCACCACCACCTGGCCTCTGTTGTCATGAGTTTTTTTTCATCTACAATTAACCTAAGTTTATGACAGCTTTTTCTACCATCAGTCCTGGATGGCAGAGGAAGCCGCCACTGAACTTTTGAATGATAGCATAGGCTATCACACTTTCCTTCTAGGAGCCGTCCTAATAGAAAATTTACACCATTTCCTGGGGTCCTTAACAGGGTGTTAAACCTATATCTCAGGAAAGTACTCAATAAATTCAATAACCTCTATCTGAGTTTATCTGTCCCCACCTTGATCAAGCAACTTCAAAATCCAGTCTTATGTATATTCTCCCTACTCCTGTTGGCACATGCCAGCTACCTCCTGCAGCTTCTTTGGAGTATAGTCCCTTTCCTCCCTTATCAGGCCCAGTGCATCCTCAGCTGGGTTATGCTTAGGCTTAGCCCAGCTATAAGGGAAACAGAAAGGGGGGGGTGGTGGGTCATGAGAGGGAACACATGTTACTGTGTGGGGAGAGGCCTCTGCATGGTCTTCCAGCATGAGGCTGGGAGGGTGTTAGCTCTTCATAGGGATGGGGTGTCCCATGTCTACTGGTTCAGATGGTTCAAGGAAGTCTGGGGTATCAAAATCCTTGTGAGTACTCATCTAGAAGACCCATCCATGCATTAGGACGCCAGGTTTTCCCAGCCAAGGGTGTTGTCTTGGTTGGGTATTTAACATTAGTCGAATGTTCAGCCACTTGGACTATTAAGTCCTGGGTTTGGTTCTGAGAGTTCTTGGCCCTCCCCATATAGGAGGTGAGAGCTCTTTTGTATTTAACCAAAGAGGCCTTCTCGGCTTTCACTCCTGGCTTTCAATTGCCCATTACCCTCAGCAGTTCATCAAATCTGTAGTCATATGATCTTCTTAGCCATGTAGTTAATATTCCCTCCCTATATATATGTTTTTATTATTTCAATAGAATATAGGCATTATTTTAAACATATTTATTATTTTTAGGGTATACAACATGATTTAATATACATATACATTGTGAAATAATGACCATAATCAACTTAATTAACACATGCATCTCCTTGCATAGTTACCTTGTGTGTGTGTGTGTGTGTGTGTGTGTGTGTGTGTGGTGAGAACACTTACTCTCTTAGAACAGACTTGAGGACATGGGGAGGGGGAAGGGTAAGCTAGGATGAAGTGAGAGAGTGGCATTGACATATATACACTACCAAATGTAAAATAGATAGCTAGTGGGAAGCAGTCGCATAGCACAGGGAGATCAGCTCAGTGCTTTGTGACCACCTAGAGGGGTGGGATAGGGAGGGGATATGGGGGTATATGTATATATATAGCTGATTCACTTTGTTATACAGCAGAAACTAACACAACATTGTAAAGCAATTATACTCCAATAAAAATGTTAAAAAAAGATTTGCTCTCTTAGAAAATTTCACGTATATAATACAGTGTTATTAACTATACCCACCATGCTCTAAAACTTATTCATCTTATAACTGGAAGTTTGTACGCTTTGACCAACATCTCCCCGTTTCCTCTACCCCCTAGCTCCTGGCAACCACCATTCTACTCTCTGTTTCCATGAGCTTGGCTTTTTTAGGTTCCATATATAAGTGAGGTCATGTCAGGCTTACTTCACTTAGCATAATGTCCTCTGGTTTCATTCATGTTGTCACAAATGACAGGATTTTCTTCTTTTTAATGGCTAAGTAATATTACATGTATATATATCACATTTTCATTATCCATTCATCAGTTGATAGATATCATTTAGGTTGATTCCATTTCTTGGCTACTGTAAATAATGCTGTGCTGAATATGAGAGTGTAGACATCTCTTCAAGATACTGGTTTCATTTCCTTTGGATATATATCTAGAAGCGGAATTGCTGGGTCATATAGCAGTTCTACTTTTTAATTTTCTGAGGAACCTCCATACTGTTTTTCATATTTATATTCCCACCAACAGTGTACAAGGGTACCCTTTTCTCCACACCCTCACAAACACTTATTATCTTTTTGATAATAGTCGTCCTAACAGGTGTGAGCTGATTGTGGTTTTTGACTTGCATTTCCCCGATATTGAGCATCTTTTCATGTACCTATTGTCCATTTGTATGTCTTCTTTGGAAAAATGTCTATTCAGGTCCTTTGTCCATTTTCTAATTGTTTTTTTTTTGCTATTAAGTTGTATGAGTTCCTTATATAGTTCAGATATAAATTTCTTATCAGATATATGGTTTGCAAATATTTTCTCCCATTCTGAAGGCTGCCTTTTCGTTTTGTTTATTCTTTTATTTGCTGTACAGAGGCGTTTGAGTTTAATGTAATACCACTTGGTTATTATTTTGCTTTTGTTACCTATGCTTTTGGTGTCATATCCAAAAAATTATTGTCAAGACCAATGTCATAGGGCTTTTCCCCTATGTTTTCTTCTAGGGGTTTTATGGCTTCAGGTCTTACATTTAAGTCTTTAATCCATTTCAAGTTAATTTTTGTGTATGGTGTAAGATAAGGGTCCAATTTTATTCTTTTGTGTGTGGTTATCCTGTTTTCACAGTACCATTTATTGAAGAAACTATCCTTTCCCCATTGTGTGCTCTTGGCACCCTTGTCAAAAATTAGTTGGCCGTATATGCATGGGTTTATTTCTGGGTTCTCTATCCTATTCCATTGATCTATGTATCTTTTTTATGCCAACACCATACTGTTTTGATTACTATAGCTTTGTTACATAGCATGAAATCAGGATGTGTGATGCCTTCAGGTTTGCTCTTCTTTCTCAAGATTGCTTTGGCCATTTGGGGGCTTTTGTGGTTCCATATGAATTTTAGGATTGTTTTTTCTCTACTTGTGTGGGACCCTGAAGCAAATAATGCTGACCTAAGTGCTCTGTATCAATCCAAAATGGCTACACTTTTATAGTCCTGCCTCTCTGAGTCACCAGATGCAGGCTGTCTCAGAAAAGGTGTGACCTGGCTGTAAGGTGACTCTCTGTAGCTTGGAAGGAGCTGACAGCTGGAGGCTGTTGCTGACTGAACTCCCCACAGCTAGGCAGCATTTCCTTCCTTGAGGTGGGCTTCTTTGTGTCTACCACAAAGAAGATGAGGAGGATCTGAGTCCTGACTCACTGTGTGGCACTGGACAAAGTACTCTACCTTGCTGAATCTCTATGGAAATACTTCCCTCATGGGGTAGTTATGGGAAGATTAAATGAAGCAGTGCACATATGATATCATTTTGTAAACTCTAAGGTGTGCCATAAATGTCCACATACAAAAAAAGTCCACACGCAAACTGGGATTCATAGTTTTTTTCTTTCTTTTCTCTGACCTACTTCCACTTCTTTCAGCCACCTAAATTAAGACAAGTGATGCACTGGATAAAGTTTATGCATTCTTTTCTGTATTGGGGTGTTTAATATCCATTCATGTGAAGATCCATGTTTGATTTAATTTGGATATCCAATAGTGCCTAATACAGAACTTGGCACTCAATAAATATTTGTTCAGTGGGTGAGTGAATGGGAAGAGTTGTGCCCACTTTTAGAGGAGAAAGAAAATGTTATCAGAAATAAATAATTATCTGGAAAATTAGATTAAATAATAAATCCATAATATTTGGTTTTCATGATATAGCTGCATTAGTAGACCAACAGGTTAGGAAATCCTTTCATTTGAATATGTCATTACCAATGGGCTGAGAATTTACCATCAGATGAGTCCTGCATGGTCTGAGATAACAGTCACTGGCTTCTTTGTAACAGGCACAAATTATTAGCAGGATTTACCTGGTGGCTCTATAATCTGGTTCATGCAAGTAAGATCTTGTTTAGATAGACAATGCTTCTTGCTATCCTATGAGGATCCTATGTGACCATGTACATAAGAAGCTTTGTAGAGGACTGCGTACAGCTTTCATTTCCATTAATATTATTTTCTGCCCGATCAGTCCCTCCTGGAAAGGTAATTTCAAGCCACTGTCAAGAAGTCCTATCCTTGAGGCCTTGCTCTAAAGTGTCACTTTCTCACTGAAGGCTGGACTTTAAGTAATTTCCTTTCTTTCGTACCAAAAAATAAGCTCCTTGATTATCACAGTACAGATATTCAATAATATTTGTTAAATAATCGACTGAATGAAATATTTTTAAAAGGCAATTTTAAAAAGAGGTGTTCATCACTAAATAGGAGGCCTCATTCTCCCCCACTCTATTAAATGTGCTGCTTCCAAGAGGAGAACTGAGCTACTTTATTTTCACTCTAGGCTTTCCCCAAGTTTGGTAGGACTTTATATAGAAAATTTATCTTTTTATAGTGTGAGTTCAGTTTTATTTATGCTGATATATATATGTATATGAAAAGAGAAAGATACATATATATAGGGAGAGAGAGAGACAGTCAATCTATGTTATAGTCAATACATTTGTAACCTTTTCTGCTTAAATTTTTCCAGTTAAATTTCCTATACAAAGTCATTGCCAGTTAATGTGCTCATTGATGCATTGATGACATAGAGCTTAAATTACCAAAATACACTGAGAAAGCTATAGTCTTGGATTCCCCTCCCTCTCCAAACTGAATAATTAACAATGTCATAGCTTGCGTATATAAATAGTGTTTGAGAAGACAGTCATATCTCAAGTACAAGAATATCCATTCCACCTACTTTGAATTACAATATTTCCATTACTTTGTACAGTGTTTATATATAGATAATAATAGCTTCTTAAATACTCATTGTTTAGTTTAATTATTGTTACCTTTGCAGAACAGTGTGACATTATAGAAATTGTTTTGGCTTTATTTTGGAAAATTTCAAACATACACAGAAGTAGACAGAATAACATCATGAACCCCCATGTACACACATCACTCAGCTTCAATAATTACCAACATGTGGCCTGACTTGTTGCAAATATATTCCTTCCATTCTTGCTCACTCAATTCCTATTGCACAATTTTAAAGCAAATCCCAGACAGCATATCATTTCACCTATAAATACGTCAGTTTATAGAAACTATTTTGAAAGAAGTATTTGCCATCTCTTCTTTGTTTACTGGTGTGTATAACAATATTAGTCCCCTTGAAGAAGATGTAAAATCAAATATTCTCAGCAAATAGGCTTAAATAATCATTTGGTCCTCAGTGTCCAGAATAATCACACAGTAGGTGTTCAACAAATGTCTGTTTGTGGGTGGAAGGGATAAAGGCTAAAATGTATTCATTCTTCCACTTAATAAACCAGGGCCTGGGAAAATAAAAAAAAAAATATTCTCAGCAAGGCAGTATTTTAGTCCTGTATTTTTAAAAAGCAGCTTAGGGACTTCCCTGGCGGTCCAGTAGTTAAGACTCCAAGCTTCCACTGCAGGGGGCACGGGTTCGATCCCTGGTCGGGTAACTAAGATCCCGCATGCCGTGAGGCCAAAAACAAATTTAAAAAGCAGCTTAAAACAGCACGTATATTTATTATCTCACAGTTTCAGGAATCCAGGCTTGGTTTAGCTGGGTCCTTTGCTTCAGGGTCTCCCACAAGGCTGCAATCAAAGTGTTGACTGGTGCTGGGGCCTCTTCTGAGACTCAACTAGGGAAGGATCCATTCCTAAAATCTCACGGTTGCTGTCAGGATTCAGTTCCTTGTGGTCTGTTGGACTGAGGGCCACAGTTCCTTGCTGGCTGCTGGCCAGACACTCACCTCATTTCCTTGTCGCCTAGGCCTCCCTAACATGGCTGCTTGCTTCATCAAAGTATGAAAGCTGAGAAGGCAACAGAGAGTCTGCTAGCGAGACAGAAGTTACCATTTTACATAACATAATCGTGGAAGTGACGTCCTATAACCCCTGCCGCATTCTACTGGTTAAAAGCAAATCACAGCCCACACTGGAGGGGAGACAATTACACAAGGTGTGAACGCCAGGAGACAGGGGTCATTGGGAGCATCTGAAAGCCAACATGTCATACCTCAGACCTAAAGAGTTGTTGTTATGATCAAGGTTCAAAACAGCCTTCAGAGCTAGGTCCAATCACTATGGAGCAGGGCTCTATTAAGATTGGCTGTGGCCAAGAGGTGAACTGCGCACAGCAAAAGGTCTCTTAGACAACCTCCACTAATCTGACTAGCTGAACTAACAGATGCTTTCCAGCCTCTGTGGATGTGCTCACTAATGCCTGCGGTGGCTGCCTGCGGGAGGGTGGAAAGCTTCCCTCAGGCCAACCCTGGGTGCTCCTGTCTCGTCCATTTGGGTCGTATGCCTTCCACAACTAGGTTCAGTTTGTCCCTGTCTTAGTCCATTCTGGCTGCTATAACGAAACACCAGAGGCTGGGTGACTTATACACAATGAACTTTTCCTCGCACTTCTGGAGGCTGGAAGTCCAAGATGAATGGGCCAGCATGGTCACATTCTGGTGAAGGCCCCTTTCTAGATTGTGGACTGCCAATTTCTCACTGTGTCCTCACATGGTGAAAGGGGTGAGGGAGTTCTCTGGAGCCCATTTTATGTGGGCACTAATTCCATTCATGAGGGCTCTGCCCTCATGACCTAGTCACCTCCCAAAAGCCTCACCTCTTAATACCGTCACCCTGGGGGTGAGAATGTCAACATATGAATTTTGGAGGAGGGACACATCCAAACCAAAGCAGTTCCCAAACCTGATAACACCAGTTATTGTAATTATATTATAACTAAACACTACGTAAATCGAATAGGTATGACTATAAAAATGTTTTTATAAAAACTAAGTTTAATGCTTACAGAAATTACTATTAAGAGACTCAAGTTGCTAAAATATCATTGTCAGTTTGTGGCTGAGATATCTGTAAAGATGAGGAAAAATATGAAAATCTAGAAATATTCTGCTTTCAGATTTCTATACCCATGTCTCTAAGTCCTTTATTCATTTCAAATAAACAGAAACTGGAAATCAGACAGAGCATAAATGTGATATTTAAACAAGAAAGACAAGGAGAAAAAACCCATCAGCATATTCACACACGGGAAAAAAACCTTGGCCTTAAATCAATAGATTGGTGAGCAAGTGTACAGGTTTTAAGGTAGAATAAAATGTTCATGTACCTTTTTTCCTTTTTTTGAATGATTTTGTAGTTAGCATGTATTGATCTCCTATATCAGAACTGGCTGTTGACAGTCTACTTGTGTATCCCATGGGCATCCCGGGTAAGGGCTCACTTCCCACCTACCTTCTGCTGTGCTCTTCTTCCAGGTGGTACCACCCTTGCTCGAGCCTCTGACTTCGATTTCCCAGCACCCAGTTGGTGTTCCCTGCTGGGTGGCTGACTCCATTCACCCACGGGCTTAGGTGGCTGAGATCTGGCTGACTGCCAGGCAGACCAAGCACCCTGCTTCTCTCAGCTCACGTTGTTTCTCTAGGCCTGTGATGGATTGAAACCGCTGGAGCCATTCAGATGCTTGGCAAACCACGGCTGTCACTCCTCCCAAAACCTTAGGGTCTGAGAATAGAAACCTGAGGGACTTCACATCTAGCTGTGTTCACAGGTTCACCCGACTTAGATTGGCTTGTCTCCAGGCAAGTCCTAGCTGTCAGGTCTCCCAGGGAGACTTGCCACCCTCCCCTTATCTGTCCTAATTGCTCCTCTCTTTTTTGTTAACAGTTTTATTGATATAATTTACATACAATTCACCCATTTAATGTGTACAATCCATTGGTTTTTACTATATTCATAGGCTTGTGCAACCATGTCCACCATCTAATTTTAGAACACTTTCATTATCCCAAAAGGAAAGCTTGTACCCATGAAGCAGTAGATTCCCATTTCCCCATCCCCCAATGCCAGGCAACTACCAATCTGCTTTCTGTCTCTACAGATTTGCCTATTCTGGATATATGTCAATGGAAACATAAAATATGTGGTCTGTTTTCTTCCATTGCACATAATGTTTTTGAGGTTCATCCATATTGTAATATGTATCAGTACTTCATTCCTTTTTATGGCTGAATAATATTTCCGTTGTATGAATATACTACTTTTTGTTCATCAGTTCATCTGTTGTGGACATTTGGATAGTTTCCACTTTTTTGGCTATTATGAATAATGCTGCTATGAACATTCATTTACAAGTTTCTGTGAGGACATATGTTCTCATTTCTCTAGGAGTAAAATTGCTGGGTCACATGGTAATTCTATGTTTAACATGTCAAGGAACTCTGGATGCATTTAATAGAAAATCGATTCTTAATTCTCAGCATATAAATTTTTTTACTTCATGGATTATTCACCAGCCAGTTTAATCTCACACTTGCATCCCTGTTATTCATATATCCCATGATCATTTGGTGTCTGCTCAGGGAATAAAAGTAAACTTAATTATTGGTCCAATCACAAATAGAATTAGGCAACTGAAAATAACAAAAAATATGTATAAATTTTGGATAATTAGGAACTTGCCATTACTACTTAATTTATCCACTGTCCTTTTTGTATTTAGCTCATTTTTACTCTAATCAATTTGAAAAATGTTGAAAAAATCGAGTACACTACTTATATCTCACTAGCTGTATTTCTGTTGTTATTTTAGAAAGGTGGCAAAGGAAGTAGTTGAACTTGAAATTTAACATTTTTTTAAACTTTCTTTTTGCTGCAGTCTAGACCACCAGCTTCTTTAACTTCCTGAGTTGGCCTCACAAAGATGTGCTTGGCTTCCTCGCTCAAGATGGTGCTTTAAATAGGAATATAGGGACTTCCCTGGCGGTCCAGGGGTTGAGACTCCATGCTTCCATGGCAGGAGGCCCGGGTTCGATCCCTGGTCCCACATGCCACTGGGCAAGGCCAAAAAGAAAAAAAAAATCACCTGCTATGTCTGTGACGGGTGCTTTATAAATAGGAATACAAAAGGAACTAGCTGGATTAGCCAATAACTGGCCTCATCCTCTTTCTACCTTCACTTCGACTCGAGAGCTAACCCTCGTACTCACCCCATTTCTAAACTCCCCTGTTTTCCCACAGTGATACTCTGGAGAAAAGGGCAAGGGGGAATGCATCATTGTGCCATTCTGGGATGTGTTAGTATGGTAGAAAAACCTTCAGTAGTTTCCTGCCTCAGCTTCCAATCGCTTAATTCCAATCTCTTGATAAGACTATCTAGTTTGTACCTGTTTCCTGGTTGCAGAGCGAAATTTGTCTTTGGAGATCTGTAATCTCCAAAGTTTTATTTTAGAAATTTTCTTAAACTGTGTCTACATAGGCAAAAGGGAAACTGGGTTTGAGAGCTACCCTGATTATCCTAGTAATTCAGGCAAAATACCTGGTTCTTGGGTAAAATGACAATGGTTGTGTTAAATTCTTCTAATTCTCTATAGTACCTAAATGCAAGTGATTATGATGATAACATGGTCCTTAGTGTACACATGGGGGCATTATGATTTGGGCCTTTGGATCTTTTAGTAATTAGAACCCAGCTGATAAAATAAGACTTTTACCAAATCTCACCCAATGTTAAACGAAACAAAGTTTCATAAACATAGCAGATAATTACTCCACTTTTTATTTTACTTCATTTTAGAGCTATAGGTTTGGAGAATGCCTTAAAATTCTATTAAAACAGAGTGAAATGCTTTCTACCAAAGCAGCTTCCTCCCAGACACATGTCTGTGTGCGTGAGGCAGCAGTGGCTCTTTATAGTTTATGATGAACCAGTCATGACAAGTCACCATGATCTATTTCAGGCCAGGCCCTCTTCCTTTGACTCACATGGAATCTGAAAGGTTAAAATCTTCTACTGTAAAAAAAAAAAAAAAAAAAAAAAATCTTCTACTGTACATACTACAAGGCACTAAAAAGAACAAGAGCTTCACCCTACAGTTAATTTTTTGGTTTATATTTTTCTGATGATAAAAGTAGTACATATTCATTGTGGAAAATCTAGAAAATAGACATGCTCTTTGACCTACCAATTCCATTTCTGAGCATCTATCCTGGCACATGATTTATGATGTGCATGGATGTTTACCGTAGCATTGTTTGTAGCAGCAAAATATTGGAAACAACAGAAATGTACATCAAAAGGGAAAGAGTTTGGGCTTCCCTGGTGGCGCAGTGGTTGAGAGTTCGCCTGCCGATGCAGGGGACACGAGTTCGTGCCCCGGTCCGGGAAGATCCCACATGCCGTGGAGCGGCTGGGCCCGTGAGCCATGGCCGCTGAGGCTGCGCGTCTGGAGCCTGTTCTCCGCAACAGGAGAGACCACAGCAGCCAGAGGCCCATGTACCGCAAAAAAAAAAAAAAAAAAAAAAAGGGAAGGAGTTTAATTACAGTAACCCCATGCTTTGGAATCTATGCAGCAGCTTTAAAAAATGATGTTAATCTATACGTACTGACATGGAATGGTTTCCAACACATATATTTCCTTAAAATTAGTTGTATCTTTATCACAACCAGCCATTGCTTTTCCTGTTGAAGAGACTATCTGATTTGTTTTAGTAAAACACTGAACTAGAGAGACAGTTTTGACTAGGAAAGCTTACAGAGTAAACACCATCCCTCTCTGTGACTGGTAGATATTTTCTCTTTATCAGTATAGCTTCCATTTACTGCTTTTTTTTTTTTGCAGAGGTAGGCATAGGTGTTCTATTTTAAATTTTATCAAAGTATTCAATAACACAAGCATAAGGTTAAAAGTATGAAATAGTACAGGTTTTTAATGAAATGCAATAGTTCCCTGTCCCACTCTTCTCCATTTAATACATACTTCCTAGAAGCAACTATTTTTAACCATTACTCTTTTTAATTCTTCTGGTGGTCACCGACTAAATGCTAAATAGCACACATATCATTTAAAAAATTCAAATTTTGCCCAAAATACTTATAATGCAAAACAGTCTCCTGACACATGACCTCTATTTCTACTCCTCCAGAAGTAATCAATTTGTTGTCCTTTTTCCGATTTTATTTAATAAGGTAATATATTCACATAATTCAAAAATCAGAAGTACTTAAAAAGGTACACATTGAGAAGTCCCACTCCCTCTTCCTTCCACCCCATTTTTATCTGGTTCTTTTATACTATTCCAGTATTTATGAAATATATATTCTATTGTCCTTTGGTACACAAAAGTATCGTACTCAAAAAAAAACCCACAAAAAACAAACAAAAACAAAAGTATCATACACTAAACACTGTCCTGCATTTTCTTTCTTTCTTTCTTCCTTTCTTTCTTTCTTTCTTTCTTTCTTTCTTTCTTTCTTTCTTTCTTTCTTTCTTTCTTTCTTTCTTTCGAGCAGAGAAAGTTTTATTGCAGGGCCAAGCAAGGAGAATGGGTGGCTCGTGCTCAAAAAAAGTGAACTCTACTGCACTTTGTTTCTTAATATTTGACAACACATCTTTTCATATCAGTACATAGACAGCTTCCTTTTTTATATATAAATTTATTTATTTTATTTTATTTTTGGCTGCGTTGGATCTTTGTTGCTGCACGCGGGCTTTCTTTAGTTGTGGCTAGCAGGGACTACTCTTCATTGTGGTGCATGGGTTTCTCAGTGCAGTGGCTTCTCTTGTTGAAGAGCATGAGCTCTAGGCACGCAGGCCCAGTAGTTGTGGCTTGCAGGCTCTAGAGCGCAGGCTCAGTAGTTGTGGTGCATGGGTTTAGTTGCTCCGCGGCATGTGGGATCTTCCTGGACCAGGGCTCAAACCCTTGTCCCCTGCATTGGCAGGTGGATTCTTAACCACTGCACCACCAGGGATAGCTTCCTTATTTTTTAACAGCTGTATAATATTGCATTCGGTAGATGCCCCATAATTTAACCAGGCCCTTACTGGTGGAAACTTGGACTGTTTTCATTCTTTTAATTGATTTAGAATGTTTTGAATATAAGACCATAAGACCTGGAAACTTTGGGGATATGACTTTGGCCATTTACTTTACAAATTGCTTTCAGGAAGAGATAAGGGGAGTAAGGAACTCCCAGCAGAAGTTAACCAGCTACCTTTTATGGATGAGCACAATCTAAGATTTCTCCCATAAACCTTTTCAAGAGTAGTTTTGAGACCCATGGGAAAGGCAGGCCCTTGCCCTTGAAACCATTTCCACTAAGATCAGGAACAAGACAAGTTTGCCCACTCTCACCACTATTATTCAACATTGTTTTGGAAGTTTTAGCCACAACATTCAGAGAAGAAAAAGAAATAAAAGGAATCCAAATCGGAAAAGAAGAAGTAAAGCTGCCACTGTTTGCAGATGACATGATAGTATACATAGAGAATCCTAAAGATGCTACCAGAAAACTACTAGAGCTAATCAATGAATTTGGTAAAGTAGCAGGATACAAAATTAATGCACAGAAATCTGTTGCATTCCTATACACTAATGATGAAAAATCTGAAAGAGAAATTAAGGAAGCACTGCCATTTACCATTGCAACAAAAAGAACAAAATACCTAGGAATAAATCTACCTAAGGAGACAAAATACCTGTATGCAGAAAACTATAAGACACTGATGAAAGGAATTAAAGATGATACAAACAGATGGAGAGATATACCATGTTCTTGATTGTAAGAATCAACATTGTGAAAATGACTATACTACCTAAAGCAATCTACAGATTCCATGCAATCCCTATCAAACTACCACTGACATTTTTCACAGAACTAGAACAAAAAATTTCACAATTTGTATGGACACACAAAAGACCCTGAATAGCCAAAGCAACCTTGAGAAAGAAAAATGGAGCTGGAGGAATCAGGCTCCCAGACTTCAGACTATACTACAGAGCTACAGTAATCAAGACAGTATGGTACTGGCACAAAAAAAGAAATATAGATCAATGGAAAAGGATAGAGAGCCCAGAGATAAACCCACGCACATATGGTCACCTTATTTTTTTTTCTTCTGTGGTATGTGGGCCTCTCACTGTTGTGTCCTCTCCCGTTGTGGAGCACAGGCTCCGGACGTGCAGGCTCAGTGGCCATTGCTCACGGGTCTAGCCGCTCCGCGGCATGTGGAATCTCCCCGGACTGGGGCACGAACCCGTGTCCCCTGCATTGGCAGGTGGACTCTCAACCACTGCGCCACCAGGGAAGCCCCTGGTCACCTTATTTTTGATAAAGGAGGCAAGACTATACAGTGGAGAAAAGACAGCCTGTTTAATAAATGGTCCTGGGAAAACTGGATAGCTACATGTAAAAGAATGAAATTAGAACACTCCCTAACACCATAAACAAAAATAAACTCAAAATGGATTAAAGACCTAAATGTAAGGCCAGACACTATCAAACTCTTAGAGGAAAACATAGGCAGAACACTCTATGACATAAATCACAGCAAGATCCTTTTTGACCCACCTACTAGGAAATGGAAACAAAAATAAACAAATGGGACCTAATGAAACTTCAAAGCTTTTGCACAGCAAAGGAAACCATAAAGAAGACGAAAAGACAAACCTCCGAATGGGAGAAAATATTTGCCAATGAAGCAACTGACAAAGGATTAATCTCCAAAATTTGCAAGCAGCTCATGCAGCTCAATATCAAAAAAACAAACAACCCAATCCAAAAATGGGCAGAAGACCTACATAGACATTTCTCCAAAGATATACAGATTGCCACAAACACGAAGGAATGCTCAACATCATTAATCATTAGAGAAATGCAAATCAAAACTACAATAAAAAAAAGGAAAAACAAAACAAAGGAAACTACAATGAAGTATCACCTCACACCAGTCAGAATGGCCATCATCAAAAAATCTACAAACAATAAATGCTGGAGAGGGTGTGGAGAAAAGTGAACCCTCTTGCACTGTTGGTGGGAATGTAAATTTATACAGTCACTATGGAGAAAAGTATGGAGGTTCCTTAAAAAACTAAAAATAGAATTACCGTATGACCCAGCAATCCCACTACTGGGCATATACCCTGAGAAAACCATAACTCAAAAGTAGTCATGTACCACAACGTTCATTGCAGCTCTATTTACAATAGCCAGGACATGGAAACAACCTAAGTGTCCATCGACAGATGAATGGATAAAGAAGATGTGGCACATATATACGATGGAATATTGCTCAGCCATAAAAAGAAACGAAATTGAGTTATTTGTAGAGTTGGATGGACCTAGAGACTGTCATACAGAGTGAAGTAAGTCAGAAAGAGAAAAAGAAATACTGTATGCTAACACATATATATGGAATCTACAAAAAAATGGTTATGAAGAACCTAGGGGCAGGATGGGAATAAAGACGCAGACCTACTAGAGAATGGACTTGAGGACATGGGGAGGGGGAAGGGTAAGCTGGGATGAAGTGAGAGAGTGGCATGGACATATATACACTACCAAATGTAAACTAGATAGCTAGTGGGAAGCAGCCACATAGCACAGGGAGATCAGCTTGGTGCTTTGTGACCACCTAGAGGGGTGGGATAGGGAGGATGAGAGGGAGACGCAAGAGGGAGGAGATATGGGGATATATGTATATGTATAGCTGACTCACTTTGTTATAAAGCAGAAACTAACACACCATTGTAAAGCAATTATATTCCAGTAAAGGTGTTAAAAAAAAAAGGTGAGGGCTCCCCTGGTGGCGCAGTGGTTGAGAATCTGCCTGCCAATGCAGGGGACACAGGTTCGAGCCCTGGTCCGGGAAGATCCCACATGCTGCAGAGCAACTAAACCCGTGTGCCACAACTACTGAAGCCCATGTGCCTAGAGCCCATACTCCGTAACAAGAAAAGCTACAGCAATGAGAAGCCCATGAACCACAACAAAGAGTAGCCCCCGTTCTCCATAACTAGAGAAAGACTGCACGCAGCAACGAAGACCCAACACAGCCAAAAATAAATAAAATAAATAAATTTTAATAAAAGGTTGATAGCATATATCAATATTTGAAAAGTTGCATACATTTTGAAAACAGGAGAAGAAATAGAAACCAGGTAAAATATACTTTTAGCAAAAGGCTCAGAAATATTTTTTGAAAACAAGAGGAGTCAGAAGAACCAAGAGGAGTATAATAGTGAATATATTAAAGAGTTTATAAATTTCATTCAAAATAAGGCTTCTTTTGTTTGTTGGCTTTTTAAAATTAAATATGTGATTTTGGGGGCTGCTTTCATTTTCAAAAGATAAGCACTTTCAAAATATTTAAACTAATCTTGACTGTATTTATCATGATATTTCCAAATAATATTATATGCATATTATCATTTCTTGATTTGTCCATTTGAGACATTATCCATTCACTTTTATTTTTCTTGTTAAAAGTACATATTGAAGGTCTATTATATTCATTGTGCTACAGCTTAAACATAACATAAAAAATAAACCATGATTTATCAAGGTTTTATAGTATCAGGGTCTTTATAATTTAGGAACTGAGTCAAGAACACAAAAGTTAATACATTAAAAACATAGGACTTCCCTGGTGGTCCAGTGGTTAAGACTCCACGCTTCCACTGCAGGGGACGCGGGTCCGATCCCTGGTTGGGGAAGTTCTGCACGCCGTGAAGCGCGGCTAAAAAGAAAAGTATATATATATAATTATTATATTTTAATGTAAGGCATATACATGTTCTTTAGCACTATTCCCTAAATACCTCTTGCATTATCCTGATTTCTTTTTATTAATAGACTTTACACTTTAGAGCAGTTTTATGTTCACAGCAATACTGAGCAGTAAGTACAGAGATTTTCCATATATCTCCTACCTCCACGTATTCATATCTTCTCCCTTTCTTTTTTTCTTTTTTTTTTTTTCGGTACGCGGGCCTCTCACTGTTGTGGCCTCTCCCGTTGCGGAGCACAGGCTCTGGACGCGCAGGCTCAGCGGCCATGGCTCACGGGCCCAGCCGCTCCACAGCATGTGGGCTCTTCCCGGACCGGGGCACGAACCCGTGTCCCCTGCATCGACAGGCGGACTCTCAACCACTGCGCCACCAGGGAAGCCCTCCTCTCCCATTATTAACCTCCCCCACCAGAGTGGCATATTTGTTACAACTGATGAACCTACATTGCCACGTAATCGTGCAAATCCATAGTTTATGTTACCATTCACTCTTGGTATTGTTCATTCTATGGGTTTAGGTAAATGTATAATGATAGGTATCCACCATTATATTACGATGCAGTCTATTTTCACTGCCCTAAAAATCCACTGTGCTCTCTGCCTGTTCATCCATTTTGCTCTCACCCCTGCCCCAACCCCTGGCAACCACCGATGTTTTTTTGTCACCACAGTTTTGCCTTTTCCAGAGTGTCATATAGTTGGAATTATACAATATGTAGCCTTTTCAGATTGACTTCTTTCACTTAGTCATATACGTTTAAGCTTGCTCCATGTCTTTTCATGACTTGAGAGCTCATTTTTTAACATTGTTAAAAATAATATTATTATATTAATAATATTCCATTTCTCTGATGACACATGATGTGGAGCATCTTTTCATATGTTTATTTGCAGTCGTTGTATCCTCTTCAGTGAGGTGTCTGTTAAGGTCCTTGGCCAAATTTTTTTATTGTTTTTCTTTTCTTACCGTTGAGTTTTAAGAGTTCTTTGTATATTTTGGATAACAGTCCTTTATCAGATGTGTCTTTTGCAAATACTTTCTCCCATTGCATGAGTTGCCTTTTTACTGTTGTTATTGTCTTTGGATGCACAAAATTTTAAATTTTTCTTGAAGTCCAACTTGTCTGTTTTTTCTCTTGTTGCCTATGTGTTTAGTGTCATATCCAAGAAATCATTGTCAAATTCAATGTGGTGAAACTTTTGCGCTATGTTTTCTTCTAAGAATTTTACAGTTTTAGGTCTTACATTTAGGTCTTTGATTCATTTTGGCTTAATTTTTGTATATGGTGTAGGTAAAGATCCAGCTTCATTCTTTTGTATGTGGATATCCATTTTCCCGAGCACCACATGTTGAAAAGACTGTCCTTTCCCCAATGAGTGATCTTAGCATCCTTGTCAAAAACCATTTGACTATGTATGCAAGTGTCAAAGGACCGTATCAAGAATATGAAAAGATAATTCACAGAATGGGAGAAAATTTTGCAAATCATATCTGATAAAGTTGTTGTATCCACAATATATAAAGAACTCTTCCAACTCAGCAACAAAAAGACAAACAGCCCAATTAAAAATAGGCAAAGAAGATATATAAACTTCTCCAAGGAAGATATGTAAATGGCCCAAAAGTGCATGAAAAGATGCTCGATGTCATTACTCATTAGGGAAATGCAACTCAAAACCACAGTGAAACACCACTTTACACTCACTAAGATGGCAATAATCAAAAAGATGGACAGTAATGAATGTTGGTAAGGATATGGAGAAAATATGAACCCTGATACACTGCTGGTGTGAAGCAAAATTGTGCAGCTGATTTGGAAAACATTTTGACAGTTCCTCAAAAAGTTAAACATACTTACCATATGACCCAGCATTTCCTCTTCTAGTTATACACCCAAGGGAAATGAAAATATACAATCTCACAAAACTTGTCTGTGAATGTTCATAGCAACATTATGTATAATAGCCAAAACGTGGAAACAATCTGTGTCCATTGATCTGTCGATAAACAAAATGTGGTGTATCAATACAATGGAATATTAATCGGCCATAAAAGGAATGCAGTACTGATACATGCCACAACATAGATGAACCTTGAAAACATGATGTTAAGTCAAAGAAGCCAGACACAAAAGGCCACATATTGGTAATTCCATTCATTTGAAACATCCAGGATAGGCAAATCCATAGAGACAGAAAGTTAATTAGAGGGCAGGGTTCTCAACTTGGTGAATATACTAAAAAGTACTGAACTGTACGTTTTAAAATGGTATGTGCCATGTGAATTATATCTTGGGGGAACAAAAGAGGAAGAAAATGAGGGGGGAAAAATACCACTACGAAGCAAATGAAATTGCTGTTGTTGTCACAGATTCTCCTAAGGTGCCAATTATTTTCTCTATGAAGGGAAGGAGTAGGTTCCTGATAAAGCCAGCATCTAATTGGGAATGGCTGTGCTCCAGGAGCCTGCAGGACAAATGTTAATAACACTTCTCTAATAGTCACTCCGGTAATTTCTCTAGAAATGTGTGCCGTACATTTTGCTTTCCCCAACAATTTCTGTTAAAAGCACAGTGATGTTTTCTGTTCGATGTTCTATCCAAAAGTTAGATGTATAGGTTGTTCTAGGAAGATGTTTTCCTCTCCAGCTGGTCTATAGACCTGCCAGTGAGCTGATCATGTTTGATGAAAAGCTGAGTCTCACTTATACACCTTGCTGGCCTATGAAAGAGGATTGATGCTGTGTCAGTTAAGTGACATGCTCTGGTTTGTAATTTAAATCCCATAAATTTGTGATCATGGCATTTGTTTTTACATTGAAATGGGAGAATATAAATACTTAGGTTTGTGTGGAATGATTTTGTCACCTAGTTTTCCAGTGAAAAGTTTTTCCTTCACTTGTTTATTGTTAATGTTCTTGGCTTCCTGCCAATTCAGTAACAATGACCCCCCCACACACACACACACACACATTGTCATCTGAAAGAATTCTGCAAATGTAGATTTGGAACAAATGTCTAATGGATGAATGAATGAATGATGTGTTTTTCTTGTTTATTTTTCATGGGGGGTACAGAATCATAAATAAATGCTTTATGTTGTAATTCAGCCACTAAGAAATTAGGTCCAACATCGTTTAAATGAGAAGTCAGTTGCCAGGAAGCAGATGGACAGCAGTGTGATGGGATCTTTTATGAACATGCATCATCTTTGTCCCCAAGCAATAGCATGATACCTAGGAGCCCCAAAAAAAGCCAGGCAAGAGTGAGGATCAAGCTATAAAAGAAGGTGGGTCTTCCTGCGCTCAGTCTCTTTACTTCCTCCTCCAAGCAATTGACCCCCACTTAACTGAGTTACTGAATGAAGGCTTCATACTGGCGTGGAGTGTAGTTTCCTAAAGGACCCCCAAAGATTGGGTTTGTTGAGCCTAAGCTAACAGTTACTGCTCTCTGTTGCCCCTTGTGGATGCTCCGGAGGAATACAGCCTGATAGACTGATAGAAGGAACAGACAGCTTCATCATGGGAGATGAAATAGTCAGAAGTCGAAAAGTCTTAGCAACAGTTGTCAATGAATAAGGGCAACCCCTACGTTAAGGTTGGAAGTTGCTTTGATTGCTCACTTGCGGATGACAGCGCTCAGCTCACAGGAGTCCTTGCCCTGAGTATTTTGTCTTGCCCTGTTCCTAGACCATTTGTCAGCCCTATTTTTCTCCCCTTCTTTGAAAGTGTATTGAAACTCCAACCTGAACGGCACCCGCACTTAGACAACAGTGACTGTCCCTGGTAATTACTCATGGAATTACTGAACTAACCAAAAAATTTTTCTGTGGCAAGTCCAAATTCCTTTCTTGCTGCAGCGTCTCCCTGCTGTCTGTCTAAATTTCTCACCTGAATTTGGAAGCTTGCATGGATTTTTATCATCTACTCCACAGTCCGAGTTGGTCCCATATCCCCACCACTACCAAGCTCGTATGTAAATTTTATCCTTATCTTTCAGGCCTAGTCCACCTCTAGGCCCATTTCCCATCAAGCCTTTCTGTGTGTGTCTTGTTTCTGCCAAAAGGTGGGTTCTAAGCATTAGGGTCACATCATTTCCATGCTGGCTGGCATACAACTAAGAACACAGGAATTATTTAAGAAATTTATCTGAAGAAAACGAAAACACTAATTTGAAAAGATATATGCACCCCCCATGTTTATTACAGCATTATTTACAATAACCAAGATATGAGAACAACCTAAGTGTCTGTCGATGAATGTGAATGGGTAAAGAAATTGTGGTATATACATACAATGGAATATTATTCATCCATAAAAAATAGTGAATTCTTATCATTTTCCACAACATGGATGGACTTCCAGGGCATTATGCTAAGTGAAAAAAGTCAGACAGAGAAAGACAAATACTGTATTATCTCTCTTATATGTGGAATCTAAAGAGAAAAAAACCCCACCAGGTTCATAGATACAGAGAACAGATTGGTGGCTGTAAGAGGCAGAGGGTGGGGGGGTGGGAGAAATGGTTGAACTGTTTGGGGGGATGTTTTTCATTATATAAATTGAATAAATTTTTTTAATTTAAAAAGGAAGGGATTGGGACTCCCCTGGCAGTCCAGTGGTTAGGACTCCGTGCTTCCACCGCAGGGGGCACAGGTTCAATCCCTGGTCATGGAACTAAGATCCCGCAAGCCGTGCAGCTCGGCCAAAAATATATATATATGTTATATATATAAAACATATATATTATATATATATAAAAAACATATATTATACATATATATAAAGGAAGGGATTAGGGGATGGTGGACACAATCCTAGCACCTTTCCTCCACTTGTCTCTGCAAGACAGTTATCCCCATACTTCCAACTGGAGAAGCCTTTACACTTAACAGTAATAATGAAAAGAACAATGGCTACCATTTATTGAATGGGCACTAAGGACCAGGCACTTGATGTGCAGCTCTATGAGGGAGGTATTATTAGTCTGATTTTAATGTTGAAGAACACGAAGCTCAAAGAAGATACAATGCTTGGGCAAAATCACACAGCTAGCTAGCTTGTGGCAGAGCAGGGGTTCAAAACTAGGTCTACCTGTCTCAAGACCTATGTTCCTTTAACCGTAGCACACGGCCTCATTTTTGGTGCTATAATAAGAAAGAGGTGAACTGGGTAAGGGGAAAAGGATGTAATTTGATCATTGCAATATACATTCTATTTACTTTTATTATCCTTCCTATGATCAATTCTCAACTCCAACTATAAAGACAGGAAATATGTCTCACCTAAAACTAAATCTGTATTATACTTCTGGGAAAGGGTATTTTTATACAAATTCAAATCACAGAAAATAACAAAACATGGTTTTCTTTCTCTCCCTATTCTCTTTTTGATTCCATTTACCTTTATTAGAATTTTCAAAGGCAATTTTTCAGGTAAATTTTCTTTTGGAGTAAAACCTACATACTACATAAAGTATACAAATCTTAAATACACAGCCCAGTGAATTGTCACAAACTGAGCACAGCCACGTCCCCCACCACCCAGATCAAAATAAAGAACATGACCGACATCCCAGAAGCCTGCCTTGTGCCCTCTTCCAAGTCACTATCTGGCTGTCAACAGTTATGACTCCATTTCTATTATTATTGATTACTGTTGACTGTTGTTGAACTTTATGTAAATGGGGTCATAGAGTATACTTTTTTTTAAACTTTTTTTGAGATCACTGTACATTCTTTTCTTAAAAAAATATTTATTTATTTATTTGGCTGTGCTGGGTCTTAGTTGTGGCACGCGGGATCTTTAATTGAGGCATGTAAACTCTTAGCTGCGGCATGCATGAGGGATCTAGTTCTCTGATCAGGGATCGAACCCGGACCCCCTGCATTGGGAGCACGGACTGTTAGCCACTGGACCACCAGGGAAGTCCCAGAGTATGCTCTTTTGTGTTAGCCTTCTTTGTTCCAACATTATATCTGTGAAACCAATCCACATTATTGCTTGTAGCATAACTTTAAAAATGCACAAATGTATACATATATTATGTATGTGTATATACATATATAAACATATATGTATACATAAAATTCTTTTGTATAAATATAAAATATATTTATGCATTCTACAGTTGATGGACATTTGGGTGATTTCCAGTTTGGGGCTATTCTGAATAATGCTGCTGTGAACATTCTTGCAGGCATTTTTGGTGGACGTATTTCCTTACTTCCCTTGGGTATTTATTGAGTTATTTTAAAAATTTATTTTATTGAAGTAGAGTTGATTTACAGTGTTGTGTTAATTTCTGTATTGGGTATATATTTAGCACCGGGATTGCTAGTTCATAGGATACACGTGTTCAGCTTGGTAGATACTGCCAAACAGTTTTCCAAAATGGTTGTACCAATTTTTACTACAATGAGTAGAGTATAAGAATTACTCCACATATTTGCCAAACTTGCCATCATCAGGCTTTTAAATTTTAGATTTTTCAGCTAGATTTGTTATCACATTATGGATTGAATTTGATAATAAGTTAAGCACTTTTGCATGTGGTAATTGGCTATCTATAGATCCTATTTTCTGAAATCTCAGTTCAGTCTTTTTATTCATTAAAAAAATGAACCGTCTTTCTTTTTCTTGATATGTAACAACTCTTTATATAGTCACACTAGGAGTCTTCTGTCATATAAATGGATTTCAAATGTTATCTCTCTATGGCTTGCCTTTCCACTTTTTAAATGGTGTCTTTTGGTATACAGAAGTTCTTCATTTTAAGAAAGACCAATTGATTAATATTTATCCTTTCACCTATTGCTTTTTATTTCTGATATAAGAAATATTTGACTACCCCCAATTTTCTTATTTTACCTTCTAGAAGTTTTATCATTTTACCTGTTACAGTTAGTTCTACAATTGATCTGGAATAAAAGTTTGTGTGTTGGGTGAAGTTAAGATTCCAAATTCATATTTTCCCATATGGATTCCAAATAAGGTAATATTTATTGAAAAGATCATTATTTCCCCCATCAATTAAAATAACACCTTTGTCAAAACTCAGGTGGCTAAATATTTATATTGGATTCTCTATTTTTTTCCACTGGTCTATTTGGCTATCCTTGTATAAATACCTGTGTTAACCAAATCTTTTTATTTTCTGTATTGTGATGCTTTGACAATGGAGCCCTTGCTGATCTTAGAGGGACTGCCTTTCCCAAGGTTAACTAATTCCTAGAAATAGTACACAACTCGCCTGGGAGAGTGCCCTTCAAATGCAAAATAACAACTCCAAAGCCCATATAGGAAACTATCTCCTTTGTCTGAATCTGACACTCTAGGTCACTATCCACCTTCCCATATCACCCCCAGGACCAGGTACCAGACAACTAGGGATAACCCTTATGCCCCAGAGCCTAGCTTGAAATTATCCAAACTAGTCAATCCTAAACCGCTCACCCTGCCTCACGCACCCCTTCTCGTGGAAACCACAATAAAGGCTCTTGCCCACATTTTCTCCTGCTCCCTCTACCTCCTCTGGTGCCGCCCTGTGTCCCCCTCCCCCATGGTGTGGCATTCTTCCTTTTCTTGGGATCTGTGAATACAACATGCTATCTTCAATGCAGTCGGCTCCTGGTCTGTCGGCCTTGCCATTAAAACCTCTATTTTAAAACAATACCACACTGCTTTGATTACTGTAATTTAAAATAAGTTGGGGGACTTCCCTGGCAGTCCAGTGGTTAAGACTCTGCGATCCCAATGCAGGGGGCACGGCTTCGATCCCTGGTCGGGGAACTAAGACCCCCATATGCCAAACGGTGTGGCAAAAAAAAAAAAAAAGGTTGGAACATCTGGTGTTATGAATCCTATATTCTTTTTCTTCCTCAAGTTTGCCTTGACTATGTTGGCCCTTTGCACTTCCATATAAATTTTAGAATCAGCTTGTTAATTGCTATTAGAAAAAAAACTGGTATCATATTGTATCTATAGGTCAATTTGTGGAGAATTTATATCTGTACAATACTGCTTCCTCCAAGCTATGAACAGGGTTTTTTCCTCCATTTACTTAGGTATTTTTTATGCTCTCTCAGTAAGGTTTTGTGCTTTCCTGTATAGAAGTCATGTTTTACCTTTTACTATTTTTCTTGATATTTAATGTTTCATGATGTTATTGTAAATGGCATTGCTTTTTAATTTTCAGTTTCTTTTTATTGCTAGTAAATAGAAATACACTTGCTTTTTTATATTAACCTTGTATGCAGTGACTTTGCTAAATTAATTTATTAATTATAATCATTTGTGCAGACAGATAATTCAGACAAAGCTACAGATCCATGTTGCTGTATGGTGAAATTGACAGGTTTATTTCTCCTGAACCTTACACATTGTTGTAACTCCATCGATACATGAGATTAAAAACCTAAATAAATGAAATGACATCTCTATATTCCTGGATTGGAAAAGCTAAAACTAGGAAACTTTTAGAAAAAATCACAGGCATAAATATTCATGACCTTGGATTTGTAAATGGATTCTTAGAAAGGACATCAAAAGTACTAGCAACAAAAGAAAAAAATAGATAAATTGGACTTCATCAAAATTAAAATCTTTTGTGAATCCAAGGGAATTATCAAGAAAGTATAAAGACATTTCACAAAATGGGAGAAAATATTTGCAAATCACATATCCAATATGGGTCTTATATCCAGAATATATAAAGAACTTTACAAACTCAACAATAGAAAAAGAAATGATCCGATTTAAAAATGGAAAAAGGATCTGAATAGACATTTCTCCTAAGATGTACAAATGGACAATAAGTACAAGAAAAGATGCTCAACAAAATTAGGCACCAGAGACAATGACTGCTTATAGGGTACAGGGTGTACCCTATAAGGTACATCTTTATGTAGTGATGAAACTGTTCTGGAACTAGATAGAGGTGATGGTTGCACAGCATTGTGAATGTGCCATTAAATTGTACAATTTTAAATTATTAATTTCAAGTTATGTGAATTTTACTTCAATAAAAAAGAGAAAATGAACAAAAAGAAAAATAAATAACAAAATGGAAAACTTAAGTGCTAATATATCAATATTTCACTAAAAGTAAATGCAAGTACATCTGTTGAAAAACAGAGGCTAGAAGGGTGGGTAAAAAACATGGTTCAACTAGATACTGTCTACAATACTCACTTCAAATATAATGATAGAGGGACGTTGAAAGCAAAAGGATGGAAAAAGCTATATCCTGCCAACATTAATCAAAAGAAAGTGTTGCAGGAAGGGGGTCCCCTTCCAGGGCCTGAGAGTGGGCTCTTGTCTAACACTCAGAAATGAATTATCAGAGAAGACACACGTGGGGGCAAAGCAAAAGACTTTATTGGAAAGGGGCACCCGGACGGAGAGCAGCAGGGTGTGGGAACCCAGGAGAACTGCTCTGTCACATGGCTCGCAGTCTCAGGTTTTATGGGAATGGGGTTAGTTTCCGCATTGTCTCTAGCCGCTCATCATGCTTGTGCCCATATTTGGTCTGAGCCAGGGTCCTTGCTGGTGGCACATGCATCCCTCAGCCAAGATGGATTCCAGCAAGAAGGATTCTGGGAGGTTGGTAGGACAATATTATGGGCTGGTGTCACCTCCCTCCTTTTGACCCCTCCCGAACTCTCCTGGCAGCAGCACCATGCTCCTTATCGGGAGCTGTTGTGAGATTACTCATGCAAGTGGTTACCATCGTGCCTGGCCAAGGCGGGAGGTTTCAGTCAACGGTTCCCTAACGAAAGCAGGAGTGGCTTTATTAATACCCTGTAATGTAGACTTCAGATAAAATATTACCAAGGATAAAGAGGAACATAGCATTATGATCAAAGGTGCAATCAACCAAGAAGACAGAGTAATCCTAAATGTGTACACCAAAGAACAGAGCTTCAAAATACATGAAGCAAAAACTGACAGAATTGAAAAGAAAAATAGACCAATCCAAAATATAGTTGAGGACTTTAACAACATCTCTCTCAATAGAACTACTAGATAGAAAATCAGCATGGATATAGAAGAACTGATGATAAACACCACTGTGGTAGGGAGAATAATAGCCCCCTAAAGATATTCATGTTTTAATCCCCAGAACCTCTAACATTACATAGCAAAGTGGTAGGCAGAATAACAACCCCTTCGAAGTTATTCATGTTTTAATCCTCAGAACCTAGGAATACGTTACATTACATGGCAAAGGGGAATTAAGGTAACAGATGGAATTAAGGTTGCTTATCAGTTGACCTTAAAATACGGAGATCATTCCAGGTTATCTGAAAGGTTAAATGTAATCACGATGGTCCTTAACCATGGAAGACAGAGGCAGGAGAGGAGGTCAGAGTGATGTGAAGTGAAAAGAATTCAACCCACTGCTGGCTTCAAAGATGGAAGAAATGGGCTATGAGCTAAGGAATGTAAGCAGCCTCTAGAAGCAGGAAAGGGGAAGGTAATGGATTCTATCCTAGAGCCTCCAGAAAGGAATGCAGCCCTGCTGACAAACTGTATTTTAGCCCGGTGAGATCCATTACAGATTTCTGAACTACAGAACTATAAGATAATACATTTTGTGTTGTTTTAAGCCATTAAGTCTGTGGTAACTTGTTACAGCAGCTGCAGAAAACTGATTCCAACCATTAGCTAACTGGCTGTAACACTCCACCAAACAATAGCAGGACATACATTCTTTCTAAAAGCACATGGCACAATGACCAAAATAGACCACATCCTGGGTCATAAAAGAAACCTCAAAAATATTAAATTAATTGAAAGCATACAGAAATTGTTCTCTGACCATCATGCGACCATTACCAGAACAGAGAGCTAATAGTTAAATCTCCAAACACTTGGCAATTGAACAGCATATATTGAAATAATTTATTGGCTAAAAGAGAAGGCTCAAAGCACTCAGAATTACACTGAACTGAATGAAAATGAAAACATAACATTAAAATTTGTAGGATGCAGCTCAGGCAGTGATCAGAGGGAAATTTATAGCACTAAATGGTTAGAAAAGAAGAAAGCTCTCAAAACATTAATCAAGTCCTCACCTCAAGAACCTAGAAAAAAGAAGAGCAAAATAAGCCCAAAGCAAGCAGAAGGAAGGAAATAATAAAGAGCAGAAATCAGTGAAACTGAACAAAGAAAAAGAGAGAAAATTAATGAATCAAAACGCTAGTTCTTTGAAAAGACCCATAACATCGATAAACCTCTTGACAGATTAACAGTGGAAAAAGAGAGATAGCACAAATTACAAATATTGGAAATGAAAGATAGGCTATCACTACAGACTCTGAAGACATTAACAGGATATTGAGGGATTACTATGAACAACTCTTTTTTTAAGATTTATAATTCTTAAAATTATTAATTAATTAATTTATTTTTGGCTCTGCCGCATGGCATGTGGGATCTTAGTTCCCTGATCAGAGATCAAACCAGCACCCCTTGCAGTGGAAGCATGGAGCCCTAACCACTGGACTGCCAGGGAATCCCTTTTTGATGTGATGGCAAATGCAAATCAAAACCACAATGAGATATCACCTCACATCTGTCAGAATGGCTGTCATCAAAAAGAACAAAAATAACAAATGTTGGTAAGGATGTGGGAAAAGGGAACACTTGTACACTGTTGGTGGGAAGGTAAATTGGTACAGCAACTGTGGAAAAGAGATTTCTCAAAAAACTAAAAATAGAACTACCATATGACCCAGCAATTCTACTCCTGGGTATATATCCAAAAAAACCCAAAACACTAATTTGAAAAGATACATGCACCCCAAAGTTTATAGCAACATTATTTACAATTGCCAAGATATGGTAGCAACCTAGGTGTCCATAAACAGATGAATGGATAAATTAGATGTGGTACATATATACAATAGAATACTACTCAGTCATAAAAAAGAATGAAATTTTGCCATTTGTAGCAACATGGATGGACTTTGAGGGCATTATGCTAAGTGAAATAAGTCAGACAGAGAAAGACAAATACTGTATGTTATTACTTATATGTAGAATCTAAAATATACAGCAAACTAGTGAATATGACAAGAAAGAAGCAGACTGACAGATATAGAGAACAAATTAGTGGTTACCAGTGGGGAGAGGGAAGGGGGTAGGGGCAATATAGGGGTCGGAGATTAAGAAGTACAAAATATTAGGTATAAAAAAGAAAGAAAAGAAAGCTCCAGCCCCAAACAGAGAATTCTACCAAACGTTTAAATAAGAAACAACATAAGTTTTACAGAATATCGTCCCAGAAAAATAGCGGAAAAGGGAACATTTCCTAACTCATTTTATGAGGCCAATATTACCTTCATACCAAGATTAGGCAGAGACAGTACAAAACAAGAAAACTACAGACTGGTATCTTGCATGAACTTAGACATAAAAATTCTCAACGAAATACTAGCAAAGCAAATTCAGTAACATGTAAAAAGAATTATACACCACAACCAAGTGGGGTTCATTCCAGGAATCCAAGACTGGTTCAGTAGTCAAAACATAATCTACCATGTTAACAGTGTTTTAAAAAAAGGATTACAGGAAGCTATTCAGGTGATACAAACTTTATTTGACTCTTCATGAAGTGAACAGTCTTTCTTCAGAGAACTGCAAAATGGAGTGGAAGGCAAGTTTATAGGATACAAAATAAAGAACAAGAAAGAGACAATTAGAAAATATCTGATTGGCTGGAGTCACATTGCCAGCTTTGTGTGGGTGAGAAAGCCCAGAGTTTGCTTGGCATTTGGGGATTGGCTGACTGAATGTACTGCGTTTCTGGTCAAGTGGAGCATTTACAGGGACGTGAAAGTTACCTAAGTTTCAGTTTGCTGATGTGGCACCCCAGGCAGGAGTGACTCCACTTTGGGCCTAGAAAGTTATTTCAACAACAGACAAAAAAAAATGTCATCATATTAACTGATTCAGAAAAAGCATCTGACAAAATTTTAAACTCATTCAGTGCCTTAGCTTGGGCTGCTAAGTTCTGGAGGCTTCGACGTCCAAGATCAAGGTGCCGGCTGATTAGATGTGAAACTTGTTCCTGGCTCATAGATGGCTGACTTCTCACTATATCTTCACATGGTGGAGAGATTTTGTGTCTCTTCCTCTTTTTATAAGGGCATTAGCCCCATGGGAAGAGACCCACTCTCATCACTTAATCTAGCTCCAATCACCTCCCAAAGACCCTACCTCCAAATACCATCACATTGGAAATTAGGGCCTCAACATATGAATTTGCTGGGAGCCATAAACATTCAGCCCATAACATTGATGAGAAAAACTCTCTCCCAACTAAGAACAGAGGGGAACTTTCTCAACTTGATAAAGATCATCCTACAAAAACCCCTACAGCTAACATTACACTTAATGGTGCAATACTGAATGCTTTCCCCAGAAAATAAGAACAAGGCAAGGATGCCTTCTACTCTCTCCACTCTTTATCATCATGGTACAAAAGCCCTAACAGTACAAACATGCAAGAAAAAGAAAGGCATACAGATTAGAAAGGAGGAAATAAAACTGTCCCTATTTGCAGATGTCATCCTGTCTAAGTATAAAATCCCACAGAATCTACTAGAGAACACTAAGGATAAGTGAATTCAGCAAGACCAAAGGTCACTGGGCACAGGATAACACACAAATATCAATTGTATTTTTATATACTAACATTGAACAAGTGGAAACCAGAATTAAAAACAATACTACTTTCAATCATCAAATAAAACGAAATAAGTAACATTTTAACAAAACATGTACAAGATCTGTGTGCTGAAAACTACAAATAAGCAAATAAGCACATGAATAGATGTTCAACATCATTAGCCATTAGAGAAATGTAAATTGAAACCACAATGAGATATTATTACATACCTATCAGAATAGCTAAAATTAAAAATAATAATTCAAGCAAATGCTGGTGAAGATGTGGGGAAACTGGATCTCTCATACGTTGCTGGTGGGAATCTAAAATGGTGCCGACATTCTGGAAATTGTCAGTTTCTTACAAACTTAAACATGCACTTGTCATACAACCCAGCAACTATACTCCTGGCACTTATCCCAGAGAAATGAAAATTTATGTTCACACAAAAACCTATATCCCACTGTTTGTAGAGGCTTTATTCACAATCTCTAAAATACTGGAAACTACCCAGGAGACCTTCAATGGGTGAATGGGTAAGCAAACTGATATATTCATGCCATGGACCACTACATAGCAATATAAAGGAAATAAGGTTTCATATACACAGCAACCTGGATGGGTCTGACAGACATTATGTTGAGTGAAAAAAATCCAATCTCAAAAGTTTACATACTATATGATTCAATTTATTTAACATTATAAAAATGACAAAATTATAAAGATGGAGAACAGATCAGTGTTTCGGAACCATTTTTTCATTTTTGGCCCCCCTAAGAAGAGTTTTTAGACAATTTTTTCTAATTGCTTCCCCCCAAATGAAATACCAAGGAATAAGATTTGATCAAGTAGGGCTGAGTTTCGGAAAGCTACAAATCATTGTAATGGCTAAGATTCTTTTTCAGGGAGGAGGGGGCAGAGGCAGGTTGGAAAGGATGGGGAGGGAGTCACACTTCTCTGAGGATGCATTTTGGTAGAGTTTTGACTTTTGAAATCTTGCCGTTGTCCTACATTTTCCAAGATGAAATTGAATCAACAGGATTGGGCGAGAAAACTAAAACAGAATGCAGACAGAAACAAATGAATCTAACTGTGTTTCAAATGAATAATGTAAGCACAGGGAAAATAACCAATCCAAATAACTTTTGAACAAAGTACTTGGTCTATATATCCCTGGACGAGCGATAAAAAAAGAACTGCATACAACTCTTCAACCCATTTAAGCAGGTTTTTTTATATAGTAGTACGAATGCATCAATTCTGAAACTATTTTATGTGTATTGGAGAAAATGAGTTAATATTGTTGCAAACCAGACTTCTGCTGGAGGAAGGGAGATAAAACCTTTAAAATGGATGCAAGCAGGAAATATCTTGTAGAGTTGGAATGGAATTAGAAGTATCAGTATGCACTCACAATTTCTACAAAATTAAGGAAAAATAATTGGAATGTGGACTAGAAAGTATTAAATATATCTGTATGTATGTATATATGTATATGTTTACATTAATGCATACACAGATTATATTTTATTCTACTAGAAAGTATTATTTGTATAGAGAAAATGAGAGATATCTGTATAACTACTGATTAAGAAACGATCCCAGATTGGGATTGACATATACACACTACTATACATAAAATAGATAACTAATAAGGACCTACTGTATAGCACAGGGAACTCTACTCAATACTCTGTAATGGCCTATATGGGAAAAGGATCTAAAAAAGAATGGATATATGTATATGTATAACTGATTCAGTTTGCTGTACACCTGAAACTAACACAACGTTGTAAATCAACTATACTCCAATAACAACAAAAAAAAGAAATGATCCCTAAAAAGTTGTTTTCAAAGTAACCAGGAATTTAACTAAGTGTTCCTTCTTTTAGTATCTTTTTTAAATTTTTAAATCTTTTATTTATTATTTTTCTTCTCTTTTTTAAAAAAAATATTTATTTATTTATTTTAGCTGCGCCGGGTCTTAGTTGCGGCATGTGGGATCTTCATTGCAGCACGTTTAGTTGCAGCATGCAGGCTTCTTAGTTGCGGCATGCACGTGGGATCTAGTTCCCCAACCAGGGATTGAACCCAGGCCCCTTGCATTGGGAGCACGCAGTCTTACCCACTGGACCACCAGGGAAGTCCCTAAAATAGCCTTTTATTTTTGAAACCGTACATGTTTTCATATGTTAGAAAGTAGTGTAGAAGTTATGGGGTTTTTTTAATGTTAGAAGTAGTGTAGTTTATTGGTTAATAGAATGGGTTTTGAAGTCAGAGAGTCTGTGCTTAAATCCCAGCTTTTTCAGTTATTAGCTATGTGATCTCAATCAAGTTACTTAATCTCTATGAACCTTGGATACCTGATCTATAAAATGAGAGTAATAGTTGTGTTACTCACAGGGTTGTGTACATAGAGTGCCCAGCATACTGTAGTTGCTCGATATCTATCAGGTATTATTGTTGTTGTGTGTAATTATTATTACTGAGTGACCCAAGTCATATAGTTATGGTATATTGCTTATTCCACAAGTAAGAAAAATAAATAGGGCTTTGTGCCTAATTCAGGTACCCAGAAGAAACGATCACATAACTTATCTATTCTCATGTTATGTATTCACACACATTCTGGGAAGTCTTAACTAAAGTCTCAAAATACTGATATTTTAAAATTGTCTAACACTTGCTATAACTCCATAGGAGAGGAAATCAACATAAGAAATGTTTTGTATTTTGGGCTTTTAATCGGAATGGTTTCGTTACTAATGGAGCAATAAGTTGTCACTTCTGGGCTGAAGGTATCCTTCAGGAGATAAAGGATAACCGCTCTGGGGCGGTAAAGATCCCAGAGTCAGCCATCTTGTGTTTGAGTCCTAAAACTGCCTTTTCTCATTGTAAGACCTTGGGCAAATCACTTAAATTCTTTATATATCAGTTTCCTCATCTGCAAGATCTGTATAATATTGTCTATTCATAGGATTATTATGAGGATCAAATGAGAAGGGGTGTGAACATGCTTTTGTACACAGTGAGGTGCTACACAAGTATATCAGATGGTATTATACATTTTGTGGCACAAACCTCAAAGACAACAAGGGAAAATGGTTCTAGTGTACTTTGACTTGGTTTTATAAACTATGATTTTGTTACTTACTGAATGCCAATAGTATTCTCTGTAGCTATTCAAAAATAGATTTATGAGATATCAATGTAGTCCATGAACTGTAGAGTGCTTTTGCACTTTGTCCCTTCTTTCACCTTTCCCTGAGCAGCCTGTTGAAAGTGAATTATCTTTTGGTAAGAAAATAATTACTGTGAGAAAAAAAGTCCCACAAACAAAATCTACTAAGATTTTTGTTGATCACTTGGAAAGCAATTTACCTACAAATAAAAACGAGGGTAGCCAAATCAGTATATGCTTTTTTGGGCTCCAGAATTATTGATACTATGCATTAGCATATAATCCAGAAATGGAAATAAAGTCTATATTGTTGGCTTACATTTCAAATATTTCTCTGTTTTGTTTTTTGGGTTTTTTTTGCGGTACGCGGGCCTCTCACTGTTGTGGTCTCTCCCGTTGCAGAGCACAGGCTCCGGACGCACAGGCTCAGTGGCCATGGCTCATGGGCCCAGCCGCTCCGCGGCATGTGGGATCTTCCTGGACCGGGGCACGAATCCGCGTCCCCTGCATCGGCAGGCTGACTCTCAACCGCTGCGCCACCAGGGAAGCCCCTTCTCTGTATTTCTTAAGACACTACCTCAAAGTGCCAAGAAAACTGGGTGTGAAATTTTAAAATGTACTTATGAACCTTTTTTTTTATGTATGTGAGTCTAATCTATGTCATAGATTCATTTAAATCGCCTGGTTATTTATGTATTTTGTGGATAAAGGCTAGCTGTCCCCTCTAAATGACAAGGTCTTGTTACAATTTATTCATTTATTTAGTAGATTTACCTAGTTCCTTTGATCTCTATTTCATCTTTATTCATTTAGGAAGTAATGAAAAATAAAGTATGATACATTTTTCTATGTAACTTTCTGTTTTGGTTCATCCTGTTTCACATTTTAATTTAGATGACAAATAAAAAGCATGTTTGAGCCACTTGCTAAGTCAAACTTCCCGGATTCAGGTTTTCTCATGATAGCAGTTACAGTTTATGAATTCCTAAACTCTAGTCTATAAAAATAACAAGCTTTATTTTTCATTCTCAACTCTTCAGAAAACTCTACCAAACCTCAGTTGTTCTCAGACGACATTCCTGAATCTATGGTTGAAATTTTAAATGTACATATTTTCCCCCAATGACACATATTTTAAGAAGCACTTAGGAACATTTGAAAAACTTCTTTAATGATTCATCAGACTTCCCTAAGCCTCTGTATCCCAGGAAGTCTGTGCTGTCTTTTTGCTCAGTAATTAGATATAGGGGTTGGGGTAGTGGCTGGAGACTCTGAGTGATGTGGTTACAAAAGAGTCACTTGTAAACTAAATAGCTGAAAAATAAACAACTAAGATTTCCCAGGTTGACCTGCATTTGACTTCAAGTCATTCCGTTTAGGTCCAAATGTAGTTTGACAAAGAAATTGGAAGCAGGTAGAGGGTATATAGACCTTATACAATCCCACAGGTAAGAAAGAGAAAAAGCACTTTCACATCGTCATAGACTCTTCAGGTCTGGAAGGATTAATGAGAATTAAAGGTCATCCACTCAAGTCACCCATGTGATGCTAGAATCTCCTTTACAGTACCTTGCCAAATCTTTATCAAGCTTCTGTTTGGATACTTGCAATGACAGTTAACTCACTATCTCAGAAGGCAGAGAGTTCCATTTTTCTTACATTGATGCAAAATCTGTAGTTTCCAGCCGTTTGTTTTAGTTCTGCTCCCTGAGGCCATTCAGAAAATGTCTAATGCCTCTTCCACATGACAGTCCTGCAAATATTTGAAGACAGCTCTCATACCCGCTATGCTATGTCTTCTCTAGGCTGAACATCCCTAGTTTCTTCAAATGTTCTTCCTAGGACAGTGGAGGAGCTTAATAAATATTTGTGGGATGAATAGACAAGTGGTTTCTTTCCTTTGAATATATTCTGTTTTGACTACATCACTTTAAAATTAATATTTATGGGGTACTTACTATGTGTTACTTCATTTAATTTTCACAACGACCTTATTATTATCTCTATCTTACAGTTAAGGAAACTGAGACACAGAGAGGTTAAGTAACTTACCCAAGGTCACAGAATTAAATGTAGACAAAACTGGAACATGAAGTAGGGAAGTTGTGACAGTAAAACCCACATCACACTATTCTACATTCTTGAAAGTGCTGCTCAGAAATGAACACCAATACCTTAGGTGTGGCCCAAAGTAAGTATGGCTATGATCTCCTTTTTAGTTACTATATTTCCACGAATGTAGCCTAACATCAATTGAATGTTTGGAGGGGACAATTCATATTATCGGCACACATTAAGCTTACTCTTTCAAAGCGACAGCATTCTCAACCTGTACTCATGCAGTTGGCTTTTTGAGCTCAAATATATGACCTTATATTTTGCCCTTGTAAAGTTTCATCTTTCTTGATTCATCCAGTCTCTGTAACTTGTCAATATCTCTTTGAGTTCTAATCTTGCTATCTAATATAGTTATCATTCCTCCAGGTTTGCATTTGCTGAAATACAAGGGGCCGGTCATGCTCTCTATATTTTCTTGAGAAGACCGATGAACAGAGGAAGGCTGCAGAAAGAACCCTGTGGCAAACCACTAGGAACATACTTCCTCTCCCCTCCCCAGAAATTAGGGGGGTGGGACTGAAAGTTCCAACCCTCTAATCCTGGTTGGTTCCTCTGACAACCCGCACCCACCCTTAGGTGAGTTCCAAATTCACTCATTAACATACAAAACACACCTTTATGGCTCTTATCACTTAGGAAGTTCCAAGGGTTTGGAGCTCTGTGCCAGAGATGGGGATGAAGACCGAATACATATTTTTTATTTTAAATCACAGTATATTTTACCACACTTTAAAAAAAACAGTCCGCCCATATTTATCCACTTGTTAAAGAACCTTTGTCAAATGCCTTGCTGAAGTCTAGAGAGGCCATATGTCTACACTTTATGATCAACCAATTTGGTAATCCAATTCAACCTGCCTAAATTATGCTGTCAAAGAAAGAAACGAATTTAGTTTGATATCTGTATCTATATCTATCTCCTCTCCTCTCCTGTATATAAATATAATCAGATTATATATAAACGTATCATATCAGTTGGTCCCTTCTTTATCCAAATATTCAAAAACAGGGAATTCCCTGGCAGTCAGTGGTTAGGACTTGGCGTTTTCACTGCCAAGTTTCAATCCCTGGTCGGGAAACTAAGATCCCACAAGCCAAATGGTAAAAAAAAATTCAAAAACATTTTCCTTTAATAATCCTTGCTAGAATTAACCATTGTATTAATAACAAATTATTTTTAAGGTATCTACCTTCTTCTCTTTGGGGGGAAAGCTCTATAGTATATTAAGCATCAAACAGATAACATTTATTATTCAGACTCTTACTTTGCATACTAGGTATATTCTCATTTTACATATGGAAAAAACTGAGGCTCTGAGAATTATTTATCTGACTCAACCAAGGCCACACAGTAGTAAATGTCAGAGTCAGGATTCATCACACTGTTGTCTGGTTCTAATGTCCACATTTACTCCTCCGAGCTACTTTGCCTACTTCCACCCCTGCTGAACACCTCTTTTCTCCAACAATTCCTCAATCAGAGAAGAAAGAAGCACAGTAAGAGTTGAAGAGATATTCCTCTTCTACGTCATCCATCAAATTGCAACATTAGCCCTAAGCACCAGCTGTATACCTTTCTTAATCTTCCTTCTTCGTCTTCTCTGACTATAAATTCCCTAAGAGTGTTTTTTTGTTTCTTTGTTTTTTTGTTGTTTTTCTTTGTTGTTGTTGTTTTCAACATTTATTGCAAGTCTCAGATCATTAGAGCTCCTTCTTGTCATTATTCATCATGAACTGTGACACCCTCTTGTATATTTTTCCTTGCATATGTGTCCTTGCCTTCCAGTTTTCATTCACTCACTCATTCAATCAGTAAGCCTTAACTGAGTACCATATGGGTTAAGCTTTGAGACTATGGTGGTAAACATGATGGGCAGGGTTCTTGTCCTCATGGAGTTTATAGTCAAATGAGAAAGACAGTTGAGAAGGTATTTATATTGCAATGTGAAAAGTGCTGTGATAAATGTAAACCACAGAGTTCTGTGAAACACAGAGGAGAGAAAACTAACCTTAACCCAATTAAGGATGCATAGTGGGGTGAGCAGAGGTAGGGAAGGCAGGGCCATAGAAATCTTCCAGGAATTGACATACGAATTGAATTTTAAGGGATAATAAGCTTGGAGAAAAGGGTAGGGACATGGATTCACAGCAGAGAGACTAACATGTTCAAAGCCCAGGAAAGAAAAGAAAGCTGGATTATTTCAGGAAATATGAATAATGTGGTATGGCTAGACTAGAGAGTGGAAGCAGAGGAATACCTGATTTTGAAGGTGGAAACAGTCATCTGGATCACAATCATGAAGAACCTTGTAAGCTATGCTAAGGTTATAGAAGTGTTTGATTTTAAGTAGGGGAATCATGTGATGACATACGTGTTTATTTTATAATCAATCTGGAAGCAAGGTGGCGAATAAATTGGGTGGGGGAAGAAAGAGTGAAAGTGTGAAGACCATTGAAGAGAATGCCACACAGGGTGAGAAGCTAAAAAGAGAAAAACCTCTTAAAATCAAAGCAGAGTTTTCTAGAGTCTCCTGGTTCTCAAGAGGCAAAGATCAGCATTAAGGACTATCCAGGGGGAGGGCCCTGGTTAACGTTGCAGGCCCTGGAGGGCTATGCTCTAGAAACAAGGGAGAACCAAAGCACTATCAAACTGCAAACCACCCTTAACCAGCTCAGTCTCTGCTTGGGCTAAAATGATTGATTATCCATTCTATCTGCTAGCAGAGAAAAGGATGGACACTTTCTGAAGGGAAAGAACATCAACAGGAGTCAGAGTCTCCACAGTTTTTATACACAATGTCCAGCATTTAACTAAAAATTACTGTGTGCCATGAGAAAAAACAGACTGTAGAAACAGACCCACAGAGGATCTACAAATTAGAGTTAACAGACAAGGACTGTAAAATAATGGTGATTAACGTGTGAGAGAAAATAGATGATAAGATGGAGAATTTCACCAGCGACTTGGAAGCTGTAATAAAGAATCAAGGTGGTGGAGTAGGAGTCCCCAGGATCCATCCTCCCATACAGATCAACAGTTAGACAGCTAATCACAAACAAAAACAGCTCTGGGAGAGCTCTTGGAGTCCACTTGAGAAACTTCAGCAACACAGTAGAACAAAAAAAACCCTGAGAATAATCACACAAAAAAAGGAAAAACAGCTTCATTTTGCCTGCATCATCCCATCCTCCAGGCTGACACTGCTCAGTGCCAAGAGGGAACTCCCCAGCTAGAAAGAGTTCCTTCACCAAGAAAGGGAGAGCAAGGTGAATGACCAGCTTTTCCAGCCTTTCAGGGCACTTCATGAAGGACTCACTTTGGTTTCACCCCACCCAGAGACCAGCAAAACTGAGATGGCTGGGAACAAGGAAGAAGGGCAGGGGCTAGCAGCCTCAGCCACATAGTGGGGACAACAGCAGTTCCCTGTGACCTGCTTTGCAGAAGACCCCAGTAGCTTCTGCCACTGGGCAGCATAGTTTTCACCGGCTTTCACCCCACGGGTTATCATGTTGGAAGACACCAGCCATTGGAGTCCCTCCCTGATAGCTCCCTACCTAAACCCCTGTAGCTGATCCCTGCCATTATGTACACACTCAAGGCTAACCTCTCCAGCTGTGCAACTGCACGTCCCCAGCCCAACTTCCAACACCAACCTCCATGGCCATGCACATCCCTGTGGTGGGATCCTGCAGCACTGGTGCAGCCACTATGGAAAGCAGGGTGGAGGTGCCTCAAAATATTAAAAATAGACCTACCATATGATCCAGCAATCCCACTCCTGGGTATATCCAAAGGAAAGAAATTTACTATCTTGAAGACATATCTGCTCCCCCATGTTCATTGCAGCATTATTTAGAATAGCCAAGATATGGAAACAAACTAAGTATGCATCAGCAGATGAATGGATAAAGAAAATGTGATTGATATATATAATATATATATATAATGGAATACTATTCAGCCATAAAAAGAAGGAAACCCTACTATTTGTGACATGGATGGACCTTGAGGGCATTATGCTAAGTGAAATAAGTCAGACAGAGAAAGACAAATACTGTAAATCTCGTATATGGCATCTAAAAATATCAAAGTCATAGAAACAGAGAGCAGATTGATGGTTACCAGGGCTGGGGTGGTGGAGAAATAGGAAGATGTTGGTGAAAAGATACTAACTTCCAGCTATAAGATGAATGCGTTCCAGGAATGTAATGTACAGCGCGGTGAGTGTAGTTAACAATACTGTATTGTAAACTTGAAAGTTGCTATGAGTAAATCTTGTGTTGTTGCCATAATGACAACAGTAACAACAAAATGGTAAATGTGTGAGGTGATGGATGTGTTAAACTTATCATGGTAAACATTTTGTAATATATACATGTATCAGACTTCCCTGGTGGCCCAGTGGTTAAGAATCTGCCTGCCAATGCAGGGGACACGGGTTCGATCGCTGGTCCGGGAAGTTCCCACATGCCGTGGAGCAACTAAGCCCGTGCGCCACAACTACTGACCCTGAGCTCTAGAGCCCGCGAGCCACAACTACTGAGCCCGCATGCCACAACTACTGAAGCCCAAGCTCCTAGAGCCCATGCTCTGCAACAAGAGAAGCCACCGCAATGAGAAGCCCGTGCACCGCAACAAAGAGTTGCCCCCGCTCGACACAACTAGAGAAAGCCCACGCACAGCAACAAAAACCTAATGCAGGACTTATATATATAAGATATATATTAAAAAACATATATATACATATATGTATATAAAATATGTATATATATGTATCAAATCATATACAACATATGGAAATATATATATATACACGTACCAAATCATCACATTGTACACCTTAAACCTGCACAATATTTTATGTCAATTATATTTCAGTAGAGCTGGAAGAAAAGAATCAAATGGAAATTATAGAACTGAAAGCTAATATCTGAAATTAAGAAGTAACTAGAAACATTTACAAACAAAATAGACCTGACAGAACACAGGATCAGTGAATTGATAGACAGTTAACTACATAGCACCTAAATCGTAGTACTGAGAGAAAAAAAGAATAAAAAATAGAGAAAAGAACAAACAGACATGTGGCACACATAGTCTGTTCGACAAATTCGACAAAATGTCGAATATACATGTAATTTAAGTCCCAGAAGGAGAGGAGAGAGAACAAATCGGGCAGAACTAATATTTGAAGCGATTATGGATGAGCATTTTCCAAAATTGAGTAAAGACACTAATACACAGATGCAACCACACACAGCCTAAATACAAACACACAAAAAACCACTTATAGGCATGTCAGAGTAAAATTGCAGAAGTCAGAGACTAAGTCTTAAAAGCAACCAAAGAGAAAAAGACAAATTATCTTCCGAAAAAGCAAAAGAAGTCTTAAAAATGACTTCCCCAGCCCAACCTGGAACATTTTGAAAATGACTCCCCTAAAATCAGGGTTACATTTATGAGTATGCCTTTAGTTCTTTTTCTGACAATTGCAACTTACTGTCAACCCAGTCACTTTCTCTCTGTGTTACTGACATTTCCATATTATCAGCAGATTCTCTAGAATGAGGTCCATGCTCAATGGGAGTATGGTATGGTGGAAATAGTAGGGCTCTGCCTCTAACAAGCTCTGTGACCTTGGGCAAGTACACTAACTAAGCTCTTTAAACCTTGGTGATGTTTCTCATCTGTAAAATTCAGACAGTATCCATCTTGTGGGGTTAGTGTGGCAGTTATGTGAGAAATGCTTTTAGCACAGTACCTGTTATAATATAGGAATTCTGTGAAAGGCAGCTGGTATCTTCTTTTTTTTTTTTTTAACATCTTTATTGGAGTATAATTGCTCTACAATGGTGTGTTAGTTTCTGCTTTATAACAAAGTGAATCAGCCATACATATACATATATCCCCATATCTCCTCCCTCTTGCGTCTCCCTCCCTCCCACCCTCCAGGCAGTCACAAAGCACCAAGCTGATCTCCCTGGGCTACGCAGCTGCTTCCCACTAGCTATCTATTTTACATTTGGTAGCGTAGATATGTCCATGCCACTCTCTCACTTCGTCCCAGCTTACCCTTCTGCTGCCTGTGTCCTCAAGTCCATTCTCTACGTCTGTGTCTTTATTCCTGTCCTGCCCCTGGGTTCATCAGAACCATGTTTTTTTTTTAGATTCCATATATATGTGTTAGCATACTGTATTTGTTTTTCTCTTTCTGACTTACTTCACTCTGTGTGACAGACTTTAGGTCCATCCACCTCACTACAAATAACTCAATTTCGTTTCTTTTTATGGCTGAGGAATATTCCATTGTATATATGCGCCACATCTTCTTTATCCATTCATCTGTTGATGGACACTTAGGTTGCTTCCATGTCCTGGCTATTGTAAATAGAGCTGCAATGAATATTTTGGTCCATGACTCTTTTTGAATTATGGTTTTCTCAGGGTATATGCCCAGTAGTGGGATTGCTGGGTTGTATGGTAGTTCTATTTGTAGTTTTTAAAGGAACCTCCATACTGTTCTCCATAGTGGCTGTATCACTTTACATTCCCACCAACAGTGCAAGAGGGTTCCTTTTTCTCCACACCCTCTCCAGCATTTATTGTTTGTAGATTTTTTGATGATGGCCATTCTGACTGGTGTGAGGTGATACTTCATTGTAGTTTTCTTTGTTTTGTTTTTCCTTTTTTTTATTGTAGTTTTGATTTGCATTTCTCTAATGATTAATGATGTTGAGCATTCCTTCATGTGTTTGTGGCAATCTGTATATCTTTGGAGAAATGTCTATGTAGGTCTTCTGCCCATTTTTGGATTGGGTTGTTTGTTTTTTTGATATTGAGCTGCATGAGCTGCTTGTAAATTTTGGAGATTAATCCTTTGTCAGTTGCTTCATTTGCAAATATTTCTCCCATTCCGAGGGCTGTCTTTTCCTCTTATTTATGGTTTCCTTTGCTCTGCAAAGGCTTTTAAGTTTCACTAGGTCCCATTTGTTTATTTTTGTTTTTATTTCCATTTCTCTAGGAGGTGGGTCAAAAAGGATCTTGCTGTGGTTTATGTCATAGAGTGTTCTGCCTATGTTTTCCTCTAAGAGTTTGATAGTGTCTGGCCTTACATTTAGGTCTTTAATCCATTTTGAGTTTATTTTTGTGTATGGTGTTAGGGAGTATTCTAATTTCATTCTTTTACATATAGCTGTCCAGTTTTCCCAGCACCACGTATTGAAGAGGCTGTCTTTTCTCCATTGTATCAGCCAATATCTTCTTTCAAGATGGAGCATTTTCAGCAGAGCAGGTAAAGTGTTTACGAAATGCTTCACTTTCAGCAGGAGAAGCAACTGCAACCATCCGCTGATAAAGAAGATGATGGTGGTGACGATGATGACTCTACCTGCCATTTATTGGAGCACTTACTATGTGCCAGTTTACCTTTATTTACCCCAATAGCAACCCTATAAAACCAGTACTATTATCATTCCCATTTTACAGTTGGGGAAATTGAGGCTTAAGGAGGATAAGCAACATGCTTAAAGTGGAAGTGGCAGAGCCCAGATCCAAACCAATATGTCCCCACCTTTGAAGTTGTGCTTGGGATGTTAGATGACCCCCCACCACTCATTTATGCGAGGCTGGCCATGGCTCTTGGCAAGACTATCTACATTATCCATCTGGAAGGCCTGTGTCACACCCCACAGTGATACTGCTTCCATGCCTCCTTCCACTAGCCTGGCCCAGTTTTCTCCGTAGTTCCTTCATTCTCTGCTTTTTGGACTTGTCCGCAACTGGATACCTCTGAAGTCTCAAAATATGACATTTCCTTAGGATTTTTTTTTATGTGGTGAGCATTCTACTAGGTTGAACTTCCCTTTCCCACTTTTCACTTGTCTCAATGACATCTTGGTCCAATCCTACCAGTTTCTAACCCCTTCAATGAGTAGCAGAGTTTCATTTCAGTAATTAAGATTCAGTCATGCTGATTTCTAAGCTTTAGCCTTTGATTTCATACAAAGGTCTCTGTTCTCAGGGAAGAGTTCCCAACATGGGTCTAGAGCAGAGTAGGGGGTTTCCTTCTCTCTTGTCTCTCTTCCCTCTTCTGCAACGAGAACTTTAGGGTTGAGATAGGAAGGAGGAAGAAAAATACAGACTGTCATTTGCCTGACTGTGGTGAGGTTCCTCTCTGCTATTTATGAGCCATCATTACAGGACAGTAGATTGTAATGATCCCCAATGGGGTGTATATCCCTAGGGGAGGTGCAAGATACTCCATTGGGTACTGTAAGAGAATATTAGAACTTGTAACAATAGTTTTTAATCCAAAGAAATTTTTAAAAGTCAGCTTCACTAATGTTTAATATGCAAACTGACATCAGCACCTTCCCTGGATCCATATATCAGATGGTCACAAACAAGGCCTGGAGGATTCGTGGGTAAGAGGGGAGTTCCACAAAGCAAATGACTTGCAGCAGTGCTCTCCCGCATTTCTTAGCCTTTTAGTTCTGCAGTTTACTTGTGGAGGGTTAAATATGTTTATGCATAATGTTATCTACTTTGAGCTAAACCAACTTTAATATAATGGACAAAATGTTTCAGAAGATCTTTGCAAGGAAGCCGTGGGTTGAAGTGAATGCTAATAATGCAAACACAAACAAAGAAAACGGCAGAGCAGAGGTTTCCCATCCTCCCAATATAAGCACATCTTCATCTCTGTTTCAAGGTGAAGACTGAGACACTCTAATCAGCTGCAACAGAAAGTCAGGCAAAAGTTTTTCTAATTCTCAAGAAGACAATTCGAAATACTGAGTTACATTCACATCTTACGTCGTTTGCTTTATTACATAGTCCCATTCTACACATTTCAATATAAATAGTTAAAACATAAGCATCTCTCCTGATGCATTACTGTTGCCTGCTTCCTGTATTCTTTGATATAATATAAATAGATGGAGGAAGGGAAGGATTCCAAGATGATTTCAAAGTATCAGTCCTGGGTGACTGGATGAGTTGTGATGTGGAAAGTTAACAATGAAATGGTAGATGATGCTTTTGAGCAAGTAAAATCTGAGGTCAGAAGAAGACATCTAAGAAAAAACGGAATAAAACAAACATACACAGAGACAAACACAGTGCATTTATAGATATATACTTAAAGCATTGCATTTTGAAGAACTTGAAAAATTGGATTTATAAATTCAAATCTCTATAAATGGAAGTATATTGCCCCAACACACCAAAGCAATGTACTATATGACACTTAAAAAAATACAGATATTCAATCCTGAGTGCATTTATAAACAATAACACATTTTAAGGGAAAAGTTTCAGTTCCAAATTGGTGGTGCATGAAAAAGTGTAAACACCATGCCATTTTAATTATACAATTTGCAAATAAAATATTGCATTTAAAAAAAACCCTGACTTCTCAACAGAAACCATAGAAGCCAAAACACAGCGGTGTTATTATAGTGTGAAAGAAAATGACTTGCCAAAGCAAAAATCCACAACCAGTGAAAATATTCTTGAAAAATGAAGGTGCCATACTTATGTCAGACAAACAAAATCTGAGTGAATTTATAGTCAGCAAGGCTACACTAAAGGGAATTCTTTAGACAGAAGGAAACAATCCCAGATGGATACTAAAAACACAGGAAAGAATGAAGAGCTATGGACAAGTAAGGATATGAGTAAAAACAGATCGATTTAATTGTACAAAACAGTAATAGTAAAGCTTAGTACGGTTTAAAATATATAGAAAATTAAAATGCATGACAGGGACTTCCTTGGTGGTCCAGTGGTAAAGAATCTACCTTGCAATGCAGGGAACACGGGTTTGATTCCTGGTCAGGGAACTGAGATCCTACATGCCGCAGGGCAACTAAGCCCACGTGCCACAGCTACTGAGCTCATGTGCCTCAACTAGAGCCCGCATGTGGCAAACTACAGAGTCCATGGGCTCTGGAACCCCCGCACCACAACTACAGACCCCATGTGCCCTGGAGCCTGCGCGCCACAACTAGAGAGAAGCCCTCCCACCACAATGAAAGATCCCACATGCCTCAACAAAGATTCCACATTTCACAACTAAGACCTGATGCGGCCAAAAATAGATTAAATAAATAAATAATAAATATTTAAAAAAAATAAACAAAATGCATGACAACACCATGGAGTTTGGGTGGGGTTCATTCTAATCTCTAACTTAAGGGTTAGGCATGTCATACAGATGTGGCCAATAAAATGATGATTGGTTGAGTGAGGGGTATATGATCAAAGAGGAACCCATAACAAACCAGCAAGCACCAACCCTGAAACTTTAGCTGGAAATATTATGGTATAGGCATTTTTTCCCACTGGGGTTGCTAGGCAGCAGGTTGCAAGCCTTGAGATTCCAAGGCTTAATATAACAGTGGGACGGCCTATCTGAAATGAATCCAGAACAGAAGGAAACAGAGATGATAGATGGACAGAGGTTTATTTTGGATTTAAGATCCTGGATCCACCCATACCTGAAGTTAGCCTATCTCTGAAATTTGCAATTATGTGTATTAATTAAGTTCCTTTTTAAAAGTATGAATACAATAATGCAAAATGGGAGTGTAAATGGAGTTAAAGAACCTTCAGATTATAACATTATTGGTAAAGTAGAAAAGAAATAATTTGTATTAGGCTGCAATAAGTCAAGGATGCACGTGTAACCTCTAAGGCAACCACTTTTAGTGGCTGACAAAAGAATGTACAAGTGGGGACTTCCCTGGTGCTCCAGTGGTTAAGAATCCACCTGCTAATGCAGGGGACAAGGGTTCGAGCCCTGGTCCAGTAAGATCCCACATGCTGCAGAGCAACTAAGCCCGCGAGCCACAACTACTGAGTCCGCGTGCCACAACTACTGAACTCCGTATGCCTAGAGCCCGTGTTCTGCAACGAGAAGCCACTGCAATGAGAAGCCCACGCACCGCAACGAGGAGTAGCCTCTCACTCGCCACAACTAGAGAAAGCCCGTGCACAAGCAACGAAGACCCAATGCAGCCAAAAATAAATAAATAAATGAACAAATTTATAAAAAAATAAAGTGTAGAATGTGATGATCATATATATATATATATATATATATATATATATATCATTGTAGAATGATACCAAGATCAAGATAATTAACACATCCCTTCACTTTACATAGTTATCACAGTTACCTTTTTGTGTGTGTGTGGTGAGAATGCTCTCAGCGTCTTTCAAGTGTACAATACTGTATTATTAACTATAGTAACCATGCTCTATATTAGATCCCCAGAACATATTCTTCTTATAACTAAAAATATGTACTCTTTGACTTGTATCACCTCATTTTCCCCTCCTGCAAAGCTTTGGCAACCACCATTCTGTTTTCTGTTTCTTTGAAATCAGATTTTTAAAAAATATTCTGACATATATACACTACCGAATGTAAAATAGTTGGCTGGTGGAAACCAGCAGCATAGCACAGGGAGATCGGCTCAGTGCTTTGCGCTGACCTAGAGGGGTGGGATAGGAAGGATGGGAGGGAGGCTCATGAGGGAAGGGATATGGGGACATGTGTATGCATGTGGCTGATTCACTTTGTTGTACAACAGAAACTAACATAGTATTGTGAAGCAATTATACTCCAATAAAGATCTATTTAAAAAAAAGATCCATATGCAAGTGATACCCTGTAATATTTGTCTTTCTCTGTCTGGCTTATTTCACTTAGCATAATGCCCTCCAGATTCATCCATGTTGTTGAAAATGGCAGGATTTCCTTCTTTTTATGGCTAAATGATATTCCATTTCAATGAATATCCAATGAATGGATAAGGAAAATGTGACATTTTGTTTATCCATTCACCTGATGAAGGACATTCAGGTTGTTTCCTTATCTTGGCTATTGTGAGTAATGCTTCAATGAACATGGGGTTGTAGCTATCTCTTGAAGACTGATTTCAATTCCTTTGACCCAACGCAGCCAAAAAAAAAAAAAAAAAGAATGTACAAGCAACAAGCTAATAGAAGAGAAAATCTGAATAACAACCACAAAGATTAACGTAAAAGAAAGCATTAAAGGAAAGAGAAGGGAACATAAAACAGCTGAATCAAACAGAAGAAAAACAGTGGGAGGTAAAAATCCAAACATATTTCTAATTTCATTAAAATTGAGTGGACCAGTGATGAAAATGTTCAAAAATTGACTGTGGTGATGGTTGCACAACTCTATGAATATACTAAAAGCCATTGAACTGCACAGTTTAAATGGGTGAATTGTGTAGTATGTGAATTATATCTCAATAATTTTTAAAAAGTGAATGGACCAAATATACCAATCAAAAGGTCAAAATTGTCAGACTGGATAAAAATAAAACTCAACTACATACAGCTTACAAAAGATACACCTTAAATATAAGTTGAAAGTTAAAGAATGAAAAAAGATATATCCTGCAATCACTAACCACTAGAAAGCTGATGGAGCTGTACTAATACCAGACAAAGCATGATCACAGATAGAGAAGAATATTTTGTAAAAATAAAAGAATCAAATGACTAGGAGAATATTACAAATTCTAAAGCCATATGCACCCATAATAGATAAAAAGCAAAAACTGTTCGAGCTGAAAGGTAAAATAGACAAATCCACAGCCACAGTAAGAACAATCTGATAGATGGAGAGCAAATCTTTAAAAATACAACATTCATTCATGATTAGGAAAAAACCACTCATAGAACATTAGTAATAGAAAGGAACTCTTTTAATCATATAAAGTGTATCTACAAAAAAAACCACCCCAGATCAAACATCATGCTTAATGATGAATTATTGAAAATTTCCTCCCTGAGATCAGGACTGAGACAAGGAAGTCTATTATCACAACTTCTATTCAACAAAGCTTGGAGTCCAGTGGCAATAACACAGGAAAAAGCAATAAAGAGTATATGGTAGGAAAGGAAGAAAGAAAACTGTCATTATTTACAACAACATGAGTTGCACAAAAAAAAAAAAAAAAAAAAAACTCCAAAAGAATCTGCAGAAAATCTATTAGAATTAATAAGCAAATTTAGTAAAGCTACTTGATAGTTTATATCTAAAAAATATAAAAAATCAAGAGTATTTCTATATAATAGCATCAAGTAAATATGAAATGAAATTTTTAAAGATACCGTTTACAGTAGTATCAACATCAAACAACTAGGAATAAATCTAACAAAAGATGCCCAAGAGCTTTAAACTGAAAACTAAATAATATTGAGAAAAATTTTTAAAAAGACAAAAAATAGAGTGATACACCTTGTTTATGGATTACACAACTCAATATGGTAAAGATGTCAGTTCTCCCCAAATTGATCCATAAACTCAATGTAATCAAAATCCCAACAGGTTGCTTTTATTCCACTAAGAAATTGACACGTTGATTATAATATTTATATGGAAAAGCAAAGGGTCAGGAATAGTCCAGACATATTGTGGATCTAAATGAGAATGATACATCAACAAAACTTCTACAAGACAGTAGAGAAGAATATTTTTATGACCTTGGCAAAATTAGTGATTTCTTGAAGAAGACCAAAGGCATTAACCATAAAATTAACAATGTGGAAAGGAATAGGTGTGCCTCTGTTCCCATAAAACTTTACAGACACTGAACTTTGACTTTCATGTTATTCTTTAGAAATCATTATTAATGTATAAAATTAAATTTACAAATTATTTTATAAAATAAATTTCACAAAAATGTTTACCAAGTAAAGTTTTACAAAATATTTTTTAAAAAGGAAAAAGTTCATAAACTGGACTACATTAAATTTAAGAGATTCTGTTGATTAAGAGAGTAAAAAGCAAAGCACAAAGTGGAAAATGATATTTGTGTATTATATAACTGACAAAGGGCTTGCTTTTATCCAAAATATATAAAGAATTCATACAAATAATTATGAAGGCGGCAGAAAAATGGAGAAAAGACTTGAAGAGGTGTTTCTCTTTTAGCACTGCTTTAGCTACATCCCACAGATTTTGATACATTGTATTTTTCATTGTAATTCATTTAAAATATCTTCTAATTTACCTTCAGATTTTCTCTGACTCATGGATTACAGGGAAATCTGTTGCTGAATTTCTAAGAGCTTGGAAGTTTTTCTTTTGTTGTTGTTATCTTGGTTTCTAGTTTTATTCCATTATGGTCAGAGAAATTTTCAATTCTATCAAATTTGTTTTGTTTTATCACCTAGGATATAGTCTAGCAGGCTCACCTTACAAGAAATACTAAAGGAAGTTCTTCGGACTGAAAGCAAGTGACCCCAGAAGGTAATCTGAATCTACATGAAAAAAAAAAAAAAAGAGCCCTAGTAAAGGTAATTAAGTAACTACAAAAGACAGTACAAATCCATATTTCATCTCCTTTCTTCTCTTCATTAATTTAAAGAGCAACTGTATTAAGCAATATGTGTATGATTGTATTGTTGTGCCTGTAGCATGTAAAAACGTAATACATTTGACAAAAACAGCACAAAGGAGGTGGGCGGGGGCAAGTTGTATTGGGGTTAGGAAATGATACCAGGTGGTTACTCAAATCCACAGAACAGATGAAGAGGACTAGAAACAGCAAATAAGAAGGTAAATGTAACAAACTCTATAAATATATACTTTGTCTCTTTTCTTTTTAAAATATTAATTAATTAATTAATTAGGCTGTGCCTGGTCTTAGTTGCCACATGTTGGATCTTCTTTTAGGATCTTTTTTTAGTTGCAGCATGCAGGCTCTTAGTTGCGGCATGTGGGATCTAGTTCCCTGACCAGGGATCAAACCCGGGCCCCCTGCATTGGGAGCGCAGAGTCTTAACCACTGGACCACCAGGGTAGTCCCTGTCTCTTTTCTTTTCTCAGCTTCTATACTACACATAAAATTATATAAAGTGATAATTGTAACATTGCATGTTTGGGTTTGTAACATATATAGATGTGATATGTATAACAATAATAGCACAAAATGGGGAAGAAGGAACGGAGCCATATAGGAGTATAATACTTCTATATGTTGCTGGAGTTAAGTTAGTATAAATGTAAAGTAGATTCTGGTAAGTTCAGATGTATATGAGAAGCCCTAGAGCAACCACTAAGAAAGCAACTTTAAAAGCAGAATAAAAAAGTCATTAAAAGTATGAAATTGTTACACTAGGAAATACTTAATGCAAAAGAAAGTAGTAAGGAAGAATAGAGGAGTATAAAAGGCATGAGGTTACAGTTGACCCTTGAACAACAGGGGGCGTCAACTCCCCCACCTCTGCGGTCGAAAATCCGAGTATAATTTATAGTCAACCCTCTATATGTGCAGTTCCTCTGTATCCACAGTTCTGCATCAGCGGATTCAACCAACCAGGGATTGTGTAGTACTGTAGTATATGCATTTATTGAAAAAAAATCCATGTATAAATGGACCCACACAGTTCAAACCCATGTTGTTCAAAGGTCAAACGTATATAGTAAACAAAACTGGAAATATCAATGAAAGTCCAACTATATCAATAATAAAATCAAAAGTGAATGGATTAAACAAGCCAATCAAAAGGCAGAGAATGTCAGTCTTGAGAAAAGAAAACAAGACCCTACTATATGCTGTCTACTAGAGGAGTCACAATTTGGATTTAACGATGCAAATACGATAAAAGTCAAAGGATGGAAAAAGATACATCATGCAAGTAGCAATCATAAGAAAGCTGGAGTGGCTATACTAATATCAGACAAAGTAGACACCAAGACAAAATCATCACTAGACACAAAGAAGGACATTTTGTATTGATAAAAGAGTCACTCCATCAAGATCATATATGAAGGGTTTCCCTGGTGGCACAGTGGTTAAGAATCCGCCTGCCAATGCAGGGGACACGGGTTCAAGCCCTGGTCCTGGAAGATCCCACATGCTGCGGAACAACTAAGCCTGTGCTCCACAACTACTGAGCCTGCGCTCTAGAGGCCGTGAGCCACAACTACTGAAGCCCGCATGCCTAGAGCCCGTGCTCCGCAACAGGAGAAGCCACCACAATGAGATGCCCGCGCACTGCAATTAAGAGTAGCCCCTGCTCGCCGCAACTAGAGAAAGTCCGTGTGCAGCAACAAAGACCCAACGAAGCCAAAGATAAATAAAATTAAAAAAAATAATATATGAAGTATAAACATATACACCTACTACAGAGTCCCAAAATACATGAAGCAAAAACTGCCATAAGTGAAACAAGAAATTATACAATTCAACAATAATAATTGAAGATTTCAATACTTCATTTCTGATAATGGATAGAAAAACTATGCAGAAGATGAAAAGGAAATAGTCATTTTTTTCTTCCAGTTTTATCGAGATATAATTGACATTTCTCACTGTATAAGTTTAAAGTGTACAGCATAATGATTTGACTTACATACATCATGAAGTGATGACCACAGTAAGTTTAGTGAACATCCATCATCTCATAGAGATACAAGAATTAAGGAAATAGAAAAACAATGCTTTTTCCTTGTGATCAGAACTCTTAGGATTTACTCTCTCAACAGCTTTCATATATAACATATAGCAATGTTAATTCTATTGATCATGTTGTACATTACATCACTAGTACTTGTTTATCTTATAACTGGAAGTTTGTACCTTTTGACCACCTTCATCCAATTCCTCTTCCCCCTACCCCTTGTCTCGGGTAACCACAAATCTGATCTTTTTCTATGAGTTTGTTTGTTTTTGAAGTATAATTGACCTACAACACTATGTTAGTTCCCATTATACAACACAGTGATTTGATATTTCTGTATATTTCATAATGGACACCACGATAAGTCTAGTTACCATCTGTCACCATACAAAGATATTACATATCTATTGACTATATTCCCCACATTGTACATTTCATCCCTGTGACTCATTTATTTTGCAACTGGAAGTTTGTACCTCTCAATCTCCCTCACCTATTTCTCTCCTCCCCCCACCCCCATCTCCTTGGGAAACCACCTGTTTGTCCTCCGCATCCATATCTCTATTTCTGTTTTGTTATGTTTGTTCATTGGTTTTGTTTTTTAGAGTCCACATATAAGTGAAATCATACAGTATTTGTCTTTCTCTGACTTATTTGATTTAGCATAATACCTTCTAAGTCCCTTCATGTTGTCACAAATGGCAAGATGTCATTCTTTTTTATGGCTGAGTAATATTCCATTGTATATATCTTCTTTATCCATTCATCTATTGATGGGTACTTAGGTTGCTTCTATATCTTGGCTATCATAAATAATGCTGCAGTAAACATAGGAGTGCATATAGGAAATAGAAGTGTTAAATAACACTATAAACCAACTAGAACTAATAGATATATATGTATTGCTATATACATATATATACGTATATATACGTATATATATGTATATATATGTATATATGTATATATGTATATATGTATATATATGTATATATGTATATATATGTATATATATGTATATATGTATATATATATGTATATATATGTATATATGCTATATACATATATATATACATATATATATGTATATCTATCTATCTATCAATCTATCTATCTATCTCCACAAAATAAAAGCAGAATGTACATTCTTCTCAAGTGCACATGGGACATTTTTCAGGATAGACTATATATTAGGCAATATCATAAGCCTCAATACATTTAAAAGAATTGAAACCATACAATGTTATCTGATGACAGTGGAGTAAAATTAGAAATTAATAACATAAAAATACTGGGAAATTCACAAACATGTGGAAATTAAACAACATATTCCTAAATAAACAATGAGCCAAAGAAATCACAGGAGTGATTACAGAATATTTTGAGATAAATGAGACTGTAGGCACAGCAAACAAAATTTATGAGATCCAACAAAGTAGTGTTTACAGGGAAATGTATAGCTGTAAACACCTACATTAAAAAAGAAGAAAGATTCAAATCAATAACCTATCTTTCCACCTTAAGAAACTTAAGACAAACAAACAAAAGAACTAAACCCAAACCAATTAGAAGGAAATAATAAAGATTAGAGTAGAAATTAATAAAGTAGAGAATAGGAAAATAATAGAGAAAATTAATGAAACAAAAAGTTGGTTCTTTGAAAAGTTCAAGAAAATTGAAAAACATTTAACTAGATTAACCAGGAAAAAAAAGAGAAGACTCAATTTACTAAAAACAGGAATGAAATAGAGGACATTACTACCAACCTTGCAGAAATAAAAAAGATTATAAATGTATACTATGAACAACTATATAACAAATTAGATAACAGACAAAATGAACAAACTGCTAGAAAGACACAAACTACCATACCTGACAGAAAAGGAAATAGAAAATTATGAATAGAACTATAATAAGCAGAGAGGCTGAACTAGTAATTTTAAAACTACCCACAAGGAAAAAAACAAAACAAAACAAAACTAAGGATTTAAAGACTTTACTGGTGAATTCTACCAAATATTTAAAGAAGAATTAATAGCACTTTTTCATAAACTCTTCTAAAAACTAGAAGAAGGGGGAACACTTCCTAACTCATTTTATGAGGCCAGTATTACTTTGCCACCAAAATCAGACAAAAACATAGCAAGTAAAGAAAGCTAAAGACCAATATATCTTATGAAAACAGAAACAAAAATCATCAACCAAATACTGGCAAACTGAATCCAGCAACATATAAAAATAATTATACACCATGACCAAGTGGGATTCATCCCAAGATTCCAAGGATGTTTTAACAACCAAAAATCAATTAATGTAATGCACCATATAAATAGAATAAAGGACAAAGCTCACATGATCATCTCAATAGATGCAGAAAAAGTATTTGACGAAATTCACCATCCCTTAATGATAAAAATGCTCCATAAACTAAGAATTGAAGGAAACTTTCTCAACCTGATGAAGGACGTCTTTGAAAAAACCCACAACCAACATTATATTTAATGGTGAAAGTTTTTCCCTAAGATCAGGAGTGAAACATGGATGTCTACTCTAGTCACTTGTATTCAACATTTTTTATTGAAATATTTTTGACATATAACATTGTGTGAATTTAAGGTGTACAACATTTTGTTTTGATACACTTATATATTGTAATATGATTCTCATTTTAGGGATAGTTAGCACCTCCATCACATCATATAATTATCATTTCTTTTTTTGTGGTGGGAATAATTAAGATCTAGTCTCTTTGCAAGTTTGATAATCATAATACAATATTGTTGTCTATATTCACTACACTGTGTATTAGATTTCCAGGATTTATTTACCTACTAGTTGCAAGTTTTTATCCCTAAACAACGTCTCTTCTATTCAACATTGTACTGGTGGTTCTAACTAGGGCTTTGGCAAGAAAAAAAAAAGGCATCCAGATTGGAAATGAAAAAGTAAATACTATTATCTCTATTTGCAGATAACTTGATCCTGTATGTAGCAAATCCTAAGGAATACACTAAAAACCTACTAGATATAATAAATGAGTTCAGCAAGGTCATGGACACAGGACCAAAATACAAAAATCACTTGTATTTCTATATACTAGCAATGAACATATTGAAAATGAAGTTTAGAAAATGATTCCAGCAGATGCAAACTATCATATATAGAATGGATAAACAACAAGGTCCTACTGTATAGCACAGGGAAATATATTCAATATCCTGTGATAAACCATAATAAAAAAAATATAAAGAAGAATGTATATATACGTATGACCGAATCACTTTGCTGTACAGCAGAAATTAACACAACATTGTAAAACAACTATACTTCAATTTAAAATAATGATTCCATTTACAATGGTATCAAGGAGAAATAGGAATAAATTTACTTAGGAATAAATTTAACAAAAGATGTGCAGACTTGTACACCGAAAACTACAAAATACTGATGAAAGAAATTAAAAACCTAAAATATTAAAAATCATCCCTAAAAATCTGCTTAATGAAATATTTAAATAAATTTGAACACTTTCAAAAAAATCATCCCACATTCATGATTGGAAGACTTAATATTGCAAAGATGGCAATACTTTCCAAACTGATCTACAGATTCAACTCAATCCTTTATCAAGAACCCAGCTGGTTTTGTTGCAGAATTTGATAAGCTGATCCTAAAATTCATCTGTAACTTCAAAGGACCCAGAATAGCCAAAACGACCTTGCAAAGGAAGAACAAATTTGGAGGATTCACATTTCCTAATTTCAAAACTTTCTGCAAAGCTATAATAATCAAGACAGTGTGATCAATGGAAGAGCACTGAAAGTCCAGAAATAAACTCTTACATTTATGGTCAACTGATTGTCAACGAGGGTGCCAAGACCATTCAATCAGGAAAGAATGATGTTTTCAACAAACGGTGCTGGGACAACTGGATATCCATGTGCAAAAGGATAAAGTTGAAACCCTACCTCCCACCATATGCAAAAATTAACTAAAAATTGATCAAAGACTTAAATGTAAGAGCTAAAATATCTTCTCAACAAAAGTGTTGAGCACAGAATATGTAGATTTTACTAAGTAGAAACATCAGGTTTCTAGACTTGCAGGAATTAGTTTCCAGCTCTCCAAAAATGTACATTCATTCACTTTGTTATCTTCAAGATACCTTTGTTAGACTAGCTGTTTGCAATCAGGTCCTTTGCACCTATAAATTCATTGTATAGGCTTATCCATGCTTAAAATGCCCATAATTTTTACTCATCATAAAGGATCCTGGATGTCATCAAAACTTAACCCTTTTTTTCTCAGGAGAAGTGATCTCGGGGAAAAAAAGTACAGAGGTGACTTGAAATCAAAATTGGATTCCAAATAAGTTAGAGTTTTCATAAGAAATTGAGGAAGCACTGTTTAATTTGACTGCCCTTTACTGGGTGACATTTTATTTTGAGTTCTAAAGCCATCTGATTTCCAAAATTTACATTGGCACTGTCTACTGAATATGCAGAACGATGAGCAAAGTTGATAAGATATCAACAATCTTTAGTTTTATATTTTTTGCAGCTTCACTATGATCTTAAAAGAAATCAAGAAGATGATTTGAAATTCTCCTTTTTAAATCAAAGTATCTAAAAGCTAGGAGGAACATTTTTCAGTTGCCATGATTTGACACATCATTTGATTTACTGTAGAAAGCATGACCCTTGGTAAGATCTGACAAAATCAACTCCACACTGCTAGGGGCCAACCCATCTTGTACCAAAATTTCCCCGTTTGTTCACCCACAGGACATTTTAGTTGCTATCTTGGAATGAGGAAACGTAACTTTATTCAAAGAGCAATGAAGAGAAAGATAGAATAATGCATGTTTGTTGGTATGGTGTATCTAGGGTAAATCAGTGGCCACAAATTTCAGCTGAACATTAGTGTCTTTCTGGAAGACCCAAAGCATCTAATTGATTTATAAGCACTTATCTGTCTTATACTTCACTTGTGGTATTCAATCTCCATATATGCTTACACATCCTGTTCTCTGCCACGCCCAGTCCCAAATTCTTTTCAGTTTATTGCGCAGTTATGTTCTGTTTTGGTTGTTTACCTCCCTAAGCCAGTTGTATGTGCCCTTCTATCTGTCATCAAAATAACATAGTCATTTATTTAGTTTTCTTTTTGGGTGATTTCTGGGTCAAGCTGGAGTTGGTATTGTGATTGTATTCATTTTCTTTATCTGACCACTCAGAGCACAATGTTCATAATGTTAAAAATTAAAGTACCACTATCTCCATACAAATTGCAACAGTTAACCCACAGGCAAAGTCAAAGACAGAATGTTACAAATCATGACTGAAATACATGTAAATTACAAACAAAGTTGCATTCCTCTGAGTGATACAACAATGAATGATGGGCTATTGTGAACAGCGGATCATGGTTGCCAACATCAGTGGTCAGGGTTAAAGACAGCAACAGTGACTACGGATAGATAATCGATGCCATTGGACACTGAAAATAGCATTGCTTTCAGCCCCTGCTTTTGGAGCCGCAGTATGGGTTTGGTATCTTTCCCTCAAACATGAGCAACCATTGCTGAAAATTGATTTTTTGCATACTGGGGAAGAGTTTCCTGGGATGCAGGACTTTCAGTGCTAAAACTGGGACAGTACCAAGGAAATCAGGATAATTGGTCACCCAATTATGTCTTTGGTAGCCTTCCAGAACACTGGAAGGGCTGTTTCTGTCAGTTTTGTCCAGCTTTTTTTTTTTTGCGGTACGCGGGCCTCTCACTGCTGTGGCCTCTCCCGTTGCGGAGCACAGGCTCCGGACGCGCAGGCTCAGCGGCCATGGCTCACGGGCCCAGCCGCTCAGCGGCACGTGGGATCCTCCCGGACCGGGGCACGAACCCGTGTCCCCTGCATCGGCAGGCGGACTCTCAACCACTGCGCCACCAGGGAAGCCCCTGTCCAGCTTCATAGTTGCTTTTGGGGGGAGAAGATGTGTTAACTTTCTTAATTTATCATGCTGGAAATAAATCTCTCATACTATGTATACTACATATCATTTTTAGTGTGCCTCTCTTTTACTAAACTGTAAACTCCATAACAATGGGGATTTTTGCTTGTTTTGACCACTGCTGTATCTCTGGTGCTTCGCACGTCATTCGTAGGCACTCAATAAATTTTTTTTTCTTTTTTTCAATAAATATTTTTTGATGAATAAATGAATTAATGACACCTGCAGGAGTGCTGGAGATTCAATTGGAAGAGGGAAAATTAAATCAGATAGCCAAGTCAGTAAACTGGTAGAGTGGTCCAGGTAGGAGATGGTAGAGACAGTGGAGATAATGAATAGTAGGCTGATTTTAGAGATAATTAGGAGTCAAAATTGCCACGATTACTGATAGAGTACAGATGAGTGGGGGGAGTGAAAGAGAGGGTGGTGTCAAGGATGACTCCTTGATCTATGGCCTAAAGAACTGGGTGGATAGAGGTGCCAGTCAGTGAGTTAGCAAACAGTGGACCAGGTTTATAGGGAGAAGATCACCAGTTCTGTTTCAGACATACTGAGTTTGAGATGCTCTTGAGGTGGCTAAGCAATTTCAAATAGGCGGTTGGATATATGGCCCTAGAATTCAGAGGAGAAATGTTGACTAGAGAGCTAAATGAATGTTTTGTCAGTCCCAGTGGGTGGTAAATAAAGTGGTGGGTGTGAATGATTACCAAGGAAGAGAGAGAACAGGGTCTAAGATCAAGCTGCAATTGTACTCTGCATGTGCTTAAGTTTTTCCTTGGATTAAAGAAAGGAAATCACTTGATTGTCAACTGGAGCCTAAGTTAGGATTTCAAATCATAAACGTTTTAATGATTTTGCAATGCAACAATTAGAAGAAGTTTCCAGGTTTTCTCCTACTTTTCTTTTAGGTCCCATTTTTAGAGACGAGGCATGTTTCATGGCATACTTGGTATCCATTGGTTGTGCTTTTTTTAAATTTTGGTGAAGGTTGTGACTTTAAGTATTTCTCATGTCCTCTTGCGTGCTCAGTACTGTGCTAGGTGCTATGGAGGATATAAGAGATACCTACCTTGTTGACTCTTGAGGAGTCTTCTAACTATTGGTAGGAAGAATTGCATATTAAAATTGGAAGAGATCTTAAAGATAATCTAGTCTGATTTCATCATGTTTTTTAGAACCTGAAAGTGTGTCCCAGAAAGATGAAGTGACTTTTCAAGTTCAACATGAAGTGATAGAGATCTGATTAGAAGCCAGGGCTCCTGATTTCTGTCTAATCAAGTTCACTGCTGTTTTTCACTAAATCACTCATTCATTTAACAAACACTGAGTGTCTAAGTGTTCTAGGCACTTGTGGTAAATTATGCTACTTTTTCTTTTTTCTCCCGCTGCGGAGCACAGGCTCCAGACGCGCAGGCCCAACGGCCATGGCTCACGGGCCCAGCCGCTCCGCGGCATGTGGGATCTTCCCGGACCGGGGCACGAACCCGTGTCCCATGCATCGGCAGGCGGACTCTCAACCACTGCGCCACCAGGGAAGCCCTATGCTACTTTTTCATTAGCATTCACGTCTGGTGATTAATAGTAGCATCCATGATTCCCTGGGCATTCAATAAGCAGACTTGATGGACAACTGGGTGTGGCTTACAGCTAGATCATCCACTTTCCATCTACAGCAATTTCTTCTCTTAATGCCCGAGGGAAGAGGAAGTAAGTGGTACATTAACATATGAAGCAATTAGAGAATAACATAGTGTATACAGTGTGTAATTAATTGCTAAATTGTATTAAATGATTCTAAGTGCAACAGAGAGTTGTAGGAGCCAAGGCCCAGAATACAAGACAGCAGTCTCAGACAGGAAAACGTCTTCCAACAGCAGTAACCACTGGCTCCCTGGCATGTTCCTCTGAGAAAGTTCAGCCAACATTTATGGGACAAGCACTATGCTAGGTGCGAAAGGGTAGAAAAAGGATTAGGACATGGTCTCTCCTCCTAAAGAGCTCACTGTCTAGTGGGAAAGACAGAAGTACATATAATTTCAATATAATGTGGTAAATGATGAGATCGAGGTCTGGCCAGGATGCTATGGAAGCAGAGGAGGGGAGCTTCACCCAATCAAAGGGTAATTAAAGCTTCCAGGAAGTGAAGGGCTGACACCTGAACCAGGTTTTGAAGGCTGCTAGGTCCTAGCAAGTCGAAGAAAGCTGTCAGAGGAGTTGTAGGAAGCAAGAACAGCAGAAATAAAGAAACAAAGGCCTTTTGTCTCCCTATTCCACTTATCAGAAAACCTGGAGACAGCTATAGGTACTCTTAAGTAGAACACTCCATATTGCTGCCCATAAAGCTAGCTCTTGTAGCTAATGTTTATTGAGCTCTGTGGGCCAGGAACTGTGCCAGATGCTGGATGTGGATTATCTCAAGCAATCCTCAAAAAAAAAAAATCCTTGAGACAGGTACTTCCATCCTCCTCAGTTTACAGATGAGGAAACTAAGGCTAAAGTAACTGACAAGTTAACCTGAAACTCGGATTTTTGTCCAGGCCATTTGGTTTTTGTCTCCTGGCACAGACTATATCTCATTGTGAATATTAGCTCCCCACAAATCTTACTCATATATAATTCCTCTAGTTTTTAGACTTATTATTATAATATGTGAGATTAGTGTAGACTTGTCTGATCATGTTATTTAACCAACAGCAAAAATAGGGCCAAGGAACAAAGATGCTCAAGATTACCTGGGACCCAATGGCAAAGCCAATTATAAGGACGTGACCTCACATGTCCTCACTAACATCTATGTCCAAGAATGATATTTATCAGAATGAAGTCTCTTGGACACTCAGATGAAACTGATGACATGCCCAAGTGATAAGTTTGTTTTTTCTTGTTTTCAGCTTGATGGCTATAGGTCAGTGGTTCTCAAACTTTCGTGTCTATCACAGTCTTACCTGGGGAGCTTGCTAAAAATATAGTTGCTGGGCCCCATTTCATATCTATGCCAGAATTACTGGGGTGGGGGGCTTGGGCTGCTGTATTATTAACAAACTCTTGAGATGATGTCATTCCATTCCAATTCCACTTCTCCCTGTTCTTCATTACAGTCTCTTTCCCATTGTCCATTTTCTACTCTCTTTTCCATTGTCCATTCTCCACACCCAGCTTCAAATTGCTAAACTAGGGAAAGACATCAACACAAAGTCTCCCGAGGCCCCCATCTCCTCACTTAGGTACTAGGGTAGCTCCGTAGGGTGGCCAACAACAACAAAAACTAAGTAAAGGGACTTCCCTGGTGGCGCAGTGGTTAAGAATCTGCCTGCCAATGCAGGGGACACGGGTTCAAGCCCTGGTCCGGCAAGATCCCACATGCCGCAGAACAACTAATCCCATGCGCCACAACTACTGAGCCTGTGCTCTAGACCCCGCGAGCCACAGCTACTGAGCCCCTGTGCCGCGACTATTGAAGCCCACACGCCTAGAGCCCGTGCTTTCACAACAAGAGAAGCCACCGTAATGAGAAGCCTGCGCACTGCATTGAAGAGTAGCCCCTGCTCGCTGCAACTAGAGAAAACCCGGGCGCAGCAACCAAGACCCAATGCAGCCTAAAATAAAATAAATTAATTTTTAAAAAAACTTAGAAAAAACAACCTAAGTAGAAGAGCATAGGCACCAAATGCTGGTAGCCTACATTAGCAGGTAGACCAAACAGATGATATGGCAGTTAAGGGATACAAAGAATAATAATAATTGTCCTTCGTATTTATTGGAGCAAGAACTTTAATGTACGTCATTATCTGTCCTTGTGCCCCATAACAGCTTTGCAAGTAACAGTAATCTCATTTGACTTATGTATAAACAAAGGCTCAGAGAGTCAAATGAATAACCCGAGGTAACTCTGCTAGTTAGTGACAGGCCAGCAATTCAAACCCAGGTCTTCTGACTCTTATGCAGCATCTCACACAAATATATAGCATTCTATCGTTTTTCACAGAAACATTTAATATACTTAATCCATCAACTTTAAAAATAAAGAATAAAAAATATAAAATGTATCCAACATACAAAACACAAGTAGACTTCAATTCCATGTAAGTGACATTTGCTTCCTTCTGAACCAATCGTGCAAAAGTTGTCATAATTTTACAGTGGTTTATGTGATTAATTGATTAAGGTCTTTCTCCCCCACTACACCCAAATGGACCATGTCCATATTTATCTAACACATAGTAGATAAATAGGTGATCAATAGGTACTTAATGAATGAATGCATAATCCACTGGTGTTGATTACAGCTAGAAGGGAGTGAATTTAGGCGCTACGTGAATTTAGCCTTTGGTTTAGGCAGGAGCAGAAATGCTAGCGGTATCTTACACAAAAACACTGAAGATGGGGAAAAATTACTTTTTAGTTGCTGGATAGGATGAACTTGCTTGTACTAGACATAGTGATTTAAGCTCAAGGACAGGGCTAATCTAACCAGAGCAGATGCAGTTGCTAAATGGTTGTTTACAGGGTAGTGAAAGTCAAGAGACTGTATCAATTCTACAAAAAAAGAATGAGGGAAGTTTCTTAATGTGTGGTCCTCAACAGATTGGCATCAGACTATCTGGGCAGTTTAAGAAGGCAGATTCCTGGACCCAAACCTTCAGAATCCTCCGGGGTGGTGCCAAAGAATCTGCATTTTTAACAAACTTCCAAAGTTTAAGACTGGCTGGACTGGAAGGGGGTGGGGGTCTAGGACTCTGTCTAGGGAGAAGCCTGCATTTAAAAAGAGAAGAAGGGAAACCTACAAAAGAGACTGAAATAGCAGCCAGGGAGCCAGAGTCAGAGTCCATGTTACAAGACAAGGAAGGCGAAAGTTTCAGAACAAGTAAATGGCCTAAAGTGTCAAGTGTAACAGAGACATCAAGAATGAAGACGGAGAAAAGTTGTGAAGATGGGATCCAGATTTTTCTGGATCTGGACCTGTCTTTTTAAGACCCAACTCAAAACATTTCCTCCCCAGGGATGTATTTCCTGCTCCACTGGACAGAGTCCACCAAACTTTGCCGTATGTAATTCTATTATAGCATTTCACCTATTGCACTGAAATTCTGTTTTTCTTTCTCATTAGAAATACCTGTTTTTCCTTCTCATTAGACTGAGAATTCCTTGAAGGCAGGAGCTGTGTCTTACTCCTTTTCAAATGTCCAATGTCTGGCATAATACCTGGCATACAGAAAATATCTGCAAATGTCTGCCGAATGAGTGATGGGAGAGCAACGGGAGGGAAAGAACACAGTCTGGCAGTGAAGGTAGAGTCTAGCACTGAAGGTAAATGAGAGCAGGGCAATTGATGCTGCTGGAGCAGAAAATAAGTAGGGAATCAGTTCTTCCAGAGTACAGAAAAGATGTGATTAAAGCCACAGCTTTAGATTTAAAAAGCAGAAAGGACAATTCTCTCTCTGAATCTTGAAGGAAGCCAGAGAGGATGGGTGTACAAGATAAAGTAGCTTAGCTCAGATGGCCCTACTCTAAATAAGTCAGGAAGTTAAAGACTTTGCTGAGAGTGAGGTACAAAAAAAAAGCAGGATCTAGGGCCTGAAGCAAAAAGTGAAAGGAAAAGGAAGAGTGTTGGTGGAAGTGTGCTGGTGAATCAATAAGAGATGAAGAGATCCAATGCTCTATCCTCAGGCATTGTTAAGAGCACGTTATCACAATCTGACTCCTTTCTGTAGCCCTTGAAATAACAGGCTGCATCTATCAGTCATGCTAACTGGAACTGGCTACCAGACCTGGGACCTGAAACTAACTGGAGTCACTGATCTCTTCCTCTCCTGAACTCTCCCTGCACTTCCTTTCCACCGCAAATGCACGTGCTGCAGTCCATCCTCTATAGTAGCTATTTGTCTTTTCCTTGTTAGACTGTAAATAGTTGAGGGCAAAGGCTGTGTCTTATTCACTGTTGCATTGTACCTTAGCATAGTGCTTTGTACATAATAGAGGATGTCTGTACCAGGCACACACCTAATATAGCATTTATCACATCATACTGTGTTTGTTTGCTTGTCTGTCTCCCTTTATAGACCATGAGCTCAAGGTCAGGGATTGAGTTGATCTATGTCTCTCTTGTGTTTGGAACTTAGCAGCTGTGCAGATGTTTATTCAATCAAATTTTGTTAGAAGGAATGCATGGATGAGAGAATGAATAAAAGAGAGTAAAATATGGGGATTTGTGAAGAAATCTAAAAAGATGACATACTGCACAGGCACTAAATTTTGTCAATTACACAATCTTCAGTCTCATCCTGACATCAGTAAGTGTGTAAAGTTGGTGGAAAATGATGCTGGGCCTCGGGGGAGGACCTGTTTTCAAACACACTGTGAATATTTGGAATACACATTCTGGATCTTCTTATGTAAATTTCCAGCCACTCCCTTTCAAGGGTACAGGGCCTGGGTGAAAGGGCTAAGGGTGCTGCTTTATCCACCCTTATTAGGTACCTGTTCGTATGGGATACAAGGTTACATCAAACATGGTTACTGTTCCCTTGAGGATTACAATTTAATGTTGTCATTGCAGTGAAAAATAAAAAGAATGATGAAGTAGCATAGAAACAGCAGTGGATCAAAACAATGAAAATCCACTGCTTTCCCCCGCCCCCTTTTATTTTTACAGGAAAAATAGCTACTTGAAGGGCATCTTTCAAATTTCAATGGTTTGTTAGGAACTTCTTTTCTTTTCTTTTAAACCACTGGCTAGCAGTCTGTGAGCCCAGTAGAAAATAACAAAAGCTGACCCTTACATAGGGCATACTATGTGCCCAAGCGTTATTCTATGTGATTTACATATATTAACTCATTTCTCTTAACAATCCTATGAGATGGACACCACTGTGATCTCCATTTTGGATGTGCTGAAACTGAGGGACAGAGGTAATGCAACGTGCTCAAGGTCATAGAGCTAGAAGTGGGGGAGCTGAGATTCAAACCCACACAATCTGGCTTCATACATCAGAGGAAAGCACTCAGTTTAGGTGTCAGGTTTACCTGTGTGAAATATGAAGAAAATCACTTATCTTTTCTGATTATGAAAAATCTCAGAATTTATACAGGGCCTGTTATACGCCAGGGACGCTAACACACGGTTTACTGGCATTATCTCATTTCTTCCTCAAAATAAACCCGTGAGATACTATTTTTATCCCCATTTTAAAGACACAAATTTAAGGCACGGAGATGAAAAATTATTCGCCCAAAGATTGAAATCCAGGCAGACTGACTCCACTACGAGCTTCTCAGTCTTTCCTGGCAGTAAAACGAGAGAACGGGGGACCTCAAAGGGATGCCACGAGAGTACAATGAAATAATGGATATGAAAAGGCCTCGGTGAACAAGTGCAAGGGATAAGGCCTACCCACTTGAATCACTGTTGAAAACTGGTTACCCGGGGCCTCTGGCCAACGGTTTCTAGTCCCAACCCAGCCCCTTCTCCGCCCAACCCACAGCGATATCTTTGAATCTCTTTCTCTATCTCCTCGGATCCTGCCCCCAAACACTTGGCCGAGCGGCGGACCGGAGAATAGAAGGTACGCGCGCGAGCAGGAGGCGGGGCCTGCCGCCCCGATCCGTACCGGGGGTGGCTTCTGCACATGCGTTGTGGCTCTACGGCTTCAGCTGCCTCCTCGCTGCAGCCAATCAGGGCCCGCGGCGCGCTCGAGACGTATTAACGCTATGTGAGTCGTTGCGTGCGAGGGGGGCGACGTAAGGGCGCTCCGCGAGCCCGTCTGTTCTCGAATGAAAGGAAACAACCTCCGGCGACAGAACCCCGCTCCCAGGCGCTGCCGGAGAACCAAGACCGAGTTCTTTCTCTTTCCCCTCATTGGCGCTTCTCCCCTGCCGTTCGCCTCTGGGCCCCGCCGGTGAGTCCCCACGGTACCTTAGGGCCCCCCATTCTCTGCCCGGCGGGAGAAGACAAGGAGGATGGCGGTGGCCAGGCCTCCGCCCCTGCCCGTTGTTAAGGGGGACTCTTGGTGGTCTCGCTTTATTGTCAGGGACCCCAGAAGCGCCGCTCATTGAAGGCGCTTGGCAGAGAGGCTGCTGAGAAAAGTGCTTCGGAGGAGCCAAGGGAGAGGTTAGGCTTAAGCCTAGACTTCGGGGGAGGGGTCGCAACATTTAAGGAGGACAAAATACCGGGAATTTTTAGCCTTTGCCATCGCTTAGGACATATTTGGGAAGGAGGGAGACTCCCAGTTTGGGAAGAGTGAGAGGAAGAATTGTTAGGATGGCAAGAAGGGTAACCTTACGGAATGAGGAAAAACTCCGGGGTGGGGGGAATTAGGGGTGAAACTGAGATAGGAAACGAAGACTATTAGAGGGCGAACTCCTGGCGGGAGGAGGGTTAAAGAAAGTGGTAGGGTGATATTTTCCTGGATCCAGGAGGATTGGAAAAGGACAGTTAGGGGACCCTGACTTTACGACCGAAAGGAACCTGCTAAAGTGCTTTATTGGAAGATAGTTTTGCGAGTTTATCTAGCGCTTGATTAGAGGGAGATCTTGGAGTCTAGTGTGTATTGAGGAATAAATAACGGAGAGGCTCCGGTACGTTATGTGTACCATCCTTTATTATATGGACGAGCAGCACGGCATTCTTTTGAAATTTCTTCGTTTCGATATTCTGCGTGGAAGTTGAAAAATCCTTTAATTTCGAAAAACCTTTTCTTTTTATCGGCTTACTACGTAATATCAGGTCTTATTCATACAGTTCAAATTCTCTACCCTTGGGTTTGAAACAACTGGAAAATTCCTTTAGTTTCCTTTTGAATAACCGCAAAAAGCAGTGCGAAGCATGTAATAATATCGTGCAACCAAATTCAGGTGCCCTTCCGGTTCATCTCTTATTCGTTTATTTCTCTCCAGTGTAACTTTCCTGACAGAAATACTGCTTCTTGGATCATGTTTATATATTTTGATCTGTATATTTCAACTTCCTTGCGTGTGGAATTGTTTGATCTTCCGGAACTGCAGTTTTTGTTTTGTTTTGTTTTTCCGTGAAAATGGTCTTTCAGATATCAGACACTGAATGAGCTCTCGAGTTGGTTCTTGAATGCTCTCCTTGATGTTTCAGGTTATTTCCACCTTGGTGCTTTAAAGCATCTTGGAAAATCTGAAATGCACTGATTGCTCCAGCCTAACCGGGTTTTTATATTTTTTCGGACATTTAAATTATGTTTCTCACGCTGTTATCTTTGCCTCTTTATTTCTGCTTTATAACATTATCCATAATGCTATGTTTCTTTTAAGGAAAAGGTTTCATTGTTGGGTGGAAGCATCAAAGTTTGATCTCCGCATGCCCTGAAAAACCTTTTAGACTAAAATTAAAATGCCATATACTGTATGGATCATTATGAACCCCTTAATATTGGTCCTTGGAATGCCCTTATTCTCCTCAAGTAGAGACCACAAATGTGACAGCATTAGATAAAAATCTGCATTTTTATGATAAAGACATTTTTACTAGGAGTCATTGTTTCCATGATGTTCTCCACTTCATGTTTTATAAGGAGGCTGTAAAAAAAATTAGCAAGATATGCACAGATGCATTATTTGAATTTTAGTGGAAAAATCCATTTACTCATTGCACGTTGGGGAAAGTTTTTAATTGGTTTGGTGCACTTTTATGTGCGTTTCTGTTCACTTTACAAATTATATTTAAACTGATTACAGGAAAAATACACTAGAGTATTTTTGAATGCAAAATAAAGTGTACCTTTTTTTCTCTTTTAGATTTTGGGGTCTTTGATACCTAGAAAAGTAGGTTCTCAAAATTAGGATGAGAAATTTACCTGTTTATAAATGGAAAGAGGCAGGATTCAATATGGGTAGAATTTTGGGGACACCATTTTCAGAATTAATTTTAAGAATAAAAAGTGATGTTCTAATCTAGGAATTTACTTTGTCTTAAGCTGTTTTTATAGCTTATGCTAAGGTTGTACAGAAATTACACATTAAGACGTCTGTATAGATTGGATTCATAATGTGCCATCCTTTCAGCTGGCCAAGGATGACCAGGAGAAATGCTGAATACATTACAGTGCTTTCAGAGTGCTTACTGTTCATTGCACAGTAGTAAAGAAAGCTAATTTAGAACTCAAGTAGCAAATTCTGGAGCTATTTATGAATTTTGATGTTTTGCATATTTAATTCTAAAGATGTTGGCAGCTACATTCTTGATAAAGCAACTGAACACATATTTGCCTGAGCAAATGCAAACACACTTCCCCTTTTGTTTCTTTTGTTTCTCTGTTATGTTCTTTTTTTTTTTTTCTTTAATCCTAAAAGTATTTGCTGCCTGTTTTCAATCAGTTTCACAGTTTATAGCCAGTGCTATGAATACAGTACTGTTGTAAAGTATCCGATGCCATTTGGAAGAGTGAAGTATTTAAAATTGTAAATAGCCTTAAGAGTTTGTTAAACCCATCAATGCAGAGACTGTCAGGGCCTTTGAAGTTTCATTAAAGAGGAAAACCTAGATGTAAATTGCTGAGAAGACCTGTTTCTTTGTGACTTCGTGTTCAGTTTTAAGTATTTGCATTGTTACATTGTAAAGCACTGAATGGTTTGCAGCTACCACCTTGCTGGCTTCCAACTGCTCCTGTTCTTGTTGGTGAGCAAGTGCTTCTCAGAAAGAAACAGTGTAGTGTTCGTCCATTTTTTTCAACATATTTTGAAAATGTTCAAATGTATGGAGGAATGGAAAGAATTTAGTAAATGTTAACACAAAAATTTGAGATTTTATTGACTGTAATGTGTGTTGTGGTAACCTGGGTCCTGAACTGCTTAGTTATGTTGATTTGGGAAACCTACACAATTCAAATAACTGATTTTACATTTGTTTATAGTCTTCTGAAGAATCCATGTTGAGATTGATGATCTAAATCTGAAACCTTCCATGTTAGAGCTTTTCTTCCCTTTTTTTGTTTGACTATACTACCTATAGTTATAATTTGACTAAATTTAAGGCTCATTCAGAAAAATTTCCCTTTCTTTATACAGTATTACTAATTAAAGTATGAAAGTTACTACATTTAGAACACGACTGTCAGTTTGTAACTTTAATAAGCATATTTTTGGAGTAAATCTCAGAGTCAGATAATACAGTTGTTTTTATAAATGATTGGTTCCTAAAGTCTACGTTTTTGAATAGACTGGTGTAAAGCTGAATGTTTTCCTTACTTGCAAAAGGAATACAATAGCAAAAACTAATAAAGATGTATACGTGATTTTTTTTAAACTTGAAAATAATTCAACTTTTAAAAATAAGTGTTCCAAAGTCATGGTTATGTAAATTCATTTCTCATTTGTTGGATTATCAATATGTGAGCTTTAAGGAGTTGTGCAGTTATAGAATTCTGTTCACCCTGGATATTGTGTAGTTCTCTTACTAGTTTTTGCTCTGCTCTTTGTCTCCTTGAAGGGGCACCTAGCTAGCTATACATGAAAAATGTTTTTCATTAATTATGTCAGCAGATGACTATTTTAATATCATACACTGTTCGTGTTTTATTTATCCATGCAGAAATAGTTCTAATTATTTCACATGTCCCTTAATTTGAGAGCAGTTTGATTTTTCTCAGTACTTCATTAACATCTTTGTGCATATGCTGTACATTTTTTAAAATTACAGAGGTTTGAATATTAATTTGTCTATACTAAATAGCTATTTTTAAATGCATATATTAAGACCTAGGTCAAATATTAAGCAATTTATATTATTGTGTAAACTGATTTTTAAAACAAAATTAACCATTTTGTTGCCCTTCTTATTCTCTGTAGCATTTCTTGAGACATAAAGTGGCATTCTAAAGGCAATTTAAAAATCATGTCAAGCTCAGTTGAACAGAAAAAAGGGCCTACAAGACAGCGCAAATGTGGCTTTTGTAAGTCAAATAGAGACAAGGAATGTGGACAGTTACTAATATCTGAAAACCAGAAGGTGGCAGCACACCATAAGTGCATGGTAAGTATGCCCGCAGCAACCAAGAGACGTGAAACCATGATAATCTTAATAATGAATATTCCTGATTACTAAACAAAACAAAACAGCAAAACCAGTTAAACTTCTAAGAAATGGTTTCTCCCTAATGCTATGCCATTTTTACTTGAATATTTCCTTTTAAATTTAGCATCTTATTCACTGTTTCACTGTAATTTCTTTATATATGAACCTTAATTTTTTTTAAATGTAATTTATAGCTCTTTTCATCTGCTTTGGTATCATCACACTCTGATAACGAAAGTCTTGGTGGATTTTCTATTGAAGATGTCCAAAAGGAAATTAAAAGAGGCACGAAGCTGGTAAGTTGGTATTTCTGCCTCTTGAGAATAAAACTTACTTTAAGCTCATTAAGGAGGAAATTGCTTATTTTAGAGTGTATCGTGTTATTAACTGAGTGTAATTTTTTTAATTGCAGTCTTATTTTTTTCCCCCAAATCAGCAAATTGCAAGGCTAGGTTTAACTTATTTGTTAATCAGTGAAAAAGGGGTGAATCAATATGTTTATTATCCATTTTTTTTCTTTTCAAAAAGAATTAAAATCTTCTTGGAGGCCATGTTGACTTACAAAACAAGCAGTTTGCTTAATTTGAATGTTTCATATGTTAAAGTCTTCATTCACGTATATTTTGATAATTAAAATTCTGAAATGTTTTCATTTCCCCTTAATAAAGTAATTGTGATCATTACAAATGAAGATGACAGAACCCTTTCAACAGGAAAATGTTAGTAGTTGCTGCACAACGTATTTTACCATGGTTCAGCTATACAACACAGCATTTCTGACTTTGGATAACTTTTGGTGAATCTTACAGTTTTTCTGAAGCTGTGCTAAGTGTAATGTTCCTACAGTTGTCTTCACTACCAAGTAACCAGTTTGGCAAGATACTGTATTGCTCTGTTGGAGAGGTAGTGTCGTCTCTGTTGCTATTTAATACATTATGCTTTACATTGAGACAGTGTCTTCTCATTTGGTTATTTTTCTCCTCTGAGCTCTTTATTGAAATTACATCTGTAAATGTACCTTCAGTAGCTACACTATCAAGTGTTTCATTATTTTAAAGATGGGTTTGGCAGAACATATATCTATGTTCTTAGGCACTAAGTAATCTCATATTTCGTAAAGAATCTAATGGGAAAGGGGGGGCTATCTTTTTTTTTTTTTTTTTTTGTGGTACATGGGCCTCTCACTGTTGTGGCCTCTCCCGTTGTGGAGCGCGGGCTCAGCGGCCATGGCTCACGGGCCCAGCCGCTCCGCGGCATGTGGGATCTTCTCGGACCCGGGCATGAACCCGTGTCCCCTGCATCGGCAGGCGGACTCTCAACCACTGCGCCACCAGGGAAGCCCGGGGGCTATCATTTTGATGTCAGGAATAATCTATTTTGAAAAGTAGTCAGTTTTCTAGTATTAGTTAAAAAAAGAAAAAGAAAAGCAATATGAAGAAGTTCAAAGATAACATTTGAGATTTGTTTTAAGGATATAAATAGTCTCAAACCCTAGAATCAGTATTGGCACAAATGGGAATTCAGAGGTCAGACAGTTTTTGTTGTAGTGAGACCTTAACTGTGAAAATGTTTATATTCCCCACCCTCAAAACTGTAGATAGCAATAGAGTGCTGCATTTTTTAAAAAATGCGTTTTTTTTTAATTTGGTGGTTTTAGATTTCTTCATGTTACTGTGGCTTGCTGAGTTTTGAGAACCAGAGCAGTTATGTTTTTATTTCCTAGTCCTTAAAAACAACTTTGGGTACAAAGAAAGAATACTATTTACTTGAAGCTAGTTGTACTGTAACCCTTATCACCCCATTATTTATTCCTTGGCATTATGAATATTCCTGGAAAATGCATCTACATCCTGACTTGTTAGCATTTTTGTTATTTGACATGGCTGCTCTCGTCAGAACAGGAGCAGTTTTGGTCCCTGATGTTACTGTTATTAACAAATGCAGTGCCTAGTTTTATGTGAAGCAGCAGCATACATCTGGCAGTATTGCTGAATTCAATGGAGATTTAATATATTTGTACCTGTTTGTGCAGAAAGCATCAGAACTTTGTACAGATTTCACTATTATAAATGGTTTTGATTAATTTTTAATGGTATGGTGTAGGGAGTTAATTTTTTTGCCCAAGTGTAGTGAGTTATAAATAACTAAGCTTGTTCCTTGATCTAGGGAGTAGGACAGTATTGGAGGTTAAGACCACAAGCTTTAGTAACTAACTAGCTGGGTGACCCTGGGCAAGTTGATTTACTTCTCTACACCATGTTTTCTTCGCCTGCCAAAAGGAGATAACGGTAGTACTTGCCTTCCAGGGATATTGTGAGAATCAAAAAAGAGACGATACAGGATTTAGCATGGTACCTGGTACATGGTTAAGACTTGATAAATGGTAGCCCCTGTTGTAGTTATTGTTCGTAAGTAATAATAAGATCCTGCTAATATTGTTGTAGGCTAATGAAAAGGATGCTGGGCTGGGAATTCATGAGGCCTGTTTTTAAATAACTGCCATTGACACATTATATAACTTAGGACAAGTCGCCAACAGTAAACGGATAATGCTGTATCACTGCTTACTAAGCACTAAAGAGTGCTATAAGAGATATAAAGAGTTACCTTAGGAAAGGTGGGTTTTTTCTTTTTTCTTTTCTTTTTTGGCTGTGCCGCATGACTCGTGGGATCTTAGTTCCCCGACCAGGGATTGAACCTGCGCCCTTGGCAGTGAAAGCTTGGAGTTTTAGCTAGTGGACCACCAGGGAATTCCCTTAGGAAAGGTGTTTTGTAGGCATTTTGAGGCTGTGGGCATCCAGCATTGAGGAATAGTGGCAGAAGGAGAGAACTTTTGAGCCAGGTATATAATTTTGCTCCCTTTCCTTCTCTTAAAATGTCAGAATTTAAATAATTTACATAGGGGCTAGGACTGGAGTAGCATTTGTATGTTTAATTTTGAAATAATTTTTAAGTCGCCTTTTAACCTTTAGTTTTGTCCCTTCCATTACATCATTTTTATGTGAAGTGCTATCAAGTAACCAAAATTCCAGATTTTGGTTTTCTTATTTACTTTTCCCTTTGTAGATTTGTCTAAGCAATAAAAGGGCCATAAATCAAATAGAAAGGGAGAAAAAAAGTGAAGAGTTTCATGTAAGTAGGTAAGCTACGTGTAAACTAGATAATCAGTTTCCATAATTGACTTTTTAAGGCATTTTATCCTGTGAGTCTGCCCTGGCTCCTGCTCATCTAGATTTTAGGTGAAAAGTGGGTCATGAATTCCCGTTGAAAATAATGAAAAACAGGAGTGCTGGTCCGTGGGTGCTTTTAAGGCAGGTTCCAGTCTGTATCTCGTGCTGGCTCCAGAGGTTCTCACTTGCCCCAAAGAAAAGTATAAAGAGAAGAGTCTGGGGTTTGAGGTGAAAGTGTACAGGCGGCCAGATGGGTCAGAGTCTTGAGAGGATGGGAATTCACAGTAGAGCAGGAGGTATGTATGGGTGGCAAGTGTGTTCTTGCTGCCATAGGCCATTTTCCAAGATTTTCATGTCAGCCACAAGGATCAGGGAGGAAAGCCATTCCGCACGAACATATTCATCTCTTTTACATCACCTTTAAGCACCAAGATGGACCAGGAGACATTTGCCAGCCTACTAAGGTTTTTATAATTTGAGACTCTGTTTTTGCAATTAAGACAGATTTTTTTTTTCCAGAATGGTTTCTAGTTCCTCTTGAATTCATATGTGGAGACACCACATCTGTACCATCTACGCTTATTCTCCAGCCATCTAGCCAAGAAATGCAAATTTCCAAGTAAGATTATGAGTTATCATTGCTGTTTTCATTTTGTTTAAGGAGACACTTGAGTATATTTGAAGAACATACTCTCTTGCTGGATGAAACTAGGTGGTGAGACCATTAAGAGTATCTACATCGGGGGAATTCCCTGGCAGTCCAGTGGTTAGGACTCGGCACTTTCACTGCTGGGACCAGGGTTCGATCCCTGGTCAGGGAACTAAGATCCCACCAAAAAAAAAAAAAAAAAAAAGGAAAAGAAAAGAAAAGGAGTATCCACATCAGATAGTTACTGTTAAAATTGGTACCTGTGTCACATATATCACAGACTCTAGGAACAGAAGGAGTTGAGAGGCCATTTAGTTCACTTTCCTTCCCCTTAGGCAAGATTACCTAAAAGCCATGTAACATAGATTTTTTTGTCTATTTTATTTTAAATATATCAAGAAATTGTGAGTCTACCCAAGCAACCTGAAACAGGACCAGTATTATATAACACTCTTCACAGTTGTGAAATTCATCCTCCTGTATAACTCAAGTATCTCACTTAAGTTAGAGTCATTTATTCTAGGTCTGCCTCTTTCCATTAAAGGAAATATTTGGTTTTTTCTATATTAAAAATGAAAAGTCCTTCATAAACTTGATGACTATCCTCAGGTCATTCCTTAACTTTCCCTTTTTCAAACTAAATTTTACTCACATGTCTTAAGAAATCCTTTGAACATTTTTCCTGCTTTTTTCAGTAGCAGAAATAGCTAACATTTATTGAACACTTAATATGTGCTAGGAGCTGGGCTAAGTACTTTAAATACATGAACCTTTTTAATCCTTACAGTCATATTGTGAGATAGGAAGGTATTCATTCTCACTTTACAGATTAGGAAACTGAGGCTCAGAGAAGTAACCTGACTGTGGTCATATAGCTAGTAAGTGGCAGAGCTGGAATTTGAATCCAGGGCCAGTTAACTCCAAAGCCAGAACTCTTACTCTCTAGGTTATACTAGACTGCCTTTTAAGCTACCTAACCAAAAATCACATCTTAAAAATTGTAATGATTAGAGCTTAGAAGTTTTCAAATAAAGATGGAAATAGTACTGAATTTAGGACATAATCAGACTCCTATTAATATATTCTGTTAATATCATTGTTTTGGGGACAAAAATCCTACATACATACTGTGTAAGAATATGCCAAGTCTCTATTGCCCTCAAGATACCTTTTGTAGCCTCTGAAAATAAAAAGACAAATTTTACATAGTGTTTAGTTTATTTACTCAGTACCAGTAGAGTGCTTGGCACCCCAAACAGGGTGTCTCATTTTGAGAGTTCATGATCTAGATATTGGGCATGCCATGAATCTGCATACATGACAATTTACAGATACACCTTTTTATTCTGTGCGGGAGGGGTCTTGCCAATTTAGGTGGTTAAGACTACTTCCTAGAGATGGTAAGTTTAAAAAAAAAAAAAGGATGAGTCCATGAAATAGGTTAACTATAACAGAATGGGTCATTGAGACTGGCAGTAATGGATTAGAATTGAGAAAGGTGGGATGATTACAGGGTCTTCAAACATTAGACAGGAATTTCAACTTAGATAGGAGGGGTAAAGCAGGATTTTTCAGGAGACAGGTGATACACAGTAGTCATTGTGGAGGATGAAGTATAATAATGGCAGCATATTTGTCTGCTGTACATAGATGTCCTGCAGGCATCTTAAACTCGACCAGTATTTATCATCTCCCTACCCTGAAACCAGATTCTCTTTCTGAATCATTTACCTTCAGTTCTTCCTTCTTCCACATCAGTCACATCGATTCTACTTCTGGGATGTCTCAGCCCTCTTGTCTTTCTTACTGCGACCCTGTATCCAGTCTTTCTCTTCCCATCCTTCCAACATACTGCTGGTATTTACTTGATCTCTACTTTTATAACCTAGTATCACTCACTTCCTGACTCCAAACCTTTACTGATTCCTTACTGCCTACAAAATAATATCTGCCCTTCAGAAGCCGTACCTTAACCCACTTTTTCCATTCCTAATGTCATCCCCTCTCCTCTCGGTTTCCCAAGTATCCTCTGCTTGTCCCCATATCTGTGCATGTACAGATGTTATTCATCTCCTAGCTGCCTCTCAGAACTTCTGTCTGTTTTTGAGTCTAACTCAACCTTCACCTCTGTCATAGAGTTTAACAATATGCATTGTATTTGTTACACGTGCGCAAGCCATTCTTCTCCACTGTGTTGTGAACTCTGGGAGAGCAGACTGTATTTTCTTTGCCCAGCATAGGATTAAGTGGGGGAAATGCATGGAAAACACTTAGCCTGATGCTTGGCGTATCATTTGTGCTCAGTTATACTCTAGTAAGTGGGCACTCATTAACTGTTGGCTGAATTTGAAGGAGGGAAGGGCTTCAATTGGATGATAGTGTGAAGCTTAAATAATGGGCTAGGTGTAAACTGACCACGGAAGTAATAGTATAAGCATAAAATTCCTGTGTTTTGGTTAATCAGTGTTTTAGTGTTGTTTGCAGCTCTAGCAGTTTGAAGAGGAAGGAGAGATATCTAGAGGGAAAAATCAGGTTGGTTATTTGTTCAGGATGGTGGAGAGCTGTGTATGCCTCAAACAAGGGTGTTTTCATGTTTCTTCAACCTTCACTCTACCAGTAGGGTGTTAAATTTTTGTTGTTTTCCTCAGGCATTGTATTCGTCAAGGCCTCCATCTAGATTCTAGAAATCATCTGTCTGTCCATTTATCAGACACTTAATTGGGTGCCTACTTTGTACCAAGCACAATGCTAGACACTTTGTATGCAATCATGAATAAATGTACTTTAGCCTTAGAAGTATGTAAAGAATGCCACAGGGGAGCTGGGAGAGAAGACCATAATTAATTTTACCTGAGAAGTCAAAAGACTTCATAGAAAGTGACATTTGAAGTGTGTTCCACTGGGAAAATGATGCTGTAGAACTCAAAGGGGGAAGAGTTTCAAGGAGGAGGAAGTACTTTTGACAAGTATTAAATGAATATTAAATGCCAGTGCTATTTAAAGTAGAGTGTGTGTGGCTTATTTGGCATTCAGTAAGGGTAAAATGGAGCACCCAAAGTATATAGAACGCAACCACTGCTTACTACATACAAAGAAGCAGAAGATGCCAGGTAATTAATGGTGCTACCAAATCCTTAGAGCACTGGTACTTAACCAACTATTAAACCAGAAAGGGGTGTGGGTGGGTTGCAGATAGGTATTTTCTGAAAAATATTCCCAAGTGATTTTTGATGAACATTCTCCGTTACGGACCATTGCCTTAGGACAGGGGTTGGGACACTTTGTGTAAAGGATCAGATAATAAATATTTAAGGCTTTGCTAGCCATATTGTTTCAGTTGCGGTCACAGACTATACACAAAGAAGTGAACATGTCTGTGTGTCAGTAAAACTTTATTTATGACAACAGGTGATGGGCCGAATTGGGCTTGCAGGATCCTTGCCTTACAGTATTTTGGGGGGAAAACAGGTACATTTTTTCCTGAAGATTTGTTCACTGGCTTCGTTGTCATCTGTGTAACTAAGTGTACATGCATCATGAATGTATTCGTGTAAGTGTGAATTTTTTGAAAGCTCATTATGGCATGCAGATTAATTTAAATGTGCGCAGATACTTTACCTGTCGTTTATATAAAATGAACTTTGTTTTACTTTGGAGGTGATTAAGGAGAATGAATGTGAGGCCAAAGAGAAACTTCAGATCTAATGATGGAGAAAATCAGGTCTTTGACTATTACTGAATAAATTAATTTTTTAAAAATTCACAAATTTTTTTCCTTTGCCTTCATTGAATATTGGTACTTCTTTGTAATTGAGAATACTGTAAATTTATGTCATTATATAATCACTTCTCGCTTATTTGTGCTAATGGAAGAGAACCCAAACCAGTAGTATAAAATAATCTATGTCTGGTTTTGGGGGGATGTCTTGGTACTTATTTGAGCATGGATTGTAGTTGGTGTTCTTCACAGATTAAGTATAGTAAGCAGCGTGGCACTTTAGAGTACCCTCAGCCTGAAAGACCTACATCTTAGAAGAGCTTAAACAAAAAGATCTGAGCTCAGAAAAACCCTGAATCTTTCAGATGAATAAAACAAACTTCAAAAGCTCCGATAAGATAATTTTATATTCCTCATAATGATGATTCATAAAGTTGGATGGAGTTGGAGTATGTGATATTGAGAGCTAGGTCAGGAGACTAGGTTAAGTAAGAGCTTGACAGGCTTACTTGCCCTCTGATTTCCAAAAGACTTCTGAAATTATTTATTCAGTAACTGCTTAGAATTATCTATTACTTTAGTAAAAAACAAGTGCTTTTCAGTAGCCCTGTTTTTTAGAAGCACTTGGAATTTAAGGTCCTAATCTATCAAGTCACTTTTCAGTGACTTTGACAGCTTTCAGATTTCATTTTTGCTTTCTAGCTTTCTACTTAGACCTAATTATTTTATTATATAACCCTTATTAAGAATATTTTATTAAGTTTGTATTTTTTGAGACCTTCTTCAAAATGCTGTATATATATATTTTTTAATTGTAGCTGTAGGATAAACCAGAAACAGTTATGAGTTCATGTTCCACCTTTCCGGGCAGTGGTAATTTTTTTTTTAGGGGTTTTTAACAAATCAAGTGGACAGCATCTGCTAACCAGATAATTCAGAGGTTACTCTGTTTTCTGACTGTGTTGGATATGTGAGGTATTACTCTATATAAAGTAATGAACCTGGAGTTAGGAGCATTTTTTAGGCAGCTCTGAAAACTTGCCCCAACCGCACTGTCCTCCATTCTAGTTTTAACCGGAGGTAGTGTTTTCTGTTATTAAAAATAACACAGAATAACAAACACCAGTGTAAGGTGAACTACTCTCACTTTATTTTTGTCTCGTTTCTCCTGTGAAAATATCCTAGGTACCCTATTCCCAACTCCCAAGTGCTTTTTTTAAAAAGATTTTTTGACCTGGACCATTTTTAAAGTCTATTGAATTTGCTACAATATCGCTTCTGTTTTATGTTTTTGGCCCCGAGGCATGTGGGATCTTAGCTCCCCAACCGGGGATGGAATCCGCACCCCCTGCATTGGAAGGCGAAGTCTTAACCACTGGACCACCAAGGAAGTCCCTCTGATTTTTCTTTGTTTTGCTTTTGTTTTTTTTTCCTACAGACTTTTTTTTTTTGAAACCTCTTTCATTCTCTGTGCATTTGTAGCAGTTTTCTTGCAGCAGGTATCTTGAGAGTAGTAAGTACTTGGCTGTGAGAATTTATATTTATACACTGGTGGTCAGTTACTGACATGCATAGTAGATATACAGCAGTTAAGCTGAGCAAGCTAAGACTTAGAGCTTTTCCCCAAGAGCCTTCTCTTTTCTGCCTGTCCTAGAAGTTGGCAATCTCATTTGTTTTGCCTTGTCTCTGTCTGTGGTCTTAGTTGAGTTTTCCCTGAGCTTCCCCCATAGCAACTAAGAAAGCAGTATTTTTCCTTTTATTACTTAAGACTTCTTCCTTTTGCAAAGTGAATTTCAGTCCTGGCCTATTTCAGTTGACTGAGGAGCAGGTATGTCCCAGCCTCTGTCTTCTGTGGGACTTTAGCTAAGTCATAGTCCTTTCAGTTCCGTTTGTCTCCTCTCATGCGTGACTTAGTTCCTCTTTCGTCTGTGGATCAGCTCCTTGAGACTCTGCTTGTGGGGCACAACTTAATCTTAACATAGTAAAGCTTCACAGACAGTAGAACCCTGGTTACCAGGGGCAGGAGGGGTGGGGGAAATGGGAGATGTTTGTCAAAAGGTACAAAGTTGCAGTTATGTAGGATAAATAAGTCTAGAGATCTTCTGTACAGCATGATGACCGTAGTTAATAATACCCTATGGTATCCTGGAAATTTGTTGAGAGTGGATTTCTGGTGCTTGTACCACATGCACTAAAAAAATGGCAATTATATGAAGAGATGGATATGTTAATTAGCTCAACTCTAGTAATCATTTCACTATGTATATGTATATTAAAACATGGTGTACATCCTAAATATATATAATTTTATTAACATTTTTTAAAAAGATAGTATGATATGCAAACATCTATAAGAGTCTCTTTTTCTAATCTCCCCATTTTGGAAGAAGTAATTGATTTTTGAAATTTATTAGGTCTACTAGGTAGCAAACCGAATAGAGGAATAAAAGTAAAAGAAAAATCATTAACAACAAAGAAAATTTCACCTCTATTTAAAGAACTTGAAATCAGGGTATAGGCAGGATAAGCTGAGAATTGACGTTTATACCTATATTGAAGAAAGGAAGTTGGCCTTCAACAGAATATTTGATATGTGGGACAGACCTTTTTTCAGGGAGGAGGAAGTCCGCCATTGTCCTTGAGAAATGTGTTCCTGTCAGATTAACTTTGATTTGCCCACATGGAGAGCAACCTGGCTACAGTGCAAGCATGACACTCGTTCTGCTGAGGGCCCAGTAGGGCCTGTGACAGATTGGAGGGCAAATAAATGTTTTGTGTAAAGAGGGATACAGGATAACATCACTCAGGTCCAACCAACTGGTGCCTTGCTGTGTCAGGGGGGCCCGTTTTCCTATTATTCTACTTCTTTTTCGATAGAAGTCCTCTTTGTTTTATTTTCCATAATACTTTTTTTTTAAAGAAAAGTATACTAGCCACCTATCTATTTTCTCAACTTCCTTAATTTTCTTTTTATCTCTTCTTGATTCTCTCTCCTCATTCTGTGTCCCTTCAATTGGATTGTTCGCAATTCCACCTTTCCAAATCAGACTTTTAAAATATTTTTAGATGTATTTTAAGATAATTATGTCAAGTCTGCAGGTATTAGAAACGTGAATGAGAAAAAAATATGCCATATGATATTAAAATCTTCAATAACAGAGTAACCTGAGTTTCTGTAGTTAACTGGTTATACTTTGGGCAGATTTGAATTTATAACCAGCCAAAGCACGTTTTGATATATTTTGGACATTTGGTTTCCTTCTCATTCTCTATAATTGAGTACTACATGGTAAGTCACAGTGTTTGTCTTCCAAAAAACTCGTTCTAGAAGCATTTGACGGATAAAGTCTATACATTTATAAAGATAAATTAGTCATACAAGGAAGTAAAATGGTAAGAGCCAAAATGAATACTCTATCTTAAGTCCCATAGGCGTTCAAGTAAAAAGAATTATTTCAGGTGTTGCAATATACTAGTGATGTCTTGAACACAGTAGTGTTCCCATTCTGTATTCATAGGTACACAAGCAGATATACATTTTATATTTAGTTTTATTATGGACACTTTTTTGGTATTTTCTTAGTACTTTGCCAGAATTTCATATACAAGCAGAAATACCTGCTTGTGTATGAATGCTGCATAAAATAGATCCTGTGAATTCTAATTAAGAAAAATTCCTACTCCTAGCCTGAGAAGAATCTTCCACTCTCTGAAAACATTTTTATTGGGATATCTTCCTCTTTCTTTTCTTCCTTGAGATAAACTGACAAAATAAAAGTGAGAATAAGCTTTTTCTCACTTAAAATTTTTTTATTTGTTCTGAGTTGCTGTAGTTAACTGGTTCTACTTTGGGCAGATTTGAATTTATAACCAGCCAAAACACATTTTGATATATTTTGGGCATTTGGTTTCCTTCTTATTCTCAGTAAACTGAGAGATGGGTATTGAAATCATTTGCTAGAGTATTTCCAATGGTTTTTAAATAATTTTTTGTAATTTCCCCTTTGTAGAAAAATCAGAAAATATATGAAATGATGAAGAAGAAAACCAATCACACACAGATAGTCACTCAGCATTTTGCTATGTTTACTTCCACCTATTTTCAGAGTATATGTTGTAAACATAATTAGCATACCTAACTCTGTATCCTGCTTTATTTTTTCACTTAATGTTATACATAAACCTTTTCCCATGCCATTAAAATGTTTTTGAAAAGAGTAAAGAACATTCCTACATATGGTTGTACTGTAATTTATTTAAACATTTTTCAGTGGTTGTTTTCCACAGGTGGTTTTACATTTTGGGCTATTCCAACTCTGCAGTGAACATGATTGCATATAAATCGTTTAAGTATGATTTATTTTGTAGACTAGATTAATTCAAGGAAAATTACTGGGTCAGAGAGTATAAACTTTTAATAAGTTCTAAGATAAATAAGGCAAGTTGCTGTCCAGAGAGTATGCCAATTTCCAGCAGTATCTGAGAGTGCCCATCTCACTGTGTTTGCCAGTGCCGAGCCTCTACAGGATTTTTAACAGTACCTCTCCTTTTATTTTTGCTTGCTCATTGAACTCAATAATTTTTTTCAGAATGTACCCATGCAAACACATTTTCGATGTAATTTCAAAATGAGCTACTTGCAGTACAGTTCTTAATGAAGTAATGGTAATGTTAAATTTATTAAATTAAAAACCAAGTGACAGTATGTACAAAATTACATAGAAAAATACTTTCACGTAAGCATGGCAACACTGTAATGGTGTCTACACTTGGTGAGTATGAGTGATCTTTTAATTTTCGTTGTGCTCTTCGTTTTTTCCACAATTTCTGTAAGTCTATGATTTTTTTGATGAGAAGTATAATTTACTAAAATAATAGAACCTCGTAAATAAGTTGTAGTAGAAATGCTCCACCTCCTCAAGAATTTATAAGCCACCCAAAAGCATTTAACAGCTTTCCCTGCTTGATAATTTGGCAGTGTTTCTTTTTACAGTATTGCTTTGAAGTTTCTATATTTATTTAAGGAAGTGGTGTATTTCTTTCGCATTAATAATGGGCACTGGCCATCATGTTTTCTGGGAAGTACCTGTATTGAGAATGTTTGTTTCTGACTTACATAGGAGTCTTTTTTAAATGATAGCTTGAATGAGAGGTTGAGTGTTTGACTTGCTTAGAGAAATGTAAGGTAATTTATTAGAATTTACATTAGCCTCTTGGTACACTAAAATTGCTTAGGAGCCAAGTAATGCAAAAATTAGGATGTTCTTTATGTTAAAATTAATCAAGAGGAAGGAGAACAGTTCCAAATGAGGCATCTAGCAACAAAGAAACAAATGAACAGATTTTAAGATTTACCTTACTGTGAATTTATTTTTGCATGGCATTTATAGCTTAGGAGACAGCCTGATTAAAAGTCCACTCAGTACAGTATACTATGATATGTTAATCAAAACCACTAACAGTCATTGTTATGTACTTTTCTTAAAGAATTTGTTTCTAAATTTAGACATGAGCTAGTTAAACAGTATGAATTATCCAATAAAGTCAGAAGGTAAGGTATATTAAAATATCTTGAAAGAATCTGTTTTATCTACTTCCTTGAATTCATAATGTGAGAGGTAAGTAGCAGATTAAATTAAAATAGATGAGCATGTTTTCACAATCAGTTTGACATCACAAAATATTTTTAGGGCTCGAGGTATTTGAAAATCTACCTAATGCTTTTATCTTCTCTCCTTCCCTCACTTGAAATTGATTTTACCAGGTTCCCAAATAGTATGTGAGTTTTTTTCTAAAAATTCTCATTGATAAGTGGAAATGTGAAAGAAAATTTTTTCTGGAATGAGCCATTTTCTCCAGTTACTCATTTCCAGGAAGATCTGGATTGTGAAAAGGTCTACAGCTTACATTCCTGATTTGCAACATTTCAGATTTTCTCTTAACCACAATGAACCAATAGATATTAATAATATTCCATTAATTTTGTCATAGTTTAACATGGGAAAAAATACTCCCAGTAGAATTTGATTTGAATTATTTCTAGGTGAGAAAACAAGAAAAGTAGCATTATTAGTTACAGAACTTTTCAATAACCAATTTGTTTTCCTTGACAGAGATTTGATATGCCTCTAACCTGATTTCATAGCCATAGCAAAATCACACACTAATAATATTATTTTATTGTTTTCCTGTAGATGTGTTCTTTGTGCCATTGTCCTGGAGCTACAATTGGTTGTGATGTGAAAACATGTCACAGGACATACCACTACCACTGTGCATTGCATGATAAAGCTCAGATACGAGAGAAACCTTCACAAGGAATTTACATGTAATTATTTAACTTCTCTTTCAGTTTTTTTAAAACAGTCATACTTTCTTTAGGCCTTTGTAAAAATTTGTTCCCATTTCAAAGCATTTCATCATCATCATAAAGGGTGTTTTTGGTAGGGAATTTAATGCTTAGAGAAATGGCATAGAAAGTTTAATGATAAGGTTTTTGGAATCCAGCTTGTGAATGGGGTGAAGTGTACTGCTCATTCTTAATTTGAAAAATGAATTTGGTTTGTTTACTTTTAATTTCTTCATTTTTTGTAGGGTTTATTGCCGAAAACACAAGAAAACTGCACATAACTCTGAAGGTACGTTATTCAGCCACTTTTCAATTTCAAGAGGAAATTTGAGTAAAATATGAGTGAATTATACTATATTGACTTTTACCACAAGACATATCTCAATATTGAATACATTTTGAAGAATTAAAAGCATTCGGGTGCTTTCTTCAGTAGCACATATACTAATATTGGAACGATACAGAGAAGATTAGCATGGCCCCTGTGCGAGGATGACACACAAATTCGTGAAGCGTTCCATATTTTTCACAACATTGTAAATCATCTATACTTCAATTAAAAAAAATAGAATGCTTAACCCAGTTCCTACAGAGATTCAAAGCCTTTTGAGAGCAGTTTTATTATATCTGTAAATTAATTCCCTTTTTATTCCTATTATTAAGATTTATAACTAAGATATTTAAGTATAGAGAACACGTTCTGTTCGCTTTTAAGTTTAAGCCCTATAAAAATTATTCAAGTTAGGAGTGAACCATTATGAGGGGGAAAAAAGAGAGAGAAGCATTCAGATAAACTAATGTACATAGTGAAAAAGATCTGAATTTTTAAGAAAACTTTTACCCCAAAATTCTTACGAAGAGTATGTTGAGAATGTATTTATCTTTAGGGGGAAATGATGCTAGTGGTTACAGATTTCTGTGTTCAGGTTAGGATGTTAGTAGATTGTAAAGGTAATAATTAGAAACCTTGCTACTGTCAGATAAAGAAAACGTGAACTGGGGATACTAGTGCATTTTGTGATAGACAGGCTTTCTGTTAAATTTTTATTCCCATTGTAGTACTTCTTTTTCTTAATACAGACATGTTCATAAGAGGTAATCACTTTTAAAATACAAAGTTTTAAAATTGTTTTATAGTTTATTTCCACTTAAATTTATACAAAACCAGGATAGTCATGTTCATGTATAGTTAGCCAAGCTGTAGTTGGTCTTTAAAAGGTATGGGAAAGTTCTCAAATTGAATTCTGACTTGTTTCAAACCTTTTCAAACAGACGGTTTTGATACTTTTACTAGCAATATAAAAAGGCTTAGATTTAATCTGAGATTGTTCTATCCTTCCATTTAGATTAGAGATCTTTAAAGTTTTTGTTAGCTTCTGAGAACGTGTTGCTTAGAATTAAGAATGGTTTGAGCCTGTTGTTTTAGGAAGTTGTTGCTTTTATAAAGACTTACTTAGTTATCAGTGTTAGCATATTAAAATTTGTGGCCCTTTTTTGATCTCTTAGATCTTGGTTTTATAATTCAAAATAGTATTGTTTCCCCTTCAGGACCAGATTAGTCTAAATACCTTAGAAGTGCTGGTTAAAAATTCAGTGTTTAGCAAAAACTTGTCATTAAGGTAAACATATTGGACAAATAATAAGAACAGAATGTTTTTGAGGTGATAAAGTACAACTGATAAACTTTATAGTGTTTTCCTTCAGTTTTTTCCTCACTTAATTCTGTAATTGAATTGAAAAACCTTTCATGAAAGGTTAAGAGTAAGCTTTCCCACCTTTCATTGCTTCAGGTTTTAACAGCGGATTTATTTGATTCTCTTCACAATTGTAGTGAGCATATATGAAAAGGCAAGGATTGAGACTTAATAATCTGACGAATACAAGTGTGTCAGCATACTGGGGCAGGATATTTGAGGGTGGCAACAATGATTAATATAGTCATCTCCCCTTTTATTCCCTCAGTTTCTGAGGCTGATAGTACCATCTAGTGGTAGAGATATGTCAGTGCAGACTACATAAAAATAATTTTGACCACCTTTTTGCTTTGAGAAACTTTTTAATGAGGAAGATCTAAATTCATGCTTTTCAGGAGGGCTTTCCGTTTTTTTAAAGATTTTTTCATGTGGACCATTTTTAAAGTCTTTATTGAATTTTTTACAATATTGCTTCTGTTTTCTCTTTTGGTTTTTTGGCCCTGAGGAATGTGGGATCTTAGTTCCCCGACCAGGGATCAAACCTGCATCCCCTGCATTGGAAGGTGAAATCTTAACCACTGGCCTGCCAGGGAAGTCCCAAGAGGACTTTTCTTTCAGTATAGCTGGCAGGAATACTACAATTCAAATTTGTGATACGACTGATTTGAATTTTGGGTTCAGTGTATAGTTTGGCAGCACATTTGGGTTCCTTGTATTATTGACACATGTAGTATGTTTATACTCATCTTGTAGAACTTGAAAGGATAATATTACAGTTTAAAAGTATGACAGAGTTCCTGTTTATTGAATTTTGACTTTTATCACATTCATCTAGCTTGAATTTATTAGATATTGAATGCTTTGTCAGAAACAGAGCTTCCAATTATTTCATTATTCTAATGGGAAACATATTCTACTTTATGATTGTAATTTATGTTGGGGGTTTATAGGATTGTATTTCAGGGACTGTCTTTGAGAATTGTATGGCACTAATCTATACAGCAAAGAGGAATCGATACCTTTGGCGATTTCTTGATCGTTTTTGCCATTTGTGGCTCAGTGCCTACTTTGCTAATACTTAAAATGATAAATACTATGTAATTCAGTCTGTCATGTTAGCTTGATATAACATGAACTGTGCTTTGAAATATTAAATTTGAGAATCTCTTTACCATCTCCATACTTTTGCCTTTTCCAGAATGTCATATAGTTGGAATCATACAGTATGTAGCCTTTTCAGATTGGTTTCTTTCACTTCGTTGGCCTTTTTTTTGGTGGGGGGGGGATTAGTTGTTAATGCTTACAAGAAAGGATCCAATGAACGAGAAGAGATTGAAGGTACAAGAAGGAGGATTCAGTGCACAAGTGGAACAATTGCCCTGTGATAAGGAGGTCCTTTCCACTGTAATAGGAGAGAAGGAAGAGGATAAGTGGTTCCTATCAGGTCTGTTTTCTCTGTGAGGGAGAATGTAGGGGGAGGGGTGAGGGTTGGAAGTTGAAGGAGAGAGAAGTTGTTTTGAAAGAATAGTTGTGAAGACCGGGGGAGGAAGTTTGCCTAGAGAAATGTAAAGTTTCTGGACTGAATTGGACCAGTTGAGGTTGGTAACCATGAATTTATAAAGTGATGCCATCAGTCAGGTTGTGTGACATTTCCTACAGCAGTACAGGATCCTGGGTGTAGAATAGAGAAAGTATCTAGTTGGTTCATTCAGAATCGGAATTTTTCCAAGTGGGTTCAACATAAGAGTAAAGGGATAAGGGAGTTTAGAATATTTGCGAGCGTAAAGAAACTGAAAGGAATTAATAGACTGGAGGTCCTGGTAAGATTGAAGAACAATGGGAATGAAAGTACTTGGGAAAGCAATCATCTGTGGTTCCAAAGTATGATATAGTGATTTCAGAGGTAGAATCCTTTTAGGTGATTATGAGGTATCTGGGTATGATTATAGGGATTAGGTGGTTGATGGAGGACATCAGTGAAGTCTAAGGAACTGAATGGCTGGGTGTTGCTTGGATTGTCCATGTGGATTGTGAAATCACCCAGCATGATGGGCAGGGGTCAGGATGGAGAAGAGGGCTGTGAGCTGTGTGCTAAAGAAAGTGATGTGTGAGTGGAATGATTGGGATATGGCAATTATTAGCAAGAAGGAGAGGAAGAAGGTAGCATAGTCTGTGGACCAGCAGAATGGACGTCATCTGGGAGTTGTTAGAAATGCCTGATCTGAAGCCCCACCCCGACCTACTTAATAGGAATTTAAACAAGATCCCAGGTGGTTTGTATGCATATTAATTTGGGAAGCAGTGGGTTAGTTGAATGACATGGACCTCAAAGGTGCAGGGCTTTTTACAAGGGAATGGAGAATTAATGGCTCAACAATGCTGCCTAGCAGAATTTTCTGTGACGATGGAAATGTTCTATATTTGCACTGTCCAATATGGTAGCCACTAGCCACATGTGGTGATTGAGTGCTTAAAATGGTGTAGTGCCCTCCTATATGTTAGAAATGGACAGGAATAGCCAGAATTAAATCCTACATCTTATGTTCCCCCCCCCCGTTGGCCTGTGTTTAGATAATAGGTATATCCTTAACCTTTTTTTAAATAACTTAATTTATTTTATTTATTTATTTTTGGCTGCATTGGGTCTTCATTGCTGCGCGCGGGCTTTCTCTAGTTGAGGTGAGCCAGGGCTACTCTTCATTGTGGTGTGCCGGCTTCTCATGGCTGTGGCTTCTCTTGTTGCAGAGCACGGGCTCTAGGTGCACGGGCTTCAGTAGTTGTGGCGCGCAGGCTCAGTAGTTGTGGCTCACGGGCTTAGTTGCTCTGCAGCATGTGGGATCTTCCCGGACCAGGGCTCGAACCCATGTCCCCTGCATTGGCAGGTGGATTCTTAACCACTGTGCCACTAGGGAAGCCCTTTTACCTTTTTTTAAAGCAATATTTCAAAAATGTCAAATGTTGGCAATAGCAAATAGCTTTAGCTTGTAACAGATGCCAGTCTGTATTTTGTAGAAGTACTTTAATATGATAATTTGTCATCACTAAACATATGACTACTTATAAGGAACTGTGATTACAAATGAATGGTGGTTCTTTTAAAATCATTTTCATTAAGGGTATTAAGGTTTTTGCATTAAATAATTTATATGGAGCAAAGTAATCTGTGAAGAGATAGAAAACAGTATCTAGAGTAGATGCTGGGTGTTAGATATTCACAGCAAGAATGTGTAGAATGTAAGTCATCATCACAAACATAACCTCAGCTCAGTTTAAATTCTTAATTGTAAGGAGCCAAACTTGTGGTTTATTATACTTCTTAAATTACCCAATATAGAATGTTTTGCATGGGATGGGTACTCAAGAAATGTTTGTAACTTATTCATTTTCTTTGGCTTGAAACTAAGAACGGTATTTAACGTGTCACTTGTTTTGGGGTGGCACTTCTTGTCCTGTAGCCTCTCTTGTGCCGGGTGTCAGTAGAGAAAGATGAATTAATAAAACAGGGTTTCACTCTGGGGGGAGTTACAGAATTTAGCAGCAGATATATGACTAACTGATTAAAATACAGTGGTGATACATGGAAGTACTTAGAGATAAAGGGGCATCATGTTTGCATCTTACTCTTTAACCTTTCAGAAAAAGGTATATGGATAGAGAGAATGAATGATAAAGTATATATGGTAAGATATTAACATTTGGGTGAAGGGTATATAGGAATTTTTTTTTACAGATTTTTATAAGTCTGAAATTAGTGATAAGTGCCACAATTACAGTGACCATAAAATCCCAGGTGTTCTGAGACAGTGTAAACAAATCAGGGACTTGGTGGAGCCCCTAATCGACAATTTGGGAGCTTTATTAGAGGTGTTTGTCAAATCATATAACTCAGTTTATGTTTCAGGAAATAGTTATATTGGAAGTATGTTGAAAGTGTGTTGTCATTTATGTAGATTCAAGCCTTTGCCTGGTTTAATACTCCCTTAATATTTTCTTTCCCTTGTTCTTTTTCTCTAGATTATGCTGCAGTTTCCAATCTTCATTACTTTTATTAAGTGGAAGTTTAGGGAGATTTTAATATGGTATCAAAGTGTTTAAAAACCTTTTTAATTTAGGTGCATTGAATAGATTTATTAGGTACTGGAAAGGCAGTTTTGTACACTGGTTGAATATGGGCTTTGAATTCAGATGTATATTTGAATCTTAGCTCTGCCACTTACTAGTCACGTGATCTTGGGCAAGTTATTTAGTATCTCTTAGAACCTTAATACTGCATCTGTAAAATGGGGATTAAAAAAAACCCACCTTGTAGGATTATTGTAAGAATTAAATGAAATGATGCATGTGAAGCTCTTAGCAATGTGCCTGGCACATAGTAAGTTGCTCAGTAAATACTACATTCTGTATCATTATGGTTGTAACCATTATTCCTTGAAAACTCTACCTACCTCTCTTACCACTCATCTTTTCATGTGCTCTTCCTTGGAAGATAATAGAATTTAAACTGTGTGATTTAACTCGGAAAATTTTAGTAGTGTATTCATACCGTGCTCTTTGCTAGAATTGACTCCATTTTCTTTCTTTGATTCACCAGATTTGTTGACTACCCATGTGCAAAGTGCTGTGCTAGGCATTATTTACACTCATCTTTGTTTTAGCACACTTTATAAACTTTCATTATAGGAAGTTTGAAACATACGCAAAAGTATGTTTGGAAAAAAACCCCAATTCACGGAAAGATAGACAAGATGAAAAGTCAGAGGGCTATGTACCAGATGAAGGAACAAGATAAGACCCCAGAAAAACAACTAAATGAAGTGGAGATAGGCAACCTTCTAGAAAAAGAATTCAGAATAATGATAGTGAAGATGATCCAGGACCTCGGAAAAAGAATGGAGGCAAAGATTGAGAAGATGCAAGAAATGTTTAACAAAGACCTAGAAAAATTAAAGAGCAAACAAACAGAGATGAACAATACAATAACTGAAATGAAAACTACACTAGAAGGAGTCAGTAGCAGAATAACTGAGGCAGAAGAACAGATAAGCGACCTGGAAGACAGAATGGTGGAATTCACTGCTGTGGAACAGAATAAAGAAAAAAGAATGAAAAGAAATGAAAACAGCCTAAGAGACCTCTGGGACAACATTAAATGCAACAACACTTGCATTATAGGGGTCCCAGAAGGAGAAGAGAGAGAGAAAGGACCCGAGAAAATATTTGAAGAGATTATAGTAGAAAACTTCCCTAACATGGGAAAGGAAATAGCCACCCAAGTCCAGGAAGCGCAGAGTCCCATACAGGATAAACCCAAGGAGAAACACACTGAGACACATAGTAATCAAATTGGCAAAAATTAAAGACGAAGAAAAATTATTGAAAGCAACAAGGGAAAAACGACAGATAACATACAAGGGGACTCCCATGAGGTTAACAGCTGATTTCTCAGCAGAAACTCTACAAGCCAGAAGGGAGTGGCATGATATACTTAAAGTGATGAAAGGGAAGAACCAACAACCAAGGTTACTCTACCCAGCAAGGACCTCATTCAGATTCGATGGAGAAATCAAAAGCTTTACAGACAAGCCAAAGCTAAGAGAATTCAGCACCACCAAACCAGCTCTACAACAAATGCTAAAGGAACTTCTCTAAGTGAGAAACACAAGAGAAGAAAAGGACCTACAAAAACAGACCCAAAACAATTAAGAAAATGGTCATAGGAACATACATATCAATAATTACCTCAAACGTGAATGGATTAAATGCTCCAACCAAAAGACACAGGCTCGCTGAATGGATACAAAAACAAGACCCATCTATATGCTGTCTACAAGAGACCCACTTCAGATCTAGGGACACATACAGACTGAAAGTGAGGGGATGGAAAAAGATATTCCATGCAAGTGGAAATCAAAAGAAAGCTAGAGTAGCAATACTCATATCAGATAAAATAGATTTTAAAGAATGTTACAAGAGACAAGAAAGGACACTACATAATTATCAAGGGATCAATCCAAGAAGAAGATATAACAATTATATATGCACCCAACATAGGAGCACCTCAATACATAAGGCAACTGCTAACAGCTATAAAAGAGGAAAACGACAGTAGCACAATAATGGTGGGGAACTCTAATACCTCACTTACACAAATGGACAGATCATCCAAACAGAAAATTAATAAGGAAACACAAGCTTTAAATGACACAATAGACCAGATAGATTTAATTGATATTTACAGGACATTCCATCCAAAAATAGCAGATTACACTTTTTTCTCAAGTGCGCATGGAACATTCTCCAGGATAGATCACATCTTGGGTCACAAATCAAGCCTCAGTAAATTTAAGAAAATTGAAATCATACCAAGCATCTCTTCTGACCACAGCGCTATGAGATTAGAAATGAATTACAGGGAAAAAAACGTAAAAAACACAAACACATGGAGGCTAAACAATACGTTACTAAATAACCAAGAGATCACTGAAGAAATCAAAGAGGAAATCAGAAAATACCTGGAGACAAATGACAATGAAAACACGATGATCCAAAACCTATGGGATGCAGCAAAAGCAGTTCTAAGCGGGAAGTTTATAGCTATACAAGCCTACCTCAAGAAACAAGAAAAATCTCAAACAATCTAACCATACACCTAAAGGAACTAGAGAAAGAAGAACAAACAAAACACAAAGTTAGTAGAAGAAAAGAAACCATAAAGATCAGAGCAGAGATAAATGAAATAGAAACAAAGAAAACAATAGCAAAGATTAGTAAAACTAAAAGCTGGTTCTTTGAGGGCTTCCCTGGTGGCGCAGTGGTTGAGAGTCCACCTGCCAATGCAGGGGACACGGGTTCGTGCCCCAGTCTGGGAAGATCCCACATGCTGCAGAGCGGCTAGGCCCGTGAGCCGTGGCCGCTGAGCCTGCGTGTCTGGAGCCTGTGCTCCACAGCGGGAGAGGCCACAACAGTGAGAGGCCCACGTACCATAAAAAAATAAATAAATAAAAGTAAGTTCTTTGAGAAGATAAACAATATTGATAAACCATTAGCCAGACTCATCAAGAAGAAGAGGGAGAGGACTCAAATCAATAAAATTAGAAATGAAAAAGGAGAAGTTACAACAGACACTGCAGAAATACTAAGCATCCTAAGAGACTACTACAAGCAACTCTATGCCAATAAAATGGACAAACTGGAAGAAATGGACAAATTCTTAGAAAGGTATAACCTTCCAAGACTGAACCAGGAAGAAATAGAAATACGAACAGACCAATCAAAAGTAATGAAATTGAAACTGTGATTAAAAATCTTCCAACAAAGGTCCCAGACCAGATGGCTTCACAGGTGAATTCTCTCAAACATTTAGAGAAGAGATAACACCCATCCTTCTGAAACTCTTCCAAAAAATTGCAGAAGGAACACTCCCAAACTCATTCTATGAGGCCACCATCACCCTGATACCAAAACCAGACAGATACTACAAAAGAAGAAAATTACAGACCAATATCACTGATGAATATAGATGCAAAAATCCTCAACAAAATACTAGCCAACAGAATCCAACAACACATTAAAAGGTTCATACACCGTGATCAAGTGGGATTTATCCCAGGGATGCAAGGATTCTTCAGTATATGCAAATCAATCAACGTGATACACCATATTAACAAATTGAAGCAGAAAAACCATATGATCATCTCAAAAGATGCAGAAAAAGCTTTTGACAAAATTCAACACCCATTTATGATAAAAACTCTCCAGAAAGTGGGCACAGAGGGAACCTACCTCAACATAATAAAGGCCATATACGACAAACCCACAGCAAACATCATTCTCAATGGTGAAAAACTGAAACCATTTCCTCTAAGATCAGGAACAGGACAAGGATGTGCACTCTCACCACTGTTATTCAACATGGTTTTGGAAGTCCTTGCCACGGCAATCAGAGAAGAAAAAGAAATAAAAGGAATACAAATTGGAGAAGAAGAAGTAAAACTGTCAGCGTTTGCAGATGACATGATACTATACATAGAGAATCTTAAAGATGCCACCAGAAAACTACTAGAGCTAATCAATGAATTTGGTAAAGTTGCAGGATATAAGATTAATGCACAGAAATCTCTTGCATTCCTATACACTAAGGATGAAAAATATGAAAGAGAAATTAAGGAAACACTCCCATTTACCATTGCAACAAAAAGAATAAAATATCAAGGAATAAACCTGCCTAGGGACACAAAAGACCTGTATGCAGAAAACTATAAGACACTGATGAAAGAAATTAAAGATGATACAAAGAGATGGAGAGATATACCATGTTCTTGGGTTGGAAGAATCAATATTGTGAAAATGACTATACTACCCAAAGCAATCTACAGATTCAATGCAATCCCTATCAAATTACCAATGGCATTTTTTACACAACTAGAACAAAAAAATCTTAAAATTTATATGGAGACACAAAAGACCCCGAATAGCCAAAGCAGTCTTGAGGGAAAAAAATGGAGCTGGAGGAATCAGACTCTCTGACTTCAGACTATACTACAAAGCTACAGTAATCAAGACAATATGGTACTGGCACAAAAGCAGAAACATAGATCAATAGAACAGGATAGAAAGCCCAGAGGTAAACCCACGCACCTGTGGTCAACTAATCTATGACAAAGGAGGCAAGGATATACAATGAAGAAAAGACAGCCTCTTCAATAAGTGGTGCTGGGAAAACTGGACCTCTACATGTAAAAGAATGAAATTAGAACACTCGCTAACACCATACACAAAAATCAACTCAAAATAGAGTAGAAACCTAAATGTAAGACCGGACACTATAAAACTCTTAGAGGAAAACATAGGAAGAACACTCTTTGACATAAGTCACAGCAAGGTCTTTTTTGATCCACCTCCTAGAATAATGGAAATAAAAACAAAAATAAACAAATGGGACCTAATGAAGCGTAGATTCTTTTGCAAAGCAAAGGAAACTACAAACAAGACGAGCAGACAACCCTCAGAATGGGGGAAAATATTTGCAAATGAATCAATGGACAAAGGATTAATCTCCAAAATACATAAACAGCTCATGCAGCTCAATATTAAAAAAACAACCCAATCGAAATATGGGCAGAAGACCTAAATAGACATTTCTCCAAAGAAGACATACAGATGGCCAAGAAGCGCACGAAAGGCTGTTCAACATCACTAGTTATTAGAGAAATGCCAATCAAAAGTACAATGAGGTATCACCTCACTCCAGTTAGAATGGGCTTCATCAGAAAATCTACAAACAACAAATGCTGGAGAGGGTGTGGAGAAAAGGGAACCCTCTTTCACTGTTGGTGGGAATGTAAATTGATACAGCCACTATGGAGAACTGTATGGAGGTTCGTTAGAGAACTAAAAATAGAACTACCATACGACCAAGCAATCCCACTGCTGGGCATATACCCTGAGAAAACCATAATTCAAAAAGAGTCATGTACCACAATGTTCATTGCAGCTGTATTTACAATAGCCAGGTCATGGAAACAACCTAAATGCCCATCGACAGACAAACAGATAAAGAAGATGTAGTACATATGTACAATGGAATATTACTCAGCCATAAAAAGGAGCGAAATTGGGTCATTTGTTGAGACATGGATGCATGTATAGAGTCATAAGTCAGAAAGAGAAAAGCTAATATCGTATATTAACGCATATATGTGGAACCTAGAAAAATGGTACAGATGAACCAGTTTGCAGGGCAGAAATAGACACAGATGTAGAGAACAAACGTATGGACACCAAGGGGGGAAAGCGGCAGGGGGGTGGTGGTGGTGGTGTGATGAACTGAGCGATTGGGATTGACATATATACACTGATGTGTATAAAATTGATGACTAATAAGGACCTGCTGTATAAAAAAATAAAATTAAGAAATTTAAAAAAATGTAGGGACATGAGGAGAGCATAAAAAAAAAAAAAGCCCCATCACCCAGCTTTAGTAACCGTCAGCTCCTGGCCAGTCTTGTTTCATCTATACCCTTACCCACTTCCTCCACCTGGATTATTTTAAATTCAATCCCAGCTATCATATTTCATTTTGGCACACTTAATTAAGAATAATATATTTATGTATGTTACATATTTATATATGTATATGCATATGCCTAAAAGAAATCATTTATCTGATAACTTTACTGGAAAAGCAGAGTTTTGCTTGTGACCAGGGGCATGCAGAGCAAGTGCTCACCACGTTCCCATTGGAGACGGCAGGGCAGATGACCTCCAGTCTTGCTTTTGTAGCTGCCCTAAAGATTCAAAGCAGATGTGGTAATGCTTACCCCAACTTTAATGCTTGGCCTTTTTCTTGAAAAAGAAACATTCCGACAAACGTCTATTGAGTGCCTGCTGGGTGTAGGCACATTGGGAGTTTAGAAAAGAAGCCTCTTGTGGACAAAGAGCTTACAATCTACACAAGGTATGACAAGTAATAATTAACAATTGAATAGAATTTCATAGTTTATAAAGTGCTTTTCTCAAACATTTTCTTAAAGCAGCCTTTTCAGGAAGGTGTTCTTATTAGTCCTATTTGATATACCAGGAGACTTGCGAGTGTTAAGTAACTTCACCAAGTTAAGGCCTAGAAAGTGGCAGACTTCAGACTTTCTGTCCAGGGGTCCTTTCTACTTCATACTGTTAAGTGATGTGAGAATTTAGGAGAAGGAAGGAAATGGGGCTTAAACCAGGAAGATATAAGATGAGGAAAACATTGATTAGGAGGGAGAAGAGAATTGGTAAAGGGACAGGTAGGGCTTATACAATACTAGGAGGAGGGGAGAGTTGGTTTCCTGGTAAGTTGGTCACCCCCCTGTCGCATAGGGGCAATCAGAAGGGTAACAGAGAAGGGCCTGGCCGTTCTAAGGTGACATGGACATCTGTACTCATAAAGGTGGGGAACACTTGGTGGCACAGGAAAGGAGGACAACCTTATTTTGCTACCTACCTTATCAAGTCTGGATTTTTAGAAATTGTAGTTGTGAATACAAGGGTAAGGTTTTATTTTCTCCCATATTCTTTTGTTTGAATAGGTATATGAACATTGTACAAAAATCAGCAATACAAAAGAGTGTAGACTGTAAGTAAGCTTTCCTCTCATCCTTGTCCTTGTATCTCAGTTTCCAAATTTTTTTGCTAAAAGCAACATCTGCTGTCAGTTTCTTTTGTGTCCTTCCAGAGCAATGTATACATAAGCATATGTATAGCTATCCTTTTTCTAACTTGCAGGAGCATATGAAGATGTTTATTTCCATGATAGTGGGTATTACTACTTCCAAAGCATATAGTAGTGACTCACTGACATGTGTTTGTCCCAACTCTGCTACTCCCTAGCTTTATGATCTTAGGCAAAATTATTTAACTTTTCTGAATTTACTTATCTATAAAACGGAGGATGAGAATGGTGACTGATACAACCTCATGGGGCTATTTTGAGGTTGAATAAGATAATGCATGTAAACTGCATAGCACATCCTGTATAGTCAAAACTCAAAAAGCTCTAATGTTAGCTCTTATATTTTGGGTATTTGCATTTACATATTAAATGGAAAACGGCAAGATGCAGAATAGTATGCTTAGAATGCCATTTGTTTGTATATGCTTTTAAAACGGATTTGCATATGCATAGAAAATAATAGCTGACATTTATTGAGAGTGTCTTATGTGCCAGGCCCTGTTCTAGATTAAGTACTTTACAGGAACTAACTCATTTAATTCAAGAACCCTCTGAGGTAGGTCTCAGGTCCGAGGACACACAGTCTGTGACAGATCCAGGATTCAAAACCAGGCTCTCTACCCTTGAGATTGAGAAAAGAAGCGTTAAGTTAACGGTACCTTGAGAGGAAGAGAGTGAGTATGAAGAAAGGGAAGCAAGGAAGCTAGGGTACCAGCTGGGAGTGCAGAGCACATGGAATTGGAAGGTGGAAAGGAAGATTTTCCCTACTTTTATGCAGATAGTTCTTTTATAATTATTATTAAAAATAACTTTTAAGAATATTAAAACATTTTCACAGTTTTGAATTGGAAAAATAATAAGTAACCATGAAAAATTTAAACAAAGGTGCTGTGACTAGCTTCATACTCACATTTTCATGTGCAAGTAATTTTCAAATATTTTCTAGGGTAAATTCCCAAAAATAAAATCACTGGGTCAAAGGGTTTAATCTTTTTAAGGTTCTCAATATGCATTGCCATATTACTTTCTAGAAAGATTGTGCTAGGTTATATTCCCGTCAGCAGTAGCTGACTTTACCCCCTCCTTTCACCACACTGGATGTTATAAATTCTTTTAAATACAATCGTAGTACATAGCCCATTGTTAAAAAAAATTAAAATAGTACAAAAGTACTATAAAAGTAATTCAGAAAGCCCTCTCTTCACCCCCCAAATCACACTCTCAGTAGTAGTAGAGTTCCTACTACTAACAGTTTGTAAATCTTCCTAGAACCTTTCTTACATACGTACAATCTTACATATATATGCATATGCTCACTATTTGTAATACAATGGCATCAGAGTATACATAGATAATGTTACGCAACTTGTTTTTCTCATTCTGTGATATATCAGACACCCTTCTCTGTGCATACAGATCAACCTCATTCTTTTTAACAGTTGTGTTACATCCCATAGAATAAATAGAACCATAGTTTATTTAAGGATTTCTCTTAATAAAAATCAGTTATATTTATTTTTTATGTGAAATAGGAATAAAACTGCATTGATCTTCCTTATACGTATGTGCTTATGTACTTATGCAAGTGATTCTATAGGATAAAGTCCTAGAAATGGGGATGCCAGGAGAGACTGTGCATTTAACATTTGGGAATCAGTACTGTCACATGTACCAACAGTGTATGAGAGTGTCCAGTTCCCTACAACTGTGCTGGATATTATCAGTCTTATAATTTTTACGAATCTGTTTATCTCATTTAATTTCCATTTCTCTTGTAATTAGTAAGGTTGTACTTCTGCCCATGTTTTTTCAGTCATTTATATTTCTTCTGTGAATTGTCAGTCCTATCCTTTGCACGTTTTTCTTTCAAGGTTTGTCTTTTTAAAATTGATTTGAAGTGCTGTCTGTAAAATATAGATATTAATTCCCTGCCACTAAATGGCTTCTTAGGTGTCCTAACCCCAAGATTATAAAAAAAAAAATCTCTTCCATTTTCTTCTGTTACATTTCTGGTTTGTTATTTTATTAGATTTTTTGGATCCATCTCTAATTTTTTCATATAGTATGAGAAAAGGAATCTGAATTTTTAGAAAATGGGTACCCAGTTGTGCCATTATGTCTCTCCCCCACTCATTTGAAATGCTACCATTATCATACTCTGATTTCCCATATGCATGTGGGTCTCTTTTCAACCTGGCTTTCTCTTCTGCTGACATGTGTCTATTCCTATGCCAGTGTTTTAACTACTGTTGCTTTATGGTATATTTTGATATCTTTTTTTTAAAAAGATAGTCTTGCGTATTATATATTTACTCTTCTAGAAAACTGTGGAATCAACTTTCAATTCTGTTTTATCAGCGTTTCATTAAATTAGGTTAGCAAGAACTGATACCATTCTAATGTTGATCCTATTCATCCAGAAGCATGGCTTATCTCAACATTTTTGTGGGGCTTCTTTTATATTTGTATTTCTAACACATTTTTTGTTGGGTTTATTGAAGTTTTTTACAACTACTTAAAGACTGCTGTTTTGATAGGTGAAAATGGTGTATCACTTAATTTACACTTCTTTGACTTAGAGACATCAAATTTTCTAAAAGTGTATTTATTTATTTATTTTAAAGTTTACTTTGGCTGTGTTGGGTCTTTGTTGCTGTGCGCGGGCTTTCTCTAGTTGCGGCGAGCGGGGGCTACTCTTCGTTGCGGTGCGCAGGCTTCTCATTGCGGTGGCTTCTCTTGTTGCAGAGCATGGGCTCTAGACACGTGGGCCTCAGTAGTTGCAGCACGTGGGCTCCGTAGTTGTGGCTCACAGGCTCTAGGGCGCAGGCTCAGTAGTTATGGCTCACAGGCTTAGTTGCTCCGCGGCATGTGGGATCTTCCTGGACCAGGGATTGAACCCGAGTCCCCTGCATTGGCAGGGGGATTCTTAACCACTGTGCCACCAGGGAAGTCCCTAAAAGTATATTTAACTACTTATGTTCTACGAATTATTTGATCATACGGTTCACCCATTTTTCTGTTGGGGTCTTAATCTTTTATGAGCTTATCAGATCATAAAGATACTAATCTTTTGTCATAAGTACAGCAGATATTCTTCCAGTTTGTTTGCCTTCTAATTTTATCACTTTTTTTTTACTTTCAGAAGTTTAAAAGTCTAATATAGTTAAATCTGTCAATCTTTTGTGATTTTTTTTCTTTTTTTTTTTTACTATTGCTGGTAAAGTCCCCTAAAATTTTATACTGAACGATTCCATGTTTAGGACAGACAAATACGCCATCTGGAAAAATAGCCATGTTGGCCTGATAATGGAATCAGTTAAGTAATTTCTTTATAGGTGTTTAACAATGTAGTGTTATTATAGTGCTAGTGATTATTTGTTTTCATTGTAAATAACAGAATATTATGTATATCATATATATGCTGTAATATATATCAGGATGATTGGAACATTTGGTTATGATTTTTCATTTTAATTTTTGGCACATGCAAGTAATTCTAATAGCTTTAATGAAATTCTGTGTCTTAAAAATTGTCAGATTGAATGTTTAAAGTAGGTGGTGTGTTCTGATGTGAAATTTGCTATAGTGTTAAGATCAGAATTATCTTTAATTGACTTGTCTGTCTTCACAGGGAGAGTTATTCACATGAATTTGTCTTATTGCCTATAAAACACTATCCACTTTTACCTTCCCCCCCCTTTCTTCCCTTAAATCCTACCATAGTTAGGTGAAGTTACATTGATATAAATTTTTATTAACTGTTTTGCAAATGGTCTAATGCTCTCAGTTCTTAGAGTTTATATATTCAAATATACTGATTAAATTACCCTTTCCTTATCATAATGAATGTGCTTTTATTGCTTAGGAAAAAACCCTTTAAAGTATTTATTAGGAAAGATCAGCATCTGAGAAGAGGAGTTGATATGCTTTCTCATGGAAGAAATTAGTCCGTGGAATTATAGTCGATAATTTATGGTAAAAGAGAAAACAATGTAGGTATTAGAACTATGCCTAAAACTTTCTATAGTTTGACACTAAGACAAGTGAATATTTGATTTTTATACCTTTTTGAACACTAAGTACATTGTCTTATATACAGTAGGCCCTCAATAAATATTTTTAGTGAATAACTGAATGAAGCACCTCTATTAATGGTAGAAATACTTTTCAAATTACTGGGAAGCACAGTTCTAAAACTTCTCCATAAATTTTGTTTAATCCATTAACGTATACACAGACAACCTGCACCATAGCTTTTCTACCACTTATGTTAGAAATTCCTTTTATACTTAATATTTGTTTAATTACTTGATCAATTGGTTAGTTCATTTGTAGATATCTTCCTTGGTGAATTTGATCTTTTGATTTTCATGATAGTTTAAAGAGCTATCTAGAGCAGTGCTGTACAATAGAACTTGTCTGTTATGATAGAAACATTATATATCTGTGATGTCCAGTAGAGACTCAGCTTGCCACATGTGACTAATAAACACGTGAAATGTGGTCAGTGTGACTGAGAAACTGAAGGTTTAATTTTTCTTTTTTGCGGTACGGGGGCCTCTCACTGTTGTGGCCTCTCCCGTTGCGGAGCACAGGCTCCAGACGCGCAGGCTCAGCGGCCATGGCTCACAGGCCCAGCCGCTCTGCGGCATGTGGGATCTTCCCGGACCAGGGCACGAACCCATGTCCCCTGCATCGGCAGGCAGACTCTCAACCACTGTGCCACCAGGGAAGCCCTAATTTCATTTAATTATAAATGACTTAAATTTTTAAAAGCCACATGTTGCCAGTGGCTACTATATTGGACAGCACAGATACACCTACTTTATTTTCATTTAGCTTTCCAAGTTATAGCAAGTTTATTTTCTGGGTAATTGTTCTGATTTCACCAACAGTGTGAGGTAAAACTCTTTGAAACCTATGGTAAAAAAAAAATTATACAAGATCTAATTCTAAAAAATTCCCTTATTAGAGTTTGGAAATGTTTATTGAATTCTGTGCACAGTTAAGATCACAAAACTCATTTTCATAGAATTATAACTTTGATGGAAATAATTAAGTTTACAGTTATTATAGTAAAACTATTTCTTTGTATTTCATTTTTGTTGCATTTATATGAAATGTTAGGCCACTATATCAAACATACCACAGATCAGTTCTCCCCATATCTTGAGGTGATTTTATTCTAAAGAGAAACATAGGTTCTAAGGACCCATGAACTAATGCTCATTTTAAGATTGGTCCATGTAAAGCTTTTGTTCATTTTTAAGCAGCTGATCTAGAAGAAAGTTTTAATGAACATGAACTGGAGCCCTCATCACCTAAAAGTAAAAAGAAAAGTCGCAAAGGAAGGCCACGAAAAACTAATTTTAAAGGACTGTCGGAAGATACCAGGTCCACATCCTCCCATGGAACAGATGAAATGGAGAGTAGTTCCTATGTAAGTAGAAAAATGTTGGATTCTTACTTTTTGTTGCACCATGAATATTTCATCTGAACTGTGTTGATAGGTAAAGTTAATCATTTGAAGTGTTAACTAAGCTTGAGGTACTGATAGCATATTTTCATGGATTTTTTTTCAAGGTTTTCATTTTCTTTTACACTTGCAGAGAGATAGGTCTCCACACAGAAGCAGCCCTAGTGACACCAGGCCTAAATGTGGATTTTGTCATGTAGGGGAGGAAGAAAATGAAGCAAGAGGAAAACTGCATATATTTAATGCCAAGAAGGCAGCTGCACATTATAAGTGCATGGTAAGTATGGTGCTTTTTATGTGCCTTTAAACCCAAGTTTTGGAAAAGCATTTAGCTAGTAACCAAATATAGAACTTTCCTCCCCAGCATTAGTGTTTTAGAATTATGAATAGTGTATTCTATAATCTCAAATCTTTTTTTAAAAGTATAATTGACTTACAATATTATATTAGTTTCAGGTATACAACATAGTGATTCGATATTTTTATACATTACAAAATGATCACCACGATAAGACTACTTACCATCTGTCACCGTACAAAGTTATTACAATATTATTGACTCTGTTTCCTATGCTGTACATTATATCCCCATGACTAATTTATTTTATAACGGGAAGTTCTGTAATCCCAAATCTTCATAAACTCTAGATTTTAAAAAATATAGCCTTTATGATTTAGTGCGATTTAAAGTAATCCTAAGTATAGTTACTATGTTCCAGATAATCCATAATTAATGATTTCATAACTAAAAATTTCAGCTTTATAAACTTTTCTTGGAAGCTATGTTTGGCCTCCACTATAACCTCGTAAAAGTCTTTCTTATTGCACTTCATATACTATATTGCAGTTATTCATTTATGAGCCTCTTTCCCCTAATAGACTCTTAAATTCCTTGAGGGTAAGAACTATATCTTATCTTTGCATCCTTAGATCCAGGTCTGACATATAGCATATGTAAACATTTTTGAACTAGATTGTATTGAATTACTCATCCCATTTATGATTAGGTTTTAAAAAATTATATTATTTAGGGAATCCCCTGGCGGTCCAGTGGTTAGGAGTCCACGCTCTCACTGCCAAGGGCCCGGGTTCAATTCCTGGTCGGGGAACTAAGATCCCACAAGCCACATGGCATGGCCAAAAAAAATTTTTTTTAGATTATATTATTAATATCAGAGGTTCTTAACCAGAGATGCATATCAAATTTACCTGGGGAGCTTTTCCATAATATGTACCCTTGGAGTAGATCCCAAACATGTCTAGTTTGAAAAAAAAATCTCTAGGTGATTCTCATCTGCATCTATGATGGAAATTTGTCCTTTTAAACTATTTTTGAAACTGTGGAAATGTAAAATAGTTGAGATGACAGGGTGACACTGCTGAACTCTCCTTGTTAAATGAAGCATTTAATCTTGGCTCCACACTGGCAACCTTAGTTTCATTCCATTGTCCTTATTTTGGGTTATATTTTAATCAGACGTGAATAGATTAAAAAATATTTGAGTCAGTACTTGATTATTAAGGAAAAGTCATCTTTCTCAGGATATTAAAATAATGTAACATATTTGTTCTTAAGTTGTTTAATCTTTTTCTCACAAGGATTCTGAATATTAAATGTTCCTGCATTTTTCTTTTCTAGTTATTTTCTTCTGGCACAGTCCAGCTCACAACAACATCAAGAGCAGAATTTGGAGATTTTGATATTAAAACTGTACTTCAGGAGATTAAGCGAGGAAAAAGAATGGTCTGTGCTTTTATGTTTATGCTATGCAACATTACTCTTCTGACTTTGTGCTTTAAATTTAGAACACATCTCAAATTTATCCAGTCATCAAAAAATTTAATATAAAGTAGTTCATATGTTAAAGTGAAGTATATATTTGACTTATTTGTAATATAATAAAGGATGCTGATGTTACTGAAAGTTATTCTTCTTTCTATGTAACTTCATTACCTAAGACAATTATACTGAGATTTATACTTCAGGGTATTTGAGAGTCTTTTAGTAAAATAAATGAAGATGTGAACATGACACACCTTATTAAGTTTAAAATGTTAAATTGTTTAAGCTCGCTTAAAGAAAAATTCCATGACCCCAATAGAACATTGAGAATCTCCCCATGTTGTTATTCATTCTTTTTTTTTTTAAATAAAAGGAGATTTTTTTTCAGAGCCTTCTGTTCAGTTAAAGTTCACATACATAGTTATGTCTTTTAATATGTTTATCGTAGCTTTAAAATTTCCTTTATAAAATGTGCCTAAGTCTCATGTTTTTAAACATACTGAATTACTAATAAATAGCTTTAAGAAATAATGGCATCTTTATTTGATGACTTACTCCTTTACAGTCTGTGAATATTATAAAATGTCATTGGAATGCAGAATCTTTTCTTTAAGACAGCAGTTGTCTCAAGAAATGACTTTATTTAAAAAATTTTTTATTGTGAAAAATTTCAAACATCAAAATTAGAAAGACTAGTAACACACGTCTATCCATCACCTTGACTCATCAGTTATCAAGAATTTGCGGCACTCGTTTCATCTATGCCTTTTATTCTTGTTGCTTGAAGTATTTTAAAGCAGAGCTGAGACTTCATATCATTTCACCTCTACATATTTCAGTATGTATCTCTTAAAAGTTGGACATTTTCTTACCTAACCACAATGTCATTACACCTTATAAATTAACAATGAGTCTTCAGTGTTATTTAATACCTAGTTCGTATTTCCCCAATTGTATCAAAACTATCTTTTTAAAGTTGGTTTGTGTGAATCAGAGGAGGTTCACATATTACATTTGGTTGTTATATTTCCCTTAAGTAATCTAGGGCACTCCCTCCTCCCTGTCTTTGTTGTTTCTGTTTTTGTTTTGTTGTATGCCATTGACATGTTGAAGAAAACAAATTAATTGTCCTGTAGAATATCCCACATGTTTTATTTGTCTGTTTGCTTTTTCACAATGCTATTTAACTTGTCCCTCTATCCGCCAGATTTTCTTTTAAAGTGGAAGTTAGATGTAAAGCTTGATTAGATTCATTTTCAACATTTTTGGGGGGGGTAAGAACACTTCACAGGTGGGACTATATCATCCATATTTTATCACATCAGACAAGTCATAATGTCTGACCTTGGATTCAGGTGGTGAGTTGATCCCTCCGTTGTGAAGCTCCCCTTCGATCTTTCATCTGGCGGTTTCAGGCATTGTTGATCTTTGTCTGAATCCATAAGAAATGACTTTTTCTTTGTGGAACTGCATTTTTGAAGGTATAAAGATTATTGATGTCAGTTGTTCCATTTAAATCCAGTTCAGTTTTTTGATACTTTGATTACTCTTCTAAAAATGAAACTCCTTTAAAACAGAATGTGGAGTACTAAAGAAAAAATAAAGAGGAAAAAAATCACTTCATCGTATGTAGCACAATGTTGTGTCATACAGCTAAAGTCAAATAGGTGACTAGGATAACAATTCACATTCTCTTGATCAACTTATTTACCTCTGCACTGTTGAATCTTAGTGTCAACACTAACCTAGCATTTCCCCAAGTGTGCTCCAAAGGAAGTCAGTCCATCGGGATGCTCTCCCACTGCTCCAAAGTTAAAAGGGCATCTGGAGTTCAATAAACTCGGGAACTGTTTACTATACCCTCCTTCCTGGAGGAAGGCTGTCAGAAGTTCTGCAATCAAGTAATCTGTTGAAAACTAGCATTTCTCAAACTTCTTTGACTATGAAACCCTTCTTCCAACAATCACCTTAAGTCTTAAAAAGATGTCAGCCCCTTTAGTCTGTTTCTGCCCTTTTGCCTACTTGGTAGCAATCCCTCTCTGAGAACCTTCTCATTCTTCCCCCCAGTCATAATAGGAAAGGAACTGATCTCAGGGAGAAAAAGAAGCCAACCACTAAAATATAGAATATATTTTTGTGTGTGTGTTTGGCAGTATTAAGGAGTGTTCCCTTTATGTTTCAATGTCAGCTCTCTGATGGTTAGTGGTTAAATAATGGAAACATCAGGGGTGACTACATATTAGAAAGTCTATCAAAGTTTGATTTAAATTGCAGTGTTATTTAATACATATGCTATACAATAAGTTCAGTGCACTCTTTTTCAATAGAAAAACTGGCTGTTTTCTTTGTAACGTGGACTGTTTGGCTGAAATAGCTAAAATAGAAGAAATAAGATTGCATAAACTTTGAAATACTGCTTATGATTATTCTTTCTCTTCCCTTAAACAGAAATGTACACTTTGCAGTCAGCCCGGTGCTACTATTGGATGTGAAATAAAAGCCTGTGTTAAGACTTACCATTACCACTGTGGAGTACAAGACAAAGCTAAATACATTGAAAATATGTCACGAGGAATTTACAAGTAAGAGAACAATTGTCCATTTTCCTAAACTTGTCAATAAGTAACTGCCCTTAAATAGATGACATTAGTTTACTTGCTCACTCTTCTTAGGTGGTGTTTAGCCAAGTGTAGAATACTAAGGACTCTGTATAAGAAATGAGTACTGCAATTGACATTTTCCTCTGCCTACACATCCCTGGATTAGCATTCATTCAATCAGTATTTTTATGCTTCCTGTGTGCCAGGCATTGTGCTAGGAGCTGGGCATACAATAGTGATCAAAACAGACAGAGACAGTGTCCTCATGAAAGCTTACAGTCTAGTGGGAGAGAGATATATCAATTAAATGGTCACATAAATATACAATCATAAACTTCGTAAGTGCTGTAAAAGATGTTACAAAGCGCTGTGACAGCATGTAACAAGGAGGAGCTAACCTACTAGTCTGTAGTGGGGGAGTGTTTGGGAATTTCCTTAAGGAAATAGTGCTTGAGCAGAGATATGAAGGGCGAAATGAATGTGGGCATTGGGAAGGCGTTCTAGGCAGAGAGAACAGCGTGTGCAAGGCCCTAAGATGGGAGAGAAACAAGGGAGCAAATGAGGGGGTGTGGGTGGTAGGAGGCTACTGCTGAGGGTCCAGGTGAGAATTGTGGGTAACTTAGAATAGGATATAGTTGTGAAGGCAGAAGTTGAAAAGATACACTTGGAAGACTGATGAAAGAATAAGGTTTGGAGATTTGGGATTACATGTTACCCTCTTTTTTATGGGCCTCCACTTACCAGTGCTGCGTTGGGCTAGTGTTATCAATGTGAATCTACAATGGTTCCCTTTGTTTAATCGAATGGAGAATAAGTTGGTAGAGATCCCTGAATATTTATTTGGTTTGCCTTTGCAAGTTGTAAAGCACTTCCTTGCTCTCACATTCCCAGCGTGCAATAAACCAGTGACTCAGGGTCTCCTATTCCATGGACAAAGCAGTTTGCGTAAGCAGTCACCAAGTCATTTGGGTGATTGCGTGAGGTGCTAATGCTGTATTATAAAATTGGCCAAACTTCGCTTAATAATAAAGGCACGTGTTTTTCAAGCGAGTTCTATCAAGCCTTGAAGGAACAGATAATTCCAATGTTATTTAGAGACGTCCAGCACATAGCAAAAAATGGAAAACTTCTTGGTTCATTCTGTAACACGTGCATAGCTGTGACACCAAACCTAACAAAGACAGCATTTAACAACAAAAATTTTAAAACTAGAGACAAGTCTTAACTTTTATAAATATATGTACCAAAATCTGAAATAAAATATTAGAAAATCAAATCCAGGGCTGTAGTCTAACAATTTAAAGATTATTCAAAATTAGGAAATATATAAATGTGACCTGTTACAATTAATAAAGAAAAATCCTAGTGGATAGTGGAAAGACATTTGATACCATTCAACATCCATTTCTGAATTTTAAAGTAAGGTAGCAAGAGTGCTCTTGGTGGTAAGCTAGGAGTTTTAATAGAGTGTTAGGAGAGACAAAAACGGCAAACAGCTTATTTAGTGTTAAAGTAAATGGACCATGGTTCTTAGCCAGAGCTGAGCCTCAGAATCGCCTGGAGGTGGATATGGCCCTCTTTAGAAATGTTCATGCCTAGGTCCTACCCTCAGATTTAAATTCAGTGGGTTGAGGCCCAAACCGTGTATTTTGATGACTCCGCAGGTGATTCTCAGGTTCATCTCTAATTGAGAGCCACTATATCAATACACTTTCATTCAGATCAGGAACAAGACAAAGGTGCCAACTGCCAACATTACTGTCACTCTTTTTCTTGAGGGTTAAGCCTGTGCAATGAGAAAAGGAAGGAAAATGTATAGTAAATGTTGTGAAGGAGAAAAATAAAATTGTCAATATTATTGACATTACTGTCTACCAAGAAAATCCAAAGAAATCAACTCTGAATTTATTAAAACTTATAAGAGCTCAGTAAGGCTGCTGAATATGAGATGAATTTTTAAAAACAATTCCAGTAATAACTACTTAGAAAATGTAAAGGAAAAATGTCTATCCCACCACACACACACACACACACACACGTGTGCATATACATACACCAATGGTGAACCTTTCTTAAAAAATAGCATTTTACATAGGACCCCAATGAATGACGAAATATATTATGTTCCTTGATAGACTCAACTTTGAAAGATACCTATTCTCCCCAAATTAATCTATATACTTAATACAATTTTAATGAAATCCAATTTTTTGAGTTTTATCTAAAAAAGTAAATGTGGTATTATTGTCTATTAGTAATGATTGTTACCTTATATAACAGGAAAAGAAATAGAAGCTTAAACGAGATAGAAGTTTGTTTCTCCCCTAAAAGACGTCCAGAGGAAAGCAGTGCAGATGTGGTAGGCAGCTTCTCAGTGTTATCATTGGCCCCCATTAGCGCCTTTCTGCTGTCTCCTCCTTGGGCTTCCTTCCATAGGAAGCAGGAGGAAGCAAAGGCAAAGGAAGATGGAAGGACAAAGTAGCTGTTGCTCCAGCTGAGTCAGGCTTTAATCAGCCTTCCTGGAAGTTCCATACATGCTTCTGCTCAGCATCTCATTTGCCAGAATTTAGTCATATGTCCGAAGGAGGCTGGGAAGTATACTCTTAGTGGACACATTGCTACCCAAACGAAATGTGGTTTAGTACTATGGAGGGTGGTGGGGGATAGATATTGGGGTAGCCAACTAGTATATCACATGAAGCCAAGAAAATTTTTAATGCAATTGAGAGGAGAAATCCCCTGTTAGATATCAAAGCCAATCATATAGCAATTAAAACAGTATCACAGAAGATAGATCACAGAAGATCACAGAAGATAGATCCGTGTCTTTGTTGGAATCTTATAAATAATTATGGTAGCATTTTATATATGTGGAGACAGAATGGATTAATTCAGTACCTGATATCTATACAGTTGGCTCTCCATTTAGAAAACAGTCTTGACCCAGGGAACTGTACTCAATATTCTCTAATAACCTATATGGGAAAAGAATCACTGATTCACTTTGCTGTACACCTGAAACTAACACGACATTGTAAGTTAACTATACTCCAATAAAAATTTAAAAACAAAGAAAAAGAAAAGAAAACAATCTTGAGTATAGGTGGCCTTTCTAAGCATGATAGGGAACTCAGAACTTTTATTTGACTACATTAAAATTAGACTACCTAAAGAGACCTCCAAATCATTACGAAAAACACAACCCAGTTTAAAAAATGGGTAAAGGACGTGAACAGGCAGTTTATAGAAGAAATAGCCATGGGTTATAAGCACATGAAAAACTGTTCAACCTTATTAGTAATGAATCAAATGCAAATTAAAACAAGATCTTACCAATTTTGGCAAAGATGAATAGGATTTAGACTATCTACTGTTAGCTAGGTTTTTGAGACACAAGCATTCTTATTCCATGTTAAGGTTGAATATAATAAATTGGTACAACTTTTTAGGAGAGCAATTTATTATTGGAGATGAAAACCTTAAAATAATGTATATCTTTTGCTACTAGTGTGCTTGTAGGGATTGAGCAGACAACAGTGCAGAGATGTATGTGCAAGAAGTGTCATTGCATTATCGTTAGCGATAGTGGCAACACCCACTAGGGCATCTTCTTAGACTCAGCTATACTTCAAACTGACAGGATTACCCCAGATGGCATCAGTCTACTCAGGAAGAATATAGACAAGAACTGCAGCTTGCCAGCAGGGTGGCATCAAATATTCGTCTTCTCTGAGAGTCCTTGCAGCAGTCATTGTAGCAGGACAGCTCAGGTCCAATAAGATATGATCCACATTGGGGAAAAGCCTCATACCCCATTGGAGTCAGCACCTCTTAACAATACAGTCATATAGGCATAGATAATTTTCAGGTTACACCACACTGAAAGAGGACCAAAGATAAGACTTCTTATCAGAATATGCATATTTTTCCCAGTCCAGGTACAGTCTACCAACTGGGGGGGTAACATAGCTTAGTAAAATAGTTGACACACTAATTTTTGTTAAGTTGCTAGAGGAAGAGAGCTAAAGAGTTAACCAAAGGTGAAATTCTCATGTGGAATGGGAAAAGATTTTTAACTTTTCACCTACAATAGCAAAGAAAGAGAGAGAGAGGGAGGGAGGGAGGGAGGGAGGGAGAAAGAGAGAAAGGAAGGGAGGGAGGGAGGGAGGAAGGAAGGAAGGAAGGGGAGAGAGAAAGAAAGAAGGAAAGAAAGAAAATCAAATCAGAATTCTATCAGGAGATTTAGTAAATAAATTTTAGTACATACATGCATCTAGTGGAATACTATGCAGAAATTAAAGAATAAAGTAGACCCATGTGTAGAGTTGTGGAGAGGTTATTTCAGTGATTGAGTCAGGGGGAAAAGTTGCATGAGTCTATTTTAGCATATAAAAAGTACGTGTGTACACACATGTACAAGATATGTGTATGTTTTTTATACATAGAAAATTTTCTGGGAGCGTAGTCAGCAAACTTAATAGTTGTCATCTCTCATTCGTTGCATAGGGGTGGAGAAGAGGCAATTTTATATTCTCCTTTATATGGTTCATGAGCAATCCATTATTTTTAAAAGTAGCCAATAATATTTTAAAATAACAGGCCCATTTAAAATGTTTAGAATTAGATATGTGGAGAATTATTGTGTTTATATTTTAACTTTATTTAGATATTTTCACAATAGTTATCCGTTTTCATTTCAGGAAAAAATGGAAAATGTAGATAAGAAAAATAAAACTAAATGTCAACTTTAATTCTACCGCCAGAGATAATAACTTTAAATCTTTTGGAATATTTTCTTCTAGACATTTGTGTGATTGTGTATATGTGTATATTTATAAAAACAAAACTTTCTTATATATACTCTTTTATAACCTGTTTTCCACTTACTATATCTTTAGTAGAGGCATTTTTTTTCTGTGACGTTAAACAGTTGTACATCACCAGTTTAATGGTTGCATAGTATTCCAGTGTATGGGTGTATTAGTTTGTTTAATCAGTTCTCTTTTTAGACATTTAGATGGCTTTTATTTTTTAGCTGTTAGAAAACCATGTTGCGGTGATCATTTCTAAACAAAAGTATTTGAACTGGGATCCATGATGATTTGAAATGCTCTTTTTACTTTTTCACATTGAAATTTGTTTCTTAAATCTGCTTAGAAGTGGATTCCAGATTTTTTCATAGAGACCATGGAGTTCAAATGAGTCCGTAAGCAGGCAGTTTGGGGAGAGAAGAATGGACAAATGAAAGGAAATGCAAGGAGGAATATTTCTGAATGAAGTGGCTCCCTTCCCTCCTACATGTGACTTGCTTTCTTTCTTTACCAGCCCTTTCTGGATCCTGAATATATTCATATTAAAAAGGCGAGGGAAGATTATATAGTGATCTGTTTATCCTGTTTTATTGTCTTTATTGTATTTCTAAGCTATTTAAATATGTATTTTTCTAAAATGTCAGCCTCCCACCATAAAACAGTAAGTTCTGTGACAGCAGAGGTCTTGTTTGACTGGTCAGCACCTGCGGCCTTGGTGTCCAGACTGGTGAAAGACACGTAATAGGCCTATGGGAAATAGTCCTTGAGTGAAAAATAATCCGATAAAAAGATTAAAATTTGTTCTAACCAGAAAGGGCTCATCCTTTTAGATAAAACTCTGTTATAAAAATTTCTAAAAGCCCACAAAAATAGAAGAGTATAACAACCCCAGTCTCAGCAGGTACCAACTTATTGCCACGGTTGTTTCATCTACATTTTTTTTCTTTCTGAGGTATGTTAAAGCAGAATCCCAGATCTCTTGTCATTTTATCCTTACATACTTTAATATCACTATGCTATCATCACATCTTATAAAATTAACAGTAAATTCTTAGTATCGTCTTATACCCGGTTCACTTTGGCATTTCCCCAGTTGTCTTGAAGATGTCTTTTTAGACTTGATTTGTTCAAACCTCAATACATGCAAGGTCCTTACATTGCATTTAATGGATGTCTCTTAAGTCTCTTTCAATATAGAGCAGTCCCCACTCCACCCTTGCCTTTTCCTTCTACCTGTTAAGGAACCCTGATAAGTTGTCCTGTAAAAGTCCCATATTCTAGATTTATCAATTTGCGTTTTCCTGATGTCATTTACCTCATTTCTCTACCCCTCTGTATATCCTGTAATTTATAAGTTGGCTCAAAGGCTTAATTAGATTCAGGTTATATTTGGGGGAAGATACTTCACAGGTGTACTATATAGAAGTGATATTTGATATTTGAACTCATGATTTAAAAAGTGATTCCTAACATGCAGCGTTTGAAGAGTAGAAATTCTCCATAGTTCTTTGAAAATGTTTTAAGAATAAAAAATGATGAGCAAAACTAGGTCAGAAGTCAGTTGTTATTGCTGCCCCCCCAGCCCCACCCCTGCCATTTATTCTACTCACTTGTTAGAAACTTTTCATGTTAAACCTAGTCTTACACCATTTGTGGCAGATGAATTCCTGTGATCATCTTCTATCCATTGCTGACCACAAGAGGGCATCCACTGAACATTTTCTAAGCATTGTTCCATCTTGTCATCTTGTGTATAATTGACCTAAAACTGAGCTCAGATCAGCTCCCACCCTTCTTTGATTATTGTAGGGGTATTTAACTATAAAAAATATGTTGATGTATGTACAGTAAGGTGGCCTAAACCTTTGTTCAAAATCACCTGCATTGCCATTTTCATTAAAAACAATGAATTTCAAGTATATAGTGTATATACCCAAGTAAAAGGTTGTCGGAACAGCATGATGTCAAAGTATCCCTCCAGAGATGGTTTGTTAATTTCAAAGAGGGAATACTTACCCTTACGATAGAGAAATCTGGCCGTTTCTACCACCTTAAGCAAGTGAAAACAGCACACTCATAGCAGGACATTCTGAAATTACATGCATCCTGAGGTATGCAGGATTACCTACAAAGTATCCTGGACTAACAGGAAAGTTGAACCTAAACTTAACTAAGCCCTTAGACCTTGTTTCTAGTTTACAGGAAATAAAGGGTGAGAGAAAACCAAATAAAACATTACCACAGGGACTTCCCTGGCGGTCCAGTGGTTAGGACTCGGTGCTTCCGCTGCCGTGGCCTGGGTTCAGTCCCTGGTCAGAGAACTAAGATCCCACAAGCTGTGCAGAGCGGCCAAAAAATGGAAAAAAAAAACTGTAAAAAAGACTCTTAAAAACCAAACCAAAACAAAAACATTACCACAGTTAGATAAATCCAAAATGTGGTGTAGTTGACGAGGCATATGGTCTGACTCTTCCCAGAAGGTCAGTGTCATGGGAAAAAAAAGAAATTAAAGGAGCCAGTCTACATCATGAGAAACAGAGCTAAATGCAGTACCTGGAAAACTGTTAGGTGACTCATAAAGGTGTTCTAGTAAAGGCCAGGACACTAATGATGAAAAGGTACTTGAGGAGTTTGAGTAAAATTGTTTCATGAAATGTGAGCAGAAAGCAGCAGCATATATACAATTTATATTATTTCCTAAAATGTGCTTTGAAATTATGTATATGAAACATTATAGAATTTCATTATTTCATATATATACCTAAAAGTTGATATTTTCATGTTGGCCAAGAACTTTTTTTAATCTCATTGGGCAAAGTGAGGAATTGCCTTATATTTGGACATATGTGGTTTTATTTCAGACGAACTTTTATTATTTCATTGATAGAGTGCTTTCCTTTCTATCTTTTAGACAGAAATGGACCTATAGCTAATTGTGGGGTGTTTTTTTAGTGTGGATGAGGAAACTCAGATTTTAAATGGGCATGGACCTCATCCACTAATGACATAAATATATTCTCATCAACAATGACAAAACATTTTGAGATTTTTATCTTTCATCATTGTAGACTATATTGTAAAAATCATAGTGGAAATGATGAGAGAGATGAAGAAGATGAGGAACGAGAGAGTAAAAGCCGGGGAAAAGTAGAAATTGATCAGCAACAACTAACTCAGCAGCAACTTAATGGAAACTAGGTATGAAAGTTAATTATATTGGCTCTGTTGTCAGGATACAGTATACACACTGATAAATACGTATTGAGGTAACAATGTGCAGTATGATTTTTTTTAATGCTATTATGTTTAGTTAAGCATGTTACTAGAATGCTGAGGATGTGTAGGCTTGCATAGTTTTTTTCTTTTAACTAGCTGATTTTGTAATAATAAACACAAGCTATCCACTTTATCAATAAATGTAGTTGTAATGTCAAACCAATAAGATATTCTTGCTCCTCAATAACATTATATTATTGTGTTCCCCTCAAGCATCATATTTTACATTTTTTTATCATCTTTTAAACAGGTTCATGGGACAGAGTTAGAAAACTGGGAATGAATAAGACATCCATAACTACTATTCTTTTTTCACTGTTTTCTAAAATCAAAAAGGGTTTGTAACTTTTTACTGCCCAACTCTTAGATCCTTCATTGAACTGCCTAAAAACATCTTGTTTGTTTTATGAGCCTTCACTAGATGGCAGAGTTTGACATGTTGATATTACGTAGCTGTAGTTTGCAGTTTCTGGGAAGCAATTGAAACACTATTAACCCTGTGTATAGTGTCAACAGTTAAAGCAGACATTGAAATGAAGTAAGCTATATTTCTGGACTGAACAAAGTTCTACTGTTTAGAGTGTCTAAGTTTGTTTAGTGGATTCATACTCAAGGGAAAGCATAAGCAAATTTCACTTTACAGTGCAAACACGCCTCTGGTGGCAGCACATGGGAATTTATGATTTTTTTTTCCGCACTCAAGTAATGGAGGCGAGAAATGAAGAGAACCTTCTTTTTCTCTTGGCTTCGACAGCACATGCTAAAAATCTCTTCCAAGAAGTGTGCTAAAGCTTTTCATTTGGTTCCTGTTAAAGTTGTTCTCACTGACCAGCATGGACTCAGGCAACTGGTGATTGATTATAAGCTCTGAGCTCCAGTGCTTACGGCAAAATTCTCTTGACAGTAACCCTCTTCTCTTTTCATGTCATACAAAGAGCTTCTAGCAAAATGATTGGATCCTTTCAAGTTTAAACTAACATTTGGCAACAGCAAATTAAGCCTCTTTAACCTTTAAAGGGTTACCACTTACTAAGGACTTTAGCCACCATGTCTGAAACCCGTTCCTCTCAAGTGCCGTGTTGTTGTGGAACACTTCATATATTGGCCCAAAGTATGTAAGGAGATCTCATGTGCTGTAGAAGTAAAAAAAAAAAAAAACAGTCTTTGCATAAAGCAGTATTTATTTTTAATTTTGTGACCACTATTTTAGAAACTTTATTTAATATTTTTAATGTTTTCATTCATTGCTTTGCTTATCTATAAAATAGGATTCTGTGTCCTATTTTTCTCCTGGTAGGGTTCAGTGTTGTTTTATTGATCATCTGAATTGTTCCTCAAAGCCTAAGAACCCAGCTTTTTAGAAAGGATTTTCACACTGGCATTTCTAGCTAGTGATATTTTCTTCCACTTACCTGCTGAAGCACATTTATATATTTCTTTATGGCAAAACCAAAAAATTTTAGTTGTGTTCTGCCGAATATTACCATAGCACCTCAATATCAAGGGTAGGGATTCTGATTTCTGAATTATTAGTTAACCTACCACATTAAAGCAAATTAGCCAACAAGAAATAACATGTTAACTTGACTGTACATTGAGATATTCTGCAGCTTATGGAAAAGCATTTTAAAAATGTAACAGGTGGAAAATTACACTGTGCTTAATGACTGATTTTTTTTAACTGCTAGTCCCTTAAAGTCATATTTGTCAAGTGTGTATTCACACATTTACTTAAATCAAGGGACTCGATGATTGCTTTATTTTAACCATCTTTTATTATTTTTAGAAGGAAACTAGCTTTAGTAGTGGATTGCCCTATATGTTTTTCTCCTTTTGCTCTAAATATACCATTGGATTTTTTGTGTGTGTATGTGATGAATTTTCAAAATTCACCATGACTTGAAGTGCAACGACAGATCTAGATGTTTGTTTACCAAGCTATGTGACTTTTCCCAAAGGATCTGTACTTTATTTCCCTACAGCAGCTTGAAACCCATTATTTTAAATCTTTGAATCACTGTGTCTAGATCATTTTTACATTGTGTGCCATAGACTTACCCATGGAATAATAGAGCACCTTCATTTTTGGACAACTACTGTAATGATGTTTTTAGGAAAAATGGAAGGTGCCGGGGGTAATAATGGCCAGTCAATAATCATGTAATGGACTTCAAATACAATAGCTGTCAGTTAATGGATTTGTTATGTAATAAACTGTATGACTTTGTATGGGTTTCTTCAACCCTTTCTCTGCCACTAGCAACCAGAATAGCACTTTACCATTTGGTTGGCTAGATAAGTGGCTGGCTACCTATTTTTCTCACTGTGGTGTGATTGGCTAAATAGTCTTTCATTAAAAATTGAAATGTAAATTGAAGTCACATGAAAAATCACCTTTGGTTGTAAACCTCTAATATTTTGATTCTCTATCCATGTTTTCGTCACATGCTGAGTAAAAGTGCCTTACAATGTAAAAATTGTACAGTACTTATGTTCCCAAGTAGCATCATCATCTTCTGGGTAGTAATTACATCGTGGTATGACTATTTAGAAAAATGGACCTCAGCAGTGTACTTACCGTTCATCTCCTAAGTCCTTAACTGTAGTTTTAATAAGCATGAAATTATTTGATAAGTATATAACATTTACATCATTTCAAAAAATACTGCCATGACTGTCTTTTATGCGTATTTTAGCTTGAAATTTTGAAGCGTCTTTTCTTTTCTCCTTTTTTTTTCCCTTTTTTGTTTTGTTTTCGTTATCGATATTAAACAGTGTAATCTTTGCAAGCGTATATTGAAGATTATTCTGGAGCATTTATTGCCTTACCAGAAATGTTAGTAAGAAATGTTCTTTAGAGTAGAAAGATAGACTTGAGTTTCTATACTTTAATAAGAGCTCTTTGTTCCTGGGGGGAGGGGGGGATGGGAGGGGTGAGTTTTACTTTCATCTCAGTTTATTAAATACCCACAACTGAAATACATTTTATTTCAAGGATCATCCATTTTAGAATTTCAGATAGTACTTGCTCAGGAGTACATGCTACTCAAGATATTAAGAGAATAACAAGATATGTAGATCTACTGTTGAATCAGAATCTATGTACTTGAACAAATGTGTGACTCAGATATCTCAAAGCAAAAGAAAAGTGTTCTAGAATGTTGTTGCTTTTTTAAAAAGCACTAAAGTTAGACCAAGGTATACAGTTTTGTTCTAACAGACATTTAGGTTAATTGTAAAGATAAGGAATGCATTATGGGTCAAAATCAAACATTCCTCTCATGTTATGTATATTTTGTTCCTGTTATATTGGCTTTATTTTCAGAATTGTAGTTTGTAGTATTAGTTTCCTTTTATTGGTAATCTTGCATATACTATTCATTCAATAAATGAGTTATGACTTTCATGTTCGTATTTATGTCTTTTTTGTGCAAGGGTATGATGAAGCTTATTTGTAACAGCAATAGTACTGTGTTCCTTTTAGTCTTGCTTTTATTTCAAGGTGAAATACCTAGTTTGTTTAATAAATTTGTCGTTAAACAAGTATGAGAGAGAAAAATGTGAATTTGAGCTTAGTTCGAAGTTTCACACATAAGGCTTTATCAGGGAGAGAATCAGCAATCTTTCAAAAGTATGATAGAACCGCATTACATCTTGGTTCTTCTATCATTCCATGATAAAGATACCTACAACTCAAATCGGGTCCTCTGGAACCTAGTTAGAAGGTGATTTTAAAAATAAACCAAAACTCGTAGTACAATTTATCTGCTTGCTAATAAGGGTGCAGGATGAATATCCTTGTCATAAAGGGATTCCACCTTAAAGATTTAAATGTACTCCCTTTACTCTGGACAGCTTACTTCTAGCAGTAGTGCTCATGTATTGAGATGGTCCTATCCAGGGCAGAAATCAAAGTTTTAATTGGTAGAATTTGCTCATTCCATACATACAATTCCTAACCTGCGTTCCTTCATTCCTACTCAAAAGGAAAAAGAAATCAAGTAAGAGGTTCTGATTAATGCTGGAACTATAGGAGAGTGTGCTTTATTGCAACTGCTACACACATGCTTGGCAAGTGTGTGTGTGTGTGTGTGTGTGTGTGTGTGTGTGTGTGTGTTGAAAATCCATTACTTAGTTTCATTTTAATTGCCCCATAAAATTATAAAGAGAATTATGTGGTTTTCTTTACCTAATTGAAACTGTTGACAGCTGGGGTTTGGGGTTGGGGTGTTTTTTGTTTGTTTTCTTTTTTCAGCTGCAGTCATCAGCAATTGCTGATGATCATTCCAAAGCATAAACATGCTAGAATTTCCTACAAAAATTCTATGGCCAGCAAATGGCCAGTCCATGTTTTTAAGGGAAAATCCCAGTCCCTGAGACAGTGCTGCTTTATGTATCAACCAGTGTTACATAATTTTGCCTTGTTCAGATAATGAGGTAACTGGGACATTAAGGACAAGGCAAAGGTGCATTCTTGATTTTTCTTCAGAAGATGAAAGCTATAAAATACCAGTTACGATGAAAGGTAATGATAGTATTTTACCTTGTTAACTGTAGCAGACGTGTTCTCCATGTGGTCAGTGTACTGAAGTTAGTCAACCAGACCTGGGTCTTCATCAAAAGATAGCAGATCCATAAACATCCAAATTCTACCTTTGCCTATACCTCTATAGGCTATAAATGTGTTTTTATGTTGGGGGTGAGGGTAGCAGTGGGGAGATAGGGAAGGTACAGCTGGGCAAAGAGCTAACTAGATCTGCTGTGTGAATGAAGGGCAACCTTTTAAATGGAACGTGAGAGAGTAGATATTCAAGGGAGTGTTAGGAGCAGGGAGATAGAATAAACTGTACTTTAATGTGGACATTGGATTTAGACTGTTGAGTTTCTACAAAGTCATTTGTACAAAAGGGTAAGGTTTTTCTGTTTGAGTAGCTTTAAAATCACAGCTATTTACAGATTTTTTTGAATTTTATTTTATTTTTTATACAGCAGGTTCTCATTAGTTATCTATTTTATACATATTAATGTATACATGTCAATCCCAATTTCCCAATTCATCCCACCACCACCACCCCACCACCAGATTTTTTTATGTATAAAAGTCATATATATACCCATAAAAAGAAATGAAGTACTGATACATGCTACAGCCTGGATGAAGCTAGCTAAGAAGGGGCTAAGAAGGCAGCACAAAGTGTCACATATTGTAGGATTCCATTTATATGAAATGTCCAGAAGAGGCAGATTCATAAGAGACAGAATGCAGTTTAGTGGGTGCCAGGAGCTGGGGGGGAGGGTAGGATGAGAGTAACTGGCATGGAATTTCTTTGGGGGGTGATGAAAATTAGATAGTGGTGATGGTTATATAACTTTGTGACTATACTAAAAACCACAAATTATATGCTTTAAAAGGGTGAATTTTAGGGAATTGCCTGGTGGTCCAGTGGTTAAGGCTCTGCGCTTCCACTGCGTGCCACACGGCACGGCCAAAAAAAAAAAGGTGAATTTTATGTTATGTGAACTTTACCTCAATTAAAAATATATGTAGTCATTGTACAAAATTAAAATATAAGATATATCAAGCAAAACGTGAGAATCCCCCCCGTTCCACAAGCCTACTCCCCAGTATTTGATGTGTATTCTGCCAAATGCCTGTGTACAGATATAACTTAGACGCGCTTTTTTTTTAGCATAAATAGGCTCATGCTGTACCTACAGTTCTGCACCTTGTCTTTTTCACTTGAACAACATCACAAGGTGTCAGCGCAACTAGATTTCTCACATGCCGTTTAGCGGCTCCATGGCATTGTAGGGTATGGTTCTGTCCAGTCTCACGTGCATCTTCATGTCCTTAAGCAAGTAATTTCTTAGGCTAAATTTCCAGAAGTGGAACTGCTAAGTAAAGGGCATGTACATTTAGAGTTTTGATAAAAATTGTCATCCAGAAAATTGGTACCAATTTAAAAGTCCACCTGTAGGGATTAAGCTTCCTTGCTCTGCTACTCCAAAGAAGTGCTTTTTAATGAAAAGAGGTGTGGTACCTTTTTTAAAAAATAAAATAAAACCATACATGCTCTACAGAAAATTCTACGGGGTTTTGATTTTGCTGTAAAGACCAGATAGACTATATCTCAAAGTGGAATATGAATTATCTTCGGGAAACTGGACACTATATTTCATTTGTGAAAGGATTAAGTCAAAAGGTTTTGTTTTGTATGTATTATTAACAGTAGTAATTGGTGAATCATTTTCCTTCCTTCTGCTTTCTGAAAAGTAACAGCTTGCTCGTAGCTGTTCATTGTTGCCAGATGGATCTGCTTCTCTTTGTGTCCAGGGTCGAATATGGCTCAGTTTAGTGTACTTGAAGGGGTTGTGTACTGTTTTGTTGAAGAATTCCTATGACCTTTATCTGTCGTGATGGTTCTTAACTCCCCAAATCATGACTCCAACAACTGGTCAATTATGTAAAAATAAGATAGAATCACTTGACCTTTTCAACTAGTTGTTTTGTCCTTGTATGAATAAAATCTAAGACTAACTAGAAAAATTGACTTGATATTCATATCATGCTTTTAGCTTATTTGCTAGAAAATTGTTTTTTTCATTTAAGAATTTCAAGCAACAGTTAGTTACCTGCATGTCTGAAGATAAAGTAAGAAGTAAGAGTAAAAATAACATGAATATTTGGTTATCAAGAAAGTTCCTAAATAAAGAATAAATTGAATGTAGTCAGGATGAATTGATGCCGTATGATGCCGTTAGTTTTTTTCTAATTCTCAAAATCACATTTTGTGCTAACTGGGTATTTATGACATTAGCCAAACAACTATTTTACTTAAAAAGATTTAAGTCAGATGTATAATATTACAAAAGTAATTTTTAAGTATTTTACCAATAACCTGACCTTTGGTCATGTTTCCTTCCCCCCCCCCCTTTTTTTTATATGCTTATAAAATAATTAAGTCTTTAAGGAGGGGTGACAGAACAGGATGACTACACTAGAGAGTTCTTTCTGTAACTTTGAACTGCAGCAATCATGGAGACTCGTGTTACTTTCACTTCAGAGGTTAGCCATACAACTTAACACAAAGGCTTATTTTCAAATGTTCCTGACCCTTAAGCCCAATAGGCTTATGTTCTATATTTAGTATTGATTTAGTATTACCAGGAAGCAATAATTCTTGGACCCTGGTCTCATATGTTCTTGGTCAGAGAGCAAGCACAAAAGATAAGCAGTGTCTGAAAGTTTGCAGATCAGAGAGCTGGAATTTTGGCATTATCCTCAAATACAACAGTCTTTCCGGACCTCCCTTAGAAGAGCTGTTCTTAAGCATTTCAGCTCATCCCATGTGCCCAAACAGCCTAGGGCAGCTATCCAGTATGCTGGGGGTGGGGGTACAGGAAGAGGGGTTAAGGAAAACGTATGTCGCTTAGGGAAAAGACTTGACAGGTTTTCTTTCTCCCTGGGAAAGAGGCAAGATAGGAGATTTAGGTAGCCTTTACTGCATTTAATAACTGAGGTCACTCTATTCCATGAAACTTAGAAATGCAGCCAACTATTTGTAGGCCACTTCCTAGAAAGATTGACACAAAACATTTAGAACATTCATATCTTTATTCTTTTTTTCCTTTGATGCCCTCCTGGAAACTCTCTTACCTTAATTTCCATGATCTATACCACCCCTTCGAGACCAGTCCTTTCCTGACTCTTTTCCCTACCCTGATCTAAGTGTTCCATGGTGTCCTGGTCTTTGCCCTCTTGTACTGTTCTCGCTTGTCACCACAGTCTACTGCTCCAGCTGTCACCTGTGTGTTCTGCTGATGAGTTCCAGTCCCTACCCACAGTCTGCTCCACCCGCTGAAGCTCCATGCTGAGTCTCAAATGAGACTCTGTGCTATTCTCCTGGACATTTTTACTCAATCTGCTGGCTACTCAAGCATGAGTCTCAAACCAAGTTGTCCTGATAGTGCTACAGTTCATCTACTTTGATTTCCACATCTACTTCCTTAGAATCTGTCATTCTGTCTTTTGGATCCATCCTCTCTATTCTTACTGCTGATAAACTAGTTTGGATTCTACTGGGTTTTGTTTGTATGTTTTTCTTTTTAACTTTTTTCCAAGATTCCTAACTTCTTCCACTCTGTGCCCGTGTTCACCAGACTCTTAGTTCCTTTGTTTTCTTTATTGGGCAGTTTTTGGTCTTGCTTCCTTAACTACTCAGTTTGGATAAGATGGTTGATCACCTCCATTACCCTTTGACACCACTGGCCTCAACTTCCCACTTCTTGTAATTCTCTTCCACCTTTTTGTCTCCCCTCTGCCTAGAGTTCACCCCAGTCTTACATCTGGGGAAGATGGCCTGCTAGAGGACATCACAATGCAGACCGATGCCACCAAAATTTCGGTGTTTAGTCTCAGATTCTCCATATCCGTCTGCAATCCTTTTTACTTACATATGGACTCTAGATTTTGGTGGCCTTGGCTCAGATCCCATGTAACCTTGACTAGGTTGCTGACTCTCTCTGTACCTCCATTATCTCATCTTTTAAATGCAGGTGAAAATACTACTCCATGCATAGACCTGTGAGGATTAAAGGAGGGAACCCAGACTGAAGATCTCCGTCCCCTAATCCACCGTCCCTTGTTCCTGTGCTCCCTTCTAGTTTTACCCTATTTCTTTCCTCTTTTCATATAATTTTCTTGAAAGTCAAGTCCCCACTTGATGTCTCCACTTACATATCTTTATTATCCATTCCTTAGCTCACTGTACTCGCTTCTGTCTACACGTCTCCATTTCTCTCAACTAACATTAAAACCACTCGAGCAAAGTTCACCAGTGACTGTTGCTAAAGCCGGCGGGCGCTTTTGAGTTCTTACCTCACTTGACTTCTTGACTGTGTTTAATGTCCCTGACAGTCCAAGCACCATCATATGGTTCTCTGCCAGCCTGCTTTTGCAGATGACCCAAAGATAAGAGTAACTCATAAGGTGACAGGAGCAAGATTGAAAGGGCCTTCCAGTGGCTGGGACTGTACATGGACTGTCTACCTAGCCCCTCCCCACTAGCAGAGATTTAATAGGTACCTATGCAAAATCACAATCTGGTCTTTCCTTGGCAAAGGACCCACACATACAGAGTGGGGTGAACTGTAGGCACCTGGGAGGTAAAAGGGTAGAAGGGAAAGTTGAGAGAAGGAAGATGTTGAGGCCATGGGTATCAAGAGGTAATGAAGTTCATTAGCCAACTTGCTTGTGAAAAATGCCACGTGGTAAAGGCAACTCAAAGCTTGAAGCACATCAGAAAGCAAAATGCATTTATGTTCATAGATACACATATATAATTCTTGTTTAGTAGAAAAAAGTCAAAGTTAAGGTATTTGCCTACTTATAAAACCTATGAAAATCACCAGAGGTACAATGGTGAGACAAAAGCTGGGGAACTGTAAAAATTCTAAGCCTGTTATGCAGATAGAATCAGGCAGCAGACACCTGAAAAGGGGCCACGCAGGAGCAGAGGGAGGTGGATAAATTAAGAGCTTTATGGTCTGAAGACCTGGGTTTGAGTCCTAGTTTTACCACTAGTAAGTGGTAACTCTGAGCAAGGTAACCTCCCCTTCTCTCAGCCTCAGCCCCACCCCATCTGTCAAAATAGTATCCCTGTTATTTATATATATATATATATATATATATATATATATATATATATATATATCCCTTAAACCACTGGGTTGTCTTAAAGAGCAAATAAGATAAAGTTATTTTAAGTGAAATCAGCTGATTCATGGTAGATAACAGTACAGAAAAGTAATAGCTATTCCCTTTCCACACAGTGATCCTTCAGATATAAAAGTGAAGCTATCCCATTACTTTTTAAAGTTTTAAAAAAATATTTTCACTATTCACAGATGACCTGACGCTCATCGTACCTAAATTAGAAAATACAGATAACTAAAAAAAATTTTTTTAATCCCTCATAATCTTGTGGACCATAGGTCACCATTATATTTTTTGTAAAATCTTCAATGTTTCTATGCATATATGTAATCATATAAAATGGGCTCATATTATACCTACTGAGTTGTATTCTGCTATTTTCATTTAAAAATTGGAAATTTCTTCACAGGTCAGTAAATACACTCTATCATTCTTACTGGTTGCATAGTAGTACATTTTGTGGCTGTATCACAGCTTATTTAACCATTTCCCTATCATCAGACAGTTAAGTTGTTTGCAGGTTTTTTTGTGGCCATTATTTTGCTAGTGCAAACAGTGCTGATCTAATCATGAAGAAACAGCAGAGAACTCCAGATTGAAGAATGTTCTACAGAACAGCTGGCCCATACTCTTCAAAAAAGTCAACGTCTTGAAAAACAAAGGCAGAGGAACTGTTCCAAGTTAAATGTGACCAAAGAGACATGACAACTAAAAGTAACGTGCGATCCTGAGTTGGATCCTGGTTCAGAAAAAGAATTCGTGCTATGAAGGACATTTTGGGGACTTTTAACTAAATGTAAATATGGACTGAATATTAGATGATACTGTATCAATGTTAATTTCCTGTTTGTGATCATTGTTGTTATATAAGAATATCCTTGTTCTTAGAAAATACATACTGAAATGCTTAGGAGTAAAGGTGTGTCATGTCTGCATTTTAACTGGTTCAAAAAAATAATGTGTGTGTGCGTGTGTGTATGTATGTGTATGTATAAAAAGACATAAAGCAAATAGGGTAAAATGTCACAAGTTGGTAAATCTTGGTGAAGGATATACAGGAGTTCTTTGTATTATTCTTGTAACTTATCTGTAATTTTGAATTTTTTTTTTTAAGTTAAACACACCAGCAGAAACAGCAGCTCTTGTTAAGGGAGCCTGAAGAAGGAAATAGGAGTAAGCCTTGGTGAGCCATCAGGATATTTCACTAGGGAACCACATCTGGAGGAAAGAGTATAAACTGTATTCGGATCGGGTGGCCTAGAGAGGAGCCCTCTCCTTTCCCATGCAGGAATCAGGGAATTGGGAATCAGGGTGATTCCCAACCTTTTCTACTGAAGTACACCCAAAATAGAGGAAATTGGTCTTTTGAGCTGTTTTCACCCTTCAGCTGCCACTGTTATGCTTTGTATCTCATTCCTTCATCTATCTTAGATTCCTTTTTCATTTCGTTGAAGTAACATTTCTTTTTTTCTTATAGGATACAAAGTAACAAATATTTAAAAATAATGCTGAGATGAACATTCTTTTTTTTTTTTTTTTTTTTTTTTTTTTTTTTTTTTTTTTTTTTGCGCTATGCGGGCCTCTCACTGTTTGCGGAGCACAGGCTCCGGACGCGCAGGCTCAGCAGCCATGGCTCACGGGCCAGCCACTCCGCGGCATGTGGGATCTTCCCGGACCGGGGCACGAACCCGTGTCCCCTGCATCGGCAGGCGGACTCTCAACCACTGCGCCACCAGGGAAGCCCAACATTCTTAAACATATAGCTTTCTGCCCTTGTCTGATTATCTCCTTAAGATAAATTTCTAAACAAATTCCCAAGTCAAAGTTCTGTGCACATTTTTTAAAGTCCATTAATTCATATTACTAAATGCCCTGCAGAAAGTTTTCACTGTGAACACATTAGCCAGTTTCAACAATTATTAACTAACTTCCAATCTTGTTTCATATATACCCCTACCTATTCCTCTCCCACAGAAATATATATATATATTTCTCTAAAAAACAAAGACTTTTAAGAAATAACAACCACAGTACTATTATTGAACCCCTCCAGTGTTTAAGTTTCTCCAGTGGTAAGTGCTAAGTGTTTGTTATTCTCATCTAAATTTCCACCGATTTGAGGAGGGAGAAGCAAACAGAAGTTCTTGAGGTTTTGTTTGAAATCATCTTAAAGGTCATAATTCACTTTATATATAATTATCTCTATATTATATGTTATACAGGTATATATTACAGGCAATTCTGGTAGACTGTATAAAATCAGATGCTTATTAATCTAGTTTAATGCTAAGTTAAACTCTCCGAACACACTTAAGAATATTAGGATATACGATCAAAATAATACAGATAAAATACAATTGCTAAATAATTATTACAAACATTTGTCGGATAGCATGCCTTTAAAAGTCCACACACAAAGTTGAGTAGAAACAGTTTTATATATTCATGTAAATTGCAGAGTTTTACCTGGATTCAGCTAAGCAAATTATTATGAAATAGCTGCCAGTGAAAATGAGTTATTTAAAAAGCAGTTGATTAGGCAACAATGAATTTGTTGCCTAGTCAATTGCTTTTTAAATTTCTAATGAATGGTGGAAGTTAGGCATAGTCTTAATTATGTAGTAACAAAGTCATTATTAGCATTATTTTTTATCCATGCTGATACTATTCCTTTAAACTAGTTTCCTGTATTAGGAAGGTGTTTCCAAAGAAAATCCCATGATTCGTCATTTCCACTGGTAGTTATTTCGCATAGCCTGTGGACCAGCTAAAGGGTGAAAACGGCTCAAAAGACCAATTTCCCCTATTTTGGGTGTACTTCAGTAGAAAAGGTTGCGAATCACCCTGATTCCCAATTCCCTGATTCCTGAATGGGAAAGGAGAGGAGTCCTCTCTAGGCCACCTGATCCAAATACAGTTTATACTCTTTCCTCCAGATGTGGTAGTTGCTGTTGGTGCCCTGGCCAGGTCCCTTTACCAGCTGTGCCCCCATCCCACATTAGCTTCGAGTGCACCTTACACCTGGGACCTCTGGTTTCTTGCCCTTGCCTGATGGGAGCCTGGGAGGCTACACTCACCCTCTTCCAAGGTAGTCAATGATTCCAGGATACAAAATCCTTGTCCCCCGGGCCTGAAGGCAGGACTGCTGCAGCGGGCCAGTCCAGGGCTCTGTGTCCTTGCTCACCTCTCTCCCTCTCCTGCTTCGATTCCTCCCTTGTGAGTTTTTCTTTAAGAGCGCCCCCTCCACAAATCAGAGAATTGAAATAATGTATCAGTCAGGGAAAGAGTTATGCTTTTCTTTTAGAAATTTAAGTTTCAGTTGCAAGTCCACTGATAGTGAATTTTTAAGCAAATGTGTTCATTCCAAGGGCATTGACACAGCCTGCTAAACTGAGGGTTAGAAGTGGAGCAGAAAAGAAAGAATGGGGCCTTTGTCTATGCCTGTCGGAAAATAGAGCATTAGAAGCAATTCTGATAAGATTCTAAGACAACCGTAACTAGATTTCTCATCAGTTTTACTCAGTCCTGTTTCGATTTCCACTTGGAGTCGTCGTCTAGTTCTGTGAAGTCATCTGCCTCTGCACCAAAACAGTCCTGGGAATCCTGAGTCTTAGGTGCACTGGCACAGTCTGTCAGTTTTATGCACCTGGTAGCAGTATCAGCTTACGCTGAAAAGCCTGCTTCCTTCCTCCCGAGGCTCTGAGACTGTTCTTTACCATTCCTTCCAGAAGACTCTCTCTAGCCCAGAGCTGTCCTACAGAATTTTCTACAGTGGTAGAAATGTTCTGTGTCTGGCTGCTGAACATTTGAAATGTGGCTAAGTAGGACTGAGGAACCAAATGTTGTACTTTATTTAATTTTAATTCACTTAAACTTAGATTTAAATAGCCACATGTGGTTAGTGGCTGCTCTATCAGATGGCACAGCTCTATCGAATTTATAGCAGGGCCCTTTAAGTAAGTGTGAAGGGAGAGCAGAAACCAAGTGCTGAAAGATGGAATGGTTCTGTTTCATTTTTTAGAGTAACCAAAAGTATCAGAATGGAGGAAAATGGAATGCCTTATTAGAGAATTGTACGCAAGCGAATGGACCTACTTGTAACTTTTTATTAACTTAGTGTATGATAACCCTGAGGCAAAAACATATTATGAACAGAGAAGGCCTTGATAAACCTTCAGGGCGTTAAAATCTGTCCCAGTACAGTGTGTGCTATATAATCACTTTCAAACAACAGAGCTATTTTAAACTCAGCCATAAAATCTTCTTTAGAAGTCAGTTTATCTGTCACCTTGTTACTACCCAGCTTGAAAAGGTACACAATTTCCTATAGTAGTATTTGGCCTATACAAAATTAACCTGAAGTAACCTGAGCTTCTGTCTTTGACTTAAAATTTTCCCTGTGTTGGAAGCCTGAACTATATAAGACAGTTTACTGTTGAGCTCATTAAAAATATATGAAGCATATCTATTATATTCTAACACACACCCCTCCATCCTGATACCACGGGTCAGCAGATGAGGGAGTAAGCCTTTGGTGCTAGCAGCCACCTAGGAGGGTGCTAAAGATGGTTTGGTGTAAAATACCCCGTCCATTTTAGTATTCTGAATTTTGGGCCCGGTCCTGGAAAAGAGCAACATTAGAAAGAGATGTCATGTCAGCATACAGATAACCTGAGAACCCCAAGAAGCTACAGCCTTAGCTGTATTAATAACCGGAGCAACAGTGCTTTCTGAAAACCACAATAGCAGGTAACATAACCTTAGGGATTTTAACTTCTCTAGAAGTAAGGAACCCTTTATTATTCTTTCTGTCTTATTTGCTGATTTTTCTACAATTGTCTATAGCAGAAACACTCAAATGCGGCACATAAGCATGAAGGTAGGCCTTTTAAGAGTACAGATTTATGTTGGGTGAGGCAACAACTCTGCCTTCATTTAGAAAGTAATTTTTGGGACTTCCCTGGTGGTCCAGTGGTTAAGACTCCACGCTCCCAATGCAGGGGGCCTGGGTTCGATCCCTGGTCAGGGAACTAGATCCCACATGCCACAACTAAAGACCTGGTGCAGCCAAATAAATAAATATTTTTTTAAGTAATTCTTTTATTGCCTCACCTTGAGAACAAACTGTATACTCAATGTGTAGTCCTTTTTATTTTTGTGAGCTACTAATTCTATTTTATATAAGGTTCTCTTTTCAAAAAAGAATTTAACATACCTCAAAATGTACATATTTCAATATACAAATTTAAGTATACATACACATACTAAATATTGATAGATGGCATTACATTTTAAACCTTAGTTGTTAAAATATAATTACTCTTGGGACTTCCCTGGCGGTCCAATGGTTAAGCCTCCGTGCTCCCAATGCAGGGGGCACGGGTTTGATCCCCTGGTTGGGGGAACTAAGGATCCCGCATGCCGCATGGCGCGGCAAAAAAAAAAAAAAAAAAAGTGCTCAAAGAATGGTGGGGAAATATCAAGACACAGGAGCCAACATAGAGGGACTCCCAATAGCCAAATCTTGGGCAATTTGGGCAACAAAGTAATGCTATTAATGGATCATTACCTGTAAGATAAAATTGGAACCCGTGAGTCCATGATGATATAAATAATTTAATAAATAATGACTGGGGAGAAGGGAATGCTCTCCATTATAATAGCATTTCAGCTAATAAACTAAGAAGGAATGATGTTAATAGGAAAATCAACATTTGACATACACCCCAGTAATAATTACTTCAGGCAAGAATCATGAGTGGATGCTAAAATTGGTGAAAGTTTGATGAGGAACAATATTTACATAGTCTTAGTATCATTCCTCATAACCTTTATTAGTTACAAAGGGGAAAATAGTATCTTTATAGTGAAGAAACCTGGCAGACACTGCCTTAACTGAGTGATCCAAATGAACATCAGTAATGGGACAGATTGGTAGCATATGCCTCCAAATACGAAGCACTGTGAAGGACACACCATCACAGCTGCTGTATTTCTGACCCACAATGGAATGCCTGAAATTTAATGAGGCCGTACCATTGGACAAACCCAAATTGAGGGAAATTGTACAGAATAATAACTCACCAGTGCCCTTCAAAATTGTCAAGATCATATATACACTATTGATACTATGTATAAAATAGATAACTAATGAGAATCTACTGTATAGCACAGGGAACTCTACTCAATGGTCTGCGGTGACCCAAAGGGGAAAGAAATCCAAAAAAGAGGGGATATATGTATATGCATAGTTGATTCACTTTGCTGTACAGTAGAAACTAACACAACACTGTAAAGCAACTATACTCCAATTAAAAAAAAAAAAGTCAAGATCACAAAGAGTGAGGAACTGTTCCAGAATGATGGAGACTTAAGGATATGCAACATGCATTCCTGGATTCAGCGTGGTCCAGGAAAGGGATAGTAATGAGACAATTGGTGAAATTTAAATAAGGGTTCTAGATTAGTTAACACTGTTGTAGCAATGTGAGTTTCCTGATTTTGATCATTGTACTGGGTGTAGTTGTATTGGATGTTAACACTGGGGAAGGGTATACTGGAAACTTTGAGAGAGAAAGCAAGAAGAAATAGGGCAGCAGGAGAATCAGGAAGGTGGTGTTCCAGAAGCCAAAGAGATGGCAGAGACATTCAAGAACAAAGTGATAAACAGTATCAAATGCAATGTGAAGGACAGTTATACAAGGCCAAAGATAGTGTCCATTGGACTTGGCAAGATAGCAGTCAATGGTGTTCTTTGTCAAAGCTGTTTCAGTCCAACGGTGGATGCAGAAGACAATGAAAGTTTGTTGAGAGGTGATGGGAAGTGAGAAAGTATATAGAGCAAATATGGAGAGACTCATCACCTCTGGGCCTGGAGGATAAAGGGGAAGAAGCAGTATAGATGTGGGTGGAAGGAACTGATGTGATTCAGGCCTGATTCCTTTCCTCTCTTCATAAGTTAATGGGTTGAGTCTTCATTCTAGAGTGAATTTGATGGGGTTGAATAGGGATGAATGTTAAGAGCATTACTGAGGGGAACAAGACGGGGAGCTGACCAAGCACTTGTGAAGGATTGTGGAGGGGTGTTTAGGGCCCAGTTGAGGTTTGAGACCATGAATCTGTAGAGGAACCAACCCCCATGGTTGCGGGGTTTTCTCCTACAGCCCTCCACAGCCTAACGGGTAGACAAAACAGGCTGTGGGTTGAGCCAGGGTGTGGCTTTGCCATTGTGGCAGAGCAGAATTAGAAGGGCACAAAGGACTTCTGGCAGTGGTGAGAGAGTGGTTCATGTGGGATGCAAACTGAACTGGGAAGTCAGGGATGTAAGGGAAGCCGAGAACAGGGTGATAGACCGTGGAATTGGAGGTCTCCCGTGGATCTGAAGCGTGCTTAACGTTAGGCAGGTGGCCAAAGTGAACTGGAGAGGGAGAAAACTCTCAGAGATTGGGGGACTTCACTTGAAGAGCTGCCATCAGCAGCATTGGAAAGCATCCCCCAGCTGGCCCTATACCATCGTAGGTATATACATTGTAGGTATATACATTCCAGTTTGCCCCAAACATTCCCAGTTTATGTGTTATCCCGGCATCTTGTCCAGTTTAGCATTTGTCCCAGATTTTTCATTTTCCCACGAAGTGTATTAATAGTTGAATTGAAATAAGCCAGGATGGGTCTGTTGCATCGCCACTTTTTAATTCCAGCTTCTGCCTTGGTCTCATCTACTAGCTTGTGAGATGCATGTACAGAGAACCAAATTCTCACTTTAACAGAGAGTTAAACCTAAACAACGACCAGTGATAACTCTTCTCCCTTTTCCTAGGTTTTTCCAAATACAATGTAACTAACAGCTCCCTCTCAAGGACAGTGTGCTGGGTGTTCACTGATAACAAAGCAAGTGCACTGACACTAGGAGTTAAAGACAACCGACTCATTCTTGTCCTGGGTAGGGATTGGGGGGGGCAGTATTCACCGCTGTGCCCCTTGCTGGACACTGGGTGTGCCAGCTGGGTGTGCCCGTGCCAAAACCTGCAAGATACAAGAAGCTGCTAGGCCACCAGTCAGTAGGCCAGCGGACACAGGGAATTACATATTTACGTGTATGTAAAATACATTCAGGAAATAGAGGCAGAAATATGTCCTGCCATAGAACGTAATACAGCGAGTAATCTGAGTGCTCTTGGTACAATGGTTATGTCATTCATTATATGTTGCAAATCTACAACCCTTATTTTTTTTAAATTTGCAAGTCCACCTTGCAGCATGGGTTCAAAAAACTAAAGTGCACAACTGATAAAAAATACCAAATTTGTTATTCAAGAAAGTTGATCATGAATGTGTAACATGAACAAAACATTTTTGATAGTTATTATCACTGACTACATGAAAACCAGAAGACATGTCTACAGAGACAGCATCATCATCTACCTCAAAGGTTTTGTAGTTATTTTAAGAAGGGCCGTGCAGCAAAGGTGATTTAACAAGATGCAGCTGCAGAGAGGGTATCTTCATATTGCTCGTGAATGACTTTTTTTAGATCAAATAACTTCTTCAAAATTCATTTACTCATTTTTGATTTCAGGTTTCCTTGTACATGATGAAAAGTGAAACAATACCTTTTAATAAGTAGCTCTATTTGCAGGAGGACTTCACAGTTAAATGATGTCAGTTTTATATTGATATCATGAGATGATTCAAATCGAAAATCAGTTATATTAGTCAGGGTTCTCCAGAGAAACAGAACTAACAGGATATGTGTGTGTGTGTGTGTGTGTGTGTGTGGAGAGAGAGAGAGATTTTAAGGAATTGGCACACACGGTTGTGGAGACCTGGCGAGTCCAAAATCTGATGGAGAAGGCCAACAGGCTGGACACAGGGAAGAGGTGCAGTTCCAGTCCAAAAAGGCGGCAGAATTCCTTCTTGCCTGCAGGGGAGGTCAGCCTTTGTTCTTTTCAGGCCTTCAATGATAGGATGAGGCCTACCCACATTAGGGAACGTAATCTGCTTTACTCAGAGTCCACTGATTTAAATGTTATCTCATCCAAAAAAACACCTTCACAGAAACATCAGAATAATGTTTGACCAATATCTGGGCACCATGGCCAAGCCAAGTTGAAACATAAAAATTAACCATCACATTGGTTAATTCCAGTAATGGTTCAATTTGTCATCCAATTCATGGAATCAAGTAAAGCTAATGGGAATTATTCTGATGAAGGCGAAACATCTGACATTGAGAAGGCTATTGTAAATTCAGTTTGAAATTCAACAATTTAGGATAAGTATTTTTTAGATAAATTTACTTTTATTTTTGGCTGCATTGGGTCTTCACTGCTGCACACAGGGCCTTCTCTAGTTGCAGCTAGTGGGGGCTACTCTTTGTTGCGGCGTGCTGGCTTCTCATTTCAGTGGCTTCTCCTTGTGGGAGCACGGGCTCTAGGTGCACAGGCTTCAGTAGTTGTGGCTCATGGCTCTAGAGCGCAGGCCTCAGTAGTTGTGGTGCACGGGCTTAGCTGCTCTGTTGCATGTGGGATCTTCCCCGGACCAGGGATCGAACCCGTGGTCCCCTGCATTGGCAGGTGAATGTCTAACCACGGCACCACCAGGGAAGCCCTAGGACAAGTATTGTTGCAGTGATGATTTTTTTTAATAGAAATACAAATTTTGGTGGACCACAGCACCATGGTAAAAACAAGGTTTTTACTAAGCGAAGAAATGTGTGGAGCAGAAATATACTCAGAATTGGTTGTGGTACAGAAATAATTCCTCATTATGTCCACATAAGTGGATTACAAAACTGTTTCTGGAAAGTCAGGAGTGGGGCAGGGGAATCTTGGGTTATACCCATGCTTTCCTTATTTCTTCCTTCATGCAGATATTCTAGTAAAGATCGGTGGCATACATAGCATATTTGACACCCAGAATGACAAAATTATATGAGAAAATTATTTTGTCTGACAAAATTATTTTCTGTAATAATTAGTAAAAAACATTATTTTCTTGATTTCATATTTAGTTTTAAAACAATTAAAAATTTAAAAGAATACATTTCAATTTTAAATACATTGTCCAAATTCAGTAAAATATTTCATACATTAACCAGATTTTCACTTACCAAACAAAAGGATTACGTCTTGTAGACTGCACTCTGTTTGCTGTTTTAAATTTTAAACACAAGTAAAAGCTCCAAGTTGTCACCTAGAATGACAGGGTTGAAATAATGACTGTTTCTCTGTCTTTAAAGTCACTGGGCTTTCACCATTTATTTCAGATCTCTGTTAAAATACAGGAGTATGTGGTACCATAGGGGCTGGAGAAAGAAACTGCAAGCCAGAAGCAAGCTGGAAGGGTTCTGAACTGTTGGTATCTAATTTAGAAACCAGTGTGGGTGGCTGAGTCCATTTGTGTCAGGGGCCAAATGTATAACCGAAAGTTCTCTGAATTAATTTCCCAGTGAAACAATGATTGTTAAAAGAATAAGTAATAAAAATGTGGTAATACGAACTTCAAAGTCTATATGCCCAATGGAAATGCACTCATGTTCACCAAAAGATACGTAAAAAAACAAAAAAGTTCATAGCAGCACTATTTTTTAGAGAAAGAGACTGAAGCTCCGAGTTCAATGACTTACCCCGTTCCACAAATCACCTACCATCACATTTCCCTCAGTGGCCTTAATGGAGGCCACCAACTTTGTGCTGGGCACTGTGGTGGGTACTGGAGCTACACAGATGAGCACGTTAGGAATGGAACAACTCTTACTTGCTTACTCGACCTATTGGAGAGTTGGGGAAGATTTTTTCACCCATTTCCGTATCGGGAATTGTGGTGGCAAAGAATATAGATCAGCAAAGGTGATAGTTCCCATTTACTGATGGTGCACTGTCCTAAGTGCTGCACCATATATATATATATATATATATATACACACATATGCACACACCATATACGTACACATCATCTTCTTTAATCCTCAACGATCCTTGTTAATAATATCCCCATTTTACTGAGACGAAAAAGAGAGGCTCAGTGAGCCTGATTCGCACAAGGTCACAGAACAGTTAAGGGCTCCCCTCACATTTGTACCCTTATCGAGCTGACTCTAGGGCTCTAGGTCTCAACTCTTATATCCAGTTAAAGATTTTTGTTAGAATCCGGCCACGAGTCAGGAAAATGGAAGCCGCAATGCAGTCCAAGGAACCTGAAGAGCCGGCGCCCAGTTTAGGGCCACTGGGAAGAAAGGAGGGCGGTGGCAGGTCTGGGAATTTGGGAGCCTTCTGGATGGGAGACTGAGGGAAAGAGGAAGAGAGGCTGCGCGGGAGTCTCCGCTTCTTTGGGAAGAAAATTCCCACGGCCACCTCGGGAGCGTGGAAACCCGCAAGCTCCCACGGAGGGGCGCGGGGAGCGCGCGGCCGTTATGGGCGGGGCCTCGGGGCGGAGCGGGGGCGGGGCCTGCTGCGCCTGAGCTCTTGGCGGCGGCGGCGGCGGCGGCGGCGGCGGCGGCGGCGGCGGCGGCGGCGGCGGCGGCGGCGGCGGCGGCGGCGGCGGCGGCGGCGGCGAGGAGCGCTCGGGCGGACTACTCTGCTTTCCCGCGCGGCGCCGCCTCCTGCCGCGCCTCCGCCTTCTTCTCGGCCCCGCCACCGGCTTCCTCCTCCTCAGACTGCCCTCAGCCCGCGCACCAGCCGGCTCCGTTATGGCGACCCGCAGCCCCAGCGTCGTGGTGAGCAGCCTGGCCCGCCAGGCCCGTGGCGGCGGCGGCCGTTCCCCGAGACGCGGGGCCGCAGTGCGGGCTCGGGTCGGCGTGGCCCGGGGTCGGGGGTCGGGGGCGGCCGCAGCCTCCTGGGTTCGGCCGCGCGTCACACCCGGGCGGTTGGGGGGATGGAACGGTGAGGTCGGGGTGGCCGCCTCTGGAGAGCCCCGGGAAGGAGGGCTGCGTGTGGGAGGAGAGGGTGGAAATGGCGTTTTGGTTGACATGTGCCGCTTGCGAGCGTGCTATGGGGAGGGGCCGTGGGCCAGTTCGGGAATGATCTGGCGGGGTGAGGGTGGGAGCTTTCTTAGGAGGGGCTCTTCCCTGTCGATTTGCGGTGTGTGGGTGAGGTCCTCGGGGCAGCTCCGTGAGAGGGACCAGGAGCACGGAAACGACCACATGGGAGGCATGCGGGGACTGGTATTTTAATCTAGTTTTGCAGACATTGTAATGATTATTTGTGGGAATGCGCATTGCCTCATTGCATCCTCACGGCAGCCTTGGCAGCGGTAACCATGCCTACCTTTTTACACACGTAGAAAGTTGTTAGCCGATATTAGGTAGCTTTCCCACGGCCCAGAGGTAGCCAGGCCTCGTAATCAGATCTGCTTGAATCCGGATCCTATGCACTTTGATGCTGCAGGGGACAAAAAATGCGAATCTGGTCCTTACCTTCAAGGGCATTGGCACCATAATCCGTCTTTGGTATCCTGTCTCCAGCCTCATTGGTTCTTTTCCTTGTTTCTCGAACAAGCCAAGCTGCTCCCTCCCCTTACCCTCCCTTTTTGATCACGCTTGCTAAAATAGCCAACCCTCTCTCAATAGTTAAATGCCTTAGCCTGCATTATTGCTATTATTATTATTATTTTAGCAGTTACCTTATTACCTGTTGATTGTCTCTCCCACAAAAACATAAACTTTATAAGGGCAGGAATCACCGCTGTAACCCCAGCGCGTAGTACAGTGCCTGGCATGCAAGAAATTCTCAGTGATGGTCTGTTGGATGAATACATTAAATAATCAACCACTTGAGCCCTAAAAAGGGAAGGGTTCTAGTTCATATTAGGCATTGTGACTTAAGGTAAAGAGTAGTGCTCTTAATGGAGTCTGGCCTGGGATCCTGCTTGCGTGGGTTATTTACTAGCTGTGTAGCCTTGGGTAACTACCTTTCTGGATTTAAGTGTCTTATGTATAACTGAGGTGCTAACTACCTCATGGTGTTATTGAAAGGATAGCCGGTCTTTGTGAATGAACAACCTTTGCGTGGTTCCTGACTGGGAATAGTAATAATATCTATCGATGTGTTTACCTACATAGTCCTGTTTAGTCCTCAAAACAACCCTGTAACAAAAGTATGATTATCGTTTTACAGATGAGGAATCCTTGAAGCCTCAGTGAGAGGTTAAGTAACTTAACCTCTTAACGTAACATACCCAGTGTCACACAGTTATTAAGAGGAGCTCAGACTCAAACCTAGGTCTCTCTCAAGGAGGGCCCATACACTTAAATGTTATGCTAATAGTAGGTACTCAACTGTTTTTATTCAGTTGCTGAGGAAGTTAGATGCTTTTAAGCTTTGGGGTCCAATGGCTGCACCAGCATATAGTGAATTATTTTTGCTAGAACTGGCTGTTAGTTTTGTTTGAGCATCAAGATGTTCATTGTGTTTTCGGTTTGCAAATTCCTGTTCCTTTTTTTATTTCCATCCCAGAAATTGTCTTCATGTTAGCAGTGACGGACACTTAAATAGTGCTTACTGTGTGCTGGTTACTAAGCCCTTTACACATATTAACTGGTTTGATATTTATTTAAAAATTTTATGTGGCTCAGAGAGGTTAAGTAACTTTCCCAAGATTACCCAGCAATACTAGGATTTGAATCTAAGCTATCTGGCCCCAGAGTCTGCTCTTAACCTCTCCACTTTTAGGTTCATAGTGACAGTAGTAGATATTTATTTAGTACTTACTATGCTTTAGGCATTGAAGTAAATATTTTGCAACATTATCTAATATAACTGCCCTAAAGATGCATAATAGGAGGGAGAGAGATAAACACTAGTGTGACCTTGGAGGCACAGATTGGTGAACTACTGATAACTTGCCCAGTATCACTTAGATGAAATTGACCTGCAGATCTGCCTGATATGACCCATGCTACTTGTAACTATCTCTCTAAACTTCCAGGGTAAACTTGGACACACTTGAACAAAGAACAAGCTTCTGAATTTTTGCAAGTTATTGTGAAACATCAGATATACATTATGTGGATAAAATATCTTCTAAATTTCAGGATGGTAGTGCTAGAAATGTAACCCTTATTAACTGGACTTAAATCTTACCCTGCTAATAATTTTCACAGAATTGATAAAATAGTGCATTTTTTGGTCCACAGCCCTATCATTGTTATCATCAAGGGTTTAGAGACTGACAATGTAGACCAAATTATTCTTGGTGACCACCAAAAAATGAGCAGTTGAGTTTGGGGGTTTCATTCCACAAATTGATTAACGTGACATGCATACTGTAGATTCATCTTAATTGTTTTCTGTCCATTTTTTGTATCTAGGTGTCACAGAAAGTCCATAGGCAGGAGGTAGGAAAAAGACAAAAGGACCAACCAGATCAGCAGAGAAGAGGGGTCTTGAAGTTCTCTTTTAGATTTCTGTAGTTCACTAGGCAGTAACTGGGCCGTGTCATTCTTTTCCCCTGTGAAGAGATGATAAAGACGTGCTAGTGTGCTCTTCTTCCTATCTGTAATTGTATATTGTGTGCATTGGTAAGATTTATATGCTATAAAAGTGTCAACCACCATCGTTAATATTGAGACTGATTGTTATTTTCCTGCCAGTGGCTACCAAATTACTAACAAACATTTAGAATAACTTGCTACTAATAAGAATTCAAACAAACACTTCAGATTGCTATGAAACTACTATCTTCAGCACTGTGCTTCTGATAATTGATGGGCATTTATGTTTTGCCCAGAATTAACATGCCTGTTGTTCCACTGTGCACACTGGAAAGGAAAGATGATAGTATTAGATAGTAGTTATGGGCCCGCTTACGTAGAAGCAGGTAATAATTTATCCCTGAGTTGGATAGAATGCTGATTTTAATTCTTGTAACCCTTAGATTCTTGTAAACCTTTTAATTCTTCTCACATTTAGGGATAAATGCATCGGTAGTTCATAATTTTGGTCTTATGATATCCTGAGTTGTCACAAATTATCCCAAGGGGATGACACATCTGCTTTGGGTTTTCCTGAGAATTTTAAAGTGTCTGAATATAAAAGGTAAAAATATGCCACCTAGCCATTTCTGCCTATTCTAGAAGCTTGGAATTATTGTTGGTTACTAGGAATAAAATAAAATGTATTTTATCTATTACTGTACATCTTTTAATTCATATTTTTAAAGACTCGCTTCCTCACTTCCATTTAGTCTTGTTTGGACCCAGGAACATTGTCATTTTTTGACCACAAACAGGCTTAAGCAATCCTGCTCACAGATGATGAATTGATGTTGCATGTGTTGTCTTAGCTCGAGTTAATTTCCATGCTTACTGTAATTTTAGGTAGTATATCTCTGTAATTAGACATGTGTAAACCACAAAATTTTTCATGTATGGAAACCATTATTATCGATGTGACACATAGTTATTAAGAATTTGTGGCTTCAGTTTTACTGGAAAATAAAATTATTTTGGTAATTTATGATAGCAAATAGACAAAAGATATATAGTAATGTTGCATTTTCAATAATCTTTCATATTAATAAAAGTGCCTTGTAGATTTTACCATTAACAAGTATATTACAGATAGGTTAGAATTTGAGAGCTGTGTTTTAAAGCTCTGAGGAGATGCAGTCAGATTTCTGAACTGTCTGGGTAAATGGTAAGTAACTGAGAGCTATTAATAACCTATCCTTTGGCCATTTCTGGCTGAACTGGAAATCAGAGTAGGAAAGGTGGATCTGCAGAGAAACCACATTTCATTTGTTTACCACTTCCAGCCCCTCCAGGGCTCTCCCCCAAATATTTTGGGGTTGGGCCCTCCCCAAAGCCATCCAGGACCTTCTTTGCGATCTTCAGCCATTTTATGTTAAGTTCATATGTTGAAGCTCTAACCCCCAATGTGATGGTATTTGGAGATGGGGCCTTTGGAAGGTAATTAGGATTAGGTACGGTCATGAGGGTGGGGCCCTGGTCTTTTAAGAAAGACACCGGCGAGTTTCCAGCCCCAGCGCTCAGCACACAGATAGCTAGGAGAAGATGGCTGCCTACAAGCCAAGAGAAGAGATGTCAGAATGAAACCTACTTTGCTGGCCCCTTGATCTTGGACTTCCCAGCCTAAAGAACTGTGGGGAATAAATTACTGTTGTTTAAGCCACCCGGTCTACAGTATTTTGTTGTGGCAGACTAATGCAGTTCTTTTAGAAGGTGTTGGCAATAACCACGTGCTTAGACATGCAACACCAAGTCACAAATAATAAAACAGATGTGATTTATACTCATATACAAAGTTGGGCATTGCTATTGCCTAGTTGATTTAGAAGGCTGTGCTAATTCAGTATCAGAGACATACCAGTCTAATTTACTCAGTTTATATCCTAGGCAACAGAATATAATGACTACTTTAAGCTTGATATTGCTTTAGGAGGGAGTCATTGGTGCTGGCTGACCTTGGGTTCCATGTTTATCTTTAGTGTGTATAACCGCTTTTGATAATCACACGTTTGTGGGCTTGTGAAGTTAGATTTGGTACAGATTATAAGCTTTAATGTGCTGTATAGTTAGTTGTATGTGTATATGTCTTTTCCATTAGATTATACGCTCTTTGAAGGCTCTAAATTTATAATCATCTTTGTATCCCCCTACAAAATCTATTGCATAGTACCTTAATCAAGGTGGGTGCTGAATGCATTTTTATATAATTAAACATATTGCAATCCCTTCCTGTCAAGAGTACCCACTGGATTGTTAACTAATCCATGTTAGATGGGGTTAATTAATACCAGATATTAACCAATATCAGATGGAACAAATAAGGGCTGATAAGATTAAAGGCCACCAAGTATATTTCTCTCTAGCTCTTCTAGAGATTGAGATTATTAGCCCTGTTTAATATGAAGCTTTGGTGCTTGGGATGATTAAAACAAATTCCTGTCTATTGAATTATATCTTCTGTTATTTCTTATTGTCAGTGGTCTAGGGGCAAACAAGGCTTCTGAGTGAGAGTTTGAGTACCCTCCTAAACTCCCATAATACTTTTTCTGTATTTTTAAAATAGTTTCACACTGTCTTATGGTTTTTCATGTATATGTCATATCTTCTACTGCACTGTAAGCTCTTTGAGGGTAGTTGTGTCAAATTTATCTAATCCTCTCTAGTATGTACAACATAGTAGGTACTCAATAAATATTTGTGTGTTAGTGATAAGAATTACAGGTTCTGAATAAGGTCCTCACCATTTAAAAATTACTATTCTAATACATATTTGAACATTAAATATGAATTTTTAAAACTTGGATTTTTCATTAATGTAAAACTGAGAAAAAGTGATGTTGGTGCCTTGTTATCATTTAAATAAATTGCTTCCTGTTTAACTTTATTTGAAACATACACAGGTACACATATTAGTGTAATGAACCCTCATGTAGTCCTTGCCCAGTTCTGACAATTATCTGTGCATGGCCAAATCATATGTTTCTTAAATTAGGAACCCCATAAATGCACCCCATGTATTTATAGTGAATTATAACAAAGTTGTGAATTTATGCCTAAAGTACCTCAAGTGATACAGGTTTTATGAATTCTTATTTTTGCCTTTTGGGAAGAGTTATATTGACATGTTTTTTTTCATCTTGAAATAACATATCAACCCTTTTACACTGAATGTGATGTATAAATCTAATAGTATTGATTGAAAATAAAACCTTTTGAATTGGAAAAAAGAGTTTTTTAAATTAAAAAACATTTTTTTGCCACGCCACACGGCTTGTGGAATCTTAGTTCCCCAACCGGGGCCCTCAGCAGTGAAAGCGCAGAGTCCTAACCACTGGACCACCAGCGAAGTCCCTGAATTGGAAATTAATTTGGCGTGTTGACAGAGAGAGAATTCCTATTTGGGGGGGGGTACATCTGTGCTGGTCTCTCTGTGTTAAACTGCATGTTTGGGATGAACTCTGGGCAGAATTCACATTGGCTTTGATTGAGACAGACAAGACTCTTGAAGTTCTTAGGCTGCCTGCAAAACCCATAGCCAGGCACTGAGCCATTTTCACAGAACCAGTAGGCTTTATAAGTGTTGCATGTTTCAAAGAGTCCTGGGTGGGTCCTGGTTTATGCTTATGGCAGAAGCAGTGAGTAACTGGGAGGAAGGGGTGAATAAGTCTCAGGGAAGCCATTTTGGTGCTCCGGATCTTGACTTTAAAAGCACTATGAAATGGTACGTTTTCATTCTTGTCAGGTAATAGCAGATCTGTTCTGATGAGCCTGATATCAATGTTTGTCCTCTCGTAGCATCTAGCAAGGTCTAGCTCTTCTTTTCCCAGAACTTTTAACTAAATTTCAGTTTATAAAATTTAGAAAAGTAATGCTTGCTTGTTATGAAGCATTATAAAAGTAATGCTTACTTGAAATACTCTTGTAGGTGACACAAATGTCCTAGTCCCATTCTTTTTTTTCTTTTTTTTAACATCTTTATTGGAGTATAATTGCTTTACAGTGGTGTGTTAGTTTCTGCTTTATAACAAAGTGAATCAGCTATACGTATACATATATCCCCATATCTCCTCCCTCTTGCGCCTCCCTCCCACCCCCCCATCCCACCCCTCTAGGTGGTCGCAAAGTACCGAGCTGATCTCCCTGTGCTATGCGGCTGCTTCCCACTAGCTGCCTATTTTACATTTGGTAGTGTAGATATGTCCATGCCACTCTCTCACTTCGTCCCAGCTTACCCTTCCCCCACCCGTGTCCTCAAGTCCATTCTCTACATTTGTGTCTTTATTCCTGTCCTGCCCTTAGGTTCAGAACCATTTTTTTTTAGCTTCCATATATATGTGTTAGTATACAGTATTTGTCTTTCTCTTTCTGACTTACTTCACTCTGTATGACAGTCTCTAGGTCCATCCACCTCACTACAAATAACTCAATTTCATTTCTTTTATGGCTGAGTAATATTCCATTGTATATATATGTGCCACATCTTCTTTATCCATTCATCTGTCGATGCACACTTAAGTTGCTTTCATGTCCTGGCTATTGTAAATAGAGCTGCAATGAACATCGTGGTACATGACTTTTTTTGAATTATGGTTTTCTCAGGGTATATGCCCAGTAGTAGGATTGCTGGGTCGTATGATAGCTCTATTTTAGTCTTCTAAGGAACCTCCATACTCCCATTCTTTTTATAGTAAATGTCTTCTGAAATAAGCCTGATGACAATGTTTAGCAGATAGATTAGTACTTCACCTTAGAGGACCTGGCATAATCTTTTGCCCCTCAAAATAGGATTTTTTTTCCTGCATATGAAAGTAATACATGTTTTTTAAAAAACAAATCAGTATTGACTTCACACATCGTGCCGAGCGAGTGCCTGTGCACTATGTGCTGCTGGAGCTTACCTGTGGGCATGTCCCAGTCCACCTGCCTGAGTCACTGCCAGGCTCCTGGCCACGTGCTCCAAGCGGAAGCGGTGCACAGCTACTACCAGTCTGACATGACGGTACTTGAAATTCCACCGAAGTCTGGAAAACTCAGAGCTCTTGGGACTGAAAGAGAGATGACGTGAACCTCAAATTTCTTAGAATATAATTATCAATTCTGTGAATAATAAATGTATCTTAAGTATATATTTTAAAAATTTATTGAAAACCAAGCTACTTGTCCTTAAGCACCTAATACAGTGCTGACTGAAGGAGGAGGTACTCAATAGATATTAACTGATGCAGTGAGATGTAATTATGGTTTGACCAGTATTTCTTGCAAACTGCCAGAGTTCATGTCATCAGCTTCTTGAATGTGATTTGGAAGATACTTAGTCTTGAATGTCATGTGAGACAGTATTAGAATTGTGGTTTGTGTCTTTGAATAAGCTTTAAATATAATGCTGAGTGGGAATTATAAATCAACTATAATTTTTTTAAAAAGTGAAATTGGCAGTGGGAAAAAAAAAAGAAGTCAAAGTGTAGAAAGTGGCAGGTCCCCACTTCTTACAGTTGACTATTGTTTGGTATATTCTTCCATACCCACCCTTTCTTTCTTCCTCTCTCCCTCTCCTCTTTTTTTAACTTTTTGTATTAAAATTTTTTTGTTTGTAGATTTGGTTTTAATATATCATAAAATTTCCCCATACTTTTCACATATATGTATAAAAACACATACTACCACAAATAATTTATAAGAAAGACTTGATATTTTTAAAAAGCAATATGTACTCATTGAAGAAAATTTGGGATATATAGTACAAAGAGCTAAATAAAATCGCTGTAACTCCCCTCCCCAAGACAAAAGTTTTTTATGATTTTGTTATATTTTTTCTGTGTTTATAGGCCCATTATATAATTATAAAACTGTAATCATAGTACATTTTACCACCACAGGTACCACACCATCAGTGTTATTAAACATTTTGCATTACAAGGACTGGACATATCAAGACGACCAATATGTGGTCCTACTCAAACAATCTTAGAGTATCTACTATGAAGGCACCTCATGAGTTGATTATAACAATCTCAGACTTCTAGAAGTTTGGATTTTTAAGGAATCACTTAGCTTTTTTGGTGATTTTTTTTTTCCTACTGTGAGATGAGAGAGACTCTTTGGGTTTGAGGTGGGGAACAGCAGTTTTTCTTGCTCACTGTGATATTTAACTTGCTAGACTACACTGTATTAAGCATTTTTTACTAAATTTTCAAACATTTGCAAAAGTCGGGAGAATAATATAATGGCTCCCCATATACTCATCACGCGTTTATAATATTGTCAAGATTTTGCCACATTTGTCTTAGCTCTTTAAAGTTTTTCTTTTACTCTGCTGAACTAAAGAAAATTTCATGTCATTTTACTTCTGTAATCTTAACTATTCATCTCTAAAACATGTGGCTGATTTCTTATATAACTAATTCATTATCATGCCTACGAAATTACAGAAAGTTCTTGATATCATACCTAAATTTCTGTGATAGGCTAAGGGTTCTAAACGTCTAAATCCAATCAAGTGTTTGTATCATGAAATGCTCTCACTGAAAACAGCCATATTTCTTTTTCAGATTAGTGATGATGAACCAGGTTATGACCTAGATTTATTTTGTATACCTAATCATTATGCTGAGGATTTGGAAAAGGTGTTTATTCCTCATGGACTAATTATGGACAGGTTAGTACGATCTTAAATTGAAATTTTGTTTTTTTCTTATATTAATTTCAAGTGTCAGCAACTGTTTTAAGTAGTTGATGTTTGAACATGAACTAGACCAGCTTGTCACATAATAGATGCTTTCTGTTTTAAAAGCCCTCTTGACAAAAACGGGAGGAAGGGAGAGCTTACTAATTACCCAGTATAAGTCATGGTATACTGGGAATCTGTAGGGAGTAGAATAAAGTAAATATTGAAGGGAGTTTGGAAGAATGAACTCTAGGCACAAAGTCTTTGATTTCTCAACCCTGAACAGGGTAATGGACTGGGGCTGAATCACGGGAAGACAAGGTCAGATTTTGATGATTATGCACGTCTAGCTTGAAAATTTCCTGTTAAATGAATTGCAGTGAAAAACTTTACTTGTTATTTAAATGCTTGCCTTGTGTGTCTGGCTGTTGTTTTTTATTTTAAAATTATAATATCAATATTATAACTATTCTAATATAGCTATATTCTAGAATTCTAAAATATTCTAACTATAGAGGCTTAAACAAGAAGAGTGAAGTTCTCTCAGCCTGCTGTACACATTTCCTCCCTATACATTGGCCATGTACATATACTATATATTTTAACACATGGGTATTACTATCATATAGGTCTAAAATTTATTGGGCATTTTTTCATATTAATACATCCAGAACTATCTCATATATTTTAAAGGTTGCATGGCATTCCATTTTCTGGCTGTACCATAATTGATTTAACCAGTTCCTTATTGATTAGGTGCAAGATGTCTCCATTATTTTGCTTTTGCAGATCATACTAGAAGGGAACATCGTTTTATAGATGTTTGGGCAGTTGCTCAAATTTATCCACGGGGAAATTTTGTGACAAGGGGAAGGTGTTTATTGAATGTTTTGATACTGCCAAATTATCCTCCAAAAAGTTTATATTAATTTATACTCCCAGTGGTATATGAGAGTGCTCTTTCCTCACAATCTCTTCTAATATTGTATTATTGGAATTTGCTGGTTTGATAGGTGAATATTGTATCTTATTTTAATTTGCGTTTTTAAAATTTATGATAGATGTAACAGTACACTTGGATTTGGAAGGTTTTTGAAATTTTTATCTTCACTTTATGAGCAAGGACAATATACTTCATGGGGGCAAAGGATGTGTTTTGTTGAAGTTTAATCTTTTTTTTTTTAATGCTTGGCTGAGCCTCGCAGCTTTCGGGATCTGAGTTTCCCAGACCAGGGATCGAACCTAGGGCCACGGCAGTGAAAGTGCCGAGTCCTAACGACTGGACTGCCGGGGAATTCGAAGTTTAATCCTTAAGGGATGTTTGTTGTAAAGTTTAAATGTTCCTTTTATAATATAATTTAATTTCTATTAAATTCTTGATTTTATTTCTGGAGGACTGAACGGCTGGCTCGAGATGTGATGAAGGAGATGGGAGGCCATCACATCGTGGCCCTCTGTGTGCTCAAGGGGGGCTATAAATTCTTTGCTGACCTGCTGGATTACATCAAAGCACTGAACAGAAATAGTGATAGATCTATACCTATGACTGTAGATTTTATCAGACTGAAGAGCTACTGTGTAAGTATATTTAATGCATGTTTAAAATAAACGTGGCATTTTTATTATATGTCCTATATGTATGAGCTTTAACTGCTTATATATAAATTCCATTAGCTTATAACTTATACAACTAAAGAACCAAAATTGATCTACATAATAGATAAAAACAAAGCCATATGAATTCAAATTAGCATTAATTTGACGTGAAGGACTATGTTTTGCTGAAATAAAAACAAAACAAAATAAAAAAACCCATGGCAGCTGTAGGTTTTCCTGTATGTTTTTGAAGCTCTGCAAACTATACTTACATGTTCATTTTACTTGGTTAGAGTGAGAGTTTCTAATATATTCCCTAGTACTGTATATCCAAGTGAATATTGTCTTTTTCAAACTAGTCGCCTATACTTATTTTAAAGGTTCTTTGGTTTACTTTAGTTTTGTTTTGTTTTGGATTTTGAAAAACCCGTTTTCGGAATTGCTCTTGGGACTTGGGGGATATACTCTTTTGACTGTACTTACTGGTGGCAGATGTCCTCTCTGGAGCTAGATTGACTTGAGGGGGAGTCGTATTTGGAATTAGGTGTGAGTAATAAGGTGGGTCAACAGTTGTCTCTTAGAAAGCGCGTATGGAGCGAGAGCATTAGCACATTGAAAAGACCACTTTTGAGTCACAGTCGCTTTGTCTGTGTCACACAATCTCAAATGCTTCAGAATATTGACACTTGTGTGGTGAACCAAAATCCAAGTCATCTTTACTCGTGAATTTCATCATCCACAATTTCTTTGATCGTGTGAATGTTTGATTTTTATTACTTCATACTGTTGCTTTTTTTCTGGTTGCGTGTTGTCATTGTAGTTCCCGAGAGTTACTCTTTTCCTTAAAAATAGGATTTTTCCTAGCTTCTTCAAGGATTAGAATAAATGTCTGATCTTTGCTCTTTCATGAATCAGTATTGTAGTGCATCTTTGTAGAAACTTGGCTTATGTTTACATTTTCATTGAGCATAAGACCACTTATCTACATTTAACTTTCAGCCTCCATTCTCTTCGTTAATCATCTGTTTGACCCAAGTCTTTGACCTTTTCCCCATTTTCATCAGTCCTGTGGGTGATTGGACAGCCATTTAAGCATTATCATAGACATTTTCCCTATCCTGTTAAAACCCTTTGTGCTCATATATCATGACATTACTTCATACTCATAAGCTCCTTTTAACTTGTCTGAGTCTCACTTGAATTAAAGACTTGCTTAAATACAAAATTTGGATTTTTACTCAACAGAAGTTATTTATTTTGCTGGTTTACACTAAGATTTAATTCTAGGCAGTATAGCTGCCCAGGCTTTAATATGTTGTTGCTTAGAAGCAAAACATGGGCTTACAGTCCAGGGCTTGATTTCTCTGTTTGGTCTTCTTAAGCACCGCCCTCCCCCCCGCCCCCCACATGTGCACATAAAAATCAATTTTGTTACTTTATGACTTATACTTCATTGCTCTGGGGACTTGTGCAGAATGTCCTTTCTTTGAAAAGAAGGCTCATTAAAAAACTGAGAGGAGTTTAATATTTTTAAGAGTATTTTATAGTTATAGAGCAATTTTGAAGCGGTAGAAACACTTTGACATTTTAATTCCATTTTCTACTTTTAGTTTTCTTCCTGTTAGTTGTTTTTTATTTTTATTTTTTTGTTTGTTTGTTTTTGGCCACGCTGCGTGGCATGCAGGATCTTAGTTCCCCAACCGGGGATCGAACCTGTGCCCCCTGCAGTGGAAGCGTGGAGTCTTAACCACTGGACCACCAGGGAAGTCCTAGTTTTTTTCCTATTAGTTTCAGATCTTAGAGGATTGTTAAGCTGAACTCCTCAACTGATAAAAAGCGTTGGAACATTCAACATGATTAAAGCAAACATTTAGGTAAATTTTCACATAGAGAAAAAAATATCTGTTCTGTTTTATGTGAAATTCTGTGTAGATTTACTACTAAACAATAGAAATTAGGAAAACCATATACTTTCTGTTGATTTGAAGCAACATTTCTACCCTATTTAATAATTCATCAGCTTGTTGTGGAAGATGTTCACATGTGCCTATAAAAAAACAAGCAATTTAATTTGATATAATCATAGAATGGGAATTTAAAATTGCAGCATCAGTAACATTGATGTTAATGCAGTTTTACATGTTGATCTTGACCACTTTGAAACAGTGAATTAAACATTAACTGTTCTGTACTTATCCTAAAGAAATGCTCCACGAACTATTAAATGTTCTCAGAATCTATAAAGAGCCATAATAATATTAACACACCCCATCTAGTTTTTCTTCAGAACGAAAATTGTATTTTTCCGATTAAAAAATACATGTTTATTATAAAGAACATACAACCATGGGAAGTTATAAAGGAATTAAGTCACCCTAAATTCCACTACCACTTTTATTTCTAATATTTTGAAGAATTTTCTCTCTGTGTATACACACTCACATTATAGTTTACATACTCTTAGAGTAGCTAGGCAGAATTTTATTTGCTTAGTGCCTACTTGACAGATTGCCTGGGGATTCCAAATACCATGTTTCATTAAATCTTAGATAGCACTGATTTTAAGATTTACCACTATTTTTTGTACTGCTAAGAAAGAAGACACTGTCAGTTATTGTTGTAAGTTGCTGTCGATTGTAATATGTCAGTTTCAGGGGTGTTAAAATGTGAATGTACATCTTAGAACAATAAAATGTAGTACTATATATTCAATGACTTTTCTATCCCTAAGGCCCTGTGATATTAAAAAAAGACACAGTTGATAAGTGTGCAAATGTATTTTCTCTGTTGTGAGTTCAGTTTTGCAGTGAATTTTTTTTTTTACTAAAATAGTTTAATTTAAAAAAAAAATGAGGAAGTCTCGAGAGGGAAAGTTGTCCAACAAGTAAATTTTTTGTGGGAATATTTTTTGTGGGCCCTAAGCAAAGGAGAAATTAACCTGATTTATGGTGTGTCCAGACTAAATGGCTTACGTTAAAATGAAATTCTTCTTAGAATTTTATTTTATTTATTTTTCATTATTATTATTTTTAAAATATTTATTTATTTATTTATTTGGTTGTGTCGGGTTTTAGTTGCAGCAGGCGGGCTCCTTAGTTGCAGCATGCATGTGGGATCTAGTTCCCAGTCCAGGGATCGAACCCAGGTCCCCTGCATTGGGAGTGTAGAGTCTTAACCACTGCACCACCAGGCAAGTCCCTCTATTTAGGATTTTAAATCTTGCAGAAAACTTTTGAGTTATGAATTATTATCTCCATGTACATTTGAGAACAATGAGGGGCAGAGGGATTAAGTGACTTGCCCAGGATCATACAGGTCTTCAATTTGAACACAGGCCTTTAATTCTGTGCAGAACTGAGAGTCTTATTTGGGAAAACTTTTAACTGACTTGGATCCTCTAATATGGGCTTCCTATTATTTCTTCAGAAGTTTTGCATGCAAACAATTCATTTTGCCAGCTATGGGATTTTTCCTCAGTTAGGGTCAGGGTTCAGAAAGCTATAAGTTTCAGTCTTAATCTTGGAAGTCACTTGATTAGTAGCTTGATTAGGCTCTCTGTTTAGTATGTCAAAGGTACAAATTACTTTATAGCAATTTGTTATTTGTAAGAAGCTGACTTTTTGAGTGAGCTTGTTGAAGAAAAATGCAGAAAATATTGGAGTAGTTTCTTAAAGTGTCTCTTCTAAGAAGAGGTCAGTAGCTTTTGGTCTGACACTTTTCTCTGTACGTATTTAGTCAATTGCTTTAAGGTATGCTTTTTTCTCCAGAACAGTTGAAGTTAAATGTAAACGTACCACTTTGATGTTGACACTAGATAGTCTAAAGCTTATCTTCTGTAAATCTATCTATTTATATAAAGGAAGTGAAGTGATTTATGCCTTTCTCCTGCTTATTGAACTAAGACCATAGACGTGGATGGAGAAAAGAATTTGTTCAGTTTAAATTGGCAGGAATGGAGATGTGTACTGTCCATGGTATAAGGAAACACTAACAGAACTAGAGTCAAAAGTATACTTTCTAACTCTTGCCTGTGGATTTTCACTGTGATGTAGTCCTCGTCGGACAACTTAGGTTTTATGTAAGCACCCTGATTAGTAGAACATGAAGGTACTGGTCAGGTTTGGCCCCATGAAACCACAACTTCTATTTTTAAAAAAAATTAAGGAGGGACTTTCCTGGTGGTTCAGTGGTTAAGGATCCGCCTGCCAATGCAGGAGACATGGGTTCGAGCCCTGGTCTGGAAAGATCCCACATGCCGTGGAGCAACTAAGCCCATGGGCCACAACTACCGAGCCTGCGCTCTAGAGCCCGCGAGCCACAACTACTAAGCCTGCGTGCCACAACTACTGAAGCCCATGTGCCTAGAGCCCGTGCTCTGCAACAAGAGAAGCTACGCAATGAGGGGCCCGTGCACCACAACGAAGAGTAGCCCCCGCTCACCACAACTAGAGAAAGCCCGCACACAGCAACGAAGACCCAACACAGCCATAAATAAATAAATAAACACATTTTTTAAAATTAAGGAAATCGATTAATTCACTCAGCAAACATATTACCACCTGTTGTATGCAAGGTACTGTCTTTTAGGCCATGAAGAGTGGTTCTATTGAACATGTTTATCAGATCCTAGTCCCAAACCAGACATGGAATGAAAAACAAGAAGACAGGTTGCAATAACTTCTGAAGGTTTGAAAGCAGTGTACTTGAAAATACCAGATATTAAATATCAGCACTAATACTTCAATCTTTTCTGGTACCCTGTTGTACTAAATGATATCTTTGATGTGTGTAGAGCAATGCTGACCAACAGAACTTTCTGTGATGATGGAAGTGTTCTGTGTCTGTGTTGTCTAGTACGGAGCCACTAGCCACATGTGACTGTGAGGCTGTGAAATATATCTCGTGCAACAGAGGATCTGGTTTTTTTTTCGGGGCCACACTGCGCGGCATGTTGAATCTTAGTTTCCCGACCAGGGATTGAACCCGTGCCCTCTGCAGTGGAAGCGGATTCGTAACCACTGGACCCCCAGGGAAGTCCCTGAATTTTTAGTTTTATTTAATTTTAAATAATGTGGTTAGTGGTTATTATATTGGATAGTGCAGGATTAGATGATCTATAAGGGCCCTGCTTCATCAGCATCATTTTTAAAACTGATAATAGCTTCTTTTTCCTTTAAAGCAACATTTTAAGTTTAAAATAACAGGTAAATAAATTGACTTATTACCTGGGCATATATCCTTCCAGACTTATTATTTTCTGCATATATTTTTAGAAAATTGGATATCTGCCGTTTTTCATCTGAGGTGCAGTCTACCTCTAAAAGTTCATGATTCTGATATTCTCACTTTTGTTGATATTTGATCAGGGTACAGGAGAACAGTTAAAGGACACAGAGGATGGTTGAAATTATGACGTGAAGAGAAAATATGATTGAGTGTGGTGGACTTGGGACCTAGCTGGATGTAGAAGGAACAGTTGTTTCCCCATAACTCCATTCTAGGGTCCTAAAGAGTGATCTGAAGTTCACTGCAAAAAGGAAGGCACATATTGCTAAGCCACTAAGTGCTAAGGCTGGACTTCCTACCTCAGTGATACTCCTAGTCTCACCCTCTTGGGAGCCCAGTTTTGGTGATTAACCTCTCTGCATTCTCTTCTTATGGTCTCAACCTGTTTGTTCCAAGCCGTTCTTTTGCAGCCCACTCATTAACGTGTTTTCACACAGCTTTCTCTCCTCTTTTCCTATACCAAGCTTCAGTTCTTGTTGCTACCTGGAGGTTTGCACAATTTTTAGGGGTAGACAAATAAGAAAGTTCCTTCCTATTTCCCTTCTCTTTTTTTCACGTAGACTTGAGAAAAGGTAGATAAAATGGAAACACAGACACGGAGGGTATGTATTTGGTAGACCCAAAGAGCTTCTCTGGGGATTTTATGTAGTTGACAGTGACATTCTGAGTTAAGGACAGATTGGGCTCTCCCATGCCAGTCCCATCATCTCCTTAAAGATGAAGCACGTAAGAGTCACTCAGTAATGAAATGCAGCAGGGATACAGTGGGAAGCTTGTCATAGACAGGAAGGGAGGGAGCAAGGGAAAATCCTCTGGTGGGGTGATTGATTCATGGGTGCCATTTGTATGCAATTTGGGCACTTATACCTGTATTCTAGCACAGTGGACTGTAACATTTTTCTTAAATGAATCTTCTGTATTACCCTTCATTTAAAAGGTGGCTGTGTTTCCAGAAAAAGGGAACCTCGAAGCTAAAACCCTTGGGGCGAACGGAAATATGGAGATTTAGATCTAGTGCAGCAGCAGTGTCTTGCGTGCTTGTAGTTCTCTTGTCTCTTACCCTATCACCATCGCCTTTGGATCACAGGGTTTTTTCCATACTTTTCAGTTCTCAGATCTTTACTCCTTTTCTCTGTAAAAAAAAGGGTCAATTGAAGTCGACTGTAATACCAAATTTATACAGAAGATGTCGCTATTTAACTTGATTTACTGTGTAAATCGTTTACTACTGTGATTCGCTCTCATTGAAAGCTTCAGGTTTCATACAGTTTTTTGGTTTTTTTTTTTTTTTTTTGCTATTAATTCTCTGTCTTTGAAACTCTAGGTTTTAAGTTAGTTAGAATAAGAGGTGTCCGAAATTTCCTTAAGATGAGAAGTAATATGCAAGAGTTTTTTGATACTGGTAGTCATACTTATGTATCTTACGTTTAGTTTGCAACACTGTATACTGTTGGCCCATTTGTGATTTTCAAAAATAACACTCCATAAAATACGGACACATATATAGAAGTGTATGACAAAATTAGAAGTACAGGCACACCACGTTTTATTGCGCTTCACTTTTTTTAAAGTAATTTTTAAAAATATTTATTTATTGGCTGTGTCAGGTCTTAGTTGTGGCATGCAGGATCTTCCACACTGCATGGGCTCTGTAGTTGTGGCACACGGGCTTAGTTGCCCTGCGGCATGTGGGATCTTAGCTCCCCAACCAGGGATCTAACTGGTGTCCTCTGCATTGCAAGATGGATTCTTAACCACTGGACCACCAGGGGAGTCCCTATTGCACTTCACTTTATTGTGCTTTGCAGATACTGCATTTTTTATAAATTGAAGGTTTGTGGCAGTTTTGGGTCAAGCAAGTCTATTGATGCCATTTTTCCAGCAGCACTTGCTCTCTTTATGTCTCTGTGTCACATTTTGGTAATTCTCGCAATAGGTCAAACTTTGTCATTATTATTATATTTGTTATGGTGATCTGTGATTAGTGATCTTTGATGTTACCATTACAAAAAGATTAAGACTCACTGAAGGCTCACATGATGGTTAGCATTTTTATTTTTTATCTATTTATTTATTTATTTGGGGTGGGGTGGGGTTTTACCATAGTTTCATGTTTTATTTTTAAAGAAACTGCTGAAATGTTTTCCAGAGTGGCTGTACCATTCTACATTCACATAAACAAAGTATAAGTGATCCAGTTTCTCTGCATCCTCCACAGTATTTGACGTCACTATTTTATTTTATTTTTAAATTAATTTTTATTGGAGTATAGTTGATTTACAGTGTTGCGTTAGTTTTTGCTGTACAACAAAGAGAATCAGTCATACATATACATATATCCACTCTTTTTTAGATTCTTTTCCCATATAGGCCATTACAGAATATTGAGTAGAGTTCTTTGTGCCATACAGTAGGTCCTTATTAGTTATCTATTTTATATATAGTAGTATGTGTATGTCAATCCCAATCTCCCAATTTATCCCCGCCCCTTTCCCCCTGGTAACCATGTTTGTTTTCTACATCTGTAACTCTATTTCTGTTTTGTAAGTAGGTTCGTTTGTACCATTTTTTTAGATTACACATATAAACAATAGCATTTTTTAGCAATAAAGTATTTTTAAATTAAGGTATTGTACATTGTTTTTTTAGACATAATGCTGTTGCACACTTAATAGACTACAGTACAGTGCAAACATAACTTTTTTTTTTTTTTTTTGCGGTACGCGAGCCTCTCACTGCTGTGGCCTCACCCCTTGCAGAGCACAGGCTCCGGACGCTCAGGCTCAGCGGCCATGGCTCACGGGCCCAGCCGCTCCGCAGCATGTGGGATCTTCCCGGGCCGGGACACGAACCTGTGTCCCCCGCATTAGCAGGCGGACTCTCAACCACTGCGCCACCAGGGAAGCCCAACATAACTTTTATGTCCACTGGGAAACCAAAAAATTCCTGTGACTTGCTGTATTGTGACACTCACTTTATCGTGATGATCTGCAACCAAACCCGAAATATCTGAGGTATGCCTGTATATAAAAGTAGAAAGTCTTCTTATCCCTTCTCACTACTCAGAGGTAATTGCAGTTAGAAGCTTTTTAAAAATGCTGAACAGAAAGGGTTCCGTAGGCAACACATTGCTCTATAACTTGGTGTTTTTAGTTACCATTGTTCATGTCAGTGTGTATAGATTATCAGATTCTTTGTTGTTTTTTTTTTTTGCGGTACGCGAGCCTCTCATTGCCGTGACCCCTCCCGCCACGGAGCACAGACTCCGGACACGCAGGCTCAGCGGCCACGGCTCACGGGCCCAGCCGCTCCACCGCACGCGGGATCCTCCCAGAGTGGGGCACGAACCCGCGTCCCCTGCATCGGCAGGTGGACTCCCAACCACTGCGCCATCAGGGAAGCCCTATCAGATTTTTTTTAATAGCTCCACAGTATTACATTGTGTAGATGAACTTAATTTAAATAGTTCCCTGTTAATAAACATGCTGGTTGTCTCCAATTTTTGTTTGTTATAACAGTTGATACAGTGAACATCCTTGTATGTACCTTTGCACACTTGTGTTTTTGTAGCTTTGATTCCTGGAAGTGAGATTGCTGGGGCAAATGGCATGCGTGTTTACAATTTTAATAGGTATGGCTATATATTTTTCGAAGGACAGTGTACTGATTTATACTCTCACCACCAACAAGGGTGCTTGTTTCCTGTCACTCTTGCCAAAGTTATATATCATCAGACTTAAGTTTTGCCAGTGTGAATGAGTGAACAGTAGAATCATGTTGTCTATTTGTTTCTCAGATATCATTTTATATGTTATGACATTCTTTTCTGTGAATTACCTACTCGTGTTCATTCTCCATTTCTCTATTGGATTCTTATTGTTGGAGCCCAATGTATAATAGAAATACTCGTTACAGATCTTTTCTTTCAGTTTAGGTTCATGTCATGCCTAAGTTTTTACCTTTCTGAGAATGTGAAAATATTCTACGTTTTCTTCTGGTTTGCTTATGGCTTTATTTTTTACGTTTAGATTTTAATCCATCTGGAATTTATTTTTGTGTATGCTGTGAGGTAGGGATCATACTTTATTTTTTTCCCAAATGGATTACTAGTTGATGAAACACCATTTATTGAATAATTCATCTTTTTCCTACTGACTTGAAATACCATCTTTATCATATACTAAATCCGCATATATTTCTGGGTCTGTTTCTGGGCTCTACTCTGTTCCTTGATCTCTTTGTCTGTTACTGTGCTGGTACAGCACCATTGTAATTGCCACAGCTTTGGTATGGTTTGTTCTCTGGTAGGGCAAGTCTAAGCTGTTTCATTCACCTGCTCTTTCACTCCAGTTTTCTGTCTTGAATCCAGCACAGCAAATTATGATCATTATCACCACCAACTACAGTGGGTGTGGAGCATTCCCTTTTGAAACTCTTTTAAGGGTTTCTTACTAGATTCTGTGATAGCATAAAACTGGGAGCCTAAGAGGTATGCTTTAAAGGACTACTGATCAGACCCGATTTCCCAGACTGTGCTGAAGATGACCTGGGCCTGAGCTAGACTTTTGAGGGAAATATCTTTGGAGTCAAGTGTGATATAGACAAGACCCTACAACTTGATTGACTCATGGGAATGGTCCAGGGCCAGAACCAGACACCTGTCATGCTAATAACTTCTTTCGTGGTTCAGAAATTACTGAGACTGAAGATGGGTGGCCTCTGTAATACTGCCCACTCAAAAATGGGTGTACCCCATTTTTAGGACTCTTTGAAGCATCAAATCAGTAATGACCAATTAGAACTTCTTAATTTTTACTAATCTCTAGTTGAAAGTTACCTAGTCATTCATTTCTAGAGACATAATTCTTACAGTTTGTATCATTTAGACTATCATAATGCTATGACATTAGATAGCTAACTTCTTAAATCTTCTAGTTCGCGTTTGATAATTTGAAATGTGTGTGTATACATGGAAAGATATACATATATATTTATCTTTTTTTTTTAACTAGAATGACCAGTCAACAGGTGACATAAAAGTAATTGGTGGAGATGATCTCTCAACTTTAACTGGAAAGGTATGTATCTTGAAGGGGAAGAAAAAAACATTCCATACCAAGTCAATTAGTAACACTGTGCTTTCAATCCATCACCAAGAGGCAGTTTAGATAGTTAGTTATGCACTCAAACAAGGGTTATTTAACCCTTGGAAACAGCCTAAGTTAGATATCTTTCTCTAGGTCATATAGCAAAGAGGCAGCAAAATCCAACATTAAACGTCAAGTCTGTGTTGCCAAGTACTGCTGGTATGCTTCTGTGGGGATCTAATTTGGGATCCTTCAAAAGAATATATGGGGGAAAAGACAGTCTTCTTTTTAAAAATAGACAGCACATAGTTTCTTAAAAGATAGAGAAACAGTATAATGTAGTGACTGCAAGTGTGGGTTCTAGAGCTGGAGAGCTTTGATTCAAAGCCTGGCTCAGTACCTCGTAGCTATATGATCTTGGACAGGTTATTTAACCTCTCGTCTCCCATGTGATGCTACCGGCAGTCATCTCAGTGAGTTAAGAGGATTGAGTGATATAATGCATGTAGAGCTCTTAAAACAGTTTCTGGTAGTTAGAACACTTAGTATGTTATAAGATACTGTTATTTTAAGGAATCCCCAAAAAGAGTTTAAAATACATCAAAATTCCTCCAGCATAGACATTTCGCTGAGATAATAGAGCTATTAAAATACTTGAATATTTACAATATTATTCTTCAGATACACTGAAATGATTTTTGAGTAACCAATGATAAATGATGGAATGCTTTTTTTTTTTTTGCAGCTGCCAGTTACTTTTTTGCTTATAGACACAGTGCCAGATATAAAGGCATAATCTCATAAAAGCTTCACAAGAATCCTCTTGAGGTAGATATTATCATTCCCATTTTACAGGTCAGGAGACTAAGACTCAGCAAGGTTGAAAGACTTGTCCAAAGTCACACTGCCAGTTAAGTGGTAGAGCTTGAATTTAAATGCAGGTCTATCTGGCTCCAAAGCTCTTTTCTTCCTCTGGTTTTTAGATTTTAATGTTTATAGCTTACTTCACTGAGTATCTGTAAGGCGACTTTAACATGCAACACTTGTGTCAAATTCTATGATCCCATATCAGGATCGTGCCAAACTAATGTTGTCTTCCTCAACATCTTTTGAAAACTTCAAAGGAGAAATTATAATCTGTTGACTCTTTTCCCTTCCTGCCAGACCTATCCTCCTTCCCTTTCAGCGTGCTTTGCCCATATTTAGAAGTCATTTGAAGCCCTTACTCCTATAATCAGTTTTTAGTGCTGGAAGGGACCTAGCCTTCAAAGCTCTCTGTGATTCCATTTGACCTTGCCTTTCCCACCTAATGGCTCTGTCCCACTACATAGCTCTGTGATCTTAAAAGGTCTCTGCTTCTAAAATAACTTTCTTTTCATGATAGTCACAGTAAGCACATTTATTGTGGAAAAAAAACAAGACGCAGAAGTTGGGTGAAGTTGTTTCTTGGTGGTGAGATTATGGATTATTTAGACGTTCTATTTCAGTTTATCTCTGGCGGATACTGTGTGTGTGCAGATACATATATATATGAATAGTTTTCCCCTCTTTTCCAGTTATGGTTGAGAATATGGGCTTTGGACCCTGAAAACCCCTCTTCAAATCTATCCTCTACCACTTGACTATTTTTATGACTTCAGGCAAGTCATTTGACCTCTGAACCTCATTTTTTTTCATTTATTAAGTAAGGATGTAGCTATTTGATGTAAACTAAGCTCTCGGTAACGGTAGCAATTCTCATTCTTTTATTTTTTAAACATTAATGACATCATACTCTGGATACTATAATTTTGTGTGGCAAATATTTAATCTCTCAGCCTCATAGTAGTAAAAGTCTTTGATTATGATTTAGACAAGGTTTTGCAGCTACTTAGTATTATAGGCAAGACTAGAATCCAGTTTCTTTGTCTCATAATTCAGTGCTCTTTTCAGACTATAATTCCATCCCATGGTGCAAATTGCTGCATCAGTGAGCCAAAGTCACTGATGGGAAAATGTCCTTCAGATGTGCTAGCTGGGTTAGAGAAAATGCTAAGAACCACATGGTAGGTGGTGAAACAATTATTTGGTCCATTAATTGATTACAGTTGGCCCTTGAACAACATGGGTTTGACCTATGTGGGTCCACTTATATGCAAATCTTTTTCAATAAATCCTTACTACACGATCTGTGGCTGGTTGAATCTGTGAATATGGAGGAACTGTGGATATGGAGGGCTGACTGTAAAGTTATATGTGGATTTTCAACTGTGTGGAGGGTTAGTGTCCCTTGTTGTTCAAGCATCAACTGTATATTCAATTTTCCTAAAGATTTAGGTTACAATATCTTTTGAAAAGAGAGAAATTAGTTGTGATATGAGGAAAGGAGTAAATTGCATATGAACTATGGTAGTAATATAATGTACATTATAAAATGCATGCAGTTGTAAAATTATAGATTACATAAGGTGAGGTTTAAAAAAAGTTCTAATCTTTCTTTCTTTCAACCCAGTGGATCATGTGTGCCCTACCTTGATAACCACTGACTTAGAAGAGTATATAGAACATTAAAATTCTGATGCTTGTAGGTATGTGGTAGAGAAATGAGAACTACAAATAAGCAATATAACATGAATCTTCTTGTGACAATGATTATAACCGGTATGTGAAATGCTGCCTCATTCCCAGGAATAGATATAGGACTCTTCTCTACCTCGGAGGTAATTGCTAGATGGTATTTTCTCTAAGCGTTCTAACAGCTATAAAATTCTGAGAGGTAGAAATTGGGGTAAGGGTTTATGGTGGGAGGAAGCATTGGTATCTTTTAGTTTAGTCCAAGAATATGAACACATCCAGAAAATGCAGATCAATTTCAGCCTACTGAGAAAATGCATTTTGAATTGGATTCCATATGGTAAGTTAAATGCATGATTTTGGAGTTATTGTACAAATTATAGTTTTGAATGTTAGAGTTGGAATACACATATTAGTTGAAGTCCCTCATTTTCCACATGGGAAACTGAGGCCCAGAGAAATTTCGTGACTTGCCCAAGATTAGACCTCCGTTTAAGTAATGAAAACTCTTAAAAAATGAACATATGGGTCAAATTTTATTTTTAAAAATTCCATTGCAGTGAAAATTTTATATTAAAGAGTTCCAAATCCCAACAGATGGCCCATTTGTTTAAATCAGAGTTCGATATAGTAAAGTAGCTTAAAGCAAGAATTTGGATAAATCCTTAGAGTTTGTTATGATGTTACTTGAATTATAATTGGAAACACTGTCTGATTCATTGTACTGATTTCCATTTCTCTTTTTCTTCCAGAATGTCTTGATTGTTGAAGTAAGTTTTACATACTTTTAATATAGTGTTTATGATTTTCTAACTTGGTATGCACAGTCCTAGAGGTAACCCAGGGAAAGAAATTCCTTTTCATCAGTTTTAATGGTGGGCTTGTGTTATAAGGGAGTGAGATTGTTTTTTTTCTAAGAAATATTTAGTAATTTACTTTTACCGGATAGTGGAAACATTTTGGCATATTTCTTACCCCTCTCTTTTTGGCTTGAAATTTTTTTGTTCCTTTTAAAGTTACACATATCATTCCCATCCATGCTTTTTATGCTTCTATTGCATGTATATAACCATATACAAAATATATTTTTTGATAATTTATATAGTGCTACACTGTATATATTCTCTCTTGCAGCTTGTTATTCTCACTTAAAATTGGTTTTGAGGTTATTCATGTTGAAACATATAGAGTTAGTTGACCTTAAAATCCTTCGTAGCATTTCAGTGTACAAATCAACCTATTTATTGCCCTACAAATAGGGAGTTTGCTTCCAATTTTTCTTACTACAACAGGGCTGCTAAGAGCATCCTTTTGCGTTGTCCTGTGTGCATGTGTGTGAGTTCCCTCTGGATACAGGCACTTAGAAGTGGAATGACTGGATTTTCGAATTTGTACGTTTTCAATTTTACTATTGTTGCCAAATTACTCATCAAAGTACTTTATATTCCCACCAATAGAATGAGTTCTTACTCTTTTATGTAAAATGGTGTAAGGCTTAAGAGCAACAGTAACCCCGATTCACTTTTTGTTGTTACCAAGGTTTTTAGAAACTTTAGCTCATAGATTAAAAAATAAACAAATAACACTCTTTTCACAGGGTTTGTGTACATGAGTATCCCTGGGAACTGGTTGCTTTTTTAAAAATGCAGATTCACTAATTCCACTTCAGATTGCTTCATTTTGTCTGCAGATTCTCCTTCCAGTAATTAGAGGACACACTTAGACTCGGGATCCATTTAGAAAGAAAATAACAAACCAATCGCAGCAAAACCCCTTCCAGAAAGAAAATAACAAACCAATCGCAGCAAAACCCCCGCCTAACAAATTACCACAGACTAAGCCGCTTAAAACAACACACACTGATTATCTCAGTTTTCAGGTGTCAGGACTCGAATACAGGGTAGCCGCTGGGTCCTCTGCCCCAGGTCTCATCAGGCTGAATCAAGGCTGGGGTTCCTATGTCACCTGTGACTCATGGTACTCTTCCAAATTCATTCAGGTTGTTGGCAGAACTGAGTTCCTGTGGTTGCAGGACTGAGGGCCCCATTTTCTTGCTAGGCTGTCCTCATGTCCTAGCACATGGCCCTCTCATATGACAGCTGACTTCTTCAAAACCAGCAGAATCTCTCTCCAGGCTGCTACAGCTGTCTCGTGTAACACAACCTACTGACAACCCCATCATTTCGCAAGTCCCACTCACACTCAGGGAGTGGGGGATTATTCTGAGTGTGTACACCAGGAGGCAGGAGTCCTGGGGGCCATCAGAATTCTGTCTACCACAGCCCAGAAATCTGCATTTTTCACAAATCCCCAGCCCTGATGTTTCTGATGACTTACAGCCCCACTTTGTGAACGCTGCTTTATACCATCTGTAGAGAATATTTTCATTGAAGAGCATTAGGGTTATGGTTTAAGAAATGTTTTCCCAATTAGAGATAGGTTTGTTTTGAATAATGTCCTACTTTTGACTAAATAGCTAAGATTCACTTTCATGTAAAGTAATTCTATATGGTAAAACTTTAATACTTTGGATACTTTTAAGATGGTATAAAGCAGTGTTTCTTGGTGTGGTCTCTTAACCACCTGCATCCGAGAGTTGGAGCATCCTGATCTTGAGTTTATAAAAAAAAATCTAATATCTTTTATAATGAAGGGCAGCACCACAACTCTCTCATAAAATATGTGTGTACATACTTGCATATATATACTTAAATGAGCTGTCATTGATCTCTTGGTGCCTATAAAATCCAGCCCTGAGGACTGGCATTCCTACTGCTTGCTGAGAGCCAGATGACTTACAGATTCCAGAATATCTCAGTATGAATTGTGGTGAGAATCACTGCACCGAAAAAAAATGGCATTATTCCAGTTATACATGGGATTTTGGTTTTTTTGTGTGTTTATATGATGACTGAATTTAAAGGTACGATAGTTTTATTTACCATTTAAATGTCTTTTCTTTTTTTAAAGGATATAATTGACACTGGCAAAACAATGCAGACCTTGCTTTCCTTGGTCAAGCAGCATAATCCAAAGATGGTCAAGGTTGCAAGGTATGTAAATAACATTTTGACATAGGATACTTTCTTCATTTGAAAAAAGATTAATTGCTTCTTTGTAAGGGTAAATTTTCTTATCTCCAAAAAGTAATATAATCTCAAGTAAGACTCAGTAAGTGTCCTTTGTAAATAATTTGTCGTGTGTTAAAGCCTTTCAGTGCAGTCACCTTCTTGCCCAATGTTATTACTCTTTGGTTTTTCACCAATCTAATAATGATATCAAAGTTGTCCTGGGTAGCATGGCAGAGGATTTGGGGCCTCTTTGCAAAACTGAGACCGAGGATCCCAAAGACGGGTTAGGAGGTGGTAGGAAGGAGTGGGCCCTGGAGATCCTGAGCTCCTGGAATTGAGTGATGTAGTGGTCCTGTGTGATGCATCTTGTTTTGTAGCCACGTTGAAAATGTACAATGCCTGCTTCCTTTCTTCTAAGCCAGCCTCACTTCCTGGTCCTACCTATGCTGTTTGGCTTATTAGTTCTACCTGTGTTTATCCCTAATTATAGTTTCACTCCCCAACAACTCAGAGGTAGACTATTATTCCCACTTCACAGATGGGGATACCAAGGCATAGGGAATTATCCAGAGGCACAGAGCTGGATCACTATAGAGGTAAAATTTGAACCCAGGCAACCTGGCTGAGAGTTCATGCCTTACTGTTTTTTTTGTCAGGTGACGTCCCTGGATGTTTTGGGTTTTTTTTTTCTTTTTTTTTTTAATTTTTGACCAATCTGCAATTTTTATGTAGGGGTCAGATAATGATCTAACTTTTATTTCCTAAACGATTAACTGGTTTTTATAAACCCCTTTTAAAGGATCAAAGTATTTGTTGAACATCTTTGAATCAGAGTAAGCCTTCTACTGAGTCGTGTGTCAGCAGTTTGTCCTTTGGGGCTTTTCTGATAGCTGGTGCCAATGTATCATCAGTGAGTTTTTACTTTAAATGGATTTAGGACAGGCATGATGAGAGTGTAGAAATGATGCATTCTAGGGCACTAAGCAGTTTCCTGCAGACCAATCAGTGCATTTGCTCATTTCTCTACATGCTTTCAGGGTTTTAAATGTCAACCTACTGTGGCATATACTCCTCCAGATATTCTTGTGTGCCTCTTTCCTGGGGTATGCTGTGAAACTGAGATAGACTGCCTCATGAGAGAGATACTTCCTATAGCTGGAGGTGTGAGGGTCATTAGTGATGGGGCTGTGGCCCAAGTGGGTTGTTTCTCAACCTTCTTTTCCTAATCTCTTCCTTGCCATTAAATTTAATATCACAGATATTTATGTAATGTATGTGTATCTGTGCTTTATACCTAAAAAGATTAAGTACAAAGCAGGGTTAAGAATGACTAGAAAGCTTTTTAACTTAAAAGTTAAATTAAAAAACCATTAACTGACAGGCATGTCAAGTGCTGCAGCCACTTTGGAAAACAGTTTGGCAGTTTCTTAAGAAACTAAACCTGTAACTGCCATACAACTCCAGCAGCTGCACTCTGGGCATTTCTCCCAGAGAAATGAGAACTTACATCCGCGCAAAAACCCGTGTGTGAACGTTCATGGCAGCTTCATTTGCAATAGCCCCAGACTGGAAAGAGCCAAAATGTCTTTTGGTAGGTGACTGGTTAAACAAACTGTGGTCCACCCTACCATGGAATCCTACTCAGCACTAAAAAGGAACAAACTGCTGATGCACACGACCTGGAGGAACTCAACGGAGCTGTGCCAATAAAAGCCAATCTCAAAAGGGTAAATACTGTATGATCCCATTTATACAACCTTCTTTTTTTTTTTTTTTTTTTTGCGGTGCACGGGCCTCTCACTGTTGTGGCCTCTCCCGTTGTGGAGCACAGGCTCCGGATGCGCAGGCTCAGCGGCTATGGCTCACGGGCCCAGCCGCTCTGCGGCATGTGGGATCTTCCCAGACCAGGGCACGAACCTGTGTCCCCTGCGTCGGCAGGCGGACTCTCAACCACTGCGCCACCAGGGAAGCCCCTATACAACCTTCTTAAAGTGACAGAATGATAGAAATGGAGAACAGATTAGTGGTTGCCAGGGGTTAGGGGGTGGTGGGTGGCTGTGACTATAAATAAAGAGGTAGCAAGAGAAAGCCGTGTGTGATGGAAAGTTCTGTATCCTGATTGTGGTGGTGGTTACACGAATCCACATGTGTGATACGATTGCGTAGAATTACACACATATAAGTATGAGCACAGAAAGCTGATGAAATTTGGATAAGGTCAGTCCACCAATGTCCATGTCCTGGTTGTGGTAATCTACTACAGTTATGTGACGTGTTCACTGGAGGAAACCGGAGAGAGGGCACACGGGCGCTCTGTGCTTTTTTCTTGGCTACTTCCTATGAATCTGCAATTATTTCAAAATAATTCATTGAGATCTATAGGAATATGAGGTGCCGAGTTCCCCTGAACTCTTAGTACAGCTTGCACTGAGTTTAATGATACCTTTTTTGGATTGTTCCTGAATGAGTTCAGGTAGATGGAAGGGGTTTTGCTGCGATTGGTTTGTTATTTTCTTTCTAAATGGATCCCGAGTCTAAGTGTGTCCTCTAATTACTGGAAGGAGAATCTCAAGGGACTTGCCTGGACTACGATCCCTTGGAGGCTAAGGCTTAGGCCAGTGCTTCTCAACTTTGGCTGCACATTGGTACCATCTGAGAGTTTACAAAACAAAACATAACCTACATCTGTGTCCCGTCCCCAGCGATTCTGATGTAATTGGTGAGGGGTATGGCCTGGGTACCTGAGTTTTATATATTTTTTAAGGTTCCCACACGATTCCAATGTGCAGCGAAGGTTGAGAATCACTTTAGGTCCTTTCCAGCCCTTTTAATATACTTATCTAGGAAGTTATGAAATCTTGTTTTATTGGGACTGCCCTTATCATATGTAAAGGCTTTCAGAGCACCATTACAGGTTTTTTTTTTTTTTTTTTTTTTTTTGCGGTACGCGGGCCTCTCACTGTTGTGGCCTCTCCCGCTGCGGAGCACAGGCTCCGGACGCGCAGGCTCAGTGGCCATGGCTCACGGGCCCAGCCGCTCCGCGGCATGTGGGATCTTCCCGGACCGGGGCACGAACCTGCGTCCCTGCATCGGCAGGCAGACTCTCAACCACTGCGCCACCAGGGAAGCCCCATTACAGGTTTTTTAATGGCTGAAAATTTTCAGCAGGCAGCACTTGGATTATGAAATTAGCTTTTGTTAGAGTTGACACATCCTACCTGCAGTTTCTGCTCTCAAAAACAAATAGTAGCTCCTTTAGCATGCTACTTCTTTTTTAAGCTAACATTCCTCTTTGTAAGCTATTTACTAGAAGTCTTGAAAGGTGATGCTCACCTCTCCCACACCATTTGTGGCTTAGGGATTGTTTTCCAGGGATTTTGGACTGAAAGCCTTTACTTGTCATCTTTGCTCGTTGGCATTCCCCACCCGTTCATCCTCCCCAAGTAGCTGCCCTTTGATGGGCATGTGGGTAGTCAGGGGGCAGCTCTCAGAACAGTCCATCGTGTTCCAGGTGAAGATCAATCGAGGGCCTCATCTATAGTGTGAACTCATTGCTGCCCCTGCCCAGGGAGCCCTGTGATTTAGCTCTCTCCATTTCAGAGTGTTTCTTGGGTTTGTTAAAACTGACCATAGTATTCTAAACTACAGATGAAACCGTGTTGCAAACCATGAATATTCTCTTTTGTAATGCCCTGCAGTGTCTCCGTGTGTCACATGTCACATTTTATAATTAACAGCTTGCTGGTGAAAAGGACCCCGCGAAGTGTTGGATATAGACCAGACTGTAAGTGAAATACTTTGTAAATCATTTAACCAGCTTTAACCCAACAAGTTTTATATGAAATGGTTTAGAGTCACTTTAGAGAATGTTTGCACGTATTAGATTTGAAAGTGATGTTTTCTGTATCTAAATGATGTGATTCTTTTTAGTTGTTGGATTTGAAATTCCAGACAAGTTTGTTGTAGGATATGCCCTTGACTATAATGAATACTTCAGGGATTTGAATGTAAGTAATGCTTCTTTTCCTCATTCTCATTTTTCAGAACCCATATAAAAATTTATAAAAGGGAAGAATTGTTTTCTCTTTCCAGCACCTCATAATCTGAACAGACTGATGGTTCCCATTAGTCACATAAAGCTGTAGTCAAGTACAGACGTCCTTAAAGCTGTAACTTGGCCAGGCCAGGGTAACACTTCTTGCTGGCTAAACAGTTGAACAGGTTTAATATACAGTAACTGTCCCATTATTATTTCAGATGATAGATGTGGTCATAAGTAAGCGAGAAATGAACTAGTTTAAGTCTTATAATTCACTCTCCTTCAAATACCCACCACCTCCTCTGGAAGCAGGAGTGCCGAGAACGCGTTTGTGAACGCGGGTGAGGAAGATGAGGAAGGCCGTTTGTTTTGTAAAAACCCCTGCAGCAGAATACTGTTCATAGAAGACATGCCAAGTACTGTTCTCACCTTTCACTTCACAGTATACTTTTCTAATGTGAATCTCTGGATTTTTATTTTATAGCATGTTTGTGTCATTAGCGAAACTGGAAAAGCAAAATACAAAGCCTAAGATGAGAGTTCAAGTTGAGTTTGGAAGCATCTGGAGTCCCCTTGAAGTCACCAGGAAAATTATCAGATGTTCTAGTTCTGTGGCCAGCTGCTTAGTAGAGCTTATTGCATGTATCTTCTAAGAATTTTATCCGTTCTGTATTTTAGAAAGGTCAGTCGCTGCATTCCCAAACTCTTTATTTGCACTATGAGCCTATAGAGTATCCCTTTGGATGGATTGTTGTTTGATTTGTGAATGAAAAGTCTCTTAAACCACACCACTAATGAATGAAAATATTGAAATTGTATCTGTAAGAAACATTGAAAGAGGAGAATATATTAGTTTTTTAATTGGTATTTTAATTTTTATATATTCAGGAAAGAACAGAAGTGATTGAATATTAATTATACCGCTGTGTGTTTAGGAAAGAAGCAGTCAGTTTCATGTCAGTGACAGCATTTAGAGGTATTGTTATGTCGGATAAACCATATGTCCTGGAGTTATTTTAGTAGGTTTCAGTAGTATTAACTGTATTTTCCCGCTTGTTCAGATTATTTCTGGAGAATCTTTGTCAACAGTTCCTTTTAAATACAGGTCAATACGTTCTAAAAACCTACCACTTTTTGAAGTCTTCAATGTAAAAATTCTTAAAATAAAGGCTGTCTCTTTAAAAGAAACTATGCATACCTGTTATTTCTCTACAAATTAACCTAGTGTAGTTTTCTATTGGTTACCTTTTCCTTGTCTGTTAAATTTCAGTAGCTAGTTTAATTGTAATCTTTACCCAGCAGAGCAAATAATGATTATCTGGTAGAATGGGTTGGTGGAGCTAGTGAGATTCTTACCTACTTCAGAGACCTCAGATTTTAGACACATGGTATATAGTTTATTACATTTTCTGATGCTAAAATAACATGGCTCTCTCTTGGAATTCTGTTAAATTGCTTCCATCGCAACCTCACCTGCAGTTCAGCAGTTTTTCAGACATACACTGTTACCTTCTTTGGGTAGAGAATACTCTATTGACTAAAGAACAACAACAAAACCTTTTGTTTTCTGGGAGCAGGCAGAAAAGTTTTAAGCCAAAACTCTTCATTGCTTCTCTGCTCCAGGTAAGGTATGAACTAGTAACCTTGCAGGCCATCCAGCTATATTTATGCCTTACAGAGTCTGCTGTAATTCCCAGCAGCAAAACAGGGAACTTTAAATGATACTAAATAATAATTTGCTATAGTCCTAGAACTTCCTAGTTTACAAAAAGTTTTCCCTTTTGTTATCTCATTTGATCTTGTTGCCCTCTGAGGCTGAGGTGGGCGTTACCCCGTGTGAGTGTAGCATCCAGGGTAACTCCGCTTCCTCTCTTCAGCACGCCACCTCACTGGGCTCTCCCGGGCCACCCTACTCACCACTGCACCCCGCCTCCGACTGCGGACCCTCCTCACCCTCTTCTCAGTTGCACTTACCGCCTTCTCTTAGGTCGAACCGTATGAAATTACCATTTTTGTAGGTCAAAATAGTTGGCAGTTGGCAATTTTGAGTGGTATAATCTAATAACATGCAGTATAATTTACATTTGTATTTGTTGCTCACTGTTTGTCTCTTCTTTTCATGTCCTCTAGAATGTACGCTCCATATAAGGAGGGCAAGACTTGCTTCATTTCATTGTAGTATAGAGGGAAGGGAGGAGGGGCATGATAAGGGGAGGAGATTAAGAGGTTCAAGCTACTGTGTATAAAATAAAGGAGGGCAAGAATTTTTATCTGTCTTGTTCACTGAGGTGTATACCTAGTGCCTCAAAGGTGGTAGCGGCTCAGATGATGGTTGTTGAATGAACGAATAGCTAAGAGTTCTGAGTTAGACTGTCCTGACCATTCCTTATTAGCTATGTGACATTGAGTTACTTAACTTTGGAACCTGTTTTCTTAACTGATTCATGGGGATAATGCTGTCTCCTTCACAGGCTTACTGTAAGGATTCATTATATGGGAGAGTACAGGTGCAACACGACAGCGGCCTGGGGCTTAGCAAGTGCTCCATAAACGTAAGTCGCTGCTGAGAAAAATGAATGTTTCGAGAAGATAGGTGCATGGCTAGTAAGTGTCAGGGATTAAACCAAGATCGGTCTGATTGTTGGTACAATATCATGAAGAAGCTGAACTATTTCCCCTTCTGACTTGTGCAGACTCTTTAGTTTGTGGTTCTGTTTTAGCTGGTTGACAAACCCAGCAAGAAACCCAGGTAACAGCCAGGAAGGAAAGGCCTGCTGAAGCTCACACACTTTTAAGAATATTGTGCAGACAGACTTGACTTAACCTGCTTTTGGGGCATACAGTTCTAACAATTTTATTTCTTTAACCAATTTTCAACAGATCAGATATAGTCTGTTTATAAGGTAGGGGAGGGGAGATACTGACAGGAATAGCAGTAATTTGTAGGATAGCAGTCTGTCAAGGTGGAGGAAAAGTATTCAAAAGAAAAAAGCTGTAGCCTTCTGGGGCCGTGTAGTCATTGAGGATTGGCGCAAATGGTCATAAATGTCACACTCCAGTAATCCCTCAGGGCTGCTCTTTCATTACAACCCCTTACAATAGGGATGTTCATAAGAAAGGAAAATGAAATTTCATTTGCTTGATTTTAGGAGCTAGGACAACGTGGACCCTGTTTTAGGAGTATTACCACCCAGGGGAATGTTGATGCTTAAAGAAGAAGCACACCTTAGCAACCTGGAAAATTCATGTGTCAAACCCTTCACATGTTCCCATTTTGTGAATGCTTAGAATATTGTACGTATTATACTTGTAAATATAGTTAGGTCCCCATTTTAATTCCATGTATAAAAGATTTATAGATAACCTGGGCTACTGCCTTAATTCTTTAGCTTGGAAAGTTAATCAATTAATGTCCTTCCCTGCATTTGAGATCCTAGAAATACACTGAGCATCCGCTCTGTGCTAGGTGCTGGGGAAGATGGGCAAGGTTCCTGACTTCGTGAAGATTTCATTCTAGTTGGGGAAAGGGACAGTAAGCAAAATAATTTCCAATAGTGGCAGGTTGTAAAGGACCTAAACCAGCAATGTGCTGGGGACTGGAGGATGAGGGGTAGGTGCCATATGTTAGATAAGGAGGCCAGGGAAGCTCATGGTTGAGCTGCGATTGAATGGGAGAGAAACCAGCCGCATGAAGCATTGGAGTAGAAAGTTCTCATGGTAGGAACAGCAGATGCAAAAGGCACTGAGATGGTGACAAGCCATCTGAGATGTTGGAGGGAGAGAAGGAAGGCCAGAGTGTCAGCCAGCAAGGAAAGGGGCAGGCCCTGAGACCGGATAAGAAGGCCAGGGCCAGACCCTGGACCACCTACCTGGTAGGCGGTGACCAGGAGGGTGGATTTTCTGCATTCCACAGACGGAAGGAACTTCAGGGTTTTTAAGTAGAGAGTGATAAGGTTTTATTTGCATTTTTAAAGGTACAAGAACCGCTAGGAGCTGTTCTGAAAGTGGGTGCAGAGGATTCAGGAATAAAACTGGCAAAGCCAGTATAATACCTACTATTTAATAGGTTTAACGTGTGTCCGATGCTGTGCTACAGTGCTTTGTATACTTTATTTTTATCTATTGTAAGCACATTTCACAGAAGAGACAATCTCAGAGGTTCAGTTGCCGAATTCGTGGAGGGAAGGCTGCCGTGGACAAATTGGTCATCATTTCTTCCTTGGATTATGGCAATAGCAGCTTCCATTCTTGTCCCCCTTCCCCCTGACCGACACACACACAGTCTCTCAACGCAGCAGCCTAAGTGATCCTAATTAAAATATTAGGTTGAGTCACTCTTGGGCTCAAATCCTTCTTGTGGCTCCCAGTTTCCGAGTAAAAGCCAAACTCCTACAGGGGTGGATAATCTACTCTTCCCTACCTCGCTGCTCCAAGCACCCTGGCTGCACCACAAGCATCCTTCACCAGAGTGCTCGGACGCCGCTGCCCCCTACTTCCGCGCTCGCCCCTCTTGGTCAGCCCCTGCGCTGCAGTTTGGGTCATCTTTTTTTCATTCTTGTGTGTGTGTGTGTGTGTTGTTTTTACTTTCTTTCTTTGCACGATGATCTTTAAAAAAATATGAATCGGATTACAGTTGACCCTTGAATAACGTGATGTTGACCTGCGCGGGCCACTTATACACAGATGTATTGAATATTACAATAAATACCCACAGCGCTACATGCTCTGCCGTGGGTTGAATCTGCGCACTTGGAACTAACAAGTTCTACACAGATTTTGGACTACTCCCCTGACCCCTGTGGTGTTAAAGGGTCAACTGTATATCACTTGCCTCCTTAACACTTGAAAACTCAAGCTGTCCTCAGGCCTGCAAGCCCATGTGTAAACTAGCCTCTGCCCGCTGGTCTAACTTCATTTATCCTCTGCCTCCTGTCTCAGTTCATTTCACACGTGGTGTTCCTTCCGCCTATCACTCGGTTCCCCCAGATCAGCCTGTCTGGCTCACGTGTCACCTTGATGAACACTTCCCTGCTCTCCCTAACAGCCTCAAAGTCACTCTCCATTACATTACCTCTGTTTTAGTTTCCTTGTGGTCCTTAGCTCTGTCAGGTGGTCAGGCAGTCCCTAAATGGCAACTATTGCCACAGCTGCTAGGTTGGACTTGCAACTCTGCCATCAATTCAGGTGCAGAGGAAACAAAGCCCAAGGCTGATGCAGAGTTTATTACTTAGCAGCGTAGGCAAGATCAGCATTACGTCCACTTGTTGCATCCCCAGTCCCGCAGGATGATACCAAAACAGGGAGGACAGATGACACGAGTGGTGGATTGCCCTGTCGTGGAGGAGTCGGCTCCATACTCCAACTAAGTGACTGTATAGCCTGCAGCTGTACCCTCAGTGGGGCGGCAAGGTTGGAAGTCCCACGCCTTTTGAAAACCAAGGAGGCGGACCAGAAACTGCCTCATGGCAGCCGCCGCAAGATCGGGAGGTGGATGACCAATGGCCTCCCGACAGCTCCTCACGTGGCTGCTTACCATGTTCCTGGGAGGGTCACAGGGCGTTCGTCTGAGACTTGGGGCAGACTGCAGTTGACCTTGTCCTCATGGCCTATGTGGGGACGTCCATGGCAGAGCTGTTCCCTGACAAGCACCTGCCAAATGGAGCTTTTCCTTTATTTCTCTACTTATCAGCTGCCTCCCCCCAGTAGACCATCAGCTCCATGAGGGCAGGACTGGGACAGTCTCGTTCACTGCTATATCCCAGACACCTACAAGAATGCCTGGCAAATTACAGTGCTCGATAAGTATTTGTTGAATAAATGACAGAACGTTAAAAAGCGAATAAAATATTTAAAAATTGTATCTGAATTATCTAGAATGAGAAGCAAGACCTATTTTCAGGTTGAACAAAACAAACGAAAAGCCCCCAAACCCTATTTATTATTAATCATTAATTGAATTATCACCATATGCAATGGAACCATACTGAGCACTTCTGAATCCTTATGATAACCCCTATGAGGCGAAGTGGATTTTTTTAATCATCCCAATTTTACATATGAAGAAATGCAAGCCTGGAGAGGTTGCATAATTTGCCCAGGATCACACAGCTAGAAGTGGCAGATGAGGAATTCGAACCCAGGCAATCTTATTCCAGAACCTGGCTCTTAGTTCTTTGGCACTTAACCTTGGCGCCCACCTCTTATGTGGAAACTAAGACACCGGTAGCATAGAGGAAAATATTAAGCTAATTGAAGGTAATAATTCCAAATGACTTGTACATTAAAGAGCTTTTTCGAGGTCATAACTGATCTTTAAGAATGTAAACTGACTTCCTCTGGCACTGGGAAACATTTTCAAAGATGATTACAGAGTTCCTCTAATGTGATCTTCAAGTTTTTCTGCCAGCTTATTTTATGATCCTGTGGGCAGCTTCAGACAAAATAACTTCCTGGCGTGAAGGGTTGTGTGTGCTCTTTGCCATTTTTAAATGTGAATTTTATAGATACTTCACTTGAAAGAGTAATGATTTTTTAATTGTTTTTTCATTATTATTTGTAACTTCAAGCATTACCGATAAAAACTGCCAAATTAAGTTTCAAGTTTTCTCTTCATACAGCATGAGTGTACTTCATAATGAGCTTCCCCGTTATGATTCATGACTGAAGTGACTTTCAAACTTGGTAGCTTTTCAGTAGAACTTCTTTTCCTAACATTTTTTTTTCTTTCATTATGACAGTATTTGAGAGCTTTGAACATAAATCTCAGGTTCATTTATATTGCACGTTTCCCCCAGAACATTTGCCATGCATCTTCCCATTAGCCCCACCCCTTTTCAAGCACTTTCCTATTTCCTGGCACCAGAGGACATTACGGGTTCACCTTGGGTTTTCCCTGCCCCGCTCTGGAATCAGCCATTACTTCAAGGGTCCCTTTATTGGACGATGGTGTTAGAAACAAAGATCTGAGTGCTAGGTGTGCTTATGACTGTTGGGGTATCTTTGCTTCTAGGTCCTCCCAGTGGACAGAGCTAGGAAATATAAGCATGCATACTAACCCATGTACACACACATCTATATCTACTTCTGTATCTGGGCTAGAATGAATCCTGTGGTATGGATGAGAGTGGAGACGTCCGTATGTTTCTGTTGTCTCCATTCTCGTCCCCACCACAGGAATCCCCTAGCCTTCCCCTTTTCCTTATTCTTAAACTTTTTTTCTTTGGCGGTGAGAGTGTGGCTTGCCTCACTAGTATCATAAAGTAGTTACATATGTCTGTAACAGACTTATTAACTGGGGTCCAGTATTTGTGGACAGATCTTTGTCGTAAGCCTTACAGTAGCCAATCAAAATGCCGTTTTCCAAAATTACTTGGTGTTATTCACCTGTAAAGCAATTTGATTCATTTGTTAGTGTTTATATTTCATGTAGGCCCCTGGCTCCCACATCCTAGTTGTAATTACTTATTATGGCGAAACATAATGAGAGTCAGAGCTATACAAAAAAGTCTGCTCAGAGAGAGATTGTTCCCTCCTCATTCCTGCTGTCCTGTCCCCGCTACCCCTACTTTCCACTGCTTTTCCCTCCCACCCTGTGAGGGTCATCCTCCTTGTTGTTAATGGCAGTTGCATGTTTACCGAGCGCTTACTGCGTGTAGGCACTTTTCACGCATTGCTTCATTCCTGTTCACAACAACCCCCTGAGGTAGTAGGTACTCTTATTCCCCCCATTTTCTTAGATGAGGGAGCTGAGCCCCCAGAGAGTGGAAGGAACTTGTCCAAGGCGACTTATCTGGAACATAACCAGTATGAAACAGGGATCTGTCTGACACCAGGGCTGGTGTCCAGACCACCCCTTCCTTCCTTCCTTCCTTCCTTCCTTCCTTCCTTCCTTCCTTCCTTCCTTCCTTCCTTCCTCCCTCCCTCCTTCCCTCCCTCCCTCCCTCCCTCCCTCCCTCCCTCTCCTCCCTCCCTCCCTCTCCTCCCTTCCTCCCTCCCTCCCTCCCTCCTCTCCCTCCCTCCCTCCTCTCCCTCCCTCCCTCCCCTCCTCCCTCCCTGCCACACAGCTTGTGGGATCTTACCTTCCTGACCATGGATCGAACCTTCACCCCCTGCATTGGAAGCATGGAGTCTTAATCACTGGACCACCAGGGAGGTCTCCAAACCACCTCTTTCTTAAAATTGTCTGGTCCCTCCTCAGTGTGGGTCTTCCTGAAGCTCATCACTTCCGAAGTCGCCTTTCTGAAGACATTCCGTTAATGATTGCAACCCTTGCTCTAGTTGGTCAGGTGTGGTTAAACAAGGTCCACAAGGGGCCACCTGGCCTTTGGTTGGAACTTAGGGGAAGATGCTGCCTTCAGTTGAATCTGCCCTCCCCCTTTTCAAAACGTGTTTACATAAGTTACTTATAAATTTGGAGACACAACAATTTCTTTAAAAGGTCACTAAGCCTTCATAGAGAACAACTGTCTGGGGTCACATAGGTTAAAGGAGCAACCACATTCGGCATTGTTGCTGTTCAACTCAGTACAGTAAGTCCCCTACATACGAATAAGTTCTGTTCCGAGAGCGCGTTCGTAAGTCCAATTTGTTCCCAAGTCCAACAAAGTTAGCCTAGGTACCCAACTATCACAATCGGCTATATGGTACTGTACTGTAATAGGTTTATAATGCTTTTCATGCAAATAATACATAAAAAACAAACAAAAAATTTAAAAAACATTTTAAATCTTACAGTACCTTGAAAAGTACAGTAGTTCAGTACAACAGCTGGCGCCTCTTAGCAGTACCAGCTACACCACCGCTGCTTTTATCCTTGCTTCCGGACATCCTGGGCTTGAAACTGTACCACTGTACTCTATCCAGTACTGTACAGTAAAGTGCACAAAATCACAACCACTCGTAGAGGATGCATGCGCGTGACAGTGTACGCCAGACATGTGAAATAACTTACGTGATTGGACATGCGAATGCATGTTCGCATCTTTGAAAGTTTGCAACTTGAAGGTTCGTATGTAGGGGACTTAGTGTAGATTATTATGGGGCCTTCCTGTGTCTCAGGCTCTGTGCTAGGTGCTTTGGGGATAGAGGTGAATGCAAATTGTCCCCCCCCCCTTGAGGGGCTTAAAGTCTAGTAGGGGAGAGGGATCAAGTATACAAGCAATTCTAATGCAAGGCAAGTCTTCACTCAGTGCTAGAGGAGGGGGCACACCTGATGCGAGGAAATTCAAAGAGGAAACTCAGAACGGGGAGGGGGAGGCAGGAGGGCATTCTGGGGGAAGCTTCAGGGAGAAGCAATATTTGAAATGGGACTTGGGAGAATGAGAAAGGTTTGGACAGGTAGATACAGAGGAAAGAAGGCTGGGGGAAAAGGTTTCAGACAAAAGGTCTACTTGGGTAGAGGCATAGGGAAAAAAATTGCAGGGGAGTGTGGGAAATGGTGAGTAGTCTATTTTGGTTGCAGCAGAGAGGAAGCCAGACTGGAATCATCTTAATGGCTTTTGTATCAGTTAGCATGTTCTAGGCTTCCAGTCGTATTGCCTAGATCAAACTGGCTTAAACAATAAGGTTTATTGGCTACATAACTGGGAAGTCCAGAGGTAGCTCAGGCCTGACCAGTTTGATCCACTGCTCCACTAGGATGCCAAGAACCCATGGGGTTTCCACTGGTCTACTCTGCTGTCCGTAGTGCCAGCTTCACCCTAAGTCCGGGCCTTCTTGTGGTCAGGAGAGGGGCTGCCAACAGTCATCTGAGTGCAGGCTTCCTCAAGAAAGTCTTTCTGTGCAACTCTCTTAAAAGCTGTGAAAAATCTCTCAAGTCTCACTAGCCAGAATGGGCTCAAATGTCCCATTTCTTAACCGGTAACTGGAAATTGGGGGTGGGATTGCCTTTTGCCCAATCAAGCCCACTTTTAGAGCTAAGATTACAGTTCATTTCCCTTGGAATATGTTGAACAAGGTCAAGATTCAATAAAACAGGAAGAAGTCTGAAATTGGTGCTGGGGAGGCAACCAAAGCCTCTGTGGTCTCAAGTGCCAAGAAAGTGGAGTATTGTGCTTGTTAAGTGAAAAATTGGAGAACGTGGAAATGTTTCTAGGTTTGACAAGCCAAAAATATTCCTGTGTTTCATTCAGTCTAAGATGCTATCAGTTGTTTGTCTACAGGATAAACAACCTGGTTTCTTTAACAAATACGTTGCAAGGAAAAAAGGCATGAAGGAGAAATCTATAGATAAAGAGACTTAAAGAAATATTAATCAGGGAGACTTCCCTGGTGGCGCAGTGGTTAAGAATCTGCCTGCCAACGCAGGGGACACGGGTTCGATCCTTGGTCCGGGGAGATCCCACATGCCGCGGAGCAACTAAGCCCGTGTGCCACAACTATGGAGCCCGCACACCACAACTAGAGAGTCTAGAGCCCGTGCTCTGCAACAAGAGAAGCCACTGCAGTGAGAAGCCCACACACCGCAGCGAAGAGTATCCCCCACTCGCCACAACTAGAGAAAGCCCACGCGCAGCAACGAAGACCCAATTCAGCCAAAAATAAATAAACAAAATAAATAAATTTATTTAAAAAAAAAGAAATATCAACCAGGGATTCCCTGGTGGTCAAGTGGTTAGGACTCGGTGCTTTCACTGCCAAGGGCTTGGGTTCAATCTCTGGTCGGAGAACTAAGATCCCACAAGCTGTGCAGCGCAGCCAAGAAAAAAGAAAAAAGACTGTTAAAAAAATATATATATCAATCAATAGTGACGTATGGACCTTATATGGATCCCAATTCAAGTAAATAAACTTTAAAATACACACACATTTTATGACACTTATGAGACAATTGGAAATTTGAACAGACTTGAATATACATTGATATCAAGGAATTGTGGTTTTTAAAATATGGAATAATATATTGTGGTTATGTGTTTAAAAAAGAGTCCTGTCTTTTAGAAATACATACTCAGTTATTCATGGATGGAAATGGCTTGATTGGAGTCGGGGGAAATAGGTGGGGTGTGGCAGCAAGATTGGCCATGAGCGCATAATCACTGAAGCTGGATGATGGGTCTGTGTGGAGTTCATGATCCTACTGTACCTTTTTATACGTTTGAAAATTTCCATAATAAAAGGGAGATTGGGATTGACATATATACACTAATATGTACAAAATAGATAACTAATAAGAACCTGCTGTATAAAAAATAAATAAAATAAATCAAGGCAAAAAAAAGAAAGGAGGTAAAACAAGGTATCAGGATAAGCCTAATTGAGAAGGTGACATTTGCTGTGGAATGCTCCACGTGTACAGGGCCCCTGCCACCATCTGGCATTAAAAATACTAAAAACGTACTGTTTAGGGGCTGTTGTGATATAATAAAGATGGCCAAAAATTCTTTTCTAATCCTTCTATTAAGAGGCAGAGAAAATTCCCCTCCCCCTGAATCTGGGCTGGCCTTGGAGACTTGCTTGAGCAGTAGACTACAGCAGAAGTGACATTCCAGACTTCTACACAAAGTCATAAGAAGTCTTATAGCTTTGTTTGGCTTGCTTGGAACACTGAAAGTCCTGAGCTACCCTAGGAGAAGTCTGACTACCCAGAGTCAGTCATTCAGGAGGCTAGACTCCAGTAAACAGTCCCAGCTGAACCCAGCCTTCTACCCATCCATCCCCACCAAGGCTCCAAACTTACGCGGAGCCCATGTGGACCTTCCAGCCCAGCCCATCCGCTCTGTGAAATAAAGAATCTCCTAGATGAACCCTGCCTGAATTCCTGACCCATAGAATCATGAGATACAATTAAATGCTTGCTGCTTTAAGTCACTGAATTCTGAGATAGTTTTTCAGGCAGTAAGAGGTGGCCAGAATAGAGCTGTATACATATGTGACAAGCTGTTTAAGCAGGGAATAACAAATACAAAAGTCAGGATAGTGTTTCTTGGGGGTGGGTGGTGGGGGGGAGATGCAGGTAGGAAGAGGCAGGGGGATGGGTGGATGACATGGGGATGGACACAGGTGGATTCAAAGGTACCCACAGGACCTAGTTCTGAGATTGGGTATTGTAGGTACCGAATATTACATGATAAAAGAATTTTATAAAAGGTCTCAAGCAAGAATGGGAAAATACTAAAATTTATTAAAACTGAGTGGTGGGTACATGGGCAGCTGCATTATGATTCTCCATACTTTACATCTGAAATCTCTTACGATAATATTTTGAACTTAATAGGATTTCTACAAGGACAAAAAACACATAATATGTATATACATAAGTGTAGAGAAAGATGCATGAAAAGATGAGTTCCCCAAGTTTTAATGATTATTACCTCAGGGAAGTTCTTGCACTTTTTTTTATTGTGGTAATATATACACAACCTAAAATGTACCATGATAACCATTTTTAAGTGTAGAATTCAGTGGCATGAAGCACAATCACATTGTCGTGCAACCATCAACATCCATCTCCAGAACTTTTTCATCTTCCAAAACTGAAACTCTGTACCCATTAAACAATAATTCCCCAGTCTCTCCTCCCCCCAGCCCCTGGCAGCCAGCATTTTACTTTCTGTCTCTATGAATTTGACTCCTCTAGATAGTTCATATAAGTGGAATCGTACAGTATTTGTCCTTTTGTGATTCGCTTATTTCTGTTAGCATAATGTCTGCAAGGTTCATCCATGTAGCATGTGTCGGTATTTCCTTTTTAAGGCTGAATAATATTCCATTGCATGTATATATAACCTTTTGTTTATCCATTGATGGACATTTGGTGCCATGGACTGAATTGTGTCCCCCCAAAATCCATAACCCCTAATGTGACTGTATTTGAGATAGGGCTTGGAAGTGGTAATGAAGTTAATAAAGTCATAAGGATGGGGCCCTAGTCCAAGTTACCAAGAATGCAAAAAGGCTATGTGAGGACACAGCAAGAAGGCGGCCATCTATAAGCCAAGGAGAGAGGTCTCAGGAGAAACCAACCCTGTTGGCAGCTTGATCTTAGACTTCCAGCCTCCAAAACTGAGAAAATTAATTTCTGTTATTTAAGTTACCCAGTCTGTAGTATTTTGTTATGGCAGCCCTAGCAAATTAGTACGCTTGGGTTTGCTTTTACATTTTGGCTATTGTGAATAAGGATTCTATGAACATGGGTATACAAATATCTGTTTGTGTCTGCTTTCAGTTCTTTTGGGTATATATTCAGAAGTGGAATTGCTGTTTACTGGATATTCTGTTAACTTTTTTGAAGAACTGCCATACTGCTTTACACAGTGACTCCACCATTTTACATTCCCACCAACAATGCACAAGGGTTCCAATCTTTCCACATCCTTGCCAACACTTACTATTGTCTGTTTTCTTGATAATGGCCATCCTCATGGGTATGAAGTAGCATCACATTGTGGTTTTGATTTGCATTTCCCTAATGATTAGTGATGTTGAGCATCTTTTCATCTGCTTATTAGCTATTTGTATATCTTCTTTGGAGAAATGTCTATTCAAGTCCTTTGCCCATTTTTAAATCAGGTTGTTTGTTTGGTTTTTGAACTTTTATGTATATATCTAAATGTATATAATCAGGAAAAATGAAACTATTTTTATTGTAGCTAAAATAGAGGAAGAAGAAAATAATTTTTAAACGAAGCTAATGCTCTGTGACTTTTTTTCCTCTTTTCAGTTATTTTTCAATCATTCTGATTACATCAAGAAGAAAACCTCAATCTGTGCTCCTTTGGTTTTTAATGCTGATTTTTTAAAATGTGGAAATTAGGGGAGATGGGGTGGGAGGAATTGGGAGATTGGGATTGACACATATACACTATTGATACTATGTATAAAATAGATAACTAATGAGAACATACCGTATAGCTGTGGTCCCCAACCTTTTTGGCACCAGGGACCGGTTTCGTGGAAGACAATTTTTCCATGGAACAGGGCGGGGGTGGTGGTGGTGGCGGGGATGGGGGCGGGGGGAATGGTTTCAGGCTGATTCAAGAACATTACATTTTTTTAAACATCTTTATTGGAGTACAGTTGCTTTACAATGGTGTGTTACTTTCTGCTTTATAACAAAGTGAATCAGCTATACATATACATATATCCCCACATCTCCTCCCTCTTGCGTCTCCCTCCCACCCTCCCAATCCCACCCCTCTAGGTGGTCACAAAGCACCGAGCTGATCTCCCTGCAAGCACATTACATTTATTGCGCACTTTATTTCTATTATTATTACATTGCAATATATAATGAAATAATTATACAACTCGCCATAATGCTGAAGGGAGGTGGAGCTCAGGCGGTAATGTGAGCGATGGGAAGCAGCTGCAAATACAGATGAAGCTTCGCTCGCTCCCCCCCACCCCCGCTGCCCACCTCCTGCTGGGCCGCTCACCTCCTGCTGTGCGGCCCGGTTTCTAACAGGACACGTTCCTGCCAGTCCTCGGGGGCCCCAGAGTTAGGGACCCCTGCTGTATAGCACAGGGAGCTCTACTTAACTCTACTTAATGTGCTGTGTGATGTAAATGGGAAGGAAATCCAAAAAGAGGGGATATATGTATACGTATAACTGATTCACTTTGCTGTACAGCAGAAACTAATAACATTGTAAAGCAACTATACACCAATAAAAATTCATTTTAAAAAATGTGGAAATTAGGGAAAACTAGGACATATCCAAACACAGTCGTAAGTGCATAGTATTATTTTATCCTAATGACCATGACATTTTTTTCCTTAGCTTTGTGTGTCATACACATTTCCAGGCTATTGTGCTCACCTCCACTTCCTCTGTACCCATGGAGTCCGAGCAAGGTTCTTAACCTCTCTGAACTTCAGTTGCCACTGAGGGTCCACTTCCAACAACACGGGGTAGGTAGTCAATAAATGGCAATTCTTATTACAATTGTTACACAGACTTTTATTAGTAATCTTAACAGCTATTTATTTTTAAAACAGTAACTGTTTCCAAATCAAAATCGCTTTTTTTCCCTTCTCTGTGGTTTCTGGATGGCCCTGACTTAAAGCAGGTCCTTTCACAGTTCTACTGAGATGGATTAAAACTTCCAAAGTATGGTCTTTGTTTGAACTGTATACCCAGTGGTGGGATTTTAAAAATTAATCAGTTATTAATTTATTAATCAAAATAGCATCATTGTTTTCTGGATATACAAGAAGGTATGAAGAGCACTGGAAATGGCAAGTAAGTGAGTAAAGCATAAAGACTATTCTTTCTTCTTATTTACTTAAAAGACAGATGACTCTATAAAGAAACAAATAGTAGAAACTCTGAGCTGGGGTTTATAAGAGTTGTAGAAGTGAAAGATATGACCATTGCACAAAGAACACGAGGGCAGGTATATGGAATTATTGCGTTGTAAGGTTATTAGACTTGTGAAGTGTGGCACGTAAGGTGAGAAGGGGAAAGTTGGAAGTTTGATGTTTTTGGCATGAAGGATGAGAGACAATAATGACTCTCAATAGACCTTTTAAGTTAAGGATGCATATTGTTAACCCTAGAGCAACTGCTAAAAATTAACAGAAAGAGGTAAAGCTAAGAAGAAAATAGAGGAAGTAACATCAGCACAAAGAAATACTAACCCAAGAGAAGGCAGGAAGTTCCCAAATATTAGAAAAATTCCCGCACTTCTAAATAACCCATAGATCAAAGAAGAAGTTATGTGAGATTAGACTTACAAATTAAATCCTGTGGTTACACTGCTCTTTCCTGATTTTAACATTTTAATTATTTTCTATCGACTGCCTCTGCCTCCTCCCTCTCTCTCTTCCTCTCTCCCTCTTCCTCACCCTCTCCCTCTCTCCTTGACTTTCTTCAAATCCTTGGCTGTTTTCATACTCTTCAATAACTTTTTTATCTTTGGCCGCACCGCCCGTATGGTGGGGTCTTAGTTCCCCGACCAGGAATCGAACCCGTGCCCTCAGCAGTGAAAGCGCCGAGTCCTAACCACCGAACCTCCAGGGAATTCCCAATGTCCAATAACTCTGTACAACTTTCAACCCAATTTTTCATATGGGAAATACATTAGAGAATCTTATCAGCTCCACTTTTTTTGTTGTTGTTTTCTGGCTCCACATTTTTCCTCCTGGAAAACAACCCTCTTGAGGCCTTCCATCCCCTGCTCCAACCTAAACAGGTAGCTCTCAAGGTCTAGTGTACAGGTTTCATCCTGGCATCCTCCTTTCCTATCGCTGTGGGAATTTCCTTTGTATCTCTTCTGTGTTACATTCCCTATTTGATGGACCCTTTATCATCATCATCATCTTCTTCTTCTTCTTCTTCTTCTTCTTCTTCTCCTTCTCCTTCTCCTTCTCCTCCTCCTCCTCCTCCTCTTCCTCCTCCTCCTCCTCCTCCTCCTCCTTCTCCTTCTCCTCCTCCTCGTCCTCCTCCTCCTCCTGCTCCTCCTCCTCCTGCTCCTCCACCTCCTCCTCCTCCTCCTCCTTCTTCTTCTTCTCCTTCTCCTCCTGCTCCTCCTTTTCCTCCTGCTTCTCCTCCCCCTCCTCCTTCTCCTCCTCTGCTTCCTCCTCCTCCTCCTTCTCCTCCCCCTCCTCCTCCTGCTCCTCCCCCTCCTCCCCCTCCCCCTCCCCCTCCCCCTCCCCCTCCTCCTTCTTCTTCTTCTTCCTCTTCTCCTTCTCCTTCTTCTCCTTCCTCTTCTTCTTCTTCTTCTCCTTCTCCTTCTCCTCCTTTTTTTTTTTAAAAATCTGCTGTGCCTTGTTTTATGGTTTTCAGTTTCCTGCCACAATTGTGAAGCTTGGTGTTTTCCCTTTGAACAAAATGTGCATCACTGTTTTACAATCAAGCTTGAAAATTCTGGTATTGGGAGTTCTTCTGCTTTCTATTGGCTGTCATTTCTACTGGTTCTTGCTCATAGTGTCTTGAATCTTTATGTGTTTGATTATGTGTTGGGCATTAGATTTTAAATTAAAGACATAATTTGAAGCCTAGGATATTATTATATTCCTTTAAAGAAGATTTGTTTTCCCTAGGAGCCTGGGACTGCTAGCTATCTGGAATACACTTAATCCAATTTCAAGGTGTGTGGTTTGTGGGGATGGGTTACTCGGATGAATGGAAGGCAGACTGCAATGCATGTGACAGCTGGTTTATTTCCAAGTCATCCTTACTCCTAGGCTACAGCTTTTCAGGATACCAGCCCAAGGCAGGCGATGATTTACCAGAGTCTTCGTCTTGGGCTGACGCTGGACTCTGACTTTTGTTCCCTGTCCCTGGGAGGCCACTGGAAGCACTCGGTCTCTTGGCTTCTTCTTCCCGATTGGAAAAGTCTCTTTGAGCCAAAATGACCCAAAGAGCTGGTCTCATTTCTCCTGGATCTTGGCTCTCTACTTTCTGTCTTGTTAAGTGTTTCATGCTTAAGGATATTTTAAAATTATGTTGTCCACCTTCTTTGATGTCTTCAGCAGGAGTGTTGGCCCAAATGACCTAGCCTGCCATTTGCAGAAGCTGAAGTCTCTCTTCCCCATTTTGGTGGCTTATAGCCTCCAGCAGCTTCCTGAGAAAGGAAGGAATTTGTTGAGACCCATCATGTTTGAAAATGTTTATATTCTATCCTGATGCTTAATTATTGCTTTGGCTGGATAGAGAATTCTAGGTTGGATCTTAATTTTCCTTCAGAATACTGAAGGAATTGCTTCCTGTATTCTAGCTGCCTGTATTTCTCTTGAAACATCTAAAGCCATTCTGTTTCCTGATCCTTTGCATGTAATCTATTTTTTTCTCCTGGAAGTTCCTAGAATCTTCTCTTATCTTTGTGTTTGAGATTTTCATGATGACATGCCTTGATGTGGGCTTTTTCCATTCACTATGCTGGGCACACAGTGTATTCTGCTAAACGGGAAATTCATGTCCTTCAGTTCTGGGCATTTTCATGTATTATTTCTTTGATAATATCCTCTCCACTTTTTTTTTTTCTGGCTCTCTTTCTAGAACATCTATGATTTGTCTCCTGGAACAATCCTCTAATATTCTTTTTTTCTTTCCTTTCCTATTTTCCTACTCTGCCTTTTTGTTCTACTCGCTGAGAGATGCCCTAAACTTTTCATTTCCAAGAGCTTCTTCTTGTTTTTTAACTGCTCTTTTTTTTCTACTTGAAGAATGCATAAATTATGTCTCTGAGGATATTGTGGATTTTTTAAAGTTTTTTTCTGCTGTATGCATTATTTCCTTTATTTGAGTTTCTTTTTTCCATTTGTTGGTTTTAATCTTAAAGGCTTTTTACTACTGTCTTGGCCAGTGCCAGGACTACATGGAGGCAAATAGGACACCCAGGGGGCAACATTTAGGGAGGTGCTCACGTCTCAGGCCCATGCAAGTGCAGGGTCAGCTGGAGAGGGTGGGCACTTCCCTTGCCTCACTCTCGTCCCAGCTCTGGACCCTGATGCTGGGCCCTGATCCAGATTTAGGGATGAGATGCTGACACGCTGACTGGAAGCTCTGTGGCCTAGGTCGGGCCTGTCCACCGGCTTCACTCAAGAAAATTGGACCAGCATACAGACATTTCATTCTGACATCTCCAAATGGAGAGTATCTTAATTTGCGTTTCCTCAAAAGTAGAGGCTGAGAAAAGGATTTGAGAGCAGGTAATTTATTTGGGGGTTGATCTTGGGAAGTTGGAATGAGGGAGCTAAGAGAGTGACACAGGGAAAGAGGAAAAGCCAATATAATCGTGCGTTATTGAGGTCACCCCTGTGGGAAACATGGGTTTTATTCCACCCAGGGCCTCCCTAGAAGCTTTGAGGCCTCCCAGAATTGACCACTGAGGAGCAGGAAGTTACAGCCTTTAAACACAAGCTCCCATCTCCCTGTCAGGTGAGGGTTAAGCCTGGGGTCTTATTAACCCTGGGGTGTTAATTGACCACAATTACAAGATGCTCTTACAAGTGAGCCTGGTAGGCTCCTACGGTGTCCTAGTCCACTGGGGCTGCTATAGCAAAATACCACAGACTGAGGGGCTTATCAACAAGGGACATGCATCGCTCACAGTCTGGGGGCTGGGAAGTGCAGGATCATGGCGCCTGCCTCCCGATTCATACATTGGCCTCTTTTCACTATGTCCTCTGCTGGCAGAGGGGGCAAGGGATCTTTCGCTAGCCTCTTTCATGAGGGCAGTACTCCCATTCCTGAGGACGGCTCCACCCTCAGGACCTAATCACCTCCCACCCTGACCTAATCAGGCCCCGCCTCCTAATACCATCACCTTAAGGGTTAGGTTTCAACATATAAATTTTCTGGGGTGGAGACACAAACATTCAGACCATAGCACATACAGCATCAGAAAAGGCCTTGAAACTGAAAGCAAAAAGAGACCTAATGCTCCCTGAAGGTCAGCCGCTGCCAGCATGAGGTCAGTCTGATCTTGTACAAAATGGTGCACTTGTGCAGATGAAATCAAAGGTGGCCTAGGTAGAAGGGACAAGAGGCACCAGAGGTGTCTACTACGTAGAGTAAAATCCCACCTCCTACCTGGGGTCATAAGCCAGGTTGCCAGATTCTGGACGCTCAGTGGGGAAGGGAGGTTGGGGCGAAGGTGGTGGAGTTCTCATTCATTTAGACTTTCGGTTAATCCTTTCCATTTTGGTTTGGCGAATAGCTCGCATCCTCAGCTGTGTCACGTGTTAGCAACAGCAGATCTTCTAGAATTCACCCCCACCCCCATATTGGTGCCTTCCTCAACCCACTTGGACCAAGACGCCCCGCATGTGCCAGGCTGCCCCTCCACATGGATGCGTGCTCACAGGTTGGCAGCGCCATGCCGAGGTTTGTGTCCCGAGGGTGGTCGCGTACAGACCTCTCGGCTCCCCGGCTCCCCTGTCGCGCATCCCCCGTCCAAGTACCTAAGCGCATCCGGAGCGGAGGTTTAAAGACCCTTGGGCGGTAGCTGGTCAGCCTTGGGTCGAGGTGGTTGGCCCTGGGGGGAGCCGGGAGGCCTGACCTTTCTCCCCCAGACTCCGGCCCCAACCCAGGTCCGGGTAACGCGCATGGGTCCACCCACGAGGCCGCAGGGAGGGGTGGTCCTCCGGAGTCGTTGCCCGAGAGTGTGCCTGCGCCCCCCGTCCTTGGGGAAGGTGGGAAGCCCTGCATGTCTGTAGGATGTCCCAGCAGTACCTACGCTCTGCGGTTAACTCTTCTGACCTGTAAGAGTCTGGTCTCTTACTGGAGGTCTGGAAGCACCCTCTGGGGAGGTGCTGAGCCAGAGGGGCTCCCCCGCTGCTGGGCCCCTGGCAATAAAACTGGGATGACTCAGCGGTGGATCATTCTGCTGCCGGGTCCTTGAAGAATGCAGCTAGCTACCAGAATTAATGTCTCTGTGAGTCTGACTACTCATAAAAGCATATAACTCATAAATGGAATCATACGATATTTGCCCTTTTGTGTCTGGCGTATTTCACTTAGCATAATGTCTTCAAGGTTCATCCATGTTGTAGCATGTATCAGAAATTCCTTCCTTTTTAAGGCTGAATAATATTCCATTGTATGGATATATCACATTTTCTTTATCCATGCATCTGTAGATGGATATTTGGGTTATTTCCACCTTTTGGCTACTGTGAATAATGCTGCTATGAACACTGACTGGTGTATACATATCTATTTGAATCTCTGCTTTCAATTCTTTTGTGTATATATGCAGGAATGGGATTGCCGGATCACATGGTAATTTTATGTATAATTTTTTGAGGAACTGCCATGTGGTTTTCTACAGCTGCTATACCATTTTACAAGAAATGCACAAGTGTTCCAATTTCTCCATGTCCTTGCCAACACTTGTTATTTTCTGTTTTTTTTTCCATAGTAGTCATCCTAATGCGTGTGACATACATTTATTTTTTAAGTATAATTTGATTTCACTATGATAAACACAAAACCGTTTCCACTTGCCATAACAAAAGGAAACTAAAAATAATCACATAATACTAAATTTTAAAAAATCCCCTTTACTGTCTAACGATTCTCTCACCTACCCCCAGTATTGCTCTCACATTATGGAACTAGGAGTGCAGAGGTACAGGGTCCCCTTCACCCCTTGGTCCTTCCCCATCCTCACTTTTGGTTCTAGAGCTTAATAGCGCATCAGACTTATGCTCCAAGAAGTGATAAATCAATACTGGCAAGAGGGAGTACCCTGCTTATGGACTGCTACATAACAAACCACCCCAAAACGTAGTGTCTTAAGACAACAACAATCATTGATTTTGCTCAGGAACCTGCAATTTGGCAGGGATGACTTGTGATATCCAGGGACTCAGCTGGAATGATCCAAACTGCTGGGGGCTGGAACAGTTAGGGGCTGCCTGGGCATCTCTCTCCTTACTGGAGTCCACGGCATCTCTTCACATGGTTTCTCCAGCACCACATCCTCAGAGCAGCTGGACTTGTATGTGGAAGTACAAGACTCCAAGAGACCCAGGCGGAAGCTGCAAGGCCACTTCTGTCACACTGGGCAGCAAGGCACTGAGGCCAGCCCAGATTTGAGGGGAGAGGACACAGACCCCATATCCCAGTGGGAGCAATGTCAAAGAATTTGTGGCCCTTGTTGGAAACTAACACAACACTGTTAATCAAATATATTCCAATATAAAATAAAACGTTTCAAAAAAAAAAAAAGAATTTGTAGCCCTCTTTTATCCACCAAAGGGAGAAATGCTTGTCTCGTAGGCACTCCACTCCGAAGACCGTGAGTATGGTAAGCAGATGGAACTTCCCAACTGGAGCAGTGGCAGGATGATGCCATAACTCTGGGGAGACAGAGGTAGAGAGGAAGATGCGAGGGTGATGGGATGAGGCTGTTTTCTTCTCTTCTGGCTGCCCCTGGGAGGCAGACTTTCACAAGCTAAGAGCTGAAAAAAATCATCAAGCAGCAGTTTGCCCCATCTGCTGGACTTCCCGTGCGTTCATGATTGCCTTTGAACTCTTTGTGGTTCTGGACTGAGCTCGGGAGCCTTTCCAGTGTTTGTGAGGCGTAACAATGCTATTTTACATACCCATGGCATGAAATAAATGGAGGCAATACCTGAATCTTGTGACAGGCTGAACTATGGCTTTAATGCTTCATGTGTTCAAGCGAGTGTGGGAACCAGATGGCAGCCAAGCAGGCAAGACTCTCCAGAGCTCTGCAAGGAGCATGTGCCGTTCCAAGTGACAGAGCACAGATTTGCAATATAATTTGCAATATAATGTGGTTTTGATTTTATAAATATTTTCATCTTATATCAGGAGCTCTTTCAACTTGGCCGTGACAGTATCCCCTTCAGTACTCTCCAGATGAGTAGGTGACAATGTGTTTTATCACGAGATACTTTTGAAAGTGAGAGGACGCTGCTGATAATTATGGCAATAAAATAGGCCGAAACCAGGACTGTCCCAGGAAAAGGACTTCTGCTCATCGTACCCCTGAGCCGTCTCTACAGTCAGCCCCGTCAACCAGCTGGGGTGGAGCACCCCCTCTGCAGTGTCAGGTACAGGTTTAGTCTCCATAGGGAAGGTGGTGAAGGCGAGTCCTCATGCAGCTTCCTACTGAATTGCAGGAGTCTCACCCGAAAAAAAGCCACCTCTACTATGAGCAAAGTGCCTGGACATGAGAGTGGCTGGAGCTCAAAGGAGGTTCTACGTGGGTGGGTGCGGTCAAGGGAGTCTTCTGGAGAAGGAAGCACTTGGGATGGGTCTTAGGTGGGTGCGTTGGGGCAGGGAGAGGGCAGCCTAGACGGGAGCTCCTATGGGCCTTCCCTTCAGCTACCATGTCCCGGTCAGTGGCATCTGTACCCCACGTAAATGGAAAATGGAGCGGCCCAGGGAAGGCTGAAGCACACAAGCAATGGGGGCGGGGAGCGGTGGGAGTGCCAGAAGAGCTGGGCCTGGAGCACTTCCCAGAAGCACTTTATTTTCCTTCTAAGTAGTGTTTCATCCCAGGAACCATGACGTCCTCTTCATGAGAGTATTTCAGAAATGGAGCAGATTGAAGTCCCAGCCATTCTAGCCTTTTCATGGTCACCACTTCCAACCTGGCCTGCCTCAGATTTAGACTTCTGTGAAAGATCACGTGAGTTCTCCGCTCAAGAAGTTTCAGACTCCCTTGTTTATAGTGTAGATTCTCTCTCTCTCTGGTCCTTATCCTTAGCGTGTACATTCTTCCACGATCTGGCAGGCAGCACTGTTTCAGCTGCAAGCGACAGAAGCACAACTCAATCTAGAATGTAAACTCCACGAGAGCATTGTTTAACACTCTATGTCCAGACCCTAGGATGGTGCCTGGCACCTAGAAGGTTCTCAGTAAGTATTTGTTGAATGAATCAAATGAAACCTGCTTAACAAAAAAGCAACAGACCATACGTGCTCTGGACTTTGAATCAGGGACTTAAGTTAGGTCATTTGCCTCCCTCCCCTCCCACTGACCCCCCCCCTTCCTCCTGTGTTTCTAAGTGTTTCTGTGTGCATGCTGTTCGCGTTCTCTCCTCCTGAAGATGGACTTCCTCCCAGTGATGGACATGCAAGACCAGGGTGGGTGAGGGCATAGCCCCATACAGCCCCAAGCATAGAAACTGCAAGAGAGACTATTTCAGGATTAACCCCCAGCCCCCGAATCAGAGAAGTATTCTCATTGGTTAGGCTGGGGTCACATGAGCTTTTACGAGCGTAATCCATGTGGAAAAGGGCATGGGATACTATGGGATTGGCCTGACCTGGGCCATGTGCCTGACATGAGGCTCTAGCAGTTTCCTGTGATGGGCAGCTCTTCCAGAATCATGTGACTGGCTGGGGAGAGCAGGGCAGCTGTTATCAGAAGTCAAGGACCCTCGTACTGGCAGGAAAAGCAAACAGCCAAAGGTCTAGAGACAAGTGCATAAATCCTCCTAATGAGACTGGGGTGGGAGTCATGGGGCAGCCCACAGGGGCCTGCAACAAACTTGAAATGACTCTGAGATCTCAGTTTTATCTCTTTGACTCTGTGCTTGTCTTAGAAAAACAGTGCTTTAAATGACCCACTACTGAATCAAATTTGTCCTCTAGGAAGTTGTGCCATATGTATTCTGTGGGACACTGTTTTATCTCCTCTAGGGTCTGCATAGCCCACACTGAGAAGCTATACTTGACCTTAGCAATTTCCTCCAGACCTACCTCCTGACCCCTGTATTGGCACAGCTCATCCATCCCTGCCTGTGCCGGCCATTGTCCCCTACCTAGAATGTCCTTGCCTGCCTCTTCTGGCCCCGTCCACCTTCGCAGGTGCTCTTCAAGCCCCACATCCTTTCTAGCGGCTTCCTGGGTCGCTCTCTCTGTCCTTTAGACGCGGTGTATTACAGTGGAAAGAGCCCTGAAGATGAAGGTTCAAGTTCTAACGTCGCCACCAATTCTCTGCGCGACCTCTCTACAAGTTATTTCCTCTCCCTCAGCAACTCGGTTTCCTCTTCTGTAAAATGAGGGATTGCACTGACCCTGTTAGCAAAGGGAAGCTCCCAGCTCCTTCTGCGCCGGCCCCTGCCCTGCCCCCCAGCCCCTTTTGGGCTGGAGCTTTTTTTCTCCGGTAAATGAAATGAGTTTATGGTCAGTGCTTACGTTAAGGGTTCTCTCTCTGTCTCTCGCCTTCTCCGCCTCCCCGCCCCCTCAGCTGGACAGGAAGGCTTCCATTGAGGAAGGGGGCCCTCCCACACCCTTCCCCTATTCCGTGCTCTTGGTCTAGCCTAGGCGAAAGGAAGATGCTGGTTAATTCAGCTAAGCAAAGCAGATTTTCTGTATGGTCTGCCCTGGCTCAGAAGAAGGTCAAAGCCCCAGCTCTGTACCCAGTAGCAGACAGAGGACAGGATTCGTGTGTTCAAGGGTGCTTTGGATCAGCATCATCTTCACCTGCTTCTCTCCCGTCTTCTCCTCTCCCCACAAGTAAGTAGCCCAGAGCTAGGCACCCCGAAAATGTGCTCAGATTGCTAGAATGCGGCAGAGAAAAATGCGTATGAAAGATTAAAGAGGAGCACGCCTATTTTTGCAAAAGGACACGTTTGGTTGTATGATTATTTGTCCTTAAGCAGAAAAGGGTCATGGCACCAGGAAACTGGAGGAACGTTCTCAAAGTCTATTTTTGCCTCACAACTGCAGCTTCTGCTTTAAGGAATATGATGGACATATTTCAAAAGTTATGTTTAATAATATGGACTTGCTACAGGGTGTGAATGATTCTTTGGGGGGGGAAACAGCTTCCCCAGAGCGCTTCTAAAAGGATCGGGGTGGGGGGGACCCTAGTCCTCTTCTGAGGTAGTGTCTCTGTTCTAATCAGTGCAACTGCTTGGTGTGTCTCCAAATGCCTGTCTCTCTTAAGGGAACAGGGCAAGCTGAAATTCGAGTGGCACATGTGTTTTCCACCACCAGGGTTGCTATGGAGTGCAGCAGAGTTGTGGGAAATGCAGGGGGTTTATCTGCATCTGCAAAAAGTTAGCTAAGTGGAATTAGACTTTCTGTAAGGTGTTTTCCTGACTCAGGCATGTCCCAAACTGGCCAACGTGTCTTGAGGCCCTGGGCGGCAATCCAAGTCCCGCGACCTCAATTGCTCCTGGAGGAAAAGCAGCCTGTTTCAGCTTTCTACACTTCTTAAAGTGTTACTTTGATTAGACAGGAGATAGCAGTTTGTTTAGCAATAGTACTATTATTCCTCTGTCATGGTTATATTTTTAAATTATACTTTCTCTTTCCTTTGCCAAGAGTAAACGATAACATACATTTGTACCACGGAGCCAACCAAAGCTGTGTAGGTTTTGCCCAGACAGGTTGGAAAATGTATTCTAGGCCCATTGCTACCCAAATAGGAAGACTTTCCCCATCCCTGGGTCAGGGGACCATGCTTTTTCTCTTTTTTAATAAGTACAAACTCTTTAAAAACATAAAATAAGTTTTATTATCGCTATAAAAGTAATGCATCTTGTTGTTTATACAAGTATTACTTGGAAAATACATAAAAGTATAAAGAGAAAGACAGATATCATCTATAATACTAGAACCCCAACATAACTACTATTAAATTTTGCTATATTTCTTCCTAGGCTTTTCTCTAAATATTGATACAAAACTATGGATGCAAAATGTTCCCAATACACTTATATTACATATTCAGGAACATATTGCAAAAATAATTTTGTATCTTACTTTTATCACTTTATGATGTCATAACCCACAGATAACCATTATACAAGTTCTGGTTTATTCCCACCAGCCTTTTTTATCTGTATATTGATACAAAACCATGCATGCAAAATGCTCCCAATATATGTATACTGCATATTAGGAACACATCGCAAAAATAGTTTAGCATCTTTCTTTAATAGACTTTTGGTATCCGTCCTCCTAGCTTCTTTCCACATTATTGATACAAAACTATGAATGCAAAATGTTCCCAATACATTTAGATTACATATTAGGAACACATCGCAAAAATAGTTCAGCATCTTTCTTTGATCACTTTTTATACCACAACTCAGAGATAACCACTGTTAAAGTTTTGACGTATTTCCTCGCAGCCTTTTATCTGTATGTTGAAACAAAACTGCATGCAGAATGCTCCCTGTATACTCAGATTGCATGGATGGGAAGAGTGCAAAAACATCTGCTCATTTCTTTTATCACTAAATGCGTCAGCCAGAGCATATTCTCTTGTCACATGTTAGAGACACCATATTTTATTTACCCAATCTTTGTTATTGGTCATCAGGATGTTTCTAATTTCTACCCTTAAAAATAGCTAAATGAGTGACTTTCTGGTGGTTGAGTGGTTAAGACTCCACACTTCCAATGCAGGGGGCGCGGGTTCGATCCCTGGTCAGGGAACTAAGATTCCCACAAGCCGTGTGGCGTGGCCAAAAAAACCCAAAAATACTGAAATGAGCATCTTTAATGTATTATTTTTTTGTGACTTTTTGTTCATGGAGTTTTTATGCCTTTTCTTGACCATGATATCGACTCAACATATTAAGGATGACCCTGTGTCTGTAGTGTTTATGGTTCATGTTTTGCCAGTTGTGTGCTTGAGCATAAATTCTTTAACATTCTAGCACGCGTATAAAATCTTATGCCTTAAATGAATTTCAATTCATTACAAAGAACTTAAATGACAGTTAAAGACACAAAGTCTGACCCCCCCCCCCATTAAACTATTAAAGTACAACTCATCCCCCTCCTTCCGCGACAGCAACCTCTTTCTTCCTTGCTTAGGGCCCACTTTTCGATCTTTTCATCCATGGGTCTTGTAATACTTACCAGTTGTATTGCTGTGAAGACGAGCGGCTCCCAGACCTTTCAGTTATCAATCTGTCACAAGTGCACAGTGGTATCTCGTGACATGATGATCCCCGAGACGTCTGAGGTCTGTGCATCCTTGACCCAAAATTGCTGCATCGCCCGTGACCCCTAAAGACTTTTCAGAGAATTATGTTTGACAACGTAACAAAAAATATGGCATAACGAAAGACACATTGTAAAAGCAGAGAAAGAACTTCAGCTCGAATCCCACCACCTTAAGCAACAAGTATGTTTGCTTTGATGTTCTTTCCAGTTTCTGCTCCTATATAGACCCGCTTGTCAACTGTGGTGTCCACATGATTTTATGTCCCTGATTTGTAAAACATGGTATCATAAGCGTTTTCCAGGTTTCGACGTAGTCTTTAAAATTATTATTTGTAATGGCTGATGAAAAAGGTTCCATTGAGTGATGACTAAATTAAGTTAACCCCTATGGTTGGACATTCCGTCTGTTTCCTTAAGACTAATTTGGTTGAATCTTTAGAAAGTATCAAATACGGTAAGAGATTTTAAATGATTTTAATTAACACTTTTCTTGGTTTGTGCACACCTACGTGTATACAGCTGCGTTATTTACTGTCACTATTCAGTCATCCTGGGGCCAGCCTTGGGCCTCACCCAGGAAGTGTCCAAGGTGTAGGCAAAAGCTCATAATACGACTGAGTTTCACCTCTAATTTTTCTAACCAAACAAATTCAACTCCATTTCCTGCTCTAGTCACTACTGTGTGTTCGGTTCTGATTAACAGATAATGACAGAAGCGGCACAGCACGAGGTCTGGAGGAAGAGGCCCCAGACTAGCCTAGGACAAATCCTCAACCTCCAGAAGCCCGTTTTCTTGTTGGCAATTGCTTTTTTGACGTCTTATCCTATTTATCTCTCAGGGTTGTTGCAAAAAGAAAATATGAAAGCATTTGGCAAAGCATGTAAACGCACCCTAAAAGAAAGGCAAGATTTTGGGATTATTATGTTTCTGACTATTGTGGTTTTGTGGCCGGGACTTTAAAACGTCTGGTCTTGGGGCAACAGTCGAGTCTGGCGAGCAGGTCAGGGTGGGGTTAGGGGACAGGTGAGGGAGCTGCTTTGGGAGAATCACGCTTCTAAGTCTTCAAGACTACAGGACACTGCTCTGTTCTCAGCTCCCAGACTAATAGCATCGGCCAAGCCAGGGCCACCGCCCAAACTCCCATGGCTGCTCAGATTCTAGAGCTCACTGGTGTAAGGAGAGTGCTCCAAAGCCAAGCAATGCCAGAAATGGAAGTCTGCTCAGGGCTCCTCCCTAATGGCTCAATTTACAATCCCCACAGGGGTCTACGTCTTTTTGAACTTGCCAGAGATCACTCCTGGAGCGGGGGGAGGGAGGTAAAGGCTGCAGACAGGTAAGATATTATGAAAGAGCTAACAGATCTTTGTTCATTTATTGAGCAGTAACTAACGGGTAGAATGACTGGGGTGTAGGGTGGCAGGGAGATACACATTTGCTATAATTGGTACATAGATCGTTTTTCCTTTAAGAGTAATGTAATTATTCTAAATACAAAGGCATGTATCAAGTTTTAGGGTAATGAGGATAAGTTACACTGTAGGCTGATGGGAAAATAGATCTCTAAAAATTTATGCCAACTTGGATAGAGCCCCGACTCTAGTCTTTAATTCCTATTAATAAACTTTCATTGATCTTCCAAAAAATGCTTTTTGGACCTCTTTCTATTTTCATCTTGTGTCGTCTCTCAGGAAAGCTGCCTAGAAGTTAACTCCCACCTGTGTAGGATGACCTTTTCTCCAAGTGTTGCCCTGAGCCTAATAATGGTCCAGGATTGGGGGAACAAACCCAGTCCCCTGCTGCCCCATCTGCCTTGATGATTTGATAGGTATGGTGTTTTTAAAACAATCAGCAAAATAATTTGCACTGCAGAGTCCTTAGTAGGTCTTTTTTAATTGGACAGTTACTTGTATTAGTGAAAATCAAAAGCAGCATGCAATCATTCAATCTCCAAGCACTGGAGTGTATCCAACTGTTTTCCTATTTGGGGTTCCACTTTAGTCATTGTCTGTATGCACGTGTAAATTTTTACAGAGTTGCAACCACTGCCTTTTTTTGTGGCCCTGTTATTGGCATCTAGTTTCCCAAGTAACATTGACACACATCTGTTCAAATCAATTGACGTTCCCATCATGACTGACTCATTTGGCGGGAAAAACAAGTTTACGTGCCAAATGGAACAAAGAAGCGTGGGTATCAGGGAGCAGCAGGGAGAAAGAAACGGTGGGAGAGAGTTATTTTGACTTACTGATCATAAACCATTTTCCAATACCATTTTTAAAGGATGTATAATATTACACTGAGTGATTGATTATATTTTACCCCATGGTGTGGGACACTTGGGTGGTTTTCAATACCTAGTGAGTTTAGAATGCATATAAATTACAGGATTTGAGAGATGACTGTATTTTCTTGAAACAGGAGTCTTCTGTGTCCAGATCCGGGCCAAGAGTGTTGATGTAGTAGTGTTCCTTTGCTGGGAAAAAACAAAAAAGTCAGTACTGCTAACTGGAAATGCTGGATGCCTTCAAAAAATATCCCTGTGCTTAAAATATTTTTAAATTATGATCAATTCTAGCTTATAAAAGGAACCTATATATCTTGTCCCACAACTTACAGAAATGCGGAATTTTAAATTTAGAGCTTGACTAAACTTTTCCTAGTTTATGGGCCACGCCTGTCTAATAAACTTAATACAATGCCGTGTGCACACAGCTTCCTAACAAATAACATGTGCTGGGAAAAGATGAGGACAATGGAAAGGTGCCTCCTTGAAGGTGGTAACATCGGATCAATTGATCCGTCGACTATAAATGGATTCATCTTACACAAGTCTCCCACACATTATGATGCACATTTAGCAATGCTGAAAAACAATTTGAACGAATACCTTAGAGAGTTGTTACAGAGAATTTATAGTCTGGAACGAATTGCCATCTTCTTAATTGACACGGAAATGTTTGGCTAAAATATTGCTTTATTCACATTTCTCTCCTTGGAGAAAAATCTAGGCAAACTGCAACTTCGACCGTGTGAATAATGGTGAAAGATGACTGCTTTAAGTCAGAAAAAGGGCACCACGCAGTCTGAGGGCCCCGTGGACGCCCTCAATCTCGATACCTCTTGGGGGCCCGGGGCAAAGCGCCACAGCGCATCTGGAAGGCAACGCCCCCAATCAGGGTCGCGGCTCCCGCCCTCCGCCCCTCGCGGTCTCTCACCTGCGTCCCGCTGGAGGCAGCCGGCGGGCGCGGGCGTGGTCCTCCCGGAGGGTGGGCGCTGGCTGCTGCCGGGCTTCCTTCTGGCTCGAGGGGACCCGTCCCGAGGGGGGAGAAAGGGAGAAAAGGGAGCTGGTGAGAGGCAGGGGGTCAGCCTCGAGGTGCCTCCCCGACCCCAAGCACTAAGCCAGGCGGGTGCGGGAACCTGTTCGCCGTTCAGGCCTCGGGATTGCTGGCCTGCGGGGCCCTGGGCCGGCCGGGAGCCAACTCTCGGACTTCCCGGTCAGGGGATCGCGGCCGGGGTGGGGCGGGGCGGCGGCGGCGGCGGCGGCCGCGCGGAGCCGGACTGGCCCCAGGCAGCCGGGTGGCGGCGCCCCGGGAGCCCGAGGGTCCGCGGCGGCCGGAAGGGCCCCGACCCGCCCGCGTCCGCCGTGGCGCAAGGGAGTCTGGGAGAGTGCGCGTGGGGGCGGCGGGAGCCTGAGCCCCGTCTCCGGGCTGCCTGGAACCCCGGGCTCCCCAAAGCCGACCTCCTCCGGGGGCCCCACTGGGAAGCCCAGTTCCGGGCAGCCCGTCCAGACAAGAGGGGTTTTCGTGTGCTTGGTTTCTTTCAGGATGACGGAAAGCGTGGGAAAGATTCCACACCTCCCTCTGTCTTTGCCAATAGTCCTTGACCTGCCCGTGCGCCGGATCAAACCAAAATCCTAAAGTGATTTTTACAGGTGAAGTGCGACGTCAGCCAGAGAGTGAGCCCTCTCTTTTCCAGGTTCGCTGTGAAGCTCCTAGCGTAGACTCGGGGCCCCCAGGAAGAGATGGAGGTGGCTTTCGAGGTCATTAGCAATAGCGTCCAGAGTCCAGGGGGGCAGGAAGAGGCCCTGAGTCGACAGCTCAGGTGCTGCCATTTTCTCAGGAGCTGTCAAGCTAGTGCCCTGCCAGCGGGGCAATCCCTTATGGGAGGCCCCCGGGCGACCAAGGTGGCCTTGGGGCGGCGCCTCCAGGGTAGAATTCTGGGACCAGATTTTGGGAGATAGGGCAAGATAGGGCAAGCAGCAGCTTGAAACGCAGAGCCTCATTCCACAGCCACCCCCTCGGGTCCTCGCGCTCCCTGCAGGCCTCAGATCGGGCAGGTCAGTGCCTCTCCACGCCGCCTGGGATTCACCGGCGGACCAGGCCCCGGGCCTCGCCCGATCTCGACAGAAGCTCCCCCCAACACAGACAGGAAGACGGGTGGAGAGGGTGTCGAGAAGGGGCCAGAAACGTTCACCTTTTCTGGACTCCAACGTCCTTTCCACATGCAGGACGCGAGCCATTTACCAGGAACTGCAGAGCGGCCTGGGGACTGCTTGCAGCGGGTCACCTTCCGGCGTCCCCGCTACTCCTTTTCCAATAACCGCCCCCCCCGCCCCCCGCCATTTAGTTGTTGGGTCTTGAAGGTATTCTTTCTTCGTTTTTTGTCCTGTGGGTGGTATTCTAGTTAATCACTAGGAATTTTTTCCCTATCGTTTAAATTTTACCCGGGCAGGGAAAGGAGTGCTGAAATGCAGTATCTTTTTCACACCTATTTACACATTCAAAGGCGGGCAAAGGTTGGACGGAGGAAAAACGCGCCTCTCCCGGGTCTCGCTGCTGGGGCGGACACGGCGGGCGCTGGACTAGGACTTACCTAGTGGGTGGGCCCGTGCAGGAGTCCCAGCCTTGCCCGGGCAGCAGAAACAATACTCCAGAGCACCGATCGCCCACTGCAGTACTGTTCCCGCTGCTAGGGCACGGCTGAGTGCGGGGCGCCGCGTCCCTCCTCGGCTCGCATAGCCTGCGCACGGCCCCGACCACCCCCAGCCCCTGGCATGCAGTTGCGCCCTCCCCGGACTCTGGCGGGGCCTCGTGGGTGGGGAAAGGGGGCAGAGGGGAGAGGAAGAGAGACGCAAGCCCCCGCCCACCTACCTGCTCCAGAGCTGGCCTGGGGAGCAGGCGCCCCGCGGGAGCGCACGTCCAGCAGAACCCCACCTTCCTACTTCCTCGCGAGGGGGTATAGCAGCGCCTCACGTTTTGAACCGTTTAAAGCACTTCAAAACATGAATTGCTGCTGCATCCCCTCGGAGTCAACGAAGGGGGATCGCTCTGGGGTACCTGCAGATGGAGAAAGACAAGGTGACTGGAAGGAAGCCTGGTCCCGCCCCGTCCAATGGCGAGGAATAAAGCAAAATGTCAGTCCAAATCGACGTACTTTTTAGAACTTCGCCGTTTGATTTCCAGGATCGGCAGGTGTAGTGAAAAATGTGACTCTCAATTTTTTTCCCCCCAGAGGATGAATCTTGGAAAAGTGTAGCGGTGAAAAGTCAAGGGCTGAGAGAGAGGAATTAGGGTGGGAAAGAATCTTACCTCTGAAGGTAAGAATAGTAAGAAAATAAATTGAGGCAGTTTGGCAACATCTGGATCACTCTTACCAGCTTCAAAGTCTTAGTGAAACTTCTGCCTGATGTATATTATGACTAAGTCTCACTCAATGTCCCCACTAAAAAAAATAACTTTTCATTTATTGACTTAAAGAAGATCACCAAAATGTCTCTGGCAGCTTCAGCTAATTTTAACATATATGATAGCTGGGAAATATAGATCCATCCACAGAAGCATCAGACGTCCTCTTTAACTCGCCAGTGTTTCATTATTACAGCAAACACCCTGCTTTGAGTTCTTTTTAAAGGTATTAAAGAATGAGAGATAACTGTCCCGAGATGAAATATCTGGATGTTTACACATGAAACTGATTACTCAAACGTATTTATAAATATTTTATACCTTTCAACGTCACCTATCAAAACATAAATCAAAAAGTTTCAATACTTGACCTCAAATCACTCCTTCTTGTCTCAAGCAGTTCCACAGAAACTCTTTCACGTCCTGAAATGGCCGGCACTGTGCATACTCCTTAATGATTAACTCATTAGATACCACTTTTTCCTTTTTAAAATGGACACACATTAGTAATAAGTTACATGCATCCTCCCCCATACTGTTTAAAGGAAACAGTCAATTAAGCATAGAAGAAACTACTACCCTGTAACCCTCAATCACAAACCTAAAAGTTAAAACAACAAAACCGGTACAAAACTCTAATGGTTTTGAAAGTTAAAATACGTTTCAATACAAGTATTAGACACTCAAAGTATCCACGTCTGCTAAGTGTTTGGTTCATTTAAAAGTTACATCGGTTTTTCAAAACCAGTATAATGGATGCTGTGTCCTGTTTATTAGTTAATAAAATGTGCAGAGTATTCAATGAGACTAAGTACAAAATTCATAACACCAGACTGAGATCCAGTGTTACCAAATGCACTACTTGTGTCACTGTAAACTAATTTATTAATAATAACCCCGCTCCCTAAATTGGCACATACATTTAAGTGTCTCTAAATTTCATCTTGTTTTGGCTACGCTATTCACAAACAACTTTGACTTTTGGTATTAATGGAGATAAACGTCCTTGGTTGCCCTTAAAAAGAAAAAAACAAAAACAAAAAATGTTTAGCAAACGTACAGTTATACTTTAAAACTCCACAACCTTCTCCCAACTAAATATTTATGTTCCACACAAATATGTGAACCATCACATCAGATGTTAAAGTCATCACTAATTTAACATTTCCTTATTGACTACTTAGAAAAACAAAAGTTCATTCGAAATAGCAACGGTGTCAAAGGCGAAGGTCCCTTCCAGCTTGCTCTGCAAACTCACTGGAATCGAATTCACTTGTACTTTTCACTTAACCCCTTTTTTTTCTCTCCCAGTGACAGTACAACGATTTACATTCCTAAAAAGCCACCTTGCTCTCCTAGTTTATGGATTTCCCCTTAGATTGAAATTTACTTACGAAAAGAGATTACAAAGAGGCGTCTTGTCACTCCAGAAGAGAGTCAGTCGCTGATACAATAGACAAAGAATCGATACTTTTGAGTTGCCCATAGCCCCACACCCCTCCTTCCGAACTGAACTGTTTGGCCAGACCATTTAAGAGCCAAAGAATACGCCTCTTCCTCTGTTCATATTTTACAACGTTTTGTCTTAATTTTGTAGATGCCTTCTCCCCCCCACCACAGACACGATGTACCTTCCCTCGGCGCATTCGTGCCAACTTTCCCAATGTCAAGTTTCCTACAGGGAAAACTAAATAACCTTGAAAGTTTTAATAGGGAAAAGACAATGCAAAATTAATCACACATTTATTTCCAAGACATATTTTACTGCTTGCAAATTAAGAGCCACAAAAAGTCCATTTACAGTCTGTCAAAACCAGTCGATCCCGACCCTGGCGAGGCTGACAGGCGGTCACTGCCCCTTACTCGATTTTCTCTTCCCGCCCCTCCATGTTAGCTTTTTTCAGCCCGTTTCCTAAGAATTCTCCCGGCCGCACTCATGTGTCTGTTCGCCCACACCCCGACCCCCAAACGTGCTTCACAACCCCAAAGCGACACAGAACTTTTTCAGCATTGTCACCAGATTCTTTTTCAGTCTGCCGTAACCAACGTTATTATAGGGAGAAACGCCAGCCAACAAGTCCCTTTTTAAAAAAATCGCATGTCACCTCTCGATCCACTCGAAAATGGCGCCGAAATCGAAGAACTTCTTAAATTTCATTGTCAGCTTTTTGCAAAGGTTTCTGGGATTTCCCTGCGAAGCTGCTTCGCCGCGTCTGAGAGCTAGCGAACGAGCAAGCAAGCAAAAGAGAGAGGGAGGAATGTGCGGGTGCGGAGGGGTGAAACAGACAGCGAGAGAGCGGGGCCCGGGCGGGGAGCAGAGCAGGGGCTTGGGGGACGGCGAGGGCGCGGGGCGTGAGGGGCCGGGCACCGAGCCACAGGGACCGAAAGCCGGGCGCGGAGAGCCGGGAGCCGGGAGCCGGGGGTCGGGGTGGCGGCGCGGAGGGCGCGCTCCCGCGCTGGCTGCAGCCGAAGCTCGGGGAGCGGCGTGGCGGAGGCGGAGCGGAGCGGAGCGCGGGGCCGGAGCCGTGCGCACCCGGGGAGGCGAGCTGGGCGGCCGGCGGAGAGCCTCCTGCAGCTGCTCTAGAAAAAGCCGGCTCTGGGGGCGTGGCCACGTGGTGCCCACGCCCCTCCTTCCCCGCGCCGCTCCCGGCCCGGGGGCGGAAAGGGGGAGGGAAAGGGGGAGTGGGGGAGCGGGGGAGTGGGGGAACGGGAGAGAGGTGGGGGATGAGGGGGTGCAGGCGCTCGACGCCACGACCTTGGCCCGCAGGCGGGAAGGGCCGAAAAGGGCACAGGGCGCCCAGTATAGCCGGTACAGAGCTGAAGAGCGGGGGTTCAGGGAGAAAAAAAGAGAAAATGGGAAATGGCAAAGCCACGGGCACAGGGTAGCGCAGAGCGCACCCAGACGCGTAGGACGGACGCCACCCCGCGCCCACCGGTTCCCCCGCAGTGTCCTCTGAGCTGCCCGGAGGGAGCAAGGTGGCTGCGCAAAGCCTCCGGCGCGGTGCTTGCTGGGGGTGCCTGACTTGGTTGGGGGAGGAAAAGCGGGGCCTCGGACCGCAGGAGCTTAGCGCTCTTCCCACGCGTTTGAGGCCAGCCTCGTCGGGACTCCCCTGCCCTCTCCACCCTGCCAAGACCTCAGGGAGAGAGGCCCCGGGGCAGGCCCCGTACGTGCAGGCCGTCCGCTGGGGGGACAGAGCCCGGAGGGAGGGAACAACTGTCTGCACACGTCCCAGTCCAAGAAGGGAAACTGATTGTAAGACTGACCGGGGCAACAGGAGGGAAACGAGCCCTTACTGGGAATGCTACAGGCTGTTAGGGACGGAGAGTCAGTTTTCTTAGGTGTGAGAATGGTATTGAAGGTAAGTAGGAGGATGCCCTTATTCTCAGAAGATGCAGGCTGGAGTGGCGAGGTGAAATGTCACCAAGGCTGCAGTTTTCAAACGATACAGCTAACACAGGCACACATTGTGCCAGAGAGAGGAAGCAAGTGTTGCAGTGTTGCAGTGTGTTGTTACATCCAGGTGGGGGGTAAACGGACGTTCGTTGTGCTGTTCTTTCAACTTTCCTATTTGCAAAATTTCATAATAAAAATTTTGTGAGAACCCCCCCCCCTTTTAAAAACAGCGCCTGAAAGCTGTCTAAGAAAATGAGCGCGACTTCCTTCTCTCTCCCTGTCCCGGATGGGACAAATCTGCGAGCACGCAGGGCTCAGACCGAGCGGGTTCTGGACGGGAAGGGCAATGGGTAGCGCTGGCCGGCAGCGGCCAGCGCCCCGGGCACGGGACGCAGGCCCGAAGAGGCCCCGGGGGTCTCGGGGCAGGTGGGCTGCCAGGCGCACAGCGAAGCGGAGGAGCTGCGGAGCGCGCCGGCCGGGCCAGGGGGCTCCGCGGGCGGCTCTCAGCCACCCCGGGTCCGACTCCGACTAGCTCCGCTCAGCGCTGCAGGGCCGCCCGCGCCGCTGACGGGTGAGGAAACCAACGGGCCGCGGGAAGCGGAGCCGCGCGCCTGGCGTTGCCGCCGCCGCCCGGGTTCCCCGCGCTCCCCGAGGGAGGCTGTCGCGGCCTGTCCCCTGCGCCCTGCGCGCGGGGTGGTGGGGAATCGCGCGCGGCACTGGAAAAAAAAAATCAGGTGCCGGAAGAAAATAGCAACACACACACGAAATCAGTATAAAGAAAACCATGGACTCCGCCGTGCTCGGCGCTCGAGTTTCTTGAGCTACTTAACTCTCGCATGCATTTCACTGTGATGTTTCTGGAGCGCTGATGGAAACTTAATTTCTTTGCAAGGGCGATCTCGCAGACCCAAGGCACTGCAAGTGCTGCGCGGCCTGTCGCTGGCCTCTGCGGCTGTTTTCTCTTTCTTTCTTTCTTTTCTTTCTTTCCTTCCCTCTTTCTTTCTTCCTTTCTTTTTTCTTCTTTCTTTTTTTTTTTTTAGAGGTGGGGGGAGGGAGAGTAGAGTCTTCCAGGGGCTGCAACACTGTTTTGAAAAATTAACCAAAAAGATTTTACAGACCAAGATTTGATTTTCAGGAAAGGTTTTAAGGCTGCAGTGACTTGTACGGCTTCCGTGGGCGGTAAAAAGTTACTTCTAAATGATAATTTCCCTCTGAAAGTCTTCAAAACGCTTCGTGGACAGGGCTGAAAGTTTGTCAGGCTGTCAGACGTGACTGAACAAGCTTCTAAATCCTCAGATAGATCATTTATAAAGCTCCAGTGTCCTTGGGGTGAAAGACTTTTCTGGGCTTTTAAAGCTCGGCTTCGTGGGTAAATTTGCTTGGGTTGATGTAGCTGCGCGCAAGCGTGCATTTCCCTCCCTGGATTAGCTGAAGGGCAGAAGATTCCAGTACTATAAGATAAAAGTCGAGTCTGTGGCACGTCCTCTAAAGAAAAAAAATGCAACAGCTTCCTTTATTAAACTCTTTTTGCTACATCAGCGAATTAGAGAGCCAGTTGAATATTGATGAATGCTTTGAGGGTGAGTAATATGGCTACAGGCCCCAGAAAGTGAGGGCGGGCAGGCTAAGTATTTACTCAAGTGAACAGTCTTCAAATATTTTTCAAATATGATGTCTCAAGGATTTCCTTAGGTTTTCTTAGGACTTCTGAAGCAAACCCTGATTCTGCAAATGGCTTCTCCTTTTAGTAGGCCCTTCCCAACCTGACAAAACAGCAATTGCCCTAAGAAGAGCTTAGAAACTCAGCCTGGCATTAGAACCGGGCCACAGCCCACCAGCCCTGGTGCCAGGGAGTTAACGTCTCCCTGGGCAACCGGGGAACCCCAAATGAAGTGGACACCATTCACTGTTTTTGTCATTTCTGAAGTTCTGTTTCAAAGCGTGTATTTTCAGGAAAATAGCACATATTTTTTTCCTCCATGGAACATTCAGAAATTACCTTGATAAGAAATATAGTCAGCCGTGGGAGGAGAGTGTAGCAAAAGCTTTGAAGGCTCTGAAGGCGCAGCTGAGAAAAATACATTAGCCCTAGACTGGAGATATTCCGCAAGGAAGTTACCCATAACGAGGTACTGTATTTGGAATAATTTTTGGAAAGTGTTTTCTGAAAAGCAATTTCGAATAAATCTTTGGAACTAGATACTAGGAAAAGGAGTTGAATTGAAAATTCTTTTTTATATTGTAAACAAAATTTCTAGAACTCAGCATTTTCATTTTAACTAGAAACGTCTTTTATGATTATGTTTTTCACAAAGGCCTAGAGTTAGGGAAACAAGACTTTCCTTACGTTGTAAATATCCAGAGGTCTTCAGAGAGATAAAATCAGGATAGAGTTACAGATTTAACAGAAAGAAAACAACTGGAATTGTGTTATGCAGCTTCTACTGTGTTATTTGTAAAAGATTTTTTTTTTCAGGGTTCAAGCAAAGGCTAGTAGTGAGCAGTAATAATAGACTAATACTTGCCCTACTGTCCGATTAAACAAAAAAGATAGTGCCCTTTGGTAATTTTTATTTAATTTATGAAATTAGTTATGATAAAAATAGTTCTTTGCAAAACTTAGAACTTTGGGAAAAAATGTCAAATCTTAACTTCTCCCACCCCCATGATCTCACCAGGAAAAAGTAGAATGAATTAGTAAATTTTTCCTTTCTGCCAAAGAGGAGCTTAGCAAGTCCTTGATGGCTGTTGCTTTTGATTTCCAAGTCTCTTTTCAAAGACACAAAATCACTGCCTTCAATGCTGTTGGGATTTCTTCTTTAAACACGGCATGTTTTTCTTGTTGGGTGTGCACTATTATTGTCTTAATTGTTCCTGGATTTTTGCCCATGAAATCAAAGAATCTCTCAGATGACAGAAATGATTGGATCGTTGCACATAGGAAGGCCACAGTGAAGGGGCATAGGGTGACTTCAGTCTCTACACCGTGCTGGCCCTACACGGTTCCCATCCTATAAGTGAGCATGACTGTCCTTTGCACCAGTGCGAACTGAGAGCACAGTGTAATGACAGGGGCATGGAGACGGAAAGCCCATCTCCTGTGTATGAGATTTGGTCACTTGCTTTCACCATAACCATTATGATCATCAATTTCTAACCTTACACTTCTAGCACTTTCCTTGAGCCTTATTACCTAATTATACAAAAGAAAGAAGAAATAAAAACAAAAACCCAGTATAGAATAATGTCAACACATCAAATGTAATTGTATTCAGGGAGGCTGAAGTGCATTTGGACAGTTGGTCGCTCCTTTTATATCAAAAAATTAAAAAAAAAAGCCCCAAAGTGGCCAGCACCAAGGAGGTGCTGTAAAAAGCACAGAACTCTGCCAGCTCCGAATGACATCACTTTTAGGATCTTGCTATGCAAAGGGAAAACGCTCCTGGGGGCAAATAATATCTTGCTGGGTAGAGACAGGAGGAGGGAACAGGAAACTGAAGGTTGCTAAGGGGTGCTATCTTTGTTTAAAACCAAGATGTGTTTTCCAAGCCATGAAGTGCTTTGTTGAAAAAGGAAAGGAGGGAAAGTCAATATGTATAATTGAAGCGTTAACATTAAAGCTGTTAATACCAAAATATCCATAACTCACTTGCTGCTCTCCTTCTTGTCTCCATAACATAACTGTTTGCATTTAAAAAAAAGAAAACTTAATAGGTAGAGTTTCTAGGGCTTGTAGAAGATGTCGTTTCTTTTACCTCCTGTCTCTTAAAATAATTTTTGAGTTTGAAATCAGGTGGGATTCTGCAGTAGTTAATGACCAGGGTGACCCCCATCCATTGGCAGGAAATGGAGCTGGAGATCTGGACCCAGTTTTCCATTTTAGCATTTGCCCTAAACCCAGGGCTCAGCAGCTTCCTTAGCTCAGTGTCCCCAAGGAGTGCCTAGGCCTCAGGCAAGGAAACAGGAGGGAGACAGAGAGGGTGGGCGAGGACAAAAGAGAGAAAGAAAGAAGGTGAAAGAAGAAAAAGAAAACCAAGTCCTTCCCCCCATTCCTACTATCCATCTTCTATTTCAAACTCTTAATTTGCCACCACTAGGTCACCAAGGTAACCTTCTCAGGCTCCCCGCTCATCTCCCAGCTGAGTTTGGCCCCTCTTGCTGTGGTCCCCTAAGTTCTGCTCTAAAAACACAGTTCTTATCATATCACACGATGAAAAGTGTAACCCTCTCCAACCCGGCTCCGATCCGCTTCTCCAGCCACACCTTCTTCTTCATGTCTCCACGCGTGAGATGTTTGTTCTTCTCGTTCCCTCACCCCTCAAGGCCCAGCCCAAATGCCGTCTCCTCCCTGAAGCCTTCTGAGATGACCTCAGGTTGGAGTTAACTGCCTCTGGCCTGTCCTGCCACAGCACATTAATAAAGCTGGTCATTCTGAGTCTCTTCCTAGCAGAAAGTAAGCTCCTAGAGGGTAGGGACATGCCCGTCTATGGATATCTTCTCAGTGCTTCGCACAATTACTTGTAACAGTGGGCGTCCGATACATATTTGTCAAATAAATGCATACCTGAGAAGGGAAAGGAGGAAATGGAGGGAGCTAGGAGAACGTCAAGTTGTGTTGGTGGTGAAGCTTATGGCCAATATCCTGGTCAGTTGGCTTAGGTGCCCTTTGGTGCCCTTGGTGCCCAGGGTTGTCTAACCCAAAGCCAACATGGTGGCTTAACAAGTTGGTCTGGGATTGACATTTGAAACGCATCCCCTTTAATAGTATGGAATTAATTTACCTTTTTTTTTTTTTTTTTTTTTTTTTGCGGTACGCGGGCCTCTCACTGTTGTGGCCTCTCCCGTTGCGGAGCACAGGCTCCGGACGCGCAGGCTCAGCGGCCATGGCTCACGGGCCCAGCTGCTCCGCGGCACGTGGGATCCTCCCGGACCGGGGCACGAACCCACGTCCCCTGCATCGGCAGGCGGACTCTCAACCACTGCGCCACCAGGGAAGCCCTAATTTACTTTTAAGTTAGCTACTCAGTACTAGAAACCCTCTTCTGCAAAACTACCACCATCATTTTATACTTTTAAGTTTCAAGCTGGTCCTTGAAGGGAAGGTGAAATTTGGATGGAATGGGGGAAGCAGTGTGTTCAGAGACCTGGAGATAGAGAAGAGTTAAAAAGAGATAGACTCAGCTAGACAGAGGCTATCTATTGGGGAATTAGTTGGAGATTGAGCTGGACAAATAAGGTCCATCCACTCTAGGACAAACAGTTATGGGGGGCATGGAAGTAGGCAGAGGAGTCTTGATTTTAGTTATAGGACCGTGAGGAAGTAATGAAAACAGTGTTTGCAACAGATTCACTTGGCTTACCTGGTAACTCTGCAAACTAAAGCTATGATAAACCTACAGTGATCTGAACCATTGGAATATCCTATTCTTCATGTACACAGGAGTGAGTTTTCTTACTAGGGAAGAGAACGGATGGAAAAATACTGCTTCATATATGCCCACTGTGTATCAGGCAATGTGCTAGACTTTTTTTCCCCAGCAGCTTTTCTCTTTCTCCGTCTCCCCACCAGTCTCTCCCCCTTTCCTCCCTCTCTCACACACCTACACAGGCCGCCACCAGAAAAACCCCCTGGCTCAGACTTGACTGGCCTTTAAGGATAATCAATTTCCTGTGACATTACTCATAACAAATATGTTTTTAAATACCAGTAAATATCAGGCAAAAAGTTCATGGAAAGAATCCAGAAATTTAACATCACGTGCTGATTTGATGGAACAGAGGAATGGAAATACACATCTTCTGGACTGAGAGTAACCGTTTTGAGGGGGTGGCAGAGCTTCAAACTGGAGAATGTTATTTTTCATGGGCAGTTTAAAAAAATTGTTATTAAATATTTTCAAGAAGTTAAAACGACATTGAAAGCAACTTGGGCAACTTAAATATTCGCTGTAGTTGCTGTAACCCAAATATCCCAACATATTTAGAGCTTAGGTGCCTCTGATTATAGTCAGAAGAGTGTGATTTTTCTATATACCTTAGTGGAGCAGAAATTAAGCAGATGAAATATGAAATGAACACGAGAATTAATTTGTAGTTTGGATCATAAAAGCCAGATTTTTGAAGAGATTATTTTATTTTGATTGCAAACTATAAATTATTACAGGGAGTTGGTGTAGAATGACATTGAGGCTTACTTTTGGGTCAATATGTTCCAACTTGACCTACCCTTGGTAGTGGGGAGGACCGGGGTTTCTCTAACCCCAAAGAAACCAGTCTCACTATGGCTTTAGGACTTGTCTCTCCTCTCCTCACACTGGCGTTCTTTCAGTAAGTTGTCACGTAAATGCACTTTAGAAAACAGAATAAATATTCTATGTGCATCACTTGGAAAATAAACTTTTAAAGATGTGTGTGTATTTAAGTTGTAGACTTACAACTCAAAAGAATTCTTGATAGAAAGAAATAGGTTTTTGGCTAAAAGTCAAAAATTTTGAAGTAACTTTAAAAGGTGAATAATCTACATTAGCATGGTGTTTATATAATAGGGTGAGTGTGACAAAGTTAAAATAACATTGAAAATAACTTGAGTCATTTAAATATTCCTCCTGGTAACTGTAGAATATAAGTGCCTTCAAAGGGGGGAATGGTAAGTTTCTAGACAGCTGGCAGGGATTTTTTTTTTATGTTCATTTACATTTGAAAACTGGTATTAGCATTCATTTCTCTGACCCAGAGCAATTCCCCCTCACCTGTCAGAGAACATCTACACATGAACGCTGACAGAGCCAGGCAGGGAAGGGCATGTCTGTCATTTCACTTCCAGAAACCTGTTTATGAAGCCTCCTGCAATCCCCTACCTGCTCGGACCCTGTTAGCCCCCTCAGCTCCTGCTGTTTAATAATTCTGGGAGCTACTTTGATTTCATGTATTACCCTTCAGGTAAGTTACAGGGACTTCACCAATGGCCAAGCCAGATGGTTGTGGATTAGATAAATACAAAGCAAAACAAACGGAAGTAGTGAGTGATGGGAAGCATTGTGTTAATATTAATATATATAAATCAATGAGAAAAGACCCTGCCCCTCGATTTTGAAGCTGGATAATAATGCCATATATATTATTTATATATATATATAAATGTATATGCATATACACACATATGACACAGATTCCGTCCCCCCCCCACCCTTACTCTGAGTTACATTAGGAGATGGCTGGTCCGATCTGAATTACAGTCCATTAGAGGATAGTTGAAAGAGTTTATATGATCACTAATACAGGTAACATTAGAACCTCTACCCAGTATCATCTTTTATATTATTTGATTTACCTTTTACACTTTCTCCCCTTGGCTTTAAATGTCTTCAGCAATGTCCTCCTAGAAAAAATAAATAGAAGCTTCCTCTGGAATACTTTTCACCGGTCAATCAGTCAGTCCTGTAACTTGCAGCTGGTAGGACTTATTTTCCCCAGAGAAGGAAAATAGAACAGACAGAGACAAGGGTATGGCAGTGACATATCATTTATTTTTCCACCCAGTCTGTGTCCTGCCACTGATTGTATTTACACAGATAAATTGAAGAATGTCGCATTTGTGGAGTTTGCCAGTATGATCAGATGGAAGGTCATCTCTAGGATTGTCTCCAGTGATCCTGCCTCCTGGAGCTCCCACCCTTGTGTAATCCCCTCTCCTCGTGTGGGAGCTCTACCTCCAGACTCTCTTCTCTAACAAATAGAACATAGCAGAAGTGGTGAGATGTCATTTCTGAGTTTGGGATACAAAAGGCCTGTGGCTTCTAACTTGGACTCTGCCCCTCCCCTCCTTCCCTTCCCCCTGCCCTCTTCCTATCTTCATCGTCATCACCATCTTCCTTACCATGAGGACACTCCGGCAGCCTATGGAGAGGCCCACAGAGAGGAAGTGAGGCCTCCTGCCAACAGCCCCTTGAGTGAGCCTAGAAGCGGGGTCTCCAACCCCAGTTGGGTCTTGAGACGACAACTTGACGACACCTCCTCAGAGACCCCGAGCCAGAGGGATCCCCGCAGAAACCGTCAGAGAATAACTGGTTGTTGTTTTCGGGTAATTTTGAGGGGGGGGGCCATACGGTGCGACACGCGGGATCTTAATTCCCTGACCAGGGATCAGACCCCCTGCAGTAGAAGCACAGAGTCTTAACCACTGGACCACCAGGGAAGTCCTGTTTGGGGGGTAATTTGTTGTTCAGCAATAGATAGCTAATACAGAAAGTCTTGTAATTGCATAACCAATGTAAGTTTATAAGCTGAAATCTGACCAAATCATTTGTTTTCTTCTGAAAAAGTTGTAGAAAATTGCAAGACTGAAAGCCCTCCCCCTCTGTCTCTCTCTGTCTCTGTCTCTCTCCCTCTCTTTCTTTTTTGGGAATAAACAACTATACTTACAATTTAAACAGGATATCATAGAGATCAATCATAGGGATTAATACTAATTAGATTTAAAGAAAAAAGAGAAAAAGAATTAAAGGATGCTACTGTGTGGGTTAGCCTTCCCTTTATAATAAACACTTGTTCCTTGATAATGTATTTCTTATAAACATGGTGTGTGTGCCTGTGTGTGAGAGAGAGAGAGAACACACTGTGTTTAGTTTAATGGTTGACCAGGCTTTCATTATTGGTGGAGGAATGGAGGGATGGAGGTACTTACAAGTATTTCCAAAATGGCCTATTGGTGAAAACTAGGGATAAAAGACTTTTTGCCCTTGACATTTATATATACTTTACACAATTTTTTTTAAACCTGGTTTGCTGTTTTCAGGGTATAGGAATAAAAATTTTAATGTTACTTTGAGTCTCCTTTTATCAGTGAAAAATCACATTATGGCTCTAATTTTTAAATATTTGACAAGCAGTTATCATAACAAATGGTTTCAGACATTTTTGGCTCTCCCAGAGCTTGAAAGAAAGGTGAAAATGCCTGTTTCTTTTGAGGGCAATAAAGCATTTCTTATTATCACAAATATAATTGACACTATGTGGTAGATTTTTATAAATCACATCACTTTGAAAATGGCATGGGGCTTCCCTGGTGGCGCAGTGGTTGAGAATCTGCCTGCTAATGCAGGGGACACGGGTTCGAGCCCCGGTCTGGGAGGATCCCACATGCCGCGGAGCAACTAGGCCCGTGAGCCACAACTACTGAGCCTGCGCGTCTGGAGCCTGTGCCCCGCAACAAGAGAGGCCACGACAGTGAGAGGCCCGTGCACGGCGATGAAGAGTGGCCCCCGCTTGCCACAACTAGAGAAAGCCCTCGCACAGAAACGAAGACCCAACACAGCCAAAACTAAATAAGTTGTCTAAAAAAAAAATGGCATGAACATTACCACAATAAAGGGGGAAAATACTCTTTCAGAGTGGCATTTCAAAAGGTAAATAAATTAACCAACTCAAAATACAGTTTTCTCTTAAAGCATTTTTATCTTCCCATCTTTTGAGTGGTTCCTATGCTTATGAACTCCCAGGCCCTTTCTCGGTACCAATCAGTCGACTGGCTTGAGCACCTACTGAATACCTTCACCAAGTACTATATAAGAGAAAGGCAACACAAAGGAGCAAACAAGCAAATAGGAGAGGGTCTCCCGTGATCAGGAAGCACACGGTCAAGTGGAGAAGATCAAACATGGAAGTGAAATGGTTGAAGTACACTTTTACTGAGTAATGACATGTCCAAGTCAGGTGCGGATTACTCTTGAATGCTGAAAAAAAATTATGCCTAACTATACTGAGATGTTTACCCAGGCAAAATATGATTCTCGACCACAATATTGCTTTGCATCTTTGTTCTTGCTGTTTCCTTTGCCTAGAATGCCCTTGCCCTTCATCTTCACCTGATGAAATTCTCTCTCTTATTTAAGGTCTAGTTCAAAGGCCCCCAATTCCATGATGCCTAGGCTTACTCCATCTTGACTTATCTGTTGCACTGGAAAATCTAGCCCACCCAGCTCTCCCCCCACTAGAATCCCACGAGTCATATTTCTTCCATCTCTTGATCACTTCCCTTCTGTCTCCTTTGATGTCTCTTCTTTTTTTCGTAACCGTGCCTTGAAGATTGAATGTTAGGGAATTTTGATTCTCTGGTCCTAACTGCCTGGACTCATGTCGTCTTTCCAAGGCTTTATCTCCCAGTAATTGCCTCTTACACCCCTTACTTGAGCTCCAGCTCAATGAAGTTCAATTTCTTAAGCTAATTCCTGGACATATTCACCTGGATGACACTATCAACTCCAGCTCAACATGTCCAACCTGGACTCATCTTCATCCCTATCCTCTAACCTCATTGCAGTCTCCTTACTTAAAGCCAGAACTGACCATGTGTTCTGAGCTTCTAGGGCTCTAAATGGTGACAACTTCTTTGATTCAATCTCTTCTTTTTCACGTATATCCCGTCAGACAGATCAGGACTTAGCTCCAGTCTCATGCCCTCCATGAAGCCTGTCCTCTCTGCTCTAGGGTCTGGAGTCTTTCACACTCCAAATTTGCTTGCACGACTCAGTTTATCTCTTGACCAGGAATGGGGTTTCTATAGACATTTAACAATTGTATAGGCTAAAATGAATGAAGTCTTGTTCTTCACTTGAAATTATTCTCATTTTCATCTCTTCCTACACTTCTACGCCTTCCCCCATCTGCTCTTCTCATCTCTTCTCACCTAGCTTAGAGCACTAACCCCCTAGGTGTCCTCCCATCAACACTGCACTTCCATGCCCTGTGCCAGTACTTACGCTCACAGAGGATGCCCATCTTCCACTTCTCTGCTTAGACAGCTCCTCCGCATCTTCTAAGAGTGAGATCACTGCCCCCCTCTACCAGGAAATCTTCCTGGATCTTCCAACCCAACTGGAAGCTTCTCTTCTCTGGGAGGGAGTGTTGAGTGTAGGGGAGGAAAGTGCATTTTGGAGCTAGTCCAACCTGGGTTTGAATCCCAGTGATGTTACGTATTAACTGTCTGGCCTCAATTTCCCTGAGCCTCAGTTTCCTCGTCTATAAAACAGAGAAAATAATTTCTATCTTGCAGAGCTGTTGTGAGAATTAAATAAAGTCATGTATATAATGTGTATGGCACGTGATAACAGCTATCATTGCCACGTAGGTCTTGAGTCTCCTCTAAGGCTGATACGTTGCACAACCCCAGGGGGGTGTCTCCATGAATACTGCGCCTTGAGGTTGTCAAGTGCACAACTTGCACATGGTAGTCCAGGTCTATTATGTCTAGTATTGATTGTTTGCTAAGTTACTTATACGTGTTTTAGTGTTTAATAATCCATAAGCTTCTGAAGAGAAGATGGGGAAGGGCAGTGCTTGTTCTCTTGTACAGTCTTGTTTACTGCTACTTCTCTAGCCCTATCTCTCACCACTGTCAGCTGCCCCCCATCCCAATTGTATTGGATTAAACTACTTGTGGTTTCTCTGATGGCCGCAGCCCCAGTCCTCAGGTCTCTGAACAGGCCCATTCTCTGGGCTAGAATAGCCTCTAGCTCCCTAGGCTTGTTTACTTGTCTCTTCCTGATTAGACCATGTTAGTCTTGTTCACCATTGCATGCTCAGCGTCTAACATAATGCCTGGAACATAGGATGAGCACAATAAATGTTTGTTGAATGAATACATTGTTTTCAGGGATTATCACCTAGTTTTCCTCAAGAAGGGGCATGAGATTTTTAAATGAACAGCTGTGCTTCTTCAACTATCATGACTGCAATAGACTGGATGTTTGTGCCCCTCCCCCCAATTTCTATGTTGAAATCCTAACCGCCCAATGTGATAGTATTAGGAGGTGTGGCCCTTGGGAGGTGATTAGGTCATGAGGGTGGAGCCCTCATGAATGGGATCAGTGCCCTTATAAAAGAGGCCCCAGAGACCTCTTTTGCTTTCTATCCATCATGTGAGGACACATGTAGTCTGCAACCTGGAAGAGGGCCCTCACCATAACCTGACCATACCGGCTCCTTGATCTCAAATTTCTAGCTCCCAGAATCATGAGAAATAAATGTCTGTTGTTTATAAGCCACCTAGTCTCTGGTACTTTGTTATAGCAGCCCAAACAGACTAAGACAATGACTAAATTACTAATGTCTACTGTAATCCTTTGTGTATATTATCATGTACATTGTGCTAACATTGTCTGCTTCTTAATAAATGTGTGACCTTGGGCAAGTTTCTTAATCAATCCGTGACTCAGTTTCCTTATTTGTAAAATGGATATAGTAAGAGTATTTCTCTCAGGGCTGTAGTGAGGATTCAATGAGATGCTTCTACTATTTGGAATGGCCTCTCTCAGATCAGCCCAGGGCTGGCTCCTTTTTCACATTCAAGAGTCAGTTCAAATGACAAATTCACAGCAGCTTTCCCTGACCACTCTGACTCCTTCTCCAATTTCTCTCATATTGCTTTGTTTTAAGCTCGTCGTGGCATTTGTCGCTGTCTGATTTTCTCTTTGTGTACTTATTTATTTGTTTACTAGCTGTGTGACCTTGATTTCTCTGAGCCTCGGTTTCTATTCACTGCCATATCCTCAGTGGCTAGAATATAGTAGCGCCCAGTGAATATTTGTTGAATGAACTGACTTACATTCCCTTTCCGAGTCTTTGAGAACAGTAATGGATAGCTAGACTTGGGTGAAAATTTTCTGATCACATAAGTCGGGGGACAAAACTCTTTGCAGAGTGCTATCAGTCTATGGCTAAGTATAAGATCTAGCCCCCGGCCTCAGGAGCTTACCATCTAGTTGGTGGGATGTGAGTTGAGTGATTCCTAGAACAACTGGTGGATTATAAATCACTAGTGCAAATTCTGCCTTCCGTGGACAAAAAGTGATACAGAAGAGTGATGGATCAAACTAAGAAATTATGTGGCTAAGTGCTAAGTTGAGTAGTGTAGAGTCTCAGGGATATGGGTAGACGGACGGAGGGATTCAGCTGGGGGACCTTAAAGGAGAGAGAAGTCATCCTAGAGAAGGGACCAGACACTAATGTTGGTAAAGCTCTTAGAAGAGTGTCCGGCCCATAGTAAAAGCTATGTGTGTGTTTATGAAATAAAAACGCCCAACTGATATTTTTATGCCACCAGGACTTCCCTGGCGGTCCAGTGGTTAAGACTCCGAGCTTCCACTGCAGGGGGCGTGGGTTCGATCCTTGGTCGGGGAACTAAGATCCCACATGCCGGGTGGCACGGCCAAAAAAGGGGGAAAAAAAGATACAAAAATAGAAAACAGCTTTGTTCATGGAATTACCATGGGCTGCTCTTTTTGAAAAGCATGCATAAGAAGGCCACAAGAGCACATATTTGTCTGATATTAGTAAATATTATATACCAATTGTAGGAAGAGCATCAGCTGGAGACCCCAAATCTAAGGATCACATGGACGCAATCTGATCATCCAGACGAAGACACCATTTCTCAGAAGTACTAACAAGGGAAGCAAACTGCACGGATAGGCCTCCTGAGCCTCTGCTTGGTGATGTGGGCCCTGGGTCTGCCCTTCCTCGTTGAAGACACGAGGCGGACCATCACAGTTGGGCCTTTGGCTGGACTGTGACAAGGTGAACACCTCATAGCATGTCTCACCATCCTGGGCTGTGATAGCCCCCTCACTGGCTGCTTCCCTGGAGCAGGGCACCGCGAGCCACGGGGAACGTTGGGGGGCAGTGCAGGACACTGGGATCACGTACTTAGACGACGTATGCTCGGGGGCATAGTGCAGCTTGGTGCTGTAGAGAACCATGTCCTGAGAGACTGCCTTGGCCGTGATGCCACATTCCGCGACACGGTAGGTGAACTGGTAGGCGTAGGGCTGAACATGGTTGGCAGGGCAACCCAGTCCCAAGTGTAACTCATGAAAGTGCACATATACGTCATTGTTCAACATGTAGGGGTGTACGGTGACCATGAACCAGTCTATGGAGCACAGTACAGTTATCGGATTTTCTCCGGAACAGGCCGAAAACACAGAGGTGAGGAAGACTAGCTCTCCTATCAAGTTGAAAACTTTCATCCCGGTAGCGGATCAGGTAATGACTCTCAGGAAACAGGAAGCTGTCTGGTGAGGAGTTCTAGAGCACAAAGGAACACAAAAGGAAAATCGTCTTATTTCCTATTGAAAGTTCAAACACGATCATTTTTTAAAAACAAAAGACCATTCCTAAAGCATTAAAAAAAAAGAAGCTAAGAGAGTAGAACTTAAATGTTCTCACTAAAAAGAAAAAAGGTAAACATGTGAAGTGAGGGATGTGTTAATTAACCTGATGGGGGAAATTTTTTCACGGTGTAAACGTATGTCAAATCAGCACGCTGTATACTTTAAATCCCTTCCAATTTTACTTGTCAATTATACCTCAATAAAACTGAAAAAAAAGAATAAAAAGCAAAGGAAAAGATCCCTGTGACAGAGAACTGAATTTTGATGTCATTGTTGGAACTCACGTGTTTCTAGATGACTACAATGGCTTCTTTAAGTGACTTTACCATATCGTTTTGGTATAAAACACAAATCCGTCACATACAGAATGAGAGTCTACGCCGATCTGGAGTAGCATTCCTTTGTGTGCAACCCCAGCCAAAAAGAAAACAAAACAGTTTTCATGCCAAACATTAAATAAGGTGACAGGAGATAACAGTCTAATTCCAGCTGACAGCACTTTCCTCCTGAAGGCCCCAGTGTCCTCCCATAGACCATACTAATGAACTCTTCTCTATTGCCTTCTTCTTTTGGTTAGCAACAGATTTAATTAAATGAAAAGCTACCAAGAAATTGTGGTTTATTCCCAACATCCAGATATTGAAATTTTGCCAAGTGGCTCACTTAAAATGATCAAATGAATGCTTCATAAATGCCAGCAGTAGTCATAATGCCATTATGACCAACAGCCATTATGACCTCGCAAAATAGCAAGATTGCAGAGTGGCAGGCAGAGCAGTATGGAGGAAAAAAGAGTCATGCTAAGAACAAGTGTCTAAAACAGTTTCAGAAGGGGTACACACAAAGGAAGAAGGAACAGGAATATCATCAAATATTGTTCAACTCAGCTTTCATTTTAAAAGTGAAAATGAAATAAATCAAATAGGAAAGTGCCTAAAATTTCAAAGGAAATGTCTATGCAGGGTTTTACTCTTGTTCCCTGATGAATTAAGCAATCCTTGCGTAAATGAATTCATTCTTTGACTAATATTTATTGAGCGTCTACTATGTGCCCAGCACTGTGCTAAATAAAAAGCATCCCAAGACAGTTCTTTCCTCCCGTCTTCCTCAGTTGCAAAAATGTAGCTCTTTCTCTTCCTCTGATACTGATGAATTTGCTGCACTCTTTAATGGAAACCATGGCGGAGGAGCCCACTAGCCAGGTGCAGTGGCCTGGATGAAGTGCTTTGTTTTCACATCAGCACTTGATCTGGTTGGTACCCCTGTCTCTCCCTCTCTCCTTACTGACTCCTCATTCTCTTGGGGATGTTGAGGTGTAAAGAGAAGCCTAAGAGGTCTCCCCGGCTCCTTCCTTGCCTCTTTGTTCTGAAATGGCTCTCTTAGGACTGCTTTTTTGTTTTTCACGAAGAAAAAAAAAAAAAAAAAAAAACCATAACAGAAAAACAGCAGCAGCAGCAACAAACCGAAAAACCCAGCCCTCTCACCCCTCCAAAAAACCAACCAAACAAAATACGATGATGATGACGACAACAGCAACAAAACCCGAGTTAATTCGGATGCCAGCTGGTCTTGGATAATGACTCAACAGTTAAATAAACAAACCGCTTGCTCTGGAATGATGCATATTTGCTGAGGTTCCTTCTGGAAGCTGAGATCATCACTCCATCGCTGCTGCACTATTGCCTTGGTCTCAGGAAGACCACCTTGCCCTGAGCTTGCTTTAGGAGTGCCTTTCTCTCCCTCTCTCTCCCTCTTTCCGCCTTCCTTCACGTGATCTCACAGCCTGGACCTATTTGCCCTGAACAAAAACCTCCCGTCTAAGTAGTTCCTGGAATAGGTCAGGGAAACAATCCTTCCACTCCAATTTCGTTGTTCAAACCCCAGAACTGACACCAAGTTTAAGGGTGTGCTCCATCCCTCGGGCATCTTTCCTATTGTCTCTCCTCCTCCTTCTCATGGTTAATCCAAAGAGAATGATAAAAAGCCCAAATTCTCTGAGAAACATTACAGTTGTCACCCAACGAATCATTTTAGACTACCTCACTCCCACTCTCACACCCACTTTTTGAATTACATTGCACTGAATCAGTCTTTTTTATATATATATAAATTTATTTATTTAGTTAGTTAGTTTTGGCTGTGTTGGGTTTTCGTTTCTGTGCGTGGGCTTTCTCTAGTTGCGGAGAGCGGGGGCTACTCTTCATTGCGGTGCGCGGGCCTCTCATTGCGGTGGCTTCTCTTATTGCGGAGCGCGGGCTCTAGACGCGCAGGCTCAGTAGCTGTGCCTCACGGGCTTAGTTGCTCCGCGGCATGTGGGATCAGACCAGGGCTCGAACCCGTGTCCCCTACATTGGCAGGCAGATTCTTAACCACTGCGCCACCAGGGAAGCCCTGAATCAGTCTTGAAGGAAGGGCTTTAGTAACATCACTGAGTTTGGGGGTTTATTTAGCACAAATCTCCAAATTCAGTACAGGATCGGTTTCCTCTGATTTTCTTGTAGCCAGGGAGAGATTGCCACAAGATTGGAGCAGTGTGTGTGACAACGTACCTCTGAGCTCAGATAAAACTGAAAAATGAAGTCAGTGGGACCCATGTTTAAGACTGCATCTCTAAGGTGGGAGGGAGGAGTTGGGAGATCAGGGGAGAGCAGAATGCACTTTTTTTTTTTTATTTTTTTTATTTATTTATTTTTTTTTTTCAGAATGCACTTTTTAATGAGCTTGCTAACTCCTAGCTCAATGCCACTCTTGGGGAGTTGCTCCCTTTTGCTGAGCACAGGTTGTCAGAACTGGGCAGCCTCCCTTCCCTGCTGCCTGAATTCCCAGGGAAAGGTAGAGGGTGTGTGTGGGTGTGTGTGGGTGTGTGTGGGGGTGTGTGTTGAGGGATGGTTATAAGTCATTCACAACACAGTGTAAACTCATCAAATCAGCTGGCTTTTCTAACATCCAGCTGAGATGTGTTGGCAGAATAGGACCTTGGACTTGGATGGGGAGGGAGAGGGTTGGCTCTGAGAAAGAGGGCTGAGGGGCTAGAGATGGGAAGGGGGCGCCAGAAGAGAGGGTTGTGCAGTTTGCGCCAAACTGGAGGTATTTTTAGCCATAGTTGGGGCTGAGCCCAGCATCCTGGAGCTGAGGGAGTTGAGGACTGGGGAAGAAAAAACTGCAGAGAAGGGAGCGCTCACCCTGGGACTACTGTCGGGCTTCCCAGAGGCAGCTGGGCTGTTAGAAAGCAGGTCTCAGGGTTTGCATTACCATAGCCCCATTTTGGCTTGATTGCAAATTATCCTTGCAAAGCTCATAACTTCGATGCCTTTGTATAGCCAAGCAGGGCTACTGGTACCTACAGTCCTGAACTGAGCTATAGGGAAGCCAGTGAAACCAGAGCTGCTAATGACACCTGGATGCAAAATGTTTGCTTTCCTTGCAGCTACAGAGTACAGTAGCTTTCTGTTTTTCTAAGTGTGGTTTATGCATATACGTTTTCCATTAGTTTTTTTTAAAGTTTTCCTCCTTCCCCTTAAAAAAGAAATTCCCTAATAAGCCTAATTCTTAATACATCCTTTACGTTTTTAAAAAAAACAAAACAAAACATGAAATATTTCATTCTGGGAATGTGAACTCTATTTCTTAATGTCTTACAAGAAAGAGATTGAATATTGGTCTAAACACAGAGCATTTTTAATCTCAGGGAAAAAAAGAGACTTTTTAAGAGAGAAGTAAATTAGTTTTGTGATGTTGGTGAGTGAGTCGAGACGTGTAACACAAATCTCCTTGAAAGCAGACAGATTGTTGCCTCTTCATCTCCTCTGATGTCGTTAGAGACACATATGAACCCTTTGCGTGGGGAATGGGGAGGGGATTAGCTAAACATTTCCACATCTGGTTTGAGAACAGTTTGGAAAAAGAATTCACTCCATAGGCTCCTGGAAGCTTTTGGGGTCGACAGTTATTTATTTTTAAAATTCAGTATACTCATGACAGCATAGTTATCATTTGTATATTGTTTTCCCAGAATCTTGTTGTCAAAACAAAAGGAAACAGAGGGGAAAAGGAAACTCCAAAGCAGTACGCAATTATCTCAGGGAAATATAACTGTCAGGGCATTGATTTGCAGCAAAGTTTGTTCACTCTCTTGCAGCTGATTTGAAGAAAAATGAATCTGAGTTGGAATAAAGATTCCTTTACAAAATAAGAAGAAAGAATCCTAACACTCTGTGGACCCTTTAGTTTAGAAATTCAAATAGTCACATGTTGACTTTGCCCAGCCAACTATCTCAAGGTTTGGGAGCCTTTTAAAATCGAGGCCCAGTTTTCAAGAATTAGTTGGTTCGCTGCTCTCAAAGAAAGTGAGGATTGTGATTATACTAATGATGTCGAAGGGACATTAAAGTGAGTTAGAAAATTAAATTACTGCTTTTGTAGAATTTACATTCATTCTAAAGAAATCTGGGCCCGGTTTCGTTTTCCAACATAGTGAAACACGGTGTTAAAGTAACCACACGTTATTCATCGTTTGTCAAGGAAGAAGAATTATGAACTGCTAACGCTTAACAAAGTCCATTCTCTCAACTGAGGAAAACACCTTGACTCAAGCCTAGGAAAGATTTCATTCAAATTAAACTAAAAAGTAATCATTCAAAGTGTTTTTTTCTGTTTTTCCTGCTTTTCAGTAGAAAAATTGTAGGAAAAAACTGTAGAAAAATTGGGAGATATAGAAAAGGAAAAAGAAGAAAACATTCTCCGATCTCAGAATAATCACTGTTAAATTTCTGGTTTATATACTTTTAGTTTTGCGGGGGAGGGGAAAAGTCTATATACATATATATGATCCAAAGTCATTTCAGGAAAAAAAAAAAGGGTAAGGCTTTTTGAAAGCTGTTTTTAATTTTTGACATTGAATTTGAAAGCAATCAAAGCATTATTTTTGTTTGGGCCATCTGGTTTTGTTCTTATAATCTGTTAAGCTATCAAGCATAGTTTAAATGTCATGGTTCATCCCTTGCACAAATAAAGGTTGCGAAATAAATAAGAATCCAAGCTCCTTGTAAGAGCTGGGTCATTAATTTGGTTACTAAAAGGTGAGGAGTCTGATGTGAAATCAAACCATAATCAGGCTACACAACAAGGGTAAACCATCCCCTGACCGAACATAAGTATTTCCAAATAAATACAGAAAGCTGTACTTTAGTGGAAATGGCAGATATCAGGTCATGGGAACTCCTTCCTTTTCGTGCAGAGAAGCTGAATTAGTTTAAGTTTTAAAGTTGAACGAAGGGATGCATTTCATAATTTCCATAAAATGTAAGGAAAATCCCCAATGTGTGCCCCTAATCCAGTTTATGTTTTAATTTAATAATTTATTTGAGTTTGATTTTTCAGAAAGTGACACCCTTTGCCACAAAGCCCCAGAGTCCCTTCTCATTTAAAAAGACAAGGTGAGTTTGTGTCTGTGCAGAGCTTGCAAATCTGCAGCAGCACGGCCGCCTTTTTTAACCCATTAGTCGTCTCCGGAGGGCTGCCCAAACCAGAGGAAGGCCCCTTCGCGGGAGACGATTTCCGGGTGTTACCATCAGAAGGCAGAGGTCTGAATCAGACACTCCTTCAAGGGCTTTGACACACCTGTGTCAATAAATGAGGGCTCAAGACGGCTTTCGAAAACGGTCAGGCACATTCTTCTCTCCCTTTCAAAATTGGGATTTTGGGGTACAGGTTTTCTTAAAGTGAGGTGCATGTATACAGCCACAGCTGAAGGATGGCTTAAGTCCAAATCAAGCCACAGTTGACTTTACAGTCTGTTTGGCTGATCTCTACCTGACTTGACCAATCTGTGGCTCTCCCAAGCCCAAAGCTACCTTGTGTATGCCCCACCCAGAATGTGGCCACTTGGTGCATCGGTGTACACCTGGACTGAGGCCATTCGTCATATCTTGGCTCCTGAGGGGGAGAAAAGGTTCCTTTGATAGGAAGGCTGTTGGTCGTTGTTAGGGAACTTACAATTTGGGAGGCTTGCCTGCATATTGCAATAGGTAAAGAGGCATTGTTCTGAGGCCAGGACATTGTGGGAAGAGCAAATCATTCTCCCTCCCTCTCTCTCTCTCTCTCTCTCTCTCTCTCTCACATACACACACACACACACACACACACACACACACACACACACACACACACAGATGGACAGGTGGACGAATAGATAGATACACACACTAAGAAGAAAGGAAAGCCCAAATCTATTTCCTGCTGTTGCCCTGATCCTTACTATTTTTCCCCATCCCTTAATCCTTGGACTGTAAATTCCTTAGGGAGCTGTGTCCTGATCTACCATAGTGTCTGGTACCTGGTAAGTACTCAGTAAATATTTATTGAATAAAAGGATGAAGGAACCACTAAAAGTTGCCACCTTCCACTGTTCTTGTCCAGTCCCTAAGGGCCTGAATCTAGTTACTGGCTAAATCTCTCCTCCACTCCTTCCCCAAACTCCCAGTTGAAGGCCTGCGGTAGCAGTGAAAATTTTCTTGGTAGAAAGTGTAGGGCCCCTGTCAAGGGTCCTGCCCACTTACCCACCTGCCTGCCTACTGACCTCACTGATGCCAAGGGCTGTATGTCGGTCCAGCCTAATGGTACCCACTGCCCTCTTGATTAGCTCCTAGCCAGTCACTCCAGATGGAGCCAGCCCTCCTTGTGCTAACTCCCCAACCCTGGTCACTATCCTCCTTCCTTCTATCAAGCAACCAAGCACAACCAGTGTCAGCACACCTGGATTTAGCAGTAGATTCACAGGCTACCCCAACTCTTATGGTCTCAGGTAACTGAACGAAGTCAACCTCTAGACAGCAGACAAGGTGCAACTCTCCTCTGGTCTGGCTTTACATGGGAGGAGAGAAGAAATTCCTAAGCCCACGCGGCCCAAGTCCAGGCAACTGAGAGACACAGCCTCATGAGAACCGGAAGTCTCAGGTCCACAAGGTACTGAAGAGTCATGGGTGCCTAGAAGGGGCTTGCTGGAATCACTGGGCTGACTGAGGCAAGTGGATACAGCCCCCTGAAGTCGCCCGTGGATGGATTCCCTTGGCTACAAGAAGGAACCAGACCGCGGGCTGGATGTCTGTTCCTCCTGAGAGCACATCTACACGTCCACTACCAGTTCCAAGCACGGAGGCACAAATCAGAAAACGCCAGAGGTTCCTGGGAAATCAGAGGCAAGATGGGTTAAGTCTCCCCCAGTGCAAATTGACCCTTGGCTCACCCCGGGCCAGGCTTGCCCAATCCACTCTGCCAACTCCAGACTGAGAGAGATCCAGGCCAACTCCAGGTTTTGTTTCAGCATCCCCCAGCCTGAGTGCTCCCCAAAATGCTTTGAAGTTGACCCCATCTCCACGTATGCTATTGTATTTCACTGGCGGATATCACTCTCCATTTCTACCATCTGTACCTTTTATATAACAGAAGTTTGACTTTGGGTGTGATAGGTCCTTATCTCAGCAATATCAAAATACTTGGGGCAGAGCATTGGCTTGGTACCTTCTCCATGCAATTAGTATTTTGTTAAAATGATACATAATAGGTTGAACATGAGTTCGTCATCTGCCTATTATAATGTATATATGTTGAAAAGTAAATATGTAGGGCTTCCCTGGTGGCGCAGTGGTTGAGAGTCCGCCTGCCGATGCAGGGGACATGGGTTCGTGCCCCGGTCCGGGAAGATCCCACATGCCGCGGAGCGGCTGGGCCCGTGAGCCATGGCCGCTGGGCCTGCGCGTCCGGAGCCTGTGCTCCGCAACGGGAGAGGCCACAACAGTGAGAGGCCCGCGTATCGCAAAACAAAACAAAACAAAAGTAAATATATAGCATATAAATAATGTTAAAAATAAATATAAAAGGCTGACCTATTATTATATCTGATAATATACACATATATGATATATAATACTATTAAAATATATATTAACAACAAAAAGAGGAGAGCCTCTCCTCCCTGGCAATCTATCTTCACCTTAACAAAGAATAAAGGACTCTTTTCTGAAATTGTATTCAAGGGTCGAGCCTCTGAACTTACATCATTTGGAGATATATATATATATATATATATATATATATATATATATATATGTATATATATATACACACATATATATGTGTGTGTGTGTGTGTGTGTGTGTATATATATATATATATATAATTGTGCCCCCTCAAATTCATATGTTGAGTTCCTAACTCCCAGTACCTCAGAATGTAACCTTATTTGGAAATAGGGTCTTTACAGAGGTAATCAAATTAAAATGAGGTCATTTGGGTGGGCTCTAATCCAATATGACTGATGCCCTTACTAAAAGGAGAAATTTGGACACAGAGGGAAAACGATGTGGAGTCACAGGGAGAAGACAACCACGTGACTGGGGTGATGCATTTACAGGCTAAAGAATGCTAAGGATTTTCAGCAAACACCAGAAACTAGAAGAGGCAGAGAAGGATCCTCTCCTAGAGCCGTCAGAGAGAGAGATGTCTCTGCTGTCACTTTGATCTTGGACTTCTAGCTTCCAGAACTGTGAGAGAATACATTTCTGTTATTCTCAGAATAACCACCCAGTTTGTGGTCCTTTGTACAGCAGCCCTAGGAAACTAATAAATATGTTTTTCCAACAACTTGAACAGACGCACATGCCTCCTTCCCGAGATAAGAGCTTGAAACGATGAATGTTCTGACTGTCTTGCTACAACATTAAATCCATTTGGGATCAGGAAGATGATGACTAACCAGGAATGGAGACAGGAAGTTAGAAAGAAAGGAGCCCGTCTAAAGGGGTGCTGGTGCTGGTACTGGACGCCTGCGGGAGAATGGAGTTAGGGAGGGAGATTATAATGTGACATCAGGAAGATTTTCCTCACTTTAAAAGTTGTCCAAAAATGAACGGAGAAGTCCGGTGTAGAACTAAGCGTCTTCGGTTCTCTGCAGGCCTTCTGGTAGCGTCTGGGTGGTCACTCGTCAGGATGGCTGGAGAGGGAATTCCTGTCCTATGTGGGAGGCTACATTAGAGAGTCTTGAAGGCTCTATCACTGAATGCTGTGCGTGTGTTCCCATGCATGTGTTCATAATATATTATCACAATTCCTAATGCGGTCATAATTGTGTATCATAATGTGGTCATAATGAGAGCATATATTATGAACACAGGCAGGAGAGAACACACACACACACGCCATGCAGCTATGTATATAGGTCTTCTTGACATATACGAGACTACACAATATTGCCTCACAGGGACCTGAGCCCTAAGCCAGGTTTTTGTTGTGATTGGCGCTTACTGATATTCATGGCAATGACAAGGGCAAGGTGCCAGGGGAGAAGGGAGGGTGAGTCACAATATAGACATAAATACTCAGAATGGGGCTTACTGTCCAGCTCTGAGTGATGGGGGCTGACACGGCCTTTCCAAGCAGCATGATCTCTGAAAGCCCCGCGCTGGGAATTCTCTTTACAAACTTCCTGCACTGAATGAAAAGGCTGGGGCTCTGCTCCCTGGAACTAGCATCACAGTTCTGGGGCGAGTGCTCAAAAGTGTAAATATTCTCTATTTAACCTAGAAAGGACCAGTAGGAACAACTTTTCTTCTCTGTTTATGCTTCTTTGCCATGTTCTAAGCAATTGCAGAATCCCAGGATTTTTGAGAGTTTGTTTCAACATATATAAGTCACGTATGGCAATAAATCTCAAATTTTTTCTTTAATTTGGATATCTATTCTTTGTACACAGACACCCCCCCCATAGAGTGTGTTCTCTCCCGTTATCTCCCTTGATCCTTTCAGCAACCCTGTAAAGTCCTCAAAGACAGACATCACATGTTAAAGCTGTGGAAATGGGGGCCCAGGAGGGTGGAGAGACTTTGGGCCACAGGCCTTCCCATTAGTCTGCCTGGCTTCTCTCCCCCTTTACACCAGATACAAAATTGTAAGATATTATGGTGAGCACGTCATTGTGGAAAGGAAGGGAAAGTCCTGAAGTGGTTTGACCTATGGACTACTGCTCCAAGATACATGGTGAAGTCTGCATTAGTGCTGGCGGCCAGGTTATTTAGGAGAGGGGCAGAATTGACTCTCAAACTCAGCCGAGGGAGCTGAGCAAACCAAAAGTACAGAGGGGCTCTGGGCGCAACTTCCCACAGCTGAAAAAGCTGAGAGTAGCTCTAAGGTGGCAAGTGGCAGTGAGGGGCAGGGACGGAACCTTCCAGAGTAGCCCAAGATTTGAAAAAGACAAGAGGAAGACGAGTATTCACGGGCTGGAGAGGGCAGACCCAGTTAGACAGCAGCTGAGTGTGTCATTTGTGCTTCCCCTGTCACTTTTTAAAGTTTTCTTTCTACTCCTAAGTTATGGGAACAAAGACAGAAACCGAGTCTGCCCATTAGACAAGGCTGCTCATCAGAGGCAGCTGCCTGGTGTAGAAACTGAAATTCCTCTTAAGAAGGAAGGAAGGAAACAAACATTTATTGAGACGCTGGGCTAAGCGGCTTTACTTGCAGTATCTCACTGAATCCTCACAGCGACCCTGTGTGGGAGGTACTCGTAGTAATAGCCACGTTTTCCAGAAGAAGAAATTGAGGATCAGATAGGTTAGGAAACTCACTAAAGACACAAAGCTGAAGTGGCAAAGATAGGATTGGAAGCATCTGTCGTGCTCAAGGAGCTTCCATACTTTTCTTTCTAGTATCTGCCAGTGCTAGGAAAGTAACATAGGGAAGGTGTTTAACAAAGAGGACATTAAAAAAAGAGGCATAGATTGTTTATGGGGATCAGAGTCTAGGACGATGGGAAGGTAAGGAAATTCGTAGCTTTTTAAGCAGGAAGAATGGAGAGAAAAAGGCAATAAGTGAGAGGCAGAAATTCAGATGCACTCAGAGAAGATAATTCTAGATCACTGATCACTCCTTGTATCTTAGACTTCTTAAGAGCAAGCAGTCATTCCTGATTTCGATGGAATACATTTATTCCATGAGCTGCATGCTGACGCAGAGCATAGCGCACCTCAGGACATGCTGTATATTCAGGCCTTCCCCATCTGTTTTGACAAGGGAAGTGTGTATGGTTTCTGTACAAAGCCACCAAATATGGCAACCCCAAATTATGAAGAATGGCCTGCAAACTCGCCCCTATAAGCTCTATGACTGGAAAAAGGGGACCGCATATTCTCAAACTCGTACATTTTTTACAGAAGTGGGGAATCACATGTTCCTAATTCCACCCCAAGGACAGAGATTGTGTCTCTTTCTGATTTCATCATGTCTTTGAAAGGAATGCTGAGTTTCTTTTACCAGGCCTGGATGTTTGTGAAGCTCCATGCAGGGCTCGGACGGGAGGCGGGAGGGAGCAGACAGCCGAAAAGAACTTCACATTAGTTCCATGTTCTAAACAACTATTGCTGGGTTGCCCCGGTGACCTGACAAAGTTGGGTTTTCACAAACATTTCAGTACTCACTTTAAAAGAAGCCCACGTGGTGACTCTAAAGCAATCAGCGGGGCTGGGGTGCCCTTGGTTCCTGGTCAAAGCCACTAGCTCGGGATGTTGGAGAAAGGAACTGAGCTGATTTCCCCCAATAATACCATCTGGCATTCCCCCAGACTCCTCATGAAGACTCTTATAGTGTTTGAGCCATGCACTGGCTCATAATAAGAGTTGAACAACTGTGGCCCTCACCTGTTAGAAATCAAGACTGGGCTATGAAACCCAGCAGGGCTGACCCATCAGAAGGGCCTGACCATTTTGTGTGGAAGGCGAACCTCTCCTAAACCCGGGGATTAGCGTGCTCACATTGGGACAGTCACTGAAGCAGGCGCTTATTCTCCAGGGGGTTCAGTGTCATGTTTTCTGACTGCCTAGAGGTAGAGGCTGAAATGGAATAAGTCCTCAAGGGCATGACCCCGTACAAGGGATTGGGAGATAAGGGAGACAATTCTTGTTCTTTGCTTCCTTGGAAAATGGAAAGAGAAACTCTCGGCCCAAAATGGCAGCTGCCCTGGCGTTTGTGCTACAGAACGAGGGGGAAGGAGCTGATTAAAGAAATATGAAGGATTGTCCTTTTCAAGGGATATGGTCATTTGGGACACATCCCTCACTAGGAATGTATGTTTAAATTCTGAGTCTCTAATTAAGCAACACTTTCGAAAAGGCCACCTTATCATCATTTATAAAATAAACTGATTTTCAGGAAGGAGGATTTTTCCCTTCCTTTGAGAGATCTTGCTGGTGGGAGAATGTCAACCCGGGAGGCATTTTTTTTTTTCAAAAAAATCAAGTTTTAAGTAGCATTTGTTATTTCTAAATACAAGAATTTATGTTTTTACTTTCTCTTCTTAAGATTCCACAAGCCTATAAAGGTGACTAGAAATTTGGTGCCAGTAATCTTCTGGTTATGACTCCCCCGATATGGACACGCCCTTGGGATTTCTAGGCTAATTGAATATTGGGGATAATAAGTGGTCTTGGGGAGGAGATTACGGAGGAGACAGTGACTTAGCTCATCTTACAGGACAGAAACGGGTGAGGTTTACATGGACAGAAAAAGGGTGAGAAGAAAGTCTGAGGAAAGACTCTTCAAAATAAGGCCATGGAGGGCTTAAGGCAGGATAGTCTAGTGGCTGAGTGGCTTTGATGTGTCAGAGAGACCTGGAATAAAACTGTACTCTGTTTTTACATGCTGGGTAACCCTGGGCATGTCACTTTCTAAGCATTGCTTTCCTCATTTATAAAATAAGGAAAGTAACAACAACAGCAATAATAATACTTTGGCCGCACCGTGCAGGGATCTTAGTTCCCTGAGCAGGGATCGAACTGGCAACCACAGCAGTGAAAGCCCTGGGTCTTAACCACTGGACTGCCAGGGAATTCCCTAAAATCATGATTCTTGAGTACAGAAATTCAAACTGTGCAGAAACTCAATTAAACAGGGCTCATAGCACATTTAGAAGCTCCTAATCTATGTTCATGCTGATGTCTAAACCACATTCTGAGTTTTTTAAATGCCTGGGCATTGGAGATAGACCTACGATTGAACTGGGGCTCTGTTGCTTCCTAGCTGGGTGACTTTGGGCAAGTCACTTCCCCCTCCTGGCCTCAGTTTCCTCATAAAAGAAAAACAGGGCCAGGTATAGTAACTACCTCTTGGATTGGAGGGTTGAATGAGGTATGAGAAATGGCACATCCAGGGCATGGCACAGAGCAAGTGCTCGATAAATGGGACCTATAGGCTAGGTTTGGGCAGGCAGCCTGGCTGTGGGCTTCTTTCCACTCCCACCTCCCTCCATCCCCACCTCCCTCCACCTCCTTGTGAGTCCCAACTAGACTCCCATCAATCTGCCACTCTCCCTGGGGGGTTGCCGGAAATTCCTGGCGCGGATGTCTCCTACAGGGATGAATTTTGGATATTCCTCCATCCACCCTGTTACCACTGAATTATGGGGAGAGAGAGAAGGAGAGAAGACCCATTGAGAGGGAGAGGAGAAAACAAGCGTCTTCTGTATACTCCTGCCCTGGCTAGCCCAGGCTTATGCCTGAAATAGGTGTTCGGTAAATACTTGAGGAATGTATGTACAAATGAATGAAAAAAGAGAGGCGGCGGGCAGGCATCCGGGAAGGCAGAGACAGAAATGAGAGTCGTGGCAAGCTTTTCCTTATGAGGCACCCGCAACAGCTCTCTATCACGGGGCCTCCCCAGGCCGGAGACTGTGGCCAACCCCAATCCTCTCCTTCCTCGTGCACACGTTATGTGCCATACCTGCCACGCCCCCTCCAAGACACCCAGACAGAAGCTTGGGGGTGGATCAGGGCTCCCCACTTTGGGTTCAGAGCACCTGAATCTCTCAGCTGTGGACAGAAAACAGCTTCATTCCAATGCTGGTCTCAGGAAGCTCCTCCAGGGATGTCCAGATAGAATCCCATCCATCATTTTGAGATTCCCTTCTTGTCCTGAGGCTGAGCAGGTGGGGGGCCAGATGACAGATCCCCTAGCCACTTCCAATTCTCATTTCACACATGCAAGCAATATGACTACCAGGTTTTGCCGTGAGCGTTGCGCAAATGAGTGAGGACACCTGTACACACAGGTGGAGCAACGCGAGTGCCGAACATGAGTGCCGAACCGTGGAAAGCACTGAGGCGGAGGATTACGCTTTTTACAGGCAACGCCTTAAAACCTTCTGTGCCATGGTTTCTCAGTGCCTTTCATAAGCTCAACTTCTGTTCTGACATGTGTTTCAAATAAGGTTTCCTTCCATAAAAATCCCACTTAAGGACACACATGCAGGAATGTGCATTTGGCTTTTCCTGGGTGTGAAATATTTGATGTGCTGATTTTCAAACTACATTGCTGGAAAATTAATATACACTTAATTGCCTGGGTGACAACCTCTCACCACAGAAGCAACAGTGATTCAGATCCTGTGTCCTTGATTCTTGACCCCTTGCTCCCTGTGAGTCCCAACCTCAATGTCACACCCAGTCTCCTAGCGCCCACGAATTCTGCCAATGACACATAAAACCAGGCCTGACATCTCAAAAAAAAAACAAAAAACAAACAAAAAAAACCCCGCCACCAACTGGAAAAAGCGTGTGAGGATTCTACCCTACATGATGTGATTGAAAATTTAAAAAATGTTTTAAAGAGAACCATTAAGCCAGGCCTTTCCAACCCATGAAACTTTTGATTGGTTCCACATTCACATCATCTCCGGCTCAGTTTGGTTCTTGGGGCCTGACTCAGCAAGCTTTTGTATTATCTCATTCCAAACATGCTGTGAGTGAGGGGTGTCACTAAGTTGCCCTTTTATCGTTAAAAAAACATATTGGTGAAAACCAGAACTGACTTCCAATGTGGGCAATTCCAGCCAATAGGTCAGCATATGAGCCCCAGGGAGTGTGTGGAGGGGACCCCGAGGTGGAGGTAATTTTGGCCTGATGGCAGCTGGCTGGGCAGCTGGGAGAGAGCAGCTGCAGGAGCGGACTGCTTCCACGGAGGGTAGATTTAAAGTTGGACTTCTGTGCAGAACTGTTCAAGTTGACCTGACTCTGGGTCAAATTCTATCCCTCGGTGTATGTTACCAGCTTATGCTTTGACATGAGATGCATAGCAGTGGGGAAGTGAGCCAGGGCCGTAACAAGGACCCTTGCCTACTTCCGGAGTCGCAGGATTATTGGGGAGATGTCAGGGCCCAAAGATGGCAATTCTTATGTGACCTCTTTCCCCTCAACCCGATGTTTGGATGGAACTTAGTGTTGAGAATGTACCGTCAACAGGGCTCTCATTTAAAGTTTAAAATGTCCTTTCATAACTGTTGGAAAGGAGGTTTGTATACATAGAGAGTATCTAGGATTTGCCCATTTCTGTAAAAAAAAAAAAAAACTCCTTCCTGACTGTAAATCCTGCACTCTGTAAATAATTTTTGGGTCCAAGAAGACCAACGACTCACATTTTCTTACCCCACTGCCCACCCTGCTTCTGGAGCCCACAGGAGGCGGGGAGGCATCAGCCAGGGAGGGGATGACAAATGGATGCAAACAGACGTATTTATTTGGTAAACAACTCATCATCTTCTAAATTTTAAAATTCACCGTAAGCAAATATAAGCGCAGGCTCCCTTTGAAAAAAATGTACAGCTTTTCCCTTAAAGCGATTCGGTAACTGCAGGAAGGCGAGAGCGACGTTCCACCCAGGTGTGCAGGACGGCAGACCCGAGTTTGGGAACAAAGTCTCAGCTGTTCAACCTGAGGGGCCACGAAGCAAGCTTTGAGTTGGGCTGGAAAGGCAGAGTGGCAGGGCAAGGAGAGAGACACCAGCTGCCAGGCCCCTTCTTTCCAGTAGAATCCAAGGTCATCTGACCACTGGCTTTGTCTCCGTTTCTCTCTCCTCAGCACCCCTAACATTTACTCCGCGCTCACGATATGCCCGGCACCACACTTAGGACTTTCTGAGCCTTCCCAAGTTTCCTTTCTCTCTCACTTCATTCATGTGCTACTTACGATGGCCTCTGCCTGTCACGCCAGCTTATTTAGGAGACCCGCTAGGCTTCAAGGTGGCAGGCGGGGTGGGGAAGGGGACAGGCATTAGCATCAATGTGGTTGTCCTTCCCTTTCCCCTTCTTAACCTCCAAGCTAGAAAAAGAAGCAAGTTTCATGCAGAATAAATCAACTGCCAACACATTTCTTGGTTTTACGAACTGGTACCGTTTTCCCCTGCTTAAAAAACGGAGTCAAGCCTAGAAAAAAGCCCAATGTATAAAGTTCTGGTACTTGTATCCTCAGAGAACTTCGAATAAGGTTCATATACAAAAAGTAGCCTTCTAGGAAAGTGTTGTAAAATGCACTAGAGCAGATCTTCATGGATTATGATTTGACTAGCCATTCCCAGTTTGAGCTGTTTCGCTGAAAACGATTCTCAATTGGAAAACTCGGTAATATCTGTATCTTGCCTGTATTTTTTCTATAACCACCTCCCCTGTTCTGTGTGTACTGGAATTAGACCCTCTTTGCAGTGAAGACCGAGGTGATCTCAGGAACCTGTGGGTGTTTGGCGATCGCCAGTTGCTGGTGAGTAAAGGACCACTCCTGAAACCAAACAAGAGCGGAGTGGACATGGGCCTGGGCCAGGTGTTGGGGGAGGCCATTGTGAGAAAATGGTCTGACTAGAGTATGATGGGCAAGGGGAGAACACTCAGGATGCAGAAAGCTCAGGTTGGAGGAAGGGAGGAGAAACTCGGCATGAATTCAATGAAGAGCAGTAGAAAGCAGAAGGGCACCTTGGGAAAAAGTTGACTTACTCGGGGGCCCAGGGAACCAAGATAATTCCAGCCCTGCAGGCGTGGGAACCAGGGAGGGTTGAGCAACCGCTCTGGTGTCAAGTGGCCATGAGGAGTGCAGTGTTCATTGTAACTTGGGAATTGCATGTGGAACTCAGCCAGCAAGGACCTGGTTTCCCCTAAGGGGCTGGGGGTTGGGGGGAGCCTGGGTGGCCTGGGGCTGGATCCTGGTATATGGAGAAGAAAAGGCAAGCTTATGTGTCAAAGGCTAAACAGGTTGGACTCGTCCCTGAAATGTACTGACATGGAACATCTGCACCCCCTTCCAATTCCTCCCACTGGAAAAGTCTGGCTTCCTTGCTGACTGGTGGGGAGGGGGGTCCCATGTGAGTGACAGGGAATGGAAAACCCGGAGAAGCATGGGAAACAGTATTTGGGGTCTAAGGTCAAAGTCTAAAGGAGACTCTTTTCTCAAATCTTTTGTGCTCGCTCAACTCAACTCAGTTATTCCTGTGGGGGAAATAAATAAAGGTAATAGAAACCATAATTTTTGATCCCTGCCTGTCCTTATTTAGCCTGGGCAGGCACTCTAACCTAGCACATGGTTCCATCAACCCCTGGGCTCTACTGGGTGATTTGGAGGGATCCTTGGTGGGTGGAAAGAAACCCCCTAGAGATGGACACATTTTCATACATAGCACCTACAGGGCCTGGATTCCATGAAAAGAATGTACAATGGGCCCCCCAGACTCAATGGGTAGGAAGCCAGTGCTTTATTACCATTAGCCCATGGACTTGAACAAGTGCTCTTTATTCCAGAGTACCTCCATATCCATTCAGTCTTATCCAATGTGATCAGTGGGATAAGTAATGTTTTTCCTATTTTCATAATAGAGAAAATAAATATAGATCAAAATTTATTTTCCTTAATATGATTTTCAGTAACTATGTTTAATTCAGTCAGGATCTTGCTACCTTCTCCCTTCCATTCATCCAACAAATATGCACCGAGCACCTTCTTTGGACCAGCAGTGTGTTAGATGCTTGGCAATATACGAAAGTGAACTAAGACAGGGTTCCTACATTCATAGAGTTTACAGTCCCAAGCGGGAGACACGTTAAATAGATAAACTCACGCATCATTATTTAACATTCAATAGTTAATCTCAGAAACGTGTAGCTAAAATTGTGATAAATGATACCAAGGTCAGATTCAAGTGCTGTGAGAGTGTATAACGCAAGGATCTAACCTAGTCTTGGGGTCTGGCTTAGGGCCTCCCTGAGGAAGGTCCATTTCCACACCAGTTCTCAGACTCTGAACTGGGGCTGCAGATGGGGAGATAGTGAGCACATGTCAACAGAATGGCCAAGACCAAAGCTACAGAACTGCAGTACAGGTCAGCACAAGCCTCTCCCTGCAACTCTTATCAGGTTTATCTTCCTCTCTTCCCTGCTACTCTTTCCCCTACGCTGCCACCAGCCATCACCTTCTCCCCTCATCTGAGTACAGCTCAGGTGGGTCTCTACCTTTCATCTTTGAAAATGAGTCAATAGAGGCCGGAATCCCATAGCATGAAAAGCCCGACATCTAGGATGTGTGTGTGTGTGCTCAAGTGTGTGTGTCTTGTAGATGTGGGATAGTTAATGATAATATTTAAGAAGCATTGCTTTAGAGACTGCCACTCCTCATACACTGCCACAAAATTGAAATCACCTGTGGTGCTTTTTGTCAATTTGTCTTTCAAATCCTAGGGAACTGAACCTAGAATGTTTGCAATTAGGGGTGGTGGGGTAGGGGGACTGGGGGGCGAGGGGTGGAGATCTTGGTGCAAACAATTTTTGCCACTCAGGATAATACCCTTGAGGTCCATCCAAGTTGTTGTCCATTCCTTTTCATCATACCCACTGTTTGCTTCACTATTCACCTATAGAGGGACGTTTTGGTCGTTTTCAGTTTGGGGCTATTGCAAGTAAAGCTGCTATAAACATTCATGTACAAAATACATTCATGTACAAAGTACATTCATGTACTTTGTAGGGGACATTAGTTTTCATTTCTCTGGGATAAATACCCAGGAGTGATTCCTGGGTCCTGTGGTAATTGCATGTTTAGTTTTATAAGAAACGGCCAAACTCTTTTCCAGAGTGGCCGCAGCATTTCATATTCCCACCCGCAGTGTCTGAGAGTTCTGGTTTTTCCACATTCTCGCCAGCATTTGGTATTGTCACTATTTTTTTTTTTTTTTTTTTTTTTTTTTTGCGGTACACAGGCCTCTCACTGTTGCGGCCTCTCCCGTTGCGGAGCACAGGCTCCGGACGTGCAGGCTCAGCGGCCATGGCTCACGGGCCCAGCCGCTCCGTGGCATGTGGGATCTTCCCGGACAGGGGCACGAACCTGCGTCCCCTGCATCGGCAGGTGGACTCTCAACCACTGCGCCACCAGGGAAGCCCTTGTCACTATTTTTTATCTCAACTGTTCTAATAGGTGTGTGGTAACATCTCATTGTGGTCTAAGTTTGCATTTCCCTAATGGTTAATGATGGTGAACAGCCTTTTGTGTATTTACCATCTGTATTTCCTCTTTGGTGAAATGTATCTTTATGTCCTTTACCCATTTTCTGATTGGATTGTCTGTTTTCTTAACTGTGTTAAAAAAGTTCTTCATATATCCTAGATGTGAGTCGTTTGTCAGATGTGTGGTTTGCAAATATTTTCTACCACTTTGTAGGTTGTCTTTTCATCCTCTTAACAGGGTCTTTCATAGAGCAAAAGTTTAAAATTTTGATCAGGTTCAATTTATTGATTTTTCCTTTTCTGTATTGTGCTTTTGGTGTCAGGCCTAAGAACTTTTCCCCTAGTCCTAGGTCCTGAAGATTTTCTTCTATTTTTAAAAATTTTATAGTTTTAAGTCCATGATCCATTTTGACTTAATTTCTGTATAAGTTATGAGACTTAGGATGAGGTTTGTGATGATTAATTTTATGTGTCAACTTGGTTAGGCTGTGGTGCCCAGATATTTGATGAAACACAGCTGAATGTTGCTGTGAAGGTATTTTTTATTTTCAGAGAGGATTAACATTTAATTCAGTAGACTTTAAGGCAGATTACCCTCCATAATATAGGTGGGCCTCATCCAATCAGTTGAAGGCCTTAAGAGAAAGATTAACCTCCCCCAAGGAAGAGGGAGTTTTCTAGAAGACTACCTTCAGATTAGAGCTGCAATATCAACTCTTCCCTGGGTCTCCAGACTGCTGGCCTGACTTGTAGATTTGGACTTGCCAGCATCCACAATCACATGAGCCAATTTCTTAAAATAAACATCTCTCTTTCTCTCTGTATATATTTAAAATACAAATGGAATTCAAAGAAGGAAAAGTGGATAGCCTTTTCAATAAATGGTGCTGGAGAAATTGGATATATGTATACACACACACACACACATATATACACACACACATTCTTTCTATATACACACTGTCTCTCTACACACACACACTCTATTGGTTATGTTTCTCTGAAGAACTCTAATACAAGGTTCGTTTTTTGCCTATGGATGTCCAATTTCTCCAGCACCATTTGTTGAAAAGGCCATCTTTCCTTCATTGAATTGCATTTATACTTTAAAAAAATCATTTGAGTATATTTATGTGAGTGTATTCTGGATTCTATTCAGTTCTATTGGTCTATCTGCCTATCCTTCTGCCAATACCACAGTCTTTTCTTTTCTTCTTTTTTGGCCACACCGCGTGGCATGCAGAACTTTCCTGACCAGGGATCAAGCCCGTGCCCCCTGCACTGGAAGCGCGGAGTCTTAACCACTGGACCACCAGGGAAGTCCTTTTTTTCTTTCTTTCTGTCTTTTTTTTTTCTTTTTCCACAGTCTTGATTAGTGTAGATACATAGTAAGGCCAACTGATTCCTCCCACTTTATTATTTTTCAAAACTGTTTTAGCTATTCTAATTCCTTTGACTTTGTGTATAAAGTTTAGATAAAATTCTACAAAAGTCTTGCTGGGACTTTGATTAGGAACTATTAACCTGTATATCAATTTAAGGAGTATTGACATCCTTACTATGTTGTGTCTTCGTAACCAGGAACATGGTATGCCTTTCCATTTATTTAGATCTTCTTTGACTTCTTTTTAAAAAAAAAATTTTTTTTTAGCCATGCTGTGCAGCTTGTGGGATCTTAGTTCCCTAACTAGGGATTGAACCCGGGCCCTTGGCAGTGAAAGCGCCGAGTCCTAACCACTGGACTGCCAGGGAATTCCCCTCTTCTTTGATTTCTTTCATTAGCATTTTGTAGTTTTCAGCATACAAGTCTTACGTATATTTTGTTAGATATACATCTAAGTCTTTTCTGAGCAATTATAAATGGTATTGTATTTTTGATTTTGGTGTCCATGTATTCATTGTTAGTATATAGAAATACAATAGAGTTTTTATGCTTATTCAGTGACCTTGCTGAACTCACTTATTAGTTTTAAGAGTTGAAAAAATAGATTCCTAAAATATGACACAAAGGAACTTATCTACAAAACAGATTCACAGACATAGAGAACAGACTTGTGGTTACCAAGGGGAAGGAGGAAGGGGGAGGGATGGATTGGGAGTTTGGGATTAGCAGATGCAAGCTATTGTATAGAGAATGAATAAACAACAAGGTCCTACTGTATAGCACAGGGAACTATATTCAGTATCCTGTGATAAATGGAAAAGAATATGAGAAATAATGTATATATATGTATAACTGAATCACTTTGCTGTACAGCAGAAATTAACACAACATTGTAAATCAAGTATGCTTGAATAAAATGAATTAAAAAAATAAACATAGATTCCTTGGGATTATCTATCTAGATCATCATGTCATCTGCAAATAGCAAAAGTTTCATTTCTTCCTTTCTAATCTATATGTTTTTTCTTTTCTGTCCTTATTCTACTGACTAGAACTCCTAGCACTATGATGAATAAGAATGGTGGAAATGGACATCCTTGCCTTCTACCTGATCTCAGGGTGAAAACATTCAGTTTTTCACCCTTAAATATATTATTAGTTGTAGGGTTTTTTGGTAGATACCCTTTAGCAAGTTAAGGAAGTTTCCTTCTATTCCTAGCTTGCTGAGAGATTTTGTCATGAATGGATGTTGAATTTTGTCAAATACCTTTTCTGTATCAATTGATATGCTCATGTGATTTTTTTCCTTCAGCCTGTTAATATGGTGGTTTACATTAGTTGGTTTTTAATACTGAACCAGACTTGTATACTTGGAATGAACCCCACTTGGTCATGGTGCATAATTCTTTTATATTGCTGAATTCTACTTGCTAATATTTTGTTAAGGATTTTTGCATCTATATTCTTGAGGAATATTGGTCTGCAGTTTTCTTGTACTGTCTCTGTCTGGCTTTGGTATCAGGGTAATACGAGCTTCATAAAATGAATGCGGAAATGTTCCTGCTACTTCCATTTTCTGGAAGGGATTATGTAGAATTGGTGTTACTTTTTCTTTAAGTATTTGGTAAAATTATCCAGTAAAACCATCTGGAACTAGAGGTTTCTTTTTTGGGAGTTTTAAAATTATGGAGTTAATTTCCTTAATGGTTATAGGGCTGCAAACTCCATTTATATTGGGTGAGTTGTGGTAGTTTGTGTTTTTCAAGGAATTGGTCCATTTCATCTAAGTTTTTTAATTTATGTGTTTAGAGTTGTTCATGGTATTCCCTTATTATCCTTTTGATATCTGATCTGTAGTGATATCTCCTGTTTTGTTCCTGATATTGGTAATTTGCTTCCTCCCTTTTTCTTTTGTCTGTCTTGCTAGAGATCTGTCAAGTCTACGGATCTTTACAAAGGAACGGCTTTTGTTTCATTGATTTTCTTTATTGTTTTCCTCTTTTCAATTTCACTGATTTCTGCTCTTTATGATTTCCTTCCTTCTGCTTGCTTTGTGTTTATTCTGCTCTTCTTTTTCTAGGTTCTTTATGTGGGAGCTTAGATGACTGATTTGAGACATTTCCTCTTTTCTAATGTATGTAACTTAGTGTGATAAATTTCCCCCTCAGCATGGCTTTTGCTGTGTCTCACAAATTTTTAAATGTTGTATTTTAATTTTCAATTTAGTTCACTGTATTTTTTAATTTCTCTTGAGAGTTCCTCTTTGATGTATGGATTATTTACAAGTATGTTGTTTAGTTTCCAAGTGTTTGGAAAATTTCCTGTTATCTTTCTGTTATGGATTTCTAATTTGATTCCATTACGGCTAGAGAACACACTGTGTATGGTTTTAATTCTTCTAACTTTGTTGAGGTTTGTTTTATGGCTCAGAATACGGTCTATCTTGGCATATGTGCCTTGGGTGCTTGAAAAGAATTTGTATTCTGCTGGTGTTGGGCGGAGTCTTCTGTAAATGTTGAATAGATCCTGTTGGTTGATGGTGATGTTGAGCTCTTCTATATCTTTGCTGGGTTCTATCAATTGTTGAGGGAAGGGTATTGAAATCTCCAACTATACTTGTGGATTTGTCTATTTCTCCCTTCAGTTCTATTAGTTTCTGCTTCACATGTTTCGCTTCAAAAACAGCTCAGTTGTTTGGCCCATACACATTTAGGATTGCTATGTCTTTTTGGTGGATTGACCCTTTTATCATTATGTTACTATCATATATCATAATGTCCCTCTCTGTCTCTGGTAATTTTCTTTGCTCTGAAGCTTATGTGATATTAATATAGACACTCATGCTTTCTTTTTATTAATGTTTGCATGATATATCTCTTTACATCCTTTTACTTTCAACCTCCCTATATCATTATATTTGAAGTGAGTGTCTTGTAGAATGCATATAATTGGGTCATATTTTTCTTATCCACTCCACCAATCTTTGTCTTCTAATTGATGTGCTTAGACCACTTACACTTACATTTAATGTAATTTTTGATAAATTAGGGTATAAATCTGCCATTTTATTTTTTGCTTTCTGCTTTTCAGTCCTCAGCTTTCTTTTTCCTACCTTCCCATGGGTCACTTGAATATTTTTTAGAAGATCATTTTGATTTATTTGTCATGGTTTTGAGTGTATATCTTTGTACAGGTTTTAGTGGTTCCTTTAGGTATTATATTTATATATATATACATAACGCATCATACTCAGTGATGGTGTTATTTTACCATTTCAGTTGAAGTAGAAACCTTACCTCCATTTATGTCCATTTACCTTCCTCAGTTTATAATATTATTACAGTACCTTAAATATTTCCTCTACATACATCTAGAACCATATCAGATAGTGTTATAATTTTTGCTTCAACAATCAAACATAATTTTGAAGAGTTAAGAGGGGGAAGGAAAGTCTACTGGATTTATTAATGGCTTTGTTTATTGTGTTCTTTTTTCCTGATGTTCCAAGATTTCCTCTTTTATTATTTCCTTTCTGTTTGGAGAACTTCTTCTAGCTATTCTTTTAGGATAAGTGTGATGGTGACAAATTCTCTTACTTTTTCTTCATCTGAGAACTTCTTGATTTCCCTTTCATTCCTGATGGATATTTTTGAGGGATATAGGATTCTGGGTTGGCAGATCTTTTCTTTTAGTGCTTAAAAAATGTGCCAATTCCTTATTCAAAACATTGTTTCCCTGTAAGTAATATCTTCTCTCTTCTGTCTGCTTTCAAGATTTTTTTCTTTGTCTTTAGTTTTCAGAAGTTTGACTATGATGGGTCTTAGTGTGAATTTCTTTGGGTCTACCCTGTTTGGGTTCTTTCAGATCTTTGAATATGTAGGTTTATATCTTTACCCAAATTTGGAAACTTTAAGCCATTATTTTTTCAAATGCTTTTCAGCCCCATTCTCTTTCTTCCCTCTTCCTGAGACTCCAGTGATATGAATGTTATATCTTTTGTTACAGTCCCACAGGTCCCTGAGGCTCTTTTCATTTTTTTGTATTTCTCTCTGTGTAATTTCTATTGTTATATCTTCAAGTTCATTAATCCTTTCATTTGTCCCCTCTACTCTGTTGAGCTCATCCACTGAGATTTTCAGTTCTAAAATTTCCATTTAGTTCCTATTTGTATCTTCTTATTTGTTTGCTGAGATGTTATATTTCTTTGCTGAGACTTTCTATTCTTTTCCTTTGTTTGAAGCATGTTTGTAATTGCTCATTGAAGCATTTTTATGACAACTACTTCAAAATCTTTGTCAGATAATTCTAACATCTCTGTTATCCTGGTTTCGGCATCTACTGATGTTTTATTCATTCAATTTAAGATTTTCCTGGGTCTTGGTATGATGAATGATTTTCAGTTGAATACTGTTCATTTTGGGTATCATGTAATGAGACTCTGGATCTTATTTAAACCTTCTGTTTTAGCTGTTTTTTTTTTTTCTGTCACTGCTCTGGCAGGGGAAAGAGGGTTGCTGCCTTGTTACTGCCAGATTGGGGTAGAAGGTCAGGCTCCCCATTCGTCATTTTTTGGCATGGGTGGGTGTGGGAGTCGCAGTGTTTCCTGTGGTGTTTGGCTACAGTAGAACAGTACTAGTCTAAAAGTGTTCTACCTTGCTAGGCTGCCCCTTTCTTGGTCCTTTGGCTAGAGAGAGCAGGACTTTTTTTGTTTGTTTGCTCCCATTTGGTGTTTTCTGAACTGCTGGTGTCTCCAGCATCTAGTCTGGAATCTATGAAGCAAAAAGAAAATCCAGGGAACTCACCACCATGTCATTCTTTGGTTGCTGAGGTCCTTAGCCACTCCACTCTTTTCTCTCCACCTTTCTTGGTCTTCTTATATCTGTTTTATATATAATGTCCAAGGTATTTGACTGTACTTAGTGAGAGAAATAGGGAAGAGTACATCTACTCCAGCTTCCTGGAGGTGGAAGACACCATTTGACTTTTTGGACCCCACATCTCGTATTAGTTAAATCTCTTCACTTATCTCTGAAGGTATGGTGCTAAAAAGTCACAGTTTGATATACTGTCTTCATTGAGTGAGTGGATCATACTCATGTAGCCTGTATGATAGTGAGGCAGAACTATAGATTAAAGCACCCCCAGAGTTCTCCAGCTGCTCAGCTGGTGACAGATTCCTTAAACCTGTTCTGCTCTTGAACAAACAAGTCTTCAGTATGTGCCCAGAGCCGCAATGGGTGTTTAAGAGGCTATGGCAAAGGCTGTAGCCTCCACTCTCAGGGTGTTTAATATCTAGGTGGGGAGACAAGACAAATGAATTCTCCATCTTAGGACCTGACATATAGTAGACAATACATATTTGTTGCCAGGATGAATGCTGCTGAACAAATGCTAATTGCCCCTGAATGACAGGTGCTAAACTAACTGTGTGCTGCACACTAGAATTGCTGTATGAAGTCAGAAGAGAGGCAGCAGTGTGGCCTGAGTAGTCAAGAAGGGATTTCTTAAGGAGGTAGAGGTTGGTTTTGTCTTGTAGGTTGGGTAGGATCTGGAGGTATTTTTTTGAGGTATAATTGACATATAACATTATATTAATTTCAGGTGTACAGCATAATGATTCGATATTTGTACATACTGTGAAATGATCACCACAATAAGTCTAGTTAACTTCTGTCATCATACATAGTTACAGATGTTTCTTTCTTGTGATGAGAATTTTTAAGATCTACTTTTTAGAAACTTGCAAATATACAATACAGCATTATTAACTATAGTGGCCATGCTGTACATCACATCCCCATGACTTATTTATTTTATAACTGGAAGTTTGTACCTTTTTGAAGGTATTTTTTGAAGGAAAAATTGACAGGACTTGTTAACAGATTGTTTATGTGGGGGAGGGGGTGTGAAAGAGAGCAAAAAGCCAGACTTTGGTTCAGATCCTGGGTCACTGGGAGCCAAGGGGAAGATTATGTGCTTGATTTTGGACTTGATTAGCTTGAACTGTTAGCAAAGCATCCAAGCACAATTGCACGGTAAGTACTTGGACTCTCTGAAGCTGAGGGGCTAGGTAATATTAGAAAAACCTATCTTTTCACCTGAGAGTCTCCAGAAGATGTGGAGCTTAGCTCCAGCTCTGCAGTCAACAAACGTGATCTAAGGCAATCCATAACCCCTCCCTGGGCTTTGATTTCTTCATCTGTAAAATGGGGTGCATCGCTAGATGGTTTTTAATGAGGTAACACTTGATCAGCACCCAGCAGAGTATCTGGTATTTGGAAGGAACTCTATACTTGTTGGAATACTTTCCTTCCAGCTGTAAAGCTCTAGGATTCTGAGATTTCTTTGAAATGTGAATAGTCCTTACTGTAGCTGCTTTCTATGACTGAGTTTTTACTTAGTAGTTTTTTTTCCCAGAAGAGCCCACCAGTTTATGTTGTGTGAAGGTCAGAATGTAAGGAGGGAAGGTTATACATGTTGTGTCTCAATCATTTCAGATTTCCTCAGTTTTTCTGTGTTTTGCAGTTTTCACGCTTGAACCAGAAAAGCCTCCATTTTGGCTGACTCCAGCCCTCCACTCTGGGGAGTACAGTGGGCAGGTAGCCATTAGTACACAGGAAGGGAGGGCTTTGTGGTATCTTAAAGCCATTGGATTTTATTTATTTCCAGTTTACTCAACATTTTTTCCACAGATCTGGACAGTTTTAAAATGGGTGGGGATGGGGAGAGAGAAGGATGAAACCTAACTAGGCCTAGAGGAAAGGACGAACACATTTGCCTTGCAATATCAAACTGAGGCTCTTAACACTTAAACCTGAAAAAACTTGTAGCTTCATTTTGTCTTTCTGAACAATAAACACTGCCGTGACTTTCCACGTGGCATCTGAAGAGCTGACTTTGGTTTGAGAAATCGTTCCACATTTTGTGACTAGGATAGTACTTCTTTTTTTTAAAATTTTTTAAAAATTTATTTTTGGCTGTGTTGGGTCTTTGTTGCTGCGCGTGGGCTTTCTCTAGTTGCGGTGAGCGGGGGTTACTCTTCTTTGCTGTGTACGGGCTTCTCATTGCGGTGGCTTCTCTTGTTGCGGAGCACGGGCTCTGGGCATGCGGGCTTCAGTAGTTGTGGCACGCGGCCTCAGTAGTTGTGGCCCTAGAGTGCAGGCTCAGTAGTTGTGGCGCAGGGGCTTAGTTGCTCCGCAGCATGTGAGATCTTCCCGGACCAGGGCTCGAACCCGTGTCCTCTGCATTGGCAGGTGGATTCTTAACCACTGTGCCACCAGGGAAGTCCCTAGGATAGTATTTCTTTCTTTCAAATTAAAAAGATATTTTTCAAATTGTAAAGTAATGCAAACTCATTGTAGAGAATTTGGAAATTACAAAAATTAGAATAGAAAAATAACTCATAATTCTACCGTTAGAGAGAACCATTGTTATTATTTGTATTTATTTCCCTTCAGTCTTCTTTCTTTTTGCACACACACACATGAGATCATACTGTATGTTCATTTGTATCCTCCCTTTCCCCACTTAATTTAGCTTGTGAGCATTTCCCCATGTTATTAAATACTCTCTTAAACATGATTTTAAATAACTACATAGCATTTCATAGTGTTAAATGTTACTGCATACGATTTTATAATATAGACTTTTAAGTTGATTTCACTTTTTCTCTATTTTAGATGATGCTACAATGAGTTTCCTAGTATTTATATCTTTTGTGCATTTCTATTATTTTTTAAGGATAAGACCTTAGAGAATTACTGGGTGAAAGGACAAGAACATTGTTAAGGCTTTGGCACATTTTGCCAAATCTTCCTGTGGGAAAGTTGTACCAATTCGCATGCCCAGTAGTGTTTGAGAACGCCTGACTCACTGCATTAATACAGAATAGTTCACCATTATGTGTACATGACACTATTTTGGACCATTTCCATTCAAAAGGCATTTACTGAGCACCTACTATGTGTAGGGTATTATGCTAGGTATGAGACTCAGCCCCATTATGCAGTGTAAGTGCTAGGCAGCACTTACAAACACACATACAAAGATGGTTAAAAAGGCAAGTAAGTATGGGGCTTCCCTGGTGGCGCAGTGGTTGGGAGTCCGCCTGCCGATGCAGGGGACGTGGGTTCGTGCCCCAGTCCGGGAGGATCCCACGTGCCGCGGAGCGGCTGGGCCCGTGAACCATGGCCGCTGAGCCTGCGCGTCCGGAGCCTGTGCTCCGCAAAGGGAGAGGCCACAGCAGTGAGAGGCCCGCATATCACACACACACAAAAAAGATAAAAAATGCAAGTAAATATAACCACATATAAATCTCTATGGCCAGAGCTGATATCATTCAGCCTTTAAATGGCTACTTTTTGAGGAAAGGCACTGTGCCAGCAAATTTTCAAACATAATTTTGATCTCATAAATACTTTTAAAAAAGAAATGCACTAATATGAATCTTGCAAACGACAGGGGCTCAGTTGTAATCATTTACACTGTATTTCCTGATGTAAATTAGGGTCAGAATGGAGAGGAATATTAAAAATCCACAACTATTAAAAAAGCAAAAACCCATTTGGGTAAAAGGACAATTTCTGCTTTTGTCAGTTCCCTTTAGAAAGTTAACCTGTTAGTTATCAGAGAAGGGGGACACAGAACACACAGAAAGCTAACCTCCTTCTGGCAGCTGGGGATAATTTGTCAGTCTCCTTTGAAATGTGGCTTTGTGCTCACTGGTAAAGGCAGCTGGAACAGAAAAAGCATGACAGACAAAAGCTGAAATCCACATGAAGAAAGGTCTTTTTCCCCCAAATTACTGCCTGAGTTAGCAACGGTCAGAACAGAAAGTACATGTATATCTTCCCAGCAACAAGCACGTCTGGAGCTAGAGAAGGCCCCCATGCTACAGGAGCCATTTAGAACAGCAGTAGCCCTGAATGGGGCTGCTGGATAGCATTTAAACAAGCCCCCTCACCCCCATGAAAAATTACACCCTCAAACTCAATCCATTTAAAACGGAGACAAAATGAATGAAAGTATCATGTTTTGAAATCTATTCAAAAGCATTTACTATTCTGAAAAGGAAGACCTAGTTAATATATAGTGGATGCTATCTAGAGAAAGAGAAATAGAGGTTTAAGTGTATGATTTTCAAATTAAAATTCCAGTGGAATTCACTGAAAATAATGCTATCAAACTGGAAACAACCCAAATGTCTTTCAACTGGTGAATGGGTAAACTGGTACATCCAAGCAATGGAATACTACTTAGCAATTAAAAAAATGAACTACTGAGACATGAATCTCAAAATAATTATACTGAGTGAAAGAAGCAGTGTCAAACGATAACATATTCTCTGGTTCCGTTTCTATAACATTCTGGAAAAGGCAAAAGTATAGGAACATAAAACAGATCAGTGGTTATTAGGGTTTGGGAGTGAAGGGCAGGGTTGATTACCAAGGGCAGCATAAGGAAGTTTTGGGGGGTGATGGAACTGTTCTATGTCTTGATTGCGATGGTGATTATATGACTTTATGTATTTGTCTAAACTCATAGGACTGTATACCCAAAATAGTAAATTATACTATATGCTATTTTAAAAGGTGAATTTAAAAACTTCATAAAGATAATACTATCAAACACGGGGAGGCGGAGGAAAGAGAGGAGGTTGGGAGTAATGTTAAGTGAGCTAAATCCTCAGTTTTTATAGCAGGGAGTCAATAGATAAGGTCCAAAATGGATAAATCAAGGAATAGGAGTAGAGGCATATTTAGAGACCTTGACGTAACCACCAGATATGAATTGAAAACAGAATCTGTTAAAAATGGTTGCTTCTGAGGAGTGGGAATAGGGCTGGGGCAGAAAACTGTTGTTGTTTTTTTTTAAATTACAAGTGCTCCTGTATTATTTGGTATTTTTAAACCATGCCCATGCATTACTTTGATTTAAAAATATATGTAGTGGGAAATGTACTGCACTGGGAATCATGAAACCTTATCTCTAACCTTCATTCTGTACTAACTGAGCAACTCCCTTCTCCTCTCTGGGTCTTGGTTTCTACATCTGTAGGGTAAAGGGGTTAGACTAGATGATCTTTTTTTTTTTTTTTTTTTTTTTTTTTGTGGTACGCGGACCTCTCACTGTTGTGGCCTCTCCCGACGCGGAGCACAGGCTCCGGACGCGCAGGCTCAGCGGCCATGGCTCACGGGCCCAGCTGCTCCGCGGCATGTGGGATCCTCCCGGACCGGGGCACGAGCCCGTGTCCCCTGCATCAGCAGGCGGACTCTCAACCACTGCACCACAAGGGAAGCCCCTAGATGAGCTTTAAGATCCCTTTCAGACCTAAAAGAATTTATCAAATCAGATGATTTGCATATCTACAACAATTCTTTGTTGAACCCAAAGCTAAGACACAGACATTTAAAATTTTTAAACTTGGAAGGGACTCAGTCATCAAATTAAACAGTCTCTTTTTAACCACTGAAGAAAGCAAGACACAGATTGGTTAAAAGACTCACTTGGAATGACAGTTAATTGGCAGCAGAGCTGGGACTGGAGCTTAGGTCTCTGCCTGGCTCTTGCCATCACACCACCCAGCTTCTACCAGGTCTAATGGAATCATTCCCAGGCACCAAGGCTGACAAAAATTCCCAGGGATGACACCAGGCATGAAACTCATATGCATGCTTACGTGCTTTCACTGGTCTGGGAAATGAGTCAGAATTTTGGAAGTGGTCCCTGACATAAGCATGGATGATGCAGTACCATAGGCATCCCGAAGTTGGTCAAGCTAGGTTAGGGCCCATTTTGGGGCCTCCATTTCCTAATAACCAGTGGATCAACTGCCTATGACAGCTCCTGCCAGCCTACTGGCTATCCTTTTTGTGTGATAGGAATCCCACCACTCAGAAATACCACCATTTTCATTTTGATTTAAAACAATATTTTTCTCATCGGTCTTTTATCTCTACAGCCTCTAAGGTGCGTGACGTTTCACTGAAATCCGTCAAGTATGATAGATATGTCCACTTGGAAACTTTCATCAGCCATCATCAAATTAGAATGGTACCTCGGTATGGTTCAGCAATCCTCCTAGAAAGAGAGCTGAAACAGACCCCTGACTTTGACCACACCGTCTTCCTAGGAAAGATCTTCCACGTTGGCTAGCAAGCAAGCTGAAAGCATGTGCATTTTGCCAAGTGTCCCCGCCCCCCTTGCCTGGGCCTGCAGGCTCACTTGCCCCTCATCGCACAAGGTCTGAGGTTTAGAGAATAAGGACACCATTATGTGGGGCTATCATCCTTCCTCACTGGAAACAACACTGCCCTTTGTAAGCTCCCAGCGAACTTCAAAGGGTGTGGCTATCTTTCTGTGCTCCCAGGGAAGCCTCCTCGGGAAACACTGCTCATACTGCCCTTCTAGTACTAGAATCTTCTCAGCTGATAGTGAGTTAAAGCAGGAATTTTTAGGCAGCTCTCCCCCCGACCCCTGCCTCTTGGTGCTTTGTCTACCTTAGAAACAAGATTGTAGTTTTTAATCCTCCCCCCTTGGAAAACACTTGTTTGCCAACTTTTGTGCCCCCCTCTATCAGTGCTCCCACTCAAGCCTGGCTGTCTGCCCAGTTCTGAATCCTGCCTTACCTACTGCCTGGCGTTTACTTCACAACAGCTGGCCCAGGGATCTCAAGTACTTAGCCTCAGCTGCCAGCTTTGGGAAGGAGAGGCCCCTGTAGTTGAGCCTGTGACAAAGACAGTATTTGTTCCCACACCAGCATTCTCAATGTCAACAGCAGTGACAGGCTCCAAAGGGGATCATGCCCAGTTACTGCCCTCTTGATGAGAACTCCACAAGCCCAGGGATGTTCATACATCCAGCTCCCATAACTACTTCGACTCTCCCCACAATGCTGTGAGGTGACTAAAAACCAGTAATAAAATTCTCATTTTACAGTGTGGAAAGGCAAACATCTGGACACTAGGGGATTTGCCCAAGGGAATGATGATCATAGTGTTAAAATAAAAATCAGGGGGCTTTCCTGGTGGCACGGTGGTTTAGAATCTGCCTGCCAGTGCAGGGGACGTGGGCTCGAGCCCTGATCTGGGAAGATCCCACATGCCGCAGAGCAACTAAGCCCGTGCACCACAACTACTGAACCTGCGCTCTAGAGCCCGTGAGCCACAACTACTGAACCCGTGCGCCACAACTACTGAGCCCACGAGCCACAACTACTGAGCCCGTGTGCCACAACTACTGAAGCCCGCACACCTAGAGACTGTGCTCTGCAACAAGAGAAGCCACCGCAAAGAGAAGCCTGTGCACCACAACAAAGGGTAGCCCCTGCTCACCGTAACTAGAGAAAGCCCCCGTGCAGAAATGAAGACCTAATGCAGCCAAAAATAAAATAAATTAATTTTAAAAAATCAGGATACTTGGGTCTGACAAACACTGGCTTCTGTGATTTGCCAATTTGTTTATGTGAAAAGTGCTATAACCTGGCTTGCTCATCATTGAGTGACAGTGGTGGTGCCACCCAAAGTGATGGGTGATGGAATGGAGGTTGACGTGAGGATAGGGGTGGTTCATGCCCTGTGGGGGCATGACAAAGAGAGACTCTACCCAAGACCATCTCTCCCAGGGGGCTGCATGGCATTCCTGTCTTCCTTCCACCAACAAATGTTGACTGTACCAGGCACTGAAGTGACAAAGGTGACTCAGATATGCCCTTGTCTTCAAGGTGTTCATAGTTGGATGAGGTTATCACTAGTCTTAGTGGTGACTGGGGGCTACAACAAGCAGTCCAGCTTCAGACTTGAAGAAGTTCACACTCATCCTTGAGCTGGCCAGTAGAAAATGGCGTTTGTGTGGGTTTTCTAACTGTAGTGATGGGTGTGCACTGAATATCTCACTTTGATTCTCCTCCTGGGAAGAGGGTCCATTTTGCCACTAATCTGGCCAGACTACTTATAATGTTTTAAAATATAACTTCACTGCTGCATAGCACAGGGATATCAGCTTGATGCTTTGTGACCACTTAGAGGGGTGGGGTAGGGAGGATGGGAGGGAGACACAAGAGGGAGGGGATATGGGGATATATGTATACATGTAGCTGATTCACTTCGTTATACAGCAGAAACTAACACAACATTGTAAAGCAATTATACTCCGATAAAGATATAAAAAAATAATATATAGCTTCAAATGATTGTATTTTGGTTGTTGGGTTTTTCTTTTCAATAATAAAAGTGGTGCCACTCTGTGATTCCTCAATAAGTTAAACACGGTATTGCAATATGACCCAGCAACTCTATTTCTTGGTATACACCCAAGAGAAAGGAAAACAGGTGTCCAAACAAAAACTTGTATATGAATGTTCATAGTAACACTATTCACAATAGCCAAAAGGTAGAAACGACCCAAACGCCCATCACCTGATGAATGGGTAAGCAAAATGTGGTATATCCATACAATGGGATATTATTCATCTATAAAAGGGAATGAAGTACTGATACATGCTACAATGTGGATGAGCCTCAAAAACATTATGCTAAGTGATAGAAGCCAGACATAAAAGAACAAGTACTGGATGATCCCAGTTATATGAAATATCCAGACTATGCAAATCCACAGAGGCAGAAAGCAGATTAGTGGTTACACAGGGCTGAGGAGAAAGGAAAAATGGGGAGTAGCTACTTAATGGGTAGAGGATTTCCTTTTGGGGTGATGAAAATATTCTGGAACTAGACAGCGGTGATGGCTGTACATTGTAAATGTGCTTTATGGCACCGAACTGTATAATTTAAAGTGGTCAAAATGGTAAATTTTGTTGTGTGTATTTTACCACAATAAAAAAGATATGGTACCATTCTTTCTGCTGGCAGTGTTGTTGTCATCCCTTACGGTGCCTGTTGCAACATGGGCATGCACACACACGCACACGAAAATGTACACATTTTGCCTGGATAACTCCTACTTACCGATTATTATGACTCATCTTCCTCAGAGAAGCCATCTTGCCATCTCTATTCAGGTCATGATCACCTTATTTCCATTCACAGCCCTCTGTACTTCTTCACTAGCACTACATAACAACTGGAGTTTAATCATGTATAAATGCATTTGTTCACTGCCTGACTGTAAGCTACACGAAGGCAGGGATCATGTCTGCCTTGGTCACTGTCTAAAAGTGTTCTTGGCGCATAGTAGACACTCAGTAATTAGTTGTGGACTTTTCTTTAAAAGAATGAACACAATATATTTTCTAATGCTATTCTGAGAGCCATCTGAGAAGCATAAGCCATTCTCCTCTAACACTTTCAAAAGGTAGGCAATCAGTTGAAAGAAATGGTCAATGGAGAGAGAGGGAGAGAGAGCAAGCTCTCTGGTGTCTCTATTTATAAGGGCACTAATCCCGTCATGAGGACCTCACCCTCATGGCCTCATACAAAACTGATTATCTCCCCAAGGTCCCATCTCGAAATACCATCACATTGGCGGTTAGGGCTTCAACATATGGATTTGGAGGGGACACAATTCAGTCCATAGCAGCCAGTATGCATTAAGTAGACACTGTGCATTGATGGGAAGGGTCATATTGTTGGGCCAGATATTAATGTTGATGTTTTCACTATATCTCATCCCCTCTTGACCTGTCAATGGTGCCTGTTCACCTTTGGCTCTTGCACCTCCTAAAGTCTCTTCTCTGCCGTGGTTTTCCGTGGGTTCCAGTGTCATCTCAAAGCTTCTAGGAAGCTTTTTTATTATTATAATAATAGCCAATAATCCTTGCCTCATGTAAACACAACTTATATGACATTATCCATGTTCAGATGTTTGACACATTTAAAGCACTCAGTAAATGTTAATTATTACTCTTTTATGATAAAAGTATTTCATGCATCCATTCATGTTCGTGAATAATATTTAGGCATATAGGAAAGTTGTTACAAAATATTAAGTGAAAGAAGGAGATTACAAAGAATATGTACAGTACCATCCCATTTTTATTAAAAAAAACCTCATATATGTATAAGACAGATATTATTGTATAGTAATTTAGAGTTCAGTATCTGAAGGTAGGCCTATTTTTTAATCTGTGCACTGTTACTTATTAGCTGTGTGACCTAGAGAAAGTTACTTAACTTCTCTGAATCTCAGTTTCTTTAATCTTTAAAATGGAGAAGATACACATATATATGTGTGTATACACATATATATATGTATCTTCTCTCCATATATTTTTTGTAATGATATGCTTGCATATTAGAAAACGCAAGAAATGTAAATGAATTTTAATTTTACATCAGACTTTGTGAGAGTTCAGTACAGTAGTTAAATGCACAGTGAACATGTAGAAATAAAAAAACTTTCTTATATGCCAGCAATAACCAGTTAGAAACTATGGAAAAAAGACACCAGTCACAAGAGAGGTGTAGGTCAGAGCAAAGAGCTGGGCGTCCCCTCTGTCTAACTCTAGGACACCTGGGCCTAGAAGCAGTGCCGTGGTGCCACAGTTGCCCAGGCCTATTAGCCCCTGGCCTTGGCTTTCTCCTTCTCGGGGCTCACGTCCAGTTCAGGGACTGGCTGTTGAGCTCCATGCGGTCCCGTCAACTCCTTCATTCTCTCGTTTTCTCCCCAGTAGAGATAAAATTGCTCCCATAGCGACTAGCCTGCACACATTGTTTCCAGCCTCCCCTGTAGACAACTTTATACGTTTTTCTTCACAAAGCCGTTTTTGCTTCTTGAACCACATTTTAATTCCCTTAAAGAGTATTTGCTTGAAATTTGCAGGGAGAAGAATTCTGAGCAGTTTTACCAGGGAACGTTTGCATTAAACGTTGGTCATTAAAATTATGGGTTCAAATCCCAGCTCTCCACTTACTAGCTGCCTTACCTTAGTCAAATCCTTTTGCCTGTCTTTCTATCACTTTCCTCCTCTGCAAAATGGGGGATAACAATGATCTTCACTTTTAGGGATGTTGTGAAGCTTATATAAGTTTATGTATGTAAAGGGTTTAGGACAGTGTCAGGTACACGGGAAGCTCTCAATATAGAGGAGCTGCTGTCACCAGTAAACAGGAATAGTTTGTCCTCAACAAATATCAAAGGTTTCATCTCCTGTAAGCTACAAACTGCTTGCAGCAATTAAACAGGGTTTCCCCACCCCTAGCTTCCATTCAAGAAAGTTTCAAAAATATCAGAGCCTTACTTTTAGCCTGGGGCCCTCAACTGCCTAGGACCCCTCAGGGTACACAGGCTCAGATAATAAACTAAGGACTTACCACCTAGATGGACAGACAGAAGTCACCACAGGAAACAACCAGTTTCAGTGAGAACCAGTAAAGAGTTCTCAGACACAAGCATATAAGGAAATATATCTATATAGGAACATACATAAGGAAATACGTGATCTCCACACAATTCTCCCTAAGCCCTCGAGCCACAGGGCTCTATTCATCCAGCGAAAGCAATTTAAACACAACAAAGTCATTCTGATACTCCTTTAAAGTTTGTAAAAACAAGATTCTCTTCTTCCCCTGAGTGTGAGTGTATGGTACCTTCGCTCTGCCCTACCCCGCGGAGGAGCTGAACCCGTGCTGAATTCAGCCCCTGTTGGCAGCCTTGATCAAGTGCATGGCCCCCACCCCCTGGGGGTTTCTGGGGCTGAGCCAGGCTTGGCCTCTCAGGCACAAGCGGCAGGTAGAAGCGGTGCTTCAGAGCTCCAGCCAACGTGATACTCAGAAGGGTCTCCCACTCACCACCCTCACCGGGCGTCCAGAACAGGAGTGAAGAACCACTTCACAGCCCTGGGTTTCTTCACCCCAAGGAAAATGCTCGAATCTGAGAAAGAAATTCTCAGGGCAACCCAGGGAACTGAGTCCTGAGCACTCTTTGCAGACTTCGCTTCTATACCTTTCATGCTGAAATGTCAAAAACAACCAGTTCACCGCCAGACTAGGGTCTTGACCAGTCTGTGCAGCCTGACAGAGGCGGTTTTCCATCAGAAAAGCTTCACAAGACCTGTTACATCAAGTAGAAGCCCGGGCAGAGGCTGAGGAGGGGGATTGTCCAGGTGTTTTGTCATCCCACCCTCCAAAGCCTCCCAGGACACAGGGCGCTACCCTGCACATAACTTAAGGGAGTTCCTTTCCTTTCCCTTTTCTTTTCTTTCTTTCTTTCGATATTGTGTCAATAAATGAGGGCTCAAGACGGCTTTCAAAAACGGTCAGGCACATTCTCATGTGAAGATTAAACAGGATAATTTTTGTGTGTGTGTGTGTGTGGTACGCGCGGGCCTCTCAGTGTTGTGGCCTCTCCCATTGCGGAGCACAGGCTCCGGATGCGCAGGTTCAGCGGCCATGGCTCACGGGCCCAGCGGCTCCGCGGCATGTGGGATGTGGGATCCTCCCAGACCGGGGCACGAACCCGTGTCCCCTGCATCGGCAGGCAGATTCTCAACCACTGCGCCACCAGGGAAGCCCTAAACAGGATAATTGTTTTAGTAATATGTCTTTTTTATTTTAAATTGTTTAGTAATATGTCATACTTAGCAAGCCCTCAATACATGTTGACTATTATTATTATTACTGGTTATTCCTCACATATTTCATCTTACTAAATTACTACAGCTTTTAGTATTATTTTCAGAAGGTTTAAGTTTTATATGGTTCCCATGTATCGCAAGGAAAGACAACTGGGAACATTTGACTGTTTTTTCTTTCTCCCTCCTTTTTACTTTTTTAAGCTATTTAAACAAATCTTTCCGATATAATTTCTGACTCTGTTCATCCTAAATTCAAAAAAGCCTAAGTATTCTAATCTGAAAGCATTCTAAACTTCGGGGAGGGTCTAAGTCAAAGCACTCTGCACGTTCTTTGGGAAAGAATCATTTCTCAACAAGAAGAATCACCTCTCCGTTTCTCTACTTTGCAAGTGATTTTGCCTGGTTGTCTTTTTTTTTAACATCTTTATTGGAGTATAATTGCTTTACAATGGTGTGTTAGTTTCTGCTGTATAACAAAGTGAATCAGCTATACATATACATATATCCCCATATCCCCTCCCTCTTGTGTCTCCCTCCCTCCCACCCTCCCTATCCCACCCCTCTAGGTGGTCATAAGCACCGAGCTGATCTCCCTGTGCTATGCGGCTGCTTCCCACTAGCTAGCTGTTTTACGTTTGGTAGTGTCCATAAGTCCATGCCACCGTCTTAAAGCTGGCCGGCCACGTGCTCCTGTATGAAGGAGGCATCACTCATGCCAGAGAAATGTAAAGACCCCAAGTCAGTTTGCTCCGTACAGAGAGGAAAGTCTTTGTGCTCCTCTAGGCAAAGGTTCCAGAGACCAGCGCGCTCTCTTGCATCATTCTCCTTTCTGGGTTTCCGTGGCCTCATCGCAGCCCAGACTCTGACTGGGCTGGATTCTCATTCCAGGCTCCCATTCTAAACCTTTTTGTGGGTAGAGCCCTTTGAGAATCTGAGAAAACTGTAGATCCTCTTCTCAGAAAAATGTATAAATGCAAATACACATTTTTGCAGATAGTTTTCAGAAAAATTCACCTGGCTTTCTGTATCTCATTCAAGAACTACAGATCCCAAGTTAAAAACTCCTGCTTTAAGCAAGCATAATTTTATGTTTAAAAAAGTGATAAATTCAGAAACAATGATTCCTTTAAATCACAAACCAACCTAGGGCACATAAACCAGGATTTGCTTTGTGAAAATTGTTTTCATAGAACGTTTTAGGAACGTGTCTAATTGCCTGCGTGAGGTGCATTTGCAATCAACATCTCTGTGTTCCCCTAGAAATGCAGTCAGAAATATCAGTGCCACAGATCAGAACGGGCCACAACTCAGAGCTAGAGACCGCATAGAGCGGTAGTAAGCTTTTTTGTCACTGGAAGGTGGGCAGCTACTCAGAAGTAGCTGAGTGTCAAAAGTGTCTTCATCAGATGGGGATTGGACTCTATGACCTAAACAGCCCCACTCAGCGTATGAGTCAAAGGTTCTAAGACCCACGTAAACCTGGAGAAGTCTCAGACCACAAGTCCATTCCCACGCAGCTGCTGATGGCTTTGTGAGAGGCCAGGTACCTGATGGGGACAGACTAAGTATATATTGGCTCGCTCACCTGAGGCCACAATCAACCTCCCTACACTGGCCCATGTTGTTCCAAATAGCAACCGTTAGTTCCCTGCCAACCAGAGGCCCTATTGTTCTTTTACAAAAGTATCAGATAATCCCAGCCCAAGTCATTCCAAGGCCATTTCCCCCTGGCTTCTTGTGTTTTGAGTAGACAAGGTCTTACTATAATCTTGAATATCATTGTTAGTCATGGACCGATATTTCTTCTTCTGCACCCAACTCCAGTGTTTGAACCCTCATACAAAGGGTGCTTAGTTGCAAGGCAAAGATCTGATGCATTGATCTGGTAGCACTTTCTCCTTTAAAAACCTTTTTCTTTGAAAATAAGAGGTTGTATAGTATGTTAGAAGGAGCACTGGATCTGGAGCCCTAGTTCCTTTATATCTTGCCTCCCTGCCTCTCTGAGCCTCACGTCCCTCTATCAGACACATAACAATTCGTACCCCTGCTTCTCTCACAGGCGTCTTGTAAGATTCAAGTAAGATAGTGTGTATATAAATACTTCGTTAACTGTAAAGTGTTAGACAAGCAGAAGAATTCACAACCGTTATTTCATTTAAGTTTCAAACCAACTCCATGGGCTACACAGATCCTTATTGTTCTGTCATGCTTTCCTTCGCTCTCTTGCCCTCTCCCTCCCTCCCTCTCTTTCATTCACTAAACCTTTAGAGGCCGTATTATTACCAGGTACTATATGTAGCTTAAATAAGCGCTTACACAATCAGAAACGGGCTTAGAAAAGTGAAATAACACTTCCAAGCTCACACTACTAGGTGGCAAGGAACTGGGACGCCCTCTCTCTTCCTCCTCCCCCTCCCCTCCCCCCCCCCCCAAGACCAGATTCCTTCTGTTACTCCATATTGGCGGTCCCAGAACATCCCCCCGTCCATTGGAATAAGAAATTGTTACTCACTTCTGAAAAATAAATCCTCAACCTTCTTTGAGACCCGTAAAGCAGTGGTCCTGTTTTCTCCTCGTGCCTGGGTGGGTGGCATGGGGAGGGCATGGGGAGAGGGTGAAGCAGGCCCCTTGGACTTGGCTCCTCTATGTCGAAACTGTTGGCTTGGTATATGGCTTTCGGAAGATGGCTAAGTGCGTTCACGCTCCCTCTTTCCCCGCCCCCCTTTTCTAATCTGCAAGTTGTAAAAACGTGTCGCCCCCCCAAATGCACCAGGTGTCTCCAACTTTCTAACTGAGCAAAAGGCAGCCTCCTTCCCAGCCAAGAGCCTTGAAATATTTATCCACATTTTAGTTTCACTGAATCAATGCCTTAAGCTGGTGAGCAATCCAACTGGAGGTCAATGTTCGTTTCCTAAAGTTGTCCAGTGTCTGTGTGGTATTGAGACGTGAAAATGATGACTCGACTCCAGATTGCGAACTCCCCAGAGTGCACCCTGGTCAGTCAGCGTAAATGATCCTCTCGTTCGAGTTCAAGGTGGGCTCAGAATTGAAGCTGCCTTGAGATAAAGCAGATCAGCCCCATTCACCCCTGGGGGAAGGCCTCTGAGCGGGGGAAAGGCCCCTCCGGTCAGGGGAAACATCCGCTCCCCTTGGCTTTGGGCTGTACCAGTTGGCAGATGAAGCTCTGTGCAAATGCTGGCCAGACCAAAATGGTGCCGAGACAGCCACAGTGTTGTTTAGCAGAAAAGAAAGGAAACATCTGCAAACCCTGCCTTGGCGCTGAGCAGGGACGGCCTGCGGCTTTTCCTGGTGGGCCCACGGTGGGCCGGCTCCTGACTGATCAGAATGGTTCCCTGAAACAAATGCATTTGAAAGATATTTTTCATCCCCCATGCCCCTCCACAGGAAATTCTTGTGTTTAGTCATCCTTACTACATGGGCTGAGTCAGCAAGCTCTGCTTTAACCACAGCTGCTTTCAAATGGTAAGCTAAGAAGACCAGTTAGTCAGCTGAGGAGGCCTGGCTGAAACACTTTGACAGCCGGAGCTCCAAAATCAGATGGATACATTGGAGGACTTGCAAGTTGGGCACTGCTCAATGCCTTTGAGTCCTTCTGGGTGGGCCTCAATTACTCTTTAGTATGTTGGTACTACAGAGCATTCCAGAACTAGGAGGGACAATAGTTTGAGTGGCTTAAAAGACCAGTATGGTGAAGTGGCCTAAGCTTTTGGCCTAGGATTTAAATCCTGGGTCTGCTAATCATTAGCTATCTGACTACAGGGCAATTGTCCCCTCTCTCTGGGTCTTAGCATTCTCACCCTTAAAATCAAGGCTTGGATAAAATGACCTCTAAGGGTTCTTCCCGCTCGAATGGTCTACGAGACAATCTAGGACAGATGGCCAGCCATTCTTTCCCCAATTTACCAGGGAAAGACACTACGTAACCTGTTTTGGGAATCTGGCCCAGTATTTTAGCCTTCTGTGGTAAAAATCTCTTCCCTGGGTCCAACCACCACCTGTTTTCTCTTGTTTGGGCCTCTGTAGGCATGGAGTACCCCCAGGGAACATTCTTTTCTAAAGATCCTTTGTCAACTCCAAGAGCCTTCAAGTCAGAGTTCAGTTAAGTCCTCCGCAACCAGGGGAGACAATTGCTTTGGTTTAAATGACCACACTTTCCCTCTCATGGGATAGTTTCCCACCCTTTTGGTCATTATCACTGACTTGTGAACCTAGAGAGACTAAGGCTGGGGTAGACCAACTATCCAGTAGGCAGTTAGCTCTGTTGGAGGAAGTCACCTCATCCAGAGACACATGACACATGAGAAAGGATAGCTCTGTGTTATGTGACCCTCGCCACTCCTGGATCCATACCTGGACATGGACAGCCAACGATGAAAATGGTTGACATCTACTGAACACTTAATACGACATTTACTGAACACTTAACACTTAATATGTATGTGTTGGACATCGTTCTGAGCACTTTAACGTGCTCATCTGATCTCATCTAATCCTCACAACAGTACGATGATTAATCATATTTTACAGGTTAGGAAACTGAGCCACATAGAGGTTAACTAACTGACTCAAGGTTAAATAGCTAGTAAACGGGAGAGCTGCTATTCTAACCCAGGATGGCTGGCTCGGAGGTGGGACCAGCACCTGAGCTGGTGCCGATGTTTCTGGCTCCTGTGAGGACTGCTTGCCCCACCTGCCTCATGCGCCTGCATCTTTTGTCGGGCACAGGGGCCTGCCCTCGTTTCCATGGCATCTGTGCCCCTTCTACAGAGAAAAAAGCTTTCTCAGGCAGAGCTGCCAAATGTTGACTTTATGACACTGGAAATGGGTCGTGTTTTCCTCTTAAAAGAGTGACATAGGGAAAGAACACTATATAAAATGGGTTTCCCCAAACTAAAGAAAGTGTTGGAAAATGGCCACGTTGCTCTGTGCTGGTAAGTCCATGAGATTTGTCAAATGTCAGAGTTTGGGGAGAACTTACAGCTTGTCTAGTCAAAGTCCTTCATGTTACAGATGGGGAAGCTGAAGATGAGAAAGTGGGATTAGATACATGAGGACTGAGGGTTAGAGGGGGCTTTGAAGGTTGGGAAAGGAACAGAAATGACAGAGTTGGCCTAGTTTATAATTTCCCTTCCTTTCCCTACAAGGAAATCGGAAGGAGGGATTCAACCACACCAGAGCCTCTTCTTCCCGTGCACTGCCCCAGCTCCTGGCATAACAGGGATTCCATGCGGTGGGCTTCACAGGCAGTGAGGCACCAAGCCACTGCCACATTCAGATGGCCATGGTCCGTGGCTGAATAGCAATGGCCCTATTACCTGTCTCAACACCAGACCTGCTTACAAAATGGATCCCACAGTGACAGTCACAGACGGCTTTGGGGAAAAACACTTCTGTTGAAAAAGCAGCTGATCAAAATGTTTGGCCTGATGATTGCGATCCAAGGATACCTCTCAAAGCTTATTATAATGAGAGCTCAATGGAACCATCTTACTTTTCCATATTGAATGTGCAGACATTATTGAAATATTTTTCAAGCCAAAAGGCTTGTGAAGTATTATTTTAAAATAAATTTTATGGCCATATAAAATTTCACTGATCCTAACACAGGAGTCAATGTAGAAAAACAGAAAGGACCTGAGGCTTAGTCTTTGGTTAAAGCCGCCCAGGAATTGGCCCAAGGGAATGGTATCTTAATGGCTGTTTTCAAAGAAACAGTAGATTTTCTTCCATTCCCTAGTGTTAACCCACAACGTGCTTTCCTGTCTCTTCCTCCTAAACTCAAAAAAGAAAAAAGCACCAGAGTTTAAAAATAAAAGGTACAGAATTGGAGATTTGGCCTAGTTTGCCTGCTACTGAGTTTTACATACAATAAAACCTTACGAAGTGTCCTGTCTCCTAGGTGCAACTATAGCTAGGCTGGAACAGACGGTTAAAAGACCCACATCATGTGTTGGGGTATATAGTCTATTACAGCCTACTGACTTTCCCACATGGTAAAGTTGGCCGCACACAACTTTACCTTATGAACAACCAAATGAACTCCCCTTCATTCTATAGGGTAGCTAAAGCCTGATTACCTTTCACAATCAGCCAACCTTTTACTTCCTCCCAGGTTGCAGCTGGGCTCCAGGAACACGGAGGAGGTTTGGTTTAGGAGGGAAGACAGAGGTTGGGAGAGGGACAGGGGCACATATGTATGCGTGCATGGCACACGCAGTCACTTTTGAAGATTTCTTATAGGTAGTCAGTACTTCTAAGCTAGAAAAAAAAAAAAACCCAGCCTTTGTAGTGTTAGGGGATGACATTTCATTACAAAAATAAATGATTTGGTCATTACCATTTCATGGTTGCTGGCAGCCACCCTCCTCTGCTTTCTAACAATTTCCATTTTAGGCACTGACAGGCCCTTCAAAGTGATTCAGCCAAACATCCACCCAAAGTTGCGTATCTGGCAGTTTCATACTTGAGAAATCTGGGGCCTCTGGGCAAAAATGTCAGAAAGGGCTCCCTCCTTCTTTGTCAGTTGCGAAACAAACAGATCACCATAAACAGTCACCGGGGCTCCTTGGGCAGCCATGCCGAAGGGAGGGGAAGGAACGGAAGTTGTTGGCAGGGGCTGCTTCCCTGGCTCAGGCTCTTGCTCTCACTCCCCGTTGCCGCTTGCACTTTTCCTGAAGGCCAGAGCTGCCTCAGTCGTTAACCCTAACCAAGGTGAGGCACAGCTCCTTGGCAGGCAGGCATCCCCCGCTAACGGCAAGCAATGAGCAGAGACGGAAATCCCTGGGACGTGATCATCTGAGGCTGGGAGGCTAGGAATCCTTTGGAAGCTCACTGTCTGGACCTACAAGCAGGCTGTCACCATGGATCCTCGCTGGGCAACTTCCAGGTTGGTCTCCGCAACCCACCTGGGCGCCGGAGCCACCACATGACTTAGAGCACTTCGGTTTGCCCAGTGGGGAGCATCTCCCAGGTAGCCTCCTGCCTGCCCAGCAGCTCTAAGAATCTGATTCCCCAAAGTCCTTTCACATGTTTCCCTCAGCCTTAAACGCTCTCCCCCGGCTCTTTAAATGACTGTCCAGCCCCCCAACTCGGGACTCACTCTAAATGTTAGGCTACCTTGGTGAGGCCGTCCTGACTCCTCAGCCTGGGCCCCAACTGAATTTTCTCTTTCCCAGAACCTATTTTTCTCCCGCTCAAAGCACTCATTACCTTTTATAACGATATCTTTGTGCGTCTGCTTGCTTATTACTCATCTCTCCTCTGACACAGTAAACTCCATGAAGGCAGGGGCCACCTTTATTTTGTTCAACATTGTACTCCCAAATGCGTATCACGATGCCTGGCACATAGTAGATGCTCAATAAATATTTCTTGAGTGAACGAATAAAATGCTGGTATTCTGCTTACTAGTCCGTTCTGTGGAAATTTAAAAAGCACGCCTATTGTCTCCATGCATAGGTCTCTCCCTAAAAGCTTCCTGCATTTGACTGTTGGAGCCTGTGTATCTCGGGGGAGAGAGCTAGCTAGCACCCAGCTACTTCCTTTCCCTGTCCACTTCCTCCTTCTTCATTGGGCCATGATGCCCACGATCAGGCAGCTTTTTGGTTAGTGCTGGGGGTTTGCCAAAAGGAACTGACTTTAATAGCAGTGTATCAAAATGTTACCTGGGGGGCCAGACTATCATACTTGATAATAATACTCGAGTTCACCTTCCCTTCCCTTTGGGTGCTACTTTTAAGAAGTTATTTAGATTCCCTGTCTGAAAACAGTGGCCAATATTCTCAAAGCTACAAATAAAGTCAAGTTGCTATGATGTCTGGAAACTTCTCTCCTTTCGGTTTGCCAGCCTTCCTTCTGGGAGCCCCTTGCAAGGTTGTCTGCTCTATTAAATAAATGGCCACAGTTATCCTGTTCTACACTCCGGCTTAGTTCCGCTTCCTTTGAAATTAAGTAATGAAGAGAGATGAGCTACCAGGTCTCCAACATTTGAAAATGGTTCCCAAAGGGTTACCATGCTTTCTGTTCCCTTTCTTCCTGTCACTAGCTGCAGCAACATGGGTGTTCATTTGGTTTAGAAAGGTATGGAAGGCCCTGTGCTCTTTGATTATACTATTGAATGGCAACCAATCCATTTATTTCTGCAATATCATTCCCTAACACTACCAAGGAAGGTTTTCCCTCATCCCTAGTTTAAAATATTAATCATCTCACCTCTGAAAATCTTTTCAAAAAAGTCTAGCGCCATTTCAAATGTGTTTCATTTGGCCTGGAAATTCTATCGCTTGGAATTGATCACACACATACACCAGGATGCAAAGATGTATGTACATCCAGAGTGTTCACCGAAACTGTTTGTAATAGTGATGCTCCCACAAAATGGAACCCTGAGCAGTCACAGAAAGGGTAAGACAGATCTACATGTATGGTCACAGAAAGATCTCCACGACGTCCTAAAGGAAACAAGCAAAGTCCGGTACAGTGGGGTCCCATATGTCTTTAGAGTCTGTCAGCTCTGCCTCTTCCCAGTGATTTCACCAAGCTCTTGCTTGTCCTCCCCTTTCATTGGTTCAGCCTTCTAACTGGTTCCCTAATCCCAGGGTTTCTCTTTCCAGTTCGTCTTTCCCACCAACTGGAATGAACATTCTAAAACATCACTTTTGTCAGATCTCTACTGCCAGAGGGAGAGTCCCAAGCAACCAAGCCATCGCAATGACAGAGGCAGGGTGGTGGAGTGTTTCCATGCTCTGGAATGGAGACCTGGATTTGAAGGTAGGTTCTACCACTGACTAGCTGTGTGACTTAGGGCAAATGAATTAACCTCTCTGAGTCTCAGCTTCCTCATCCGAAAAGTAGTCACAGGGTGGTTGTGAGAAAGAAATGAGAAGATCACGTGAAGAGCTCAGGATGGTGCCTGGCACATAGTAAGCGCTCAATAAATGGTGGTGTTATTATTATGATTAAACCGGGAATTGGTTTATTTGAAGTTCTTTGAGAAATGCTTTGCAACTTTATAACACCTTTCGGGTGAAGAAGGTTTGTACATTCCCTTCACTTTTACTGGGTATCTAGTACCCATTGTGTACAGTAAGGCTGCCTTTGTTTGTTTATTTTTCCTGGTATGCACTACGAAAGCTGCCTCTCTTGTACTCCAGAATCTGGAGGACGTGTCTGAGTCTCTTGGATCCATGGCCTTCTGGAGTTTCTCTATAAACTTTGATCATGTGACATCCTGTCTATGCCTTTATCTTCCCCGACTATTTTGCTCTAATCTTTCCTGCCTGCCCATGTAGGGCAGCCTTCCAGTGACTTCGGCCTTTTCCTGGCTTCATTAAGTCTTTCTTTATGGCTGCCTGTTTTGTGTTTCTCTTCTTTGGGACCAGGTGACTATTTTACTCCACTAATTCTTTAAAACCAAAAGGGCTGTTAGCTGGTGCTGTGGAATGAAAGGGCATGCCAGTTCTGTTTTTTTTTTTTTTTTTTTTCTTGTAGAATCCTAATTTTATGCCATTATTGTGAAAGGGCAATCATGTTTTCATATTCCATTTTGACTTTCTTCTCTTTCAAGTGGGCTCCCAGAGCGGAGTCACGTCTCAGCTCTGCCTGGGGGCCAATTCACCGTGTGACCTTGGGCGCATCCAAGAGACCCCTGTACCTGTCTCCTTGCCAGCAAGATGAGAGTGTTGGATCCTGGTTCCCAGCGTATCTGCCTGCTCAGATGTTAAGTTCTTCTATGGTGTGGATGGGGTCCTGGAGGCTGTGACTACAGCTGAAGTTCTCTCATTATCCCCATGCCAGTGACTGGGACAGTTTCGTATATTTCTAAGCGCCCATCTTTTGAAAATTCTTCTATTGTCTACGAAATGTCAAAAGAATTGGTTTTTCCTTTTCTCTGGGGCTCACCCCAGCAGCAAGCTCTAAGCCCCACTTATGCTGATAAGAACTGCACACGCTGACCTCTGGTCAGATCTGATGGCAAAGGACATTTCTCTCATCACCACCTCTGTTCCCAGGATCGCCATCCTCCCACGCTTACATCCCTTGATACCTTCCAGGCAAATGCTGAATGGTTGATTATTTGCCCAGATGATTTTAGCATGCCCTCACTTGGATTTTGCCTCCAAAGTCTTTTTATTGAGAATTTTAATATTAAACATACACTAAGTCTCAAGCTTGATTTTAACTGATCCCACATGAAGGAATGATTTTCAACTCATAACACATGAGGAACATCTGTTCTGCTTATTTGAATTCAGGCAGTACCGTTACTATTATTATAGAAGCTGACTGTCAAGTATCAATATTTGTCTCTTTTAGTTCCATTGGACTTTCCGGAGTGCCACTCCCATTGGTGGAGCTTTGAAACATACATCCTGGAGTCTAGAAAACAGTGGGACAACGCCCATTTTCCTTTCCCTTTTCCCCAACTTTGGCTGCCAAACTTGGGTCAGGCCCTGGCTATCTCTTGCATACATGGTTGGGCGTGAGAGTCCCTGTCAGATGCAGCCGGAGTCATGTTCAGAAGTCCAGACATGAGGTGCACAGGCTTCAGGGCTGCCTCACGAAGGCCACCCCAGACCTTTGTTTGAAACAATCAGATCTTCAGTCCCCGGGGGGAATTTGACTGAGCTGCGTTATACCTCTCTGGAGCCTCTAGATGGGTCATGAAGGAGAAAGTCTTTGGAAAAAAACCTTTGGAAAAGGTTCTCATCTTTGATGTTAGGACACTCTGGCGTCTGACGATCAGTTAGTATTTGTTTCTAATAATCAAATACCAAAGCTTGTGTATGATTTACTTAAGAAAATAAACTCAAGCAGATTCAAGGGGTTCTTTATAAATAACTGTCAGTAATATTCCCATATGCTCTCATGAGTAGGAGGGAAAGGGGTGGGGTTATAGTCAGTGCTCTGGGAACTAAAGAAAACTCTGGGTATGCCCAAGGGCATGTGAGCACTAAGGGCACTCATGCCAGGCTCCTATCCCGGGCAGCACGGGGGTATTTTAACAAGGGCCTCATGAGATTATTCCCCTGCCTATGGGGTCTTAGAGGAAGGCAAGATGGGGCAGGCAGCACATACCACAAAGGCAGTAGGTTGGCTCTAACTAAGCAGATTGGCTCAAAGTCAGGCTAAATATGTGATAACTAAGGGGAGGGCTTAAGCTGGAATCTTAACTACTAGTGTGACCTTGCCTAAGTCACTCACTTTCTCCGAGCCCCAGACTACTCACCTTTAAAATGGGACATTACTATTACCTGCCCCAGGGAGTTGTGAGGATTAAACGGGACGGTGTAAATAAATCACCCAGCATGTGTCTTGAGTGAGCTAAGTTACTGTATGCCAGAAACATAGCAGCTGCTGCTACCTGGCGCGCATCTGAGGCTGAAGCCTCATGCCTATTACAACAACTAGCACATGTAGGTACTAAAAAAAAAGTGCTGGCTTGACACAAAAGGCCACATATTGTATGAGTCCACTTCTATGAAATATCCAGATTACGTAAATCCCTAGAGACAGAAAGTAGATTAGTGGTTTCCAGGAGCCGGTGGCCGGGGGATGGGGAATGACTACTTAATAGGCATGGGGTCTCCTTTGGGGGTAATGAAAACGTTCCAGAACTAGACAGAGGTGATGATTGCACAACATCGTGAATGTACTCAATGCCACTGAATCGTGCACTTTAAAATGGTTAAAATGGTTACGTTTTGTGTTATTTGTATTTTACCACAAAAAATTCGCTGGCTTGGATTTAGCACTTTCTTCTCTTTTGTGGGTCTCTAATTCGCAGACAGCTCTGAGACAGTGCACACATACGGAGGTTGATATGATAATCGGTATCCGCTTCCACCCCAGGGCAGGCTGGAGGCACGGCTATGAGGTATGCATGCTCTAGGCCGACGCCCCGCAAAACGGCTGGGCCCTCGCACTCATGTCACGCGAGCTGGTTAGTCTGACCTGAGCCCATGTAGGAGGAGTAAGAACAGTAGGAAAGGTGCCAGCAAGAGCCAGATGATTAGGCTGAGGCCCAGCGGAAATAGTGGTGTCCAACTCAAAGCCTATGGTTTCTCAGGCAGGCCACTCAAAGCTGAGCAGCCCCGGTGGGAGCCATTGACAGCCCTGCCCTCGGAAAAGGCCACAGTCCACGCTACTGCAGAGAGCCCAGTGGGGCTCATGTGATTGTTAAACCCGTGCTGTACCCTCCTTGAGCAGTCACCCAACACTCCAAATGCCTAGATCCTGGAGCTACTACCAGGAATGTCCCTGGAGTGAATTCACTTTGGGGGCATTGAGGGACGGGTTCCAATCTGGGGTCTAGAGGGTGACCGGTTGCATTTGAGATTTGTTACCCAATAAAAATCTCTGCTAAGGCCCAGGACTGAAATAACTCAGCTGGGCTCTGGACTCAGCAGGGATCATTCATTAGCTAACACTTCTCATCTGTGATAGTTACAGACAGGTTTTTTCATGCCCCCCGAAATGGGCTTCAATGTTGCAGCTGGCAGACAGCTGTGGCCTCACAGTGTTTACATTACCCAGACTAACGCAGTCTGTGCAGGAGACACAGAATGAATCTGATTTAGCTTTTGGAAAATGGGATTTCGAAAAGTTCCGTGGTTTTCTCTCGCCCCTCCCTTCCTGGACTGCAGAAAGACTGAGGTGGAATGAAACAGGCACGGCTAGGGAAAGAGGACTCCTGTTTCTCGGGCTGATGCTTTTCTTTGTTCGGGACTTCTTTATTTGACACCTCCAGGTGGTGGGAGCTGAGCTGAGACCATAGGATTAAGATGACCAAACGTCGGGTCATCGCTCTGCAGCCTAGTCTCACTGGGTCAGCACGAGCTCCCTGGGCACTTAGCACAGCATGCACAGAGACAGCTGGGCAAAGTCCCCTCAGCCATGGGCTAGCCCCTTTCGCTCTAGATGTGAAAAGAACTGAAGGGCCAGGGTCCCCATACAGAGCTGGGTCCATGACCAATTGCCCACAAAATGGAAGCAGGGGCTGGTTAATCCTACTAGGGTCTGTAGGACCTACCACACCACTTCCTGAGGAGCTACTCAAGTTCAACAGTCATTATGTTTTACTTCCTCAAGTCATTGTTAAATAAGTTTCCCAAGTCCTGTGCATTCTTTCTTCAAAATGCATCTGACATGCTCCCTTCTCCTCAGTCACCATTGCTACTGCTTGGGGTCAGGGCCATATTTCCTCATATCTGTACGAGGGCAACGTCTTTCTAAACTGATCTCCTCTCCCCGGGCTTCTCTTCCTGATGGCTCTTCCAAATATCTAACCTTGTATCCCATCACATACCGTCCTGTCCCAACTCATCCCATCAAGAAACATTTCCTGAGTGCCGGCCATGGGTTAAACCCTTTGCTGTGCACTAGAGATATACACATCAACCAGATATAAACTCTTCCCGCAAGAAAATCAGTTTGAAGGGGAGAACTCCAAGGAAGCAGAGAATTACAGGAAAGTGTGAAAAGTGTTATGACAGGGCCCAGGGGATTGTGGGAGCCCAGAGCACACCTAACCCAGTGTTGAGGGGAGGGTGCGTCTGGCTGCTCACCTCCTCAGAACCCTACATTGCTTTCATAATCTGTCTCCAACTTTCTATTTTCAATGAAATATCCCATGACTCTCTTAAAAGAAATCTCTAGTCCAGAAAGACTGGTCCTCTGACTGCTGTTCAACATATATGAACTCCGCTACCTCTTCAACTTTGCCCTTGCCCTTGGCCATTACTTGTCTTATTTGGGGTTGGATGGCTCCTGTTGGACAGGCATCACATCTTCCCCCTCTCCTCCAGCACCAGCACAGTGCCTGGCACACAGTGTCTGATGACTGATGACCTACTCAGCACGTTTTCTTTTCACTTTGGTACTAATCTGACTCACACAAGCAGGATGAATGATTTGGCCTCTATAAAACAGGGCTATCAGAAAAATCTGCCAATGCAGATGAAGGGGTTTGGAAAACTACTGATAAGTTTCTGTCACACTGTCCCCAGCTTTGTCTTGACCTCCTGGAAAGAGGATGTTGTCGATAACCAAGTGGAGATTAGCAGTTTCAGGAGCTTCAGTAGGCGTAGAGTTGGATATATTTTCCATTCTGATTTAAATATTTAGCCTGATTTGTTTTGGGCTTTATTTGTTTTGTTTTGTTTTGTTTTGGTCCCGGGCCTGTTGGTTAGGACTAATTTGTACAGCTGCTTTTTCGTTTGGTTTCTTCCAAGAAAGCGAGAGGAAATAAGGTTGCCAGAAAATTTGCAGTTACCAAGGTTTTCCTAAGATGAATATTATTTTTCTCTTCTAATACTGCCAAATACAGTATAAAGAGAAGCATGTGATTATTCCACAAATTTAGTTGCACCAGGGGTCAGATCCTGTACTCTATCCACATCCTGATGTTGAGAGACCTATACTGCACATTTCCTGACCTTCTCTTTAGTCAACCGTATTTCCATAGTTGTAACCATATTTCCAAAATTGTAAATTCACCCTGAATTTGAGCTTGGATTCTCAGACTTGACTCCTCTTGGAGTTCAGCAAGAAGGGCCAAAGGGGCTGCTTTGGGTAGGGCAGGGACAAGAGAGGCAATGGAGAAGCTGGGGCAACGGAGAAAGAGCACTGGAGAGGGAGTCAGGAGTGTCCAGTTCTGGTTCCTGCTCTGCCACTGACTAAATGTGTGGGTTGGGAAGTCACTTCCCCTTTCTGAGCATCTCCACAGGGAGGACTGGAGTGGATAAGCTCCAAGTCCTTTCCTGTCCAATATTTTTTGGACCCTGTGACTTTGTGATAGATGGTTCTATAAAGGCTAATAAGAAAATGTCAAGGCCTTGTGGGTATTAACAAGGCTTCTCCCCCTTGGTCTGCCCTTAGCAGGCATTTGCCCAAGCTGGTGCTTGGGCAACCTGAGAAGACCAAGAAGAATGGCCTGGAAGAGGGCACCCATGTTCTTACTAAAGGAACACCAAGTCTGGCCTGGATAGCTGGTACTGAGTCCCACTTAGGCCTGGAGGCTACTTTTTTTTTTTTTTTTTTTTTTTTGCAGTACGTGGGCCTCTCACTGTTGTGGCCTCTCCCGCTGTGGAGCACAGGCTCCGGACGCGCAGATTCAGCGGCCATGGCTCACGGGCACAGCCGCTCCACGGCATCTTCCCGGACCGGGGCACGAACCCGTGTCCCCTGCATCGGCAGGAGGACTCTCAACCACTGCGCCACCAGGGAAGCCCGAGGCTACTTTTTAAAACAGCTTTATTGAGATATGATTCACGTATCATACAATTTATCCATTTAAAATGTATAGTTCAGTGGTTTTTAGTATAGTCACAGAATTGTCCAACCATAACTACAGTCACTTTTAGAACATTTTCAAAAGCCCCTGATGAAAGAAACCCTGTCCCTTTAGCTGTCACTCTCCATCCCAAACTCCCTACCCTGCCCAGTCCTAGGCAACCACTAATGTTTATGTTTCTATGGACTAGCCTGTTCTGGATATTTCATAGACATGGAAACATATGATGTAGTCTTTTGTGTCTGGCTTCTTTCACTCAGCAGAATGTTTTCAAGGTTCATCCGTGTTGTAGCATGTGTCAGTCCTTCATGAATTTTATGGCTGAATAATATTCCATTGGAAGGATATACCACATTTTTTTAATCCATTCATCAGTTGATGGACATTTTTTTTTTTTTTTTTTTTTTTTTTTGTAGTACGCGGGCCTCTCACTGCTGTGGCCCCTCCCGTTGCGGAGCACAGGCTCCCGACGCGCAGGCTCAGCGGCTATGGCTCACGGGCCTAGCCGCTCTGCGGCATGTGGGATCCTCCCGGACCGGGGCACGAACCCGTGTCCCCTGCATCTGAAGGCGGACTCTCAACCACTGCGCCACCAGGGAAGCCCAGTTGATGGACATTTGAGTGCTTTCGACTTCTTCGTTATTAGGCAAAGTGCTGCTATGAACCTTCATGCACAAGTTTTTGTGTGGACATTTGTTTTCAATTCTCTTGGGTATGTGCTTAGGATTAGAACTGTTGGGTCATATGGTAACTCTGTGTTTAATGGCTTGAGAACTCCCGGACCATTGTGCAAAGGGGCTGCACCATTTTACTATCCCACTAGCAGTGTATGAGGGCTCCAATTTCTGGAGGCTACTTGTTAATCCTGTCCCATTGGTAGAGAATACTTTCCAAGATTGATGGCTTGGAGAAGCCATCTCCCTGGAATAGTTTGACCATGTAATGTTAAGCTTTCAAGGGGACAATCTTTTTGTGTGTGTGTGGTACGTGGGCCTCTCACTGTTGTGGCCTCTCCCGTTGTGGAGCACAGGCTCCGGACGCACAGGCTCAGTGGCCATGGCTCATGGGCACAGCCACTCCGCGGCATGTGGCATCTTCCCAGACCGGGGCACGAACCCGTGTCCCCTGCATCGGCAGGCGGACTCTCAACCACTGCGCCACCAGGGAAGCCCTCAAGGGGACAATTTTTATAAGCAAGTCACCTCCATTTTGTTATATGGCAGTTGGATCCTGGGAGAAGATGACTTGGGGAAAGCCACTGTTGGCCTTTGAAATCTACAGTAATTCAGTGGAAACATTTCCAAGATATCTGAGAGAATGACTTGTAATAAGATGCCATGGGTTTGTAGTGGGCTTATATCAGTTTTAACCCTTTTAAGGTTACTTTCTGTCAGCATTCGATCATTTCTGGGGTAGAGGGAGTTGAGGGAGTTTTGGTATATCTGCCTACTCAGTTTCAGTGTCAACCTGTCCTGCCTGGGAATTGGGGCAGGAACAAAATAAGTCAGAAAGGAACCCAGTGCTTTAAGGGGGATGAAGGGATGAAGATATGTACTGGTTTGCCCAGGATGGTCCCAGTGTACACCTGCTATCCCAGTATTATTAATAGCGCTGTGCTTCACCCTCAAAAGTGTCCCAGTTTGGACAATATGTATGTCACCTCAGTTTTAGACTGCAAACATGTAATGCCCAGAATCACACTCAGAGCTATAAAGGCTACAGAGTTTCACATCTTGATGAGCTTATATCTCACTGTGATAAAGAAAGGATGTCTCAGACTTGCTGAAGGTTGGCTTCAAAATGACAGAGTGAGCAAAGACTGTACACAATGGAAAACAAATGCTGGTGAGATTCAAAGTGTAGGAAAGTGCATTTTAGAGGAGGGGTGGGATATAGTGTGGGGATGGAAGTCAATACGGCGGACGTTTCCATGGATGAGGTGAAGCTTGGTATAGGATTTGAGGGCTCCAGGTTCCCTGACAGACCAAGGTCCTGAATAGCTTTCATCCTTGTTCTAATTAAAAGGCACCGTGCTCCCTCGTGCTTGGGCAGACAATTCACATGACCTCCCAGCTCATTTGGCAGCACTTGGGAGAAATCTGGCCTTGCAATCAGACTAAATGATGTGTTACCCTACACTTAATCTCCACCATCCATCAAAATCCAGAGGCCTTGGCCTCAGCCCTCGACAAGAGGCCCACAGTACCTGGGTAGGATTTCATCCAGGGAATGAATGCAAAGCCCCTAATTCTCCATCCATCTCAGCCCTCTGTAAACAGTTAAAGACTGCAGCCAACAGCAGAAGAACTGCCAACCCAAATGAAAGCAGTGAGTCAGCAAAATAAAGACAGATGGCAATGGATTAACTGTAGCAAAGGCAGCAAGAAGCAGACCCCTCTTACTTCTGCCTGGATAGCCTCCCCTCAATTTCGGGTGACCTAGTGCTCACACAGAGCCTCTCATGACTTATGCTGGGGGTGAGAGAAAGCATTTGCTGCACACACGGTGCATGTAGCCATAGCAGTCTGGGCAAATGCTGTTTCAATCCACCGTCTCCAGGTGGTCCAGGCATGGGGAGGGGGACAGAGAGGACAGGACAGATGGGAAGAAGACATTGATTAGGCTCTCCCTCAAGCTCTTCCACCTCCCTTGTCACAGGGTCATTTCCTTAGCTGGCCTCATTTTCAAGTGTTCCACTCTGTTGCCCCTTAACCATACTTCCTGCACCACATATTCCAGTTTGCGGCAACACCATCGTCGTCGCCATAACTGGCCCTGGTCTTGCCTATCAGTTTAGTCAAGCTCAAAGTTTGGAGATGATAAAAGGTTGAAATTATGTCTAAAAATAATGTTTGCGATTGTATGTGAATTTCTCTTATCCATGTATATGATGATGCATCCCTAGCACTGTGCTTCCTAGAACACAGGAAGTGCTCAATAAATATTTGTCGAGTGAAAGAATGGACGGATGAAAGCTCTGACACTAAACGTAGCCTAAAGACCAAAAGTAAGATAGGGCCTCGCTGAAGTGAGATTCCCTTATGTAAATATCTTTATTTATTCAATCAAGCAATCAGTCAATCAATAAGCATTTCCTAGCACCCCCCTGCCCAGCTACCCAATACTCTGTGCTCACCCATCACCTCGGCTACAGCAACATTTTCTTAAGGCTTTCTTCAAAAGGCCATCTTCTTAAACTGACCTATATCTTCATGCTGGCTTTTCGTATTCCTAAAACCGTTGATATTTGGGGTTCCTTGGAAGAGCTCCCAACAAAGAACTGCCTTTCTATGAACAGTTCCTTGTTTAAGAAGAATTCCAGACAGTTCTTGGATATGGACAGGAATGGAGATAGGAATAAACACTTGACCTAGCTGAGTAGGAAAGGAACAAGAATAGGAGCGTGGTGGAGTGGGGGATGGGAAAGGAAATAGTTGTCGCTCTATACCCACCTCGTCTACTACTTCCCACCACTACCCTCTCTGCCTGGAATCAGAATTGTGACTTTTCTAGCCTGACTTTTCTTAATATTATTATTAAAAAAAAATAATTCATTGAAGTGAAATTCACATAACATTAGCCATTTAAAACTGAACAGGGACTTCCCTGGTGGTCCAGTGGTTAAGACTCTGCACTTCCAATGCAGGGGGTGTGGGTTCGATCCCTGGTTGGGGAACTAAGATCCCGCACGCCGTGTGGTGTGGCCAAAAGGTTAAAAACAAACAAACAAACAAACCCTGGACATTTCAGTGGCATTTAGTACATTCACGTGTTGTGCAACCTCACCTCTGTATAGTTCCCAAGCATTTCCGTCACTCCAGGGTAAAACCCCTTAGCCATTAATCAGATTCTCCCCATTTCCTCCCTCCATGTAGCCCCTGGCAACCACCAATCTGTGTCCTGTCTCTATGCATTTACCTATTCTGGACATTTCATATGAATGGGATCATATAATATGTGACTATTTTGTCTGGCTTCTTTCAGTTAGCATAATGTTTTCAAGGTTCATCCAAGTTGTAGCATGTATCAGTGCTTCGTCCCTTTTTATGGGTGAATGACATTCTATTGTATGGATACACCACACTTTTAAAACTCATTCATCCATCGATGGGCTTTGGGCTTTTTCCACCTTTTGGCTATCATGAGTAGGGCTGCTATGAACATGTGTGTACAGGTACTAGTTTGAATCCCATTTTCCAATCCTTTTCGGTGTATACCTAGGAGTGCAGTTGTGGGGTCATATGGTAACTTTGTTACTAAAAAGGTAATGTTTAACTTTTTGAGGAGCCACCAAACTGTTTTCCTACTCTATTATTTTAATACCTTCAAGGATGAGTAAACACAACAATGAAAGTGACCAATTCAAAGTCACCAGCATCTGTGAAGCTGACCTAGGTATTTCTGGGTTTTTGGCCCGTGAGTCTGGGGGCTGTCTCAGGATTCTGAAGCACTGGCACTAGTGTTGACACCTAACCCTCTTTCCTTTCAGCTTTCCCTCTCCCCTTCTCTCCTCCCTTCACTCATGTAACAAATATTACTTGAGTGCCTACCGTCTTTTAAGTAGTGTGCAAGATGTTGGGAGTCCAGAGATGAATGACATGCAGTTCCTGTCTTTGAAGCCACTGAAAATTCTGAGGAGATGGGGCATGTTCAAATCAAGGTGCCAGATATCATAGCCAGGAGAGTTCCAAATGCAGACACAGTGTCCCACATAGACACCAGCCTAGAAGCTCCTCAAGGGCAGTAGCTGTGTCCTGTTCTTTGCTCTATCCCTAGAACCTAGCACAGTGCCTGGAACACACGTGCTGTCAGCAGAGTAACCTCAGAAAGGTCTGAAGTAGGCTGCCTGGTAACATCAGCCCATCGCCTTTTCCCAGCACCCCTGGGGCCCACGTCGTGCCCTAAGGGCCATCTCTCTTCCATGAGTTCTGTCTGAGGCAGGTGGCACAGAGTGGGGGTACTTTGTGTCCTACTGTCTCTGACTTCCCTTCAATTTCAGAATGAGTTCTCTTTCAAAAGTGTTTTTCTACTTTTAGTTTCATGATCCCTTCTTCAAAGAGGAACCCAGATTATGCGAGGAAGTGAGACCATCTTTCCCGGGGAGTAAATTCATGGTGAGCAGGAACACCCTCGGTCACCACTTTGATTTTTGTTTCTAGAAATTGTCTTCTATCAGACTGTGGCTTAGGGTGGAGGTGGGGACTGAGAGGTGGGCAGGAGCTGGCCCTCACTCTCATGGTGTTCCATGATTTCGGTGCGCTTCTTTCTCAGTTCGGCCTATGTTCTGCTTTCCTTGGATCTAAGTGCTAACCACAGAAGTTTCCAGAAGAAAACCTAGGGAAGCAATGCATAGATGTTGCCAGTTTCATAAACTATTACTTCAGTTCATATTCTTGAAACACCTCCTGGACACAAGTAATAAAAAAAAAACCTGCGGGGTCAATGGTGACTAAAAGGAGGGAATCGAGGGGAAAGATGAAAATAGAGGGAAAGGTATCTCAGACTAGATTGGAAGCAAGAGAAATGGAAGTGTGGGATGAGGTTCCCCCACCCTCACTGCAGAGAAGGAAAGGGCCCCCGTGCAGGAAAACTGCTTTTTTTTTTTTTTTTTTTTTTTTTTTGCGGTACGCGGCCCTCTCACTGTTGTGGCCTCTCCCGTTGCGGAGCACGGGCTCCGGATGCGCAGGCTCAGCGGCCATGGCTCACGGGCCCAGCCGCTCCGCGGCATGTGGGATCTTCCCGGACCGGGGCACGACCCCGTGTCCCCTGCATCGGCAGGCGGACTCCCAGCCACTGCGCCACCAGGGAAGCCCAGGAAAACTGCTTTTAAATGGAAAAGCCCTGGGGCAGCCTGTAGACCTTTAACTCCAGTTAGCCTCAACTCCTTTAATGGCTAACTCTTGGCCTTGTCTCCTTCGGGGTTAAAACTTCTATATCCATGCTAGAGTGCAGGGCTGAAAGGGGACAGGGGAAGGACTCCTTCCCAGGGGATGACCATTGGAATTACACATTTGAAGGGTTTTGATTCTTTTAAAAATCAAGAAAGGAAGTTCTACTAAGGTTAATTGTTTTCCCTTTTTTTAAGACCTAAAGGGGTGGGTGAAATAGGTAAAGGGGATAAAAAGGTACAAACCTCTAGTTATAAAATAAATAAGCCATGGGGAGGTAATACATAGCATAAGGAATATGGTCAATAACGTTTTAATAATTTTGTATGGGGACAGATGGCTACTAGACTTATCGTGGTGATCATTTCATAATGTATGCAAATGTCAAATCACTATGCAGTATGTCTGAAACTAACATAACATTGTACATCAACTATATTTCAATCAAAACAAACAAAGACCCCAAACCTCAGGCAACAGACTGGTGGGAGCCCCTCTGTTAGATCTGCCTGCTGGCTCATGGGGTGATACCTCTAATAAAATTTCCATTTGAATTCCTACCGGGAAGGCCAAGTATTATGTTAGGCACTTGGAGGTAAAATTATGAACCAGACACGGTCCCTGCCCTCAAGGAATTTACAGTCTAATAGGGGAGAGAGACAAGCAGACGGCTAATTATAACATAGAATGATGAGTGCTGGAAGTTTCTGGGGGAGGACAGAGGATGAGCATTTAAATCATGCTGGAGGGTCAGGGAAGGCTTCCTGAAAGACATGATGCATAAATTGAAGAATGAGTGGGAGTTAGCCAAGTGAAAGGGAAGGAGGAAAGGATATTCCAGACAGATGGGCTTTGCAGAAACAAGGCTTGCTAATAGAGATTAAAGCAAAAATTTATAAAATACACAATCACAAAAAATGGAAAGCTGATCTATACAAACAAAAGCTGGCTCTTTGGAAACACCATTAAAATAGGCATAGTTAGCAAGTTTGCTAAAAAAAAAAAAATAATAAACCACTCAGGAGTAAAAAGAGGTAGAGGGAGAGAGAAAGAGATAAAAGAGAACTACATTTAGAATGTATTAAAAAGTGTAGGAAAATTTAAATATTCTTAGTAATTGTGTAAGTCCTGGTGTATGTGTAAAGTTATAAATAATTGGTATTTTGTATTATTATTTATACCAATAAATTTGGAACCTAGATGAATGGACAGTTTTCTAGGGGCATATAAATGACCAAACTTGGCTTGACAAGTGAAAATCTGACTACACCAATAAACTAGAGAAGAAATCGAAATAGAGTAAAAAATGCATACACCTCAGCCCTCTTGACACACACACAAAGATTTTAAAGGTAAAATGTACAAAAACTTTAAGGGACATCCTTTTATCAAACAAAGTGCTTCAGAGCATTGAAAAAGAGGAAAAGCTTCCAAACTATCATTATACCAATATCAAATTGTATGAAGACAGAAAAATAACACTGTAAAAAAGCCCTAAATAAATTATTAGTAAATCAAATCCTGTACTTTTGGAAAAGAAGAATATAACAGAAGCAAGTATGGTTTAATCCCAGAAATGCAAGGCTGGTTCACCAACAGAAACGAAATCAATGTAATTAATTATATTTGCATATTAAAGAAAAAACATATGATCATTTCAATAGATACAGCAAAAGTATTTGACAAACTCAGCACCCATTGGCTCTTAGAAAGCTCTAGGAAAACTAGAAATAAAAGAAAACTTTAATTTGATGAAGAGTATCTTTCAGAAACCTACAGAAAACTCCATACTTAGGGAGGTAATGAACATAGCAGAGTTGTTCAAAACACAGTCTCTGAAGCTAGAGAATGGAGGTTTGAATCTCTGTTCTGCCACTTGCTGACTGTGTGACCTGGGGTAATTTACTTAGCTTCTCTGTGCTTCAGTTTCCTCATCTGTAAAATGGAAATAATAATATCTATCTCATAACTTTGTAGGAGGATTAAATAATTTGTAAAGTGTTCATAATAGTGTTTGGCACATAGAAGCACTCCATAAGTGTTTGCTAAGAAACTTTGAAACGTTAGATGTTTTCTCTCACAGTCAGGAACAAGACAGGAAAATCTAGTACTATCGTTACTCTACTATTCAACATTTTACTGATGTCTAAGCCAATGTAATAGAACAAGAAAATTAATTAATACAACCAAAAAGGAAGGAAAAAACTCTCAATAGTTGCAGATAATAATCTAACCAGGAATGAAGACTGCCTCTGTTCAAAGAGGAAGTGAAAGAAGAAAGGAAGTGGGAGAAGTGGATGAAGGGGTCAAAAGTTAAAAAAATAATTATACCCTCTAAACATTTGGGTACCACTATTTTCTTCTAGACATTTCTACTTGGATGTCTCACCATCATCTCAAATTGAACATCGAATCCATTACGTTTCCTCTTGACTCCCATTTTTCTGTCAATGGCACCACCACTTTCCAAGTCATCTAGACTCAAAACTTTGGAACCCTTTCGGTCTCTTCCTTCTCTTTCATTTCCCATATTCAATTACCTACTCTATCCACTTAACCCTCTCCCAATGTTTTCAAATGTTTTGTATTTTCACTCTCATGTCTCTAGTCCAAGCCAATATAAACTCATACCTGAAATAGTAGATATCCCTTAGTCCCCCTCCAAGTCACTCTATCCACTATCCTCAAATCATTCTTGCTTCAAAGTCTCCGGCGGCTTCTCACTTCCTATCATATCCAGTCTACCTCCTCTGCTTGGTGGTCAAGGCTTTTCACCATCTAGCTGCACCCAACCTAACAAAGTTTATTTTTTCCCGCTCCTTTAACATGTACCCTCTGCTTTAGTAAGACCATTATCTTCAACATCCTCACACACCTCCTTTCCTTTTTAATTCAGTGACTTTGTTTAATTCTGTACCTTGTATTGCTCTCTCTCCACGAGTACCTCCCAATCACCCTTTCTTCAATGGTCAGTTTAAATAGTGCCTTAATGATGCCATTTGTTAAACACTTAACTATGTGCCAGGTACCGTGTTCATTTAATCTCAGCAAGCTAATGTGATAGGTATTTATTAATTTCGTCCCATTTTATAGATAGGGTATAGTGATTTATTCAAAGTTTCCATTGCTAGTAATGGAGGATGTGGAATGAAGCCATGTTTATTGCCCGACCCCAGAGTTCATGCTTTTAATCACCCTCCTCTTTTCTGACTCTGGGATGCCTCCCCTGGCTGCATCAATCCTCCCTGACCTTCACTGTTCTGCCTGCTATGCACTGTTGTCTAGTGCGTACAAGTTTAGCTCCCAGCAAAACTCCTGGAAGCCAGGGCCCACATCTCATACTTCTCTGTGCCTCTACAATCGGCATGTGATTAATTGGTAAAAGTTGATCAAATACAGCTAGCGTCCAGTCTTCAAGAAATGTTTGAGTAGCCTGAGGATAACACAAGCCTGCCCCATTCAAAACCCTGTATTTTAACTCCAGAAAGGGAGGGGAGGCATAGAATTACTAAATCTTTTGAGATTGCCCCCACTCCATCCTGTCACCCCTGAAGATCAAGCCTCTCTCTGCATAGCTTAGGTCAATGTTGCAGGATGAATCTTCCCTTTACATAAGGATTAGACCAGGCCAGCTTTTGTTGGCATGGGAAAATGGAGCCAAGTCTGTCAAGTTACAATTGTGCAAAATCTGACTCCTGGGCATCTTCCAGAAGTGAGCCCAGGGAAAACTAAGAGTTGTCCTACCTACCTCACAGGGTCCTGGTGAGAATCAAGTGTCATGATGGATATGAGCCCACTTTGGAAACTAGCAACGAAAGCAGCTTTCTTCTTCAGCCTGGAGCAGAGCAAGCAGACACCTTTGGTGATATTAAGGCCATGGCCAGGTGAAGGTTGGGGGCTCTTCAGAAATTCTTGGACTCACCATTTTCCAAAGGTTGCAAGCCTTGCTTTCCAGCAATTCTTGGGAAAATTCACTTTATCGTGAGACTCCTTCAGTTACATGTAGAATTTATTCTTGACTTCCCTTTTCCTTTTTGTAATTATACTTACTCAGCTAGTCCGCAGTACTCTGGGGGCTTCTGAAAGATAAGCTAACTTTCCCTCCTTTTGGTGCATTGAAGAGACAGCATTTTGCTGGTGGTTTACATTTAGCTTTCAAACCTCTCTCCAAGGTCAAGAGCAAGTGATATACATGATAGTAGCCATTGGATGTTACTAAATAAATAAGGAGCACCTCTCTGCTTCCCCTGGAGAGACCAAATTCCCCCGGAATTCAAGCGTTGGAAGCCTTAAGAGAATTTAGGAGTCCAGGTTGGAATAAAGTTCGAGGTAAAAGAAGAGACTTTTGTAAGAGACAAAGTTTGGGTTCAAAAGATTCTGATTCTGAAAGTGAAGGACTCTGGGGGGAGCCAGGGGTGAGTGAGCTCAGCTTGGCCAGAGAAGAGGAGAAAGTGCCGACTGTGCAGGGACCGTAGCCAAAGGGCTCTGGACAGAGAATAGACCGGTCTTGCAGATGTAGCCAAAGGTATTCTGACCAGGGAATCGAACAAGATTTATCACCTAAGTTGGCCTAGACTGGACAGAGCTTGGCTTTGAGTCTGTTTTATGTGTTGGGCATGCATTCATCCTTCCCTTCAACCTGAGCCTTCAGATAGAGAGCCATCACTCTCAGGGAAATGGGGACAAGGGGAGGCTGTCAGGAGTGGGAACAGAACCTGAGAAGCCAAGCTATGGAAGTACCCCTAAGCCTCTGAAGGCAGCCTCGCAGGCAGGAAATAGCAGCCCTCACGCCCCTCCCAAGCTCCTGGGCCACTGGCTATCCTATCCGATTTGAACAGTGCGTGCCCAGCAGACTTGGCAGCTGCCAGGAAGGTCGGCACTGTACCCCATTTCGTGGACTCCCAGGTCCCAGCTTCCACGCACCATTGCTCGCCCCTTGGTTCTAGAACACGAATCCCAATGAGACGAGCTGCTGCACTGAGCTGTGGGAACACTGTGGGCCCGTGTGTGCGTGCGTGCGTGTGCGTGCGTGTGTGTGTGTGTGTGTGTGTGTGGTGTGTGTGTGTTGAGGGGTTCCCGAGTGGCCCCGGCCTCAGCCTCTCTGACTGCAGGCTTCAGAGCATGCCTGTGCCCGTGAACTTTGCTCGACTGTGACTGCTGGACGGAGAGAGATGAGAGTAGGCTCCCGCTGATTCTGTCCCACACTCCCCGTTATGATAGGCAGTGAAGCAAATCATTTGGGCAATTGCCTGACCTTAATGGGATAGAAAGGGCTCCTCTCTTGCCTGCAAGGAACATCCAAGTATGTGCTTACTGTTTAGTTTTCCTGGAAAAATAATTTCTCTGGCAAGCTAAGGAGGGTGAATTTGCCTTTAGAAAAGAATTGTGTCACATCCGTAACCCCTGTGGCCCCCGCATGCATTTCCACGGCTGAAAAACTTGCCTTCAGCGGAAGAGCCACCAAAATATCTGCTAAGAAAAGTTTTTAGTTTTTACTTAAAGAAAACTGTGTTGTATAAAGACAAATGGAAATACACAATCGGGTAGCAATTGGTAACCCAGCAGTCCACTGAAATGCAGAGCTTTTGGAAGGAGAACGCAAAATATAAAATAGGTCGATTTAAGGATACGCCTCCTTCTTGGAATTCTGCCCTTTATACATCCATCCCTTTGTATTTGAAAGACCTTTAGAAGCTTCTGGAGTCATGTGTTGAAGAGTAAAATATGTCTGGGAGGGATCCCACTTGAAACCAGATCAGGTGATAACAGCTCTCTCTGCAGTGGAGCTGGGGACCCTTGGGATGGGACAGAAGGATATCTGGGAACAGCAGGAGGAGGAAGCCTGAGTGACAAGAAGGGACCAGGAAAGGAAAGAGGACATGGGGCTTGGCTAACTCTGGATATCCTAGATGGAAAGAGCCTCGTAGACCACCTACACCAGTGTCTTTAAAGAATTTTTTTAAAACATTGGAACCCTTTGTTCAAACACAGAACAAAAAATGAATACAAGTGGGGCTGCTCTGGTTAAAGCGGGGCTGAGGTCCCTGGGGCTCTGTTTACTTGGCTTCTCTTTCTATTGCTGAAGCTAAAAGAATAGGGAGGTAGCACCACACCCCGCTGGATAGCGAGAACCAATTGTTCAACAAAAATTTGGGGAGTTGGCTTGTTAAATATGGTCATTATTAAAAATTAAATTATATACATTGGCAATTAAGTTATATTCAAGATAAAGCTAGCAAATACTCAATACTCGTCACTTCCAAATTATTTTGCTACACTTCACTAATTACCTATGCTCTTGATTTATATCTGTTGTGTCTGTGCGGTGGAAACACCCTACAGCAGTGCACTGATGGACACCCCTTCCTGACTTCTTTTTAAAAATTAAAACAATTAAAAAAATTTTTGGCTGCATTGTGGGACATGCGGGATCTTAGTTCCCGGACCAGGGATCGAGCCCATGCCCCCTGCAGTGGAAGTGCGGAGTCTTAACCACTGGACCCCCAGGGAGGTCCCTCTTCCCAACTCCTTGTTCTGTGACACCATGTTGAGAGCTTGAAATTGGCCACGATGGGAGTGTTTACACCATGGAAATCAGCAAACGCTATAAATCAGCATCCTTCTCTCCCACCAACCGAGAGGGCCCATTGTTAAACGTTTACCAGTGGACCACTGACTACACTGTAAGCCCTCACTTCTCCAGAAGCTATCCTTCCAGCAACCTCAACCATGAAGAGTACGGCTTAGAACTCAGGAGGAGAAGAGGAAATGCAGCCGAGTGATGGTATCACAAAACATAGACCCTTCACTCTGTGGAAGAGGCAAGCCACTACACAGTCCCAGCCCATGCAAATATGTGTTAAATAATGTGGCAGATGACAAGCAACCTGGTGACAACGGCATGGACTGACAACTGACACTGGGAGGTCCCAGTGTCACAATTTTGAGCCTTATAGTCTAAGAGCAAACACAATCTAACTTAATCCCAAGACCCTCGAAGACCTCACTGCCTCACAGCCCAGCAGAGTTCAGGAAGCGGTACTGTTTATCCTTATGACCCCCTCAAAAGGAGCTAAATTACAGGCTGAACAAGATCCACCAAGAAGCTCCAGGTCTGTGTTGTTTCCCAGTGTCCACAGTACCTAGTGTAGCATACTTGGGGCATAGAAGGCCCTTAATAATTATTTATTGAAAGGATGAACCAATTTTTTTAAGCCAGCCCCTCGCCTGTTTCACCACGATTTCTTCCTTACTGCCCCTACTCCAACACCTCTGTCCTCCTCATACCCTCAGCCCCCATTTGTCACCCACTTGCCCCTCCCCAAGCGCCCAAACACCCACCCTGCAAAGTCCCACCCAAGGCCCTGCGGCCTGGAAACGGCTCCCCCCAGAACCAAAGCGTCTTTAGTAGAAAAGTCCCTTTGTCCACCGTCTTGACAAAAGGAAGCTCACTCATCTAGATCCAAATACTTCCTTTTCCTCATTTCACAATTTATACTGGCACGTGGGTGTGTGTCCCCCAAATGCCTCTGCTGTGCCCAAAACACCTTGTATGCCTTTATGCCCTCACAACCTAATTTGCCACATCTAGAGTTTATAGCATTGCTGGAGATGAGCGCATTTACTGATTTTAATTAAGCCTTTTTGGGTTACAGTGACCCAGCTGCAACCATCTAGCCAGCTTAGGCAGACTCCAAAAGGAGACCAAGCTGGAACTGCTGGGTGAACCAAAGGCTTTTGTCAGAAAAGACCCAAATCGGCAAGTCATATGGCCCTAATTGGATGGACGGTTGCTATGATGGCGCTTTCATTCTCCCGTGGTGGTCAGTTCAGGGGTCTTCAGGGGCATTTGGGGTCCTTCTAAAGGATTCGGAGGCTCGTGACCAGCCCTAGTGAGGCTTGTTATTTCCGTTCTCTGGTTCTGCAGGTGGTGGCCCCCAGGTGAGTGGTGAGGCTTGGTCCTGGTCAGGCTGACTTCTCAGCAGAGCTATACAGGCAATCTCATTCTGCAGACAAAGCTCTCACCATAGGCGTTGAATCGATCAGGAGAGACAATTTAGAAGTAAGTTCGAGTTAAGAAAAGTAATCTGATGGATTCTAGCAGGATAAGGGACTTCTAGAAGCTCCGCTATTGAATAGGTGAGCAGTGCTAGCCAAATTACTTGACCTCTCTGGGCCTCAGTTTCCACATCTGTAAAATGAGGGCAATGGGAGCACCCACCTCATGGGGTTGTGGCGAGGATTAACTAAATGATATACCTAATATGCTTACTTCAGCACTTGGCACAGAGTATGTACCTTAAAAAGTGTGTGTGGGGAGAATTAAAAGTAAAAGAAAAAATTCAAAATTGTGGTGTTCTGAAGAGGCATAGCAGAGCTAGAATAAATTGTATTGCAAGGTCCTTGAGACCTGATACCTCAGCCATGAGGCCCGTTTATATGATTAAAAATAATCATAATAGTAAAAAGAGACAGCGAAAGTGCGAAGAGACTGCAAGCTAGATGGGCTTGTACGGCAGCTACAGCTTGTGAGCGACCCCCTTCCCCCAGAGTCCGCTATAAAAAATAAGTTTACATTTGTCGATAACCAGATGCGAGTGAGGTGCCTTTGGCATAACCAATAACCGAGCTAGCGCATGGCAGAGCGGCCCACACCTCGACATAAATAGAAAATATAAGTTAGTATAACTTTAAAAACTTCTTGTACAAATATACATTTTTTTTTCCTTTTTTCCTTTTTTTTTCTTTTTTCATTTTTTTGCACTGAGTTTCAGCAGAGATTAAACATTTTATATAAATGACTCTTAAAGCTTTACACCTTGGGACCAGTGTACTCCTCGTGCAGAATACATTTAGATATAAAAGATGTTATTAACACTTTGCCCCCTGCGGCCCGTCTGTGCCACCGAACCATGGGGCACGAGGAAGCGTCTCGCATTAGCAGGCTCACAGAAGATGCGGGAAGCACACACTCGGCACCGTCACAGTAACCACAGAGTTAGGGAATCGGGGACTGTGTGATGGTTTCCCAGTGTCACAGTCACTCGGGCCAGTGTGTGCCTGTGTGGCCATGTAGGAGAGTCTTGGCCCAGGTCCCTCATGCACTTCCTGACTTTACCTCTCCCCGGGCTCCACATCTCACCTCCCTCATTCCCAAAGGTTCTACCAGTAACTCCAGGGCCAGGTGGGCAGGGCCTGGGACCTCTAGGCTTCCTTTCCTCGCCCCACGACCTGTCCACTGTCCAGGCTCCCACTCAAGACCAAATGCAGCTCTACCCTCCCTTCCCCATTTGGTTTTTCACTTTAAGTGAAAAGCTGATCTTCTTAAAAGATTGAGGATCCTGTCTCTACCTCCAAGACACTTGGATTTAGAGAAGACAGGGTGACTTCAGTGCTTCACACTGAAATGTGAACCTTTCGGGCAGCGTGACAAGCCAATGGCCCCTCTTGGCATTTTGGGTCCCTCACATGATGTAGCAGCCTAGCTGCCTACTCTACCTAGTCCCACTTCAGAGGGTGACTTAGATGCAGGACTCCTGAAGGGACCTATTTGGGGTAGGGCCTGGCTTTATGGGTCTGTGGGCACTCGAGGTCCCACAGAGCTCAGGCTCTTTTCTCAGGATTATTCTGGAAACACTGTGACTGAGTCTCCTCAAACTGCTGTTAGTAGGGGTTCAATTCCACAGATCTTTTAAGAAAAGTCATTTCTTAGAAATTCTAGTCCATATCAGGAATGATAATGGGATGGCTGCCTCCCAAGGTTTGCAAGCTGTTCAGGATTTAGCTGCAAAAAAAGAAAAAATAAAGGAATCCAGTCCCTTTTTGTTAATTGTGCCAATGCTTTCATTTTTCAGGCAATTTCAGTTCAACCCCAGATCTGGTTTCTAGAGTCACATTTTTCCAATCAAATCCTTCCCATTTGCAGGGGAGAGCCTGAGGTCGGAGTGTAGGATCTGAATTTGCCCAGGTGCTGGCACTTAAGGAGGGTTTTCATATGTGAAGCTTCACATGCTTTGGAAATGTGACCCCCAGGACTGCAACAGGGGGTGGAAGCTCTTATGGGAGTTTGTGGGCTCTATCCTTGGACCTCTGCATTTCTCTGGTGTCTTGCCTTCTCTGCCTATTCTCCTGCCTTTAACTAGCACCATTAGTGGAACTTCCATCCCTCAGAGCGGTCCTGTCACTGGAGCCCCAGGCCTGTTTCTCCAACTGCTTATGGTAGCATTCCCCAAGCATGGGAGCTTGCTCGAAAAATACCCAAGTATTCTTCAGATCAGGTAAGTTTAGGAAGCCCAGGCAATTTCCACCCCAAGTACAATATGATTAAAACCATACTCATCCTAAAAGCTACTCATCCTCAAAACCGGCCTGAAAGAATGAGGCAGGTCTATACATTATCATATGGAACAATCTCCGAGAAGGCTGGGGAAGTTATAAAAAAGCAAGCTGCCAACATTGCAGTGGAAGCTCGCTTACATGGCCTCTGTGGTGCCAACTCTCAGCACAAAGGATGCTCTCCATTTCCTCCATAAAAACGCACCGACACTGGATGCGCTGGTGCACCTCTCCCTAGTAGATCCAGGCACTTCTGCTTTAACTGATTTTTAATTAACTGACCAGCTACTCTCCCAGTTGCATAGATAAAAGAGAGTCTGTTGCAGCTGACAAAAAGATTTTTAGCATGAATTCATCTATTTAAGAAAAGGATCTACAAACACATATATAGGCTTGTAAATGCAGATAAAATTTCAAGAAATGTGAACAGTAGTTGCTTCTGGGAAGGAAGTACTTAGTGTCTGGGGTAGAAAGTTTCACTATGTACCCCTTCGTATGGGTTAACTTTTTAACTTTTAACTATATTCATGAATTAATTTTTCCTAATTCTTTTTTTTTGGCCATGCCACGCAGCATGTGGGATCTTAGTTCTCCAACCAGGGATCAAACCCGCGCCCCCTGCAGTGGAAGCGTGGAGTCTTAACCACTGGACTGCCAGGGAATTCCCTATTTTTTCCCAAATTCTTATTTTGAAGATTTTCAAACATACAAAGGGATCGAAAAAGAACTATAATGAACACACATATACCCATCAAGTTTCCACAATTAACGTTCAGCATATTTACTGTATATTTCTGTTTCTATCGATCAATCTATTTACACATATACGTATTTTTTTCTTTGTTGAGCCACTTGGTTGTAAGTTACAGGCATTGTGACACACTACCCCGAATTCTTCAGAATGACTCTCGTAAGAATAAGGAAAGTCTCCTTCCTCACCACAAACCATTATCACACCTAAGAAAGTGAATAAGCTAGTATCATCTAATTTCCAATCCATACTCAAATTGTCCCAATATCCCACACATGTCTTATAGAGTCCTTTTAAATCCAAAAAAAAATCCGAAATCAAGGTTTGTGCATTGCATTTACTCATGTCTTTTTAGTGTTATTGATTCTACAATGGTACACGCCCTTAATTTGTGCGTATGTGTGTGTGACATTGACTTTTTGAAGTGTTCAGGTCAATTGTGTTGTAGAATATCTCATATTCTGAACTTGGTTTCCTTATAGTATACATTCTTTTCTTTTCAATAAAAAGATTTAATAGCAATAGTAATAAAGGAAATCAGGCCCTGTTTTATATAAACAGCAATCTTCAAATGAGCTCATTTTCCCAGTATCTCCAGCAGCAGCATTATGAGTCTTCTGGTTCTCAGAGCTGATACTTTAATCCGCTTCCCCTGCATTCTCCATATTCAGTCAGTTCCCAAGACTGTCAATTTGCCCTTTGACATGCCTCATGTTTTTATGCCTTCTCCGGTCCCACTATGCCCCTGCCCCCAGGTCAGGACTTTAATCCTCACCCCTAAACTACTGCCACTGCTTCCTAACTGATCTCTCTGGTGCTTGAATCTTCCCCTAAACATCTGGGCCCCAAGCATATAAAAGAAACCGCCTTCATCATGTCACTCCTCTCCAAAAAACTGTCAATGGCTCCCTAGTTCCTACTTTCTAGCAAAAGCCCATCTTTTTTTTCTGTCGGAGTCAGCTTTGAACACAGCCTCCAGCATCAGAGACAGATCTCCACTTAAATTCCAATTACTTGCTGAGTGGCCTTGGACAAGTCACTAGGCTTCTCTGGCCTTCCATTTTCTTATTTGTAAAATGGAAATAATAACTGTGCCTGCCTCTCAAGTTTTTCCAGCACATGCCTGTAGAGCTCCCCCTTCTTCTAAGGGTCTCTACAAATCTCACCCTTTCTTTGAGTCCCAGCTGAAGCCCGGCATCTTCCAGGAAGACTTCCTAACCACAGCAGCGCCGCCCCGCCACCCTGGGAATTTCCATAGCACTTGTGGTCTACAGGGAATAATTTAGCAGATGCTAGTTGCTATGGACTGAGTGTTTGTGTCCCTCCAAAATTCATATGTTGAAACGTAATCCCCAATGTTTACGTTTTCCTCTTATCTGCTAGTTTGGATGGCTGGGGCCCCTTGAGGGCAGGAGATCTGTCTGTTGTTTGTCCTAGAGTTTAGAGAACCAGTGCTGTGCTGAGCGTCAGGCAGCTCTGAGCTTATCACACGACTGGATGTGAGAAGATGTTTGTGGATCCTTACAGTCCTCCATTTAACCCTGAGAAAGTGTGACTCTGAGAATTTCCACCTCAGGTGAGACAAGAAGGACCAAGGGCTGCGACCATCATCCAAATAATCATAGTAATTTTTCCTGTTTATAGAGTGACTATTGTGTGTCCAGCACTTTGAATATATACTCTATTTGATTCCAACTTTATAGATTAAGAAACAGAGGCTCAGAGGGGAAGTAACTTGCCCAAAGTCACCCAGCTATTAACAGCTGAGCTTGGATTTTGAAGCCAAGTCTGTCTAAGTACAGAGTTCATCTTCTTTCCCTGCTGCCTCTGGAGTAACAGTGAACAAACAGTGTGTTGATGGAAGGAAGGATGAGTTACTAGAGATGCTGTGATTAGGACCAAATGTATTCCAGTGCTCTCCTTTCTAAATGAGAATGCCCACCCCAAAGGTAGTGTCGTATTACCAGTGATGGGGCAGTTTCCATGAGGAGGCTGTCTCCCTTCAGAAATGAGACCAGAGACAGGCTTCTCTGTGGCCATGGGAGAGAATGAAGCAAAGCAGCTCACACTGGAGAAGGATTTAGTATCCCCGTATCTGTCTTAAAGGGCCCCAAACTGACTATCTGGGTTCATGGGAACTCCAAGAGGGTTAAAAGCAGTGATAAGGAAATAAGTAGGACAACGAAGGAAGAGAGAATGATGAGACAACAAGTAAACAGGGGACAGCATAGGAGATGAACTTAGGAAATATGTGTTCAGGGGAGTCCAACAGGAAATCCAAAAGAACACCCTCTGTAGTTGGGGGGTGGTGCGTTTGTGTGTGTGTGTGTGTGTGTGTGTGTGTGTGTATGATATTGATTTTGTATGTATGCGTGCATATGTGTGTGTATATTGGTTCAATCTTTGGATTTAAATAAAGAACAGACCAAATTCAGAGTCAAACTGCCTCCTTCTCAGCAGCTACTTCATCACCCTGGCGTCACATTTCCCAGCTGGAGGGCAGTAATTGCATGGCCAGATCTGGACCCATCTGGGAAACACCAGGGTCTTCCTGAGTCGTCATCTACCATGCTGGCCGCCAAAGGCGTAAGGTGACCTAAGTGAAGCCTTCACACAGGCCATATGCACAGAGTCGTAAAACCCCAAGGGAATGTGGCAACAGAGGCAGAACTGGCATGCTTGCCAAATTTCCAAGGGGAAGAAGGAACTTGCTGCGTCCGTATTTGCCCCCAGGATTGGAAAAATGTATCTCAGTCACTGGGACTGAAGGGGGTGGCCTTTACCTTCATAGGAGAGTCACTGTTTGTACAAATACTGCTGATGGCCTGATATATGTGTGTGTCTTTCTGTAAACAGAGCTATATACTCACTTTGCCAGATTGCATCAGCTACCTGTTTAACGTTTTATTTTGGTGCTTTATGAAAACAGTCTGAAAATCAGAATAATCTGTGGCCTCTGCAGTGTTTCCACTTTGCTATTTTGCTTTGGGAGTAAAAGAAACCCAGATCTGGTGCTTACCCTTGAGCTAGTCACTGACTGAATGCATTATACTTCCCTTCATTTGTTAGAAACCATATCGCTTTGACAGAGCGCATTCACAGGAACAAGGAGCATGGGGGGCCGCGCCATGGCAGTGGTGGTAGTAACTCTTAGAGAAACCAAGCAGTGAGCTGGCTGCTTGTAGCGCTTGGTGTTGCCAATGTGGTGTTCATTTCTTAATTCAGTAAGCGTATGTCAAATGTACCAGGCCCTGTGCTAGGGTTAGGGGGATACAAAAGCAAATAAAACATGTCCCTTCGTGTCCTGGGTTCTCTCAAGGATCCCATGGCCAAATGAGAGGTGAGCCTCTTTAGAAAGAACATACAGGGATTTCTGGTCATTTTGGTTGCCTGAGCTGTGGCAGGAAGCTCCTCCTCCACTCCAAACGCATTATTTTTAGAAAATTTAAAATATGCAGCAGAGATCAAAAGCAAAAACAAACAAACAAATTCTAGTACCGGAAATGAAGAGGTAGCTCAGAGCCACAGCAGTGAGCAGGAATTGCAACTCCACAGTCTACAGAAGAATCCAAAGTGGACATGCATCCCGGGTGCAGGGTTTTAATGGCAGGGTGGGGGTGGGAGTGGGATCTGAGCTCCTCTAGAAAGCCAGCAGCTGGAAGGGCTGGCCCATAAACGTGGACAGGGGTAGAAAAAAAATAAACCAATTCAGAAGTGTCCTGGCCACTCTGAGCTGAGAGTGGGGAGACAGTCACCTTAACCCGAGTTATGCAAGCGGGCCTCCCAGGTAAAACAATTCCTGACAAGTAACAGTAATAATGTTGACCCAGTGCTTAATTATGTGCTGGCCACTGTCCTAAGTGCTTTACTTATATTAACACATTCTTAGAACAACCCTATTTTAAAGATATTGAACCTAAAGGACAAAGAGATTAAGTAACTTGCCTAAGGTCACACAGCTACTATGTGGCAGAGCGAGAATTCAAATCCAGGTAGTATAGCACATGAGGCTGTGTTTGTCACTATGATTCTGAAGATGAACTCATAGCCAAAATTTGCTAAGTTCCTGAGGATATAAACCACTGTGAGACTGGCATGACAAATGGGAGAATTCACACATTAAGAATTATAGCAAACGGAGAAATATGAAAGGGACTTTAAAATAAGTATGCTTGAATGTTCAAAAATATTTTTAAAAAAGGAACAGAAATTATAAGGGAAGAACAGAATAGTTTGAAAAATACAGGTGGACTTGAAAAAGAACAAAAATATGAACACTGAAATGGAAAAAAGAACACTTAATAGATTAAACAGCAAACGAGATGCAGTTGAAAGGAGGATTAGTGAACTAGAAGCTACATATGAGGAAATCATCCAGGATGTAGAACAGAGGAACAAAGAGATGGAAAGTATGAAAGAGATGTTACACTACATGGAGGACAGAATGACAATTTCTAACGAGTGTCCAGTAAGAGAATAGAGTGAATGGGGAAGAGGCAGTATTTGAAAGATACTAGAGGAAAATTTCCAGAGTTGTTGAAGACCAGGAGTCCTCTAACTTCCTGTCTTAATATCAGGCTCAGGAACCTGCAGGTAGGTCATCAGTCTTTATGGGAAGAGGTCAGCATCTTAGCTCTACCACTGCTACTATAATAGCTCAAAAGTGCCACTTTCTTTATGTAGAACAATATTTCTCAACTTTTTTTTTTTTTCATTATCACCTCCCTCCTCCCAGGAGCCTTTTTAGATACTGTTTCCTTATCATTTTCCCCCTACAAAATTTTAATGTCAAAGATATACTATATATCTGTTTGTGTCCTGTATGTATATCTGTGCTTTATACAAGCATGATATAGGCTGTTCCCACACCCGAGATGAAGGCTATTCTGCTTTCCTCTCCCTCTTCCTTTGCCTGACTTTCTACTCATTCATCAGGTATCAGGTTAAATGTCACATCCTCAACCCCCCAGAATAGGTCAGACCCCTATGTTATATGATCCCCTTTAAGGCACTTATGAAAAGTATAAGTGAATAATGATCTGTGTAATTATTGATTCAGCAGGGTTCACGTCTCTCTTGTGTTCTGCTGTGTCTCTAGGGCTCAGCACGGTGGCTGCCACGTGGTAGATGCTCAAACAGCTGAATAAATGAATGAGTACCATAAGTGGCATTACCTGAGCAGATGAAAGGAAACTCACAGCCTTGGGAGGGACCTTGGAAAGCTATTTTAACCTTTCCCCAGTTTATGAGCAGAACTGTTGTGTAACTACTTCTGAAAGAGCAAAGTATGTGCTTTTCTTAAAACCACACTACAGTAGTTCCTTTTTCCTTTAAATAGTTCTCATTATTTGGAAGCGAAAGGTAGTCAGGAAGCTGTTGAGAATAGAGACAGATCTCTTTTTGAAAATATGTAAAAATAACGTCTAAAATCATTTCCTATTTTAGAAGAGCCAAGGAAACTACCAGCTTCAAAGAAACTCTGTAGTAAATCCTTTTGTTACAGGGAATAGCAGACCAAATTGAGTGAAGAGTCTCTTTATCCAACAGAACCAAAACAAACAGGTTGAAGTTTGGTGTGGTCACAGTGGTTGTTCATATTGGCTTGCGAGAGCCAATTATTAAATTTTCAGAAATGTTGAGAGGGCTTCCTTGGTGGTGCAGTGGTTAGGAATCCGCCTGCCAATGCAGGGGACGTGGGTTCGAGCCCTGGTCCGGGAAGATCCCACATGCCTCGGAGCAACTAAGCCCGTGCGCCACAACTACTGAGCCTGTGCTCTACGGCCCACGAGCCACAACTACTGAGCCTGAGTGCCACAACTACTGAAGCCCGCACACCTAGAGCCGGTGCTCCACAAGAGAAGCCACCGCAGTGAGAAGCCTGTGCACCGCAACAAAGAGTAGCCCCCGCTCGCCGCAACTGGAGAAAGCCGGCATGCAGCAACAAAGACCCAACGCAGCCAAAAATAAATAAATAAATTTATATATATATAAAAAGAAATGTTGAGAACTGGTTGTTAAATACAGCCATTATTAAAAATTAAATTATAGAAACTTACGATTAAATAAATTAGATTAAAAACAAAGGTAATAAATAATCAAAACTCATCACTTCTTAATTATTTTCCTATACGTCACTATTATCTATGCTCTTGAGGTGATTTATGTCTTTTGTATCTGTGTAGTGGAAATACCATATAATGTTTCGCATCTGCTCATCTCTTTGCAACTCCGCGTTCAGTGAAGTCAAGTTGGTAGTTTGAAATCAGCCATGGTAGGAGTATTTACATCACGGAAATTAGCAACCGCTACAAATCAGTGCTTAATCTATTGTTCTGTTGATTGTCTTGACCAGGGGTCAGCGAACTTCCGCCCACAGCCTGTTTTTGTACAGCTCACAAGCTAAGAATGGTTTTTATGTTTTTAAAGGGTTGTAAAAGAATGAAAAAGCATATGCAACAGAGAGACCCTACGTAGCCACAAAACCTGAAATATTTATTATCTGGCTCTTTACCGAAAATTTTTGACAACCCCTGGTCTAGACTAAAGAAAGTGATGGAGAAATGTTAATAGTGCAGATTAAATTTAAAATTGTGTCACCTCTGTAACTGTTATATTTCAAATAGCGCGAAAAATTGAGGAAATATTCTTCCAGTATTCAAAAACTATTATCTGGTTTAGTAAAGTAGTCGCTTATGTCACTGATGTACACTAGTGAAATTTTGACATACATTCTTGTTGTTTCAGTTTTGTCTTATTCATGTAGTCAATATATCAACCAATAATCCTGTTGGAAACACACTTAATTATTAATTGCCACCTTAGGTTGGCTATGGACACAAGAGTTAGGAAAACATTGACTAAAGCATTCTGTGAGAGTTATTTGTCTATATGAAATTTATAATAAAGAATGTATATATTTTATTATTATTTATAAATTGTGTGCTGCACATTTATAATCGAGATATATAGGGTTTTTTTTTCTCAAAGAGTAGGTTATTAAGCATTTAACAGCATATCACTGGTCACACTTTTGGGTTTTTCTTCAGATCCCTAGTTTATTTTATAGTTAACATATTTAGTTAATTTTTTTTAATGAAATAAGAGCATTTAACACAAGATCTATCTTCCTAACAAAGTTTTAGGTGTACAATGCAGTATTGTTAACCGTCGGCACGATGCTGTACAGTAGATTTCTAGAACTTATTCATCTTGCACAACTGAAATTTTACGCCTACGGATTAGCAACTCCTCATTTCCCCCTCCCCCAAGCCCCCGGCAACCACCATTCTATTCTCTGCTTCTTTGAGTTTATTTTAGATATCTCACATAAGTGGAATCATATAGTATTTGTACTTCTGTGTCAGGATTATTTCACTTAGCATAATGTCCTCCAGGTCATCCATGTTGGAAATGGCAGGATATCCTTCTTTTTAAGGCTGAAAAATATTCCATTGTATGTATATACCACATTTTCGTTACCTAGTCATCTGTCAATAGATATTTAGGGTGTCTCCACATCTTGACTATTGTGAATAATGCTGCAATGAACATGGGAGTGCAGATACCTCTTTGAGATCCTGATTTCAATTCTTTTGGATAAATATCCAGAAGTGGGATTGCTGGATCATTTGGCAGTTCTAGTTTTAATTTTTTGAGGAACTTCCATACCGTTTTCTACAGTGGCTAAACCATTTCACCTTCGAACAATGTACAAGCGTTCTAATTTCTCCACGTTCTCGCCAACACTTGTTATCTTTTGATTTTTTTGATAATAGACATTCTGACAGGTGTGAGATGATATCTCATTGTGGTTTTTGTTTGCCTTTCCCTGATTATTAGTACTGTCGAATGTCTTTTCATGTGCCTGTTGGCAATCTGTATGTTTTCCTTGGAAAAACGTCTACTTAGGTCCTTTGCCCATTTTTTACATTGGGTTATCTGTTTTGTTTTGTTTTTTTGCTATTGAGCTGTGGGAGTTCCTTATACATTTTAGATATTATCCCCTAGCAGATACATGATTTGCAAGTATTTTCTCCCATATTCTGTAGGTTTTGCTTTCGCATTCTGTTGACTGTTTCCTTTGCTTTACAGAAGCCTTTTAGTTCGATGTAGTCCCACTTGTCTATTTTTGCTTTTGTTGCCTGCGCTGTTGGTATTCTTATCCAAGAGACCATTGCACTGGTCATACCTTAAGGAGGCCAATGTCTGTGGGGATTATTTGAGGCTTTGAATAAGTTCATGGTCTCCTTTCTTCAGCTGTGTCTGAGCAAAGCTACTAACCTGAAAACAAACTTACATCTGAGCTGTCTTAAAGCATTTGAGTTATGGCTGTAAGCTCTAACCCTCTGCATCTGATCATGGGGAGGGAGGAGGCTGTCTAGTCCTTGAGGCCTTGAGATGCCTGGGAAAATCCTCAGGAAAAGATAACATTTCACTTTGGTGACAAATTTGTTGATTTTACAGATAACATCCACATTTTGCCTTCAAGAAGGAGCACTCAACAAGGACGTTGGTTTTTATGTTTTTCTCTAAACAGTCATTAGTACAAATTAATAAATCTTTTTGTTGGGGGAACACTGGGCTATATTTCATCTTTGTTCAACTAACAGAGAAAAAAGGAATGCATTTCCTTGGGTTTAGGATATAAAGAACACGAAACTTTGAAGTTATATGGACCTGGCACGTGCCCCTAAGTCATGCTAAGGACACAGTGCACTGGTTATGAACAGAGCACGTGTGAGCACATTTTTGCTTTCTCTGGCAGTGGAATTTAGAAACCTCTAGAACAGAGGTTCTTAAACTTGAGAGTGCATCGGAATCACCTGGAGGGCTTGGTGAAACACAGATGACCCTCAAAGTTTCTGAATTACCAGGTCTACGGTGGGCCCCCGCACATTTGCATATATAATGAGTTCCCAGGTGATGGTGATGCCAACCCTGCTAGTCTGCCTGGTTTTGATTGCAATCTACCTTGAGATATTCCCTACAGGGTCACCTCGGCAGTTTGTGTTCATCTAAGCAAGCTGGAAAATGCCTTTCTCCCACAGTTCACACAAAAAAATAGGCAAAAGGCTTGGCTGCCCTGAAGTAGAACCATTTCAGCCTTGGACAAAGTCAGGTTCATTTCCATCCGAAGGCACTGTGGGGCCTGAGTTAGTGTTTCAACTCCTGTGAAGGCAAAAGACCCAGTGAAGCCGGGCCCCTGATCCGTGCTGTTCCAGCAAGACATCCAGAGGCCCAGAGGCTCCCAGCTTCAGTGAGGGGTGATGTGCAGGTTAGGATATTGACATTTTAGCACTATTTAGCTTCAGCTTCTGTCTGAGGGAAGGAGTGAAAGAGGGGCTAGAAAGCCAGCCTGGAAACGATCCCCCCAGCACTACTCCCAAGAAAGTGGAAGTGATGGTGAAACTTCCTTTCTCCAGGAGCCAAAGCGGCAGCGTAGAGAGGTGGAGTGATAAGAGAGGTGGAGAGTGTAATGCAATATCTCAAATGTCTCCAGTGGTTATCTTTGGGGGGTGGGTCCAGAGGTGATTTTTTTCTTTCTACATCTCTGCATTTTATAAATTAAAAAAACTTAACATGTACATATGCTAATTGATAATTTAAAACTCCTCACTATTTTTCCCTTTAAAAAAATTGAGGCATAACATACATAGTTAAATACATAAATTCCACTAACCTTAAGCGTAAGCTTCATGATTGTGGGAGTGTGTGTGTACCCATGTCACCAGAATGTAGATCAAGGTTGAAAACGTTTCCAACTTCCCAGAAGGCTCCGTCATGCTTTCAGTCTTGAACTTCAAAGAAATGGGGGCACGGGGCTTCCCTGGTGGCGCAGTGGTTGGGAGTCCGCCTGCCGATGCAGGGGACGCGGGTTCGTGCCCCGGTCTGGGAGGATCCCACGTGCCGTGGAGCGGCTGGGCCTGTGAGCCATGGCCGCTGGGCCTGCGCGTCCGGAGCCTGTGCTCCGGGACGGGAAAGGACACGGCGGTGAGAGGCCCGCGTACCGCAAAAAAAAAAAAAAAAAAAAGAAAAAAGAAATGGGGGCAGGATTGGGCAAGGGGTCCGTCAGGCTATGGTGCCCACCTGTCAAAGTCTACCAGCCCAAAGGGGAGCTTTGGAGCAAAGACTGCCTTCCAGAGGGGTCTTCCATGTGCTGGAAATGGGCCTTGGATCACGTCCTTGATCAGTCATTGGCTGGGGACTACCCCAAGAACAGCATGATCCTGGCTCCAAAGCTGAGGCAGACCCTGAGGGAGCTAACAGCTGGAGGCTGTCAACTAGCCACACTTCTCACAGCTGGGCAGTGGGGTCTCTCTCCACAGGGGTTCTGAGCAGTGCACCTCTGTGTCCGCCACGGCAAGTACATGCAGAATCAGGGATTCATACATGGGTTATCTGAACCCAAAGTCTGTCCCCCTTTCCCCTCTGGCACACTGCTTCCCCACGGTCAAGGAACTCTTCTGGTCAAGAGGTAAAGAATCTCTTCAAGACATGAGCCAGGGCCATCAGGTGCTAGGCAGGGCCAAAGCTAGGCGGGGGTTGGTTTCCCTTTCTGCCCTCGGCAGTCGGCTTCAACTCTCAGGTGCTCGTTGTCAGCTGGAGTCCCGTCAGCAAAAGTGGGAAGTTCACGTCCAGAATAAACCCATTGCTACTTGCTGTGGTGCTGCCCAAAGTGTGAGGGTAAAAAATGAAGCCAAGCTCCTCTGCTTTCTGAAAGTCTGGGCTCTAACCACAGCTTAAGCTCAGAGCGGGCAGTCTTAAAAGGGTTAACCCTGGACGAAGTGCCCAGCTAAGGGGGAAAGGGCCCCAGTCAGAAGGAAAGAGTTTTCTTAAACTCAGGGCAACATGCTCAGGAAGAGAAATAGGGTCTACACTGAAGCGTAACTTTCCGGAGAAAGGAAGGTTGGCCGTGGAAACACGTGTAACTTTCCAACATGATTTGCTTCCAGGTTGAGTCATTAGATGTAAGTTTGGTGACTATTTCCCTGGGCCGTGCCCTTTCTCTGCCGAGTGGAGGGATAAGAGGCCTCTGGGTGTGCTAGGCTAAAACACTGGGACTATTGTGAGTCCCCCATATCGGACCATCCTTTTCTGTCCGTTAAAAATGCTGTGGACCAGAAACAAACCCTCACATTTATGGTCAATTTACTTTCAACGAGGGTGCCAAGACAATTCGATGGGGAAGGAATAGTCTTTTCAATAAATGGTTTCGTGACAAGTGGATATCCACATGCAAAAGAATGGAGTTGGACTCATACCATATACCGTATACAAAAATTAAATCCAAACAGATCAAAGGTCTAAATAGAAGAGCTAAAACTATACAACTCTTAGAAACAAACATAGGTGTAAATCTTTCTGACCCCGAATTAGGCAATGGTTTCTTAGCTATGACACCAAAAGCAACCAAAGGAAAAAAATAGATAAATGGGACTACATCAAAATTAAGAGCTTTTGTGCTTCAAAGCACACAACCAAGAAAGTGAAGAGACCACCCACAGAATGGGAGAAAAATTTTGTGAATTATATGTCTGATAAAAGGCTTGTCTCTAGAATATATACGGAACACTTACAACTCCATCATAAACACACAAATAACTCAAAAACGATCAAAGGATCTGAATAGACAGGCCTCCAAACAAGATATACAAATGGCCAATAAGCACATGAAAAGATGCCCAACATCACTAGTTATTAGGGAAATGCAAATCAAAACCACAAGGAGATACCATTTCATACCCACCAGGATGGCCATAATAAAAGATGAAATGGGAAATAACAAGGGTTAGTGAGGGTATGGAGAAGTCAGAACCCTCAGACATTGTTGGCGGGATTATAACATCGTGCAGTCACTTTGAAAAAATAGTTTGGCAGTTCCTCAAAAAGTTAAACATAGGGTTAGTTGCCCTATGACCCAGCAGTTCCATTCCTAGGTGTATACCCAAGAGAACCGAAAACATACGTGTACACAAAAATTTGTACATGGATGTTCATAGCAGCATTATTCACAGTAGCCCAAAAGTGGAAACCCAAATGTCCATCTGAAATATGATACAGCCATACAATGGAATGTTATTCTGCTTATAAAAAGGAATGAGGTACTGACACATTCTACGACATGATGAACCTTATAAACATTATGCTAAGTGAAAGAAGCCAGTCACAAAGGACCACATATTGTATGATTCCATTTATATATAAATCCAGAGAGACAGAAAGTACAATAAAAAGAAAGGGGTTTCCGGGATCTGAAAGGGAGGAAAGAACCAGAGTGACTACTAAGGACTACGGGGTTTCTTTTTGGAGTGATGACAGTATTCTAGAATAGTGATGATGGTTGCACAGCTCTGTGAATATACAATGGTCGGTGAATTATAGCTCCATAAAGCTGCTATTAAAAAATGCCGTGGATCCCTAATCACCTGGCACTCATACCCTTGGATTCCTCTGAGCTGTCCTGGATGGGTGGTCAGTTTTATTCAGTTCTAAATTCCTGGGCCTGTACAAACAGCCAAAAGTTAGGAATTAAGGTTGGAGCTGCTTTTGTCTTTTGCTCCCAAGTAACATTTTTCTAAATGATGTTAGCACAGCGCAGCCTTTCTTCTGAAGCAGCCACTGTCAGAAGGCCAAAATGTCCCTTGGATATCTTTTACCCTGAATGCAGTGCCTACTTCAGAGGCTGTGCTAGGGACGGCTTCCTTCTTGAAGAGCCACATGTGGCCAGTCAAAGCCACACTGTAATGCTACTCACTTGTTACCATGTATCAGCAACATAGATAAAGCTGCAGTCAGGAACTCACACACCAAAATGGGGAAGATAAAATGGCTGACAATACTTAGTGTTGGCAAGGATTTAGAGCAAATGGAACTCTCACACATTGCCGGTCGAACTGTAAATTAGTAAAACCACTTTTGTAACGGTTTGGCAATACCTACTAAAGCTAAATAGGTGTATGCCCTATGACCCATCAGTTCCTCTCCTGTGTATACACCTAACAGAAATGCGTAAGTACGTTCACCAAAAGAGAAGTACAGGAATAGATACACTATCCCTGTTCATAATAACCTCAAACTAGAAACAACTCAAACGTCCATCGTCCGGATGAAGGATAAATTGTGATATATCCATGCAATGGAATACTGCTCGGCACTTAAAAAAAAAAAACACCTACTGCTACACATAATAATACAGATGCATCTCAGAAATATTGAGTAAAAGAAACCAGACACCAAGCATGGTTCTATGGTTCCATTTATATAGAGTACAAGGAAAGGCAGAAGTAATCTATGGTGATGAAGGTCAGAATACCGGTTACCTTTGGGGGAGGGTGTTGACTGGAAGGGACACGAGGGAGCCTGTGATTTGCTGAAATCCTTCCAGATCTTGATCTGAGTGGTGTATACAGAGGCATACACAGGTAGACATGGATATAACAATTCATGGAGCCGTATCATGACGTTTGGACACTTCACTGAGTGTAAATTGCATCTCAATTAAAGAAAAAGAAAATATAAACTAAGGTAGAAAAATACGTTGTTATAGAAAGTGAGAGCTGGAAGGGGCCCTAGGGATTAGGTCCAGCTCCTTCCTTTATAGATGAGGGAACTGAAAAAACTAAAGATTTGTCCAAGGCCACGAGCTAATTGGTGTAAGAACCAAGACTGATAATAAGTTTGCCATCTTTGAACACTTGTTACGTGCCAGGAGCTGTTTTCAGTAAAGTTATTTAATGCTGGCGATAACCCTATGAGGTGAGTGGGTGTTGTTGTTATGCCCATTTCACAGATGAGGCACCTAGGGCCACATAGCTATCAGGTGGTAGGGCCAAGATGCCAGTCCAGGCAGCCCTACTCCAGCACCCACAGCCATAGCCGCTCTGCCCAGACTCATAACCCAGTGCTCTGGATCCTGGGCATCCTGCTCTATTTAAAAAAAAAATTTTTTTTTTTACAGGGATATCTTTTTCTTTCCTCAAAAGGGCCTCTGAGAGTCCTGGAAAGGACTGGTGGTAGGTCTAAACCCAGTCATAATGGCCAGCTTGCACTTGTCTATGAGAATTCCACATAGGTGAAGGTTTTACACAAAGCCTTCAAGGCTGATGACAGAAAGTTCTAGAACTCGGAAAGATTTCCTCCTGGCTGCTCCAAATCTCCCTGGGATCGGGGCAGGATGGGCTTAGTGTGAATCCTCCAAGCAAAGCCCTCTCCCACTCCACCCACTCTCCCAGTGAGCAAGTACGTTGTTGTCTTTAACCAAAACCACATGAGAAGTCATGGTTACGCTGGTGGCAACGAGGCGGGCAGGCCCAGTGCAAATGGATCTGGCTTTGGGAAATGGCCTCCCAGAGACTATCTCCCAAGGTTCTGGCCTTTGTACTCTGGGCTGGGAGGAGGGGTCTGCTAGGCTTGGACATCTGTGCACAGGGGCAGGCGGGAGACGTGTGTCTCGAGGGCCCGTCTCTTCTTCCCATCTTTCCAAGATCTTCTCCATAGGCGTAATGGTCAGATGTGGTTCAATTAAGTTCATCCAAACTCTCTGGAGGGTCTACTCTGAGAACTCAGACATGATTTGACTCATCTGTCCTCAAAGAGTTCACTTTCCAGTGGGGCAGATTCCAGAGCCAGACAGCCTCACCACTCCCTACCTATGTGACGCTGGGCAACTTCATTAACCTCTCGCTTTCCCAGTTTCCTCATCCACAGAGTGAGGACACCCATAGCAAGGTAGAGTTGTGAGGACTAAAGGTTAATACACGTGAAGGATGTAGAACAGTGAGTTGCTCAGTCCAAGTCTGAGGTAGGTGTGAGCTACTGCCATTATCCAGTGCGAGAAGCGCTGTGATTAGACAGGCACGTTCAGGGTGTTATGGCCGTTGACAAGCGCTGTGATTAGACGAGAATGCACAGTGTTCTGTGGAAGCACAGAGGGAATCGGGGAAGGCTTTCCAAGGGAGGTGACACTGCAAGTGAGTCTGGAAAGTCGAGTGGGAGTTAGGACAGACAAGCAGCGGGGTAGAACATGGTGGACAGATGGAAGAGTGTGAACGGCAGCAGAGAGGCTGGAGACTGCCCGGCACGAGCAGGGTACTAGGGCTACAGCCTGGAGTTACTGGAGCCATGGTAGCTGAGGCCGAAGAGGCTGCTGAAGTCTCCTTTTTCCTCCCTCTGAGCAAGGCCAGCCTTGCTCTTGGCCGTGGGACTTGCCCTGGATCTCGAAAGAACCTTGGCTGGGGTTCACAGGAGGCTGTAACCATCCCCAGGAAATGCCGAGGTGATGAGGATGGCCCTGCATACGGCTAATGTAACTGTCACTCCAGTCTCCCCCCTCCTCGGCCCCTCCCCCCCGAAACATTTTTGTCTCTGTCTCTGGAAAACATGTGTGCAAGCAGAGTTTGGCTGGGTGGCAGATGAGACTTTTTTGACAACGGAAAGGCATCAACAGTCCAGCTACATAAGAGCTCCCAGCCCCGCCTCATACCTTCACCTGAAACACAAGTCTGAAAAGCCCCACGCCCCTGGGTGGTCCAGTCCCACCTTGGGGACTGTCCTCAGTGCATCTGTTTCCCGCTGACCTTACAGTAGAGATCCAGCAGGCAGAGGGACCCTACTGCCTCATGCTTGAGGAATGCCTCCCGGGCTCCCTCCCACCTCCAGCCTCCTGGCTTCCAGAACTCAACAGCTCGCCTCTCGTGGGCCAATGTTTGCAGAAAATGTTTGCAGACCTCATAGCATGCCACTTCCAGGAATAATTAGCAGTCAGGCTGCCAGTCTTTCACTCAGGTCTGGGGAACGAAAACCTCAAGAATGTGGAGCTGGGGGCAGGGGAGGTGGGCGGAGGTTAGGGGTGTTTGCCTAAATGGGGCCTGCCAGCCTGCCTAGCTGGCTGAGTTTGCGAGCCCCTGGATCCCAGTCTCTGAGCATACACCTATCTGTGCGAGCACACCGCCCAAAGAACCTGCTCTGCCTGGCCGCCACGGAACACGGGGTCATTGGCTAGTCTCTCTGTTGACCCACAGAACACCAAGTCAGTGTAGCCTCCAGCCCTTCCATGCAAGCAAGACAAGGAGATGCCCTCTCTCATGCAGCTCATACCAAGAGCTAGGGTTCACGGGCACTTTCTCCAAGAATGGCCCATCACCTTGAAGATCTGGCATCTGAAAATCCCCCTTCCCCATTGTCACCAAACAAAGACAATTTTGGATTTGGGGTTCACAGACCCAGTTGGTTATCAACCACATAGTAAGCAGTTGGGGATCTTTCTGAGAAGACTGTGATCTAGGCTATGCTCTGGGGTTTCCCGCACTATTTTATGCAACCAAAGCAGAGTGTGATTGCTTTGCTTCTGGGTTTTAAAAAAAAGTTTAACCCCATGGGTGAAACTCCTGCGACACACTGGTATTGGTTTTTGTCAAGCCTCCAACTTTTGGTTAAGACCCAGTTTCTCCCTGTGGTAATCCAGTATTGTAAGCTACATATACAGGGCCTTGAGTAAATTTTGCAAAGGACTTCCTATCCTGCTGAGTCCCAAACTAGCCCAATAGACAGGAATGACCGGATATTTTAGGAAAAGAAAATTTAACAGAAATCAATGAAAAGTCCAGTAATGTGGTCCCCCCCAAATCAATTTCACAAATATAGGATAGGAGAAAACTGGCTTAATGGAGTAATACGTTTTTTGTAAAAAAGGGAGGAGGCTTATGGGTTTCTGGTGACAGTCAGCCCACTGTAAGTCAATGTGTGATGTGGCCAGTAAACCGAAAAGAAAAGGTGACTTTACACTGTATTCATAAAAGTCTAGTCTTCAGAACAAAGGAGCTCTGCTCTGGCCCCATTGATTAAGCAAACTCTTCCTGAGTCCTTGGGTTACATTTTGGCCACCACAAACCTGGGGGTGTCAGGGGATGGAGAGTGACAAGCTGGGTGGGGGGACTTCTTTTATTACCTGTCTCCCTACTAGACTGTAAACTCCATGAGGGCAGGGATCACACTTGTTTCAGCCACTGCTCTATCCCCAGTATGTCGAACAGGGCCTGTCACATAGAACTTTCTGTGCTCAGTTAATAGAACTGAGAGACTGAGTAGACGAAAGGAAAATCTTTTTCAGTCCGAACTGTTCAAGAGTACCACCCCCCTCCCCGACCCAGGTGAGATCCCTGCCACTGGAGGAGTTCAGGGAGAGGCTGGAGTGCCATGTGGTGTGGGCACTGTAGAGGGGGTTCAGGGATCATTGGCTGACCTGGAAGCACCCCTCCCCACAAGGCTTAGAATAACATCCACGGTGGGAAATGCAGAGGCTGACATGGTGTCTCTGGGTGGTCCCAGTACCCTAGGCTGGCTGTGTGCTCAGAGGCACGTGACACATGAGTTCCCTCGTGTACTTCCTTACTCTTTCTTGCTCTCTCTTCCCTTCTATAATTTTTATTGAGGTATAATTGACATATGACATTATATTAGTTTCGGATATACAACATAATGATTCAATATTTGTATATGTTGTGAGATGATCACCGTAATAAGTCTAGTTAACATCCACCACCACACATAGTTATGAATTTTTTTTCTTGTGATGAGAACTTTAAGATCTACTCTCTTAGCAACTTTCAAACATGCAATACAGTATTGTTAACTATAGTCGCCGCGCTGTACATTATGCTCCCAGGACTTAATTATTTCATAACTGGAAGTTTGTACCTTTTGACCCCCTTCACCCATGTCTCCCACCCCATCTCATCTCCCACCTCTGGCAACCACCAATCTCTTCTCTATATCTATGAGCCTGTTTTTTTCCCCTTTAGATTGCACATATAAGAGAGATCATCGGTATTTGCCTTTCTCTGTCTGACTTATTTCACTTAGCACGATGCCTTCGAGGTCCATCCATGTTGTCAAAAATGACATGGTTTCACTCTTTTATGACTGAATAATATTCCATTGTATATATGTACCATATGTTCTTTATCCATTCGTCCATCGATGAACACTTAGGTTGTTTCCATATCTTGGCTGTTGTAAATAATGCTGCAACGAACATGGGGGTGCATATATCTTTTTGAATTAGTGGGTTTTTTCGGATAAGTACCCAGAAATGGGATTGCTGGATCACATGGTAGTTTTATTTATGTGCGTCACTCCGTGACGAAACAGAGTAAGAAACTCTTTCAGAAGTCATGAGTGCTACCCCAAAGGGGACCTTCAGTTGAAGAAACCCCAGTTCACGATATACAAGTGAACAATGAGGGAGTCATTACTTACTGTGCAGAAGTTGTTGCACTAACAATGCCCTTTAATAGGTGACCGGCTGGTGGGTGAGGAGAGAGGTCAGGCTCGGGATTTCAGAGACTGGATCTGGTGAGTTTTTCCTCTTTATTGAATGCGCTGCAAGGCATGTCCATAAATCTTGTCATTTCAGAGGCTCCTTTGGCCATACTATTAAAGGCAAACTCGTGACTTACTGGGGGCTGTGGGGAGGCTCAAACTCCCTGTGTAAGTCATGAGAAGATGGATTTTTCCCCTCTGTATGTGTTTAAGCTGAAATGAGAATCCAGTCAGTGCTGACAGGGGGAAAGGTGAGAGAGAGAGAGAAACATCTCAGGCTTGTGAAGTTGCTGAAATTACACTGGGTGAGCATCTGCAGGTTTGTTTTCTAAAAAAAGAAAGGAAAAAGGAAAGAAAGAAAAAGAGAAAGAGGGAAATAGAAAGGGAGGAAGGAAGGAAGGGAGGGAGGGAGGAAGGAAGGAAGGAAGGGATTGAAGGAGGGAGGGAGAGGAAGGAAGGAAAGTTGAGTGGATTTGTGACAGGATGTGAGAAAGGGAACGGCCCATTATTCCATGGCCATTTTCTTTCAGCCTAGAAACTCTATCATGTGAAAACCTCATCACAGTCCTGAAAATTAAATTCTATAAACAGAGAGATTTAGTGTACCAAATGATCCCAAATGAGAGATGGTATAGGATGCAGACCCCGCCCTGGTCCCCAAGCCTTCTGGCTGAAGGAGGCTGCTCCAGATTGCCACCTTGCTAGCAGAGAGACGGTGTTTATTGATAGCGAGTGTCAAACGCTGGAGAGATTTGTGGATGGTTAGGCTGATACAGTCTTTTGATCTCCATCTGTAGAGGGAAGAATGAGGCTTGCCTTGTTCTCTTACATAACTTAATTCCAGAATGAGGGCCCAAAGAGCTTCGAACAATGTGACCTAGGTACTGCTGGCTGATCCCCAAATGTTCCTCATTTGTCTTTACTCTTCTGTTAATGAGAAAAAATGTGCCTGTAATCTAGTGCAGGACCAGGCAGCTCTGTTCACACAGTCTCTATCTATTCTGGAGATGAAAGGGAAAATGTTCAACAGATGGATATTTCTAAAGGCTACCATCCTTTGCTTTTTTTTGAAGCTACACATCTGTTAGATATGATTACAACAATCCCTACGGGGCTGAAACACAAGACGCTTGCCTTGGACACCAAAATCTCGGTTCAACAGCTCACTTGGGAGCCATTTAGGATACGGCCTTTTTGTGATATTTCACAAGTTTAATGGATATGGGGAAACACCAAGGTTGTTCAAAGGACCTGATATCATGAATCTTTCTCAGAAATTTTAGCTTCAGGATGACATGTGGAAAAATATTCTAAGCACTAAATCCTAAAACTCATGTTCTCAGCCTCACGCCTTGAAGTTTCTTGGGAAGCCATGGAGACACCTTCAGTCTTCGCAAAGCAAGAGAGCCTCCATCCCAAAGGCCATTCAGGAAAGAAATGGGAGGGCTGGGGTAGAAGGCAGGGGAGTTTCTGTGTCCTCAGTAGATCCAAACAAGGGAAGCTCAAGCATCCGATAAAAGAAGGCCAAAGTGAGAAAAGGCCCAAGACAAACATCAGCTTGGTTCCTACAGCATTCTTTCCACAACCTCAGTTGCACGTACTGTGACCCCCAAGTTTCTGTGGTGCACTGAAATGGGTAATTTGCAGTTGTAAAAAACAAACATCAACAGCCTCTCAAACAGGGTTTAACTGGGTTCTTCCCTTTCCTACCAGCTATGCTGGTTTCACATACACATGGCCCAAGATAGACCCTGCTAAATGCTGTGTGACTTCCAGGTTGCGGACGAAAGTATTCTGGCACATTCGAGGAAAACTTGAAAGTGGGTTCCCTCATTTGTTTCTCATTCTTTCCTTTTCCCGTCTCTATAGTTGGCAATATAGACTCGACCCAATCTTTCAGCAGATGGGGAAAAGAGAACTTGGGAGAAGCTCTGCTCCCGGAAAGAGATCCACAGGATAGGAGTTGGGAGGGGGTGGGTGTTTGGTAAGAGAAAAAAAATGATCAAGGAAACACCTACTGTTTACTCTCCTCAATTCTTAGCAGAGGGTCTTTGGACAAATCATGTAACCACTCGGATCTCAGTTGCCTGATTCATAGCATGTAGAGAACAATAACATTGATTCGTCCAAGGTAGGGGAGTTGAATTGGTCATCACTTGAGATCACATCCAACTCTGCGACCTAGGATCAGCAGGGTTTGTTCTGGGCCCACAGACAGCCATTGTCTCTGAACTCTGTTAATGGCTGAACTGGTTTATGATCCAGAAGAAAAAGTAAGCTATCACATCTCGGCACAGCCCACAGCTGCTATCTGGCCCCTTTCTCTTTACTACGCTGGAATCTGAGGAAAGGCAAGTCCAGGATGAGTTGGTGAGGTTTGCTTGTCTCCCCATAAGCCTCCCCAAACCTTTCCTCTAACTGTGGCCTGGTTAGAAAGAAAAGTGGCCTTTTTCCTCCTGCTGCCTCTGTCCCGAGAGGATGCAGCACAGCTGGAACTCAGTGTGGACAACCAGTACAGAAAATCTAAGCTCGCAAGATTCCTTTTGGGGCGGAGATGGAGAGCCTGAATTCCCAGATGGACAGAGCCACCACATCAACCCTCTGTTGCTCTGAGCGAGGCAGCCTAGCCTCTTTCCATCTCTCCCAAAGGTAGGATGCGCACCAGCAGAGGCCGGAGCAAAAGGGGACTCGGGAACAAAGGAGGCTTTCTTCAGCACAGTGACCTTCCATAAGTCACTTAACCCTTCCATGCCCCTTGCCGCCATGTGACTCAAGTCATAATTTATTGGTTACAAACGTTTCAGTTGCTCAATGAAAAGTAGTGGAAAAAGGGTGAACTTGTATAGTTACTCTACTAAGGAAACTTTGTCCATTCAAAGTCAGGTTACAGAGTGGCCTTTATTTTAATTAAAAAGCATCTGGAAATTGAAAAGCCTGTTTGGCCCAGGGCCTCCTTGGAGAGTAATTGATGCGTGTCATCTGGCCAGGCCATCCCATGGTTCCCTCCGTGAGGGCTGCGGGGGTGGGGGAGTGGAGGCTGCCTAGGCCTGGTGCACTCTCTGTGACTGGAGCAGATAAGCTCTAGCGCACATGCTCCCTCTGCAGACTTGATGGGGGCTGTTCCTGCATACCATCCTCAACTAGCGCCCGCCCCACAGACCCAGGCTTCCATGCCTCTGGCTTTGTTAACGTCATTCGGAGGGCAAAGGATCTCTGACTCTAAGCTTGTATTTCCGGAGAGATGGTTAGAGAACCCAATGCCAGGGAGTGTTCCTGCATTCCCTGACAACCAGCACTGATAGCACAAACATTTCTAGATAACCTCTTGTGTCTGGCTTTTTCTGTGGGCAACGTGATCCCGGGCCCTCGCAGAACACAGAATGACTGGACGGAATGGCACGCTCACTAGATGGGGAGAGAGAAAATCTGTCTCATATCTGACTGGCTTTCAAGAGGTCCCTTCTCTTGTATGGGCTTCACTCTCCTCCTCAGGGAAAAGTTATCTGTGGGTCCCAAACGATAGATTCATCACAGACTCTGCTGTGCAGCATAAGATAGCGGTCAAGAGTATGAACTGCCTGTAATGTACATGATAAATGTAATTAACCGCCTGTAATGTACATGATAAATGTAATTAACCGCCTGTAATGTACATGATAAATGTAATTAACACGACTGTACATTATACACAAAAGCTGTTAGGAAAGTAAATGCTAAGGGTGCAGCATAAGATAGCGGTCAAGAGTATGAACCGCCTGTAATGTACATGATAAATGTAATTAACACGACTGTACATTATACACAAAAGCTGTTAGGAAAGTAAATGCTAAGGGTTCTCATCACAAGGAAAAACATTGTTTTTCTATTGCTTTAATGTTGTATCTCTATGAGACGATGGATGTTCACTAAACTTACCGTGGTCACCATTTCATGACGTACGGAAGTCACATCTTTACGCTGCACACCTTAAACTTATACAGTGCTGTACGCCAATTAGATCTCAATAAAACTGGAAGGGAAAAAAAGAGTATGGACTGTGTGGGTTTGAATTGTAACCCTACCACATCCTACTTGAATGACTTTGGGCAAATTACTAAACCTCCCTGTGCCTCAGCTTCCTCACTGAGGAATGGCAATATTAAAATTATTACTATGAGGATTAAATGAGTCAATATTTATGAAGAACTTAGAACAGTAGAAGTAAGGGCGATATAGTAAGTCTTTGTCACATAAGTAAACCTGTTCCAAATGCAGGGTTCTAGACCTTGCCCTGGGAGATTTTGACTTAGTGGGTCTGGAATGGGCCTTGGCAATATGGATTTTTTTTTTTTCTTTTTTGCAGTACGCGGGCCTCTCACTGTTGTGGCCTCTCCCGCTGCGGAGCACAGGCTCCGGACGCGTAGGCCCAGCGGCCATGGCTCACAGGCCCAGCCACTCCGCGGCATGTGGGATCTTCCCGGACCGGGGCACGAACCCGCGTCCCCTGCATCGGCAGGCAGACTCCCAACCACTGCGCCACCAGGGAAGCCCCAGCAATATGGATTTTTAAAAAGCCCTCTGGGTGATTCCGATGCCCAGGCACTAGATGGTCCTTAAGCTCCCATCTAGCTGTGCACCATGAGAGAGGTGCATTCACTCAACAAATATTCACTGAGGGACTACTGTGTGCTAGGCACTGTGCTTGGTACTGGGGATACAGCAGTGAACAAGTCAGGCATGAACTCTGCCTCAAGAAGCTTACCTTCTAGTGGAGAGAGACAAATATTAAAGGAGGAACTAGATAAAGCTGTAATAAACTAAACAAATGCCTGATATAAAATAATTTCAGAGAGTAATAAGTGCTCTGGAGGAAACAAAACAAGGTGACTGTCAGGGTCCTACTTTCATGAGGGTCACCAGGGAGGCCTCTTAAAGGAAGTGATAGCAGCTGACAACACTTATACTATACTATCTATGGGAACAGCTAGTGCAAAGACCCTGAGGTCTTGAGGAAGAAGCTGAAAGGATTCAAGGAACGAAAACAAGACCAGAGTGACTGGACTACGGAAAGTGACGGTGAGAATGGCAGGAAGTGGGGTTGGTGAGGTAGGTGGGAGCCAGATAATGGGGACCGTGGTAGAGTGTTTGGATTCTAAGTGTACTAGAAAACCATTAAGGGTTTTAAGCCAGTGGGTGTGTGTGTGATATGTTCTGATTCATACTTTTCAGAGATTGATTTGCCTGCTGTGTGAGGCAAGGGTTGAAGCAGGGGGACCAGTTGGGAGGCCGTTATCATGAGTCAGGCAAGAGATGACAGTGGCTTGGACAAGGATAGCAGTGGTGAAGGTGGTGAGACATGGTCAGACTCTGGATATATCTTAAATATGAAACCAACAGGACTTTTCAATGGATTAGATGTGGGCGATAGGGAAAGACAGAAATCCGGAATGAGTCTCAGGTTTTTGGTCTGAGCAGCTGGACGGATGGGGATACCAGCCCTCCCTTTTCCACCGGCTAGAACCTCTACCTGTACCCTATTTGCTTGCCTCCCTGCTGGCCCTGCATTCTCCACAGAGCAGCCAGGCTGAACTTCTCAAAATGCACATCAGGCCATATCACTGCCCCCGGGCTCCAGCCTCAGTCTAATGGTTTCCCATCCCACTTAGTATAAAACCAAAGTCCTTTCCATGACCCACAATTCCCTACGTGCTCTGGTTCCTGCTAACGCCCCCCAAATCATTTCTGGTCAGTCTCTATGCAACAGTCAGCCTGACTCCTTGTTTTTTCTCGAATGTGCGAAGGAGGAGCGAACATGCGAAGGAGGAGCCTTTCTAAAGGCCTTTGCATATGGTTTCCTTTGCTGTGCAAAAGCTTTGAAGTTTCATTAGGTCCCATTTGTTTATTTTTGTTTTTATTTCCATTACTCTAGGAGGTGGGTCAGAAAGGATCTTGCTGTGATTTATGTCATAGAGTGTCCTGCCTATGTTTTCCTCTAAGAGTTTGATAGTTTCTGGCCTTACATTTAGGTCTTTAATCCATTTTGAGCTTATTTTTGTGTATGGTGTTAGGGAGTGATCTAATCTCATACTTTTACATGTACCTGTCCAGTTTTCCAAGACCAAAAGACAACCCTCAGAATGGGAGAAAATATTTGCAAATGAAGCAACTGACAAAGGATTAATCTCCAAAATTTACAAGCAGCTCATGCAGCTCAATAACAAAAAAACAAACAACCCAATCCAAAAATGGGCAGAAGACCTAAATAGGCATTTCTCCAAAGAAGATATACAGAATGCCAACAAACACATGAAAGGATGCTCAACATCATTAATCATTAGAGAAATGCAAATCAAAACTACAATGAGATATCATCTCACACCAGTCAGAATGGCCATCACCAAAAAATCTAGAAACAATAAATGCTGGAGAGGGTGTGGAGAAAAGGGAACACTCTTGCACTGCTGATGGGAATGTGAATTGGTTCAGCCACTATGGAGAACAGTATGGAGGTTCCTTAAAAAGCTACAAATAGAATTACCATATGACCCAGCAATCCCACTACTGGGCATATACCCTGAGAAAACCAAAATTCAAAAAGAGTCATGTACCAAAATGTTCATTGCAGCTCTATTTACAATAGCCCGGAGATGGAAACAACCTAAGCGTCCATCATCAGATGAATGGATAAAGAAGATATGGCACATATATACAATGGAATATTACTCAGCCTTAAAAAGAAATGAAATTGAGCTATTTGTAATGAGATGGATAGACCTAGAGTCTGTCATACAGAGTGAAGTAAGTCAGAAAGAGAAAGACAAATATCGTATGCTAACACATATATATGGAATTTAAGGGAAAAAAATGTCATGAAGAACCTAGGGGTAAGACAGGAATAAAGACACAGACCTACTGGAGAACGGACTTGAGGATATGGGGAGGGGGAAGGGTGAGCTTTGACAGGGCGAGAGAGAGTCATGGACATATATACACTAACAAACGTAGTAAGGTAGATAGCTAGGGGGAAGCAGCCGCAAGGCACAGGGATATTAGCTCGGGGCTTTGTGACAGCCTGGAGGGGTGGGATGGGGAGAGTGGGAGGGAGGGAGACGCAAGAGGGAAGATATATGGGAACATATGTATATGTATAACTGATTTACTTTGTTATAAAGCAGAAACTAACACACCATTGTAAAGCAATTATACCCCAATAAAGATGTTTAAAAAATAAAAAAAAAATAAATAAAGGCCTTTGCATTTGCTGTTCCCTCTGCCTCTAGCACCTTCCCCCAGACCTTCCCATATATTATATACTATACAGTTATCCATTTATTAGCCTTCTCCCTAAGGTCTAGTATAATTTCCATGAGGTCAGGGACTTTGCTTTGTTCTCCACTGTATCTCCAGTGTCTATAATATCCCTGGTGCATTGTAGGTGCAGTGGGTTGAATGATGGCCCCTAAAAACATATGTCCATGTCCTAACACTGAGAACCTGTGAGTGTGACCTTATTTGGAAAAGGGGTGTTTGTTGATGTTATTGAGATAAGGGTCTTGAGATGAGATCACGTGGATTATGGGGATGGGCCTTAAGTCCAACGACAACATGTCCTCATGAGAGACACACAGAGAGATAGGCAGGAGAAAGCCACGTGAAGACAGAGGCAGAGGCTAGAGCCATGCAGCCACAAGCCAAGGATTGCCTGGGACTACCAGAAGTTGGAAGAGGCCAGGAAGGAGTCTCTCCTAGTGCCTTTGGAGAGAGCATGGTTTTCTGCTGACACCTTGATTTGGGACTTCCAGCCTCCAGAACTGTAAGAAACAACATGTTTCTGTTGTTGGAAGCCTTACCAAGTTTGTGATAATTTGTTACAGCAGCCATATGAGTCTAATACAGTAGGTGTGCAATATTGTATAAGGTAAGAATGAATATATAAGGGCAAGAACAAGATGGGAAAAGGGCAAGGTCGAGAATCAGGAGTTCGCTGTTGGACATGTTGTCTGAGATGCCTGTCACCCGTGGAAGAGAGATGGCAGTGGATATATGAGACAGGAGTGGGCGGGAGAGGGCACAGCTAGAGACTTCCACTCGGGAGCCATCAACCCCGGGGTTAGGTGGTATCACCACTGGCGACGGTGTGGTTGAGAGTTGAGAAAAGGGCTGAGGAGACAGCTGTGTTTACAGCGCTGTTCCTATTCAGCGGTGCTTCTCAACCTGAGGTGATTGTGCCCCTCCCTGCGCCCCCCCCCCAGCAAAGGACATTGGCAATGTCCAGAGGTGTGTTTGGTTGCCACAGCCTGGGGGAGGGGATGCTATTGTCATCTAGTAGGTGGAGGCCAGGGACACTGCTAAACCTCCTACGACGCATGGAAGAATTTTCTGGCCCCCAAACTCTCAGTAGTGCAGAAGTTGAGAAACGTGGGTACACAGGGAGGGATTAGCTTAAGTCTCCTGGATTTGTGTTTTTTAACCTGTTTTGTGCCACGCACATTTTTCTTCCTAAACTTTTATTTAGAAAAAATTCAGGGAAAAGATCAAGAGGTGGCAACCAACTCTCCATGACTGGTTTATTGTGTGATCTCGAGCAAATCACTTCTTTTTTTCCTCAGCTTCTGGGTCCTCTGGGTGGGGATGGGTGAAGGTGGAGAGGAGGCTGGTTGCATTAGCTGCTTGCCGAGCTTCCTGCCAGGACCTAGAATCTGCATATTCTTTCCCCCTAAAGACAGTAAATTCCCACTTGGTCAAGCTATTGGGCAGAGTTTTCAGGACTAGCTGGCAAAGAGCAGAATGCAAACTACCTCCTGGGCACAGAGACTACATTTTCTAGGACAGCCCCAATTTCAAACATTCTATCACCCTGAATTCCCAGAAGGACATGGATACTTCTGTGTTCATTTAATCCTCACAATGACCCTGCAAGGTAATACCATTATTATTCCCTTTTACAGATGAGGAAACTAGGGATCAGAGGTTAAGTAAACTTGATTAGGGTCTCACAGCCAGCAAATGACAGAGCTGAGATGAAGACCCAGGTCTGCCTGCTGCTAATTGCACCATCTTAGTGACTCCATCACCTGAATTTCCACACCACGTCCCAATGTGCCCTGGAGCCGTAAGGGAAGAGAAGAAGAGAAACAGGTCCTGCCTCAAATGTTCATTATTTCTTTGTCTTTGGAAGGGCTTCTGTATGGACAAGTATTCTGAAAAAGGAAAACATCTTCCCCTATCCCTACGTCTCTTGTGTGTGGCCTCTCGGGAAAATTACCCAGTTCAGGGCTTGGAAAATCTGTTCTATATGCGGGACAGTGGCTGTAATTCTAGACTTTTCATTTGGCTGCCTTAATGAACGCCAATATCCAAATGTTTATGCACTGCACTTTGATTTAGAACAGGGCATATGTGGTGGTGTGGAGGGCCATTTGGGAAGATACTGGACCTTTAGCCCTGGTTCTTTCCTCCCTTCCTGAAGTCAGGAGGAATCAAACCTAATAGGAAACTGTAAAAGATTCCAGTATCTAGAGGTCAACCCCTTCATTGTACAGGTGAGCATATATGGAATTTCAAGGGCCTAAGACTTGCCCAGAATCACACAAGCAGGTTAGGGGGAAAATTGTGATCAGATTTATGTGACCAGGCCAGGAAAATTCTGCATTTCAAGGGGTTCTCATCAGAGAAGGGGCAGAGGATCGTTCCTTCTTCTCTGGACCTAAAATTGTATTTGCTGCTCTTTTGTTAGGGTATCATTGTTGTTTCCACAGCCTCCCTGGGAAACTAGGAATTACTTTACCTTGGAGGAACCTACCCAAATTCATCAGTGGCCATTAACAGAGTTAAATAACCAAACTACGGTCACAGTACTATGTGGTATGAGAATCACATGAGTGGTGAACACTTTGGTTGTTGAGGAGGAGATCCTCTTAGGAAGATGTCACTGAGAAAATGAGGCTGCCTTAAAGGATAATAAGAGAGAAGTGGAGATACTGTTTCTAGCAGAGGGGATAGACTGAGGCTAAGTGCAGACATGGAGCTGTAATATACACACAGTCTCAACACACGCACACACACGTGCACAGACACATTCATTAATTCAACGACTACTTATTATGCCTTTTTTTTTTATTTTTTGGCTATGCCACTTGCTGGAGCTTAGTTCCCCAACCAGAGATCGAACCCACGCCCCCTGCACTGGAAGCACGGAGTCTTAACCACTGGACCTCCAGGGAAGTGCCAGCAACTACTTATTAAGTACCTACTCTGTACCAGGTCCTGGAGATATTATCGACTTAGGAGTCTCTCTGCAAAGGACCACAAATTTAAAATAAGGTGAATACAATAAAATGGCAATAATAAGGATGGACATAAAGCAGGCAAGGATGAAAAAATATGAAGAAGAATGTAAGCCCTACGAAGGCACAGAACTTTTGTTTTTATTCACTGTTGACTCCAGAGTGCCAAGCAGAGTCCCTGGGACATGGCTGGAACTCAAAGAATATTTATTAGAAAAGAAAAGAATTTGTCATCATGATCAGAAACAACATCATCATGGTTGGAACTAGCTGGCGTACCAAGAGGCCACAGTGAAAAGATTCTAATCCCCTTTTTTGACTCAGTTTTTTCTCCTGTTTGGGTATCAGTTTCCAATTTGTGCAACAAGGTGCTTTTTCCTCAGCTTTTTATTTTAAAAATACTCCATAAACGACATTGTGCCCTTATCATTGCATTACAACAGGAGGCACATTATGTAAGTTTGCTCCATTGTTGGTGATGTTAGGTTTGTAAATTCAAAGGTGAAAAATACTTTTACAATGGAGCAACTGAGCAGACACCACCATAAACAAGAAATTAAACTAACATAGCCTTGTGGCCTAGAGTTTCAGCATATATTGATTATCATTACTTGAATCCACTATTAAGATGATGGTTGCAAAACGGTGATCTGCTAATTCTATGATTTCTTCTATATTTATTTGCTGGAATTCTTCTGGGGAAGGTGATTTTTAAGGCCCTTTCTGACTCAGAAATTCTGTGCTTCTATAGTTAAACTTGGTTTAGATTATCTGGTAGCAGGCACTTTAGAGAGTAGCGCCAATGACAAATGAAATTCCTCACGGGGAAGTTGGATGAGACATGGAGCCCAGGCCGTTGGGCCAGTCAGGGAGGCAAACAAGCTCATATGGGTTCTGAGAAGCTCAAGGCGCAAGGACAAACCCTTTGGCCAAATGGCTCCTCCTGTCTTGATCAGGGTTACTGATCAAGGTTACTGAAGCCTAGCCTTGCCCTAGGTGCCTCCCTACCTGCTCTTAACTAAGATGTAAGAAGATCAAATGGCCTAGGAGAAGTGTCATATAAATTCCTTTAAAGCCAAACTCAGACAGTAAATGGAGATAAAGTAAAGGAACATATGAACTCTTCAACTGGGAAACCAAGATGTCGTCTTCATCCCAGTCCAGCTCATAAGTGGTAGAGATAAGCTGGGAAATATGTGCAGTATTATTTGTTTCAATGTCTTCTTTTTCCCTTCCTCCATCTCCACAATTTTTCATGAAGTCCCAGTACACTAAGGAAAATCAAGGGGTACATAAGTACGAAATTTTCCTTTTTCCTGTGATCGAAGCTAAAAATTAATTTTTGGGGTATAGTTTCAACAGTGAAATGGGATACGGCTTAGTCCAGTGGGCCCTGGGACCATCCCAGAAATTCCATGGCTATTTCTCCCACCATGTGCAGGGATCTGAGAGATGTCATCTACAGCATCCTTTCTGTGTCATTGTGGGCCTACTTACCCTCCACTGTAAACAGCAAAAATGGAGACATGAATTTCACAAGCTGGTTCAGATGGGCCTACTCAAGAGTCTAGAATCTAGGTCCCCTTACTAGAAGAGACTCTGGTCAGCTTTCACCACATGATGGCACAAAGATCTGAGTGTTACAAATCTTTTCCACCATGGATTGCTGGAGGCTTGCAAACAGTGGGCTTGTATCATTTATCTTTCTCTGCTTCCCATCACAGACTAATTCAGCCGAGACTGAAAACATGATAGGGCTGGCTTTGGATAAAGTCGGGGATAAGACTCTTCCAGAGTCCTGTCCATAACACTGAGCCCAAACATGGAGTGCCTATGTGACTTGAAAAATATTGCAAAACCATCCACACTAGCTATTGTGGCAAGGGGTTTGGAAGGATACTTATTCTCCCATGGAAGGCCTTCTTCTGGAGCTGCCACAAAGTCAACACTGGCTTTGTGCCCAAACCCTGTTGGTGGCAACATCAGTCTGTGTGGGTACCATGTGTAAGGCCTGAATATTGAGTTGGGCGTCTGCGATCAGGTTGGCCCAGATCTTTAGGAAAGAGCTAAGTGGGCATGCCCACTGTAGGCAAGCTGGCAGAAGCCTCTTGTACACTGCATGGTTGGACTGACCTGGGTTGGAATGCCCAGACAAAAAGAGATGGGGTCGAAAGCTGGCCACATTAACTGATGATCAACCTTAGATTGGAATTAGGCTGAGGGGTGGAGTGGGAGAAAAGGACTGAGGATGGGACTTGTACACAATGTGTAAGAGGTTGGTAGGATAATCAGTAGTCTAAACTGAGTTCCAAGGGAATGGAGCACACCCGGTGCTAAGAATTTCCCCCCATCACCCTCAACAGGAGTATCCCTTTTTGCATAGCTCATCCTGACCCCCAACTACATGAAGGCAAATGAATGTCCCTCTAAAACTTCTGATGGAGGGACTTCCCTGGTGGTGCAGTGGTTAAGACCCTGTGCTCCCAATGCAGAGGGCCCAGGTTCAATCCCTAGCCAGGGAACTAGATACCACATGCATGCCACAACTAACAGTTCACATGCCACAACTAAGGAGCCCACCTGCTGCGACTAAGACCTGGCACCACCAAATAAATAAATAAATATTAAAAAAATAAATAAAACTTCTGATGGAAGCTCAGGATTTGGCATCATTCAGGAAGTAAGAGAGTTTTAGGGATTGAATCTCATTATCTCCTCAATAGCCAGAATCTTATCAAATACTCCGCCATTAAAAAAAAAAACCCTGTAAAAAAAAAATTTTAAAAAACAACAAAGAAAACCCCACTGCAGTTCATCTCTGCTTTGATCTAGTGTTTTCTTACTTATGCTTCTGCCACCAACAAACTGAAAATCTCGTAAGTTTCCCATTTACATTCTAGGGAGACAAGTTGTGTGTCTTAGCTACTTCCCATTGCCCTCCTGAGTACAACTTTTTCTTGCTAGGCCACGTCATACAAAGGTCATCCACCATGACATGACACTGCACATAGAGAATCCTAAAGACACTACCAGAAAACTACTAGAGCTAATCAATGAATTTGGTAAAGTAGCAGGATACAACATTAATGCACAGAAATCTCTGGCATTCCTATACACTAATGATGAAAAATCTGAAAGAGAAATTAAAGAGACATTCCCATTTACCACTGCAACAGAAAGAATAAAATACCTAGGAATAAACCTACCTAAGGAGACAAAAACCTGTATGTAGAAAACTATAAGACACTGATGAAAGAAATTAAAGGTGATACAAACAGATGGAGAGATATACCATGCTCTTGGATTGGAAAAATCAACATTGTGAAAATGACTATACTACCCAAAGCAACCTACAGATTCAATGCAATCCCTATCAAACTACCAACGGCATTTTTCAAAGAATTAGAACAAAAAATTTCAAAATTTGTATGGAAACACAAAAGACCCTGAATAGCCAAAGCAATCTTGAGAAAGAAAAATGGAGCTGGAGGAATCAGGCTCCCTGACTTCAGACTATACTACAAAGCTACAGTAATCAAGACAGTATGGTAATGGCAGAAAAACAGAAATATAGATCAATGGAACATGATAGAAAGCCCAGAGATAAACCCACGCACATATGGTCATCTTATTTTTGAGAAAGGAGGTAAGAATATACAATGGAGAAAAGACAGCCTCTTCAATAAGTGGTGCTGGGAAAACTGGACAGCTACATGTAAAAGAATGAAATTAGAACACTCCCTAACACCATACACAAAAATAAACTCAAAGTGGATTAAAGACCGAAATGTAAGGCCAGACACTATCAAACTCTTAGAGGAAAACATAGGCAGAACACTCTATGACATAAATCACAGCAAGATCCTTTTTGACCCACCTCCTAGAGAAATGGAAACAAAAACAAAAATAAACAAATGGGACCTAATGAAACTTAAAAGCTTTTGCACAGCAAAAGAAACCATAAACAAGATGAAAAGACAACCCTCAGAATGGGAGAAAATATTTGCAAAGAAAGCAACTGACAAAGGATTAATCTCCAAAATTTACAAGCAGCTCATGCAGCTCAACAACAACAACAAAAAAAAACCCAATCCAAAAATGGGCAGAAGACCTAAATAGACACTTCTCCAAAGAAGATATACAGATGGGCAACAAACACATGGAAGAATGCTCAACATCATGAATCCTTAGAGAAATGCAAATCAAAACTGCAATGAGGTATCACCTCACACCAGTCAGAATGGCCATCATCAAAACATCTACAAACAATAAACACTGGAGAGGGTGTGGAGAAAAGGGAACACTCTTACGCTGTTGGTGGGAATGTACATTGATACAGCCACTATGGAGAACAGTATGGAGCTTCCTTAAAAAACTACAAAAAGAACTACCATATGACCCAGCAATCCCACTACCGGGCATATACCCTGAGAAAACCATAATTCAAATAGAGCCATGTACCGCAATGTTCATTGCAGCTCTATTTACAATAGCCAGGACATGGAAGCAACCTAAGTGTCCATCGACAGATGAATGGATAAAGAAGATGTGGCACATGTATACAATGGAATATTACTCAGCCATAAAAAGAAACGAAATTAAGTTATTTGTAGTGAGGTGGATGGACCTAGAGTCTGTCATACAGAGTGAAGTTAAGTCAGAAAGAGAAACACAAATACTGTATGCTAACACATATATATGGAATCTAAAGAAAAATGGTTCTGATGAACCTAGGGGCAGGACAGGAATAAAGACGTATATGCAGAGAATGGACTTGAGGACATGGGGAGGGGGAAGGGTAAGCTGGGACGAAGTGGGAGAGTAGCATTGACATATATGCACTACCAAATGTAAAATAGATAGCTAGTGGGAAGCAGCTGCATAGCACAGGGCGACCAGCTTGGTGCTCTGTGACCACCTAGAGGGGTGGGATAGGGAGGGTGGGAGGGAGACGCAAGAGGGAGGGGATATATATATATGTATAGCTGATTCACTTTGTTATAAAGCAGAAACTAACACACCATTGTAAAGCAATTATACTCCAATAAAGATGTTAAAAAAAAAAAAAAAAAGGTCAGCCACCAGCTAATAGACTGACTATTCTTGGGTCAGCTGCCCATCCAGGACCTAAGAAGTCACCATTCTATTTTCAAGGAATAGTCTAGGGCCATTTTCTTCAGCAAGGGACTCTGGGCTGCGTAGTTTCCCTTAGAAGGCAGTGGTGGAGATGGCAGACGCCATAACTTACGTGTCTGGTCTAAGATTTATGACAGCGTAATGGCTACAGAGGAGAGATAATTAGAGGCCTACCGGACAGCCCTTACATCGGAATGTGTAGATGGTCATCTATTTCAGCTTTGCCTAAAGCTGGCCCTAGGCAAAGCCCTCAAATTCCGTAGCGTATATACAGGGCCATCCCTGGCCTGGACTATGTAGGCCCGCCTTGCCCAAGCTTCTCCATTGATGGCAGAAGGGGATGGTGGAGAATAAATGGCTTTTCCCATCTTGGAAGGCTGCCTGGCCCCTCCAGAGGGCCTCAGCAGAGCAGCTGTCGGCCTCTACAGAGGAGTAGCTTTGGACCTGCTGAGTGGGTGGCCATGTGTCATGTGTCCTTCCTGAGGAACATGCACCGACTTGCATCCTCTGCTATATTTGAACTGTTGAAAGTAGACCCAGCAGGAACTAAGCATGTGCAGCATTAAGTGGCAACACCAGATCGTTACTCTGACCGGTCTGAGGCTCAGAGTGAAACAAGAGCTGAGCCCAGCACCAGAAACATAGGTATCCCTTCTCCAACTCCTCACTCAGGTGCCACTGTCCTTTTGCTTAGGTGAGCTCCAAAAACCATGCCCATGCTGGGCCACCGGCTGGTGGGCACAGGAAGTGAAACGTGCAAATAGATGGAATACAGCAGCCTGGATTAAATGGCATCTTTTCTTTTTAGGGGTCATGAATGGGAATATATTGGATATTTCATGTGAATGGAAAAAACTGTGGAGTCTAGTACCTGGTGAAAGAACAGGTAAGGTCTTCTGAGAGGAGCTCAAGATTGGGCTTAAGAGCCAATTTTCCAAAAACACAGGGCTCACTGGGATGCTTCAAGTCAGGAGACTCTGTACACATCTTCTTTGACAAGGAAAATTCAATATTTTGTCTATTCGGCCCTGTTGGGGAGAGCAAGGCAGGCAACGGCAGCTCTCTTGCACTCTGAAAGGTTGTGTTCCCTTATCAGGGCGGGTAACCGATATTCTCCCCTGCCCAGTATCTAAGGAGTCATTTTGAGACAGACATCTGTTCAGCAATCTGAGAGCCCCAGACAGAAGACAGAGACATTCATTTTCCCTTACTCATAGTGCAGAGGCCAGGGAGGACTGACTTTGTGGCAGTGTTCCATCCTGGCCCGGATTGCAGTTGATCTGGGGAGAACAATCCAGGATGACACTTAGGCACTGTCCAAACGGCCTTGGATTACCAAACGAGTCCCAGAAGCCAGCTCGGAGAATGCTTTGGAACCTGAAATGGGTGTAAGCCAAGGGGCCCTTAATCGGAGGTCTGCTGTTGATGAGGTTACAATGTGGTGAAGTGGAAGAGGGCTCATCTGGGAATCAGGACCTCTGGGTTACAACCCACAACGAACTCACTGCATGACCTTGATCAAATCCATCTCCCTCTCTGAGCCTCTCTGTCTCCAATCTGTGCAACTAAGGGTGGAACTAGATGAGTTAGGAGTTCCTGTCCAGCTGTGTAATTCTATGGTTTGAAGATGGGAAAGTTGGTGGCCGAGAGTATCTCTTGCAGGGTAAAGTGCCAAAGCCAGGGTATGACGAGGCGGTCAGAATTGCTGGTTTGACTTTTATGTGGGCTGGTTAGTTTTTATTGAAAAGTAAATAAAGAAAAATGCCTTTCTCTGGCTAGACCTCTCCCTTCATCCCAGCCAGCCATCTTGTTTGGCACAGGAGGACTAGGTGAGAGGGTGAAGCACTTCGTATGAGCCCTGAATACTGCTGGACAAATGCTTTGAAACCCAGCCCTATTCAGTGTGGGTCAGCAGTGGTCAGCTTCCTCAAGGTAGGACAGCACTTGCATTATTATAATAATTTTGTTAAGATCCTCTTTCAACCTCCTGTGAATCATAGGCAGAAGACAATAGGTCTTAGTCTGAGCTCTGCAGTGGTCAGCTACACAGAGATCAATGTGCTCAGGGCCAGTGCTGACCCTTGATGAACTCAGGAAGGAGCTTAGGTTTCTCTTGGTTGCCCACTTCCAGAGCCCCAACTGCAGCTTGGCCCTTGCCCCTTTTCTTCTTCCAACACGACCAAGAATCATGGTTCTTAGCCTTCATCTTGGAAAACAATGAGATGAACTAATCCCAATAAGGAATTAGGTGATAATTCAAGAAGGGATGATAGCCTACCCTTTCGGAGGACGTATAGTTTCACAGGGAATAAGTGCAAATTATAAAGCTTTCCCAGTGCCCCTCAAATCATGTGCCACTCTTAAGACTGATGTATTAGTAGAAAGAGATTAAGAAAAGGATGTTGGCAACACATGAAAAGATGCTCAACATCACTAATCATTAGAGAAATGCAAATCAAGACCACAATGAGGTATCACCTCACACCGGTCAGAATGGCCATCATCAGAAAGTCTACAAACAATGCATGCTGGAGAGGGTGTGGAGAAAAGGGAACCCTCTTGCACTGTTGGTGGGAATGTAAATTGATACAGCCACTACGGAGAACAGTACGGAGGTTCCTTAAAAAACTAAAAATAGAACTACCATGTGACCCAGAAATCCCACTTCTGGGCATATACCCAGAGAAAACTATAATTCAAAAAGAGACATGTACCACAATGTTTATTGCAGCTCTATTTACAATAGTCAGGACATAGAAACAAACTAAATGTCCATCAACAGATGAATGGATAAAGAAGATGAAGTATATGCATACAATGGAATATTACTCAGCTATAAAAAGAAACAAAATTGAGTTATCTGTAGTGAGGTGGATGGACCTAGAGTCTGTCATACAGAGTGAAGTAAGTCAGAAAGAGAAAAACAAATATCACATAATATCCCTTATAGGTGGAATCTAGAAAAATGGTACAGGTGAACTTATTTGCAAAGCAGAAATAGAGACACAGATGTAGAGAACAAACTTATGGATGCCAAGGGTGGAAGGGGGGGTGGGATGAATTGGGAGATTGGGATTGACATGTATACGCTACTACGTATAAAATAGATAACTAATGAGAACCTACTGTATAGCACAGGGAACTCTACTCAGTGCTCTGTGGTGACCTAAATGGGAAGGAAATCCAAAAAATAGGGGATATATGTGTACGTATAGCTGATTCACTTTGCTGTATAGCAGAAACTAACACAACATTTTAAAGCAACTATACTCCAATAAAAATTAAAAAAACAAAAAGAAAGGGATGTTGGCACTAAGGCTCTGTCACAGATCAGCCATGGGAGGGGCTAGATAGAAAGTGCAAATTCAAAATCCTTTGAAAAGCCCAAAGAAAATATGTACTATAGTTTTCTCATCTGAAAGCATCTAAAGAGTGACTGTAAACTTTTTGCCAGACCCAAACTCTCCCCTTACCCATGTCAAGTGTATAAAACGTCTTTCTAGTTCCTGTAGATTGTAAGTGGAGTCTGTCTTAGGGGTTAGATTTAAGGGCTTCTGGGAAGTTCATTGCTCAAAAATATGATGAGAGGGTCTCCTAGTTGCTGGCGTTGAACTGGCTGCTTAGGCTGGCTAGGTTCTACTCTCTTTCTTATCACTCTGTGACAAAGAGTGATGGGGTGGAAAGAGTGCCGGATTTGGGTTTGTGCTTTAGTGAAATCTACTTGACCTCTTTAAGCTTCACTTTCCTTAATCTGTGCAATGAAGGGAATAACAGTACTTACCTCATAAGTTTGTTTGAGGACGAAATGAGATAATGCATATATAAAGCACCTAGCACAATGTCTGGCATACTGTCAATTCTCAATACACAGTAGTTATTATTAGTGGTAGTGAGGCCTTGCAGCAGGGGCCAGGGGCTGTGTGATAGCACTGGGCATTGGGAGGTAAGACTATTGAAACTAGCTGTGTGGAGAGAAACGACAGACAGGAAGAGAGGTGAAAGGGCCAAAGAGAAACTTCACGTTCCCCCGATGACCAGCCCTGAGCCCAGGAAACAGGTTTAGAAGAAAAGGCTCCCATAGTCCTCTCTGTAAATGTGTCCAGAGCAAACCATCTTCCCTCTCGCTCTCAGAGCACACCGGAACATCTGCCAAACCTGCTGTTTTCCCCAACTCAGCCATTTTCCATTAGTTTGACTCATAGAAATCAAAGCTGACATTTTGGGGGGTTAGCAAGTCCAAGAGCTTTGTCAGTCATGCTTCAGGGGGTATAGCCTTTCATACACTGAGCAAGTATGTAACAGACAACACCGCAAATATCGTCAATCCCTCCTTTCTCATTTTGTCACATTACATGGTGTTATGAGATGCCCTGATGTGAATCATTCAGGCAGCTGCTATACTGCATTAATTGCAGAGGAGCTGGATTCCATACAAGGTGTTCCCAACGGTTCATTGCTAAATACTCATCCAGCAGTTCTTTGAAAGGTTGCATTGGGTGACAAGGACACTAAATCCTTCTATGCGTTAGAGCTCCAAGAAAGGACAACTGGAAATTACACCATGGTTTTTCTCTCTTTTCTTTCCAGGAGAGAAAATTTATAATTACTCACATGGGCCATTCCCACCCTTTCCTTGATGTTTTCTGGCTTTGAAGGCTCTTAAGTGCTTGCTTGCTCCCTTGTGTTCAAAGTCTTACACCACAATTTCTTTATGAAAACAATATGTCTTTTAAATTAACGCTAAATAAAAATGAATATGTCACTGGAAGACCATCCTTGTGCAAAGTATCCAGAATTAAAATGAGTTCAATGACCTCTAACCTCTAATCCAAGCTCCAATCTCATATTTCAACCTGCTTGGAGACCATCTCTACCTGGCTGTTCCACCATCATCTCAAACGCCCTATGTCCAAAACCAAATGTTTCACCTCTGCTTCCAACCACAACCCCATCATCCAGGCCTAGAAACCTTGGAGTCATCCTAGATTCCTTTCTTTCCTTCATCTGCCCTTTCATAGATGACTAAGTTCTGACTGTTTTGCCTTTGAATTAGCCTTTGATTTGCTCTGCCTCTGTATTCCCAATGCCACCATCTCATTTCTGGTTTTTATCACATCATGGCTGGATTCCTAGAAGAACCCACTCAGTGGTCTGATTTCACTCTATCCATCCTGTTGGCTACCGCCAGATGAATCTTCCTATAAGCCTGCTTTCAGCATGTCACACCTCTGCTCAAAATTCTACAAGAGTTGCCTTTTGCTTATTGTATCAAGTCTAAATTAACCTATCGTTCGAGAGCCTTCTATTATTTCAGAGTATAAACCCACTGCTCCAGCCAGGGTTCCGGCTTCACTGTGTCAGTATAAACCACAAACCACCCACATTCTTGCTTCTGGGTCTTTGTTTGTGTTCACGCCCCCTTCCATCTCCTCTGATTTACAAATCCTTCCAATTTTAGGCCCTATGTCAAGTTCCACTTCCTCTATCAAGCTCTTCCTGACTTCTCTGGCAGACATGGTGTACCTTCCGTGTCTGTTGCCTACACCATGATATTTTAGCAACTAGTCAGATGATACGAATGAGAAAATACTGAGAGTCGGGAGACCTGGGTGCTAGTCCTGGCCTTGCCTCTGACTCAATATGCGACATTGGGCAAGTCCCTCTCCTTCTCTGGGCCTTCCTTTCCTCCTAAGTAAGATTAGAAAGTGAAATGACAACAATGTTTCTTAAACACCAATCATTTGCACAGCACCTTCATGTTTGCTGTATTTGCAAATTGTCTCTATTTTCACTTACTTAAAAATTTTCTATCTTGTTTTTTAACCTAAATACATTTTTTTTACTGTGGCAAAACACACATAACATAAAAATTGCCATTTTAAACATTTTAAAGTGTACAGTTCAATGACATTAAGTACATTCGCAATGTTGAGCAATCATCACCATCAGTCACTTCCAGAATGCTTTACTTGTTGCAAAACTGGAAGCCCACATCTCTCAAACACTAACACCCGAGTTCCCCCTCTTCCCAGTCCCTGGCAACCACCCATGCTTCTACTTTCTGTCTCTCTGAATTTATTCTAGGTACCTCATTTAAATGGAGTCATACAGTATTTGTTCTTTTGTGTCTGGCTTATTTCACTTAGCATGATGTCGTCAAGGTTCCTCTATGCCACAGCACATGCCAGAATTAAATACATTTTTAATAAAATGAAATTATCATATCTGTGAAATAATAGTTTTATGGAACAGCTATATTTTTTCTAATATACATTGAGATAAATATATAACAGTTAAAAATAAAGTTTATGTGCCTCAGTCCCATCTGTGGTATGCCCCTTACTCTTCAGGAAACATTTGACTTGATCATCTCCATAGGCCCATCGAGTCCTAAAAATATATGGATTGCTGGAGCAGTGGTTTTCAAACATGGCTGACTGCCAGAATTCCTCAAGTGGCTTTGAGGAAAGACCTGGACCCTGTCACAGACCTACTGAATTAGAATCTCTGGAGACGGCTTGTTAAGTTCCTGAAGTGTTCATGATGATCAACCAGGTTTGGAGCCACTCCTCCATGACTAACTTGAGGGCAGGGCTCCAGATCTAGGCCTCCTTTACATTTCCGACAGCACAGTGCTGGTCATGGAGGTCAAAGTCAAAAGTAACATATTGACTGAATAACTGAGAATTCCATAAATAGAAGGGATTTTATTTTATTATTTATTTATTAACATCTTCATTGGAGTATAATTGCTTTACAGTGGTGTGTTAGTTTCTGCTTTATAACAAGATGAATCAGCTATACATATACATATGTTCCCATATCTCTTCCCTCTTGCGTCTCCCTCCCTCCCACCCTCCCTATCCCAACCCTCTAGGTGGTCACAAAGCACCGAGCTGATCTCCCTGTGCTATGCGGCTGCTTCCCACTAGCTATCTATTTTACGTTTGGTAGTGTATCTATGTCCATGTCACTCTCACTTCCTATGAGCCCAGCATCATGCCAAGAGCTGTGGAAGATAGACAAGAAGTTTAAAACATTATTCCTTCTCTCACAGAGCTCAGGATCTGCTCAAGGAAACCAGATGGAACAAGTGAGGAGCAATGACTTCCAAGAAATTCAAGCCAGGTGCACTCTGGGCAGGCTTCATGGGTAAGACTCGAGCTGAGCCCCGAAGGAAAAATAGGACTTAGTGAGAGAGAGACAGGAGAGGTCAGAACATTCCAAGTGAAGGGAACGGCATCAGACGTGGCTAAGGCGGTTATCCATGCGGTATATTTGAGTTGGCCCAATAAGGCTTGTCTCATCACACAACGCGCCAAAATAACTCTGGAAATTTGACTGTTTAGAATTCTGTTCCTTAGAATGGCCCTTCTGGAAATGCAAACACACCTGGGCTAGTTTCTGTATGATCTCACTTACACCTTAGTGTACATTAGTTAAATCAGAATGCTTTCTCCCCGACATCTGGATGAGATGGGTAGGCTGATGGATGGGATTCTGATTGGTGGAGGCCCAAGAAAGGGTCAGTTTGGGGTCCCAGAAACAGTTTCAGCTGGGAATCCAGAAAGCAGTGTGGGGACCCGGGGAGGGCGGCAGGTATCAGGGCTCTGAATTGTCAGCGATGATATCATCTTGAACATGAGGAAGGGGACAAGCTCCAACCAGAATCTGTTTCAGATGGCTTCTTCTCTTGATGTGCTTGGAGGCTTTTGCAAACCGGGATAACTTGCAGATTTATATTAGAAAAGCACTGAACTTCCACATTGGGCAAATGAAGATTTGTCACAGATGGGTTATTTCATTTGATGAGTATTTGGGGAGATGGACAGTGACAGGCATGGAAATGTGGTCCTTTGGAACCAGGGGTGTAACGGGCTCTCTTCTTTCACTTCATACCCAGGTTCTCCCTTCCAGTCCCTTTACAGTTTGACTCCTGGGCTTGACCTCAGGTTAGACAAAAGTTTCCTTTGCAAAGGCAATTTTTTTTTCCCCAGAGTCTGCTGCTCTCAGCAGAGCTCGTTTTTTGAAGAGCCATGATTAAAGATAGAGGTTGTTTCTCTTCCTCCTCTGGGCTCTGAGGAAGCTGGTCTGGGCCACACTTGGGGCATCTCTTCCTGGCCAGCCCCCCATTCCCTGCAGCCATTACACCAGTTGGCCGAGCCAGCCAGCTAGCCTTTGTTTGGCTTGGCAGGTCCCCGGCTCACTTAGGCAAAGATATTTAGGAAAATGTTCAAAAACCTTGACTCTAGACCTTCAGGAATGAGCCTATGACAGGGAAGCCTGTCCACTTTTATTTTACTGCTTTCCTCACAGAGCCAGCACTCACCCTGTCTATGGGACAATTTGTTTTTCCTGCTCTAATTAGGCATGTCCATAATCAATCACTGAGTTAATTCACAGATTATTCCTTCAGAACCCACATTGTGCTAAGTTTTGTATGGCAGACAAGAAGTAGAATGTGGGATTGTATCTTTGGAGAAAAGATCTCTCTCCACCCACCCCCCATAACCCCACACACAAAGAGAGAACATTGAGTTCCCAAGATGAGGTGGTAGAAGCTTAAGGTCAAAATTACTGTGGGGGAGGAGCAATTAGTATCAGCACAATTTGGAAAAGGAAGAGTGAGATCCAGGAGTGGGAAATGGTCCAGCAAGGCTTCCAGTAGAAAGTGGCTCTGAGCTGGACTATGACAGAAGATCTGCATTTGGAAAGTACATTTAGATAAATTTCATCATCCTATCACCCTTGAGTGAAAAATCTCAAACAGTTCCTTCAGAATCATAGCCTGGCATTTAAGGTCTTCAATCATACGGCTCCACCTTTCCCCTGCAACAGTAATTCCTAAAGTTCTGCCACATAGGTTTCCTCACCCACCCCCATTTACTTCTGGTCTCTTGAGCATCCCTTCTCATCCATGCCTTGGCTTTCTTTATGCTCCTCCTTCCCTCCTTTCTACCCCTCCAATTCTCCACTGTTATCCATTCCTCACCAAGTTCAAGATCACTTCACCCTTGACCCCTCCCCACATCCAGTTATTTCTCCTTCCTCTGCACTTCTTCAACAGATAAGGCATGTCTCTCTCATTTGATACACCACATATAAATCACTTGCTACAATAGTTAGTTAGCGATGGGATGTTACAGAATGCAACAAAAGCAGTTCTAACAGGGAAGGTCATGACAATAAATGCCTAAATTAAGAAAAAAGAAAAAGCTCAAATAAACAACTAACTTTACACCTCACCTCAAGGAACTAGGAAAAGAACAAACTAAGTGCAAAGTTAGTAGAAGAAAGGAAATAACAAAGAGCAGAAATAAATAAAATGGAGACTAAAAGGACAATAGGAAGGATCTATGAAACTAAAAGTTGGTTTTTTGAAAACATAAACAAAGCAACAAAACCTTTAGCTACACTTACCAAGACTGAATCATGAAGAAATAGAAAATCTGAACAGACCAATTACTAGTAAGGACATTGAATCAATAATCAAAAACCTCCCAATAAAGTCTGGAACCAGATGGTATCACGGGTGAATTCTACCAAACATTTAAAAAAGAATTAATACCAATTCTTCTCAAACTCTTCCAAAAAACAGAAGAGAAGGGAACACTTCTAAACTCATTTTATGAGGTCAACATTACTTTGATACCAAAACCAAAGACACTACAAGAGAAGAAAAACATAGGTCAACACCCCTAATGAACATAGATGCAAAAATTCTCAACAAAATATTACCAAACTGAATTCAACAACATTAAAAGGATCATACACTATGATCAAGTGAGGTTTATCCCAGGGATGCAAGGCTAGTTCAACTTCTGCAAGTCAATCAATGTGATACACCACATTAACAAAATGAAGGATAAAAATCACATGATCATCTCAATAGATGCAGAAAAAGTATTTGACAAAATTCAACATCCTTTCATGATAAAAACTTTCAAATCACTGGGTGTAGAGGGAATGTACTACAACATAATAAAGGCCATATATGACAAGCCCACAGCTAACATCATACTCAATGGTGAAAAGCTGAAAGCTTTTCCTTTAAGATCAGGAACACCATAAGGATGCCCACTCTCGCCACTTTTTTTTTTTTTTTTTTTTTTGGCTCTGCCATGTGGCTTGCAGAGTCTTAGTTCCCCGACCAGGGATCGAACCTGCACCCTTGGCAATGATAGTGCGGAGTCCACTTTTATTCAACATAATACTGGAAGTCCTAGCCAGAGTAATTAAGCAAGAAAAAGAAATAAAAGGCAACCACATCAGGAAAGAGGAAGTAAAATTGTCTATTTGCAGATGACATGATATTATACATAGAAAACCTCATAGACTCCATCAAGAAATTGTTAGAATAAACAAATTAAGTAAATTTGTAGGATACGAAATCAATATACAAAAATCAGTTGCATGTCTATCACTAATAATGAACTACAAGAAAGAGAAATTGAGAAAACAATCCAATTTACAATTGCATAAAAAAGAATAAAATACCTAGGAATAAATTTAATCAAAGAGGTGAAAAACCTGGAAAGATATCCCATGCTCATATATTGGAAGAACTAATATTGCTAGAATTCCATACTACCTAAAGCAATCCACAGATTCAATGCAATCGCTATCAAAATTCTAACGGCATATTTCACAAAAATAGAAAAGACAATCCTAAAATTTGTGTGAAGCCACAAAAGACCCTAAATAGCCAAAGCAAGAGTGAGAAAAGAAGAATAAAGCTGGAGGCATCATACTTCCTGATTTCAAATGATATATATTATAAAGTTATAGTAATAAAAACAGTATGGTATTAGCCTAAAAACAGACACATAGATCAATGAAACAGAATAGAGAACTCAGAAGTAAACCCACGCATATACGGTCCATTAATTCATGACAAAGGAGCCAAGAACACACAATAAGGAATGGATAGTCTCTTCAATAAGTGGTGTTTTACAAACTGGATGGCCACATGCAAAAGAATGAAGCTGGACCCCTATCTTACACCACACACAAAAATCAGCTCAAAATGGATTAAAGACTTGAATGTAAGACTTGAAACCCTAAAACTCCTAGAAGAAAACATAAAAAAAGTTCCTTGACATTTGTCTTGGCAATAATGTTTTGGATATGACACCAAAAGCACAGGCAAGAAAAGCAAAAACAATCAAGCGGGCCTGCATCAAACTAAAAAGCTTCTGCACAGCAAAGGAAACCATCAACAAAATAAAAGGCAACCTACGGAATGGTAAAAGTATTTGCAAATCATATATCTCATAGAGGGTCAATAACCAAAATATTTAAACTCCTACAACTCTATAGCAAAAAACAAAAAACCAAACAAAAAACTGATTTAAAAAATGGGCAGAGGAACTGAATAGACATTTTTCCAAAGAAGACATACAGGTGGCCAACAGGTATATGAAAAAGTGCTCGACATCACCAAGCATCATGGAAATGCAAATCAAAACCAACGTGAGGTATCACCTCACACCTCTTAGAAAAGCTGTCATCAAGAAGACAAGAGACAACAAGTACTGGAGAGGATGTGGAGAAAAGGAAACCCTTGTGCACTGAGGCTGGGAATGTAAATTGGTGCAGCCACTATGAAAAACAGTATGGAGCTTCCTCAAAAAGGTATAAATGGAACTACCATATGATCCAGCAATTCCACTTCTGGGTATATATCCAAAAGAAATGAAAACAGGATATCAAAGAGATATATGCACACCCATGTTCACTGCAGTATTATTCACAATAGCCAAGACATGGAAATAACCTAATTGTCCATTGATGGTTGAGTGGATAAAGAAACTGTGGCATATATACACAATGGAATACTATTCAGTCATGAGAAAGAAGGAAATCCTGCCGTTGTGACAACACGGATGGACCTTGAGGCCATTATGCCAAGTGAAATAAGCCAGTAGAGAAAGACAAATACTGCATGGTATCACTTACATGTGGGATCCAAAGAAAAAGGTCAGACTCTTAGAGACAGAGAGTAGAAAAGTGGTTGCCTGAGGCTGAGAAGCGGAGGAAATAGAGAGAGGTTGGTAAAACAGTACCAACGTTCAATTATAAGATAAATAAAGTCTGAGCATCTAAGGTAAAACACAGTGACTTTGGTTGATAACACTGCATTATATAATTGAAATTTGCTAAGAGAGTAGAACTTAAATGTTCTACCCCCAGAAAAAAAAATAAATATCTGAGGTGATGAATATGTTAATTAACTAGAGGCTGGGAATCCTTTCACAATGTATACATATATCAAATCCCCATGATGTATGCTTTAAATCTCTTACAATTTTACATCTCTCTCTCTCTCTCTCTCTCTCTCTCTCTCTCTCTCTCTATATATATATATATATATATATATATATATATATATATATATTTAGAATAGTTCACCATTATTGAGGCTTTTATGTTACTAAGCACTAGGCTAAGCATTTTTGTAAGCATCATTGCATTTGATCTGCAGAACAATCCTGTCAGGAAGGTGCAATTATTATCCTCGTTTTACAGATGATGGAATGGACGCTCGGTGGGGTTCACTTGGCCAAGGTCATACAGTCAGTAAGTAATGAAGCTTGCCTTCTCGTGGCCTCACCTATCTTGGTACATGGGTATGGAGAGGTACATCATAAGCAAACATACGAATTTGTCAATGTACAAAAAGAGAAATAGAGAGAGAGTGAGAGAGAGAATAATTTACATTAAGCGGGCCATTCTATTCACCATCCTGCTCAATAAGCTTTGCCCTGGAGTCAATGTGAACTGGAAAATGTGAATCCCTCAGATGGTGTTGGTTCCTGTGGGCCGCTCACTGCGTGATTCTCATGTTTAAATATATATGCTTTATAAATTTAACATGGCCCCTAAATGCAAGCTAATTAGCTTAGTTCTTGACTAAAGAAAGAGTGATCTGGTACAAAGTTAGAGGGAAAAATGAAAACAAGCCCGTGTTTGACTTACTGGAAAATAGTATGTCTGTCTCCAATATAGCACCTTTCAGAGAAATTTCTGAGGGGTATTTTGTCTATAAATTATTATTATTACTGCTCACCAGGATCCTAACCCCTCATAAGATAGGACTTCTCCATACTTGTGTTGTTTCTTCAACTGGTGTGAAAACTCTGTGTGAGTAGAGCCTGTATCATAAACTTCTTCTTGGTATTCCCCCAAAGTGCCTAGCAAAGTGCCTTGAAAATAATAGGAGCTGAACTAGTCAATGTCGAAGGTTATTCATTAGACACATTTTAAAGTTTAAGGTTCATGAGACCCCTCCAAGCTCCCCAGAAAACGGAAGGGAAGATTCGCGTTATCACATATATCCCACAACTTGTTGGCATCCTCTGTGCTATTTCTAGAAATGGAATCCGTCTGTTCCCATCCTTAGCCGGATCAACTGAGCACCTGGCAGTTTCCTATTGATGCCTGTTCAGCTGTCACCTTCAAACTCCTGGTTCTGTTTGCTCAATGCGTCTCCTAGAGCAGGCCTGACTATTTTGGGTCTAGGCTACAGCTGTCGGCGTTTCAGGCGTACCTCACGTATTTCTAGAATTAGTTGGAAATATTTGAAGCCTGAAAAAGTAACTATAATGTTCTGAGTATGAAGGAAATATTTAGGCAAGTATCAACTGGCAGCCCATAAAGCTAACTAAGAAGACTCGAGTCCCCGGTGATAAAACGAGATGAGAACAACACAGCCAGGCCATCTTGGGTTACTTGCATTTTAGTAGCATGGGGTGAGTTACCAAACTATTTATGTTATTTTTATTAGCGTGTAATTAAGGAATTGACCAAATGTGAGACCGTTTGCTATAAATGTGAAATGACAGATTGACTGAACATATTTGCTTTGCTCTAATAGACAGCAATCATAGTCCCTCAATTTAAAAAGCCATTCTGGTTATACACATGTCCTAGGGATACTTTGAAAGTCAAGTTGTACCTCTTGACCTCATTCTTTTTAATTTTTGATAATAACTTCCGCTCTCCAATCTGATAAGGTACAGTATTGACCTGGAGCAATTATACTGTGGCTCTGAACCAAATTATTAAGATATGATTAGTTCTCTTGGAGGAAGAGTAGAGAGTGAAAGGAAAAGTAGAGAGGAACTTTTATGGAATGGCTAGGCACCAAGGCAAGATGAAGGTGATGGAGACTTCTTCAGCTTCCAAGATCAAATTAAATTTAGTGGTTTAATATTGGCCAGATCAATCATCTATTCTCTTACCTTTAACAGTTATTTCGGATTCTTGTATTTGCGTGTGTTGGGGGAAGTGTCAAATTCCTCTTCAATTTTGCCTTTTAACAATGTTATCAATACCTTTTAACAATTTTGTTTTTGTAATGTGTAATGGCAAACACAAAAGCGAAAAAGAACCAACAAACCCTCTGTCATCGAGACCCTTTGGATAAAAGCTATTAGTGGAACTAAAGGCTCTGGAGATGAAGGAGGAAGTGACTGTGGTGCCGGTGAGACAAAGACCACGGGCCCAATCCTTGAAAGGATCTATTATCTTCACTGTGTTTGTTACAGAATGCTTTCCAGATGATTCCGATGCAGGTAGTCCAGGGACCCCACTTTGAGAAATACTATTTTAGAGACTAAACACAGTCATGCTCATAGTCTAAATAAAATTAAAACCTTAAGAGTCATTGCCTTTAGATTCCTTTTAAATTTTACTTTTCATGGGGATATGTGCCTTTGTGATAATTCTAATCCTGCTTCCTTCTAGTCAATATATTACTGATAAAGAGACCACTGACTTAGATCATGTGTTGGAGAACTTGAAAACTTACATTTCCAACCCTAGTACTGATTTGCAGTCTAATCTTGACTTAATCAGTTAGTTATGTTCCCCTTTTGTAAATTGAAAGTCCATCTAAGAAACATCTGGTAAGTTTTGGATGAAAAACACTGAGAAAATTCTTGTGTCACAAGATGGCTTTTTTTTCTCCACCTAGGGTTTCCAGATTTAGAGGGAAAAAAAAAAGATGCCTAGTTAAATTTGAATTTCAGATAAACAATGACTTTTTTGGCATAAGTATGTCTCATGCAATATTTGGGATATACTTATACTAAAAGGTCATTGGTTATCTGAAATTCAGATATAACTGGGCATCCTGTATTTTATCTGGCAACCCCATCTCTACCACCACGCTTTTCCTGGAGCCCGTGCTTTCCACGACTTGGGCAACAGAAGAGAGTATCTTGTAAGTCAAGGCCAGGAAGAAAATGAGCGCTCATTTAGCATAATACAGTACAGGAGGAACGCGAGCAGGAGATTAACCTTCCACATTGGAGCAACGTAGGTACCTTCTGGTGAGGGGAGTAGGAGGCTAACGTGGGAGAGTGGAGGGGAGGCCAGAGAGTGATTGGCAAACACATACATGAAATCCCAAAGAGTGTTCAATCAGTTATTCAAAGATCATAATCCGACTTGCTTTTTACATAGCCACTGGAAAAAAAAAAAAAAAGAGAACCAAGGACTTCTTCAAACAGAGGCTTCCGTCATTTTCTACTGCCACCACCAAAGGGAATGAGGCATTTCTGTACCAAAGAGCACAATCTTTGGAACCACAGCTTGACTCTTTTATTAACTCCTCTATCCATCCACAATCGTGAGTCAAGAATTTAGATTGCAGAAATCACTGTGCTCTCTGGATTCCACAGGCTCCTCTCCCTGCAGGTCAGGTTTTGCAAGGGGCTCTCAGCTTATGCTATGTTGCCCTGTTTCGAAAAACCCAGCTCAACTCCTTTCTTTCCCCAAAGGCATGGGTCTTTCTTCCTTGCAGCTCCTATCAGTCTTTACCTCCTAGTTCATTTTTCCTGCCTGCAGCTCTCCAAGAGCCAACATATCTCTTTGCTATCATTCTGATCTTCCTGCCCAAATATGGATTTACAATGGCAAAGCAACTGTTTTGCACAGGATTCAGCCAAACAGGGATACTTGGAGGTCATAGGTAACTGATATGGTGATGGTGGTTTCGAAAATTAAAAGAATTTTCTTCCTGATAAAAAGAAGGTATGCTCATTGTTTACAAATTCAAAACATATATAAAAGAAAGGAAAATTAATACTTAATCACAAGACCCAGAGATAACCACTCTGAACATTTCGGTGAGCCTTTTTCAACATTCATTCATTTATTCATTCGTTCCTTCAAAAAAATTTATTAGTGCCTACTAAGTGCTAAACACTGCTTTAGATTCAAGGGATACATCAATAAACAAAGTAGAAAAACAAAACTCCTACCTTCAGGACAGCATTTACATACATACACATAAATACATATAATTTTACATTAAATTTACATATAATTTTACATCATACTGTATATGCAATTTTGTAATCTGCTCTTTCATGTAAGAATGTGTTGTGGCCCTCTTTATATGTCAGTAAGTGTTGATTTATGCCATCCTTTTAATGTCTGCCCAGCATATTCTATAGTATATATGCACCATGACTTATTTAATCATCTCCCTAAAGAAATTTATTTCCAATTTCTGCTATTATAAAAATTCTGTGATGAGCATACTTGTACATGTATATCTCTGCGTGCTTGTCCAATCATCTTATTAGGATAAATTCCTGGTTTTACTCCTGCTTACTTGCTGTTTCTTCTCAGTCTTTTTTGCTGTCTTTCCCATCTGTTTCACCTCTAAATGTTAAAGTATCCCAAGGCTAAAGCCTTAGCCCTCTTTTCTAGTTTCACTATGGCCTAGATTATCTCATACATTCCCATGACTTTAAACAGTATCTATACGCTGATGACTTCCAAATTTATCTCTACAATCTTGACATCTCCTCTTGAGCTCTAGACTCATATATCCATCTGCTTTCTTGTAATATCCAGTTTATCTGTCACAGAATCTTAAATGTAATGTGACCAAAAGAGAACTCTTAATTTTACCCCAAAATATACTCCTACCTTGGCCTTCCATACTTTAGAAAATGGCATCACCATCCACATAGTTAACTCCAGCCTCAAACAAGGCGTCATCCTAATTTCTCCTTTTCTCTTTACTCTCAGCCCCCATATAATGAATCTTTCAAGTCTTTTCAAGTCTCTCTCCAAAACAGAGTTCAAATCTGCCTCTTTCTGATGTTAAAAAAAAAGAACAGACATGCATGCTTTATCATATATTGAATGAATGTCATTATGAGTTTCAAAAGCTTTTAAAATTTTCCCACATGATAGGTTGCTCATGTTTCTACAGTGTTTTAGGTTTACAAAGTGTTTTCATGTTCATTATCTCTGTGAATTCTCTTGACAGCCCTGCTTGCAATGTAGATGATGTTTCTTTCCTTTTAGAGATGATGGGCTTGAAATTCCATAAATTTGGGAATGTGTATCAGTTACTCGGCTTGATGATGACAGAGGCAGGATTCAAACCTTTGTCTTCAACCTTCAGTGTGCATGGTAATCCCCTGCAGGTCTTGTTAAAGCTGTCTTCTGGGTCAGAGTTTCTGATTCAGTAAATTTAGGTGGAGGTCTAATAATGTATTTCCAACAAGTTCTCAAGTGATACTGATATTGCTAATCCAAAGACCCACCCACTGGTGTAGTCAGTCCTAGACCCAGTCTATCTGTATTCTTGTCTGGTCTCTCTTAAAGAATAGGGATATTCCACAAGCAAGTGGTTTGCCTAATCCCTTTTCTCCATAAATCCTCTTTATATTTAGCAAATTGTTAAAGTACTATCTTGTGTTTTCAGCTTGTCCACATCAATGATGCTTTTAAATACAAAAAAATCAACACATATGTATCAACTCTATTGAATGAAGTGTATATCACTTTGTTATGTTAAAAAAAAATCTGCCCCTATTTACTGCTACATTCACTTGCTACCATCTTAATCCAAGCCACTATAGCCTGTCATCCAGGCTACTGCATTAGCCTCCTAACTGGTCTTTCTGTTTCCCCTGTTGCCCCTCTACCATCCTTTCTTTACACAGTAGCCAAAGTTATCTTTTAAAGATAAAAAGAGATCTTGTTGCCTCCATGCTCAAAACCCTCTACTGGTTTCAAATCAAACTCAAGATCAAATAAAAACTCATCCCCAAAAGGATAAACCCGAAGAAATCCAGGCAGAGATACATAGTCAAACTTCTGAAATAAATAAATAAAAAGAAAAAATCTTGAAAGCAGCCAGAGAGAAATGGTACCTTAAGTAGAAGGAAAAAACAATTCCAATGTTAGTGGATTTCTCTTCAGAACCTATGGAGGTCACAAGGAAGTGGCACAATGTTTTTCAAGTGCTGAAAGAAAAGAACTGCTAACACGGAATTCTACATCCAGCAAAAGTATCCTTCAGGAATGAAGGGGAAATCAAGACATTCTCAGATGAAGGAAAATTAAAAGAATTTGTCACTAGTAAGCCAACCCTTAAAGAATGGCTAACAGAAGTTCTTCAGACAGAAAGAAATAATAAAAGAAGGGATCATAGAACATCAGGAAGGAAGGGAGAACAAAGAAAGAACAAAAAAATGGGTAAATACAAAAGGCTTTCCTTCTCTTGACTTTTCTAAATTATGTTTGATGATTGAAGCAAAAAGTAAAACACTGTCTAATATGTTTCTCAATGTATGTAAAGGAAATACTTAAGACAATTACATTATAAACTGTGTGTGTGGCGGGAGGTAAAGGGACATAAAGAGAAGCAAAAATGTTATCCTTTGCTCTAATAGGTAAGTGACACCAGTGGACTGTGATAAGTTACGTATATAGCTATATGAAGAGATACACTAAAACATCTGTAGATAAATCAAAATGAAATTCTAAAAAATGTTTAAGTAACCCACAGGAAAACAAGAAAATGAAGACAAAAGACAGAACAAACAGAAAACGCCCAAAACAGAGACAACTAAAATGTCCCTCAATAGGTGAATGGTTCAACAAAGTGTAGTACATCCATACCATGGACTATTACTCAGCAATAAAAAGGAGAAAACCATTGATACACACAACAACTTGGATGAATATCTAAGGAATTATGCTGAATAAAAAAGACAATCTCAAAAGGTCACATAGTGTATGATTCCATTTATATAACATTCTTGAAATGACAAAACTGTAGAGATGAACAGATTAGTGGTTTCTGAGAGTCAGAAATGGGGTGGATGTAACTATAAAAGGGTAGCATGAGGGCTATCTTTGTGGTGATGGAATAGTTCTGTATCTTGATTGCAGTGGAGGTTATACAAATCTACACAGGTTAAAATGGCTTAGAAGTATACACGAACATGGAAGCAACGTTGAATCCCTGGGTTTGGAACTGTACTCTAGTTATGTAAAGTGTAATCGCTGGCATAAAGTTTCAGTTACGTAAGATGAATAAGTTCTAGAGATCTGCTGTACAACATCGTGCTTATAGTCAACAATTCAGCATTGTACACTTAAAAGCTTGTTAAGAGGGTAGATCTCACGTTAAGTTTCTAATGACAAAAGAACAACAACAACAACCAAAAAAAGGGGCAGGAGGAAACTTTTAGAGGTGTTGTATAGCTTATTACCTGATTGTGGTGATGGTTTCATGGCTATATGCATATCTTCAGACTCATCAAATTATCCAATTAAATTATACACATTAAATATGTCCAGGGTTTTTTATATCAGTTGTACCTCATAAAGCTGTTTGAAAAACCAAGATGTAACCGCTGTGAGAAAATGGGTGAACAGTACAGGAGACGTCTCTATACTACATTTCCACCATCCTATGAATCCATAATTACATCAAAATTAAAAGTTTAGGTTCTTCCCTGGTGGCACAGTGGTTAAGAATCTGCCTGCCAATGCAGGGGCCAATGCAGGGGACATGGGTTCGAGCCCTGGTCCAGGAAGATCCCACATGCCACGGAGCAACTAAGCCTGCGAGCCACAACTACTGAGCCTGCGTGCCACAACTACTGAAGCCTGCGTGCCTGGAGCCCATGCTCCGCAACAAGCCCACCGTGGGCTTCCCTGGTGGTGCAGTGGTTGAAAGTCCGCCTGCCGATGCAGGGGACACGGGTTCGTGACCCGGTCTGGGAAGATCCCACATGCCCCGGAGTGGCTGGGCCCGTGAGCCATGGCCGCTGAGCCTGCGCGTCCGGAGCCTGTGCTCTGCAACGGGAGAGGCCACAACAGTGAGAGGCCCGTGTACCGCAAAAAAAAAAAAAAAAAAAAAAAAAAAAAGAAAGAAAGAAAAAGAGAAGCCACCGCAATGAGAAACCTGTGCACTGCAACGAAGAGTAGCCCCAGCTCGACGCAACTAGAGAAAGCCCCACGTGCAGCAATGAAGACCCAACGCGGCCAAAAATAAATAAATAACCACAGTAAATATTCCAAAATCTGTAATAAATTGTTAAAAAATCTAATTAGGCAAATATTTTAAAAAATTAAGTTTAGAAAAGGGTAACCTCAAAAAGAGAGATATACCATGATGATGTATGAGAAGACTCAACATCAAATGGCAATTCTCTTCAAATTGATCTATAAACTTAATTCAAGTTCAATCAAAATCACAACAGGATTTTTAATGGATCCTGACAAGCTGATCCTAAAATTTATATAGAAGAGTCATGCACCAAGAATAGACAAAACAAGTTTGAAGAAGATCAATGGGGGGCAGATTCTCAACACTTATTATGTTAGAGCAACTAAAAGAGTTCTGTGGGATTGGCAGATGGATAAACAAATAGACCAGTGGAATCTAAAAGAGCCTAAAAACAACTCATATAAATCTATGAGAACTGGATATATGACAGAGGTTGATTATAAATCATGGAGGATATGACATAGACTATTCAATAAATGGTATTAAAATGATCCATGTGAGAAAAGATAAAAATTAGATTAACTTTCTTCAAATCCTACCTGAGAATCAGTTCAAAATGAGTTAAAGATCTAAATGTTAAAAGCAGAATTTCATAACATTTTGATGCAAATATAGAATATCTTTATGGTCTAAGAGTAAGGAAGAATCATTAATCACACCCAAAAACCTCAAAAAGTTTAAAAGAAAAGATGGATAAATGAGGCTGCGTTAAATATGAAAATGTCTATAGAAAAAAAACAACACTATAAAGTGAAAACAAGCCATATAGTGGGAGGAGATATTTGGCATGCAAAAATTGAAAAAGAAACAGCATCTAAAAGACATAAAACAAATCAATTTTTAAAAGGCAACCAGCCCAAAAGAAAAACGGGCAAAGATTACAAACAGGCAATAGACCCAAGAAACTAGAGCGATCTATAAATATATGAAAAGATGCTCAACCTCACTAGTATTCATGGAAATTAAGAAAAAGGAGACATGATTTTTACTTGTCGGATTGGCAAAAATTAAAACTCAAGAATTGTCAATGGTATGGTGTCGTGGGACCACATAGACTGGTGTCTGTTATTTGGTACAGACAGACACTTTGGAAAGTAATCTGCCAAGACCCAGAAAAACTAAAAGTGTGTGTACTCTTTACCTCGGCAATCCCACTCTACTATCTAAAAGGTACATACTCTGGAGAATTTGCCGCCTAGTGTACAAAGACACATGGACACCTGTGTTCACTGCAAGTTGTTTTTAATAGTAAAAAAAAAAAAAAAAAGGAAACAACATAAATATCCATCAATTGGGGAATGAATAAATGAAATGTGTCATGGTTGTACTATAGGTTATGGTTCAGCAGTGAAAACAAACTAGATCATTACGCACCCACGTGGATTGATCTCAAGAACATAATGCTGAATTTTCAAAGTACATACAAAACCATATAGTGTATTATTTACGGCCTGGAAGAAAATGTATCGAATTAAGGAAAATGGATGGACTAGAAGTGGGAGATTAAGGGAACTTTAACTTCTCCTGTAGTTTATTTTAAAAAATAAGCTATTTTAAAAACCTGTTCTATTAAACTATTCTATTTTTTTAATGGAAGACAAAGTAAATATAGTACTGTATTTCCACTCTGCGTGGCAAGTACACAAGTGTTTGCTATATTCCTCTCTATACTGTCCTGCATTTTTAAAGTTCTCAAGATAAATGAAAGATGTGGTGTCAGATGGTTCTGATAAATACTCAGTTTGAGGAACCACCCTATTAAGGACCTAGTAACTTTATACGTTAACCTTCCCAGGGACATTTTCACTTTTAAAGAAGGCTGCAGTGTTTAATCCAAAGGCAGAGGCACTGTGGTGTTTGCTGTCACTTCTGAATTGTGGGTTACTGAGTTTTGCAGGCAAAACTTCAAAGGGTATGATTTTCCTCCTATGTGCTAGTCCGGCAATTTGGATGCGTCGCCACCACTTTGACAGAATGATAGGTTTCCCTTAAGTTGGACAGCTCAGAGAGAGGGAACAGAGCACATCTCCCCACTTAATTATGCTTTCACTCTTTATCAATAAACCTGCATTTAAAACAACTCCACAGAAAATAAAATTTAGAGCAGGATTTATTGAAACACAGACACCTAGGTGCAAATAAATCCCGTCAACTTTTATTAAGCATTTGTTCTGTCTTGTTCACTAACCTTGAGTGGACTGAACACAATTTAAAGATTTCTTGGCTTGTCTGCAGAGTATCAAGACCTGTCTGTGGCTCTGAGACGCCTACTCCCTTCACCCCAATCAACTCAACCAGTTGTTTAAACTGCTCGAATCTTTCTTCAGCCACAGTTTTGAAGTGAGAGTCTTTTTATTGCTTTGGGCATGTTCCTTCTCCTCGCCAGTGCTCAGAATTTTAACTATGTAACTATTCAATTTCTCTCTGTGTCCTTACATGGGGGAGAAACGGGGATTTCTGTTCCACACAGCTTGGCAAAGGCTAGCAGGGAGTGAGAGATTACAGCCAGATGTACATCTGCATGTCAGCAGCAAGAAGGTCTGGGATGGTGCTTTTTCAATCAGAAGGGAGTCATTTTCCCCCTCAAAGGAGAGGGCCTCCTCCCTCTTATCAGATATTTGGCTGCTAGCTGCTCACTGATTAATTACTGAGGTTGCATCTCCACACAACTGGTCTTCTTAACAATTCTAGCAGGCTTCCAGTTCATTCCTGAATGTGCTTCTTATTTTTTTAAAGCATCCTCCTTTCCTAAAGCATACATTTGAAAAAAAGAAAAGAAAAAGAAAAACAGTTAAAAGAACAAAGCATAGATTTTAAACAAATAAAGTGATTCCACCACAATTTCTAATATTAGAAAATCAAGCACCAGTGGGAGAGTAGTTTCAGGGGCAGGGAAACATTTTGGGTACCCTTCAAATCAGAACACCAAGCCAATCACTTATTCTATTTGCATGTGAGGTATTATTCCATCTATCTTTTGGTTAATTCCAGAAATCCAGTTTATATTGGAAAGGTAAGGCAACACAGGCATCCCTTTTCTGTACCCCCAGCAGCCTGCCACACGCCCAGTAGAGATAGCATATCAAGTTCATTATTAGTAAGTTCCTTTTCTAGTTTGACTCTTTACTGAGAATTTCCATCTGTTTTCCAAGACAGATATATGAGGTGCACAATACAATCACTCCATGAAACCTAGCCTGGAAACTGCCTCTTGGGTCACATTCTCATTTCTAAGGCGCTCAACAAGCAATGCAGCCAGTATTAGGAGCAGTTGATTGTGAGAAGTATAATTATGGCTTCTCCAAGACGGGCTAAAGTCACAAGTATGGGCTGACAGTCCCTACGTTAACTAAGATCCCCTCTCTGTATCTGGGGAAAGACTGGAACTTGATAAATGAGCAGTAGCTCTGTGATGTCAACGACAATTAGCTCTGCAAAATTTGGGAGCAATCCAGTCGAAAATGTGTTTATTCAAGCTCTGAAAAGCTGCGCCTACCCATCGGACCTCCCCAGGTTCATCTCCCTCTACTCCCCCACGTAACACACACCTTGTGGGCCACTCCAACAATTCTAAACTGTGATACAACTGACAGATGATGTTCATAAGCGTGACACACTCCCGTGGGTGAACTCGGGGAATATACGATTCTCGGCATGCTGGCTGGTAATTAGACCCTTTTCTCTACCTCTCATTTTAAAACATACTGAAATGCAAGCGAGAGTGACGCTGCTATTATAAGGAGAACCTTGAATCCATTCCAACTTATAACTAAAGTAAATTTTGGTACGTTCACGATTATCAGTAACAAGTTATTGATGTCACACCTTACAGCCAATCATGACACATCAACTGTGGTTGACAGTGGCTACCCTTATCATATCGGTGACTGCCATGCTCTCTCATGTCTCTGAGGATGCTTTTCCCTCTGCTGTAAAAGGTCCTAAACCCCACATGGTAAATCCACAAAACAAGTTTGTTGATTGACTGAAGGAATGAATGAATGAAGTGCTTGCAACCTCAGATAAGCCTCCCACTGCGTTTATAATGTTCACACGTTGGGCCGCAGCCATGCATCAATGAAAAATAATATTCTGTTACAAATAGGAAAGTCAACTGTGATTATGGGCAATTTTCTTAACCAGAAAGCATTGAGTAGTAAGATGCTTTGCAGCTGTACCTTTTTATTAAGGGCTGTTTAAATAAACAAAACATGTTTGCCAGGAGAGGGTAAAAAGACGGATGCAAATTTCAGTCAGAAAATAGGTACATTCATTATTTCTTGCATTTGCCTTAAAATGTGCCCCTAAAACAGCAATTATCCTTGGATGTCATTTTTGAACAGCGACAGGGACCAGAAATAGTGACTTAATTTGGGCAGGAGTTTGCTGGGACATAATATGGCTACTGTGCCTGGAGTCTTCCTTGGTCATAAAAGCAGTAAGGAAGTATGACATAACGGTGTGATGGTGAATCACAGCCCAAGCCATTTTGGTTGGCAGAATTCGAAAGACAAACATTACTTCAGGAGCAGAGAAGACGTGCCTAATTCCCTCCGTGCCTGGGCTGGGATCTCTTCAGCTTGTGCCGGTCCTGGACTTAGGTGTGTCCACATGGACACGGGCCATGGGCGCAGGGGCCGGTATGGTCCAGCCAGGAGGTAGGTCTGCTAGGGATGTGAGGACTGGAAGGCCTGCCTCCAGATCCTCCCCTCCAGGGAAACCAGGCAGCCCAACTGAAGGAGATGGGCATCCTTACGGTGCCCTGTGGAGCCGGAGGGAGCGGGATTGCAGGAAGAGGAGAGGCTGGTCCCAGCCACTCTGCCTTGGAAATGATGGGCAGTTGAGCTGATTGCATTCGTGAATCTCTGCCATTTTTACCTCAGGCCAGCCCAAGGCACCTCCTCCTTCCCTTCTAAGGTCTCCCCTCTGGCTGCAGCTGTGGTCCAAATGGGCTTTGGTGCTCACCATAGGGGACCATAGCCTTGGGATGGAGCCTTCTTTCCTAGCTCGCTGCATCTTCAGGGCTCAGAAACCTCTATTCTCTTGTATCTTTTGTTTTACACTGACAGCCCCAGGCCATCGTCCTCTCCTACTTCTGTTTTCTCTATCTCTGCCCCTTTATGGAAATCAGCCGCCCTCTCATAGTAGGGTAGAACATAGTAGAATCCCAGCAAGGCTTTCACTGGAGCACTCATCTATTTACCAGGGCTCTTCCCCACTCTCATTCCTCACGCATACACCCCTAACCCCATCAATTCTCAAACGTTAATTTCAAAACAAATTGTGGTAACAGAACCCTAACGTAAAGTTCACCATTGTAACCATTTTAAGTGTACAGTTGAGTGGCATCACGTACATTCACGTTGTTGTGCGACCATCCATCTCCAGAACACTTTTCATCTTCCAGACTGAAACTCTGTACACATCAAACAATTTCCCTTCTCCCCCTACCTCAAGTCCCTAGCAGCTACCATCCTACTTTCTGTTTCAGTGAATTTGATGACTGCAGGTCCCTCCTGTAAGTGGAATCATACAGTATTTGTCTTTTTGTGACTGGCTCATTTCACTTAGCATAATGTTTTCAAGGTCCATCCATGTTCTAGCGTGTGTCAGAATTTCCTTCCTTTTTAAGGCTAAGTAGTGCTCTATTGTATGTGTATACTACTGATACATTTTGTTTATCCACTCATCCGTCAATGGACACTTGGGTTGTTTCCACCCTTCCAGACGTTCCTCTGAACTGTGGAAACACTAGGAATGAACATCGAAAGTGCTGAAGCTTTCAGATGTCCCATCCTCTGTTCTCCGGAATCCTCATCTTGATCATCACAGCCCTCTCCTATTGATCATGCAGATGGATTGCTAAGTGCCTGACAGACTTTATCATGTTCAATGTCCACAACAATGAAGTGAGGCAGGTGTTGCTCCCATTTTAGAGGGTGATTCTGAGACTAAGAGAAGCTAAGCTAAGCTAAGCTAGCAACTTGGCTCAGGTCAAAGAGTTAATAAGTAGCAGAGCTAGGATCTGAAAGCCCCACTCAGAACCGCCCCCTCTGGTGCTTACTCAAGGCCCAGGGGCCCTCTGCCACCAGTTGCTACCCCCTTCTGTTTGGTTTGGGGCGTGTTGGTTTCTTGGTTTTTTTTTTTTCCCCAGAGAGTTTTTCTTTCTTTTTTTTTTAAATTGAAGTATAGTTGATTTACAATGTTTTGTTAGTTTCTGGTGTACAGCAGTGTTATACACATATGTGTGTGTGTGTGTGTGTACGTATATTTTCTTTCTTTCTCATATTCTTTTCCATCACGGTCTATTAAAGGATTATTGAATATAGTTCCCTGCGCTATCCAGTAGGACCTTGTTGTTTGCCTGTTTTATATATGGTAATTTGTATCTGCTAATCCCAGACTCCTAATGTATTGTGTTGATTTTTGAGAGAAGTAGAGCTGATTCTACGCACTAACAGACCATTGACCACATGTACCTGGAAGGGCCTTTTGAGTCCTCAAATCCTGACCACCACCGCTACCACCCTATCTGTCTCTCTCTCTGTCTCTCTCTCTGTCTCGGCACGTGTACACACACCGTTCTGAAATCATTCAAATGTGGGGCTGCCGAGACTTCTCTATTGCTGTTTAAAGCAGTCAGTGAGCTTTATGGAGATGCCAGGATTTCGAAGACTGGCCTAGGAGACTAGGGACTCGATTCATGTTCTTGGATCTACAACTCTTCCACAAGCTATTTGTTTCATTTCTTCTCCTGAGGCGCTCTGTTCTTATCTACCTTGAATGGATTAAGTAAAGAGGTGCCCAGCATTTTTAAATGCTAGAAGAATTAGGCTTGAGGCTGTTGGCAGATGCTTACCTGTTAGTGTAGGTATGTCTTAGATACCTGAGTGACACCAGGCTCCACTAAGGAGAAAAAGGCCCCGGGGATTTTGTGGCTGAGACTGGGATACGTGTGTGGGGAGGGGGTACCCCATGGGGGTGAGGAAAGGCCCAGTGGGGTAGGAGTGTTGCAACCATCGAACACGAACTCCACTGCCTCACTTTTGCCAGGAGCTGACACAGTCCACGCTCTCTCTGACACTACCGCAAGGACTGGCCAGAGTGGCTGTGCACATGCCGGGACCCTGGGCAGCAGCAGGCCCAGCTGGGTAAACAGAAGTGCAGGAGCAAAACAAGCCAATAAATCATGGCTCGGCTGTAGCCTACCCTAGTCCCCTCCTCCCCCTTCCTTTTCAGCTCACCCGGGTCTCCATATGAAGCACATGGGCCCTGGTGTCCTTTGATCTATCTTCTCTCCCTTCTTTACAAGGGAGAAATGTATCTATAGGAGGGGTGAGCTCAGCTCCACCTGTGACCCGCTGCCAGAGTTCCTTGCAAGGAGCCACAAGCATCACACATTCAGCTGCTAATAGCAAAAAAGGGTGAGCAGACATGGAAACATAAGGTTGGCCTACGGTTAGGGGGCCCTGGGTGGTTGACCTTCACAGAGTTATGGAGACTAATGGGGCATGTTCTCCACTTCAAGCACTGGCACGTGGGCCACAGCCTGCCTACACTAAGCCCATAGGATGCTGCTAAGGACCAGAGCTGAGCTCAAACTCTACCTTCCTTTGCCTCACAGCTTGAGGTTTTTAGACGCTGCCCGTGCTCGAGTTTGGAGCTCTCACCTTTTTGAGATCCCGCATCCTGCTAGCAAATAGATATACCCTCCATTGTATGTCACTGATCCCCAGAAGACTTCTTCCTTCTGGAGGCCCACAGTGTCATGATCCACTGGATGACCTTCTGACTGCTGTATCTCTAGTGCCTAAGAGAGTGCTAACACATAATTGGTGCTGATTAAATACTTGTTGAGTGAATGACTGAATTGACATAGCGTAATGGTTAAGAGGTAGTCTCTGGAGTCAGACAGACCAGAATTCCAGCCCAGGTTCTGCCAGTTTGATCTTGGGAAAGATAACGTACCCTCCCTTGGCCTTGGTTTCCTTGTCTGTAAGATAATGATAACAGTATTGTAACAAGACTATTCACTACTATTATGATTTTGTATAACAACTGTAGGCAACTGGTCCAGATTACCAGGGGTGCTGAATTGAAGGTTCTGTGGTCTCATCCTGACTCGATGGAAGAGAGTGCTCTAAAGTCTGCTATGGTGAAGATGAGGGAAGTGGGAGCTTGCAGGAAATTTGCCTTCTCTGGTTTGGCTGGCCAAGCCCCAGCTATCTGGAGTAGTCTTCAGGGAGAAGTATATTACATACATACGACAGGTAGCTTTTATGAACCATGCAGGAAAAACATTTATGCCTTCAGTGGGGGCTCTCCCCTAGAGTGAGGGCAAGGGATGAGGGTAGGTCTGCCTACTAAAATTCTGAAATCATTCAAATAGCTCATTACTGGCCCAAGAGTTGGAAGTAGCATTCAGACTCCTCATCAAAGAGCTCCCTATTCTGAGTCCGCCATCAACAGAGAAGCAGACCCTCAATGGGAAGTCATTTCCCTATTCCTGAGTGGAATCTTTGGCTCTATAAGCAGAATGGCTGCCTTACCATGTGCCTGAGTTTGTCAAATGTCACACGCTATATTTCAAACATGTGAGTTGACATCATGTGAGCAATATTGCACTCATTTCCAACTCTATTTGAACTTCAAAGGAGATGTCAGCCTCATTGGCCCCACCTAAATGTGTGGTACTTTTGATCAACTGGTACCTGATGGCCAAGAAGACTTAGAGGCCCACGTGTAATTAGAAATGGAGCCAAGAAAGGGAATTTTTGACTAAAGGTAAATGAACCCAAGTTTTGGAAAGTTTGAGTTCAGCTGGAAACACAAAGCACATGAGGTCAGAGTAAGTCTTAAATTCTCTATCTGAAAACACTCAAATGACATCACCCTGAGTCTGGGAGTATCCTTGGGGTCTGGAGGAGTGTAAGCCAGGAAGCCTCCCTGGAAAAAAAAAATCTTCCCCACCTCCAAGTCTCTCCAGGGACTTTTAGCTCTCAACAAAGCTGTAGGGTGGGCTGGGCTATGAGGGGCACTGTAAGGGTGGGAGTAAACTTTTACTCCCACTCCCTGAGCCCGCTTCACCAAATGATGAACTTGCCTGTGTGCATTACTTGAAAATTACATAAACAGCACCGTGATCTCCAGAAATACCTCCTTGTTGGCCTCCAGCAAGTCCCCTTTTTTACAACTTTGGGGCTTGACATTCCTCATGCTCGGGGAATTTGGACAGACTTTAGGGAGACCTTAGCAAACAAGAACATGTGATTCAAGCAAATGGATGCCATCTGGCCAGTTAGCAAGGGTTATAGGCAAGGGACACCCAAAAGGGAAGCAGTTTTGAGAGTAGTCTGAGAGCGAAGGCCCCAGCTGAGGAGAAGAGACCTCAGAGATATTGTCCTGGGATCTGGCTACTTGAGGCAACTTGGGGCTGAGCACAGCAACAGAAAGGGGAGACTAGAGGGCAAGGAAGATAAATGGGAAGGCTTCCTTCCAAAGTCCTCCTTCTCTATCAGACAGAAGAGAGACAAAGCTGAAAAACTGCTCTCTTCCTTTCCTCTGCCCACCTCCCTCTCTTGCCAAATGAAAGGGGTACAAAGGGGCCTGTGAATAATTGTGTTTTACAGAAAGGCTAGGCCCCCTTTTTTACTTATAAAGAATTTGAATTAGTCATTCTCTAAATAGAAAGGATTTCACCCAAGTTATTTGCACTTCACACCTGGGCAAAAACTGCAGACAATATCCCTTATGAATATAGATTAAAAAAAACCCTCAACAAAATTCAGAACAGGTAAATCCATAGAGGCAGAAATTACATAAGTGGTTGACAAGGGCTAGGGAGAGGGGAGAATGAGGAGTGACTGCTTGATGTGTGTGGGGTTTCCTTCTGAGGTGATGAAAATGCTCTGAAACTAAATAGTGATGATGATTGCACAATACTGTGAATGTACTAAATGCCAGTGAGTTGGACACTTTGAAATGGCTGAAATGGTGAATTTTATGTATAGGTGTATTTTACCACAATAATAAAAAATCCTTAACAAAATACCAGCAATTATTGGTATATGAATTACATGAATTCGACAACATATAAAAAGGATTACATACAATGTCCATGTGGGATTTTTCCCATGAATTCAAGGTTGGTTCAAAATATGAAAATCAATCAATGTGATACACCATATTAATAGAACAAAGGACAAAACCCACATATTCATCTCAGTAGATGCAGGACAAGCATTTCACACAATCCAATGTCCTTTCATGATAAAAACATTCAAAAAACTAGAAATAGAAAGTAATTTCCTCAATCTGACAAAGGACATCTGTGAAAAACCCACAGCTAACATCAGATTTAATGGTGTAAAACTGAAAGCCTTCTCCCTAAGATCAGGAACAAGACAAGGATATCTACTCTTACCACTTCTATTCAACATTGTACTAGAGATTCTAGTCAGGCCAGTTAGGCAAGAGAAAGAAATAAACGGCATACATATTGGAAAGGAAGAAGTAAAAATATCCCTATTCACAGATAATATAATTTTGTACGCAGAAAATCCTAAAGAATCTACAAAAAAAACCATATTAGAGCTAGTAACATGTTCAACAAGGTTGCAGGATACAAGATCAATATACAAAAATCAATTTTACTACTATACACTAATAATAGACAAATTGAAAATCAAACAACAATTCCATTTGCAATAAAAAAATAATTAGGAATAAATTTAACAAAGGAAGTGTAAGAGTTGTGTACTGAAAACTATAAAACATCACTGAATGAAATAAAAGAAGCAATAAATAAATGAAAAGACATTCCTTGTTCATGGATTAGAAGACATAATATTGTTACAATGGCAATACTCCCCAAAACAATCTACAGATTCAGTGAAATCCCTAAAAAAATCCCAGCTGGCTTTTCTTGCAGAAATTGACATGATGATCCTAAAATTCATATGGAAATGGCAAGAGACCCAGAGCTAAAACTATAAAAACTAAAACTAAAACTCTTAGAAGAAAACATAGTTATAAACCTTCATGACCTTGAATTAGGTAATGGATCTCTAAATAGGACACCAAAAGCACAAGTGACAAAAGAAAAAAAAAAAGAGATACACAAAATTTTCGTGGACTACACGAAAATTTAAAACTTTCGTACTGCAAATTATACCATTCAGAAAGTGAAAAGACAACATGCAGAATGGGAGAAAATATTTGCAAATCATATATTTGATAAGGGACTTGTATCTAGAATATATATAGACCTCTTACAACTTAATAATAAAAGGACATATAATCCAATTAAAAGTGGGCAGAGGTCTGAATAGACATATTTCTCTAAAGAGGATATACAAATGGCCAATAAGTACATGAAAAATGCTCAAAATCATTTAGCCATCAAGGAAATCCAAATCAAAACCATGAAGAGATACCACTTTACACCCACTAGGATGGCTATAGTCAAAAAGACAGATTTTGCCAACAAGTATTGGCAAGGATGTGGAGAAATTGGAACACTCATATGCTACTGGTGGGAATGGAAAATGGTGCAGCCACTTTGGAAAACAGTCTGGCACTTCCTTAAAAGGTTAAACATAGAGTTATCATAAGACCCGAAAATTCCACTCCTAGATATATATACCCAAGAGAAATGAAAACATATGTCCACCCAAAAACTTGCATACAAATGTTCATAACAGCACTATTCACAATGACCAAAAGTAGAAACAACTCAAATGTTCATCAACTGATGAATGGATAAAGAAAATGAGGTACGTCCATACTATGGAATAGTATTCAGCCATAAAAACAATGAACCTTGAAAACACTGAGAAAAAGCGAAAAAGAAGACCCCCCCCAAAAGGCCACATATTACACTGTTGCATTTATATGAAATGCCCAGAATAGGAAAATCCATAGAAACAGAAAGATTAGTGGTTGCCAAGGGCTGGGGGGAAGGGAAAATGGGAAGTGACTGCTAATGTGTAAGGAATTTCTTTTTGGTGTGATGGAACTCTTCTGGAATTGGATAGTGGTAATGGTTGCGCCATGTTTAAAATATACTAAAACCACTGAATTTTATAGTTTAAAAGGGTGCATTTTATGGTACATGAATTATATTGCAATAAAAAATGGAAAAAAGTTGTTTTTGCTGGGAGATCACTCTGATATTTGGTATGGAACTCAAAGGAACTCATAGAATTATACGACAGTGTTATAATAAAAATTTTCAAGTCTCATCTCCTTATTTATATGAACAAGATTTCTCAGTCCTTATGTATATAAAGAAAATTAGAAATAGAATTGATGCTGAATAACTGTCTCTTTCTAGCAATATAGTAATATTTGTCCACGGATACCTGAAAAAAAGTCCCTTCCATTTCACTGAGATGCATTTAAATAAAAATATGCTTTTTGGGCTTCCCTGCTGGCGCAGTGGTTAAGAATCCACCTGCCAATGCAGAGGACATGGGTTCAAGCCCTGGTCTGGGAGGATTCCACATGCTGCGGAGCAACTAAGCCCGTGCGCTACAACTACTGAGCCTGCACTCTAGAGCCCATGAGCCACAACTACTCCGCCCACGAGCCTAGAGCCTGTGCTCCGCAGCAAGAGAAGCCACCACAATGAGAAGCCTGTACACTGCAACAAAGATTAGCCCCCGCTCACCGTAACTAGAGAAAGCCCGTGCACAGCAACAAAGACTCAGTGTATACAAAAATAAAAAATTTTTAAAAATGCTTTTTGTAACTGTTAATTATTTTCAAAACCTTTTAATACATTTATTTTGTTTTGATCATTTATGTACAGTAGTTATAATAATTTTAGTAGTGTTTTATGGATACAAGAAGTAAAAATTAATTTCACTTTATAAGTATATTTTTGTTACAGAGAAGTCTGATGTGGAAGCATTATATTTCACATATAAAAATGTATTACCTTAAGATAAAATTCTCTGAGGGAAATGAACTAAAAATACAGATTCAAGGAATAAAATGTTAAATGTTTAAAATGTTTATATGTTTTAAAATAAAATGATGGTGGGTAAAAATCACTGCGGTATTTGGTATTTAGAATACATTTAAAAGAGTGAAGTAACAGTATTATTTAAAATGCTGATATTTATAATAGATTGGAAATAACATGTTTGCAATTATTTACACTTATGATTTTAAAATTGTGTGATAAAAATGTGCAAGGGGACACTGTTATTAAAGGTCAGGAAACACTGAGAACGGCACAAATCATTTATGTGGTATTCTTGTCGAAAATATATAACCTTGATCTAATCATGAGAAAAAAATCAGACAACCCCAAATTGAGGGGCGTTCTACAAAGTAGCTGGCCAGTATCTTAAAAAGCATCAAGGTCATGAAAGACAGAACTGTTACAGATTGGAGGAGACTAAGGAGACATGACATCTGAATGCTATGTGGGATCCTGAAACAGAAAAAAAATCAGTGGAAAGACTGGGGAAATCAGAACAAACTCTGATGTTTAGTGTAATGGACTGAATGTCTGTGTCCCCCCTCCCCCAAATTCATATGTTGAAATCCTAATCCTCAATATGATGGTATTTGGAGGTGGGGCCTTTGGGAGGTGATTAGGTCATGGGGGTGGAGCCCTCGTGAATGGGATTAGTGCCCTTATAAAAGAGTCCCCAGAGAGCTCCCTTGCCCCTTCCACCATGGGAGGACACAGAGAGGATGGCAGTTTGCAACCCAGAGGAGGACTCACCAGAACCCAACCATGTGGGCACCCACTTATCAGGCCTCCAGCCTCCAGAACTGTGAAAAATAAATTTCTGTTGTTTATAAGCCACCCAGTCAACAGTACTTTATTACAGCAACCTGAGTGGACTGAAACATTTAGTTAGTATTATTGTACCAAAGTTAATTTCCTGGTTTTGATCACTGTATTATGGCTAAGTCAGTTGACATTAAGGAAAACTGGATGAAGGGTACACGGGAACTCTCTGTACTATTTTTTTGGTCAACTTTCATGTAAATCTAAAATTACTTCAAAATAAAAATTTAAAAATCTCAGGGGATTCTCAGGCAAAAGTGTTTGAAGATTATTGAGTTACATGAGTCACAGTGTCCATAAGATAAAAGCAAACCAGTGTAGCTTTTCCTGGTTCTAAGACCTGAGAGAAACTTCTCCCCCAGTGCCCTCACCACGCACTGATATGATAAGGTCCTCAGCATCCTCTTGCAGGAAACTGTGACAAGTCAGGCTCATTTTTCTTTCTGTAGGACTGCATTGTGTACTGAAAGGATACGTACATCCTTCTCAAGTGCATGTGCTCAATTTATTTTCTTTTCAGAAAAGTGTTTTTCCTGATTACAAAAGCAATATAAACTTCTAATAGAAATTTTACAAAGCAAAGATAACTACAAAGAAGAAAATTAAAATGCCTACAATTGCGCACCATGATGCGTATGTTGGGCTATTTCCTCCTTGTCTTTTTCCATGCGTGTATACACAATCTGTTGTTTTCTTTAAAAAATTAAAATACTGATCATCCTGTTGTTATTGTAACCTACTTTTGTTTATGATTACAATATAAGACCATCTCTCCAAATCATGACATATTTTCTTCTAACATTATTTATTTATGTATGTATGTATGTATTAAAGGTTATACACCACTTAGAGTTATCATGAAATATTTGCTATATTTCCCATGTTGTACAATATATCCTTGTAGCTTATTTTATACATAATAGTGTGTACCTCTTAATCCTCTACCCCTATATTGCTCTGTCCCCCTTCCCTCTCCCCACTGGTAACCACTAGTTTGTTCTCTATGAGTCTGTTTCTGTTTTGTTATATACATTCTTTTGTTTTATATTTTAGAGTCCATATATAAGTTATATCATACAGTATTTGTCTTTCTCTGTCTGACATTTCACTTAGCATCATGCCCTCCAAGATCATCCACATTGCTGCAAATGGCATTATTTCATTCTTTTTTATGGCTGAGTAGTATTCCATTGTGTGTGTGTGTGTGTGTGTGTGTGTGTGTGTGTGTGTGTGTGTGTATATATATATACCACATCTTTTTTATCGATTCACCTGTTGATGGACGCTTAGGTTGCTTCCATATCTTGGCAATTGTAAATAATGCTGCTATGAACACTCAGATGCGTGTACCTCTTCCAAGTAGTGTTTTTGTTTTTTTCAGATATATACCCAGGAGTTGAATTGCTGGGTCATATGGTAGTTCTATTTTCAGTATTTGAGAAACCTCCACACTATTTTCCACAGTGGCTGCACCAATTTACATTCCCACCAACAATATATGGGGGTTCCCTTTTCTCCACATCCTCGCCAACATTTGTTATTTGTGGTCTTTTTGATGACAGCCATTCTGACAGGTGTGAGGTGATAGCTCATTGTGTTTTTAATTTGCATTTCCCTGATGATTAGCGATGTTGAGCATCTTTTTATGTGCCTGTTGGCCATCTGCATTTCCTGGAAAAATGTAAATGTCTATTCAGTTCTTCTGCCCATTTTTTAATTGGGTTATTTTTTGATGTTGAGTTGTATCAACTGTTTATATATGTTGTCTCCAACATCATTTAAAATCATGAGATAAAATTCTGTTGTGTGGATGGTTCAAAATTGATGTTACTGGCCCCCCATTACTGGACCATGTGCTTGTCAACCATACAAAGGTAGGGACTCTGTCCCTGACAGAGTCTCTGCACTCGGGGTAGACACTTAGACCAGGACAGGTGGACCAACACATGATTTATGGCTATTAAATGCAAAAGAAGATGGGGTTTCTGCTTTACCAAAACATAAGCAGGCCCCAGAATATTGCTGTTTCTAGTGGATAGTGGTGGGCTGTGTATTATCTCCTTGCACTTCTGTTTAGAAAAAAGTTTTCAAGTATATCTCCAAATACCATGTATAATATGTGTAAAATATGTATAATTTTAATATATTTATTTATATATTTTATCAATGCATTTATATATAATATAATGCATTTATATATATTTATCAATGCATTATATATTTTATCAATGCATTTATACTTTGTAAATATATTTCTAGTTTACAAATTATATTAATGTACTATAAACTAATATAATAATTGAGGACATTCTATAACCTATACAAAAATAGAAAATTACTTATAAATTATGGGTATATTAATAATTTGTAAATTATAAACTAAGCTTAGTGTGTATGTTCTACATCATAAAGCATACATAGAAAATAGAAATTTAGGGAATTTCCTGGCGGTCCAGTGGTTAAACTTCACGCTTCCAATGCAGCGGGTGTGAGTTCGATCCCTGGTTGGGGAACTAAGATCCCACATGCTGCACTAAGACCCCACAGGCTGGTGCGGCCGAAAAAAGAAAAAAAAAAAAGAAAATAGAAATTTTAAAGTGATTGAAAAACAGACAATGGAATTAGAAGTTCTAACATTTTCTTCCCACACCTCAATGTGCATACCCTACTTTGGAGATCAGTGAACGGGGAGATCTTCAACTTAATCCATTTCTTTGGAAAGAGAGGCAGCAAGTAACTTTTCATAACACCTTCAAATAGCTTCTGACAGAGTCTGCAGTCAGGAAGTCCATCTCAAACCCTCTTGGACCCCTCCAGGCATTTCAGATTGACTCCTGCAGAGGTCTGCTGATCTTGGTGCCACATGGCTCTTGGTTACATGGCTGATGTGTTGTCTATTGACTTTAGATTGTTGGAGCTGGTAGGCAAGAGGCGGGTCATTAATCAGTCCAGCACTTAGCATGCTGTTAGCTTTCATTGTTACAGGCCACTGTGATTTGCAGACCAAACACTGGCCCTGGAGTCAGAACACATGGGTTTTAGTCCTTCCTCTGCTCCTTGCTTAGTTGTGTGACCTTGGCCAAGCCAATTTATCTCTCTGAAGGAAGTCACAGTGAGCCACAGGAGGCAGTATCACCATGTAGAAGAGACAAGCCCTAGAATCAGGCAGACCTGACTCAAATCTCAGCTCTGCCCCTTGGGTTCCATGCAGTTTGGGGCCAGCTGATCTTCTCTTGGCCTCCATGTTCTCATTTTTAATTGGGGGGGATAATAATAATACGTATCTCACAGGCTTGTGAAATTTTGTGAAAGTTACTAGAATAGTACTCAGTAAACGTGTGCTAAATTTGACTCATTTAAAGGTAAGCAAAGGGGCTTCCCTGGTGGCACAGTGGTTAAGAATCTGCCTGCCAATCCAGGGGACACGGGTTCGAGCCCTGGTCCGGGAAGATCCCACATGCTGCAGAGCAACTAAGCCCGTGTGCCACAACTACTAAGCCTGCGCTCTAGAGCCTGTGAGCGACGACTACTGAGCCCATGTGCCACAACTACTGAAGCCCACGTGCCTAGAGCCCGTGCTCCACAACAAGAGAAGCCACCGCAGTGAGAAGCCCACGCACACCGCAACGAAGAGTAGCCCCTGCTCACCACAACTAGAAAAAGCCCTCGCACAGCAATGAAAACCCAACGCAGCCAAAAATAAAATAAATACAAAATAAATTAATTTAAAAAAATAAATAAAGGTAAGCAAAATTACCTTTTTGTCAGAGTCCTCCAAAATCATCTGTTCCAACCCCCTCGCCCCACAAATGAGCATACTGAGGACAAGATCTGGGGAAGGGGGCATGTCCAAGGCCACCCCTGAGTTCCATCTCTTCTATACAGTTAGCAGACCTGGATTACCATTAGGGTGTTACCACTATCTCCAAGTGAATTCCCTTTAAACACCACTTTGCTTGTGATAGATGTTTGATAGATACTTTTCTACATATGAGGAAAGGGAAGGGCAGAGCAGGGCAGGGAAGGGAAGGGAAAAGCCATGACACTAACTAAGGCCTCCAGGTCAGATAAAAATGTCCAGCCATCCAGAAGGAATTTGGGTGACAATAACATTCTTAATAATGGCTCATATACTATATGGACAGGGTATTACTCTAAGTGCTTTTTATATATTAACGTAGTTCATCCTCACAACAACTTTATAATCCACATTTTATAGCTGAGGAAACTGGGGCTCCGAAAGATTTCAAACTTGCCCAAAGTTACACAGGGGGAGAACTGGGATTCCAACCTAGGTGGTCTGCCTAGGGCAGTGGTTCTCCAACTTAAGCATGCATCAGAATCACCTGAGAGCTTGTGAAAACACAGATGACTGGCCCCACCTCCAGAGTTTCTGATTCAGTAGGTCTGGGATTGAGCCCAAGAATTTGCATCTGTGGGACTTCCCTGGCGGCACAGTGGTTAAGAATCCGCCTGCCAGTGCAGGGGACACAGGTTCGATCCCTTGTCCGGGAAGATCCCACATGGTGCGGAGCAACTAAGCCCACACACCACAAATACTGAGCCTGTGCTCTAGAGCCCACGAGCCACAACTACTGAGCCCACACGCCACAACTACTGAAGCCCATGTGCCTAGAGCCCATGCTCCGCAACAAGAGAAGCCAGCAAAATGAGAAGCCTGCGCAACGCAACAAAGGGTAGCCCCCGCTCGCCGCAACTAGAGAAAGCCCACGTGCAGCAACAAAGACCCAACACAGCCAAAAATAAACAAACAAATAAATTTAACCAAAAAAAAACCCCCAAAGAATTTGCATTTGTAACAAGTTCCCAGGTGATGCTGATGCTGCTGGTAGAGGGACCACACTCTGAACATCAATAGTGTACAGATCTTACACTCTGAACCATCTTACTACACCACCCAGGTCACTCTCCTGTGAAAGCCTTCACTGACTGCCCCACAACCTTTAAGATAAAGCACACGTGCCTCCTTGAAACACGCAGGGCACTTCATGGTCTGGCCTTGTTTAGCTTTCTAATCTCACCTCCTTCTGGTACCCTTCATAAACCCCATGTCCACCCTCCAAAGCTATTTTTTCATTCCAAATGTGCCACAAGCTCTCTCTGGCTTCTGTCTGCATTTGCCGTTCCTTCTCCCTAGGATGCCTGCATCCCCACACACTCCTCCCACCAACACTTGACAAACTTCTTGTGCGTCAAGATTAGAGATTCAGCTCAAGCACGACCTCCTTATAGAGGACTTACAGATTCCTACGTCCTACCCCCCACTCCAAGCTGGAGTGAGAGGCTTCCTTGCAGCTTCCAGGTCTCTGGCCTTCCCTCAGTTATAGCCCTTCTTTCATTATGCCGTTATATTCCATACATTGTTTTCTCCTATAACCATGAGAGACCTGTTTTATTCATATCCTTATGCCCAGTACCTGACACCTGGTAAATGTTTGTTGAATGAAGGTATAAGGTGGATGGCTGACGAACATCTCAAGAACCCAAATAACTATTAAAAACTGCTTGGTGAAAATATGGAATCAGAAAAAGCAAACTGCACCACATCTTCTTTATCCATTCCTCTGTCGATGGACACTTAGGTTGCTTCCATGTCCTGGCTATTGTAAATAGCGCTGCAATGAACATTGGGGTGCATGTATCTTTTTGAATTATGCAATATTACTCAGCCATAAAAAGGAATGAAATTGTGCCATGTGCAGAGGTGTGGATGGACCTAGAGACTGTCATACAAAGTGAGTAAGTCAGAAAGAGAAAAACGATTATTGTATAATATCACTTATACGTGGAATCTAGAAAAATGATACAGATGAACTTATTTGCAAAGCAGAAATAGAGACACAGATGCAGAGAACAAACTTAAGGATACGAAGAGGGGAAGGTATGTGGGATGAATAGGGGGATTGGGATTGACATATATATATAGTACTACGTATAAAATAGATAACTAATGAGAACCTACTGTAGAGCACAGGGAACTCTACTCGGTGCTCTGTGGTGACCTAAATGGGAAGGAAATCTAAAAAAGAGGGGATATAGGTATACGAGTGGCTGATTCACTTTGCTGTACAGCAGAAACTAACACAACATTTTTTTTAAATCCTATGTACAGCCTAGTTAGCTTTTTTTGGTATATATAAATTTATTTATTTACTTATTTATTTTTGGCTGTGTTGGGTCTTCATTTTTGTGCAAGGGCTTTCTCCAGTTGCAGCGAGCAGGGGCCACTCTTCATCGTGGTGCATGGGCCTCTCACTGTCGCAGCCTCTCCCGTTGCAGAGCACAGGCTCCAGACACGCAGGCTCAGTAGTTGTGGCTCATGGGCTTAGTTGCTCTGCAGCATGTAGGATCTTCCCAGACCAGGGCTCGAACCCATGTCCCCTGCATCGGCAGGCAGATTCCCAACCACTGCGCCACCAGGGAAGCCCAACATAACATTTTAAAGCAACTATACTGTGGGCTTCCCGGTGGCGCAGTGGTTGGGAGTCCGCCTGCCGATGCAGGGGACACGGGTTCGTGCCCCGGTCCGGGAGGATCCCACATGCCGCGGAGCGGCTGGGCTGATGAGCCATGGCCGCTGGGCCTGCGCGTCCGGAGCCTGTGCTCCACAACAGGAGAGGCCATAGCAGTGAGAGGCCTGCGTACCACAAATAAATAAATAAATAAATAAAGCAACTATACTGCAATAAAAATTACTTTAAAAAGGAAAAAGCAAACTGCCTCTTGCTCTAAGCCTGCCCCAATGGCACAGAATTTATTGACTGTTCTTTCTGCCATTGCCTGTCTCCCTTTCCCCTTTCCTTCCCTCGTCCACTCCCAATCCAGTGCTGGAGACACTCTACCTGTGCTCCTCAGGCTTTCTTTCCAGTCCTTCTGCCCCAGTCTCTGATTGACTCTAGTTCACCATTAAAGCTGCCCCTTTTTCTGTAGGGAGAACCTCACATAGGCACCCCTGTCTCTGGCAACACTGCAGGATTCAGCCAACTCCACTTTGCAAGGGTGTACTTCCCTCCCCTCAAAAGTAGGGAAGATGGGGAATGGAAGGAAAGGGCTAGGGGCATCTATCCTGGATGACATGGATTTCCACTCTCTTTCTGGAGTGTGGCTTATTCTCTTTAGGGGAGTCTTTTCAGGCCTCTTAGAAGAGTGGAATGGGCTCTTCTCTTGTGCCATATAAATCTCTCATTATTTTTTTTCTCTTTCTCACATGAAGGCAGATAATGAAGGTTGACTGGCCTTCTGACTTACAAGGTTCCTTGAATAGAAGTTGCTCAGCAGAGATCTAAGAAGCATAAGACAAGTTTAATATTTATAACTAGCTTCTCCCAATGACTAGCCTCAAATATCATCAAAAGAGCTGCGGGGCCACCAAAGCAAACAGTAGGGGGAGTTATACCTTGTAAAGTGTAACTATGAGATAGGACCAACCAGCTCTCGTGGAAGTTCAGATAGAAAAAGTCACTTAACAAACAACAACTACAACAAGCAGCAACAAAAAACCCTGGGGAGGAGGAAGGATCTGATTTCCAGATTGAACACATTATAATATTCAAAACGTCCCATTTTCAACAAAAAGTTATGAGACCTGCAGAGAAGTAGCCCATACCCATGAAAAAACAAAACAACCAATAATAACTGTCCCTGAGGAAGCCCAGATATTGGACTTTTAGATAAAGATTTAAATCAGCTATTTTAAATATGTTCAAAGAGCTAAAAGAAACCATGTCTAAAGAACTAAAGTATGAGAATGATGTCTTAATAAATAGCAGATATCCATAAAGAAATAGAAATTATTTTTTAAAAGAAACAAATAGAAATTCTGAAGTTGAAAAGTACAATAACTGATAATGAAAAATTCACTAGGGAGGTTCAGCAGCAGATTTGAACAGGCAGAAGAAAAAATAAGCAAACTTGAAAATATTGATATTCAATGTGAGAAATAGAAAAAAGAATGAAGAAAAATGACCTGAGCTTCAGAGACCTGTGAGACACCTTCAGGTATACCAACATGCATATAATGGGACTCTCAGAAGGACAGGAGACAGAGGAAGAAGCAGAAAGAGTATCTGAAGAAATAATAGCTGAAAACTTTCCAAATTTGATGAAAAACATTAATCCACACATCCAAAAAGATCAACCAACTCCAAGCAGGATAAATTCAAAAAGATCTGCACCTAGACACATCATAAGCAAACTGTCCAAAGGCAAGGAAAAAATCCTGAAAGCAGCAAGAGAGAAGTGACTCATCACATACAAAAGGTCCTCAATAAGATTAACAGTTGAGGGCTTCCCTGGTGGTGCAGTGGTTAAGAATCCGCCTGCCAATTCAGGGGACACGGGTTTGAGCCCTGGTCCGGGAAGATCCCACATGCCACAGAGCACCTAAGCCCGTGCTCCACAACTACTGAGCCTGCGCTCTAGAGCCCGTGAGCCACAACTACTGAAGCCCACGCGCCTAGGGCCTGTGGTCTGTGACAAGAGAAGCTGCCGCAATGAAAGCCCGCACACAGCAACAAAGACCCAATGCAGCCATAAATAAATACATAATTAATTTAAAAAAAAGATTAACAGTTGATTTCTCATCAGAAACCAAGGAGATAGGAAGGCAGTGGGATGACATATTCAAAGTGCTGAATGGCAAAATCTGTCAACCAGGAATTCTATATCCAGCAAAACTACCCTTAAGAATGAAGGAGAATATTATTCAGCCATAAAAAAAGAATGAAATCTTGCCATTTGAGATAACATGGATGGACCTTGAGGTCATTATGCTAAGAAATAAGTCAAACAGAGAAAGACAAATACCATATGATCCGACTTATATGTGGAATGTTAAAAAACAAACAAACAAACACAAGCTCATAGATACAGAGAACAAATTGGTGGTAGCCAGAAGTGGGGGGTGGGAGTTGGGCAAAATGGGTGAAGTGGGTCAAAAGATACAAATTTCTAGTTATAAAATAAATAAGTCATGGGGAGGTAATGTACAGCATGGTGACTAGGTAATAATACTGTACTGTATATTTAAAAGTTGCTAAGACAGTGGATCTTAAAAGTTCTCACCACAAGAAAAAAGATTTTTGTAACTATGTCTTTTGATGGATGTTAACTACTGTGGTGATAATATATACAAATATTGAATCATTATGTTGTACACCTGAAACTAATACAATGTTATATGTCAATTATACCTCAACTTTTAAAAAGAAGGTAAAAAAAAGAAATGACAAAGGGAGTCCTTCAGGCTGAAATGGAAGGACACTAGACAGTAACTCAAATCCACACAAATAAGTAAAGAACACCAGTAAATGTAATATTTATCTAAAAACATGAACGATACTAATATATTTTTGTAACTCCATTTTTTCCATCTGATTGAAAAGAGAACTGCATAAAGCAATAATTACGAATCTATGTTGATGGGTACAGCATGGGTAAGGATGAAATTATGACACACATTTTACAGATGAAGCGCTGAGGCATGGGGAGGTAGTGTGCCTTGCCAAGGTCACACCACGGTCAAGAGGCAGAGGCAAGAAGTGAACACACGCCTGCCTGATTGCGGAGCCCATGAATTTAAATCCCTTGCTATTCTGTGTAAGGAAGGGCCCTGGGCCTCTTCACCTAGCTGTCAGATGGGGCTCTTTGGAAGAAGCTCAAAACATTACACCAAAGCAGATCCCTGAGATTAGCTCCTCCTTTGTAGATTTCTATTGTCTTCCTCACAGTATCCCAAGCACGGGGCTAGGCACACAGCAGATCCTCAATAATTCCAGCTGAATTGAGTTCCCCTAAAGTGACCTACATAGTTCAAGGACCTAAGGAAAAGCCAGCTTTAATGAGGAAATGCCAAGACTAGATATCATTCATTAACTGTTTCCCACTGTGCCAGGCACCATGCTAGGTGTTTATAGATATTCAAGTTATCTAGTTTCACCCATATAAGAACACTGTGAATTAGGTTCTATAACTATCCTGTTTTATAGAAAAAGGAAACTGATGCAGCAAGTGTTTAAGCAACTTATGCGAGGTACCCCAGCTGGGAAGTGGCAGAGCTGGAATGTGACCTTACACAGTCTGGCTCCAGAGCCCATGCCCTTTCCGCTCAACCATGTCAGGAGTGTCTGAGATTTTTCCAGCTATAGATATTAGTTCCCATATAAGGAGCTGACATTCAGAGCCACTAGCATGATTTCAGAAGTACAAGAAAGGTGCTTTTTCTCAATATCCCTTTATTAACCCTCCCACTTGCTGGCCGATATCTGAAATTTCACATTTAGAGATTTATTCCTTTGGCTTAAGTTTCTGTCCCCTGAAACAAAGATCTAGGAAACAGTATTATGATACTCTTTCCAGAGAGATGTCTTTATTGTGCACATGCAGACAAGTCAAGGCCAGATGCTATCATATTTGGAGAAAGGAGAAAACACAAGAGCATGACGGCCTGAGGGCTCCATGGAAGAGAAAGCAACATGGTGAAGAGTGTCAAGAGACAAAAGCCACCATTTTGGAGAGCCTTTGTCAAACGGCAGTCATTGCTCTGGAAACATCCTCACAGACAGAAGCACTGAGTTCCTGAGAAGGACAGTCTTTCATGTGGGAGCCTTGGAGGATGGGTCTTCAGGGGCAGTGGTGGTAAAAACCCCAGAGTCATCTGTTTATCCTGGAATTCCCTCCATTAGGTCTGAAATATTACTCAGCACAAATTTTTCTGATTGTCAGTACTGTTACTGCCATCTGGGAAACAACTCCTGTCTGTTAAAGCAAGAGGAAGGGGGCTGAGGAACAGGATGGGGGGAGGGGAGAGCAGCCTCCCGGTGTGGAGGTTGCAGCTGGAGAGCTGCACTTTCCACCCAGCTGACAGGAGCAGCGATGGGGGAAGTGCTCTCGCCTGGGCTGGGCTCTGCCCTTGATGGCTGTATGACCTTGAGCAAATCATTCCGGCTGGTGCTCCCCTGTCCACCGGACTCCACTTGCCTTCTATATGCTGATGGCTCCCACACCTATATCCTTATACTGAACCTCCCCACTGAGCTAGAGCTGTTGTCCTAGGAGGGCTGAGGTCCAGAGAACACTCACAAAAAGAAACATCACTTAATTTTACGCATCTCTCTATAAGACAAAGAATGTTCCTTACAGCCTGATTTTAGAACCTGTGCTCTCTGCTACACCGTGTTTTGGTTTTTTTTTTAACATCTTTATTGGAGTATAATTGCTTTACAGTGGTGTGTTAGTTGCTGCTTTATAACAAAGTGAATCAGCTATACGTATACATATATCCCCATATCTCCTCCCTCTTGTGTCTCCCTCCCACCCTCCCTATCCCACCCCTCTAGGTGGTCACAAAGCACCGAGCTGCTCTCCCTGTGCTATGGGGCTGCTTCCCACTAGCTATCTGCTTTACATTTGGTAGTGTATATGTGGAACAGTATGGAGGCTACCGTGTTTTAATTCCAGTGCCACCACTTCAGAGCTGTGTGACCTCGATTAATGTGCCTGAGCCTCAGTTTCCTGGTGTATAAAATGGGGATGTAATCGTACTTGCCTGTCACATATGAAGCACTGTGCCTCGAACATATTAAGTGTTCAATATGTGCTTTTATTTTTTTAAATAGTACTTTATTTGTTATATGGAATTAGGTTTAATAGTGGTTTCTCAATAGCCAGGGCAGGTATCTTTTCCTTTGTAGGATAATGGAAATTACTCTCAGAGGCAAGATGCACCTGTATGTTACTTATCTCACCCAATGAAGCAAATATTTAAATATGTGCTTTTAAAAGTGAAGAAATGAGCAATGGTTGGATTTGATTCCCAAATTCATGTTTTGTGTGTCAATAGAAGGTTGAGTCCTTTCTCTGTTTTGAGACATTTGAATCAAATGAAAGCCAATTCAAGTTTGAGAAACATTGGATAAAGCCTTCAGCCTTCTTGTCTAGACTATAAGCTACCTTGGGGGCCTGTCCTAAACTCACAAAGGCACGTGTGCCACTTGATACTTCATAAACGCTCTCCACCACACTGCCAGGGTGGGGCAGAGAGATTGGCACCGTCTGACCGGAGATGGTGTGGTCTATTTGGTGGGATTTCTGGGGCACTGGGAAGCAACTCCCTCCACCCCATTTTCCCAATCATTCCGTCCTGATACCTGAAATGCCCACAGCATCTTCTAAGGAACTCGATCCAGAAATATCTACCCTATTAGCTCCCATCCCAGCACTATGGCCTCCATCCATGGAGACTTTTAGCCTCCTTGAGACTCCTGTTAATATGCAAGTATGCCTGTTATGCCCCGGGCTCTTACCAACTAACTCCCAACTTGCAGTTAATTCCTTAGCAGGGCTTGACAGAGTCGGGCACAGAGTGAGGATGTGAACTAGAGGGCTGCCGCGCAGCAGGAAGCCAACTGGTGCTGAAGGAGGTGGGGGGCTGGGGGCCAGAGCCTCTGACCTGACCTCACTGCACAGGGCCCTTGCATCCCTCCCTCCAGTCTACCTAAAACTCCAGACAGAAATTAAATCCAGCATCTGAGCAGCCCAAGACTGGGCCATCAAGTCACACCAATTCGGGCTAGTGAGTGCAGAGGAGGCTGGTCTAAATTATGGACCATTTTTCAAAGAGATACAGTTTTATGACTGCCCAGCCAGTACAGTAGCATGGAACTAATAGCTCACCGAGGGCTGCCAAGTCCCAGGCCTGCCAGATCTGCTTTAATGACAAGATAAGAACCATTTATAATTAGCACATTTGGTCTGTAAATGGGCCCCGCTACACTCCTAGCCAAGGGTTTGTTCCCAGGGTTGTGATGAGCGTGTACCCACAATGCCTACTCCATTTTTACCAGGATCTCAAAGAAAACCCAAGTTTTATGAAGCCCAGCCCCCACAGACGCTCTCAAATGCTGAGGTCGGGCCATCCAAAGCAGTGACTCAAGTTAGGCTGCTGCCAGATCGTCAAAAAGCACTACTGTAGGGACTTCCCTGGTGGTGCAGTGGTTAAGAATCCACCTGCTAATGCAGGGGACACGGGTTCGAGCCCTGGTCTGGGAAGACCCCACGTGCCGCGGGGCAACTAAGCCCGTGAACCACAACTACTGAGTCCACGTGCCACAACTACTGAAGCCCGCGTGCCTAGAGGTCGTGCTCCACAACAAGAGAAGCCACCGCAGTGAGAAGCCCGCGCACCGCAATGAAGAGTAGCCCCCGCTCGCTGCAACTAGAGAAAGCCCACACACAGCAACGAAGACCCAACGCAGCCAAAAAATAAATAAATAAATAAATTTAATTTCCAAAAAAGATAACATTAAAAAAAAAAAAGTGCTACTATAGGGGTGGAGAAACCCTGATGTCTGTTAGAAGGCAACGCCAGCACCAGACAGGAGTGGCCCCAGCCTCCCTTATCTGCTGAGAATACGTACAGTCTCCCTCAACATTCGCTGAACACGATTTTTTGGTGGGCGTAAAGTGGGGAGTGGGACATAGTCAGAAGCCAGAGATGCAACTTTTTGGTTTCATCCAACCAAACTGTGAGTGAAAGACATCCCTAGCAAGCTGGAAGGGGGGATGGTGGAGGCCTCCACCGCTGTTCCCTAATACCGCTGGGAATAGACACCCACTTCTGTTTCCTCCCAAGAAAAGTGAATGGACAACAAGGATCCTGTGTGCATTCTCCTGCCATGGTACACACACACACACACACTCGATACACAAGTCCTTTGTTGAGCTCCAAGGCAGGAAATGGGAAATTCAAATAGAAGAGCCTGAGAAGCCATTTCATTTCATTTTCAGGGGGCTTCTCACCATCCTGCAAAGGAGCCAGCCCCGAGTGACACAGACCAGGGCCCTTCTCATGGAGTCTTATCTCTCATCCTGGATAGAAAGCAGAGAACTCCCAGGGCTCAGGGCAGGAGAGGCTTCGCCTGACGGGGGAAATCGCCGTAGGCTCTGAAATTTTGTAACCCAGGGTTGGCCTCATGGGCGTGGTGGATTTGTGTTTCGGTGAAGTAAATGCATAAAAGAGGTGAATATATGCAAAAAAAAATTGCAGGAAAAGCTCCAGAAACCCACTTGAGCTGGGTCTGAAGGGGCGGCCAAATAGAGAGAGGCTCACTTTCCTTTTCTCGACTTCTTTGCCCTCTGGACTGGTGGGCAAACAGGGAGTTCATGAGCTTGTACATGCAGGCAGCATGTGCCCCAAAGCCCTGGGCCAGGCAATAATGGGGGGACTAAGGGTGCCTGGGGCTGTTTCCTCAGAGAACTGGCGATGTGGAAGGATAAGGAGGCTTTGAATCATCAAAGGGCAAGAGGGCTCCGGGTGAAGCAAAAGTGTAAAGGCAAAAATGAGCATGGTAGAGTGGCAGGGGTGCTAGAGGCCTGGAGTGAGGCCTGGCTTTCAGAGAAAGCCCCAGACCAGGAGCATTGAGAGGTAAGGAAATGAAAAAAAAAAAAAAAAAACCACCAGGTTATACTTGTCACATACTACAGGTTATGGGCATAAGAGTGTTCACTGCCCTTCCCTCAGGGGAAAAATGTTTGCAGACCAATGTGAGTTTGCGCACTACAAGCTCCAGCCGGATTGATGTCTGCCTAGCGGCCTCACCCTTGAGGAATAAATCTGCTGTCTTCAAAGATCTGTATGGGTCCTAGGAAACCTGGTTGAGGTTCTTTCTCGGATGAAATACAGGAAGCCAGGACACGTGTGCCTGACATTTCAAGAGTAAAGCAAGGAGGGCCGTGCCTGACTCTGCCTTGTCTGGGAGGGAAAACACTCCGCAGGGAGCCCTGACCCCCAGCCCCGACTCAACCTCCCTGCTTCCACTCTGCTCCCTCCCTCGGCCCCAGAGTTGGGAGCCCTCTCAAATGTGTTGTGCTGAAGAATAAATCCTGGATATTGTTTCTTTCCAAACTCCATCCAGGGCGGCCTTCCCACACTTAGCCTATTGTCTCCAGCTCATTGGCCATGACCTAGGCCTGACCCCAAAGGCAACGGCTGGCTGGTTTCTGGAGAAGTGTTAGCACCGGACAAGCACGGGAGTTGGAGCCTCCGCAGAGCCCAGCAGGTCCAGCGGCGGGGCCCGCAGGAGTTAAAATGCAGGCTTAGTCCCCTACTGCACACCTGCAGAGGGACGGCAGGCTTGCTCTGCCCCAGTGGCTGGCAGACAGGGGCCTCATTCACAATTCACTGCGTTCCAAGGGGCACTGCGTATCCCAGGCTGCTCTTCACGGGCCTCCTGCTAACGAGTTGCTGCTGCCCACACGCAGGCCGCTCTAATCTTGCAGATAGCCCTGAACCTCCCTCCTTCAGCACATTTTTTAGGAAGGGTGTTTTTTTTGCCTCTCTCTCTCTCTCTTTTTTATCATCATCAAAATATATTCACAAAACACCCACATCTCTGTCCACACTATAAATCAGCGTGGGGAGCCTCTGGCCCACAGCCCAGATCTGGCCCTCGGCTTGATTCATCTGGCATGTGGAGGTTACTGTACTGGCTGCCACAGCTGCAACCCAGAGAATAATGCCTGCTCCCTCCCCGCCTCCCACCCCCTGGACACTGGGGCCGGCCCATTCCAAAGGGAGCCTCGAAAATAGCCAGACTCAGATGCGGGGTGGCTCCTGTGACTCCCACGGTTGCTATTAAACAGGAAACAGGACTCCAGAGCCCAGGAGGTGATTTTCATAATGAGAAAAGCCACTATTTAGCGGCCACTTTGCTAATTTCCAGGACTGACCTAACAAAGCACGTCACCTACATTTTCTTATTTCACCTTCCCAACCCATTTGTGCTAAGAACTCTCGTTTTCATCTCTGCGTAGGCAGCAGGGGCTCAGGAACTTGCCTCGCCCCACGGCTTGGAAGGAGCCCAGCCAGGAATCAGAGCCGGCCAGCGGCCGTCGGTGTGTCCGTGAGCGTCCTACACTGTGCTCCACTGTGCCGCGCCTGCGCTCACGATGCTCCTCCTTGTCTCTGAAGCATATGCAGAAGCCACGTGGTGGTTCTGGGGTGACTGTACATTCGACTCCAGCTACTTAAGTGTGACAACCTCTGCTCTATAGATTTATACAACAAACAAACAAACAAAAGTGAAAGGCGGAGATTGTGTTTAACGGGCCACTGAGAATTTGAAAAGGCAGTGAAACTCTTCTCAAGTCCAGAGCCCAAAGAAATATAATGCTAGGGGAGTTTCTCACAAAGGTTCCCCTCTCCTATTTGCCTAGACAGGTCTGCGTGGCCGGATAAGGCGGGGGCGGGGTGGGGGGAGGAGCAGTGGGTCTGAGCAAGGTCTTACTCTCCAAGAGACCTCTTTAAACCCTCCCATGGCATTTCAGTGCCCCAGTGAATCACTGGCACAAGTCTCCATCTCCTAAAAGACTGCATTGGGATGGCACCTCTGGGCAGGTAAGCTAAAGCCCAGACTTTATGCCCCAATAAAAAACAGTATGTCTCTGAGCACCAAGAAAGATGTCATGAATCCACAAATACCCAGCAGTTGAAAGGTTAAAAACAAAAAGAGAGCAGGGGACTAAGTTCAGAGCCTGTAGTGTCAGACCATCTGTCTACCTTAAAAAAAAAAAAAAGAAACATAAGCTTTTGCCTGATGTGAAATCTGTAAATACCAACGGACCCACAAATACCCTCTGCTGACGCTGCAAGGCAGTAGACAACTGCTTGGGTTTAGGAAAAATCAGGGGAACTCTAGACTGATCCAGGAAAGAGAAGGCAGCTGCTCGGTGACAGAGCCCCAGAGCTCCCCCGACTCCTGCTTCTTAAGGCCCAAGTGACCAGAGGGTTGGCTGGGCCTCTAACCCCAACGACAGGGTGGTCCCAGAATCCAACAGCTGGTACTAACGGCTCTGGCAGTGCGATACTCCAAATGAGTACATCTCGTTCCTCTCAAGATCCTTGGAAACGGAAGCTTTGCTATGCTCATTACTGAGAAGGGTCTGGCGCCCTCCAACCCATTTGTATCTCTTCATCCTCTCTCTAAACATTTATCGTCTGGCAGGCACAGCTGCAGGCTCCTGAAAGCCATGGCCTCAGACCTCCGGGAGACCCCACCGAAAGGGCAAGGTGAGGAGTATCAACCTGAAGGGCATCGGGCCTGATTCTTAGAAGCAAGTGGACCCCGCACGCCTGACCACGGAAAACCCCTGCCTCTTTTCAGAAGCTGCTCGAATCTTTCCCCGTGTGGCACTCCGGAAGCCAAATAACTCGGAGGAGTTTCATTCTACCCAGAGAGAAGTGTATAAAAAGTGCAAGAGTCTAAGGAAGTAAATCAAAATAACAGTGCATCTAGCAGCCTGGTGACCTATTTCCTGAATTGGATGTTGGAATCGCCTTCCCACAGAACAGCCAATTGTGATGTGTTAGTAATTTCATGCAGTGCAGCCCTCTGGCATGGAGGCGCTGCCCCATTCCTTCCCAAGGAAATTCCACTGCAGGCAATGTTATGATTAGTGGACTAATAACACTTGTCGTTGGAACACTCCAGACAAAGCTGCAGTGTGGACTGATCTCCAAGTCCTTTAATCACCTATTTCATCATCTCGACACTGGAGCCCCGGCAGTAGGGATGGGCTTGTGGATCCCAATAATTAACCAAAGGGACAGCTGCTTGCTTGCACGGGGATCTCCCTTCCCTCCATTCATAATCCCAAGCCAATCCGGGGTGTTAACTGGTGTGGTTACCATGTCCGATACTGGATGGCAGCTAGAAAAAGAGGTGCTGCAGGCTATTTCTAAAGCAAGCCACCTGCCCGTTCACTTCTGAAGTTCATGCACAGACAGTTTCCTTGTGATTAGCTTGCTGGGGCTCTGGGCAGGCGCCAGGGGAGAGTCCGGGAAGTGCGTGTGTGCTGACATGCCCGCCACCTGACTGGGGGCACTGCCCAGTCCCAGCGTGGTAACGGTGAACTCCTCTGCCCTTCCCCTGATGTTGCGCGGGGCCCTGCGCGCAGGAGACACAGAATCTCTAACCGCACCAAGGCCTGTGAAGGAACCAATCGGGTCTATGGGAAATTAGGTGGAGATGCTGAAGGACTGTCTACTCCTTCATTTTGGTCCCTTTTGATTGGGCTTCGAACCAAATCAGAGTTAATTAGCTGAAGGCAGATGCTCACAGTCTTTGAATCAACTGATTTAGAAGTGAGCATTTATAAAATGAGACTATGGGGCTTCCCTGGTGGCACAGTGGTTAAGAATCCACCTGCCAACGCAGGGGACACGGGTTCGATCCCTGGTCTGGGAAGATCCCACAGGCCCCGGAGCAACTAAGCCCATGCGCCACAACTACTGAGCCTGCGCTCTAGAGCCCGCGAGCCTCAACTACTGAGCCTGCGAGCCACAACTACTGAAGCCCACGCGCCTAGAGCCCGTGCTCCACAACAAGAGAAGCCACTACAATGAGAAGCCCGCGCACCGCACCGAAGAGCAGCCCCCGCTCGCCACAACTAGAGAAAGCTCGCGTGCAGCAACAAAGACCCAATGCAGCCAAAAGTAAAATAAATAAATTTTAAAAAGAGAGAGAGAGAGAGACTATGATAACATAGGCCAGTAGGGGAGAGGGAGGCTGATACTATCATAGAGGTAGGAAAAGAATCTCCTGGGACTTACTGATCACTCAGAACCACTGACTAGCACAGACCAGTGGATTTAACCTCCTTTCTAACCCTGAGAGCCATCAGGGCTTCTTGGCCACATCTTTGAGGAAAGAAATAAACATATAAAAAGAAAACTAAGTTGGGGGTAGGGGCAAGTAGTGAGAGCAAGACACAGACGGTGAGAAAAAAATCAAAAAGGTGAAAGGTCAATTATTGTTGGAAGGTAGAGTGCTAAGAGCAACGTCTGCAGGCGTGGAGCAGAAGCATTGGAGCTCTGGGGTGCCTCGAACAGGCTTCAGGGAGAAGCGCTTTCCCACTGCACAGTATTTGATTATTTGAAACACATCAGTGGTTCTCTAGATAACAAGACACAAAGCAGACAATCCTTGGCAATTTTCTTCCCACAGATGCTGTGCTCATCCTCCAAGTTTCCTGACGTAACTACACTGTTCCTGGGGTTCCCAGGGTGAGATGGCTGCCTCCAAGCAAAGTGGGCAAATCCCCGTGTCCAGCCCCCCTGGCCCCAGGTACCAAGAGAGGATGGCTTTTGTCCTCTCCTCCACACCCCCTGAGAAGTACAAACTGTGCAGGTGACCAGACAGCTCAGAGAGCAAAGGCTCAGACATTCTCTGGGAAAGTCCCACCCCAATCTCTTTCCCACTGACCTTTCCAAAATTCATTTGGCTTTGTTTGGGGCTCCACAAGTTATGAAAGTTAGCTTCCAGGAGAGCCAGAGATGAGGCATTCCCAATGTGGGATTTCGAACTCTGTTAATTTCCACCGAAGTGCCAGAGTATAGTTTGGGGGCCGTTTCTCCCTCATATTTAGACAATGATGTAAAACCTGTTGATTTGTTTAGACACAATTGTCCCTCAGCAGGACAGATGGTATTCAACAGAATGGAATAATTAGGGGATTTAAAAGAAATAATTATGTGGGAAAATAGAGTCGGAGTCAAAAATGCCTGGTAATCTAGATGAAGAATTCATGTTTTAAATGTGCATAAAAATCGTCATTGTAAATTTTGTTGCCTTGTTCTCTTGAGGTAAAACAACTCTTTATCAACAAGAGATGTTTCATATCATGCTGTTAAAGACAAACATGATTTTTTAAGAATCGTGGGAACAGTGACATGAAACATTCAGTTTATTTTCATCTCTTCCTGGGGAAACTGAAGTTCCTGGTGAAACAACTTTATGAGGCAATGGCTTAATTACACTAAATGGTTTTTAAAAAATAACACAGCAGGGTGGGAGTGGGGGTAGTATCTATCTTGTTAAATTGTTTGTTTGACTTTGAGCTGCCTTTGGCTTTCCTCAGCTCAGGGTCCAAAAGATGGGACTCTTTTCTGAAACATATACTTCTTTCAATGAAAGCTTCATGGGTAATGCTCTTTACAAGGCACACATCACTCCTCTACCTACACAAGTCAGGATGAAACAGCCTGCCTGAGACACTTGATCCTGAGCCAGCTGAGTCCTGGAGCAAACAGGAGGCTTAAGTGCAGGGAGGAAGCCAGTTAACTCCAGCTAACACCCTTGGTCACATGGTTTGCTTGTTGCCTCCCCCCATGGCCAGTGCAACCAAGCTCCCTTTCACTTGTGTGATCTGACAAAGGCAATGTGGTGTGATTTTGGCCCAGCACCTTGACGGGGTACTAAGCCAGAATGAAAACGTACAATAAAATCTGCCCAATTCAAAAGGTCTCGGGGGAAAAAAAAAAAAAAGGTCATGAAGAACCGAGGGGCAAGATGGGAATAAAGATGCAGACCTACTAGAGAATGGACTTGAGGATACGGGGAGGGGGAAGGGTAAGCTGTGACGAAGCGAGAGAGTGGCATGGACTTATATATACACTACCAAATGTAAAATAGACAGCTAGTGGGAAGCAGCCGCATAGCACAGGGAGATCAGCTCGGTGCTTTGTGACCACCTAGAGGGGTGGGATAGGGAGGGTGGGAGGGAGGGAGACGCAAGAGGGAAGAGATATGGGAACATATGTATATGTATAACTGATTCACTTTGTTATAAAGCAGAAACTAACACACCATTGTAAAGCAATTATACTCCAATAAAGATGTTAAAAAAAAAAAAGGTCTCGGGGCAGGAGAAAGAGTAGATTTGGGATTACTCGAGTTTTATTTAAGTGAGGCATCTGGTCTTGATCTCAAAAATTCATTCTAACTTTCATACTCTTATCATTCTTCGACATTATGTACCAAAGCTGAACATGCAAATAATCTAGGACTCAGTAATTCTATTCCTAGGGGTACTCAACAGTAATGCATGCACACGTGCTCTAAGACACACGTACAGAAATACTCATAACAGAATTGTTTATAATAGCTAACACTGACAGCAATTCCAAGGTCCGTCAAGAGTGAAATGGGTAAATTGTGACAAAGTCCTTCAATGGAATACTATCCAGCAATGAGAATGACTGGTCTACAGCTATAAGCAAACATGTACATAAACATCACAAGTGTGATGTTGAGCGAAAGAAGCCAGACACAGAAAAGCACATCCTGTATGATTCCATTTATATAAAGTTCGAATGCAGGCAAAGCTAATCTATGCTGTTAGAGGTCAGGACAGTGGTTAGCTATGACAGAGGAGTGGCTGGAAGAGGAAATGAGGGGTGTGGTAGGTTGAATGGTGGCCTCGCAAAAGATATATCCACGCTCCAGAACCTGTGAACGTGACCTTATTTGGAAAAAGGGTCTTTGCAGATGTTATTCAGTCAAGGATCTCAAAATGAGATCATCTGGATTATTTGGCCTTAAATCCAATGACAAGGTGTCCTTATAAGAGACGGAAGAGGAGAAGACACAGAAGAGGGAGAAGAAGGAGAAGGGCCTTGTGAAGAAGGGGGCAGAGATTTACAGCAATGTGTACACAAGCCAAGGAACGCCTGGAGCCCCCAGAGCAGGAAGAAACAAGGAAGGCTCCTCCCCTAGAGCCCCGAGAGGGAGATGGCCCTGCTGACATCTTGATTTCAGACTTCTGGCCTCCAGAACTATGAAAGAATACATTTCTGTTGTAAGCCACTAAATCTGTGGCAATTTACAGAAACCCTAGGAAACTCATGCAGGGAAGGTGCTCTGTTTCTTGATCTGGGTACTGCTTACATGGGTATGTTAATTTTGTAAAAATTGATCAAGTTGTACACTAATAGTTTGTGTATTTTTTACATGTATATTATACTTCAATAAAAATTTATTTTAAAAATCTATGATTCTATATTCTAGTTTCCAAATACCCACCATTTGGAGTAAACAGAGCCTGGCTTTATGAGGTCTCATTGTTTATGTTTAAGCTGTGTTTTACAACAACAAGGAAAGCCTTTCACCAAGTCAAAAAACTATGCCCCCAACAAATGTATACTCATAGTCTTTCCCTCCACTGCAGTACGGTGAGGGGAACTTTGGAAGACAAAATATCAGAAGCAAGTAGCCAACATCCATTTTTCATATATTTCTTTTTGTTGAAGTAGGCAGCAGGGTGGGTAAGGGGTAAAAAATCTCCAGGACAGGAACTGTCTGGAAGTTTGGGGTAATGATAGAATGACCAACACCTTGCTTTTGCTCAAAGTGGATCAGTTGGGAATTCTTTGTGATCAACAAGAAGAAGAAGCCAGGGCTTCCCTGGTGGCACAGTGGTTGAGAGTCCGCCTGCCGATGCAGGGGACACGGGTTCGTGCCCTGGTCCGGGAAGGTCCCACATGCCGCAGAGCGGCTGGGCCCGTGAGCCATGGTCGCTGGGCCTGTGCGTCCGGAGCCTGTGCTCCACAACGGGAGAGGCCACAACAGTGAGAGGCCTGCGTACCACACACACAAAAAAGAAGCCAAACCCTAACTCCACCTTATCTGGCAATTTTGCAGTGGGTGGGAGAAGCATTACATATTGTTTGTGTGTTGTTAAGAATGAGATTCAAAGATGGTTTCCTCTGTCTTGGAAAAAAAAAAAAAAGGACACATTTGGCAGCCTACAGACAATAAACCAGTAGAGGCTTCAGATTTTTTCCAAAAGAATGAGATGACTCCAAAATGAGCATGTTTTCCATTTTCCACTCTCTCCAACCCCAGGCAGATGATTTTGAACGTGCACTCTCCTCACACTGGCTTTGAAGAAGTCAAGACTTGCCAGAACTGTGGACTCAAGACTAAAGCCAAGCACAGATGGAAGTGGCTGTGGAGAGCAGGCCCAAATTCCCTCAGCAGGGATTACTGAGGAACAAAGCTGGCAGGGTGGGGATTGCAAACAGTCACAGGTGCAGAGAGGCGCAGGGCAAGGGATGGGGCGCCGGGGAAGGGCCTTTTTCCACCTTCATATACGTCAGCTCTCATACATATTTGCTTAAAGGGGGCCCCTGCTGCCTAAATCCAGTTACTGAACTTGTCGGTTCAAGGAGACCCCATCACTGGAGGTGGCAGACAGGCCTGCTGTTTCCTCCTTGATGGAGCAGACTGTCCCCTGTTAGCCCTGCCCAGGCACCAAGAATACAGGACTGTGGCCACATTGTCGGGAGCATGGAGGACAAAGTAAAGAAGATCACAGTGGTCTCGCAACTCTGAGAGGGGTTTTGAAGTTTTCAGTAAGAATAAGCGAAGTTTTGGCAGTGATTTGGGTGCTGACTTCCTTAAGGGGCCAAATTAGGTTAAAATTGATGGATGACTCTCCTGTAAGTTTCCTCCTGCATTGGAATCCTCAAATGTGTGTGCTTTGTTTTGAGTGAATGCTCTGTCTTGCCCCTTTGAAAGTGCAAGTTACAAGGACAGCAAGGGCTGGGTCCTTCATTTCTGTTGTCACCTTCGAGCTGTTGTCATCTACACATAGCTGTTAATGTAAAAAAAAAAGAAAAGAAAAGAAAAAGAAGAGCGAAGACAGAAGTGAAATGACACATGTTCCAAATTAGGCCACTCAGGGATGGTCACAACAGTGACTTCTTCAGCAAGAAGAGAAACCTCACTCAAGGATTTGTTCGAGAGGGAAAAATGTGAAATTAGGGGGCAAAGATAAGAAAATACCCTCCTAGGAGATATGAAAAAATAGGCAATGTTTGTGAGACCAGATAATAACTAACTGATTTGAAAAGAAGTCAAAACACTAGGTAATGTGAAATTCTGAGCCTTGACTGTAACATATATTGCATGTTTTTTTTTCCTAATTCAGTTTGGTCTGTATGGCATTCCAGCCAAATGTTCTAACCAAAAGCCCTTGAGGAAAGACTGAACATGAGACAATAGTTCATAATTCAATTCCATCAGCATTCACTGAATGCTTACTACGTGCTCAGCATTCTGTTTGGTGCTGTGGGGAATGTGTAGGAAGCAGAAAACACAGTCAATGCCTGCAAGAAGTTTGCCATTTAGTTGGGAGAGAGAAGATTTCTAAACATAGAACAATTAAAACAATTAAGTTAGAAAATAAAGACATAGTGAAGAACCAAAAGAAACAGACTTTAGCGCCAAGATGTATGGTTCAGGTAAGAATGGACAATTCAACACCGCAAAAAAGCTGAAGTTAGTAAGGAGAGGGCTACGGGATACAAATAAGGAAGACTCCCAGGCTGTAGGAAGAAGGCAAGCCCACGTCACATTCTGAAACTGACATTAACAAGAAAAACTCTAACCATTGGTGCTATTAAGATGAGGGTATCGTCTCAAAATCAACAAGGGACTGTGAGAACAGCTTCTAAAATCTCAACTGGAAGGAATCAGGTTTAAAAGGCTAACATACCAAATGAGTTATCTAATGTGTTTGTGACAAAAGTTTTTGGAGTGTGACTATAGGCACACCTCAGAGATACTGCTGGTTTGCCTTGAGACCACCACAATAAAGCAAATATTGCACGCAAGTCACACAAATTTTGTTTTTGGCTTCCCAGTGTGTATAAAAGTCGTGTTTACACTATACTGTCTATTAAGTGTACAATAGCGCATTTATGTCTAAAAAAGCAATGTGCATACCTTAGTTAAAAATACTTTATTGCTAAAAAATGCTAACCATCATCTGAGCCTTCAGCGATTGGTAATTTTTTTGCAACGGTAACGTCAAAGATCACTGATCACATAACAAATATAATAACAATGAAAAAGTTTGAAATGTTGTGAGAATTACCAAAATGTGACACACAGACACAAAGAGAGCAAATGCTGGTGGAAACTGGAGCCAATACACCTGCTCAAAACTTCAATTTGTTAAAAAAAAAAGAAAAGTCTGAAAAACACAATAAAACAAGGTCTACCTGTGCTGAATAAGGAGACCTGGATCGTAAGAAGTTGTCAGTTAGTGTGCAGCACCGTTTACAAAAGTGAACCTAAGTTCTTTGGGCCATTAGAAAGGTATATTTTGGATCAGAACAGAGGACACTACCGAGATGCTATCCTTCTCTCCCTCCCTTGGTTATGAGTGCCTAAAACATAGTGGTTCCTTTAGAGTCATGCTGGGTGACCCCACCACTTATCACCCCATGTGCACTTGGGGACTTATTTCATCTCTCCAAGCCTCAGTTTCCTAAAATGGGAAGAATAATAATGATACCTACCCTCACTGGATTATGATGAGGATTCAATTAGGTAATACATGTGGAGTGCTTAGCACAGGGCCTGCCGTGAGGCAGGAGCTCATTAAAAGGTTGCTATTGTTTTCATTAGTCATAAAAACATCCTGATTGCCACTAAAGGCTAGATAAATTAGTAGTTAAGAGTTTGGGCTTTGGACTCAGATAGAATAGAGTCTAACTCTATTTACTAGCTATGTAACTTTGGGCAAATTAGGCTGTTTGTTATTATTATTTGCTGTTGTGGCTACTGTTACTACCAACTTGGTCTCCCAGCTATCTTGATACTGGGAAAGAAAATTAGAGGACATAAGTCTTCCAGGCATTGGAAAGGAATACATTCCATCGTTAATGAATAAACTGACCTCCTGAATTATAATCTCCTCTGAGTCTAATTAGTTGTGTATCAGACCCTCAGAGTCCCCGCTGGGAGTTCCAGTCTCAGTGAACAGCCAGCTTCTCTTGGTCACCATCTACCCCCCAAACAAGACAGTTTTTGGCTCACCAAACTGGAAGTCCAGAGGCAGGTGGCTTCAGGGCTAACATAATACTGTAACCCCAGTTCCTTTTGCCTGCTCTTCTCTGTGTCCTGATCTCCTCCCTGAGTTGAGTTGATCCTCAAGCTCGAGTGAGATGTCTGCGGCAGTTTCAGACCTCACGTTCATATACGACAACATATCAGAGGGAAAGAGACCTCTTTCTTAACAATGAGGAAACCTTCCTCACAGCAAACTTTCCTTCATCTCTCATTACTGTGAACTGGGTCACATGCCCATTTCCAAACGAATCCTTGTAGCCAGGTATATCTGAAATATCCAGGGGCAACAGCATTACCAAGATTGCTTTAGACTGGTTAGTCTCCACCCACTGAAGCTGGAAGCAATCCTCTAAACTACACTTGTGCTAAACAATGTGACGGTAGGATATCAAACTGCAATGGTCACCTCCTCAACTGTAGGATATCCGCACTCTTTAATGCTAGAGATAATGAAAAATAACCTTACCCCCGAGCAACTGGCCACTCCCTAAAAGCCAGCTGAAGTTAAGGTCTACCCCAGTGACCTCTTTGGAACTATAGTCATATCCGGAGTAACAGGAATGTCACTGCCTGGAAAAACAGGGTCCTTTTCTAAAATGGGCTTTCCCTTCTGGCCAAACTCCTTGGTCCATAACTGCAGTTGATAGGATCTTTGGGAGAGGTTTCCTTGGCCTTTTGTTTGAATGTTGTGCCCCCTTTATGATTCTATATGTGAAGAGGAAACCAGCCCTTTCCAGCTATGTCAAGACCCTGATTAATGCCTCACTAGCAAACACGACCCAAACCCCAGCAAGCCCGGTTCCTTCCTTTCCCAGAAGGAAGCTAACATGGCTCTCCCTTTGTTTGAAGGTGCTGGGGGAAAAAACGCTAGCTGCAGCTTTGGAGGGAGGTAAGGAGGCCCGAAAATCTGTGCCCCTCCTCAGCCCTCTACAGTTTGTCTTGAATTTAAAATGAATCAACCTGAGAAACCAAGATTCATTCAAGCTGCGATTGAGGACTCCAGACACTGACACAGGCGAGGGTGAACTTGCAGAGCTCAGGGTGACATCCAGTTCTGGACGGTGGACAACCACAGGCCTGTGCCTCAGGGTCCAGTTCCCACCCCTGGCTTCCTCCTTGACCTGTTTTTAATTTTTCAAAACTCCCACCCCTCTTGCAGAATGGTTTCGGTTCTTTGCCTGACCTCTGCTTGGTCTCCCTGGGCAGGTTGCCTTCCTTGTTCTCCCTCAGCTGGCCAGGCTGGCTGGCTGCCTAATTGTCCCAAGAGACAGGAAGGCACCCTTTACATCTCTCCGGTTTGGGTCCGTTTTTACTGCTTCTCTGGAGTTAACATCAAGGACTTTAAAAACATCTCGGTAAATGCAGATGTGGAGGCTAGATAGGATTGTGGTCACCTTGGCCCTCATTTTTCTTGCTGCTCACAGAGTAGGAAAATTCAGTGCTGTTTTTGGACTTGACCCAATACCTTTTCTGTCCAGAAAGCCAATAACTCACTCTCGGAGTGACTTGTTTGGCTCTGCTTGCTATATCACGTATCATATATTATAGATGATATATCACAGTCATTGGCAAAGCTAACCAATGCCCAAACTCCACTCCCAGATCCCAGCACCGACTGCCAGAGGTAACCAGACATTCACATTAATGAGACGTGGTGGGCTGTTAAACCAATCTGCATTATTTGAGGTGAAAGGGTGGAAGCAAACAGACTTCCAAGTTTCTTGGATTAGTATCAGTATAATTTCTTTTGGACTGTAAGTACTGAGAAAGATTGTATTTTCTACATTACTAGGAATTTGTTTTTCAAATCAAGTGAATATTATGTACAGAACATTGTGCTCAATCTTAAACGGGCTACAAGGATTTTAGTAAGGGATACATGCCATATGCTTTGGAAAAATTATAAACAATCCAAGGTAGTATATGCTAGGTCAGAAGGAATGGTATACAGCAAGGCTGTAAGGACAGAAGCACAGGGGACTTTGTCCTTAGTTGATGTATAACAGCTTAAGCTCATTTCTAAGCATTGCCCTTGGGCCTTTTCATTCAGGACAATGACATACTCTGGGAGAGGTGGGGTGGAACACCACTGACCACCTAGAGTTAAATGAAACCTCTCATTAACCCATTGCCAACCTGCACCAAGAGTGCCCTGCTCAGCTGCTTGTTCCTGTGGCTAAATTTGGCCTACCCGGAGGCCCGAGGAACGTCTGCCCAGTGGTTTATACGGCAGCTTGCATTCTGATGGGGAAAGAAAGATATATGCTTAAGGATGTGGAGATGGTGGTGACCTGACCTCCCCGGGAAACGCCCTCCTATATTTCGAGTTGCCTGGTCACTCAGCTTAATGATTTTAAAAGAAGACATTATTTTGTTCAGTGGCCTGTAGTGAAGTTTGCACTCTGCCAGGGAAGAGAAAATAAATGTCTGCTGGTCAGTCAGCTTATTAATTTTTAAGAGAGGTTAAGGGGTCATAAAGAGAACCCTGGCCTGGAAGTCAGGAAGTGTGCTGTGCAGTGGGCCCATCGGCAGCGGGAGGGAGAACATCAGCCACCGGGAGCCCACAAGGAGCATTTATAATAATGAAGATGACACAAATGTCACATTTTATACCGCTTTGCAGTTTTTAAAGCACTTTTGCATCTACTACCACAAAATCCTAGAATCTTACGAGCGGGAAAGGACTTTAGGAATTACCCAGCATGGCCCCCCAACCCAGGCAAGACTCTCACCTCCACTATCCCTCTCGTTTGATATTCCAAGAAGAAGCCCTTTGTTGAAGCCAGCTTAGCAAGTAGCATCATCTTCATTTTATAGGAAGACCAACTAAGGAGTTAGTTTCAGGCCAAGATGATGCAGTCAATCATGACAAAACTAGCCTTAAACACGCTAGTCCGGGGTTCTTTCCATGCTATCACATATCTCTTTTATATTTAAGAGGATAGGTTCTACTCACCCTTCTGGCCCTTACTAAGTAATTTAGCACCTAACCGTTCTCAAATTGCTTTAGAAGCTTCAGATCTGATACGTCAGTTAGAGTACAAGATCTTTTCGGGCCAGACCTCATACTGCCTTGAATCTCCATCCTCTGCCCACGTCACCACCAGTGTTACGGGTTCTTGGAAGATACTTAACAAATGCCTGAATGAACGAATTGAAATTCTAAAATTTCTGAGTTACTCCTTATACCTTAGAGGCGTGCCAGGTTCTACTTTCCATGATTTTGTCCTCATCTTTGGAAACTTCATTTGCTTGGAGCTACTGGGGTTACTTGGGCAGGTTGAAATACTCTGGTATCAAGGGTTACATGGGGGAATGTCTTGATATCTTATAGCAGATCCCCTTTCTCGAAGGATAAAACAACTGGCAAGTCAATGACCTAGGTCTGATATTGGCAAGTTGAGGATTCTATATGTATTTTATTTCTCTTTAAAGTCTTGGCTGGAATTCTATAGAATGGAGAAGTCACGTTGCCCCTTTATGGCCATTGGAATGTATTAAATGAGACACACTGTGCTCATTTTAAATCTTAGGGTTAGAGGAAGAGTTCTGACCAGGGTTATTCATCATTGGCTTTTGACATAAACTAGCCTTTCCCAGGAAGGGTAAGGTGCAATGAAAAGAAGAATCGAAGACTTACATGGAAATAGCCACAGGATTGACTAGTTAGCCAAAGTGCACACTTTTTTCTGAAGTTAAAAATTTATGCTTGGTGATTTCCATTTAAAAATCAAGGTTTTAAACTGCTGTCTATATTGGTCTATGCCTGGACTTAAAAAAAACTTTTTGGTTCATAATTCTTTTGATGCTGTTAACATACAGAAGAACGCTAGCTTCCAAAATAGGATGTATGTTGCAATAAGCATCTCCTGCTCCTGCCCCCCAAGGACATCTGGAAAGGGTGTTAGTTAAATAGCCATGGATGTGCACAGTGCTATAATTTTTATAGATTTAAAGAAGCCTCCCTCCGCCTTCACCCCTACACCAGCGATGGGTGAGCTACCCCCAAACTCTTTCACAAGGACAACAAGCAATGGAATCTGGCAGATCACCCTAACCAAATACCACCCAGGCAGAAGGAGCCCAACCTGTCTAGTGAAATTCTTTCAAATATATTTTATACTATCAACGCTTAAACTCACCAGGAAAAAAAAAAAAAAATGAAATTTACCAGGAAGCGTTTCAGGTAGACTAATAGAGCTGCTGAGATACACTTAAACATAACTTCCTAAACTTAAACCGCATAATAATCTTTTCCAGATCCTTTTAGCTAGTTTCTTATTCCGAAATGAACCTTGTATGGAATTGCACACACTTGGCCCAGTACAAATTTCACCATATTGAGCCCCTTAGATTTGGCCCACTACTAATCCATTACTGTCAACTACAGCTTGGCTCTCACCACTGCCCAATTGTTCCTTATATACCTTATACCGTGAATATTCCAGTCTTTATCTTCAGGTTCCCAAGTCCTATTTATTCCAACACCCCCATTCTTAGTAGATGAGCTTGACAAAGTTTGCTGAAAAAAATTGAAGCTATGGAGATGTGAGAATATCTCTCACGTCAGATGACTTTTTTTTCTGAGTACTCTCTAAGTTATCCCCCCCCCTCTGCTGTATAATTCACCCTTTCATACTTTTCTACTCCCACACTTATCCTCTCCCTCCAGACTTGCACTGTCCTATATGGTAGCCACTAGCCACATATGGCCATTTAAATGTAAATGAATTAAAATCAAATAAAATTAAACATTCAGTTCCACAACCACACTAGCCGCATTTCAATTGCTCAATAGCCACACGGGATTACCTGAAGGGACAGTGCAGATACGGAACATTTCCATCATTGTGGAAAATTCTACTGGATAGCAGTGCTCAGTAGGGTCCTCTGATTTCTTAACTATCCCGTGGGCTATTCAATCTCCTCATCAACAACAGTAACAACTACCCTACAAGTGACCGTCATACCCTTGTTGCTACCAGTATCTAAATGCTGCCAAATTTTTAGAATAGATACTTGCCTTCATGCTTGCATTCCTTTCTTGGTCCTCTGCAATCTGACTTCTGTACCTGCTAAGAAGCCACCAAAGACATTTGGGACATCCTCCACCATTTTTTCCTAGTCATCACCCTCTAAAATTTCTCCTCTCTAACCTGTTTCTCACACCTCTTGTCCCTGGCACATCCCATTGCTGAAGAAATGTTGCGTAGATGAGACAACGAGCTTCCCTCCTTGATCATTTGCTCCCCCCTGTCCTGAAAGTCCAGTCCTCTGCTTTTCTTCTGCCAGCCCTTCTCTGATGAACTCATCTTCCCTTATTTGCCTTCCACTATCTGCTCTATGAAAACGGGTCTCAATCTCATGGCTCGAGATGCTAATTCCTCACCTACCTGCCTGGCATTACAGGAGAGTGCCAAGAATAAGTGTTGGTATTATCAGTGAAGGCAGAGAAAGCTATCTCCTATCCCAATTAATTTCCATGTCCCTTGAAACCCTGTGGGCAAGTGAAGAGTCAGGGATGGAAGGGGGCAGAAACAAAGACTACAAAAGGAAGACATGGGAACGCTCTGGCCAAAAGAACTTTGTCTATATAATAATTCTGCCATAGTCTTTTCTTATAATCAGTGTCAAAACTTCAGGATAATATAGAAGTTCTTTTTCCTTTTGACTCCTTCCTCTTTCTTTTCTTTTTTTCTTTTGGAGGGAGGAGTGGGTTAATAACCTCCGCCTTGCCTTTTCATAGCAAACTCCACAACAGTTGTAGATCAAAATGGAAAACCAGTCACTTGCACCAAGGCATTAGCCTGCAGTAAGCCCACAGCAAATTACAGCCTGGTGTTTTGTGAAGGAAGTTGACAGGACAACACCTTCTTCCCTTCTCAAAATGAATGCATAAAAATACGCTCTAGCCTTTAACAGCATCCGATGTCTATAACTAACATGAAGAGAACATCAGAACTTATTTTTCCCTTTGGCTTTTTTTTTTCTTTCAGCAGACACATTGCTCTGCTGATTAGAAAGCTAAGAAAGTGGATAGGTAGAAATATATAGCTTATTCAGCCAAAGGAAAATTAAAGTAATGCAGACAACACATTGCATAGTGCTTGATTTGGTTACACTTAATTTAAAGACCACCAGGTCCTGACCAATGCTCTTCCCCCCCTCCAGCTTTATTGAGATATAGTTGACAAATAAAATTGTAATATATTTAAAGTGTACAACACGATGATTTGATATATGTATACGCAGGGAAATGATTACCACAATCAAGGTAAGGAACAATAAACATAATTCCTTTTTTTTTTTTTTTGCGGTACGCGGGCCTCTCACTGTTATGGCCTCTCCCGTTGCGGAGCACAGGCTCCGGACGCGCAGGCTCAGCGGCCATGGCTCACGGGCCCAGCCGCTCCGCGGCATGTGGGATCTTCCCGGACCGGAGCATGAACCCGTGTCCCCTGCATCAGCAGGCGGACTCTCAACCACTGCACCACCAGGGAAGCCCCGTAATTCCTTTTTTTGTGTGAGAATGCTTACCATCTACTCTCTTGGCAAATTTTAAGTCCACAACACAGTATCATTAACTATAGTCACCATGCGGTACATTAGATCCTCAGAACTTACTCATCTTTTAACTGGAAGTTTGTCCCCTTTGACCAACATCTCGCCATTTCCTCCACCCCCAGCCCCTCACAACCACCATTCTCTGTTTCTATGAGTTTGACTTTTTTTTTAGATTCCACATATAAGTGATGCCATACAATGATTCTCTGTCTCCTGACCAGTGCTCTTGAAATGTAAATTCACCATCCAAAACCCACAAGTGAATCCAAAACACTGGGAAACAGGAGAAATTTACGCTGGACAGATGTGGGCAGTCCCCAAACTCAGTGGTCTTTGACAGCAACAAGGTCAAGGCAGTTTTTCAAAGTGATTTGTACAAAGTTTGCTTGTAAAAGAAAAAACATTTTTTAAGAGGGCATTCAGTTATATCCGAGGTAATCAAAGTAGCAAAAATAATCTCCAAAGTCAGCATTTACTAGGCAATTTGGGTTAAAATGTTATAAAAGGCAGACTGTTTGGGCTAGTACATCTGCCTCTCTTGCACTTGAAGAAAATTTGTAGATGAAGAAACTGCCTTAAAAAAAAAAAAAAGAAAGAAAAGCCTCCTTTCCCACAGCCTTCTGCCAAACAGATTCTGTTGCTAGGTAAACAGAAGCTACCAACAATTTATGTACCAATATATATAGCAAATTATAGCTGAGAGGAAGCTTGCTAGCTTATGAAACAGATGGTGATTTGTTGTGGCTCGGGAGAGAACAGGGTTTTGCCATGATGAGCCCCTGCTAGTCTCTCTGACAATTTCCTAGCCTAATAAACACTGTGACTTTGTATGTTATGAAGTTGGATGAGAGTGGAATCATGTAGAAAAGAAAGGAAAAGTTGGAAGGAATGGCAAAGACAATGCTCTTTGAGAGAAGGAACTATGGGTTTTAAACTTTGTGTTTAAATATGAGATATCAGTAGAAAGTAAACCAACACAGCTTGTAATATAACCCCCAGACTTGCCATCTGGGTTGAAGTCAAATTGAATAAGCCCAAGAACATCAACTCCGCTTCTCTAGCACTATGAAAAATTTCAGAAAGTCTGGTCAAGCAATCAGAAGCAAGAACAAGAGGGTGTAATCTTCTGTGAACATCTGTAACTAGAGAATATACCACGCTTATTAAGATTGTGTCAAAAGAAATTTCATCGAGTTAAGGCCCTTGCAGCTCACATTTCTCATCCAAACTAAACTAGTGTTTGTTCAATAAGCAACTGGTTCACAACTGGACTTAAACTGTCTCCCCACATCCTGGAACAAACTGTTGAACCACACTCAGATCCACACTGACATCTGCAGGTAATCAAAACAGGACTTCTATGAATTGATTTCTAGACGCAGATTCTCAAACCATTCACCACAGCAGTGTGCGAACCCATAAAACCTAAATACCCTGGATGACTATTTCTTTAAAAAATACTCTCCATCTTTAAGTGCTTTCATAGACTAAAATATTGTATATAGAGTATGAACTCAATTATCTAGAAAAAACCCCACAAACATATAGTTATTTCCACCTGGTGTAATTACGGTGATTTTAATTTTCACTTTAAACTTTGCCTTCAATTTTCCATTACTTTTCAGATATTCTCCAATGAGTGTATAGTCCTTTTACAATTAGTTATTGAAAGGCTGCTACCTCGATTTTATTTTTTTAATTGTCAATATCAGCATTTTAATGAGTTATTAAAAATAAAATCATGCATAATATCCTCAACAGGCAAAGGTTACAATTATATGTAACATAAATATATAAAGGAACCTGTAAGATGAAGGTATTCTTTTTAAAGATACGGATAAATAGTCAAGACAATAAATTGTTTTTTAAATATGCGTTTGAAAGAAAATCTAGGGAAAGTAAGGTACAAAAAGCGATGGTCTCGGGCTTCCCTGGTGGCGCAGTGGTTGAGAGTCCGCCTGCCGATGCAGGGGACACGGGTTCGTGCCCCCGTCTGGGAAGATCCCACATGCCACGGAGTGGCTGGGCCCGTGAGCCATGGCCACTGAGCCTGTGCGTCCGGAGCCTGTGCTCCACAACGGGAGAGGCCACAACAGTGAGAGGCCGGCATACAGCAAAAAAAAAAAAAAAAAAAAAAAAAAACGATGGTCTCATTTAAAAAAGGATTTTCATATGTCCTAGCTAATAAGCACTAAATATGTTATATATATGAGTGAAGGGGAAGATTTTTAAAGGATAAGTAAAGTTAATGAGGTAAAGAAAAACACAAAGGATACATTATGGCAATTGAAAAATAGTGTACTAAGGAAAAACATGCCAAACGAGTTGAATCAGGAGGACACACTATAAAAAACAAAGCAACACCCAAACAAAACATCATTTGAAAATAGTTTACACACATTCTTCCAAAATTGATGCATGTTAGTGTTTGTACTAACATGACAATGTCTATGGGATTTTTAATGTTCATGTTTATTCTTCTCCTAAAATATGGTTCCTATTGCAGAAATTAATATTAATCTAAATTTTCTTCTTCCCACATGTCAGTGAATGAAGAAAAATAACAATTGTCGCACAATCATCAAAAAATATTCTGTTACCAAAAAAATTCTCTAACCAAAGGAATAAATGATAGATATGGCATATCTCCAGTACAACTTTGTTGATAATTCATTTTCCACACACCTCTGGATACTACTGTATCTTTTTTTAAATTTATTTATTTATTTTTGCTGTGTTGGGTCTTTGTTTCTGTGCGAGGGCTTTGTCTAGTTGTGGCAAGCAGGGACCACTCTTCATCGCGGTGTGCGGGCCTCTCACTATCGCGGCCTCTTTTGTTGCATAGCACAGGCTCCAGACGCGCAGGCTCAGTAGTTGTGGCTCACGGGCCTAATTGCTCCGTGGCATGTGGGATCCTCCCAGACTGGGGCTCGAACCCGTGTCCCCTGCATTAGCAGGCAGATTCTCAACCACTGCGCCACCAGGGAAGCCCCTACTGTATCTTTTAATAGCCTCTCTAGTGTGACCGCTACCTCAATTTTAACCTCAAACCCCTAGTTGTCCCAGGTCAATTTGTATTCACATTCATCAAAGCCTTTAAAAAAAATCCTGCAAAATGTTTTTCTGTGGTAAACTGCTACTAAGCAGCATGCTTATTTATATAGGCTATCAAAACTCCTAAAGACACACAAAGATAAGGAGAAAGCAGATTTGTAGAGTCTAACATACGTGATTTTTCTATAGTGCCTTTCAACTGAGTGAAATTTCAAAGTGACGTTTATTGGATCAATCTATAATTACTGTATTAGAGAAAACAGGATCTATTACCAAGAGGCTCCTTTTACAATGACTGTCTGGGGGAAAGCCTGTTTTTCTGGGCTTGTGAAATCAAGTGACTCATTAAATTTCTGAGGTAAAAAAATCAACATTTGAAGAAAGCCTTATTCTACATGTTAAAAATTAAGTGTAATAGAAAAATACACCTAGGGTTTCTGGTGGTAGGGAGAAAAAAGACAACTGCTTAAGGGTTTATTAACAAATTCAATTGATAGGCACTCATAAACCTGCAGGCCCTCAGCTTACAAGTGTGCTACACTTCAAACGTTTATTGGTATATTTATTTTTTGGTGCCTGCAAAGCGTTTTCTTGAGGAAACAAAGTCATGATAGTTAGAGTCCCAAGTTAATTCACAAAAGTAAAGCTAAAGTACTGAAGGTTTGCAACGAAATTCTAAGAAGTAGTTTTAGTAATAAGGTCAAACAAATGCTGGAATGATTTCAACAATAAATTATTTTTCAGTTTTCCTGTTTTGGTACATGAGAGAATAATTATAGAAAGATAAGAAAGGCGGACCTTTTCAAGCACTTTAGATATCAACATTTAAGTTCCCTTTAAAACTTGCAACTTTTTAAAATTTATGCTTATTGGCCATACTTGAAGTTTTACTTTAGTTAACAAATGGACACAAGATGGAAATTAGGGAGAAAAATTAGGAGAGGGATTTTGATATGGAAACTGGGCAAGAACTGAAGCAGAAGCGGTGAGAGGGAACTAAAGAAAACATAGGGGTTGCCTCCACTTCATTCATTCATTCATTCGTTCGACTGTTAAGTGGCAGGCCCCATTGGTAAGTATAAGGACCGAGTAGTTCATCGTTCATTCAACCATTCGCCCTCCTCCCCAAGTGACCCAGATAGTCAAGTGGACTGCATATTTTGAAAAAACATATTTGCATCTTTCATACTGTGTGTGAAGTTGAGTAGCTTTTCATATATTTAAGGCTCATTTCTTCTGTGAACTGTGTTTTCATATTTTTGCCCATTTTCCTCTTGTGAGTTTTAGCCTACCCCCCACTCTGAAATTTGAGTTCTTTATATATGTATTTGGGATATTAGCCATTTAGATAAGTATTTCTCCCAGTTTTGTTGTGTTTCTTTTGACTGTGCTTATGTGGTGTTTTTGTCTGTTTGTTTGTTTGTTTGTTTTTGTTGGGGGGTTTTTGGCACGCAACAGGTTTCTATTTTTATGTAGACTTTACTTTTATGTAGTTGAAATTATCCATCTTTTTCATTGTATCTGGATTTGGAGTCATACTTCGAAAGGCTTTCCCTATACCCAGGTTATAAAGGATTTCATCCATGTTTTCTTATATTACTTACATGGTTTCATTTTTTAACATTTAGATCCACTTGGAGTTTATTCCAGTGTACAGTGTGAGGTATGGAACCAAATTATCTATTTTTACAGCAATCCATTATCCCAACAGCATTTATTAAAAAGTCTAGGGCTTCCGTGGTGGCGCAGTGGTTGAGAGTCCGCCTGCTGATGCAGGGGACACGGGTTCGTGCCCCGGTCCAGGAAGATCCTACATGCCGCGGAGCGGCTGGGCCCGTGAGCCATGGCAGCTGAGCCTGCACATCCAGAGCCTGTGCATCCAGAGCCTGTGCTCCGCAATGGGAGAGGCCGCTACAGTGAGAGGCCCGCGTACCGCAAAAAAAAAAAAAAAAGTCCATTTTTGCCCCAGTGATCTGGGTATACCACCTTTACTATATGTTAAATTTTACACTTGGTCTATGTCTGGACTTTCCGCTTTGCCCCAGTGATCTGTCTGTTCACGCACCAGTATAATATAATAAAGGTAACAGGTTATAACACGTTGGTATGCAAAAAGGGGGGCAGCTTTCTTTACAGAAGAATGCTACCTAATAAATGTGGAAGGAATGACAGAATTAGTAAAATATTTTGCAGCCACCATCTTAAAAACTGACCCAGGGAGGCATCACTAATGGATGCTAAAACTATTGGGTGAAAGTTGTTGGGGAACAGGACATTTACATGGTCACATTTAATACTTTTAAAATACTAATTTAATATTAACTACAAAGGGGGAAAAGTACCTTTACAGTGGAGAAATCTGGAGAACACTACCTTGACTAAGTGACTGAACTTGGCATCACCAGTGGAACAACTGACATCATGTACCTCCTGATATGATGCAATGGGAATCACCTATGTGGTATTCTTGCCAAAAAGATTTAACTAATCTAATGTTTAATTGAATCTAATCATGAGGAAACAATCCGACAAATCTGAACGACAGGACCTCATACAAGACAATTGGCCCAGACTCTTCAAAATGAGTATTTCATGAAAGATGAAAGAAAGTGAGGGGACTGTTCTACATTAAAGAAAACTAAAGAAACATGACAACTAAATGAATTTGCATGACCTTTGAGCCTAAATTTTGAATCCTCAATTGAAAAAAATTGATAAAATAATATTATTTAATTCACAGTCCATATTCAGATTTCCCAAATTGTCCCAATAATCTCTTTTAGATCAGAACCACCCAGCTCAACCACAGACTCATGAGAAAAAATGAACTATTTAGTTTTAAGTCACTAAGGTTTCAGGGGGAAGGAGAGGGAGATTACACAGTAATAGCTTATATAAATATGCTACCATTTGTGTGAAATTTGGGAAAAGAGAATATGTTGATGAATTTGTTTACATATATGCAAACTTTCTCTGTAAGGATACACAGGAACATAAAACCACAATTGCTGTGGGGAAGAGGAGCTATGGTGGCTGGCGGATGAAGACACGAGGGAGACACTTCATTTTCTGCCCTATTGTACCTGTAGAATTTTAAACACATGAATGTATTTCCAATGAATGAATGAGTGAATGAATGAAATCTGTTTCTTTTACTCATGTCTTTCCAGGACCCTTGAATCATCTCTAGTGGTAATGGGAACTCTCATACCCTACTGATGAGAGTATAAATTGGTACAATCTTGGTGGGGTGGAGGTGTGGCTTTAAGAAATGCCTATAACGTAAGGTCAGACACTATAAAACTCTTCAAGGAAAACATAGGCAGAACGCTCTATGACATAAATCACAGCAAGATCCTTTCTGACCCACCTCCTAGAGAAATGGAAATAAAAACAAAAATAAACAAATGGGGCCTAATGAAACTTAAAAGCTTTTGCACAGCAAAGGAAACCGTAAACAAGACGAAAAGACAACCCTCAGAATGGGAGAAAATATTTGCAAATGAAGCAACTGACGAAGGATTAATCTCCAAAACACACAAGCAACTCATGCAGCTCAATATCAAAAAAACAAACAACCCAATCCAAAAATGGGCAGAAGACCTAAATAGACATTTCTCCAAAGAAGATACACAGATGGCCAAGAGGCATATGAAAGGATGCTCAACATCACTAATCATCAGAGAAATGCAAATCAAAACTACAATGAGGTATCACCTCACGCCAGTCAGAATGGCCATCATCAAAAAAATCTAGAAATAATAAATGCTGGAGAGGGTGTGGAGGAAAGGGAACCCTCTTGCACTGTTGGTAGGAATGTAAATTGATACAGCCACTATGGAAAACAGTATGGAGGTTCCTTAAAAGTTAAAAATAGAACTACCATAGGGCCCAGCAATCCCACTACCGGGCATATACCCTGAGAAAACCATAATTCAAAAAGAGTCATGTACCACAATGTTCATTGCAGCTCTATTTACAATACCCAGGACATGGAAGCAACCTAAGTGTCCATCGACAGATGAATGGATGAAGAAGATGTGGCACATATATACAATGGAATATTACTCAGCCATAAAAAGAAACGAAATTAAGTTATTTGTAGTGAGGTGGATGGACCTAGAGTCTGTCATACAGAGTGAAGTAAGTCAGAAAGACAAACAGAAATACCGTATGCTAACACACATATATATGGAATCTAAAAAAATAAAATGGTCCTGAAGAACCTACGGGCAGGACAGGAATAAAGACACAGATGTAGAGAATGGACTTGAGGACGCGGGGAGTGGGAAGGGTAAGAGGGGATGAAGTGAAAGAATGGCATGGACATATCTACACTACCAAATGTAAAATAGATAGCTAGTGGGAAGCAGCCGCATAGCACAGGGAGATCAGCTCAGTGCTTTGTGACCACCTAGAGGGGTGGGATAGGGAGGGTGGGAGGGAGACGCAAGAAGGAGGGGATATGGGGACATATGTATACGTATAGCTGATTCACTTTGTTATAAAGCAGAAACTAACACACCATTGTAAAGCAATTATACTCCAATAAAGATGTTAAACAAAAGAAATACTGATAAAATATGCAAATACATATGCAATACATAGACTATCTCCAGAAGAACCCACCAGAAGTTGATAACACTGGTTGCTTCTGAGGAAGGACCTTATGGGACTGTGAATCCAGGGTAGAAGGAAGACTGACTTTTCCCTCCATGCCCTTTTTATTCTTTGAATTTTTATGCTGAACTTGTATTACCTTCTCAAAAGGAGCATAATAAAATAAAATGCACATACCCTTTGACTAACTATTTATCACTTCTAAGATTCTCTCCTGCAGAAATACTTACAGAAACAAAGATATTACTTGTGTATACTAATAAAGTATAAGGAACCTAAATGACCATCAGTTAAGGATTAGTTAAATAAATTATGGAATGTTCATACATGGGAATACCATACAATTGCTAAAAATGAACCCATAAATCATCACCCAGGCTGACATAGAATATTCCAGAAATCCGGAAGCATTCCCTAATGCCTGCATCCAGCCTTTCCCACCCTGTAAGTTACTACAAACTGAATAAACCCATGTAACCATCACCCAGGTCACATAGAACACTCCAGAACACTTGAGGCGCCCCCTAATGCCCACTTCTAGCCGTTCGCCCCCTGTGAATGACCACAAGCTGAATAAACCCATGTAACCATCATCCAGATCACACAGAACATTCCACAGACCATCCAGTTTGTAGTAATTCATCAAGCTGTACACTTTTTTGTATGTATGTTATACTTCAATAAAAAGTGTGAAAATATGCATGTGTGTCTGTTATAAATATGTTCACATATACATAGAAAAAGGTAATTAGGCATACAAATCAAACTATGGATGAAAAGGCTACGGGGGGAGGCATTTATTTACTTTGCATACTTCTATAAGGTTTAAACTTTATAATGAATTTTTCCCTTCACAATTTATAATTTTAAAATGAAGAAAAATAATGAAGAAAAACACTTTTAAAAAAGAAAATGATTTTAAACATTGTTATGAAATGTTAGTTTTGTCTTAGAAGAGGAAATATACAACATCAGGGTTTTAAATCCTAAAATTCTTGACCACTACCTACAACAGCCAGTCCCCCGTCCTCCCAATCCAACCCCATAGGTCCTGGAGGGAGATAAATGTCTGAAGAATAGATTCAGACAAAGAAACACTTAACTAGCTCGGTCTTTCACCTCAGACTTCAGTGTAGTCACCGAAGGGATTAGACCAAAACTTCCTTTTGCCCAAACCGGGCAGGCCTCAGTGACCCAGACGACAAGCTTCTTTCTCTGAGGGCTACATTGTGACCTTAGCTTTGGAGCTCTCACCACTACTTTAGTCAGAAGAGATGGTTAAGGAAACAAACTGAAGGAAAACCACACCTAGGGATGGCAAGAAACCATTTAGGGTGACTGATTGGTCCCAGTTTGCCCAGGATTTTCCTTGTGTTAGCACTGAAAGTCCCCAGAAAACCCTTCAGTTCCAAGCAAACCAGGACCTAGGAAATCAGGCCTCAAGTGCCTTTTAGGCCTCTTCTCCCTGAGCCCCAACCAAGTTCCCCTTTGATCTGCAAGGTGAGGGGGAGTGTCTTCTCCTCAGAAGCTAAAGGAGAGATGCCAGACTTCTCTTACCACACTTTATAGGAGAAGAGCTAGCAGAATCAGAATCCCAGAAAGAGGCTCCAAAGAGGCACCCCAAAGAGCATTTCACACAGATTCAACAGCTTTTAACCTCTTCATACCAACAATTCCACACATCATTGTGACCCAATCCAATCCTGGATCAAAGTTCTGATTTATATTTTACTTTGAAGATTTTGGCTATACCTAGCTAGCTATTACTCAGACTCCTGTTTACTGAAGATGTTTCTTTTAGTGAACTCACGTTTTCTTTGTTACATTTATCTTTAAAATACATCTTTAAAAATATTATTTGCTAAGTTTATTTTAACAGAACACTTCCCATCACTTTCATAAATGGAAAATTGGTATCACATGCCACAAACAGAAGGTACATATTAGGTACATATGAATAACTATCACCTAAAGGGAGTACTCCTTGATGAAGATTCCTCATGCAAGTTTTCCTCAGGAATGCCTGGAACGCAAGAAGCTTGGTGCTCCTCCTAGAGGTCAGAGTGTGTGGTTAACACTGCTCTGGGAGTTTCTTCCAGCTCCTTCTATAGGTTAACCCTCCCCCATGACTTTCTTTCAGCTCCCTCTACAGGTTGGAGTGATTATCTTTCAGCTCCCTCTGTGGGTTAGAGTGGGGGAGGAGGGTTATTGTTCAACAAAATTTTATTGAGTGACTATTATGTTGTAGATACAGCGCTGAGGATACAGGGGAGAACATGGGAACAATTTCGTATTGTAATTGAGCACGGATAGGGAAAGAGGGGAAAGACGAAGTTAGAAGATTTGGGCACAGACTGTACTGTCTCTATTTCCTAAACCCCTGTTTATTCAAGCCATTGCAATCTGACTTTTGTTCCTTCCACCTCACCAAAAGTACGCTCATGAAAGTCTCTACGAGACTTCCTAATGATCGGATCCAATGGGAAGTTTTGCATCCTCATCTTAAGTGACCCTGGACACGACTCCCTCAGCTTTGCTGACAGCGTTAGCTGCTTTCTCCAAGGTTTTCTCCTATCCCTCTTGCCACCCCAGCTCTCCTTCAACCTGCCTCTTATATGTTGATGCTTGTCAGGATTTTGTCCTTAACCCTCTTCTCCATAAATCTCCTTTCTTATGTCTACACCCATAGCTCCCACCTACATAACCTAAAGACTCCCAAATCCTGAAAGACCAGAGGTGCCTCTATTTCTCTCTCCAACCCCATTTCTCATGTTAGCAAATTACTTGTATGACTGTGAGAGTGCCTTGGTCTCTTCTTCCTGTATCCGATTTCCCTCTCACTTCTCCCTCCACCCGAGGTTTGTTCTTCGATTCAGCTTCAGCTTCCCAGTATTCTGGGAAGGACTCCAGAAGCACAGCCCGGGTGCTCTCCCTTTGTGCTCCCCAAAACACTAGAATTGGCGCTTCTAATGGTCAGCGTACCTCTGTTTATTTCACTAGGCTTGTCCCCTTGAAGGTACTGACTGCATCTGCATTTACAGTTCCCAGCACAGGGCTCAAAAAATACTTTTAAATTGATGAATATAAGAAATCCATGAGCTGTGAACAGGTAAACATGGAGGAAGAGAAGCTTGGGGATGGCTGGGGTGCGTGTGAGAAAGGGATATTTAAAACTTGAGTATTTAGAATAGAATTCCCTTTCCCTTCCTCCTATGGAGGCAGCCAGGGCTGGAGGGGCCGAGGGGGCATTGATGTGTCAGGGTCAGAAATTGGTTACATACAGGAGAAATGAGCAATTGTATTGAGGATAAAGGGAAACAGGCTTGTCACTATCCGAGAATAGTTACAAATATGGATAGGACGGATGCTGGAATGAACTTGGTAGTGTTGAACTGGAATCGGAGATACTCATGGTCTTTAATAGATGATCAGATATACATGTGTGTGTATACATAAATATACATTTACATGTATTTTCTGTGTTGAGAGGGCCTTTATTTATTATTATTTTTCGGCTGTGCCGCACAGCTTGCAAGATCTGTTCCCCGAACAGGGATTGAACCCAGGCCATGGCAGTGAAAGCCCAGAATCCTAACCACTAGGCCACCAGGGAAGTCCCGAGAAGGACTTTAAACCATAATGCTCAAGTAGCAGTGATTATACCTAGTGCCTATATTTTGGTAATTGTACCAAATACCATTCTCTATTAAAAGGAATCAAGGCTCCTTAGAGAAACAGCTGATCGCAGGGCTTGGGGCAAGGAAAGTATGAATCTGGGACATCTTATGCCAGAAAGTAAAACACTGCTCAAAAAATGATAGATTTGCCAAAAGGACACAGCAGCCAGCTTGCAGGGACTCTCACTGTCCGTATCTGAGATGTGAATATCAAAAAAAAAAAAAAGTCATGGTTATGAATAAAAACCCACTGACTAAAATAGGAGTCCACGAGTCCACAAGGATCAAATAAATGGTGGAGAAGGGAAAGTTCTTCTTTACACTAGAATGCCAATTAATAGTGTAGAAGGAATAAGGGAAGTAGAGAGTCACCATTGGGTAGTCATCATAACACTAGCAGGCAAGAAAGAGCAAAAGATACTAAAATTACTGGGGGAAAGTTTGATGAAAAACCAGGATACTTATAGTCTCAAAGTACTTCCACACAAAATATTTTACCAATTTCAGAGGGAAAACGCTAACTATGCAGTGGAGAAACACAGCAGACACCTCCTTAACCAAAGGATCAAGGGTCACCAGTAATAGGACGAAGTGGTACCATGTGCCTCCTGCAATGAGATGTTGAGAACACAACACCCCTTCTGTGGTATTTCTGCCCAAAATGCATAACCTGAATTTAGTAATGAGGAAATATCAGTCAATCTAAATTGAAGGACATTTTTCAAAATAACTGGCTAGTACTTCTCAAAACTATGAGGATCACAAAAGACAAGGAAAGACTGGGGGATTTCCAGGTTGAGGGAGACTAAAGACACGTAATGAGTAAGTGTGACACATAATCCTGGATGGAATCCTGGGCCGGAAGGAAATTTTTTTCCCTCTTGCTAAAAGAGCCTTATTGGCACCACAGGCAAAATATGAACGGGGTCTGTGCACTAGGTGGGATAGTTTTGTATCAAGGTTAATTTCCTGATTTTGATAGCTGCAATGTGGTCATGTAGAAATGTCCTTGTCTTTAGGAAATTTACACTGAAGCACTTAAGAGTAATGGGGTATCATGTATGTATCTTATTCTCAGATGGTTCAGAAAAAATGTGACACACACATACAAATATACACAGACACATACATACATACAAGCGAGTGGGAGGGATGGTAAAACTAATGTGGTTAAATATCAACAACTGAGGAACCTGGGTGAAAAATATATGGGAGTTCTTTGGGCTATTCTTGCAACTTTTCTCTAAGTGTGAAATAAAATAGTTCATGTATTTTTTAAATACTGAAAAGAAAAGTGAGTGTTTAAAGCCTGAGTCATGCATGAAAGGCTTTTATTTTTTGCCTGTCTACCCACCCCCGCCACCTTGCTCCAAAAACAATTTAGAGTCTTATGAATATGTAAAAAAAAACACAAGATACAATAAATCCAAAACAAGTAAGAAATACGTGCAGCCTTGGCAAGAACCTTGTAAATTGTCAAATTCTACAAAATGCTCTTGAAAATTTGACAGATTATGTGGAGAGGTTTCTCTTTGTTTTGGGAAACAACCCAAACTTCAAAACAGCTATCAGTTCTTTTGTGTTCCCCATATCCTTTTATTCAAAACTTGACTGCAATTAGACACAGAGAATGCAATACTGGGATATGGATAGGCTTAAAAATTTTACAGAATTTTATGCATGTGTACACACTTTATTAAGTTTGCATTCTAAGATATACACAAGGTCAGCAGTTCACAAAACTTATTATTATTCCAAAAGCAGTTATCATGAAACACAGTGATTATATGTCAGTCAAGCAAAAAGAGCATCTAGTAAATTTTCTTATCATATCATCTCTTATACTTGTTTTCAAATAGAAGCCTAAAATATGATATCATATTAGAATAGGAAGAGAGAATTTTACTTTATAATGATCACTTTTCAAATATTAGACTTTATATAAAAATAAAGGAGTACTGTCAACAAAGCTCACCTGAAGGTTAGCATCTCTATCTTTTATGTAATCCGAAACAACCCCTGCACAAACTTAACTTTCTAGTCACTTTAAACGATAAAAATGAACCTTGGCTTAAACAGTAAAGTCAGTTACCTTGCCTCCTAGTTCTCATAACAGAGGAACAACTGCATTTTCCTGTCCCAATTCTACCCCACCGCTGAATTTCAAAAATAAATTTAAATATCATTACATTCTAAAGGTTATGTCTTAAGAGTCCTAAATTAGAGCCAAAAAATGATGGCCAAAAGTGTCCCTTTAAGGCAAAGAAGACAGTAGAGAGCTGGTGGATAAATACCCTATAGGAGAAAACCACCTCTCAGTATTATATAGGCAGAGACTTTTAACATGGTTCTTTCACAAACAGAATAAATACACTGCATACCACTGATGTAAATTTTCTTTAAAATGACATACTGAGAACAATCTTCATAGTATGTACATTCATGTTAGGTTTGAAGGATTATGGACTTTGCACAGGTGAAAGCCAATATGAGAAATAAAGCCTCGAATGGCCATTATGGCAGTTATCACAATTTAAAATAAACAACACAGCTGATGCTACAAGAGAACTACTTACTGCAAGCTAAGTGATGCTCTCTTATAATTCAGAGAGAATAGGTTTCCCTTCAAGCCCTACAGTATTACTAGTCTGTGGGTACCCTCAAAGCACATCATCTTCCTTTAAAATTCAACGACCTTTGCCTTCAAAAGACACAAAAGCAGTAGTTTTCATTTCTTACATTCATTTAAAAATGGAATATTATGGTCCTAGCAGGCAAATTTGCATGTTAAATACAGACAATCCAACCACGATGTCTGAACATTAAAAGAGATCTATCACAACAGACATTTTGCACACAGTTTTAAATAATAAATAACATGGCAATAGATTACACTCAGGTTTTTAAAATAGCTCTATCGGGATTTTCCTCTTTTAAATGTTAAATAACTTATGGTACCGCAGACTTACTATCATGTACACTGTTGACAGCTCAAACAGCTTCTTAAAAGCAGAATGCACAATGACATTGACTTTGGCAGCTCCTAAAAGCTTCCTCATAGATATTAAACTGCGCTTCCCATAAGGCAGCATGTAGAAGAACTGGACTCTGATTCTGGGGGCAACACAATAACCAAAATACAGTTGACAACACCACTCACCACACAACAAAACAAACAACTCCAATGACAAAAAAGTAATCAGAAAGAAGCAGCAATCAAAACGGTATGTGGCAATCAGACACATAAAGCCCGTTGTCTATCCTACCTTATGATATACATCTTTACAGCATGATACTGAACCCCAAGGCCCCTCAGGCCTCATTACACCACCCAAGACAAGCTGTCAAGCTCCGTGTACACTTTTCTACACAGTGGTTTGTGTGTAAATAACATTATTCATTCATTTGTAGATGCTCCACACATCTGGTCAAGGCAGGAATTTCTTCTCCTTGATAACACCACCTAGAAACATTAACAATATTTTATATATTCCTTAGGGCAACAGGTTTGAGGAGAACAATATCAACTGGGGTAGCTTAGTCATAAGAAGCTGTGGTGACTAATCCCGGCATCCTGTTAAGTCCGTTTACATTCTCAGCACTAAAATCAACCCTTGCATCCTACACTCCAACAGCAAAGAAGCAATATGCACAGTAATGAAAGCAACGACATGTTTTTTCCCCTTTGTGAGAAATGGCAAGGAAGCGGCTCAAACAGGAAAGGGAAACAAAATAATGTACTTTAAGCTGATGCAGAAAAATAAAAACTTATATCAAAAGCAACGCATCTAATATTGTGAGATAAAGAGATTTGAGACTTATATAGTCAACAGAGAACAACAACAACAAAAATCTCTCAAGCAAGAGAATTTCTGATCAACTCTAGCTGTCATGACACTGCTGGGAAAAAGAACCATTGTTGAAAATACGTATTAGTGCTTTCCTTAAATGTATAGACTCTAAAATACGTGCTCTTTGAAGCACTGAGAAAAAAAAAAAATATATATATATATATATGTACTCTAAGCAATCAAAAATGAGTATTTGAAATCCATTACTAGTTCAAAATGAGATCAGCAAAAAGAGACCTAAGTAAGGTTACTACACTCATAAAATCAAACTTTAGAGAAGTGCCAAAAAAGAACGGCATCAAAATGGTTTAGATCAGTAACACTTTAATCCTCATTATGGATCAAAGTTCCCTGTGTTCCTCCCTGAATGTTTTCTGCAGGAAACAGCAGTTAGAACACTGAATCAGAAATGGGTAAGTCACTTGGGTGAGAGATCATCCATCAAGATGAACGGAGAGCATGAATTGGAGCATGCTACTGGAGCCTCTGCGGTTGTGCTGCCTTTAGCCAGTGAGTCTGAGGACAAGCCACTGCGGCTACTACTGCCATCCAAAATATCTGAACTGAGGACAAAGCAAAAAGAATTATAAGCAGATGCATCTATCAGGGTAAAGGCAAACATAACATGCAATGACATGGTTTCAAGAACTCACGGATCAGTACAGCATTGGTAAATCATAAAAAGCATAAAAGCAACAGCAAAACTAGAGAATGTACTATATTCAGATACCTGGGAGAGGACAATGTCAGAGAAATCCCAAGTTAAGACACGCAAGGTTCTGTATCATTTGGGTGCTCTCCTAGAGGCACCAGAAGGTCCAACATACCAGTAAGTGTTCCTCTTGACATGTCATGGTTTCCGTGAGGGAGTTCCCCTACCTTCCGCTCAAGCGATTTCTACCCTTATATTTCTCTTCTTTAAAAAATTGGTTTTATTTTTATACTTCTCTTCTTACCTTCAGCCTTCGAGTAAGAGGAGTGGTTACTCGTTGAGGTACCCTGGACTGTCGGAAGTATTCTAGCAAGTATACTGCTTCATGGTCCTTCCATTCCAGAACAGTCTTTCAACTGCTCTAGATTTTATCACTTCCCCACTCCCAAGAGCCCTTCGACTCATACACATTTTTTTCTAATTTCCTCCATTATTTGCCTTTTATGTTCTTCTCATTTTATGAATTTCTTAGACTATTTCCTTTCCTATTGCTTTCAAAACTCAAAGGTCTCCCTCCTATTTCTAAAAGACTTGTTTCTTTGATCCCTTCAGTTAACTTCCAGTCAAGCTTCTAATAGGAATGCTCTATATCCACAGACCCAATACCCTCACAGCCCATTTGCCTCTTGAATCCTGACAATTGGCTTGTGCTCCTGTCCTTCCACTAAGACTCCTGATCTGGTCATCAAGAGCCTCTAGAACCCAGCCTGGGGACACCTGACCCATCCAGCCCAGGCTCCCAGGGCTCCCAACAATCAAGCCAGCCTGCCTCATGAATCTGGCTACAGACTTTAGCGTTCACAATTGGCAGCCTTCACAATGTGACATGAGGCTGCCTTCCTGGCTACGATACCCATCAATACAACGTGTAAGCTCTGTGCTGTATATTTGGCCCGAATTCACTCATTCAGTCATTACATTTCTTCTAATATTTACTGAGTACCTGCCAAGTGCAGAATGTACGCCAGCTATTAGAAATACAATGGTATATAAGACAGACATGATCCCTGCCCTCATCTAATTTACAGTATAGTACAGGAGACAGACAGTTATATAATCATGCTAATAAATATATAATTATAATTTGTGATCAAAGCAGTAAAGATATAAGGGACTCTGAGAGTATATAACATGGGTGACCTGATCTAATTTGGAGGAATACGGAGGAACAAGGCTCCCCCAAAGTGATATTTGAGCAGTTGTCTGAAAGATGAGTAGGCCTTAACTGGGTAAAGCTGGGGAAGAAGCAAGGTTATTTCTAGGAGCCAAAACCAGGCTAGTATGGCTATAGCACAGGGAGCAAGGAGAACATGATGAGAGAAAGCTGGCGAGGGAGTCAGGTAGTTTTAGGATCTACACAGACACACTTTTTTATTTTTGAAAAGGAAACAAAGCATAGAATTGGAGAAGGACTTGTGAATCAGCAAATATAGGTTCTAGTTTAAGTTTGATCACTAGCTCCTTTGCAAAAGCTCATCCTGGTCTAAACTGCCCTGAAACTCAATATTATGTCTTTAATATTATCGTTTTTATGAATTTCCAAGTTAATACATTTCCACTGTTAAGCAACCTATGATACATTTGGAAGTTTCTGGGCTTTGTACCACCCTTAATAAAATGTAACTTCCCCCAACCCAGCTTCTCTACTCTTATATTTCTTCAAACTGTCATTTCTTTCTTTTGCCTGTGGATTGTTTTCAGATGGAAACAGAATACAAATAGGCTTTGGAAAAGTAAAAATATCGGGTTGGCCAAAAGGTTCGTTCGTTTTTTCCCATAAGATGGCAATAGTAGCGCTTAGTCATCTTTAACTTCATTCGAAACAATTTTGTTAGACTGTGTTGTGACAGCTGTCGTATCAGCGTGCATTTAAAAAATATCAAAATTGGTGAATTTTTGTGTAGCCATTTTAATATTGAAGATGGAAGAAAATAGCAACATTTTCGGCATATTATGCTTTATTATGTCAAGAAAGGTTAAAAACACAACTGAAACACACACAAAAAAGATTGTGCAGTGTATAGAGAAGGTGCTGTGACTGATCAAACGTGTCAAAAGTGGTTTGCAAAGTTTTGTGCTGGAGATTTCTCGCTGGCTGATGCTCCACAGTCGGGTAGACCAGTTGACGTTGATAGTGATCAAATCGAGACATTAATTGAGAACAATTAATGTTATACCACGCGGGAGATAGCCGACGTACTCAAAATATCCAAATCAAGCGTTGAAAATCATTTGCACCAGCTTGGTTACATTCATCACTTTGATGTTTGGGTTCCACGTAAGCAAAAAAAAAAAACAAAAAAAAACAAAAAAAAAACACCAAAAAACCAGTATTTCTGCATACGATTCTCTATTTAAATGTTCTGTTTTTAAAACAAATTGTGTCGGGCAATGAAAAGTGGGTACTGTACAATAATGGGGAACAGAAGAGATCATGGGGCGAGCGAAATGAACCACCACCAACCACTTCAAAGGCCAGTCTCCATCCAAAGAACGTGATGGTGTGCATATGGTGGGATTGGAAGGGAGTCCTCTATCATCAGCTCCTTCTGGAAAACCAAACGATTAATTCCAACAAGTACCGCTCCCAATTAGACCAACTGAAAGCAGCACTTGACAAAAAGCGTCCAGAATCGGTCAACAGAAAACGCATCATCTTCCATCAGGATAACGCAGGACTGCATGTTTCTTTGACGACCAGGTAAAAACTGTTACAGCTTGGCTGGGAAGTTCTGATTCATCCGCCGTATTCACCAGACATTGCACCTTCGGAGTTCCATTGATTTCTGTCTGTCTTTACAAAATTCTCTTAATGGAAAAAATTTCAATTTCCTGGAAGACTGTAAAAGGCACCTGGAACAGTGCTTTGCACAAAAAGATAAAAAGTTTTGGGTAAATGAAATTATGAAGTTGCCTGAAAAATGGCAGAAGGTAGTGGAACAAAACAGTGAATACGTTGTTCAATAATGTTCTTGGTGAAAATGAAAAATGTGTCTTCTAGTTTTACTTAAAAACCGAAGGAACATTTTGGCCAACCCAATAAAAATGGAAATAGTATATTTCCCAATCCTCCTACTCTATACTTTCTGCGGTCCAATGCATCATTAATAATACCACTTTTAAGTAAGAAGTTTGGAAAATTTAGCTGGCTCTGGTATTTTTTCAACCAAATGGCAAAATGGGTCTAAAATATGAATTATTCAAAGTACTGAAAGAAAGTTGCACAGATTATCTAAGACGTTGGAAAATCAAAAGACCTTTATATTTGCCTTTGGAACATATGTGATTTTCCTTCTGCAGCATTTTGCCTAGACTAATACTAAAATGAATTTACTTTCCTAAAGCACATATTGGCTGGGAAGCCGAAGGACACGCTCTCTGCTACTTGGCAGGAAGAAACAGGCTTAGATTAAAATTTGGCCACCAAACAGATAATCTGAATATAAATACTTTCTTATTCCAACCAGACTTATGGTGAGCCCTGGGTTAAAAGATTCCATTTGCCATAAAGCCTGCTTCTTAGGTGAATCCTGTATTCATTCAAAAACATAGAACGTGACTCGCCATGAAATCTGTCGTCTAATGCTGTTGATTACCTTAAAGAAATAAGCTAATAGGGAAGTTACCAAGAAAAAAAATGAGGCAACATTTCACTTCATGTATTTTTTCAAGAATATATTTTTTTCAAGAATTTCTTCTCAATTATTAACTATAAACATATATAATTGTGTTTCATTGACAGAAAAATAGCATACTTGCATTTAGTCTCCAGTGCAATTTAAATTCAGAGCCTGGTAAACCTTTAACCAGGTATTTTCACTAAACTAAAATCTAGTTTCTGTTCTAATTAATCTGGCACTACTATGCTTGGTCCCAGAAGCAGTGACTACAGGTCACAAATTACCCACTGTTAATATACCCACAAGCAAGACTTAACGTGATTTTGTAATTCCAGAGAGATCACTGTACAAAAGTGATTTTCACTATGTCTGCTATTAAACCTTCTACCAGGGCTTCTAAAAGCAACAAAGCGTGGTCCAATTTAAGTTTCTCTCTTTTTTCCTTTCCTAGTTTAAGCTCTGATGGAGGTGCTAATGAGCCTTAGACTAGTGGCCCAAAGCCAAACAACGGCAGGAAAGCAAAGGACCTAGACAATTCAAATTGGACACAGGAGTACGTGAAACAAAAGTAAACTAATTCATTTCAGCCACTGACTATACCAGTTGAGGCAGTATTTGAACCACACCACCAAAAATACTTATGACAGCTAAAGTAGTGCCCTCTGTCTAAAAAAACTAAGGGAGAAAGTATAAGGGAATCATTAAAACATTCAGTGATAAAGTAACAACAAAATTAGGTTGTCCAGTGTGACTCACGCTATCACGCATCTGGTGGAGCCACTCTTGTGCCTTGTCCAGTCAGTAAATTGGGTTCTATCAGATAAATGCCAGGCAGGTAAATGCGCTAGAAATCAGCCGCAGCCCTATCAGTCCCAGCACAGATTTTAGTATAAGGTAAGACTACAGGGCATCCCCCTACCCCTTGGTGTGGGTTAAACTGGTCCATAGGGTTTGTTCTCTACTCTCTACTATCTTACCTTACGAAGACCCAGCATTATCTTGCTGTATAACCTCTAGGTTTTTAAGATCACATAGTTAAATATGATCAGTTCCACTGTCACTTTGGGGATAGGAGTTTTAAAGTATCAGCACATAGGGATGTAACGTACAACATGATCAAGATAATGAACGTGGCTATATGTTATAAATGAAAGTTGTTAAGAAAGTCAAATCCTAAGAGGTCTCATCACAAGGAAAAAATTCGTTTTCTATTTCTTTAATTTGGTATCTACATGAGATGATGGACGTTCACTAAACTTATTGCGGCCGTCATTTCATGACGTACGTGAGTCACATCACTATGCTGCACACCTTGAACTTATACAGTGCTGCATGTCAACTATACTCAGTAAAACTGGAAGAAAGAAATTTTAATGAAAAATACTGCTCTTTAATCACCAGAAAAAAAGTATCAGCACAGAAGTCTAAGCTGCTCACATAAACATCTTCAAGTATATGTGAACATTTCTGTCATAATAAATAATGATTACCTTATTCTTTGTACATGTAACATACTCATGATAAAATTTTCTTGCCGTGACACACACATTAAAAAAATGTTAAAAGTCACTAAGATAAATCTAGTGTAAAATGTTAAAATAAAACCATAAAGGTTAAGTCAGCAGTCCTGTTAACACTAAGGCACTGGGCAGGAAATTTCATGGAAGACTTTTTCCTTTTCTGTAGGAGAAATAGACTATCACTTAATCTTCACTACATGGCTAGCAGCCCTGAAAACTCCTTTATTTTATATGCCACAGATAGCCTTATTCCTAAAAGAATGAGGAGCAGAACAAGAGTTCCCAGCATGAAGAAAAGAATGAAAGCGCCATGTAAAGGTGTACTTCCGAGCTATGGTCAAACTCCTGATGTTCATAAGGACTAAATGCAGAATGACGTAATTCCTACCTTGTGGTTAACAAAGGTCCCCGGATTTGCTTGGCAAAAAAAAGAATTCTTAGTAAAAAATAGGTTTATAGGGCTTCCCTGGTGGCACGTGTTCGAGCCCTGGTCCAGGAGGATCCCACAAGCCGTGGAGCAACTAAGCCTGTACGCCAAAACTACTGGGCCTATGCTCTAGAGCCCGCGTGCCTAGAGCCCGTGCTCCGCAACAAGAGAGGTCGCCGCGATGAGAAGCCCGTGCACCACAATGAAGAGTAGCCCCCGCTCGCCACAACTGGAGAAAGCCAGCGCACAGCAATGAAGACCCAACAAAGCCAAAAATAAATAAATAAAATAAACAAACAAACAAAAAAGATTCAATCACTAAAAAAAAAGAAATAGGTTTATGAAAAGGAGGCCTACTATTCCTTTGCATAGCAGTTGGCACACCGGACACAAACTCCATATGGGTCAATACTCAAACTTCACATTTATTGATAATTTATACTTCAAAGATGCAAGCTTTTAAAGATCATTATCTAGTATATAAACTTTAAAGTTTTAAAACCCATCTCTTCTTTATGGAGTGGGGCAGGGAACAAACTATAATGATTGAAATGATGAGATAATACCTACTGATGATCTGATACCTTTTCTCTCCCTAAAATGTATAAAAATGGTTTCCTTAGTTATCGAGTAGATTGTTATCCTTGGCAACAGGTAGCTTCTGTCTCTGTCCCCATTTCTAAGAATATGGATCTCTGATCAACGAAGCTGCTTTTAAGAGATAGGAAAAAAAGTTTCTGCAAAAGCAGAATCCAATTGTACGTATCATGAATAACTCATATTTAAATTCTGTTAATTGTAAGACATAAATGTCAGCAATCTTAGTACACAAGGTGTTCCAAGTGTCTTATTGCGACTGTCAGCTTTAACAGCCTCAGAAGTCCAGATGCTCCAAACTTACTAAAAACATCGCTTGAAAGTTTAATCACCTAAATATCTTTGGTACTGAGTTTTGTGAATTTTGAGTAATAAGTTTCTTTTTAATATATTACTTGAGCCATATGTTGGCTTGTTAGCACTCTATGAGCAGCCACGAATAAAGCCTATCTCTCCAGTGTGAGGCGACACTTTTTGTGTTTACAGATCAGAAGTGCCCTTCATCCCCAATGTTGATGTTCCCAGGGCTCCCACAGCCAGTCACATGTCTACGGAGAATGGAGGTGGTGGCAATAGAAATAGAAGCCTCATGGGAGTTCCCTGGTGGCCTAGTGGTTAGAATTCCAGGTTTTCACTGCCGTGGCCTGGGTTCAACCCCTGGTCAGGGAACTGAGATTCTGCAAGCCATGTGGCATGGCCAAAAAAAAAAAACAGAAGCCTCACAACAGCTACCATCACAGACAGCTTAGGTTGTGCTGCTCAGAGGAGTAAACGTCTGAACAAGGGGAGAGGGCACTTGGTAAATGCCATATATTCTCTGTCCTTCCTTACTTATTAGTGTGAACCTGTTTCATAGCGTCAAGCACAGTCAGCCTACAGCAATATTAAAAAAAAAAAAATCACCTCACCCTGTATGTTTTTAGCTTGGCGAATGCTTTCATATCATTTAACATGAACTTGGTTACTTGGTTAGTAACTGCGTAAGGAAATCTATTTATAATGTCATGTGCCTATATTAAAACACACTTTACCATAAAAGTGATATGCAGTTTCCACTCAGTATAGAGTTTCACCCACTAGTCCTCTTGACAAGCTTTAGAAGTTTTCTCTTTGCAATCATCTACATACCTGGAAAGACATTCTGTACCAAATTTAGCACATTGAGCTAACAAGGACAGACAGGGATGAGAGAGAAGAGAGAGTGTGGGGCTGAAAATAGCCAGAACCATCTAAAAGGCATCTGTTCCAAGGTTAGAATGGTACTGATCAACGAGCCTAATGAGCTAGAATAATCTGTGACTTCTTGGGTCAACTAGAAGTAGAGGTTACCTTGGAAAAACAATGAATAAGTGATTTGGAAAGAAAGAATCGTCAGTCTGTATAACTTATAAGTGGCTTACAGGATTCTTCCATTTAGAGAGCACCATCTTTTTTATTTTAAAGTGAACGCCCTCTGGGGTTCTTAAAAAAAAAAGAACCTTAGCCATAAAATTCAGGGAACAAAAAGTTCTGCAAGGCACTACACAATTGCATCCAGAACGTGGGTGCTCAGTAAGTTGACTGAAACGTACTGAAAGATTTCAAAATATCACCTGGCCACTGCTATTATCCCTTTCTCTTCCTTCCTATAAGTATGTTGGCATCCAAGTACTCAACTCATCCAAGTACTCAAGTTTGGGTACAGGAAAAGAAGTTAACTTTCGCACAAAAACATGAAAGGGCCTTAAGTTAGACATCTAAACTCGGATGAGTAAGACTAAAAGACTAAAAAAAAGTTATGTGAACAGACCACAGGAATCTGCAAGTGTTACTATTTAAACGAAACTTTAGTTACTATTGTGACGAAACACCCCAAAATTTTCAAAAAGATTTTATAACAACAGATAGTGCTATTTAGAAAATGCCATGCTTAAGAGAATGCTGGTGTTCTCTGCTAAGTTAAAAGGATATAATACAAAATGCAGGCAGAGCAGCTACAATCAAGGCATATTACCCAGGGCAACCCAGAAGCTCCTTCTCATGCCATCCAGCTGTTGACACTCTCCCACACTATTAGCACCTACTGAGAGGCTGACCTAACAGGAGCTAGGCATGAAGGCGAAGGTGCCAAAAAGATACACGCACTTCCAAAGGAAGTCCTGGTGACTTTCAAAGAATCTGGTTTCTCACACTGTCTACATCTCCATGGAGATTTCACCTCTAGGGAGCATGGATAAAAAGTTGAATATGTTTTAAATGATCCCAATATACTTTTGCTGCGGTTCTTTTCAAATACATCATTCCCTAGTATCCTTTGGATTTTATTTCATTTTTTACCATGAACTGAGATCAGACAATTGTGCAGCCTCCGGAGACAGCATAGTGGTAGTGCCTTGGAAGAGCCTCTTGGGCTGGCTTTCGGTCTCCATTTCACCTAAAACAGAAAGAGATGATGCTACCATAAAGCAATTTTACAGATACAGGCTTGCTGCTAAAATGGGGTGATCTTTGTTTAACCAAAGATCGGAATACTTCAAACTGTTACTTGAAAGCTATTTTCCCATGTGCTTTTTTTTTTTTGCTGTACGCGGGCCTCTCACTGTTGTGGCCTCTCCCGTTGGCGGTACACAGGCTCCGGACGCGCAGGCTCAGCGGCCATGGCTCACGGGCCCAGCCGCTCCATGGCATGTGGGATCTTCCCGGACCGGGGCACGAACCCGTGTCCCCCGCATCGGCAGGCGGACTCTCAACCACTGCGCCACCAGGGAAGCCCCCCATGTGCTTTAATGTAGAAGAAATATACTGCCACATAAACTCAACTAAAAAGTCAGCAGCCGGGGCTTCCCTGGTGGCGCAGTGGTTGAGAGTCCGCCTGCCGATGCGGGGGACACGGGTTCGTGCCCCGGTCCGGGAAGATCCCACATGCCATGGAGCGGCTGGGCCCGTGAGCCATGGCCGCTGAGCCTGCGCGTCCGGAGGCTGTGCTCCACAACGGGAGAGGCCACAACAGTGAGAGGCCCATGTACCGCAAAAAAAAAAGTCAGCAGCCCTAAAAATACCTTCTCATTTATTGTATGTAGTCTGCTGCCCATATAGTCAGGTTCTTTAATAGAAAAGTAGAACACTGATTGCATTAGGCAAAATGAATCAAGACTAATAACTACAGCAGAAATAAAGTATCCCCCAAGAGCTGAAGCTCACGGTGAATAATAATTTATGCTAGATGATTAGTAAAGACTCTTGATTTTATATATTTTAATGTCAGAACATTTCCTGAGTTGAAGTCAAATGGATTCAAAGGCATGCAGTCTGATAAAGAGCATATAAATCAAAGGTTGCTTTAGGCTACTTAGTGAAAATGAAGATTAGAAAATATAAGTTTGAAAGCACATCTGTAACTGAAAGCAACTATTAATTAATTCACAAAATTGATGTTGTACTGGCTACTTCAATCCTACAGATTTTCTCAGAACTGGGAATGGAAAAACTTTGCATCAGAACAAATAATGCTTAACATTTTGCCACTGGGAGTGCACAGACTAACAACCCTAATTAGACAGAAAAGCCCCTTTCCAAATAAGCTATGAGTTAAAACACACATACCTTGGTTTCAAAGCTCTTTATCTGAGCTTTAAAACTGAACGTTAAAGACAATTTAATTCATGGGCCTATCTACACTCCATTAAGAAATGAGCAACCATGAACTTAAACCTCTACAAGATTCTTATGATGGAAAAAGATCAAGGAAGAACAAATGCAACATTCATTTTTTCCCCATATTATTAATTAATTCATATTATCTTTCCTCTGGAGCTATTCTGAAAATTACTGCAATTCAAGAAAGGTTATGTTTTCATTTGCTTTTTTCCATGCTTTAACATGCGGCTTTTCAAAGTTGCTGCCGGGCTTTCAACACCTCATTAGCAAAAGACTTTAGCCGTTTTTTAGCAAGGAATCCCTCCATCTGCTGGTATATTTTGGAATAGCTTTGAAACTGAACAACCATATTACATTCCATCAACTTCCTACAACATATTTAAAATTAATACTAATAACTATACTAGCTTTAATTTCCAAGTTTTATTTTCACATAATAGCTCCTGAGAAGGTTCTTCGGATTGTAAATAATTCCTTGCAGCATTAAGGAAAAAGACTATTAGTTTATAAAATAAAATTTATTCACTAAATACAAATATTGTCACTGTATCAGCATCTATTCCCCACAGCACACCATCTTTAATTTTAAGTTGTCTGAAATATAGCACTTTTTTTTTTTTTTTTTGGCGGTACGCGGGCCTCTCACTGTTGTGGCCTCTCCCGTTGTGGAGCACAGGCTCCGGACGCGCAGGCTCAGCGGCCATGGCTCACGGGCCCAGCCGCTCTGCGGCATGTGGGATCTTCCCGGACCGGGGCACGAACCCGTGTCCCCTGCATCAGCAGGCGGACTCTCAACCACTGCACCACCAGGGAAGCCCTATAGCACTTTTTGAATCTGTGTATGATGCTATACCACTGGAAAGTCTTCGCCGAAGCTGCAAGTATCTGTTTACCTAACATTAGAAGAGTTGATTTGTTTACTAGCTCCAGAGGTGATCTGCACAAAAAAAACCACTTACTGAATTGCTTTTTTAAAATGATCATTAAAACTCTCATTTAAAATGACATCCAACACTTGTAATCATGTGGTCATATCCCCAGGAATAATGACTAAACCCGTGTTAAATTTCTTTGCCTTTTTTTTAATAGACTCCATTGGGTGCCCTCTATAAGCATCTAAAACTAGCACTGAGTGAGATCATTTTCGTTCAGTGCTTTGTGGTTTAAAATAAGGTAATTAAAGAGAGCACCCCTTGGGAGTTTGGGGTTAGTAGATGCAAACTATTACACATAGAATGGATAAACAACAAGGTCCTACTGCAGAGCACAGGGAACTATATTCATTATCCTGGGATAAATCATAATGGAAAAGAATATAAAAAAAGAATGTCTGTGTATAACTGAGTCACTTTGCTGTACAGCAGAGATTGGCACAGCATTGTAAATCAACTCTACTTCAATAAAAACATTAATTTAAAAAAAATAAAGTGTATTTCTTATAAACCACACACACAAAAAAGAGTACCCTATCATATCAAAAACCCTATAGAGACTCAAATGGGAGGCATCAATGGTGGTGACTTATATTTGAGCATACAGCATGTGTATGGACTTATTTGCTATGACATTAACACATATTTCTGCAATGTATCAACTTACATCTCTTTTATATTCAGATCACTGAGAGGCAAAATTTCTGGAATATATATTGATATTATGAATATCTGAATAAGATTCAGTTATGAAGTATAAAAAATATAGACAGTATCAAATAACTAATTCCCAGAATTTAGAATCAGTAAAGCATACATTGGAAAGAATATTTCACTATTTCTTTAGAAGAAAGGAGTCATGCCTTGAACTCATTTCAGACAGAAATGCTAATTTGTAACTCAAGCTGGACTATGTTTAATAGCAGAAGGGGGATGACACATACCTTTTCTTTTAAGAGGACCAAGAACACTGGGCCTAATGCACTTGACTGGACTCTGGCTTCTCCTGCTTTAAAGAATAAACAAACAGGATGACATTAAAGTACTTTTGGCAAATCAATAAAATTGACGGATACATAGGGAGAAATGGACAACGTCTGTGTGGTAGGTTGAGTACACGATCTGACCTGGCATATGACAATCTGGAATAACATGGCATTTTAAGCTATTTTAAAAACTCGTTTTCTGGGCTTCCCTGGTGGTGCAGTGGTTGAGAGTCCACCTGCCGATGCAGGGGATACGGGTTCGTGCCCCGGTCCGGGAAGATCCCACATGCCACGGAGCGGCTGGGCCCGTGAGCCATGGCCGCTGAGCCTGCGCGTCTGGAGCCTGTGCTCCGCAACGGGAGAGGCCACAACAGTGAGATGCCCGCATACAGAAAAAAAAAAAAAACTCGTTTTCTAAGACAAAATATCCACAACACTTTAAAAAAAAAGATAAACCTTATTAATAAGTTGTTTGGGATTTTGACTGGTCTACAATTAAAAAAATTTTTTTTCCTTATCCTTATAAAGAATATATTTTCAAGTGTGTGTGTCCCCTCTGAACATAAACTGGCATAAGTCTCAAAAAAATAAATATGGTAAAATGTTAATGGTAGAATATATAGGTGGTAGGTATATGGATGTTCACTGTGAAATTCTTTCAGTTTTGCTGTTTGAAAATTTCCATAATAAAATGTTGGGGGAAAAGTTCACCAAAGAGACAAATTTAATGAACAGCCTTTCAACCACATTTAAAAAGCAGGTTTACTTACCTGGAAAAGCGTCTTGGACTAGGAACGGGACTTGGTGGTAGCCCGCTGCTGCTCACAAACATTTGTAAGGATGGTGAAAAACACTGCTAGGGAAAAACGTATTAAAATACTTCTAGTGCTCCAGTTTTCAAAAGGTTCTTATCAAAATGACAACAACAGCATCCTTAGGATTGCTTACCTGTCTGTCTCTCATACATGTTTATGAGAGAATACATAGATAGATAGATAGACAGATGGATAGATTGATAGATTTTTTTCAAATTACTACTATAGACTTTTATTAATTTTCCTTCCAGTCATTGAATTCATCAAAATTGAGGCAGTGTGTGTGTGTGTGTGTGTGTGTGTGTGTGTGTGTGTGTGTGTATTTTAGAGAATAAACAGGTCAGTGTGTGAAAGAGAGTTAATATCTTGTCAATGAACCTACCTTTCCAAATCCTCTGGTGGGTGATGGTGCTGGAGAAACCGGAGTGAAGTCAATCCTTTTAGGAGAATATAATTTCTCTGGCTTGTCAAAATCACTATCACTCTGTAAATAGAAAGTGTTATTTCCTCATAATTCACAACTCAACACATCACAGTTCTTCTTTACTACACAAATAGGCCTACATTTTTAGAGCAGAAATGTATAGACTCTAAAAAGTTGCAATCTCATATTCTGGTGGGAAAGCAGAGATCAAAAACACTGAATTCAAATGTGGAAACAGGAGGGCAAGAGGTAAATGAAAAAAATGAATGAAGCCAATGAACAATATAGCGGGTTCTAGAAAATAAAAAACAAGCAGATATGTGAAAACTTTACCAGGCTCAAGCTCTCATCCCATGATTGGCTTATCTGCATTGCAGTTTGCACTTCTCTAAAACAGACAAAAATGAATGGCCATTAGTGCTCGTAAACAAGACATACCTTTGCCCACACCCTGTTCTTGTGAGGCACTAACCTTTCATGTGCAGTTTCTCTGTTCATCATATCCATGCCTTCCTCCTGCAAAGGCAAACATGTGCTGAAAACATAAAATTTATCCACACAGTTCTCTATTTCAAAGAAAATGAAAAGGACTTTTCTGCCTCATTTGACATCATCACAGTACACCGGGACTGACATTTTAAGACTGTCACCTGTGCCACATCTGTATTTTATCTGCCCACTCAGAAGAATTTGAACCTGTCCACAACTAACCAGAGTGGCAGCCTGACTCATTTTTAATATCTAAATCTGCAAAATGAAAATAAAATCAAAATGTAAAATGCAGAAAATCACAGATCTGAGCCAGTAAGTAAAATTTACCCTTTTGATTTGAAGCAGTCTGCTGCTAGGAATCCGATTAGGTGAGGGTGACAGCAACTGGAAAGAAGAAGTAAACATTTACTATTTTCTGAATCACAAAGCAGCGGCCTGCTGTCAGTGCCAGTGTACAACCTCTTCCTAGATAATTTTTCATATTCTTCTTAGAAATCGAGCTCTTTAAATCACTGAACATTAATGCACTAGAGAGGCAGTACATTCAGGGTTTTTTTTGATCACAATGTAATTGATAAAGAAATTTGGTTACAAGAATTATGACTGATTATAATTTTAACCCTTGAAAACCTTCATCTCTGGCAAAAGCCAAGAAGCAAGTAATTGTGCATTTCCTGGTTGGAAAACAATGCTTCAGTCTTCCTCTCCTAAGCAGGCAAAGGTAAGTAAACTGAGAGCCATTCAGCAACTAATGTTTCAACATTTTATCCTATGTGAAATGACCCACGAGTACATTCAGTCTTTAGAAAGTACACCAGGTGTCCAACCTCAAAGCACCATCTGTCGCTAGACAGGCACTGACTTTAACATTTTTCCCAAAATGATGCAGAGCCGTGTACGTTTATGTAAAAAAAGACTCCAGGTCTTAGAAATAGCCATTACCCCACTTATCTAAAATAAGGAACTCTATACGAAGGGAAAGCAAAAACACTGATTCTATTCATTTTTATTACCAACGCACTGACGGAGGAAGACAAGCAAATAAGCCCAATATAATATATTGTCTACGATTAATGTTTATCGAAAACACTTTAAAACTTCAATAAGGAGATTTTACTTGCGTGATCTAAGTCAATTCTAAAATTAGATCACTAATGCTATCACCACAAAGCTTACTAGTTCAGAAAAAAAATCAATGTAGAGGCAAGGTGCATTTTTAAGATAACTGTTGCTTTCCCTTAGATCATTTTTTAATAACACAAAGATGAAATGACTTGGGGGCCAAATTATGTTCCTTCAAAATCATCATAATCTGATCATGAAATGTAAGGTACAATTTATATCAACATCTTACTCAGTTGCTGGTTGGCGGGGGGAGAGTCTATAGCCATAATGTAAACAACTGCTATTTATTCCATGATGAAATGAAAATGAATCTGTAATACTATAAAACCAAATATGACAATTATCCTGCTACAAGAGACCCTGTCCTATTCAAACTTTAAAAAATACTCATGTAGTGAGCAGTATAAATGGTGATGATAAACTGCTCTAAGGTTTTTAGGCAAAAGCTAATTCTGGTGAAATTTTTTTAAAGTTATCCACTAAAATAAGATTTTACCTCAAAAGAGATCCCTTCATTTCCCACCCCTTTCTTTTACTTCTTCCTCTCCTAGGCTTTGAAACAAGAAAAACTTTACCAGTAAATTCCTTTCCAAAAGTATTTTTTTCCATTATGAAAGTAATATATGTTTGCTGGTGAACTCCTGATAAGGTCATTTGAAAAATGCTAAGCTACTAGGCAAGTAAATAAGGCAGGAAAGACTCCATCAGGATACTGTGGCAGAGAGCATGAACATGTCAGTCAGGGAACAAAAGAAACCCCAAAGGCAACGAAATAATCAGGAAAGCCGAAGTACGGATTGCCAGAAGCTGACTGTGGAGAAAGCCACAAGCTTAGATGGTACATCTATATCACCCACAACTCGTCAATTTGAGACAGAACTGGAGAGTAGACCCGCAAGAGGGACAGAGAACAGCAGAGCTGTGTCCAGTACCAGCAACAAGAGCAATGGATGGGCTGAGCAAAAAGCCAAGAACCTCAAGGAGGCGCCAATTAATGGTGTGAAATTAGAGCAAAGGGCTTAAATGGGACCAGAACAGAGGCCCCTGACACTGGGGACTTTAGCAGCATGGTTTTTAAATGGAGTTGTGGTAGGTGTAGTGAGATTATAAACTGGCTGAATTGTTGGCAAGGAGTCAGAGGCAGTTGAGTGTGGATTAAACTTTGAAAAAGCTCGGAGAGGGGAAGGGAAAAAGGGAAAGACAGACGTATGAAAAAGAAGAGAAGCTTGTCTTCCAGATATGAGATGTGTGAGCCGGGAGAAGAAGGCGGGAGGGAAAGAGCCAGCAAGGAAGAGACTGTGAGGACACAAGATAGAGCAGAGACGACAGACTAAGCAAAGGCACAGGGGAGTCCGACAAATTCCCAACCATTAGCAGAAAGCACCCCATGTGAAGGGAAAGACGCTTCCAGGAGAAGAAAGCTGCCGGTTATGGAAGAGAGGTGTCTGCCTTCTCTGAGAAGTGAGAAGGGTCATCTGCTGAAAGTGAAAGGGGGTGAGGCAGGACGATTGTTGTTTCTGAGAAGATTTCTGAATATTGCTTCGGAGAACAGCACGGGGCCACTGGCACCTTGAACCCAACATGCCTGGAAAGAATGTTATTTTTTTCCCCTTCAAACGACCAATTCCTCTTATTTCTCTACCCAGAGTAAAGGCAACACTTTTCCCCCTGGTCACCAAGAAACAAAATCTCAGTCACTGCAGTCCTCTTCTCCTGCCTTTCTATCTAATCAGTTAATAATGAAGGTCCTAGTTCTGCACATCTCTTTCTTCAGCCCCGCCCTCCCCCCCACCAGCTCTTTCCATTTCAGTCTGCATGCATTTTAGTAGAGCCAGAAGAAAGACTATTAATGAGAGATGCACCCCGCCAGAGTTGATAAGAATCTTCACATCTTAGAAAAGAGCCAAGTGAAGTTCAGAGGGGCAAAATCATTTTCCCTTCTTTGCTATGCTGTTGAGATCAGAACACGGCTGAAGAACATATAGAAACATTTTTCACATATACAGCAAAAACGAGTAGTTCTATGTTCTAGTATGCTCAGGGAAGAAGGGGCAGTAAACGAAATCTCCAGAGAGCTACCATTTCCCCCTTGAAGTATCTGTAGCCACTTCAGCTGGAAATCTTTCTTAAAAGTGTTATATTCCCCACCCCCATTTCTTAAACAGATTTGACCAAACAGAATGGCACTGGAAGATCTCTATTCTAATCCCAGCTCTGCCACTTACTAACGGTGTGATTCGGAGCAAGTTACTTAGATCGGCTGAGTCTTAGCTGTTGCCTCTTTTAACTGGGAAAAACATCTTTTGCCCTGCCTACTTCACAGGGGTTGCTATGAGAATTAAATGTGTGAAAGTACTCTGTAACATGTAATATACCATATGAGTGTAGGTATTACTATAATTTAAGGAAAGGTTAATGACCCAGGTATCTGTAGGAACATCAATTATTTTACAGTTCAACACCAGTGACACCCTCAGGGTCTATTAACGGGCTCTCAGCCCTAAGACCAACCCACGGGCTGATTTTGTAAGAACCTCTGTCCGCTTTTCAGTTTTCCCCTCTCCTCCCTTGCTGCTAATAAACCTTTAACCCAAATGTACCTCTTCTGATTTGCTGCTTCTCACACACTACTGGGTTGGAAGCTTATTATAACTGTGCATACATTTTAGATGATTCAGAGGTCAGAGAGCCCCTCCTATAAATAAACTGATGAACCTTTGTGCACAGTCTATGGAAATCTGGTTCAGCCATTTAGAGGTCTATCTGCTTACATCTCATATCTTCCAGGGCACTGCAATTACCGGATAAGTGGGCTCCACATGTGGAGGGCTACTATGTAAAAACCTCAACATAATTTCTCCCAACACAACCAACCAACTAAAAAATTGTTCCCTCATGGCTCTGGCTATATAGACCAGTCACCATCAGCACCTCTACTGGAATACAAATCCAAGCTTTTTCAAATAGACTTTACTTTGAATGGATAGCACTGTCCAACAAAAATAAACACTCTGCTACCATATACATGATTTTTGCATCCTAGGACAAATAAAGACCACTGTTCTCAGTTATAATTAGAAGTTAATCCTGACTTACCTCACTACCATATGCAAGTAGTGACAAAAAACAAGGAACAATGTTTAAAAATACCTAGTCCCACAGCCAAGAAAAAATTCTAACCAGGTTTCCTTTTTGCACCAAAAGCTAAAAATAGCCACAGCATAAGCAGTAAACAAGACAGGTAATATCATCTGTTTCTTTTGTAAGCAATGGTGCAGAGCACATCATCTCAAGAAAGAACTACATTTGCGAGTGCTTCCCCCATCCCAACTACTAATGATACTTACTCCTATACTTACCAAGCTGTGACGGCTCATGATGGTTGTACTATTCCTCCGAGTTCTAAACATGTAAGGTTGAAAAACCTGGGAAAGGTCACTGAAAAATAAAAAAGAAAATGATTAATGTCTTCTCATATAAGGTATCCTTCGACTGTATTAACGCCAGCTCTCTGGCTAACAGTGAAATCGACAACGGCTCCTCATTTCATACAATGTAGCACCTCCTCACAATCCTCCTCCTCTTCAGAGCTTCCCGAGTGGTGTGCTGTGGATTACAGGTTGGCTGATACTGATCTCCTCCGCCTTAGGGGCCGGCTAGGAGAGGTATGGGGCGGAGCTCCAGACTGGTTGTCTCCAGCTCCTTCTGGGCAGAACTCACGCCCCCAGACCGGTTACCACCAGACACCGGCAGCCTCATCTGTTTACCCCAGAGGACCTACCCGCAATTGTTACTGCTTTCTACATGTGCTGTGACTTGAGAAGGGCTGGGGAGCCCTGATGTCCAGTGGGAGCCCTATCAGCACATCTCCCACTATTGCCCTAAACATGTGTTCTACTTTGGAACCCTGCTGTCCAACTACATCAGCACACCTGCAATCTTGCTACTGTTGCCCCTTCTGCCTCGAATGCCTTCCCTCCCACCACCATCTGTCCAAACCCTTCCTGTCCTTCAACACCCATCGAAAATGCCAGACCCTCCACAAAGCCCCTCTTCATTCCACAAATCTAATGCGATCTTTCCCTCCTTTGCATTGGGTGGGAGCACAATGGGAAATCAGATGTTTCTTGAGACACCGACTTTTTTATTAAAGGAAAGTGTGCATGTGGTTTAAACCCCTTGGTAGAGGTGTTTTGGTCATCCCTACAGTCCCTAGCAGAGTGCCATGCCCAGGACAAGAGGTCAAGAAGGATTTTCAGGGCTGAACTGGATTGGGCTTCAAGGGACCGTGGAGATCACCTAATCCAGCTCTCTGAAATTTTAAATGAGAAAACAGAGACTCAACAAGGCTAAGTGACTCATTCCTGATCACATCCAGTTAGGGAGAAAACTGGGACTAGGCCTGGTCGCCTCACTCCTTCTTCTGTCGCATCATGCTACCTTTCAAATAATTACTTAAATCATGATTCAAAAAAACCCAGCATGTTATTTCTACAACAGTCTAAATGCAGGTCAACAGGCTCACCCCAGTCCCCAACAATTGCTGGCTTATGAGATTCAAAAAGACAACCAGAAAAGACCAGTTTATTCCTATAGTGTCAAAAATAAATGTAGAGCTGAGGACAGCATTAGAAAAGCAAAGAGTCACTCCACCATTCCCTCAGTTTTGAAATATAAAAAAAAGGTGAATCTGCTTTTTCCCCAAAATAAAGATATTATAATCAGTTTGACAGACAAGGATTACCTCTTCCTCTGCCTTCACTGTGCCTGATTAGTGTTTTTGGCTAATTCTACTCCCATCCCCCTTTTTTGGAGTCATTCCATTTCTACAGGGTCTCACGAATTGGCTCTAAGATGAATTGCCCACTTACAAAAAGTGAAATGTAATAGGCTCAAGACGTCTGCCAACCTAACCTTCACTACCACAAGAGTCTACCTTAAAATAGACCCTCTGGTGACTTAATTCACATGAAAACACAAGACCTTACGCTAAAATTCAAGGGTCAATTCTTTCGATTATTTTCGAAAACCTGTGCTTTCACTGACATGCCACCCTTCTTTTTTTATTGACCAGAATGCGTTTCAGGCAGTTCTAGGATCTGAAAACATTATGACAAATCCCAATCACTTAACAGGACATGAATATGCCATTTAATTACAAGTTATTAGATAAACTGTGATTTATTGAAGTAAACCTGTGTTAATGCCAGGGTTCCTAAACTAAGCTTAGAAATAGCAACTCTTAGATGCAGGTGTCAAGTTGCAATCCTAGTTCCAGGGGCTTCAGTCTGACATTCAGTGGTGTAAATTAGGCAGGGCAAGCAACTTGTTAGAAGAGCCAGAAGCTTCTTGTAGTTTCTTTTACAGTGGGCCAACAGAGCCCCAGGTAGAGAGGGCCCCATTTTCCCCACACTTCCCAGAGTTTGGGGTCAAACTTTCACTCCACCTTGGGACCCAAGTTACTGTCAAGCAAACAAGTCCCCACCCCATCAGCATGGAGGACCCAAATGGGCTCCAACTCTCACTTGAGGGAAGGAAGACTGCTTGCAGGGGGTCGAGGAGCCCCTGAACCCTGCACTCCATCCTCCCCAACCGTGCTCACCTGAGCCCTTGGATCAGGGGAGCGCTGTTGGCTCTCCTCAGGGTGACCCCATCAGATATGTCAGACTCCAAGTCCAGCTCCATTTTCTCCTGAGCCATGTCGGAGACTTGCGGGCAGGCACGGCGGACAGTGCTCAGCTCCTGGTGCTTAGCTATGGACTCCCAAGACTCTCACTGCAGGACTGAGCTGCTGGGGACTGGCAGTTGGGGGCGGGGGCTAAGGGGCGGAGGCTTGGGGGCGGGGGCGGAGAAAAGCAGGAGGAGGAGGAGGGAAGGAGGATGAGGATGAGGGAGGGGAGGAGGACGGAGAGGTCGTGGTGGACGGTGACAGGATAAAGGAAGAGGAACGAGGAAGGAGAGGGATGGAAGGAGGAGGTAAAAGAGCAAGAGGGAGGGAAAAAGGATAGATGGAAAAGCAGGAAGACAAAGAGGGTAAAAGGAGGAAGACAGAAGGGGGAAAAGAAGACCGGGGGAAAGGAAGAGGGTAGGGTGGGGGGAAAGGAGGAGGGTAGGGTGGAGGGAAAAGAGGAGCGGGGGGAGTGAAAGAAGAAGGACGAAGTATGGGGAAGAGGAGAGAGAAAGGAGGGAGCAGAAAAGGACGGGGAGGAAACTAGGCAGCGGCGGCACTCATGCTGCTATCTTTTGGCCAACGACCTCAAGCGGGGCCGGGCTACAGACACCCCAGCTGCCCGGGCAGCACTAGCACCGAGGAGCTGACAGTCGGGCAGGGCCCGGCCGGGCGGCCTCGGAGACTCCAGCTCCCCATGCTCGGGGACCCGGTCCAGTCCCCCATGCTCCGGGACCCGGTCCGGAGGCTCCTCAGCCCTGCGATCGGTGCTTCTCCTCTCCTCGCCCCCCCTCCCTGCCTGGAGGACAGGTGGGGGGTTCGACCAGCCGCCGCCGCGGTGCCTCCTTCTCCTGTCTTGGGTTCTAATGGCCCGGGGGAACCCCTCGGGGCCAAGACCAAATTCTACAACCTGCCGCCTCTCACGCCTCAGAAGCGGGAACCTCCGCCGGGCCAGGTCTTCCGCGTCCGGGGACCCATCGGGTCCTGCGCACGCGCCCGGCGGCCGCGCCAATGGGCCCGCGGGCACGGAGCATGCGTGGGAGCCCCGCCCGGCAAACTTCCTCCAAAGGGGAGGAGCGTTTCCAGGGAGCCCGGAGCCTTTTTTGACTGCATTGGCCCGGGGACCCTGGCGCCCGATTTTGAAAAGGACCAATCGTTTGGAGATACTGGAGCATCATCTTTCTGGAGGAGTTTGGGCCAGTATTCATGGGAAAAAGAAACACGTGGTTTCCACGTTTTTTCGCTCCCAATTCGTATGCTCTGACTTCTGTGATCCTCACTCGTTTCTTAAATCCCTCGACTTTGTTGGTCTCTGTCTGGAGGGGCAGATTTCTTTTTCAGATCATCCATTTGGATGCACTAGGGATGAAAAGGGAAGTGAATAAACAAAAGCAATGGGGTAAAAATAAAGAGAATCTAGTGAGAGTTCATATAGTTAGTGAGAAACACTCGTCTCCGTTATACAAGCACCTTTCGCTTCAATGATATTAGGTAAAGCCCTGACGAACAAGTAGCAGAACCAGAATTCTTGTGTGAGACCTGGAATTACTTTTTTTTTTTTTTTTTTTTTTTTTTTGCGGTACGCGTCCCTCTCACCTCTGCGGCCTCTCCCATTGCGGAGCACAGGCTCCGGACGCGCAGGCCCAGCGGCCATGGCTCACAGGCCCAGCCGCTCCGTGGCATGCGGGATCCTCCCGGACCGGGGCACGAACCCGCGTTCCCTGCATCGGCAGGCAGACTCCCAACCACTGCACCACCAGAGAAGCCCTGGAATTACTTATTTTATTGAACACCTGCGTAGCAGTTACTGTGTGCTAGGCAGTATTCTGAGAGCTTTAGAAATATTAACTCATTTAATCCTCACCACTTGAATGACCCTGGGAGAGAGATGGCCTCTGTGTTGTGTTAATCATACATACCTAGAAAATACAGGAAACTTAATAACCAGGAAATTTAAAATTAATAAAAGTCATCTTTTGCAAAAATAGTTTTACCTGCTTCTTCAACTCAGTTGTACCATATTAAAACTTGCCAAGCCTAATCGTCATTTTAATCCTCAATATTTATGTGTTCTGACCATAATAGAGTTTTTAAACCACTTTTAGATAGTTTCCTTTAAATTGCCTATATTTTCCTGCCAGCTGGATTAGAAACACAAGCTCTGTGTTTAGATATCAGTAATGTTTAGACATGATGAGATTTGATTGGTCTATTCATTCAGAATATATCCATTAAACCTTATTATCTGCCAAGAATAGTAATAAACTCTTTGAAAAGTAAAATAAGCAGTAGAGTGGAGGTAAGAGCTACCCGTTCTCTGATGTACTCCATATTTATCTCTTGTTCAAACAGTTTGGTTTTGACCCTCTGTTCTGTATTTAACCATTGCCTTCTGCAGTCACCCTGACTTTACTAAGCTTTAGCTGCCATCTTTCATAAACTTTCCAGCTTACCCTGGGAACTTCAGCAGTGGCTTTCAGGAATCTTGGTACCAGCCCAGATTCTACTGCTACCTAGTTATGTGCCATTAATCTCTCTGGAATTTTATCAACTGTAAAATAGAAATGATTTACCTACTTTACAGGATAGCTGTGAAGGACAGGTTATTTAAACCTGTATTTATTCATAAAATAATCTAATAAGTATTTGTCGAGTACCTATGGGTACAAAAATAGTATCCAGAGAAATATCCAGAGGCGCCTGGTCTGTCTTTTCACTGAAATAGAAGGGCAGAGGAATCTTGGCTTTGCCACTTAGTAGTTGTAATTTGAGTAACCCCTCCCGGCTTCGGTTTCCTCCTTTGAAAAATGGGCATTGTGATGGCGCCTAACTCACAGAGTTACTGTAAGCATTAAATGCGATCACATATTTCAAGTGCTTAGGACAGTACCTGGCACATAATAAGTGCCCCCCAAATGGTAGCTATTGTTAACCTGTCTTATATCAGGAATGGAGACTCCAAATCGTCCTCGTGTCTGGGGTTTAGGTAACCTAATTCTGCCCAATATAACTACACTTTTCTTAGTCTATTCTCAGAATGAATGAAGAATGATTATGATACTTCATGTTATACGTGAACTTGTCATCAACTGTCTCAAGATAATCCCATTATTTTAAATTCACCACTGATTAGCTGAGCAAGGTTAATGATTGAACCAATCGAGATATGTGAAAACATTTTTTTAAAACTGTAAAGTGCTATACCACATTATAACTATTTTAATAACTCCCATTTCACTCGTTTCACTTGCCTTCTCTCCCAGTTCTCTATATGGTTCCTAAAATGTGTGGTTTTTCAAAATTATTAGCATGGAGTTAAGATTTCACTACTCAATGTGGCTCATTAACTGGTGGTGAAAAATTCTAAAAGAGCAGTTCTTAGAATGTTTCGAGCCATGATGGCATTGTTAAATGGAAACACTGGGATGTATACTAAATTCTGAGATATTTGCTTTAAGAAAATAAGCCTCCCTGCTTTAACCCCAATTTTTTTCTTAGATGAATAGCTTCGAGCAGCTAGGTTTTATTCATTGTAAAAATATACTGTATGATTATGGTAAAACACACACACACGGAAAACAATGATTGTTTGTGCGATTGGTTCAATTGTGCTAGAGCCTTACCAGGACCCTTTGGGAGTGGGTGGCCTCTAAGCACGTAAAAGTGTCCCCGCCCACACCCCCAGACTTCAGTGTTTTTTTAATTGCAAAGGTGTAGGGTGTCGTAACAGGATGGAAAAATTCGTCCTGGGAGATAACAAGCTTGTTGGCCTCAGTCATAAGGGGACACTGGGCTAACCAAAACGGAGAAAACAGGGTATTAGACTTAGGGCAGAAAGGATGGCGCTCCCATACACCTTATTCCATTCTTTCTTTCCTAAATAATGGTTAACGAAACCACGCCAGGGTTAACACAGGAGCGGAAGAACAAACAAGGTGAGTCTGCACTAGGGAGAGAGAAGGGAGAACCGGGTTTTGTGGGGAAAGGAGGCTCCCTCACTGCCTGTGCGCCCCCAGCAAGAATGACACAGGCGCCTGCGGTAATGCTCATTGCTTGCGTGGTAAACAGGCGTCAGCGGGCCGGACCCAGAACGCATGCGCGGAGGGGCGGTGCCCAAATGATTATCCAGGGCTGCAGGTTGTAGTTTTTGTTTTGGCCGGAGAGGCTTACCCGGGGTTGCCTTGGCTGAGAGAAATAAAGGAGAAGGATTCACGGATTAAGATAAATTCCTCATTTTCATTGCAGGCTTGGAGGTGGAGGATCTCAGTGTTGGTGTCCCGAGCTTGGGAGTTAGGCGGGTCGGAGCCAGTCCTGCCCCACTTTGTGCCCACCGGTGTTGGGGATGGTAGGGCTGCAAAAGTGAGCACGCACTCGTCTAAGAGCTTCCTCCTTTCTTCTCTTTCCCCCCTTTTTCCTCTCTCCCTACATCAGCTCCTCACTTTGACTTGTGCTTATATGAACGGGAGCCAGAAAACCTTGAGAGCTCCAAACTAAGCTTCGGCACGGACATGGCACAGGAGAAAATGGAACTAGGCTTGGAGGTGCTGCCGAGTTCAACCACCACAGAAGACAACACTCTGAGAAGATCCAACAGCGTCCCTTTGATCAGTGGGCTTGGGTGAGCAGGACTGAGATACTGGAGGAGGCAAGCGCGGGCGGTGGAGGGTGGCAAGAGCTGCAAAAAAGTGACTTCCAATAGCATTCCCACCCCTTTATTCATCGAGGTTCTGCGGGTATCTCCGGTGTTCCTGGTGTCCGGAAGATCCCACCCTCAGTCTGGGGGCGGGGGGAGGTGGGGCGGGCTGACCGGAGGGCGAGCTCACACAGGAACCTGAACGTCCTCTTCTGACAGTTCATCGCGACCGGAAAGCAGCAACCATTTGGTTTGGAGCACGACTTTTTCTAGCTTCACCCCATCTCTTACCCACTCTTGAAGAAACTGCACTCCCCACCCTCGCCTCCAGATCTTCTGTAATGACTGATTTTTGTCATTCTCTCCGCTGCTTTGTCACTTCTGACCTTCACCTTCAGCACAGTTGGAATGGAACTAGTTGTCAAGCAAATAAGCTTGGGCCTTTTTTACACCTAGCTTTTATTTGAACAAAAAGTTTAGGTATCACCGAAAATTGATCTCCTAAATTTTGCATTCTCAATGGCCAATATTGCCCCTAGTTAGTTCTTGGTGGGTGAAAATTTTTTTCTCGTATGTATAAAGCACAGGTATGCATACAGCACATAGACTGATATGCAGTATATTTGTGCTTTTTAAATGGTGTGGGGATTTTCGAGGAGGAGTTGGGGGAGGAAATGTCTAAAAGGCTCTTTAGAGCTCTGCTGATGAAAAAAGATTTAAAAGATTTAACTAACTGATGGTTAACTGTATTTCCTGCACATATCCAAAGATCTGGCATGACTTAAGCTTATTATTTCTTAAAATAGAATTTTAAAGTGAGATCTTGGATCTCACATCCCAGTATCATAAGGTTTTCTCAGTATTGTAAAAATGTCTGAAAAATGCATTCAACGTTACAAGGGAACTCAAGAGACCGGATCTATCTTCCTTGTTTAATGTATGGGGAAACAGGCCCATGAATCTCCAAAATGTCAGTCAGTAGTAGAGCCAGTACGAGGAAGCTGTGTCTCCAAACTCCTAGGCTAGTGCTTTGTCCACTACTAATCAATATCTAAGTTGATTAACTAAACAGATGCAGCTTTCTGGTTATTTGAGTTAAGGGAGAATATGCTGTAACAAAATGAAAAGCAAACTAAGTGACCAGAAAATAATACATTACCTTTTTAAACAGGCAGATAGAAAAATAAAGGGTGGAGGCAGCTCTGCATGTTGTACTGAGAACAAGAATATTCTATAAATTCAGGATTCTACTCTAAATCCTGTTGTGTGAATAAATGAGCTGTTATGGACACACTCTGCTAGTAGAAGAAAACACTTGAGGAGAATGTTCATTTTATTGAAAGGCTTTATGAAATGAAGAACAATTTGCGAATACGTAGATGACAGAGGATATATATTTGAAGGAACGTGTGGATCCTGTTTAATATATTAAGTGCTGGGGTGGGGGGAGGTGGGTGACCAGGCCCCTTTTCCCGATCCTCAAAGTCCTGGAAGCAAAGAGTGATCCCAGTTATCCCTTCATACTTCGCTTTGTTCTGCAAAGGATGTGAAATTTTTGCTTTTATCATCTTAGAGCGTGGTTACAGTGTTGAATTCCATGGCTTAAGATCCTGATGCAGGAAGTGAATTTTGTACAGAAAGGTTAGGGGCAGTTGCATATTTATCTAGTAGGAGTTAACCCACAAAGCAGACCAAGTCCAGGGACTCTTTGTCTGTCAATAAGAAGTAGCACAGGAATGGTATATCACATGCCCCAGGTCATGTAATCAACAAGAAAAAATTTAGAGTAGAATTACACAGAGCCTTAGTTGAATTCATTTCCCCCCAGTTCTTTGCAGTTGCATATGTCCACTGCTCACTTTTCCACTTTCCTTAAGGTGGGCCTCTGATACTCATTGCCTGGCCTCTATCACAGCTCACTAAATATTGTTGCACTTGTTTCAAGCAATTTTCCAATTTTGCTTGATGTTTCCTGTATATAAAGACTTTCAGTCTCTCTTGCAGCAGCATTTGCAGAATTTGTTCTTTAAATGTCAACTCTTTACTACAAGTATCACTTTTTTTTTTTTTTTTCCTGTACGCGGGCCTCTCACTGTTGTGGCCTCTCCCGTTGCGGAGCACAGACCCCGGACGCGCAGGCCTAGCGGCCATGGCTCACGGGCCCAGCCGCTCCGTGGCACGTGGGATCTTCCCAGACCGGGGCACGAACCCGTGTCCCCTGCATCGGCAGGCGGACTCTCAAACACTGCGCCACCAGGGAAGCCCACAAGTATCACTATTTTTTAAGAAGTTCCTGCATAGTTTTGTGTTCATCTTGTATTAATAAAAACACCAATGTCAAAAGTTTTAAACCTCTTGGTTCTTTATACTCTTTAGCCCCTCTAGTTGGCTGACTTCGATACCGGTGTCAGTGACTTTATTTAAAGGTAGTATTTTTTTTCTTCTACTTCTCTGGCCCTTATTAGAATTAGACATTAAATTCGTGGATTTCTGCCAGTGCCTTCCCCCTTTAAATACTGCTAGCCTGACCCTGCATTTAAACTGTTACTGCCTCAGTTTTGTTTGAAGGGTGAACTACTGCCTGGGGGCCAAATTGAGCCGCTGATTGGTTTTGTAAATAAAGTTTTATTGGAATACAGCCACACCCATTTGTTTACTTATTGTCCTTGGGCCACTTTCCCACTACACTGGCAGAGTTGAGTAGTTGCAACGAAGATTGTATGGCCCACCAAGCCCAAAACATTTACTGTCTGGCCCTTTACAGAAAAAGTTTGCCAACTATTGGGTTTATTAAACTTGTGCAAACCTGGAAGAAGAATAGTGGCCATGAAGAGTGATTGCTTTGGGAATATAACTGGCATAAATATACTGTAGTTTAGACAGAGCTGCTTACTGATCACTTAAACATTATCTAGTTATATGACTTTCACTTTTTCCAAATTGTAAGTAGCGCTTAATTCTAGATATCACCTAGGATTTTATGAATTCATGTTGAGTGACTCATATCAGTTGAAATATCAATGATTTTTTTTCAGTTATAGTCTTATTAAATAAAATTGGCAGATGAAAATTTAGGGGAGAATATAATTGTCAGCCTTAAGAATTAGCCCGGGCAGGGGGAGAGATAAATTGGAAGATTGGGGTTGACATATACACACCACTATATATATAATAGATAACGAATAAGGACGTACTGTGTAGCACAGGGAACTCTACTCAATACTCTGTAATGGCCTATAAGGGAAAAGAATCTAAAGAGTGGGTATATGTATATGTATAACTGATACACTTTGCTGTACATGTGAAACTAACACAACACTGTAAATCAACTATACCCCAATAAAAATTTTTTAAAAAAAGAATTACCCCCACACACAAAAGACCGTGGAAATATGTAACCCATTAGTTTCCCTCCAACTTCCTAGCAGTAACTGCTAAAATATATTCCTGTTCTTGTAGGGGAAAATGACTGGGAAAGGAAGTAAAAATTAGACCTGTACGTATATCCTCTCAAAAAATATTGAGTTACTGCCTGTTATATGCAAGTTACTATTCTGCAAAGATGTATATCTAGGCTCAATAAGATTTTTTTTTAATGTATTTATTTTTGGCTGTGTTGGGTCTTCGTTGCTGTGTGCAGGCTTTCTCTAGTTGTGGCGAGCGGGGGCTACTCTTCGTTGTGGTGCGCGGGCTTCTCATTCCGGTGGCTTCTCTTGTTGTGGAGCACAAGGTCTAGGTGTGTGGGCTTCAGTAGTTGTGGCACGTGGGCTCAGTAGTTGTGGCTCGCGGGTTTAGTTGCTCTGCAGTATGTGGGATCTCTCCGGACCAGGGCTCGAACCCGTGTCCTCTGCATCGGCAGGCGGATTCTTTAACCACTGTGCCACCAGGGAACCTCTCAGTAAGCTTTTTATAGGGAAAATAAATACTCAAAAGACTTCAACGTATGGTAGAATGACATGTGCTTAGGGAAAGAAAGTGCTAGGGTAATTAAGAGAAGGGAGTGAGAAGTGACAGCAGAATTGGTGAGGGATACAGGAAAGATTCTTGGACAGGTGGCATTTAAGATGGGCCCTAACAGATTGACAGGATGCAGATGGGAAGAAATGGGGCCAGATAGCTGGATAGCATTCCAGCGACACGGAACAGGCTTGGAAGTAGGAAAGCATAGGTGTATTCCAGAATGCTGGTCAACTCTGTCTGGATCTCTGGCTCCCAAATGTTCATCTGCTGACCAGTGCTGATCCTAGGGGACATTTTACCAATCCATGATTTTAAAAAGTTACAGCATACTTTCCTGGGCAGGACTGTATTTTACTCAGATTGTTAGTCTTGCTTTATTATTATTATTTTTAATAATAGCCCTGCTTTTTTTAAATAACAAAATATCCTTTTATAAATGAAATGATGGTGTTGATAGTTGGTGAGATTTTTAAAGAATGACCTTACTTGGCAAGAGAAAATGGTAGCAACTGTATGTTTGTGCCAAGATTTTGTTTTGAAATTTTCCCAGTCCATGAAATCCAAAAGTCTGTGGAGCTAAATTGTGGAAGGCTTTGAAAGTTATAGGAAAGAATGTAACTGAATTCAGCAGGCGATGAAGAGAGTCATTGAAAGTTGTGAGCAGGAGAGCAAGCTGATTGCGGTAGGGAAAGAACAGAGGTGAGCCGACCAATTAGACTATTGCAGAGTCAGTGGAAAAGTAAAAATGCTTTGAATTGGTTTTTGGCAAGGAGCCTGGAAAGAATAAGATGGATGTGAGAGATCACAGAGGTAAAACCTAAAAGACCTGGCACCTGATTGGATATAGGTGGCAGAAAAGAACATGTTAAAGATGTTTTCTTATTATCACTGGGGAAACCTGGATGAAAGGTACATGAGAACTCTCTATGGTCTTTTTGCAGTTTCTTGTCTTAAACAGTTTCCAAATAAAACGTTATAACAACACACGACTATATTTAGAATAGGTAACCAACAAGGACCTACTACTGTAAAGCACAGGGAACTCTGCTCAATAGTCTGTAATAACCTAAATGGGAAAAGAATTTGAAAAAGAATATATATATATATACACACACACATATGTATAACTGAATCACTTTGTTGTACACCTGAGACTAATGCAACATTGTAAATCAACTATAGTCCAATATAAAATAATTTTTTTTAAGTTATAACAAAAACAAAACATAAAAAGGAAAAGAGGACTTCTTCAGGGTCCCAACCTCAAATCAGGCTGAGGCCCGCCAGGTGAGCACCTTCAAAGCTGGGCAAACGAGGACCATCTTCAGCATGCAGCAGCTGCTCAGCTTCAGTACGTTGTTGCCGTGGGGGAATGTGGCCCAGTGTGGCAAAATCTTGCAAATTTTCAGTAGAATCCAGAAATCTGGAATCTGGATCCTTTATGTGAAATCTCCATAGTTGTTCCAAGTGTACACAGCTAATTCAAAAACATTTTTATCGCTAAGTAGGCCAAATGAAACATATCTGAAAATCTCAGTTCTGTCGACCCCTGCTACTGGCTATCCCTCTCATTCATGTGAAAGTTTGGGAGTCGATAGGGAGTTGGTACTAGCACATAATAGCTTCGGTCATAAATTTAAATTGGTTACAAGTTTACACAGAAAATGATGTCTCTCCAAGGCCACAATAAATTATAGTTATTCTTGGTAGCATGATTAGAGGTAACGTGGCATGCTTGAGAATTCCTTACCTTACATGGACAGTTGTTTAGGTTCAGCCAACCAAGATTTTGTGTGTGTGTGTGTGTGTGTGTGTGTGTTCTACTTCCTACATCTGCACAGCTGTCTCCACAAAGAAGCCATTTACATCAATGGCATTGTCGTTTAAGGATTTGAAATCTTATTTCTTTAAAAAATGTCTGTAATGGATTTTAAATGACAAATGTTTTCCTTTTCTTCTTAGTGGTAATACACAGGTGTTCCAATCTGACACATTAAGAACTCGAAGAAACAGTACATCGTGTATGGCACAGCACTGTCTGGTAAGAAAATGCTTATAGACTTGCACTATTGGTGTTAGTCAGTGGTTCTCAAACTTGAGTGTGCACCTGGAAAACTTGTGAGAACAGACTACTGGCCCTCAACCCCAGAGTTTCTGATTCAGGAGGTCTCAGGCAGGGCCTGAGAATTTGCATCTCTAACAAGTTCCCACTTTGAGAAACATTGCTCTAAACATTACTGAAGGAAAAATAAACACATTGGCTGCAGTTATGACTGGTACAGCTGCTGCAGCTGCAGGAGAATTAACTTTTAAATCCCGCATGGATTTAACATTGAGATTTGCTTTTATATATAAAACCATCTGGCTTTCAATTTTTAAAAGAACATTCTAATTTTGAGAGGAAAACTTGCAGGCTCTCCTAAGGGTAGCTTTCAGGCTTATAGTTGGACTTTATCTCGCATTTATCTTGAATTGAAAATATAGTTTGAGGGAGACGCAAGAGGGAAGACATATGGGAACATATGTATATGTATAGCTGATTCACTTTGTTATAAAGCAGAAACTAACACACCATTGTAAAGCAATTATACCCCAATAAAGATGTTTAAAAAAATAAATAAAAATAAAAATAAAGAAAATATAGTTTGTTTTTCATGGTGTTATAATGCAATCTCTAAATTAGAACTCATCTACAAATTATCCTGTAAACATAGGAAATATGCTTGTACATCAGTAAGCCAAAGTGAATAAATGATTCACTCTCTGAATCATTTTATTGAGGTGAAATTCATATAACACATAGTTAGCTCTTTTAAAGTATACAATTCAGGGGCATTTGGTGCATTCACGATGTTGTCCAACCACCACCTCTCTCTTGTTTCAAAAAGCACACATCCTTGTCTTGTTCCTGATCATAAGTGGAAAGCTTTCAGTCTTTCATCATTGAGTATGATATTAGCTATAGGTTTGGGTAAATGCACTTCATCATGTTAGGGAAATTCCTTTCCACTCCTGCTTGCTGAGTAGTTTTATCATGAAAGGGTGTTGAATTGTTTCAAATGCTTTTTCTGCATCTATTGAGATGATCATTTGTTTTTTCCTCTCTATTCTGTTAATATGAATTACTACTTTGATTTTCTTATGTTGAACCACCTTTGAGTCCCTGGGATAGACCCCACTTGGTCTTGGTGTATAATCCTTTTAATGTACTATTAGATTTGGTTTGTTATTATTTTGTTGAGGATTTTTCCACCTGTATTCATAAGGGATATTGGGCCGTAGTTTTCTTTTCTTGTAGTATCTTTGCTGGCTTTGGTACCAGAATAATGCTGATCTCATAGAATGTGTTAGGAAATGTTCCTCCTCTTATATTTTTGGCAGAGTTTTATTAGGATTGGTGTTGATTCTTTAAATGTTTGGTAGAATTCACCAGTGAAGCCATCTGGCCCTAGACTTTTCTTTATTGGGAGGTTGTGGAAACAGATTCTATCTCTTTACTTGTTTACAGGTCTTTTGAGATTTTATAGTTCCTCTTGAGTTAGTTTGGTAATTTGTGTGTTTTTAGAAATTTGTCCATTTTGTCTAGATTATCTGAGAAAATTGTTGATATACAGTTATTCATAGATTTCTCTTATATGATTTAATATGATGGAAGCTATAGAACATATTTTAATGAAATGTTATAGCTTGGAACCTATTTTAAAATATTGCCTCCTAATCTTAAAACTGGACATTTTCATCTTTATAAAATGATATTCAATATTATTCCCACAAATGTACTAATAGTATATTGGGAAAAAAATAGAACTGTTCATTAAACAAATCTTTCTTCCTCTACCCACCCGCTCATTTACTCCTTCATTCAACATTTACTGAGCACTTGCTTGTCTATCAAAGCCCTCTATACCAGATCAGCTCGGTGCTTTGTGACCACCTAGAGGGGTGGGATAGGGAGGGTGGGAGGGAGGGAGATGCAAGAGGGAAGAGATATGGGAACATATGTATATGTATAACTGATTCACTTTGTTATAAAGCAGAAACTAACACACCATTGTAAAGCAGTTATACTCCAATAAAGATGTTAAAAATAAAAAGCCCTCCATACCTATCCAGTCTTCTTTTCTACTCGGCCAAGTCAACAAATATTTTTAGGAACCTACTATGTATTAAGCCCTGATCTACTTGCCAGGGAGATCTAACCTAGTTTGAGGGATTTAGAGAGGAAATGACATACTAGTTGAGATCTTACTGCTGTGTAGGTGTTCGCTAGTTTGGGATATTGGTTACAGGAACAGACAATATTCCAGGTTTAAAAAATGGCATGTTAGAAGGCCTAGAGTGTGGTGTGTAGAGAATTTGAAAGAAGTACATTCTAGCTAGAGTGGAAGATGAAGCGGTGAGAAGTGAGGTTGGAGATATAAACTAGTGCAAAAGCTTGTGGGGCTCTCCAAGTCATTTTTAAGATTTTGCACTTTGGGAATTCCCTGGTGGTCCAATAGTTAGGACTCGGCACTTTCACTGCCGGGGCCCCGGGTTCAATCCCTGGTCGGGAAACTAAGATCCCACAAGCCACACAGTGTGGCCAAAAAAAAATAAAGATTCTGCCCTTTATCCTAAGGTCAGTGGAAAGCCATTAAAGAATTCTAAGTCTGTGATTGACCTGATCAAATTTGCATTTGTGTTTTTTAAATTAATTAATTAATTAACTTATTTATTTTTGGCTGTGTTGGGTCTTCGTTGCTTCGCATGGGCTTTCTCTAGTTGTGGCGAGTGGGGGCTACTCTTCATTGTGGTGCGTGGGCTTCTCATTGTGGTGGCTTCTCTTGTTGCAGAGCACGGGCTCTAGGCGCACAGGCTTCAGTAGTTGTGGCACGCGGGCTCAGTATTTGTGGCACGTGGGCTTAGCTGCTCCGCGGCATGTGGGATCTTCCTGGACCAGGGCTCGAACCCGTGTCCCCTGCATTGGCAGGCGGATTCTTAACAACTGTGCCACCAGGGAAGTCCCAAATTTGCATTTTTAAAAGATTACCCTGGCTGCAGAGGGGGAAAGTATTGATAGATTGGAAGAGGACAAAAGTAGATACAAGAAGCTCAGATAGGCAACTGCAGTAACCCTGGCAAACAGCTGATAGTAACTTGGACTAATGTGATGGCGGTGGGCATGGAGAACGGTGGCAGATGCGTGAGATACTTGAAAGGTAGAATCAATTGGTGATAGATTCGATGGAGAGGGGGAAACAGTGGAGGCAAAGATGACTACTAGCTCTCTGGCTTGGGCAACTGATGGGATAGTGGTACCACAGGAGAAGGGAACATTGGAAGAAGCGTGGATTTAGAAGGGAAGATGAGATTAGTTTTGGACATGTTAAGTTTGAGGTTCTCAAATCTTTAAGTGGAGATGTTATGTATACTAGTTTGAAGCTCAGGATAGAGATCTGGGCTAGAGATACATTTAGGACTCATCAATAGATTATTATTTAAAGCTATGGGAATGAATGAAATGACCTATGGAGAGAGTATAAAAGGAGAAGAGAAGAGGCTATAGGAAAAAGCTTTAAAAATCACCAGATTTAAAAATCAGTCTCAGAAGAGACCCCACAAAAGAAGACTACGATGGAATGGTCAGAGAGGTGGGAGGAGACTCAGAAGAGAGTATCATGTTAAGTGGTGAAACATGATAAAGACTGAAAGGTGTCCTTCTGAGTTACCAAAATGGAGCTTATTCATGAACTTGAAAGTTCAGTGGAGAAAAGGGTAGGATGAGAAGCCAGACTGGATTGGGTTAAATAATGACTGAGAGTAAAGGACCTATAAATGGCACCATACATATGAGCTTGATTATTTGGGGGGGGCAGATAAACCTTTCTATGCCTTAATTTCCTCATCTGTAAAATGGGAATGTAATAGTATCTGCCTCATAAGTTTGTTGTGATTATATTAATCGGTGTAAAGCACTCAGCACAGCACTGGTACATACTAAATGCTCAATAAATGTGTTTCTGCTAGTAATAGTACATATGTAGAGAAACTATGTACCTGACATTTTTTAAAATGCATAATTTTCCTTAGGATTTCTAGGCTCTTAATTCCCGTAAGGTTCAGCTTAATATCATGCATATTGAAAATAAACCATCTTGTACAATGGATTGGGTTTGGCAGAACTGAAGTCATTTTAACTTATTTGATGATGGGAATTTCAAGGCTTATTGGTTTAGCTTGCTGTAACAGCATTATGCATATGCTTTTATTTTGTTCCAAGTATCACCTCATTATAATTATAAGACATATGGAGGTACATAGTTGCCTTAAGTATAGATAGGCTGAGTTATCTAGGAAAATGACATAGTAAGTAGAATGTTTGGGGCAGCAGTAACAAAATTCAGTTAGAAGTGACTTAAACAATAAGGGACATTTATTATCTCAAACAACAAGAAGTCTTATGAAAGGAGATTCCAGGGTTGGTTAATTCAGTGGCTCAGGGATGTCATCAGAGACCCAGGTTCCTTCCTTCTTTCCACTCTACCATCCTGAGCAGCCTCACTAACCTTTGTACCTAGTAACTAGACCCAGGGTTCAGAATCACATGTATAGCATGATCTTCTATATGTTTACAGATGTCGAGAAGGATATGTATCAATCTATTATTAGTAGTTATCTCTGGAGCATGGAATTATAGGAAGAATTTTACTTCCACCTTATGCATTTCTATACTATTTGAATGTTTTTCACAAAGCATCAACAATAGAGGTGTTTTCATTTCTAGCGGACATACCACATTGCAAAATAGAAACATCCCTGTTGAAAAAATATTGTTTTGAAAATCCAGTCGTCCCTTGGTATTGACGGGGGATTGGTTCTAGGACCCGCGGATGATACCAAAATCCGAGTATGCTCCAGTCCCATAGCCCACCCTCCATATCCAAGGGTTTGAATCCTCAGATTCAATCAGCCACAGATTGTGTATTAAATTTGCAATCTGTGGTTGTTTTAACCCATGGATGGGAACCCTCAGATACAAATGGCCAACTGTATATTTATTGAAAAAAATCCAGGTATAAGTGGACTCGTGCAGTTCAAACCCATGTTGTCCAAGGGTCAACTGTACTTGAAAAGTGTTATTGAATGATATCATTAACCATAAGTTTAAGGATCTTATCCCATATTAGACTGTGCTTAAAATTGGTACTGCAGGAATCTAGAGTATTCAAATTCCCAGAGACAGAAAGTGGAATGGTGGTGGCGGTGTTGGTTTAATGGGTATAGAGTTTCACTTCTGCAAGATGAAAAGGATTGTTTTCATTGGTTACATAACAATATGAATGTACTTATTTAACACTACTGAACTGTACACTTAAAAATGGTTAAGATGGTAAATTTGATGTTTATGTATATTTTACCACAGTTAAAAAAATTTTAACTGAGGCTGCTTTTAATGTATTAAAATGTAGGTAGAACAGTGTTTTAGAAAAAATTGCGGTGATAGAGGGCATTGAAGAATCACGGGTGCCATTTAACACACAAATAGAGATGTATATTTACAAACCTTGTAAAAATCTGCTATCTCACAATTATTTTCTTAATTAAGCTCAAATGTTTTCTTCACCACTATCAGGAAATCACCCCACCCCACTTCTGATGAGCAGAAACCTGAGGCCTTCTTCTGGCTATGGAGACTATGCCTTCCCCCTGAATTACCCCTTTGCTGTATCCCCTAAGACCTCCGAGGTTGGCATGCCTGTTTCCCCACTCTTCTGCTTGGAATTCTCTTCCTGGAACCTCTGTTAAACTTGGTGGAGCCTTGTCTTTTCTCCAGGAAAAGTATCTCATCTTCCTGTCAGAAACGGTTGTACTTTACTTGAGCAATTTGTCCGTTTTAATTTTATGGCTACCAATATTTACCTGATTAGGTTTTGCTTTACACATTGGCAACTATGAACTCTAAATCCAATCTATGGCCCACCCAGTAGTGAGTGTGTAATACATTCCTTGCCCTGCATTATGTTCTGTCCTTCTAGCCTACATTCAATTCATGTTCAGTATCTTCGTAAGCCACCTTAAATCATTTTGGGAACTCGGGAGAGACATTCCTAAACATAGCATACAACCCTTGTTCAGAATTTTCTAAGTGCTTTATCTCTAGTAACTACAGTAGGAAATGGGTTAAAAATAGCAAACCTAGGAAAGTTAAACATTATTTTTAAAAAATTTAATGTCTTTACAATATTAGTTTTCTGTGGTCTCTCTTAAATGGAACTAAGCACGACCTTTCCTCCTATCTTAATTCCTTCACTAGAGATAACACTTGGGAATCAGCTTCACCCAGCACCCTCCCAATCCCCCAGTCCCACTCCTACCCTCCCTGCCCTGTGACATCATTCCTTGATGCTGGTACTGTTGCTTCCTCCCAAGGACTTTTTTTCCCTAAAGTGTGAGAGAATGGCACAATGGGAAATTTACACCAAAGATACCAGTGAGGTTTATTGACATCTCAGGAAACTAGTTCTATTTTAATGCCTTGTTTCATGTAGAAAAATTATCTGAGGTCATTCCCTTGCATATACCACGTACAGTACTTAATCTTTGGGAGAATTCTCTTCCAGATGCCTTTTCTACAATTAATTTTCTACGTTATTACTAAAAGAACCAACCAAGTCCCATAAATGATCCATATTTTGTCCAGTTTAAAAGCTTTACTGTGGCTTATACTTCTATAGCTCAAGTTCAAATCCTACCTTCCCCAGACATTTCACACTGTATCCTTGCAGATGTCATCAACTTCAGTCAGGCAATCTTCTCAGGATTTCCTGGATAAAGTTTTCCAGTAGGAAATTCTGAGCCGTTGCCTGAAACTAAACTTGTTCCTTCCCATCTCTTAGATATCAATTAAAAATAATCTCTTCCAGGAAGTCTTTCATAATTAGTTTAGAACAGTTTGCCACACCATACAATTCTCTTCTTTTGGCTTTTTAAAAAGTAACAGTCATTTATAAAACAGCTAAAGTACCATATTTTTCTGTATGTAGGGTGTATGTATATATTTAAGTTCAGGTTAACATGTCTTTTCAATTAGATTATAAATCTTATAAACCTTAGTGTTGCACATTCTATATTGTGAACTTTCTGGGCATTTGAATGAGGATGATATGAGCATCAGTAGTATGAATTAAACTTGTTAAAATTCTGCTTGTTCAAGGATATGTGTGTGGATATATATTGGATTGGCCAAAAAGTTCGTTCGGGTTTTCTATAACGTTGTCCTAAAATCCGAACGAACTTTTTGGCCAACCCAATGTATTTGAACTTTTTAAAAGTAAACCTAAAATTTTCAGATTTGGTGCATGTTGCCGCACAACTTCTCAATGATCAATGCTAATAGACGGGCACATTGGGGGAGAATATCCAAAACTGTGGATAAATCACAATATTTTCTACTTGCTTTGGAAAATAGATTATTTTTTACAGTATGCCTTAAGAATGGGCATACATTTTTTTTTAATTAGCAATAATATCTAATGTTGGAGAAGTACAAGGAAATCAATATTTTCATACACAGCTGGAAAGTGAATTTGTATAAGCTTTCTGTAGGGCAGGTCAGCAATGCGTATCTACAGCCTTGTGACCCAGAAATTCCAACTCTATGAATTTATCATAAAGAATTCACTAAGGATGTGTGCAAAGATTAGTTTAAAGGTTATCATAGCATTATTTATAAAAAGCAAGCAAAAAATGTGGCAACAGTATGAATGTCCAGCAACAGAGAACAGATTTAATGAATGAGCCTTCCTTATCTGTGTTTGAGTCCCAGTTCTAGCAATTATCAGCTGTATGACCGAGCAAGTTGCTTAATTTCTCTGGCCATCAGTTTTCTAATCTTTAAAATGGGGACAATAATAATGTCAATTTTTCTACATGAAGCAAGGTATTAAAATAGAACTAGTTTCCTGAGATGTCAATAAACCTCACTGGTATCTTTGGTGTAAATTTCCCATTGAGCCATTCTGTCATGGGGTTGTTGGGAGAATTGAGTGAGATAAGACACGTCTGGCACATAAATAGGTGCTGCTTATTATTATGGTACTTCTATATGGTATAATTTTCAGCCTTTAAAAATGCTGTTGCAGGGCTTCCCTGGTGGCGCAGTGGTTGAGAGTCCGCCTGCCGATGCAGGGGACACGGGTTCGCGCCCCGGTCCGGGAAGATCCCACATGCCGCGGCGCGGCTGGGCCCCTGAGCCATGGCCGCTGAGCCTGCGCGTCTGGAGCCTGTGCTCCGCAACGGGAGAGGCCACAACAGTGAGAGGCCCGCGTACCGCAAAAAAAAAAAAAAAAAAAAAAATGCTGTTGCAGGTGAATTTTAACATGGAAAGACACTTGGAATGGATTTTGAGTTTGTTTTGTTTCTAAAATAAAAATTCAATTTATTCATCTGTTTACCATACAGTACAAGAGAGGCAAAGTGTTTCACATCATAGATTTCACTTCCAACTCCTTGGAATGTTCATTTCTTTGGCTAAAAGGAGAAACTTGCTGGGAAAGTCAGGCAATGCTTAGGCAAGGTGAGGGATGGGTACAAGGGGGCTGCTAATTGCAAACTGAGTTTCTAGAACTGTCACCTGGAATCATAGGAGCCCCACTTCTGGACACTTGTGCCATCTCAGGCATCACCCCCACCACCCAGGCACAGCGACGCTTACTAGTGGTTACCCTTGCTGTCCTCCTGGATGTGGCAGTGCCCGCCATACTTTCTCGAATTCAGACCGAATTTTCAATGTGTCCCCTTCCTTCACTGCAGGAGACCATGATTCGAATCAGGACCGTATCATGAGTCCACTTGCCCTTCATGGAGTTGTACAGTCAGTCAGCAAAATACAGGGACTTCTTGTTCTGAATACACTTGACCAGGTTCAGGAAAACATTTTGCCGGTCTCCTTTGCCCTCCTTCTTGATCATAAGGGCTATTGCTGTTGTACCTTTCAAATACTTTCTGGAGGTGACACACACTTCTCTGTCATGATGCTGATCCACTTGGAAACATCAGTTCCTTTGCTTTTCATTCCAGCATTATAGAGATCTCAAGTATGTTGGGCCAGTCAGTTCATAGTCAATGACAGATCCATCCTCTGCTCTTCTACCCTTTGCGAGGGCAACTATCAGCTTGCAGAAGTCATCAGATGTGTCAGAAGCAATGTCCTGGGACTTCCTGGTAGTCCAGTGGTTAAAAATCCACCTTCCAATGCAGGGGACATGGGTTCGATCCCTGGTCAGGGAATGAAGGTCCCACATGCCACGGGGCAACTGAGCCCACGCGCCTCAACTTAGAGAGCCCATGTGCCACAAGTAGAGAGAAGCCTGCTCGCTGCAATGAAAGATCCTGCATGCCGCAACTAAGACCTGACGCAGCCAAAAATAATAAATAAATATTTTTAAAAAGAAAAAGAAACAATGTCCTTCTCCAGATCAATCTTGTACATTTCCTTGTAGACTGTTAATTTCCTGCAGCCCCTGGTTGGTCCCTGAGCAGGTGATTTCAATCAGAGAGTCTTCATCTGTCACCAGCCCCTTCATGGAGGAGGCTTTCAACTTGGAATCCTCGTACTGAGTGGGTGTTTTCAGAAGGCCCCAAATCACCTTCTCCAGGTGGCTGGACAAGTCTGACTTCAGTGCTGATGCAAGTTCCTTTTTGGTCCTTCTCTGATAGGCAAAAGTAATATTCTGTCTCTGTTCATTGCTACAGTTGGTCAAAATGTTGACGATGGTGACCTCATCCACACCTTTAGTCTTGATGGCCGTTTCAATGTTCATAGCGTCCCGCTCAGCATCCCAGTTGGTGTATGCTTTGACTGACCTGTCTACATTTGGGGGTGGATAGTGGTCAGTGGTCAGGTGGATAGTGTCAAACTTGCACAGAATTCTGTGAACAGTAGACATTTTGATAGAAGCTGGACCAGGAGCTGAGAGCTGCCAGTGGCCCCAGATGTGGAGCTGGAATGTGTTATCAAAAAAACCCAAAAACTCAAACTGCAAAAATAAACACTGAAATATTTACTATGGTCATCTCTGGAGAGTGGATGATGCTTTCTTCCCCCATTAATTATGTTTTATACTGAGCATGTATTGATTGCTTTATAATGAGAAAGAAAGTGAGTCAATTTCTGCTGAAAAAATTAAAGATCAGGATGAATAGGTGGAGCACAGAGGATTCTAAGGGCAGGGAAACTGCTCAGATGATACTGTAACAATGGATTTGTGTTATTATACATTTGTCCAAACCCATAGGATGTATAACACCAAGAGTGAACTCTAATATGAGCTGTGAACTTTGGTTGATGATGTGTCAATGTCATTGAACCTTGGCTGTTTCCTCCATCTTCTAGCAAATGATTAGGAAAAAAAAACTGATTTCAACACTTTCTTCAGAAAAATATAATTGGCGAGGTAATATCTCCTTTAAAAGTCATATGATGAATTTTAAAACGTAATAAAAATTCAGACTATCTGCTTCATAAGAATATTTATTTGGCCAACACGCTCCTCTCACTGCCTTTCTTGACCACCACCCACCTATAGTTTCAGCTAGAACCCTCAGGCCAACCTTTAGCTCTTTCTACTTTCTTATCATTTCTCCAATCTGCCTCCTTGTCTTCATCCCTCCCTTTTTCGGTCAAACCCTTGTCATCTTTTACCTGGCCCGTGACCCTGCTTCTAGTACCTCTTCCCTCCACCCTCAATTTGTTTTGCATATGCTGCTAGGGTTGCCTTTCTAAAATAGATATGATCTTCTTGTCTAAAATACCTTTGAGGTTTAAGACCTCAGAGGGCCCTATGCTTTAGGTTTCCTATTAGGCTCAAAGGCTAAAGTACAAAAACAACAACCTGGTTTCAGCCAAATTTCCCCCAAGTTTGCTTCTTGCCATGCACTATCACGTGCCAAGTTTCAGTCACCCTGAATCTCTCTGTTCCCCAAACATGGCTCTCTGCCTGAGTATCTCTTCCCCACTCCCTGAAATAGCCTCCCTCCTCTTTTCTATCTAATGAATTCCTGCCCTCTTCTGTGATGCCGTCTCGAAGACCCCGGGCAGAATCATATTCTCTGTCCTTTGAATTCCTACAAATCCTAACTTGTTCTGGCACTTACCTGTGGCCTAGTTTTTCCTACCTGGACTTTGAATTTCTCAAGGACAGGAAAATGCCTTATTTGTCTTTGGATCCTCAGGGCCTAGCACAGTGCTTTAGCATATAGTAGGTGCTCATTAAATATATTTAAATACAATTCAATGTGATCTTAAGATATAATGTGAGCATACTTTATGGTAAATTCATTATCTAGCATTTCAAGAACGAACCAGGCTACAGATAGAATTGATAAATGAATTCTAAAGGTAATTTTCAAGCCTTATTTTCACACAGCTTTAAATCTCTCCATTCTTTCATTTCCCTCTTGTATGGGTCTTCATAAGCGTTGAGAAAAGAGATTCAATTGGATTTTTAATTTTTAAAAACTTTAAATTTAATTAATGCTGTTGCTAGCATGCATTAGGCATTCAAGAAATACCTTAAGCCATTCAACATTGACTTAATTAATGTTTAGAAATAATCAGAAACATTAAAGGAAACTTGACTTTTATATTTTAAATTTCAGTTTGTGCCACCTTCTCCCATTCAGGCTTCCACCAGTCACCTTCATCAAATCAAACAGGTAAGAAGAAGTTTTGAGAAACTGACAGCTGTTCATTAAAAAAAGTAAATTTTATTTTTCTTTTAAACAATACCTGTGGTTCAGTAATTCTAAGTGAGGTCACATGTGATTAAGTTTTTAATTCCAGGAATGGTTGCTCTAAAAACAAAAAAAAAAAGAAAAGAAAAAAGAATCCAAAACAACTAAGGAGCCCTCTATTTATTTGGGTTATTAACTGTCTTAATAAACTGATAGTTTCCCGAAATACTGCATACTCTTTTACCTTGAATCTAATTTCTTTCAGGGATCTCAAAGAAGATGATGAATGCTATATATGAAAATTAATATTCAGGTTCATAACAGCCATAGTTATCATGGTTTTCTTAAATCCCCAGGTGAAGAATTTTTTTGACACATAAAACCGTCTTTATGCTATCATTTTGTGTTCACTTCTCAGTGATTTGAGTTCAGGAACACATTGTACCTCACTGTCTTATGTTTTGTGTGTGTGTGTGTGTGTGTGTGTGTGTGTGTAATAGCAAAAGCCTAATACAGAATTAAATCTTTGATTTATCCAAGGATTAGCCACAGAACTCAAAAGATCAAATCGCCATTTCACCACAGGTGGTGGGATTATTTTTTTCACCCAACTACAAGCAGACTTTTGTTCAAGGCGGGGCCGCTTAACTGTTATGAAGCACTTATTATTCACTTAGCACTATAATAGGTCTCATCTGTGGTCTCATTTCATCCCACAACAAACTTATAAGGTCAGAAACCAAAGATGGCAGAAAGTTAGTAATTTACCAAATGTCCAGAGTTAGCAAGTGTCAAGCCAAGACTTAGCCCCAAATTACTGGATTCTTTTACAGCTACCCTCACCATGTTTTCAGTGGCACAAAACCCAGAGTATCTCGTAACCCTAGTTTTTTGTGCTCCAGCTCCTGCTTCCTTTCCCTCTCTCCCTCTCTCCCTCATACCATGGCTTCCCTAACGCCCAGCTTATCATCCACTAGCAAGAAAGTCTGGTTTAAAAGATCCTTTTACTTTTTAGTAAATAAGACATTCTTTTACTGTTTGTCTTTGTGAGTATGTAGCTATTTAAGAAATTCTTAATGAAAGAACCTAAAACTAGTAGCTAAAGGGACCTCTGGTTTACTTGTGCATTTTTTTTGCTTCCCCTAAATTAGACCAAATATTTTTAAATTGATTACTACATGTTTCTATTTGATTATGAAGCTTGAAATCAGGACTAATTTAACTGGTTAGTAATATAAATTGTAAAGCAACTTACTTCCATAGTGACAGAATATATATTATAAACATTTAAAATGAAACACAAGTGGTGATCATTTTTTGTAATATATAGAAATAGTGAATCACTATGCTGTGCACCTGGAACTAACATAGTGTTGTAGGTGAATTATACTTCGGTAAAAAATAAATTAAAATTTTAAAAAATTAAATAAAATTATAAAACAAAAATTAAAGCTAAAATAAAATAAAATGAAACACAAGTAGAAAATGAATGAAATGGGAAAATAGAAATAACATTAACTTTCAATCTGGGTGCTGATTGAATGGAAAATTAAGACTTATTTTCAGCAGTTTAATTGTCCGATAGATATCTTAAGTTGCATATTTCTTTACATGCATTCTTTAACCATGACTTCTTTTTAGCTGTTGAACTTAACCTTTTAAGTACAAAACAGAAATGTCTGTTTCTTGCCTCATTACATTCTGAACTTTCACTCTAGTGACATTAACAAAGGCATTTATTTAATTTCATTTTGTAGCAAAACGGGGGAAATAATAGTAGCTGCTTCGTAGGATTTTTGTGAGGATGAAAGGATTTAATATATGTGTGGTTCCTGGCACACTACATTAAAAATCGTTTAATGGAAATTTTAAAACATGCAAAAAAGAACCTCCATGTATTCAATATCTAGCTTCAACTATTGATTACATTTTGTACATCATTTTTCAACTATCCCCTTCTGTTTTGGGGGGAGGAGTGTGATTTAAAGTAAAACCCTAATATCTTTTTACCCTTAAATACTTAGTATGAATCTCTGAGGACTTTTTATTTTACATAATTGCAAAACCATCATCACATCTAACAGAGTTATTCCTTAATTTTATCTAATAACCAGTCCAGGTTCAATTTTCCTGATTCTCAAAAAATGCCTTTTTCACTGATTCAAACATGTTCCAACCATGATCTTTTAGGTCTCTTATTTGAAACAATCTTCCCCTCCTGTTTTTGTTCCATGACACTTCCTTATTGAAGAAACCAGGCCATTTGTCTTGTGGAAAGCCCCACATTCTGATTCTGCTTCCATGTGGTGCTGTTTAATATGCTCTTTTATCCCCTGTATTTTCTACAAACTGATTTGATTATATTTGCTTTTATTCTAAAACAAGCACACAGCCCCAAGTCAATATTATGTTCTGGGTCAACTTTCAAGTAAGGGTATGGTTTAAGTTGCCCTTTTCCTATTAGGCAGTTAATGGACAATTTCTTCTTCTTCTTTTTTTTTTTAAATGAAGCCATTTATTTACTTATTTATTTTTAAATTTATTTATTTATTTTTGGCTGTGTTGAGTCTTCCTTGCTGCGCGCAGGTTTTTCTCTAGTTTTGCGGTGAGCGGGGGCTACTCTTCGTTGCGGTGCGCGGGCTTCTCATTGCGGTGACTTCTCTTGTTGCAGAGCATGGACTCTAGGCGCACTGGCTTCAGTAGTTGTGGCACGCGGGCTCAGTAGTTGTGGCTCGCGTGCTCTAGAGCACAGGCTGAATAGTTGTGGTACACAGGCTTAGATGCTCCGCGGCACGTGCGATCTTCCCGGACCAGGGCTCAAACCCGTGTCCCCTGCATTGGCAGGCGGATTCTTAACCACTGCGCCACCAGGGAAGTCCCAGACAATTTCTTCTCGACTGTGGTTGTTAGCTGTTTTCTTGGTATTAGAGAGCTTGAGAACATCAAGCTAGAAATTAATTTTCTTTTTTTTTTTCAGCTTTGAGATATAATTGACATATACCATTGTCTAAGTGTAAGGTGTACAACGTAATAATTTGATATGTGTATATATTGCAAAATGATTACCATTGAAGTTGATTTTCTAAACATAGTAATTCTTCCTAAATATTCAGGAATTATTCTTTTTATGTCATTTTCCTTTCCTAATAGCAATTGAGCTTATATTTCAAGAGGTTTGAAAGCACTCAGGCTTTATTTCCCTCCCTCCCAGTCCCCTAAACAAATAACATCCCTGCAGAAATAGCTTGTGTATTAGTTTGCAAGGATTACCCTAACAAAGTATCATAAATTGGGGGCTTAAACAGAAGTTCATTTTCTCACAGCTCTGGGGGCCAGAAATCTGAAATCAAGGTGTTGGCAGGGTTAATTTCTTTGGAGGGCTGTGAGAAAAGGATCTGTTCCAGGCCTCTCTCCTCGGCTTGTAGATGGCCATCTTCATGTTCACATGGTATTCTCCTTATACAAGTGTCTATCTCCAAATTTCTCCTTTTTATAAGGACATTAGTCGTATTGGATTAGGTCCCACAATAATGACCTTATCCTAACTTGATTACCTCTGCTAAGACCCTCTCTCCAAATAAAGTCATATTCTGAGGCACTGAGGGTTAGGACTTCAACATATGGATTTGAGGGGGAAACAATTGAACCCGTAACAGTTCGTTCACAACATATTATTCTATAACTTTACATTTATTTCCTGACTTGTTAAATAGAAAATAAAATCATTGGTACCCAATAAGAACTTGACTTTCTCTGTAGTGCCTTCAGTAAAATCAATTAAAAAATTATCTACTTACATACTACCTCTGCATTTCTAGCATCCCTTGTATTTATATCTTCACAAATATGAACTTTAGCCACACATTTTACAGTCTTCTTTTTATATTACCTAGTTTGGATAGATTAAACTGGGTTTAGACAAAAATGTAGGGGAGGTTTATGAGATGAGGCCATTTAAAACAGATTATACCAGCTGGAGTACAGGGCATGATTGTGATAGGGACAATTTAGATATTGTCTGTTACATAAGGTGTGCCTGTGAGCTTTTTCTTCTGCTGGCCAGGTTTCACAGTTAGTCTGTCTTGTGGACTTTGTTACCATTTTTTAGTCTAGTAAAGCAATGACATTAGATTTCTGTGATTTGTTTTTGAGTTTTCCTTGGAACCTACAAAGTACCTAGTATCTCTTGTGAAGAGACCTTCTCTAAGGGAATAGCCTAGCTTGTTTTAAAAGAAATTTAATTTGATCTTAGTTTACAAATTGTTTCATTCTTTCAGCAAGCATTTATTGAGCCAGGTGCCACTGGGCAACTAAAATCTTTCAAGCATACTCTCCTTCAGAGAGCAAAAGTGGGTGACTTCCTATTTTCATTTTTACCTTAGATACTAAAAAGTTGAAAGCTAAGTTCAGTGCTCAAGTACAACAACTCTCCTTAACCTAGGTTTCTAGCATACTCTTTGCCCTTGACAGTTACATGGCTCTTGACTTTTAATCCTTAATTTAACAATCTTATTTTATTATAAGCCATCTCATATCCGTTTTGGAAATAGGCAAGATGTAAATAATAAAAGTGTCAACCCACTTTTACTAATGATCCTAAAATAGCTGATGTTGGGGAATGCTCCAACTTTCAGTGGGAGAAACAATAAGCAAAATTCTGTCCTAGTTCTGGGAAAACTTGCTCTTTACTTGTGGATTGAGTGAATTACAAAATACTTTGAGCTTCTCCCTAGAGGAAAACATCTACATCTACGTCAATATTAAATGGAAGAACTATGCTAACAATTACGTTTTGCTGAAAAGATTTACTGTTATCCCATTGTTTTAAAAGACTGATTAACTTCTTAAACTTCCTTTCCCAATTTCTCTCATTTTCCATAATGGCATCAAAATAGTCAGTCTCACAGTTTTAAGACTCAAAGCTCTAGGTTCATCTTCAATTCTTCCTTATTTTTCTACTGTATCCAATTAGGCATCTAATCCTATTAATTCTTCCTTGACAATACCTTCTCTGTTCCCATTACTACTTCCTTCTGTCCCTTGGGTCCAGATTACTTTAATAATATTCTAATAGATTTCCTATCTCTGCTAATTTAATCCAACTTCCACAACCAACACCAAAATATCTTTTTTAAAACATTATTTTCATCTTTTTCTCTCCTGTGCAAAAAGTTACAATGGCTTCCCATTACCTTCTGAATAATAATAAGAAGAAGAATAGCTAGGCTGTATTGAGCACTTACTATGTGCCAGACCTTTTTTTGTTTTGTTTTGTTTTTTTGTGGTACGCAGGCCTCTCACTGTTGTGCCCTCTCCCGCTGCGGAGCACAGGCTCCGGACGCACAGGCTCAGCGGCCATGGCTCATGGGCCCAGCCGCTCCGCGGCATGTGGGATCTTCCCGGACCGGGGCACGAACCCGTGTCCCCAGCATCGGCAGGTGGACTCTCAACCATTGCACCACCAGGGAAGCCCGTGCCAGACCTTTTAATAGGAACTGTACAACCACGTCATTATCCTTATTATTATCATCATCTTTATAGGATGAAGAAACTGAGGCTCAGGTTAAGTTGCTTGCCTAAGGTCACACAGGTAGTAAGTTATAGAGCTGGGATTTGACTCAGTTCTGTTTGGCTCCAAAACCAGTGGTCCTAACAGCTATGCTATTCTGCCCAAACTCTTTAAATTCAATCTCTTCAATTATTTAAGATCCCATAAATCTGGTGCTCTTACCAGTTTTCTTTCTCATTGCTCTGTAGTGCAAATTCCCTTTCAACCAAACTAGTCTCACTACCGTGTAACCTGCCATATACTTTCTCTCCTCTAAACTTCTGTTCATATGGTTCCTTCTGCTGTTACAGCCTCCCCTCCACCCTCTGCTTGTCCAGATTTTAAACGTCTTTCAAGGCCGAGGTCAAATTTTAAGTCACACAACTCACACCACTCTTTATTACAGACTATTTATGACATTTATTGTTTATACTGTAGACAGTAATATTTAAACTCTTTTAATCACGCACTGCATCAATAAAAACTGAGCACATGCTTCCAATTTATGTCTATTGTATTTACATTATCGCCATATACTGTGAATATAGTGTATATTGAGTGCCAGCATATAGTGTGACTCATAGAATATATGCAAGATTAGAGATATAACAAGGATGAGATGAAGATGAAATGATGTTTCTAGAAATTTTAAAATTTTATTTTATTAATTATAGATGATTATTGAGAGTCAGTATGAATTCGTGTTTCCAATGGTCTTGAGGATTAGAATTACTTTAGCCAGCTCCCTGACAAAGCAGATTAGCTCAGCATTGTGTTTTCAGTCAGGTGGCTGATGAGAAGCTGTGCCAGGAGAGGCTGTTGTCTGCACAGACTTGCATTACTAATCTCTGTCCAAGGTTTCTCGTGGGAATCTTGTTAAGGCACTTGTCCATTTTGCGGTGCTTGGTTTAGTTAAAACTAGATAAAACTGCAATTAGTTGTACTTAGCTAAAGGCCAAAAAAAGGCTCTCCTCTCACAAGATCTTTGGACCCTATGGGCTGAGTGAGGGCACCAGTGTCAATCTGTATGTCTAATATCGGCAAGCTTTCATTTCTTACTGTCTTGGATTTTAAAGTATATAAATTAAATTTCTATTTTGTTTTCTTTTTTCTTCTCAGTGGATCATCTTGTATACCTCCTGGGCTATGACTATGCTTACTTTGGAGATTGACTAAATGTATATAATAAAGCTTGTCTTTACAATGTGATTCTAGGCCTCTTTAAGGGAAGGCTCATCTGCTTATTTCATGTTCCGCATAATATTTAGCACCAATGTTGGGCAGCCATCACTACTCTACACTTCCAGGACTTTTTCATCATCCCAAACAGCAACTCCGTACCCATTCAGCAATAACTCCCCATTCTACCCTCCCACTCCTGTAACCTCTGTTCTACTTTCTGTCTCTATGCATTTGACTATTCTAGGTAGCTCATATAAGTGGAAGCATACAATATTTGTTCTTTTGTGTGTGGTTTATTTCACTTAGCATAATCTTTTCAAGATTCATTCATATTGTAGCATGTGTCAGAACTTCATTCTTTTTGTGGCTGAATAATATTCCATTGTATGTATATACCATCTAAAAAAACTATTCATCTGGTAAAGGATACCTTTTGGCTCTTGTGAATACTGCTGCTATGAACACTGGTATACAAGTATCTGTTTGAGTCCCTGCTTTCAATTCTTTTGGGTATATACCTAGGAATGGGATTGCTGGATCATATGATAATTTAATCTTTAACTTTTTGAGAAACCAATTTTTTCCCAGAGTTTGCACCATTTTACATTCCCACTAGCAATTCATGTTCCAGTTTCTCTGCATTCTCAACAACACTTGTTTTTTTTTCCCCCATATTTTAAAATAATGCCTATCCTAATGCATGTAAAGCAGTATCTTATTATGGGTTTGATTTGCATTTCCCTAATAAAAAATGATGTTGAGCATCTTTTCATATGCTTATTGGCCATTTCTATATCTTTTTTGGAGGAACATCTATTTAAGTCCTTTGCCCATACAGATATTCCTCAACTTGTGATGGGCATATGTCCCAATAAACCTATCATAAGTTAAAAATATCCTAAGATGAAAATGCATTTAATGCAGCGAAATTCTGAACATCATAGCTTAGCCTAGCCTATCTTAAACGTGCTCAGAACACTTACATTAGCCTACAGCTGGGCAAAGTCATCTAACACAAAGCCTATTTTATAATAAAGTGAGGAATATCTTATGTAATTTATTGAATACTGTCCTGAAAGTGAAAACAGAATGGTTGTCTGGGTACGGAATGGTTGTAAGGGTATCGGATGTTTACCCCCGTGATTGCATGGCTGACGGGGAGCTGCCATGGCTGCCGCGGAGCTGCATCACGAGAGAGTATCTGACCGCATATCACTAGCCCGGGAAAAGGTCAAATTCAAAATCGAAGTAGGCTTTCTACTGAATGCACATTGCTTTTGCACCATCGTAAAGTTGAAAAATTATAAGCAGAACCATTGTAAATTGGGGACCATCTGTATTTCAAGTGAGTTGTTTTGTTGTTGTCACTGAGTTGTAGGAATATTTTATAAATTCTGGATATTAATCCTTTATCAGATATATGATTTGCAAACATCTCCAATTCTGTGACTGTCTTTTCACTCTCTTTTGATGCAGAAAATTTTTTATTTTTATGAAATTCAATTTATTTTTTTCTTTTGTTACCTGTGTATCATATCCAAAAAATCATTGCCAAATCCAATGACATGAAGCTTTTGCCCTATGTTTTCTTCTAAGCGTTTTATAGTTTTAAGTTTTAAGTTTAGGTCTTTGATCCATTTTGAGTTAACTTTTGTATATGGTGTAAGGAAAGTGTTCATTCTTTCACATGTGGATGTTCAGTTTTCCAGCACCATTTGTTGAAAAGACCGTCCTTTCCCCACTGAATGATCTTGGCATCCTTATTGAAAATCAATTGACTATATACGCAAGGGATTATTCTAGGCTCTCTCTATTCTATTCCATTGGTCTATATGTCTGTCCTTATGCCAGAACCACACTGTTTTGATTACTGTAGCTTTGTGTAGTGAGTTTTAAAACCAGGTAGTGTAGTCCTCCCAAGTTTATTCTTTCTCAAGGTCATTTTTCTATTTTGACAGAAAATGCCATTGAGATTTTGATAGGGGTTGCCTTGCATCTATATATCACTTTGGGTAGTATTGCCTTTTTAACAATATTAAGTCTTCCAATTCACAAACACAGGATGTCTTTCCATATGTGGGTTGTTTTTTTAAGTAACTATTTATGTGAAAAATACTTGCATACTTATAAAAAGGTCAAACAATATGGTAAAGTACAGAGAAAGAAAGAACAAACTGTCACAGATCTCACTACTCATTGATAAGTACTGTTAACCTTTTGGGGAACATCCTTCTGAGCACCTCTCATTTAGTTTTACATAAGAAGCATTTGTGGTTTTTTCCTACTTAATATGTAATACATGTTTTTCAATGTCAATGACTAGATTTAAATCATGCTTGTACCATCATTTGCTTAAGCAAACCCATGCTGAAAGACATTTAGTTTGTTGGACTGTGAGTGCTATTTGTTAATATAGTATTAATGGTTGGAAAAATAGTTTAATGTTTAATGTTTGATGTTTTCTCTTTTGAATGAAGAAAGGTACAAAGTTTTTCATCTAATCAATTCCTGCATATCCAATGTACTATAATGCATAAGTAATAGATCTCTGTGTGGTAGGTGCAACAATGAAAAGTAGAGAACCGGACACTTGTTTAGAGATTTGTTTATACTCTAGCTCTACTATAGCCCGGTGAATAATAATAAATGTACAGCCAAATGAAGTAAAACTTTGTCAAATCATAGGAACAGGGCATTCGGTTTATCCTCACGTTCTCACCTTTCAGGAAGAAGCCGTGGATTTAATGAATAGGGAAACAATGCATGAATGGTGAGTAGTGTGCATTGAATTACTATTCTGATCATATTCAGTTATATCTTTTTTTTTCGGTAGGTAAACTTCAGTACTGACATCTTTTCTTTTGTAAGGAGGTACAAACTGCAATACAGATGGGTCAATCTTGGAAAGAAACTTTGAAGTATGGTATGGTATGGTATTAGCACTTCAATTTTGTAGAAAATTTGAAATTTTTACTGATTTTTCATGTTGGCACTACCTAGTTTTGCTGTCATTTCTAGACATTTAAACTCTCATTTGAAACTAAAATTATATATGCTCCATAATTTTTTTTTTTTTTTTTTTTTTTTTTTTTTTTGCGGTACGCGGGCCTCTCACTTCTGTGGCCTCTCCCGTTGTGGAGCACAGGCTCCGGACGCATAGGCTCAGCGGCCATGGCTCACGGACCCAGCCGCTCCACGGCATGTGGGATCCTTCCGGAATGGAGCACGAACCCGTGTCCCCTGAATCGGCAGGTGGATTCTCAACCACTGTGCCACCAGGGAAGCCCTGCATAATTTTTTATTGCTCTTAAGAAACAGTTTATGATTTACCCATAAAAATAACTAATTGCTTGAGAGTGGGGTTCAAAGTAAATAGTTGTCTGATACAAAACCACTGTTCCTGTGGATCAACTTCCTCTCTGTCCTAGTGAGTCTAAAAAAAGTTCAGTTGTGCTGGTTGAATTGCTTAGATGATGAAATGATAAATGATTTCACTCCCTTCTATGTAATTTATTAACTATATATTAGAATTTTAAACCACAGGCCATGGATTTACTGGGAAAATACTGCATTTTTATGCCTGTAATACATATACTCCTACTAGCATTTTAACGTACAGCCTTTCATTTAAACATGTTTGGAATGTAGTTACATTCCTTGCTAACATTTTTTTATGTCCCTGTACATATTATAATTACTAAGTTGTGGTAGTTGAATGATGTTTAGGGTTCTTTTCCATGGACATCTCAGATAATGACAAAATAAGAACTGAGCTGAAATTTGAGTAGAAGAGGTTCTGGTTAGATGTCAGTTTCTAGATTTGGGGATTATTAGGTAGGGAAATGGGTCATCAGCAGAAGCAGTGACATCTTATTTTCTTTTGAGCCCTGAGCGCCTTAGATTGCCATCTATTCCTGATTTAGGAATAAGTCCTGAAGAATGAGTAGATAACCTCTGGAGCCTGTCACTTTTCATGTTTTGGTGCTAATACAATTTATAGAGGCTCTTGGATTCCCTTAACTGACCTAATCCTAATTAATGTAAGTGTTAGTGAGTAAATCTGCAAGTGTGTTAGAAAGAGGAAAGAAACATGTAATATAACTTTACTTGTGTCTTGGAGAAGAAAAGAACATGTTTTAAAATCCTGAATTGTGTGGTCCTGATTTTGTCCACATAAAATCTATAAACATTTTTATAGCTGTTTATTTTTGTTGTCCCATTTGTATCTTAGTTCTAACCAAAGCTTTTTTGATCCTTTCCTGGACACGGCATTGTAGTTTTCAATAACAAATCACAGGTCAAACCCAAAGAGAAAGACTGAAATTTAGGATTTGTGTATCTGTTAGGTATTGCTCAATATTGAGTAGTCACATTCTAGGTCTTTTTTGGGTGCTAGGGAAGCCCCTTATCCAGCATGTAGCTCTCTTTCCCAAAAGGCAAAAGGTGCCTTTGCTTATTGAAGTGAATCTTGGGTTCCCTGCTTGCTTTAGGATGGTGAGAGCTCCATGGTACAACCACTGACGCAGTAAGGATTCCCTTCCCCGTGCCATAGCTATCACCCTCAGCACTTGATAAGTAAGCAATAGGTGCTACAATTGGACACTGCTTATAAAGAGTAACAAGATTTAGGGAAACCACCTTCTCCAAAGTCCACTGATTTAATTCTAGCACCCCCAACAGCTTCTCTCACCAGGGCGACTGAGAAGGTAAGAAAGGAGTGTCTAAAAGTCTGTGTCCCTTGAAATACTTATAAAACATCAATGTTTCACCACCCAAATCTTTTGGGGGATACATTTTGCTATAGTTATAGCTGATTCAAAATGGCAGTTTTCCCTTTCATTTCTTAAACTATTATTTACATATTACAAAAGTCACCAACCTTTAAGTATACGATTTGATTAATTTTGGTAAATGTGTACAATCCTGTAACCGTAACCATAATCAAGATATAGAACAGTTCCGACACTCTGAACAGTTTCCCCATGATCTTTCGCACTTGATCTCCTCCCCCCACCCCTGCCCACCCCAGGAAACCACTAATCTGCTTTCTGAGAAAAGTTATACCGGGTTCAATCCCTGGTTGGGGAACTAAGATCCGCAAGCTGCACGGTGCAGCCAAAAAAAAAAAAAAAAAATTGTAGCTCCAGGTTCTGTGACAACCAAACAAGTAATGTCTTTTTAGCTAAATTAAAATGTCATCGTTTTGGTTTTTTTTTTTTTTTTTTTTGCGGTACGCGGGCCTCTCCCGTTGCGGAGCACAGGCTCCGGATGCGCAGGCTTAGCGGCCATGGCTCGGGGGCCCAGCCGCTCCACGGGATGTGGGATCCTCCCGGACCGGGGCACGAACCCGCGTCCCCTGTAGCGGCAGGCGGACTCTCAACCACTGCGCCACCAGGGAAGCCCTTTTTGTATTTTTGAAAAGAATCAACTAAGAATGTGTGAGAACATGTGACCATATGAAGAATCAGTAATTCATTAACCCTGTCTGAACATAGCCATCCTCTGACCCAGCTTGTTCATAAGGATCAGAGCTAACTCTCGAATGAACAAATGAACGTTTAACAACCATATCCCCTTATTCACTCATGATTTTCACCTTGTCTTAAGGCAGGTCACAGCCAGGACTACAGGTCCTTCTAGCTTTTTTTCCCCACAACTTGGGAAAATCCTGAATCCTTATAAGTTACAAGACAGTTTTCTGTCCTGAGGCTTTCCTGTTTTTACCTAGATTTAGAGAAAAGCAATGAAATCATGTGATGTGGGATACTACATACAGTCCTCTTTTAGTGTATATCCTTAGATCTGTTATAACGAAATAGTCACAGCTGATCTTGTTCAAATGTTTTCTTGTAACGATTATAATTTTATTTTAGAAGAAGTCAAAGTCCCAACCAACACTATTAGACCAAGTATCCTTGGACCATTAAAAAGAAAAGGTACTTTTATCTACCAACAGAAATAAATATAACTTTATTTTCATAAGATATCACATAAAATCAAGTATTATACAAAAATTCATTTTAAAGGATTTATTTATTTAAAACATATTTGATAAATTACTAGAGGCCTTTTGTTTCACTGAAATGAAACTATGTGTAAAGACATTTTGAAAGCTATAAAGGGCCATGTGAATTGAAAATTTTAATTCCAGTTTAGTCAACTATTATGATTTTCATTGTATAATTCACCAAGCTAGCTGCCTTAAATACTTTCTGAAACAAGATGGGGAATGAATGAATAAATAGAGTGATTCAGCCATCAAGTATTCTCCTGAATCTCAACCCCTGACCTGCCCCACCACTACACGTACACGTTGATATCATATGAATAAGTTGACACAAATTAGATCCACTTACAGCACTAAAAATATATGCTAAAGTGTATGTTGATGTTTCAGTTGTTTATGGGGGTTCTGTTTGGTTAAATATATGGAAAATGATCCACCTATTCAGTAATAAAAGGGCAGGGAAAGAACAGAAGTGTTTTTCTTTTTAAACTGCCACAGTTCTGGATCCCCTTTCTCACCCCTGCCTCACTAAGCTATGTACTTCTTCCCTTTTTTGGATATGACTACTGAATTATGGGCTTAATACAAAGTTAAACTATAATAAGGAGGGAAAATGGGAAAGGAGATTAAACTTAAAAATGTGTATTTGTGAAAAATCCATTAAGATGGGAAAGAAGAAGGAGAAAGAAGAAGAAATGGAGGTGGGGGGGCAGAGGTAGGGGAAGAGCAAAACTAGAGGGAAGGAAACTGAAATGCACTGCAATGTTCCCTGCATTTGGCATGAATTAATGGCAGTCTTCCTAACAACATACCTAACCCAGCGTGTACTCGTTATATTCTAAGACTAAGAGGAGATCAGTTCTGGAAAATGCTCTTTTACAAACTAAGCACATTGTTTTATGACAATGGATCAATGACCTAGCTTAAGTGTCTTTTACCTGTGCTGTGAAGTTTGGGCTAATGTTGAAAAAACATTCAAATGTATTAGCAGTTGAAGAGCTGTTAGGAAGTTGGGGGGGGGGGTGTCATTTGAGTATTTAAAATCAAATACGCTTAAATTAAAGACAATGTTTTACTAAATTAAAATAATTCTTCTTTTAAGATAACACATAAAATGTTTCATGATGTTGAAAATGCCTGGAATTTTCTTAGAATTTATGATTTTAAAAATTGTTTTTATATTTCAATTTTGACATAATAGACTTGGTGTCCATCCAGTGTTTTGGTGGATGTGGCATGTTCCACATGAGCTTCTTGTACCTGGTTTTCAGCTGCTCTGGAAGTTAACTGCCTCATTTCTTTGAGGTGTCCCTAAGAACTCCAAAGCAAATTCTATAAGTACCACACGGTCTATATGTTTTAAGTCAGACCCTCCCAAATATAGTCTATACAGATCTGGTCAAAGTTTATCTGACTTTCCAGATGTAATAACAGATTAAACAGAAATTTAATTTTAATTATATATTTTGGAATATGAATATTTATTTGGGAAACAACAAAGTATGTCCGATGATCACATTAATACAAGTGAAGTGTGGGGAAAGATGGTATAAAAAACCAAAAAGAGGTCCTGGGGGGGAAAAACAAAAAAAGAATGAGGACTCTCTGTAAAGTGGAGGAGAAATAAGGGTTAGAGTCTCCAAGCATATGAAGGCATATTTTATGGTGATTAGCAGCAATTACTTCCGTTGGGAACAAGCAAGAAAAAATAAGGCTTCAAGTGGGAATTCTGAGAAATCTACAGAGATTGGGCAGCTATAAATATTGTTTTACGAGTAATAATGATTTTAGCAAAGAAAATTTTAATTTTCTTCTATGATGAATTTGTTTTGATTTGTCTTGTTTTTAATTTAAACCAAAAAGGAGAGATGAGTAGTTTTTCCATAATGGTGTAAGTGTATCTGGCATGAGATATGATAATACCTAGACCTCTTTCGAGCTTTATGAGCCATGATTATAGTCCTAAGGAAGGTCTGGAAATCTCTATTCCTAGGGATATTTTTTAATGAGTAGGTGGCCGTAGTGTTTTATCATTCAAATATATTCCACCATAGAAGTTATGGACTTGATCATCAGTTTTACTCACATCCAGACATGGTTATCACATGAATGTGTAACATTTACTTCAAAGTGAAGATTATAGCAATGTGGTTTTTTGAGATTAAGTTTTTCTCCCTAATCTTTGAAAATGTATTTATTTTGTTCATTGTATGCTGTAAAAAAAAAAATTGATCTATTTAGTTCATTGTGTATGTTTAGCAAAATAAGGAGAGCAGTAACTTAAAGTTTTAAAATAAGGAATGAGATTAAAGTATGGTACATCCTTACTACATAGCTATATAAATTTATGTTGTAGAATTTAGTTACTAATATGAGAAAAATTATAATCATTAAAAACAAAAAGTAGATTACATATCAGTATTATATACAGTGCAAATCCAATTTCGTTTAAAAAAATCATGTATACACACATTCAGGAATTACTGAAAAATGGTTATCTCTGGATAATGGTGATGTAAAATTTTTTTCCTTTTGTTTTTCTGTATTTTATAAATTAATTGCAATGAACAAGTTTTACTTTTGCAATTAAAAGCATAATAAACACACTAGACAAAATATATCTACCTTGATCTGCATTTTCGTCATAGGTGAAATGACATTTGAACATCAGCCAGAGAGATTTTTCCAAGACACAACCAACGTGCTTTCTTCTGATACTACCCAGCTATCTGATAGGAATGTATTGTGAGTATTAACATGAGATTTTAAGCATTCATTGGCCACTTTTAACTTGGTTTTTAAGTCTACTTTGGTTATTGTATATACTCAGAAGTATGGTATATTATGAAATATTTTTAGAAGTTTTAAAAAATGAATATCCCAAATGGATACTATAATATTAACTTTAGTTCTTCTCCCCAACACTTATGTGTGACATTAATATATGGTAGACACATTTTTATTTTATATCTTTATTGGATTATAATTGCTTTACAATGTTGTGTTAGTTTCTGCTGTACAACAGAGTGAATCAGCTATATGTATACATATATCCTCATATCCCTTCCCTCTTGAGACTCCCTCCCACCCTCCCTATCCCACCCCTCTAGGTGGTCACAAAACACGGAGCTGATCTCCCTGTGCTCTGCGGCTGCTTCCCACTAGCTATCTATTTTACATTTGGTAGCGTATATATGTCAATGCTACTCTCTTACTTCATCCCAGCTTCCCCTCCCCCGCCATGTCCTCAAATCCATTCTCTAACGTCTGCGTCTTTATTCCTGCCCTGCCACTAGGTTCATTGGTACCGTTTTTTTAGATTCCACGTATGTGCGTTAGCATACGGTATTTGTTTTTCTCTTTCTGACTTACTTCACTTTGTATGACAGTCTCTAGGTCCATCCACCTCACTACAAATAGCTCAGTTTAGTTCCTTTTTATGGCTGAGTAATATTCCATTGTATATATGTGCCACATCTTCTTTAGCCATTCATCTGTCGATGGACATTTAGGTTGCTTCCATGTCCTGGCTATTGTAAGTAGTGCTGCAATGAATATTGTGGTACATGACTCTTTTTGAATTGTGGTTTTCTCAGGGTATATGCCCAGTAGTGGGATTGCTGGGGCATATGGTAGTTCTATTTGTAGTTTTTTAAGGAACCTCCATACTGTTCTCCATAGTGGCTGTATCAATTTACATCCCCACGAACAGTGCAAGAGGGTTCCCTTTTCTCCACACCCTCTTCAGCATTTATTGTTTGTAGATTTTTTGATGATGGCCATTCTGACCAGTGTGAGGTGATACCTCACTGTAGTTTTGATTTGCATTTTTCTAATGATTAATGATGTTGA